>NW_026555092.1:14105000-15391551 GCF_021234165.1 Pteronotus mesoamericanus | reverse complement strand
CATGCTGGGGATTTAGGTCAGTTAGATTATGTTAAATGAGATTTTGGAAAAGAATTGAATTTGCAGTCCTAAAGCTTGGGTTCAAGTCTCAGCTCTTCCAATCTGTCAACATGGGTAGGTGATAACCAAATGTCCTTGCCTACAAAATGGAGATAATCCCTGCCTTGCCTACCATGTAAGGTTTTGAAAAATTAAGAGCATGAGTGACCATGGTTCCTCAACAGTAATGACATATGGAAATGAGTGCTATGAATCCAGTGATAACTTTTCTTAGCATTTTCCAAGCAAACCATTCTTTAAGGAAGTCTTTTTAAAAACCCTACCTCCTTTAATTTTCACTGAACCTCAGTTCACCTGTTTTTTCTGTCATATGAAAATAATTTCTGTCCATTTCATGGAATTGTTAGGATTAAAGCATTTTGACTATATTGTAAGTATAACTATTATTGGTGATTAAACAGAAGTATGTAAAGTCCTAAATGTTTCTCATAATCCCAACCAATTATACTCCTATTACCAAAATGAGCCACTGTATAATTATGGAACCCTATCTTGTTAAAACAAGGAAATAGTAAAAACACCATGATGACTAAATGAATACACATGTCTCCTTATCAGTTACAGAGCACATTAAGAACCCAAGATCCCAGTTATGCTCACACTACCTGTTCTATAAAAGGTATCCCAAATGGTGTCTGATGCATAGTAGACCCTCAAAGATGGAGCAGTGCTCAAATAAATTTGGGGGTAAGGCTGCCTTCTCAAGTTATGAACTTGTTTGATCTATTTTCTTATAACACAAGCCAAAGACCATTGTAAGAAAGAGCATTTTTTTTATGCTCAAAACCTAACTGGGGAAGTTTTAAAGGATAATTTAGTTTCAACCAACTTCAGACAAGGGTTCACCCTTGCTCATGTACACGGTCTTAAAATTGGGTGGCAGCAATATGGAAGAGAACTGATCAAGTTCCAATGTGTAACTATTTAAATTTGTTTAAAAAAAAAAAAGTATAACCTGAATTGACCGAATACTTCGTTTCCACAAGGCATACAGTCCTACTCCCAACAAAATAAAAAAGAAAATCCTCAGGATAACTTGCACAGCCGGAGCAAGATAATTTAGTAGCCTCAAATTTGTTTGCTGAGGCACACTACTCTCTCCCAGAAAAGTTGCTTGTAGCCAGTTCCATAGTGAGCTCAGAGAGGCATAATCTATTTTGTCACTGATAGATGAAGATGGAAATGTTGACATTTTAATGAGATAGCTGCTTCAGGAGCGACATGTGCAGAGGCTTCAGGACCATAGATTTGCGTTAGGGAAAGTGACCTGGGAGGCCATGTGTTCTAGAGCCACTATGAGCTGTATTTTGTGATGTCACTGTTCCAAAGATGAGCTTGCTTCCCACTCATCTAGTGAACTTTCTCACTAAAAACCAGTCAAGTACTGGCCTGGGTTTTCAGTTCAGTCATATTGCTCTCTCTGGTCTTTGGCAATTCCTAGCTCTAGCATAGCACTGTCCAGTAGAACTTTCTGCAAAGATGGAACTATATGCTCTGCCCAATATGGTAGCTATTAGTCTCTTGAAATGTGTATACTGTGGCAGAGGAACTCAATTTTACATTTAATTAATTCAAATAGCCACATGTGACTAGTGGTCACCCTACTTGGATGGTATGTAGATCATTTCCAGTAATCAATGGAATGAACAGCAATATTTTCACATGACAAATGAGAAAATTGAGGTTATGTGGAGTTTTGAGGAGACAGGATTTAGAGAGGGCTTTACTAAAAAGTGAATAGTTTACTTGATAAATGTGGAGAAAGGTTATTACTGGATCATTTTGTAGCATTCCTTTCTTTCATGTCACCATTGTATAGATCTATTGTTTAGAAATTGTGTTGGGAAGGCTTTTAACATTTGATCTTCATTTTCCTCATCTTTTTATAGAGGAGTATTCCACCTCAACAATTTATATTAGGGACAAATGGTATAATCTAAACACATTGTAAACAGTAGCACATTGCAATCAATATAAAGTACCTGACATGTTATCAAATTACTTACCGGTTAGTACCTATCTTCTCAGCAAGGCAATATGAAAATATAAAATGATCTGTTCCAAAAAAGTTTACATGGAAAAAGATAGTTCGCACACAGCAGGATAGTTCCAAAAGAGGGTCTGCACTAAGAGGAGGGGAGGGGGTACTAAGGAAAGAGAGAAGGGGTCAGCTGTAACAAGTAATTTTTAGAAAATATCATTTGATACTACTACAAATTGTTCTGTTTGAAAGAACAGGAATAGGACCACCTGGTGGGGAAGGAGTAACTTTTTTTCTTACAGGGAGGGGAAGTATGGTGAATTACTTGAGGTATCAGAGACACATCCAGAAAATGGAGCCTAGAAAGCTGTTGGAAGTATGTAGTACTTATGTTGGAGAGAAATGATTTAGGAGTGACTGATATGGATGTTGAACTCATAGTCTCTTAGTCTGCTAGTGACAAACAAGTAGCCAGGATTCAAAATTTATAGTAAGGACTAAAAGTTACTCAGGTAAGACTTGGGATTTGACTCTAACAGGTTAAACACAGGTCAGAAACCATTAAAGAACAAAGAATGGTAACCAGAAATGTTTTGGATAAAGATAGGTTTGAGACTGCTGAATCATTACCTAATACTCCCCACACTTGATTAGACCCCTGTTAAAAAGCATCTTATATTTTACTTTCAAAGCACTTAACACAATTTTAGTGACTTGTGCAGTTTTTGAATATGTCTTGTCTATTGTAAACTCAAGGAAGACAGGGACCATATCCATTTTATTGACTACTGTATCCCTCGTGCTTGGAGCATAGCATTCATTAAACTATTTTTAAGTAAATGTGAAGTCCCTAGAAAAACTTCCAGCCTAAATCATTCACTTATCAAGTGCCTATTACCTTATTTGTGTACATTTGTATAGGAGCTTTATACAGTAACTGTTAGGAGGATAGGCCTTTGGCAGTATAATAGGTCTGGGTTCAAATTTTCACCCTACTATTCACTAACCTTTTTACCTTGGGCAAGCTGTTTAACCTGGGGCTTGATTCTTCATTTGTGAAGTGGGAGTTACTCTTACCTTGTAGAGCTATAGTGGAAAATTTGATAATTTGTGTAGAAGTACCAAGCTACACATACAGATAATGGCAACTATTGATATTATTTGTAGTGGCATTTATGACCAAATACAAGGTATTGTAAATCTCAGTGATGTAAGATTCCTCAAAAAGAATCTAGGCCAAAAAACTTATTTGATTCCCCACTTGGACACCTGAAAAGTTCCAGTGACCACGAATTTATAACTATGGAAGACATCTCAGCCTTTAGTGTCATCCACCCACCTAGCCAGCAAGCCAGCCTGCTGTTATGTCCACTCAGTAGTCTGCAATATCATGCCCTATTAGGACTTTCTGACTTAACATGGCAACTTACAACATAGGCAACACTTACTTTCAAGCTTTCAATAGGTTGTTGCCTTTCAAACAAAACCCAGTATCTACAACATGGCTGCAAGGCACTAAAATACTTGGTTCCTTCTTGCCTATCCAACCCTCTCCTTTCCCTTTTCCATTTTTTCTTTCAACTAGACTTTTGCATATAATTGCACAACAGCTTTGCACATTATCCTCTGGCTAACTCCTATTGATTCTTTGAATTTCAGTTTAAACATCACTTCCTCAAGAAAGCTTTTCCTGCCTCTTTTTGGTTTCCATCACAGAGCTTCTATTGCTGCACTTTTAACTATTTTTAGTATTTATCTAATGTCTACCCTCATTTGACTCTAATTTCGACAATGCAGAAAATTTACCATGTCATCATATTCCTCTTATCCCTAGAAGCTAGTGATGGTATGTCCTTTGTAAATATTTGGCTGTAACTTTTGTCCCTCCTGTTTTTTTTCCAGGCTAAACGTACCAAATACAGGCTAAATCTGACTATCCTGGTTACCTTCCTCAAAATGGTTCAGATCTCCAAATGCAGTCTGTCACAATCTATTTCTGCAGATGTAAACCCAGCAAGACAAAATAGAGTGAGCCACTCTTCCTAGACTGAGCTTTACATAACAGGAGGCTTTGCCCCTGAATGTGTAATACAAAGCCAGGAGGCATCATTCTACTGTGGGAGGAGGAGGTGGGGAGGAGAGGGAATTGAGCAACTTTTCTGACTTTCAGAAGATTCTTTAAGAAAAGTTGACCTTTTCACAGGTTATATGTTGTTCACAGAAACAATATGCACCAGTTTTCCATCTTTTTTCTCATGAGGAAATGTCAATACTGGATATAGGACTGGATTTGGATCTGCATGACCTGGCTTTTACCTACACTTCAAACTTTATTTCCCATTATTCATTTTCACAAGCAATACACTCAATTTAATTACAGAGCTGTGGCATTTTTGATACTTTAAATGCCATCTGCAACGTTCCCTCTTTCTTCCTTCACATTAAGTTCCCCTCCCTGATATTCTTCCAGTCAGAAAAGATTGGAAACTAGGCTCCAACCCCTTCCTAACTTTCATCTCTAAAGCTTTTGTCAACTAAGGATAACAGAACCAACTTCATGGAGTTATAAAAAGTCAACAAGATAATTTTATGTGAAGTGCTAAAAAAAAAAGGGGGGGGTTAATTACCCTGAATTCTCACAGAACATTACCAGTTTGTATTCTAGGCCACTGCTTCTAGAACTTTTCTGTGCCTGTGAATCATCTAAAGACCTGATTAAAATGCAGATTTTGGTCCACAAGGTCTGGACATTCTACATGTCTAACAAACTCCTAGGCCCATGCTGCTGGCCTACTGCTACTCTGATTAACAATGTTCAAGTTACCCCAGTCCTCATATTAAAGTTCCTCAACAGCAGATGACTTAACAAATTCACTTCGGTAATTTTATATCCTAAAGCATCTGGAACTGTATTTAAACGTGTACTTAAATATTTATTTGGTTAATGACTACCTCTGTCTTCCAATGACTATGTCCTTGCTAGTGCAGCTCTGAAGTAGGCAACCGGGGACTAAGGATAGGGTGCGGATGAAATCCCTGGAAAGGCTAATCAAAAACTTACCTTCTCCATTGTTTCCTACGCTCTTTACACATGTGCTCATGAACATGGGGAGGCACTGAGGAGAATTATGGGTAAAAAGAATGAAAATGCCTGGCACTACCTCTACCCATCATTTTATGAGGCATTCTTATATTGAAAAAGGCTCTGAAACAAAGTATTTTCAAGTCTGGTATGAATCCCAGAGACATCAAGAAAAATAACAGTACCTGAAAGCGACAAATATGACCCTTTGACTTTATCATATAGTACACCTGCTGCTTCTAACATAAAAGTGTCTTCAATAAAGATCAAATGAAGCAAACTGCTCCAACTGGAATAGAAAATTATTTTAAGATCAACTATTTGATCCTAAGTACTTGAAGTAAACTCAGCTGGATCCTGAAAATTAGAGTTCGGTTCTACTGCAAAGGGACTCACTTGGTCCTTCCTCCCAGGGGCAGGGAGGGGGAAGGGGTAGGAGTTAGGTGTGGTTGAATGGATATAGCTCAGTCTTAAGCAAATTAGCAGCTTTCTCTTGTAGAATGGATTTTCTTAATGAGGCTACCAGTTGTTCTTCATGCTCAGATCACAGAAAGGGACCTTTCAAGATTACCACGCCTATTTCCTCACTTTGTAAGAGAGGAAAATGAGGCCCATAGAAGAAAATCACTCAAGATCCCAAAGAGTTGGCAGTGACCTCAGCTTCTAAGATGTCCCACTGTTTGTGCCACTTTTTCTTTTGACAGATTTTTATTAGACAATTCTGTTACCTACTGTGATCTAAGCGAAGCACCAACTTGGGTGCTTCAGACTTAGGGTGAGAAAATGGCAGACTGAATCGCCCAAAGAGCTGATAAAACAAAGGCAACGAGGTTTAATTAAGGGTCAGAGGAAAGGATCTTAAAATCCTAACCACAGGCATAATAAAGGGATGTTAGAAATGTCTGAGTCATTTTGCTAGCTCATGAAAAGTGGTTGAAAACTTCATGAGAAACAGAGAACAGCTTTATTCCACTTTTAAGAACACATTGCTTTCCATAGATGTCCCACAGTACACTGAAACTCAATACATCCAGAGACCAAACTCATCCTGTTTTTCCATCCTCTTCCCAAAAACCCATTCTTTTTTTTTTTATTCCCATCTCAGTTGGCTACATCACTTTACATTTTCCTCAAAATGCTTTCTTCATCCTCCAAGGCCCAACAATATGCTCTAAATTTCAAAATTTCATTTACCCTTCCTTCTGCTTTAAATGTCAATATAGACTCTCATCTAGTTTGCCTCAATTACTTCAGCAGTCTTACTATCTATTCCATTCCAGCCCCTCAAATCACACATTAGCGTTCTATATTTTGCTTAAAATCCTTCAAAGGCTCTCCAATGCCTATGGCCTCAAGTCCAAAATCATTAATGTTCATGGTTTTGCTCCTGCCTATCTGTACAATAATCTCATCCACTCCAGTGCTTCCTGCTCCTCTTTTACCACCAGCCTGTCAAATTATTTGTTCCCTGGACTGATGACTAATACCTACAAATTTGCTATGCCCCTCATGTTCTGCTTGGCATACCCTCCCCTTTCTACCTAGACATACTCTTGTGGGAGCGATCTTAACTCCCATAGCTAATTACTCAATGTGAAAATTTTCTTTCCACAAAAATATTTTAAGACAATAGTCATTCAAAAAGAAGCTTCATCTGAATGGGCTTATTAATAGGCAACAAAAAAAAACTACTGAGGTAAAATAGAAATGCACATTCCAGAAAATACAAGTGCACTTCCAGCTTATGTGTGACATGAAAACTCTATATGAGTAAACAAGAAATGGGTGAAAAATTGTAATTTATTGAAACTCAACTCAAAAAATATAAGATGCTGTAGTGTACAATATATTACACAAAGCACCCTCAGGTGCACATTCAAGTCAAGTAAGAACTCCATATCCCTTTCCCCAGCCCTCCCACCCTGGGATCATAGTATTTGTTCCATATACAATCATGCACACTTAATTTGAAAAAGGAAGCCCCAATATATTTTGATGTATTAATTAGCACCAAACAAGAGTACAGTTCCATTTCTTATTTTTAATAAACAAAAAACCCAATCAATAAACCAACTGGAGAGCTAATGGACTCAGCCAATAGTGCTGACATAGATATTATACATTCATGTAAATACACAGCCTATTCTACCTTAAACAATGGTATGGCTGGTTCTCAGCCTTTGTTCGAGTTGGCAATCGTCCCCATGTTGCAGTGTTCGAGCTAGTCTGTTTCAAAAACAAAATTGCTACTTAGGAACTTCCTACACAAAGCTCATCTGTTTTTTTTGTTGGAAACAAGTCTAAAATTGGTGTGGAAAACTTAGATCTTTCAAGAACAACCACTGGCCGAAGATAATGAAGCTGTTTTAAGGCAAGCTCTCCACAGTCCGTTAATGCTTTGTCCAATACAACTCTCAGGTTTTCCAAAGAAGGAACTGTTGTTGTCTCAGCTACTATTAAAGGTGGGATTGCAGTCAGGTTCTCATGAATTGCAGAGTCACTGGAAGAATGAGGTATGTCAACTTCAGGGTCATTGTCATTCACCATATTATTTGCCATAACAGTCCCTGTCAAGTCATTACTGGATTGTGAAGAATTACTTAATGTTAAGTGCTCTGAAGGCTCCCAATCATCAAAATCGTCTTCTTTCTCTTCACTTTCCTGAATAAATTTCAGAAATGAAGATTCAAATCCCATAGGTTTGTAAGTCTTCAAATCAAATGACCTGGGCTGTGGGTGCTTCCTAAAATTCTCTTTTGGGGCATGGGTTGAATTTTTTACAGTGTTTTCTTGCCCTGAACTTTGCTGCCCACTTTCTGAGTCTTTGATCCTTGGTAAAGGCAGCTGGAAACTTGTGAAATAAGTCCCATTTTCAGTCCCATCAGGATCAGGTATGGAATTTTCTATTTTACAAGGTGGAGGCTGAGCTATATTACATTGTTCCAAAGGAGTGGTTTCTGAACTATGGCTGCATTTCAAAGTTCCTCTGTAAAGCAGACTATCTGCCTCAAATACTTGGTTGCTTTCAGTACAACCTTTCTGACCTCCATCCCTCTCACCTGGATGAAGGCATTCGGTGTTCTGGACAGGTATGCTATGGTCACCTAGGGAATGGCTGTGTTTTGTGTCCTCTGATTCACAGCTTCCATCTTCTTCTTTCTTTATATAGGGCTCTATTTCAGAAGGAGGCTCCTCCTTAATTTTGGTACCGTACTTAACACAAATGACAAGATTTTCCATTTGTTGCTCTAAATAGGCACTACTCATCTGATGGGTACGTTTGTAATGCCTCACTATGCTGCTCTCCAACTTCACCACAGATAAGCATCCTTGAACCATGCAGGGGTACTGTGTGTGCTCAGAATGCTCCACACACATATGGAGGGCTTCAGCTCTTGTTTTAAAAGTAATTGGAGCTTTCTTTTCTTTCATTAAGCCACATTTTTTAGCCTTAGCATTAAATGACCTCCTCGTAGTCTGATGTTCATGCCCCTGAGCAAGAGCTGTTTGACACACCTTTTCACTCCTTAGTAGCCTTTCATTTGCCACTTTCTGGCTTCTAAACAGATCGTCATAATAGTCCTTATGTCGGTAATAGACATGTTGAGAATAATTACTGCGATGGGTGAAAATCTGGCCACAGCCATTAAGATCACAATGAATTTCATAATCTGAATGTATTTCTCCTTCAATATTATGCTGTTCCATCAAGTGGTGCTTCAACTTGCTGAACGTATAAAAAACAGCAGGGCACTGAGGCTGGTTACAGGAAAACCTTGCCGCAGATTCAGCTTCAGAAAGCACTTTAGGCTCTTCAATATGGTCTAGATTATGAGAGTCACTACAGTGCTTAGCAAGAGCTTTGGAACACAGGAAACGTTTGTTACATTCTTTATATTTGCAAGCAAATATCTTTTTACATTTGACAAGTTCCCTTTTGGTTCTTGCTTTGTCTTTCTCTAAACATAACTGTTCTTTGTTGTACTGATGTACAGTTCTGTAATGGCGAATCAAGCCTTTTAGATTGGTGAATGAAGAATTACAAGTTTTATGGATACAATGGAATGGTTTGTGGTATTTGTTCAAAATATAGCAGAGATTCCCTTTAGCAACAGTCCTCCTGCTACCTCTCCCCTCTCTTCCTTCTTGTTCTTCTCTATGGCTACCTATTGGTGATGAAATATCAGATGTTTTACTCTCTGTTTCTTCACAAGATGATTCCAAATCCGTTTCTGAACTGCATTCATCCTTTTTAGAATGACAGTGTGGCTTCTCAGAATTACTGCTGGGATCACCTCCAAGTTCGGCAGAACAATCATCTTTCAACCTGTCTACTGAGCATGGGCCTTCATGATCACATTTTTCATTGTCTAATAGTTTGTGAGTTACTCTGTCAGTGCCAATTTGATGTTTATTTTTATAATGAATCCTAAGGTGTGTTTTTCTTGTAAATGACCTTTGGCAAATATGACACTGGAATGGGGAATACCGGTGTTGAAACATGGTTAACTGGAGGACTTTTTCCTTTGAATAATTATGCTTTTTAAGATAATGCATTAACAAAGCCTCTCTGGTCACAAATTCATATTTGCATCCTTGAAGCTCACAGAAAAAAGGCTTAGCTGCCAACTGTGCAAGGTACTGACTTGGCATATTTTCATCTTGGTTCTGAAAATTAAGGTCTGTGATATTAGGTGAAGCTGATTGAAGAGACTTAGCACCACTGGATGGGTACCCCTGCAATGACCCTGAGAAAGATCCATGTGTTATTGAGTTTTTCAAGCTTAAATGTTTTAAGCGCAACAGAAGTTCCAACATGGTATCCTCTGTACATGGCCTTTTAGAAGCACAAATGGAGGTTTCTGAATGATAACCTTGATGTTCTCGTTTACATTTAGTATGAATACTGTGATCGAGACCTTCATCTGGGGAGTCACTGTTTGTATCTGAGCTGGGTTTAGTTTCTGCTTCAAACTTTACAGTTGTTTGATTGTGTTCATTACCCAAACAGGGAAAGAGATCTTTTGTCTTTATCTTTTTGGGTTTAAAATGGTATGGATGAACCTTTCGTAAATGCTTCTGCATCCCCTTTGCATTTTTGTACGTGGAACCACAGCCATCAAAACCACAGGTAAACTTAGTCCCATCAAAACAAATTGCCACACTGGAGCATTTTTCCTTTAAGCTGGAGGACACAAAGACTTTCTCATGAGATAACAATATATCCTGCATGGTTTCAGGGTGATCCAGTGTGTCAATTAACTCTTCATTCACAGAAGCGGAAGAGCTATGACTTAACTGATCACTGGAATTACTGTCACTATTTTCTTTCAGATTTTCTGCAGGTTCTATTTGAGAACTAGCTGATCCTGCACAGAAAAGAAGACCCTCAGGTAAATGTGATTTATCAGTTTGGTCAAGTAGATGGGACTGATCAATACACTCTTGCTTCTCACCTGCTGCAGGCTCCTCAAGTTTTACTGATTTCTTCACATCCCCATTTGAACTTTCAACATTATGCATTAAGAGGTGATTCTGGTATTCAATTTTGGAATAATAGAACTTTTTACAGCCAACAAAGTTGCATGTATATGATGCATCTCTAAAGTGTTGTGCTTCATGGTGATAAAGCTGTCCCAAGTCACTGAAAACAATATTACAGCCATTTAATTCACATTTATAACGCAGATCATCATGTTTTTGTTTATGGTTAAGTAGTTCATTCACTGATCCAAACCTTGCATAGCAATCTATAGATACACACATATAAGGTTGAGGACCACAATGCACTTGTTCATGCTCCCGCAGGTGAAATGCAGACATGAAATGTCGTCGACAATAAGTACACTTCTCTCTTCTATTTTTCATATCCAAGTAGTGCTTGGCATTTTCGTCATTATTTTGGTGTTCAGCTTTAAGATGTACACTTAAGTATTTAAATTGCTTAAACACACGGGAACAGTCAGTGCCAGGACATGGGTACAAATCTCTGTCTTGCAGGTGGCAATCTTCTAATTTGCTGAATGTGACATATTCATGAGACTCTCCTTTGGCTTGTTCATTCAATGACTGATTTTGCTCCAGGCCTGCAGAGGGACTCTTGGGACAAATTCCCTTTTGAGAGCCTTTCAATAGTAATTTCTTTCTAGAGCGATCTCTCCTGCTTGGTGGCATTTTAACATGTTCCATCACATGAGGAACAAATATTTCTTTTCTCTTGAACTTTTTAATACAAACTGGACAAGTGTAAATTCCATCTTCCATGTGCATCTTAGAATGATGAAGAATCCTGGCCTCTATACATTCCCGCTTACATAACAAACAGAAAAATTTATATTGAAGCCACCTCTGGTATCTTTCAGAGGAACCAATAGGTTTTTTATCTCTTTTCTCCTTTTGCTGATCTGTCAAATCTCTTCTTCTATATTGTTTATCTTCTTTACTTTCCTCGTAGTCACTGAGAAATGACTCTAAAACATCTGTGTCATTTATAGACATTTCATAGCCACTTAGATCATCATCTGAATCTGAGGCCTCTTGTCCTAGGAGTTGGTGGCAGTGTCGTTTTAAAGTTTTCCAGTCCCAAAATTCAGGATCAAAAGGCCAGTGGGCTTTTAAAGCTAGTAAGAGCTCACATCGAAGAGAATTTGGAACTGGTGCATTTTCTTCATCAAATTTTTGATCTGGTTGCAAATATAGTTCTTCCAACATATTAAACCCATCCAAACTGGGTTCGATTAAGAATTCTGTAAGCTGACAGGCTCGTCTAACTTCTAAATCTTCTGGTAAAAGACAAGCAATTGTTTTACAAACTGATGCCTTCATTTCTTCATCCTCACTTGATCTGAGTTGAAGAGCTCTGACACACAGTAAAATTGATACCCCAAGACCAGCGTCTTGTGCCTACAAGGAAAGCAGGGAAGAAAAGTTATTTTTTTTATTATAGAAATATTCTATAAACTGCATATTAAAGCAGTCCCTAACCCTAAAGTAATTTACCTGTGTACCAAACATAAACAATAAAGGCACATGAATTCAAAGGAATTCAGGATGAAAAAGGTTACCAAAAGATCAAAAAAAGATTTCTGTCTTATGTATCAAGAATAGGGTTTAAATAAATGGGTGCAAGAGGAAACATGTGTGAGTATAATATAGAATTCAATGTCAGAAATTCATATGTTATGAACACTTTGGTATTTTCAAAACCTCAAGGCTAGAATGATTCTCATCTCACCTGAAAGAATCAGTACTTTAAAGTTACAGGTGTACTGAATCTCAAGTTTCACACGGAAAAACAACAGAAAACAGAGTATCTCTCTGTAGAAGTAGGTTCTCAGAAAACTAGTCAAAAATCAGGGAAAAGATTTGATAATTTGTGATAAAAAGCTATTGCATACAAGATGACTTTTTTTTATGGGGGAGGCTGAAATGGAATGGGAATATAATATGAGCAAAGAAAAGCAGGATCATATGGCAGAATAGCTTAAAATGCATGACTTAAGAGCACAGAATTTTGAGTCACTTTGTCTTTGAATCCCAGCTTCACTACAGTGACAAGTTCTTAATTCCTCTATGCCTCAGTTTCCTCATCTGTAAAATGATAATAGTAATGGTAATATTAGATTTCCCTAACAATGTTATAAAAATGAAGATAATATGAAGTGTTTACGACAATACTGGCACATAGTAAATATTTAACAGAATACCATGTAAAACAACTGAGGAATTCCACTGTTAAAATCAATAACCAATTTGCTAAACAAATTATTCCATGTTGGGCACCATTCAAAGTGCTGGAAACACAAAGAAATAACAGCCATTAATTTACAGATCCCTTACATCCTAGGCACTATTCTAAATAAATTCTTTGCATACATTGTCCTCATTTTGTACATAAAGAAACCAAGGCTCGGGTTAGTTGCCCAGTCAGTAGCTGTGAGCAGAGGAGCAAAGATTTAAACTTAAAGCAATCTTTTTCCAGAGTCTGAGTTCTTAACTACTTTACAGCCGACACTGACTCCAAAGCTTAACTGACTTGGCTATATCCCTTGTGCCCTTAATGCAATATACCAAGCCACTCTTTGTTCTTTCACCTTCGTGATTTTAAAATCACCAATTTATGCATGTCCATCAACTTCTTCAAAATCCAGCTCCACATTCTATATCCTAATACTCAGTTACTCACCACTCCTTTAATAAGTAACTGCTGGGCCTATCTATTCAGAATATATAATGGTATTTCTAGTGGTGTTTTTTTTTTTTTTTTTGGAAAAGTGTTCTTACTGATTTCACAAATTTTACCATTTCAACCAGATTAGGCTGTTTAAGAAAAAAATGGACATTCTTTTTATCTTACAGAATCTTCCAAAAATTTAGTAATAATAACTATTGAGAACCCATGAATTACTAAAAAATTTACCCAGCTTTCTCCAAGTCTTCTGTGTTATGACTATTTACAAATGATAACAACTTTCTATCATATTATGCAATTTGTCAAGATTGGTCTAGTCCTGACTCTGCTGTGAACTAGGGTACATGATCCTGCCAAATGACACATCCTTAATTTTTCGCTTCTTTATTACTAAAGAGAAGGGATTAAACTACATAAGGACATGTTTTGCAAAACACAGTACCATATGTTTCACTAAAAGGGCCCTATTGACCAAATAAACTGGATTCAATATGATCCCTCTTCTTATACCTTCCAGTTCAAAATATAGCTACATCTATATTTTGAAAGTCTTGAGAGAAACCCTGGATTCTCTAAAGTGTCCCCTCCACTTATGACTTTCTCAAGTCAAAGAATTCAAGTTTAACAACTCTAAGCACCTTTAAGTGATGATCTGGTTTAAGCTATTTATAGAAAATTGAGGCCCAGAAAGTAAAGAGGTACTATTACCAAGCATTCTCCATTACAAACCATTGCTTTCAGCAACAGACCTAATGCCCACACAGGCCTTTCAGCATCATTAACCTTTGCCATCCCAAGAGCCATGTGACTGGTTAATAGATGTCTCCCAATATCTTTTCCTCTAATTCTTCTACAAAAGCAGAACACCTGATTTTTATTTGGTTACAAAGTCACCCAGAATAATGAATGAATATCCTAGCCTCCCCTGAAGCTAGATGTGGCTGTGTATGTGTATTGGAGGGAGTGGGGAAAGGTGTGTCAGGGTATTTTTTTTGGGGGGTGTCCATCTCCCTTCCGGCCATCTAGAATGGAGACATTATAGCTGGGATTGGAATAGTTTTTAGAACATGAGATGGAAACTATGTATTGACCAAGACAAAAGGAATATGGGAGCCACTAAAGCAACCCTGGCCTGTCTACATGGATTATCTACTATATGACAAAGAAACATCTATCTTCTTTAGGCCACTACTATTATGGGATTTCTACCATTCACAGCAGAACTAGATCAAAACTGATTTAGGTTAGATTGTCACTCTCTTTCAAAGAGCCAGAGCACCCTGGCCAGGTGGCTCAGTTCGTTGGATAGGTGTCCCATGCACCAAAAGGTTGTGGGTACGATTCCTGGTCAGGACACACACCTAGGGTTGCAGGTTTGATCCCTGGTCAGGGTGCGTATGGGAGGAAACTGATTGATGTTTCTCTCACATTGATGTTTCTCCCTCTCCCTCTACCTCCCTCTTTCTAAAATCAATAAACACATCTTCAGGTGAGAACTAAAAAAAATTTAATAAAAAGCTAGAAGCAGGTTTCTCTATTCGAAAGAAATTCTGCACTCACTCCCCCACTTCCACCTACCTGTTCATATCTTTTGTACCTTTTAGGCTAAATATCATAAATAGGATTAGAGTGGAAAGTACCATAGTCTCAGATTAAAGAGAAATGGGATCTGGTTACACAGATGTACATCAAATTCCTTGGTCTCAGAAACCCACTTTTCTTTGTCTTCTAGCGGATTTCCCATGTTCTTTGGTTCCTTGTGGTAAACAGAATTCTAAGATGACCCTCAATGGCCTTCAATGGCCCTCATTTTGTATAATCTCATTCCTTTGAGTGTAAGTGGAATCTGTAAATATGATGAGATTTCATTCCTATGATTACATTATGTTATATGGCAACAAGGACTTTGCAGGAGTAATTAAGACTCCTATTCAGTTGTTCTTAAGATAGGTGGACTACCTAAATGGGCTTGACCTAATCACTTAATCCCTTTCAACCTAAGTCTGAAACTCAGATAGAAGAGATCAGATTTGAAGGAAGAGGATTCTCAGTGCCTTTGCTGGCTTGAAAATAAAGGCATGGAATGAGGAAGGCATCTAGGAGCTAAAAAAAGGTTGTGGCTGATATCCATTAAGAAAATCAGGACCCGAATATCGTCAACAATAAAAATGAGCTTAAAAGCAGATTTTCTAGAGCATCCAGATAAAAATTCAGCCTGGCCAAAACCTCAATTTTAGCCTTGTGATACTCTAAAGCAGTGAACTTTGCCATGTTGTGCTGGGCTTCTGTCCTACAAAACCGTGAACTAATAAATGGTTGCTGTTTTAAGTGCTAACTGTGGAAATCTGTTATGCAGCAATAAAAAACTAATACTTTCCTTAAAGATTAAAAAACAAAACTTCATAAAAGCCAGTTGTAACACTAATTTTTTTTTTAAATAAGGCAAGTTCTATATTTACTTGAACATGCTCTTTCTGTGATAGAAATTCACAGTCATTACAAATAATTATCACCTAATTTATCTGACCATGAATTTGCTTCTGATAATAGTTTTTATCTTTTCCTATAGTCACTGGAGAAAATGAGATCAACATATTTCAAGTAAAGTATAGGATAAGAAATGTTACATTAAAGGAGACAGGAAATAGCAAAGATACATCTTTGCCTTGACTTTAGTATAGTAATACTCCTCAGGGAAAAAAAGTAATTAAAAATAAAAACAATTCTTAGATGTTGTCAGAGAAGTAACCCATAAAACATACCCATGAGCCATTATAGATATGGGTATATGGAGAACTCAGTCATGGGAAGAAACTAAAAGCAAAACAAAACAAAAATAGAGACTAGCATAAGACTCACCCCAAATCTCTAGGCTAGTAATCTAAGCATACAGGTTGGGGCAAAAGTAGTTCTACAGTTGTTTGTATGGAAAATAATACAATAATTAATACAAAAATAAACTGTTTCACGTACAACTGTAAACTTACTTTTAGCCTACACTATATATCTATAGGATTGAACTCAAAAAAAAAAAAAAAAAGGGTTTCATATATGGCAATTCATTTCATTTTCAGAAATATTTACTTCCTAAAAATATCTAACTTGTTTTCTATTTGCACAAAGGTTTACAGTTTCTGTAGTTGTTTCTGGAACTGTTCTATTTACTCCAAACCCCAGAAAAATGTATCACTGCAAGACCCTGAAAAATGCAATAATTTTTTTTATTTAATCGTTATGTTAATTTGCAAACAAACATGCCTGTATAAAATACAGAGCACTGTTCCAGGAAAAACGGATATAGGGTGGTTGAGGTGACAGCAAAGAAATATAATCTTCCTTTCCTCCAGAGGCCTGTCACTTCAAATTACTATTTTCCATTAAGAAAAATTGTGGATTCCTAGGAAGTCAATCTGCAGAAATAGCCAGATATGCCCAATTGTCTAAAAGGAGTTGCCTGAGAGTTATCTCCCCTCTCATTTCTTTCCTCCAGGACAATCAGCATAAAAAACATAAATTACTCACTTCAGTCTGTACAACTCTAATGAGGCAAAATAAATGCTGTTGTGTTTTAGCTATAACACCAAATTGACGACAGCGCTCCAAAAAGGTGTCTAAAGAAGGGTCGATTCTTCTTTGCAGTTTACTCCAAAAGAGAGTCAATTCCCTATAAAACAAAAGGTTGAGGTAAAACATTTAAAGTAACTGGTATATGCTATCCACCTCCCCACCCTACTTTTTTGGTTTGTGAAAATAAATGGATAGTAAACAAAAACTAGAAGAAAAACACTGTGTAGTATTACCTATTGCTTCCTCCCAAACCATTCCCACCTGTTCCAAAAGGTTTTACACCCCTTACATTGGTAATTGCACCGACTATCCCAGTGGGCAGGGACCATCACACACTACACTGCCAAAAAATATTTACAACCAAAAACTAGTCTAAAGGTACACTTCTTCATATTAATCTCATAGGCCCTTTCCAGCTCTAAAATGTCATGCTGCTACACAGGCCTATATTTTGAAATGTTTAGATATTCCTAATAAAATTAGTAAACTGGTACTCTTGGCTAAAATGTGAGAATCCTACAAATATTTCATTATGGAAACAAAAGCTTGAAAAGAATAAGTTAAATAAAACCTTGAATAGGTTAAGAGAAAACTTAAGGAAAACAACTAGAAATTTTAAAATGCCTAGAAATCTAGTGTGAATATAAAATGTGAATGCAAGGAAAGTTCCTCAGGAAAACTGAAGAGATTGTTATCACTTAAAAAATAAAAAGTGTCTCCTATACAATTTCAATGGGTACTATTATACATTCGTTATATGATTTTAATTTAATAATAACCATATTGCCCTGGCCAGTGTGGCTTAGTTGGTGGGAGCGTCATTCTGTAAACCAAAGGTGGCAGGTTCAATTTCCAGTCAGGGAACATACCAGGTTCAGGTTAGGTCCCTGGTCAGTATGCATCTGAGAAGGCAACTAACTGATGTTTCTCTCTCACATCGATGCTCCTTCTCTCCCCCCTCCCTCACCCTTTCTCTCTCTCTAAAAGAAATGAAAAAACTATCCCTGTGTGAGAATTAAAAACAAAATTTAAAAAAAGAACCATATTATTTTCATAAACTAGTTTAGGACACTAATATCCTATTGTTGCTATTAACAGAGTATTTCAAGAAGCTGGTTAAAATCTGAAGCTTAAGAAATAAATACACCTCTTTTTATTTCTATTTATTTTTACACTAAGTCTATATAATGGCTTGTCTCACAGAGGAAAATGTACCAGAAAAGGTGAGACTTTGTTGCTATAGCAAGCTCAAGTTGTGTCAGACAGTTATGATCACCTTGTAAGAGTGTTGCTTACAAGAATGTACTTCTTTTTATAACAAATGAAAAATAAAAATATTTAAAAGATCTTAACTTTTTTATACTTTTAAAGAGATAACTGGGATTCTCATGTATTCTTACATAGATACAAAACTTGCTTCAAAGATTAAAATGAATATACATCTCAAAAGATATAGGATTAAAGCTTATATTTCATGATGGTAAATTTGAGCTAAAACAAACTAAATTTACTTTAAATACTTTCAAATATTTGTCTTTGGCAAACAGTGTTGCTTTCCTAACCAGAAAAGGTAAAAATTGAGATAGGTCAGCATTCAAAATAATTACCAGACAGGGAAGTAATTGAGATGACTGTTCATTTTTAAACTCACAAGACTGCTTCATTTAGATGTAAGCATTTTTGTAATAAAAACTTGAAAATAGTGTAAAATTCTGAAGAACAAAGGAAATGGGAGAATTACATATGCTCAGAGATAAAAAGAGTATCTATCAAAATATATGTATCTGCCCTGACCAGGTGGCTAAATTGGTTGGAGCACTGTCCCATACTCCAATAGGCCCTGGATGAGATCCCTGGTCGAGGCATGTATGCGAGGCAACCAATCAATGTTTCTCTTTCTTACTCTCCCTTCCTCTCTCTCTAAAAGCAATAAACATATCCGGGGGGGGGGGGGGGGGGTGTTAAAAAAACAAAAAGCAAAATACATATATGTGACATCGTTCCTACTTAAAAAGAACAAAATTATCAAAGCCAGTAAGATCTGATTATGAAGATAAAATGGTAAAAAGTAAAAATCCACTGAGTAGCTAGAAGTTAAAAGTAGGCAAATCTGATAATGTGAGGAATGGCAGATTGAGAATTAAGGTTACTTATAATTTTAAAAAAATATCAGAATGTCTAGGGCTTGGTTTATTCCAAATTAAATATTTCAAAGCTCTCGTTATTTTAACTCCAAATAACCATGACCAAAAAAGGGTATTTTATATTTTTATACATATTTTCACATTATAACTCATCAATTTAAAATGATTATTACCCACCCAGACATGTCAAATGAACCTGAAGCCATGACAATCCATAAATTACTCATGGGAATGCCAGTATGTGACTTCAACCACCCAATCAAATCTGCACACCAGAACAATGAAACACTAATGAATCATATCTTGTAGCCTGCTGGGTCATCCATGCACTAGGACAAATACTTCTTCAATGAGTACAGTAATGTGATTTTTAAAATTGGACAAACATTAAAGAATATATGAAAAACGATTCCATTATACAGATGCCTCCAAGATTCAGAAGGCTTACTACATTCTAAAATTAGCTCTCGGACTACCTCAAGTCAACACCTTACAAATTCATAAAATTGGAAAGGAAATTTATTTCTATAAATAGGAGGAAATGCATTTTGGCAGTGATGTGGCTACTAGGCAAGAACTTTAAATTACATCGTGTTTCTGCACAGCAGGAGGCCCATAAAGTCAAGTTAGCATGTCACACTAAGATCCAAAATTTAATAAGCATTTTAGAAATGAGGTGGGGGAAAAAAACCAAAAAGAAAAACTTTGTGGAATCAAGGAATGACCATGCTGTAAAGAAGAGTCCTGAAAATACAATCTGATTCTCATGACCTCTTTTTTTTCCTACAAAATTCAGGTACATTAAACACATATAGGTATGTGGTCTTCACCAGGTGCAGGGGACTCGACTGTGAAGTAGATAAGATATTGATACATCATGACCCTGGTATCACAGTCTAGTTAGGAGAGAACAGACAGAAAATTACATCTGAAGACACATAAATATACAACATATAAAGTTTAAGCTCAGAGAAATTACACAAAGCAAAGGTCAATCTATCAGAATACTCACTAAAAGCTCAAGTGTGATTGAACTCAATGATGTCATTTTTAAAGAAGCAGTGGTAATTACACATCTATGCTGTATACTGACCCATTCAAAATGGTTCTTTTTCTCACTTGTGTGGCTACTATAATTACATTACCACAGCTAGACATCTATATGAAACTCATTCTTCCCGCACTTCTTTGATTTTTGCAGAGGACCAAAAATTTAGGGGTGGGGATAGTTAATTAAAAAAAAAAAAAAATGCCCTGGCTGGTGTGGCTCAGTGGATTGGTTGGCCAGCAAATCAAAGGGTTGAAGGTTCAATTCCCAGTCAGGGCACATGCCTGGGTTGCAGGCCAGGTCCCTAGTTGGAGGCATGCGAGAGGCAACCACGCATTGATGTTTCTTGCCCTTGCTTTCTCCTTCCCTTTCCCTTTCTCTAAAAATAAATAAAATTAAAAAAAAAAAAGCAATATACTTTTTGAGATCAATACTATGATCACTGTTATAAAATAATGTATTTTAATGTGGTTTGTAAATGTCTCTGAAGGAAATTTCTGTAAGAATAAAAATTCTTACAGAATTTAGGTGATAGTTATATAGTTTACATTTCAAATACTATCTTTACCACAGTAACCACATGAAAGAATGACATTTCCAATGAATAAATTCTAGTATGTATATGTGTTTAAAATTAAGCGACTGCTGCCCTGAATGGTGTAGCTCAGTAGACTGGGCATAATCCTGCAACCCAAAAGGTCTCAGGTTCTATTCCTGGTCAGGGCGCCTGTCTGGGCTGTAGGCCAGGTCCCAGGTTGGAGGTGCGCGAGAGGCAACCAACTGATGTTTCTTTTGCACATTGATGTTTTTCTCTCCCTGTTTTCTCCCTCCCTTCCCCTCTCTAAAAATAAATAAATACATTTTTAAAGTTACTGTTTTTATTATGATATCCAACATTACTGTCATATTTTTACAAATATTTCATCAAAAATACCACTTTAAAAAAAAGTCTTTGAAAACGATAGAGGGGTAAACAAAAAGCTTCCAGATTCTGAAATTTTAGATTCTATTTCTCTCTGAATTACTTAAAACAAGCTTACTTTTAACAAAGTGTGAAGTGACTTAGGATTTTTTTTCCTTTACTCATTATAGCTCCTCAGGAGGCGAACAAGAGGGAAATCCCTGTTAATCTTTTCCTGCTACAGGGGAACAGTATTAATCCCAGAGCCACTAACATTCTTAAAAGGGCTAATGGTAGCTGAGTGAAGAACAGAAGAAAAAAAAGGATGGGTCACTGTAAGAGGGAAGCAGTTATCAGGGTTATGAAAAGAACTGTGTGACTATAGTTTTAAAAACACTTTCTAACACATCCCATACAGGACTTAATGTATTCTTTGCACTGAAAAACTTAACTATAACTAGCAGTTATTTTTTTCATTAGAGGCAAAGAGTTAACTGTGATAAGAAAAATAGGAGTCTGTTCTTTAAGTGAATACATGTTTTACCAAAGCTAAAATCTCTAATCTCTAATACATTAGAAAAACCTCTACTTGATTCAGTAATCAAAAACCTCATGGCTACTTATTAACAAGTTTGAAAATTTATATCACTTTTTTGTTTTCCTAAGAAAATGCCCACAGTGGTCATTACAAAATATACTTAAGTCCCTATCCCACTATCTCCTTTCTCATAGGAGATATAACTCTGGCATAGTGGATTTGGTGGTAAAGACTACATATTGAATTCTGGCTGTGCCAAGAAGACATATGGATTAGGTAGGAGTCGAAAACCCTGGGCTTGAATCTCAGCTCTGCCATGTTAGCTTTGAGACATTGGGCAAACAATTTCTATGATCCCTCGGACCCTCCATTGCCTGCCACATCTGTGCAATGATTAGTATGAGGATTGGGTGACAGAATTTACAGTAAATGAGTAATATTTCTATATAAGATAGTAAATTAAAAAAAAAGTAATATACAAAATGCTAATAACTTAAAACTATACAAATACACACAGATGCTCCAGAGGGAGATGAATGATGGCTAAGGAATATAAAAGGGTTTACTGGGTTCTCCTATACACAAAATGCTCACTTCCAATTTTGAGTCATCTTTACTTCTTAATTTTTTTTCTCAAGTTACCTTTAGTTTCTGAAAGACTCAGGCTCCTCTCATCAAGATTATGCAGATCCAATCTATTCTTTGAATTAAAGTTCAAATACTACCTCTACCCTGATACTGGTATACAGTGAGCATCTTTTTCTAACTTCCTATAACATTATCCATACCACTCATCTGATTTCTTATTGACAGACTCTTGAATTTTAGAGGTTTCCTATGTATCAAGTTTGTCTTCTCGCATAAATAGGTTCAATATAGTTAGAATGAAAAGAACCATGGGTTACGCCTACTTTTTCCTATTTAACAATTAAGTACTCAGTAGGCAAACAAGATATAAACTGAATTAAAACCAAAACAATGCAATTCTGCTATATGGTACTGAAGTTACAAAAGAAATTACTATTCAAATGGATTATCTTTTCTACTTCGTTTGACCAAAGAACCTAGATAACTAGTGGATTTCCAAATAAGAGAAAGTGACTATGAGAAGATATAATGAATGTAAAGGAAAACAACCTAACATCAGTTTGCTTTGTATTGCCATGATTTTATCTTCAAAGAAAAGGCACATATTGCAGTTAACGAACAACCCTCTATGGAGTGATGAAGATGTGCTCAAACTTTTTAAACCCTTTATTTTTTAGACCCTTCCAGGAAAGATTAAATTAATGATACCATTATTTAAATGGTTAGTTTATAAACAAGTCATCATTTAATTTGTTTGGACTTTAAATTTGGAACAAACCAATGTTTTATATACACCCTAACTGCTACACTATGCACTAACAAATAAAGGGAATAAAAAGTAAATATACTTACCAAGAACAATATACACTTGCAGTTTGGAGCTGCTGTGTAAGGTAAGTCGTACAAAGAACAAATGCTGTGTTATCCTGACCCTCGGATTCCAGATTACATATGATGTCAAGTATTTCCTTGCAGTCGACCTTTGCAATCTATCAAAAATGAGATAACTGAGTCAAAAGAAAAATGGTGACTCTCCTGTACACTGTTATATATAACCTAAGCTTTTTTCCTATCTTTGATCATTAATGAGGCAAGAATTAGATAAAATTTTCTTCTATGACCTAATGGCTGAGTCTTATGGAATGAAATATTTCATATAAGAAAATATTAAACAGAGAAAAGAACAGATAATATAAGAAGTTCCACTGCAGTCCCAACACAGAAAAAAAACATTTTAGTACAGTTTTAAAAAAACTACTCATGAATATTGCTACTATGTAAATGAGTCAAATTATTTAGATTAACTTCATGTTATTTTCAGCTAAAGTACCATCATTTTCCCCCCCGTTTTCTTTCTTTTGTTCATTCTCAAATTTTATTCAAGTCACTCTAGGTACAGGCAGAAAAATAAAGGGCTTAATCTTGCTGCCAGTGGGGCTAAAAGAAGACAACTGAGACACTTTTAAATATAAAGGCTGTATTAATGTATCATTTTCTCATATAAATAAGAAAAAACTCTTCAGGGAGAGTTCTTCAAACAACTGAAACACTTTTAGAAATATATCTTTTTCATTTGCACTATTTATGGGAATCTTTAAAAAGAAAAACAACTGAGCAAATCAGTAGGATTCTCTGGAGCTTTTGTATACTGCTAAAACAGGAGAATAAAACCTCTAAAGACTCTCATTCTATTTTTATCACTTGCCTGTCTTAATAAACAGAATGTAAAGAACATAATGTATTTCATTACTATTTCAGCATTATAAATGTCAATTATACCAGGCACCAAATATACAAAACAATGATAATTTCAGGACAAATGAGATGTGTATAAGGGCAAATGGGGTATACAGAGGTTAGCTCACCTCTTAAACACTGCTATGCAGTTCTAATCAATGGTTCTAAGTCTCTAATTTTAATCATACCCTCAGGCAACCACATCGCTTCTTTCAAAACTTAGCTCAAATGCCATTTTCTCAAAGAATCCTTCTCTAAAGACAGGTTAGAATCCCTGTCAAAAACTCTACTTTCAAATTCCTCCTTTGGAGCATTTATCATAACTGTAATTCAATCATTAGTTGAACTTATTAGCATCTGTCTTCTCTGCTGGAATATAAAATCCATGAGGTTAGGGGTTATGTACCTCTTGTTCAAAACTCAGCACTTAACAGTGTCTACAACAGAGAAGACACTCAAATAGGTGCTGATGAATGGAATAAATGAATCAAGTTTTATCAAGGTAAAATGCTCATGTTTACAACTTACAAACTGAATATTACACAATTCTGTGTTTTCTAATCTTTTCAAAGACAAACAATGGTTTAATAAGCAGTATGCTGTGTGGTTAAAAGCAGTTATTCTAGAACCGGATTGTGTATATTCTCTTTCTAGCTCTATAGCTACTAGTTATGTAATCCTGCATAAGTTGCATCAACTCCTCAGTAACTTACTCAGTTTCCACATCTCTAAAATGGGAATAGAACCTTTCTCAGAGTTACAGTAAGAATTATTATGTTTTAGTACATGACTATAATTAATAGTACCGTACTACATATTTGAAAGTTGCTAAGAGCTTAAAAGTTCTCATCACAAGGAAAAAAATTTGTAATTATGTATGGTGACAGATGTGAATAGAGTTAAGTCTTTTTAAAAGGATGTTTTAAAGGGGGCTGGCAAATAAGGAGCACTTTCAAAGAAATGTTTAAAATTGTTTTCATAAAATATTTAAATTTTTTTAAAGGAGGGTGAGAAAGTGAAACAAAGAGTACTAGAAAGCATTTCAAAACATCATTCTCAGATGCAAGGTCACTCAATGAAAATTTATATTTAACAGGTACTGGGAGGCCAAGTTAAGTTGTTAAAGCCTAAAACATAATTAAAGTTAAATTCAGTTTTCAGGGGGGAAAAAAAGACCTCATCATACATTATGAAGATGAAATTTTACTGATGCCGTGAACAACCATGTCCACATCCGTAAGTGAATTAAAAAGAAGGGTCATCCAGAGAGGAAATGCCCACCACCCAGTCACTTAAAATTATACTGACTTAAGGACCAAAATGAGAAGAATTCCGTAGCACACAAAAACATTAGCTCTGTTCTAGAGGTACCACCACCTACCATCCCTGCCATGTTCCATCTCCTGTCAAAAATCAAGAATTCTAAAATTTGATTTAGGCTGCAATATAACATCCCCAAGCTAAGGAACAGCACAAAAAATTCTCTAATACAGATACAGAAATTAGAATAGAAATAACACACAACTGCATTTCTGGAAGTGCCCAGGTTCCCCAGTTGGGGGCTTGCGAGAAGCAAACAACTGATCTCTCTCTCACACATTGATGTTTCCCTTCCTCTCTTTCTTCCTCCCTTTCCCTCTCTCTAACAAGTAAATAAATAAAACCTTTAAAATTATATACTTTTAGCACCTCATAAATAATACAACATGATTATTCTACTTGTCCTCAACCTTTTGCAATAAGCTTAAGAGCACACTAAAAACCAAATATAAGCCACAAATATTTTTCAGCTACAGGGAATTAAAATGAAGGTCATTGACAAGGCTTTTGAGAATTTCAATAATTATCTTGGAAATACCCTGTGCCTGGATAGGTACTGAAACAATTTCTTTGTTCTTAAATATGACTCCTATCCCTGGGCTTTACCTATTAAGAAACGTATGATACATGCATCAAATAATTAAATCTTTGTTTATTATCGATCTTACCTACTAGAATACACGCTCCATAAGAGCAAAAGTTTGTTTCATTCACCATTGTATCTTCAGTGCCTACAACACTGCTGGGCACATGGGGAGGACATCAATAAGTATTTGTTGACAGGAAAAATTACATGATAAATAATTCAAGTGGCCACAAAATGGCAGGATGATCAAGTGGGACAGACTGAAGACAGGAAGAATAAGGTGGACTAGAGTAAGAAAGGCTTTGGGATATCAGGGTCTAGATGCTGAAGGGTGGGATGGCCCAAAGAAAGATGACAGATTGAACAAAGTATTAAATGTGAGAGTAACCATGGCATATGAGGAGGGAAAAGGTTACCTGTTATAAAGAGTAATATTTACCACTTAATTGGCACTAAGTGAATGAGAGGTTGAATTAAATAAGGTTAGAGACTTAGGACAGAGCTAAATTACACACTGGAAGATATCCTGAATAAGACCGCGTCACAGGGTTGTGCGGTTGTATACAAAGGTAACCAGCTAAGCAGGTTAATGAGGATTTAAATTCAGTCTGTTTGCCAAGCCCTATGTGTTGGCATAAGGCTTCTCCTCTCAGAAGAAGGGAGACTTTTGAGAGGCAACCATGTGAAGGCAGGCATAGCAGAGCATGGTACTTTTTACTAATTTCCATAAAGGTAGCATATAGGTTAATGATAGTGACAGACTGGAGAACATGGAATTTATCCTTTAGGTTTTATGGGGGAATTAGAGGATTTTGCTGTTATTGTCTCTTTTGGATATATATCTGAAAGGGATGACTTGAAATCAGTATGGTTTTTAGTTTAACTTCTATTTATTAGATGTCTCCTGATTATAAAAATGTTTATAATAGAAACCCTGAGCCCTGCCTGGTGTGGCTCAGTAGACTGAGTGCTGGCCTGTGAACCAAAAGGTCGCCAGTTCGATTCTCAGTCAGGGCACATGCCTTGGTTGTGTACCAGGTACCCCAGTTGGGGGCAAATGAGAGGCAACTGATCACTGTATCTCTCACACAATGCTGTTTCTCTCTCTTCCTCCCCCTCTCTCTAAAAGTAAATAAATAAAATCTTTTAAAAAAAAGAAACCCTGAAAGATGTAAAAAATAAAAGTTATTCTTAGATCTTTTAACAACATGGTTGAGTTTTAGTCCAGGATTTTGTCTATATACACTAACTGTACAGCATGGACTCAGTATGTCTACCTGCAAATATGTACCTGTTTTAAACAAGGGAAGGACGATACTGATTGTATATTCCTTCTTTTACCCTAACATTCTGTTTGACTTAAAGTGAGAGTTTTTACCAACCCACAAGCAATAGAGAATGTAAGCCAAATGCAGAGGCAGAGAGTAAAAAGTAGATGTGAAGAAAGAAAGGAGTTGGAAAAGTAATAACTCTTAGAGCTTTCATTACTTTATGCCAGGCTCTGTTCTACAAGTTTCTATAAACTAAATTATTACATTTTCACAACAACCCGACAATGTAAGTACACTACTGTTATCCCCATTTACAGATTATAAAACTTACAGCAGAAATAGATTAAGTAACTTGCCAAAGGTTATACAGGTAGTTAAGAGTCCCAGCATCTACCCTAGACAGTCTGGCTCCAGAGTCTATACCTCCATCCAGTATGTTATAGTGAGATGTTTTAACAGAAGAACACACAATAATGTCATGACTGAATAGAAAGGAAACTGTACACCTTTGGTTTTCCCCAACTCCATGCTCTTTGAAGACAAGGAATATGTTGATTGTTTTGTTTCTAAGGGTAGTAAATAATCATTCACTGGAGTGAAATGAATGAACCATAAGCAGAGCCAGCCAAGAACTTAGAAGCATTCTGAATGACTATATTCAAGATCATTCATTCCACACCATGTTCTCACCTTAAACCTCTTCAAAATCCTAACCAGTTCCCTCAGATCTTTCCCTATCAAAATCTATTTCATAACAAAAGTCTGATAAACAATGATATAAAAACAGAAGTCATGCATAAGCACCAGCAATGACATTTGAATTTACCCATATCAAAACTTTTAAGATAAAGGTATGAAATAGCCAATGCTGGAAAATCAGGTGGCAAAGATAAAAACATATCATCTTACCTATGAATTTTAAATATATTGGTTATATAACTTCTTACCAGCCCTGGCGCTGCATAAAGAATAAAGACAAGAAGTTGGACATAACAAGGGTAATGTCTGAAAATTATCCCATAGCAAATCATGAGTAAAACCTAACAAATGTCTTTTATAAATGCATAACCGAACATTCAAGAAAAATAAATCACTAAGGGTAAAAAACATTTAAGTTTGACCGGACAAAACTCCCCTAAAACTTGATGAATTGTTGCTAATGTCCCTGAGAGTCTGGGCTTTTCAAGTTGTGGATAGAGGACAGAATTTAGACCTGAGAACAGAAAGTTGGCACTGAGACCTTCTATATTAAGTTGGAGACCCTGAAGAGAGAAAAACTCTCTTCAAAAACTGAGAGAAAGGGTGGAAAAAAAAAAGTAATAGAACCAGGGAAATAATAGGAAAACTTATTTGTCAATCTCAAACTGAATTCTGGCAGGATAAAACAATTATTTTAGAATTTATAACCTGTCCTTCTGCAAACTTGGAGTTTGACATAACACTACTCTGTGTTCTAAAATCCCCAAACTAAGAAAAATGAAATAAAATAAAAAGAAGATCTGGCTGGTAAAGGCTCTGAATCACGATGCAGAAGCAATCATAAAACTGACTTATAGAAACAAGGACTATTAGAATTTTCAGACATACAGCACATTCTACTTCCACCCACCCACCAAAACTGAGCTCTAAATCCCAAAGTATAAAAAGCACAAGTAAACAAGCCACTCCAAAAATGCAAGCAAGGACAATAAGTAGAACTAGACTCCTGAGAACTTCAGATAACAGAATATAGAACATAAAGACTGAACACACCTCCAACCATGAATTTTTAAAGAAAAAAATAAATACAGCACAATGAATTTGATAATAATGTGAAAGAGAGACACACACACACACTCATGAAGGGAGGGATGATGGGCGAGGGAAGGACTAGGGGAAGGAAGGAAAGGATGGAGGGAGGGAGGGAGGGGAGCATGAAGTCATGAAATGACATGGAGGAATAGTAAATGTACAGGGGTAGGCAAAAGCAGGTGTACAGTTTTATGTGAAACAAGAGTTTATTCTTATATTATTAATTACTGTACTTATTTGCACTAACAACTGTAAACCTGCATTTGTCTGCTCCTGTATATTGTTAAGTGAAAGAAGCCAATCTGAAAAGGCTACATACTGTTTGACCCCAACTGTATGATATTCTGGAATAGGCAGAACTGTGTAGGTAGTAAAATGTGGTTGTTAGGGACTTGAAGGGCGAAAGAGAGAGACTAAAAGACAGAGTACAGGAAATGTTTAAGGCAGTAAAACTATTCTGTATGACACTGTGATAGTAGATTCATTTACATGTTTGTCAAAACACACAGAATGTACAACACAAAGAATGAACCCTAATGTAAACTATAGATTTTAGTTAATAATAATGTACTGGTTCACCAATTCTAAGAAATGTAACACACTAATGGCAAGATGTTAACAGGTGAAAACACAGGTGGGATGATATGTATGGGAACTCTACTTTCCACTCAATTTTCTTTAAACCTAAAATTTCTCCAAAAAAAAAAAAAAATCCATAAACTTTAAACTGGATTATTTGTCTTTTTATTATTAGCTTGTAACAGTTCTTCATATATTCTGGATTCAAGTCCTTTACCAGACTTATGGTTTGCAAACATTTTCTCCCATTCTATGAATCACTTTTCACTTGCCCGGATGTTCTTTGATGCACAAAGTTGGATGAAGTTCTATTTATTTTTTCTTTAGTCACATGTGTTTTTGGTGTCAGATGTAAGAAACAATTGCCTAACTGAGGTCTTAGATTTATTCCTGTCCTGGTTGATGTGGTTCAGTGGATTGGGTATCATCCTGCAAACCGAAAGGTCCCCAGTTCAATTCCCAGTCAGGGCACATGCCTGGGTTGTGAGCCAGGTCTCCAGCTGTGGGTGTGCAAGAGGTGACCAATTGATGTTTCTCTCCATCTCTTCCTCCCTCCCCTCTCCTCTCTCTCTCAAAATAAATACAATCTTAAAATTAAGTAAATTAAAAAAACTAAAGATTTTTTTTCCTGTATTTTCTTGTAAGTTGCTACAGTTTTAGCTATTACACTTAAGTCAACGATGCATTTGGAGTTAGTATTTGCATATGGTCCAACTTCCTTTATTTCCCCTCTTGAATTGTCTTGGCATCTGTGTAGAAAACAGTTGACTTTTAAGTGTGAGGGCTTATCCCTAGACTCTCCATTCTAGTCCATTGATCCTTTCGCCTATTTTTTTAATCAGTTCTGCTGAAACACACTGTCTTGATTACTGTAACTTTTTGAAACTTTGAAATAAAAAATTGTGAGTCCTCCAACTTTGTTCATTTACAAGATTCTGGCAATCCTGGGTCCTTCGAATTTTCACATGAATTTTAGGATCGGCTTGACAATTCCTGCATGAAAAGAAGGTGGGATTTTGATAGAGATGACACTATTTGGGGAGTACTGCCATGTTTACAATATTAAGCCTTCTGATCCATGAACATAGTAGGCTGTTTTCCATTAATTTAGATTTTCTTGCAACATTTCATAGCCTTCAGTATAGAAGTCTTGCACTTGTATTTTTTAAATTTGTTCCTAAATACTTTAATCTTTTTGACACTATTGTACATGGAATTGTTTCCTTAATTTCATTTTTGCACTGTTCATTGCTAGATGTTTATAAATAAAAATGACTTTTGTATATTCATCATTTTAGGACTGTTCATATACAAGACCATTATATATGTAAATATACCGTACTTACTCATCTTCCTTTCCAATCTAGATGCCTTTTATTTCTTTGACTACCTGCCCTGGCTAAAATTTCCAATACACTATCAAATAGGAGTGGGAAGAGCAAACATTCTTGTTCTGCCCCTTCCTGATCTTAGGGGAAAACCAGTCTTTCATCATTAAATATAATGTCAACTGTGGGTTTTCACAGATGTCCTTTATCAGGGTGAGGAAGTTCCCTACCATTCCTAGTTTAAGTGTTTTTAAATGAAAGGACAATAGGATCTTGTTATGAGCGTGTTGCTTTTATCCTTTCTTCTACTGAACATGGTGTATTATATTGACTGACTTAAACTAACCTTGCATTCCTGTGTAAATCCCACTTGATCAAGGTGTATGCTCCTTTTTATATGCTGCTGGACTTGTCTTACTGTTTGTTTTGTTAAGGGTTTCTGCATCTATATTCATTAGGGATATTGGTCCGTAGCTTTCTTTCTTATGATGTCTTTGGTTTTGGTTATCAGGATAATAATGGCCTTATAGCATGAATTTGGAAGCATCCCCTCTTCTATTTTTGGAAAACTTTGTAAAGGATTGGTATAAATTCTTCTGTATATGTTTACCAGTAAAGCCATGTGGGTATAGGCTTTTCTTTGAGGTTAAGTTTTTAAATCAAAAATTCAATCTCTTTACTAGTCATGGGTATATTCAGATTTTCTATTTCTTTGTAAGTTTGAGTACTTTCAAAATTTTCAAAATCTGTCAATTTTGCTCTGGCTGGTGTGGCTCAGTGAATTGACTGCCGGCCTGTGAATCAAAGGGTTGCTGGTTCGATTCTCAGTCAGGGCACATGCCTGGATTATGAGCCAGACCCCCAACAGGGGGCGCTCAAGAGGCAACCACACATAAATGTTTCCCTCTTTCTCCCTCCCTTCCCCTCTCTAAAAATAAATAAAATCTTTTAAAAAATTAGTCAATTTAAGTAAATCTAATTTTTTGGTATACAGTTCTTCACAGTATTCCCTTATAATCCTTTTTATTCCTATAATGTTTGTAATGATGTTTTTTTCTAATTTTAGTAATTTGCGTATTCTCTTTTTCTTGTTCAGGGAACTAAAAGTTTATCAATTTTGATCTTTTCAAAAAGCCTCCTTTATTATTATTTTCTATTGATTTAGTATTCTCTATTTCATTTATCTATACTCTAAAGTGTATTATCTCCTGCTTGCTTTGGGTTGTTTCCTCTTTATCTAGATTTTTACAGCAGATGTTTAGGTTATCAATCTGAAATCATTCTTTTTTCAAGATTGACATTATACAATTATACATTTCCCTCTAAGCACTGCTTTAGCTGTATTCCGTAAGTTCTGATGTTACATTTCATCCTTCATCTGAACCTATTTTCTAACTTCTTTTTTTTTCTTTGATCCACTGCTTATTTGGGAAGGTGCTTAATTCTCCCATATCTGTGAATTTCTCAAACTTCCTTCTGTCAATGATTTGCAATTTCATCCCATTATGACTGAAGAACATGTTTTGTATGACTGTAATCCTTTAAAAATTTATCAAGATTTGTTTTGTGGCCTGACAGATAATCTATCCTAGAGATTGTTCCATATACATTTGAGAAGAATATATATTCTGTTGCTGTTGGGTATTCTACAAATGCCTCCTAGGTCTAGATTCAAATCTGATGTTGAGTCTCTCTAGCAAATTAATTTCAATTATTCTACTTTTCCATTGAAGAATCTCAAGTTTTCTTTTTTTTAAAATCCTTATCTGAGGATATGCTTATTTTAAAGAAAGAAGGAAAAGAGAAAGTGGGAGAAAAACACTGATAAGTTGCCTCTTGTATGCGCTCTGAGGACTAAATCTACAACCCATGTATGTGCTCTTACCAGGAATCCAACCTGCCTCCTTTTGGTTACAGAATGATGCTCCAACCAAATGAACCACACCAGCCAGGGCTCAGTTTGGTTCTTTCTATAATTTCCATTTCTTTGCTGCTACTGTCTACTTGTTCAGACATTGCTCTCATACTTTCCCCTTAATTATTTACGTAGTTCTACCATTGGTTCTTTTAATATACAGCTGGTCTTCATTATTTGTTCTGTATTTACAAATTAGTTTATTTGCTAAAATTTTTTAACCCCCCAAAATTCAACACTCAGGATGCTTTCACAATCACTCATGAACATGCACAGAGTGGCAAAAAATTTGAGCCCCCTGGTATGCATACTCTCTCAGATGAAGCCACACAAGGTGACAGTCTTGTCTTCTTATTTCAGTTCTCAGAGTAACAAGTCTTTTCCATGTTTTACTTAGTGTCACTTTTTGCATTTTTGTGCTCTTTAATTGGTGGTTTCACTCTTTAAAATAGTCCCTGAGTGTAGTACTAAAGTGCTGTCTAGGGTTTCTAAGTACAAGAGGCTGTGATGTGTCTTATAAATAAAATACATGCCTTAAATAAGCTTTATTCACACACAGTGCTGTTGGCAGTCAGTTCAGTGATAATCAATCAACAAGACATATTAAATAAGTTGTTCTTATACAGAAACACACATAAAACAGAGTTATGATCAGTTGACAAAAATGTTGTGACAAGAGGCTTGCAGAAATCTGACCTTCTATATATCCTCTAGGAGTAACAGTTTCAACATTTGCTAATTCAGTGTTTGCAGTGACTATTATAGAATATAACTGTCATCAATGACAAGAATTTACTATATTTGTGACAGGTGATCTAAAGTCCTTGTCTAGTAAATCCAACATGTAGATATCCTTAGGAACAGTTTCTATGAGCTGCTTTTTTACCCTGTGTATGGGCTATCAATTTTCTTTATATGATAAGTGGGTATTTTAAATAATATATTGTGGCAACTCTGGAAATCTGACTCTGCTATTTATTTAGACGTTCCTGGAATAATTCTCCAAAGTCTGTATTCTTTTTCATGTGTGGCCACTATTAAGTCTTTGCTCAGTTTGCTTAGTGGCCAGCTACCTATTCAACATATTCAGGAGATCTGTTTAAATGCCTGAATAAGTAGTCTCTCTTGCTTTTGCCACACAGCTCTGTGTTTGTGTTTGGACATTCTTTCCATTTCAGTAGGCAGTTTACAACTCTCTCTTGCCCTTCATTTCCTGCTTGTGCAGAGCTTCAAGGTAAACAAGAGGTGAGGGATCAGGGCCTTCTCAAGACATTCCTTGGTAGATACACAGTCCTGTACATGAATATTACTTTCCAGAATGTATCAGAGCTTTTCAAAGTCCCCTATGGGTATCCCATATTCCAGTTTTTCAATTTTTTGTCCAATCTTTTTAGCCTGACTAGTAATGCCTCTTCAGACAATTGTTATGTTAATCAATTATCACTGATTGTTTTGGACTAATGTTCTGGGGACAGAGCTTTTGGCAGAGTAAACTCTGAGTCAAATAAAGACAGGTCCTGAGAATGGAGCTTTTAAGAAAGCTGCCAGATAGATCAAATGGTGATAATTCTCTGAGGATGGGCCTTTTCAGAGTTCCAAAACCATTCTATTTCCTTGCGTGGCTGCTAGGCTGCTGGTTTTTATAGCCACCATAGTTTCAAGGTTGTTTTCAAGGTGGGGGGAGGTAGAAAGTAGAAAAAGTTAAAATGCCACCAAGCTTGCTGTTCTTACTGAAATTCATCTGTTTTTCTTGAATAAAACCTCCTAGAATTGTGGTAAGCCATTAGGTAATTTCCAGAACTCTGAAAAAGTTAATTTCATCCACTCTCTGATTTCAAATGCTGATGACTTGGAAGTCTTTAATTTCCAGCTCAGGACTCTCCCTGAAGTGTCTCAGTGTGTGACTACTATATGCTGATCCTTCTCCTTTGTAGTGTTGTTCTTTGTATCCCCAGTGCCTAGAAAATCTTCCCATGAATGTAGGTTAAATGATTGAAAGGCATGCCTGTATTATTTCTTACAATTACACATGAGTCTAAAGCTACCTCAAAATAAAATGTCTAATTTTATTTTTTTAAAAAAAGATCACCTTGGCTATTGTAAAAAATGAACTGTGGGAACAAGAATACAATGATAAGACTTTCATAATAATCAGTCAACTGGCGTAAGAGAAGGTGGGCAGAGGAAGCACATTTGTCTTTCTAAGTTATTTCCATGCTTAGGCTGCCAAGGTAAGCTAGTACTCTGGCCAGTCCCATTACTGGATTATTTTCAATACAGTACTTTCAATCGAGAATAGTGGTTTCAATCTAGTATTTTCCTTGTCCATTCTGAGGTGTAACACAAATAATGTGTTCCTAACAATACCTTTTAAAAACTGAAACCAGGCCCTGGCTGGTGTGGCTCAGTGCATTGAGCACCGGCCTGCTAACCAAAGGAACACCAGTTCGATTCCCAGGCCACGCCCCCAGTTTGGGCCACGCCCCCAGTTTGGGCCACCCGAGAGGCAACCACACATTGATATTTCTCTCCTTCCCTTTCTCCAAAAATAAATAAAATGTAAAAGGAAAAAGAAAACCACAAAACCCCCTGAGACCAGTAAATGTCTTTTCAAAAAGGAATCACAAAAGACAGAAAAGAATCAAAGTGGATTTAAAGATTATCCACAGTATAGATTACTCTCACTAGCATCCTTGAGTAGGAGAAAGGTGGTGGGAGTTACAGTTGGTAAGCCTCTATTTCATGTAAACCTGGTTCTATTTTTGGGAGAATCATCCCTGTTTAGCTTCACAGACATCACCTGGAAAAATGCTTCTAAAAATATGGCTTCTTTTAAACTGTAGCAATACCACAGATCATCACTAGGTTAAGCGGTCATGTGCAGGTTTCTTAAAGAAATAAATGGTCACTGATGCCTTTCATTAAATCATAGAACAGTGTGTATCTGAGAAAAACCTGAAATGCCCTACTGAATATTTAAAAATAATGTGTCTAACTCTCCAGTGTCATCATACATCAACCAAAATAATTACATATAACCCAGGAAAGTGAGATTAGAAGTGAGATCCAAATACATACTTAGTCATGGGAAGATGTGTCTTCAGAGCTATTTTTTAAAACTTTGCTTTAGGACATAAAATATTTAAATAGGCAAATCCTCAATTTCCTCAGAAAGCCTCTTTACCTTTAGTGTACTTTTCAAGTACACATCTCATTCCCCATATGATCATTAATGATAAAGTAAAATTATTCAGATTTTAATTTTAAATTTTATTACTTTGTTATTATTCCGGATCCATCTTAATCTCATTTCTTATTTAAAATACACTTGGAATTTCTGTGTCCTTGTTTACTTTTTCCTCTATTCCCAAACTGAATTCCCACTGGGTCCTGTTTAAATGTATTTGCTATGTTTATCATTTATATCTAGTGACTGTGTCAACTCCCAACAGTCTTAGTTAGACTGGTGAGTAAATTAGGTCCTGTTTGTCTTTTCCTTTCACCATCAAGAGAAGAAATAAGCCTCTCCTATTGTACCCATTAACCATATTAAACACTGAACATGTAGTTCATTCAGGGAGCAAGGCTGAAATGGATCCATCATCTAACTGTGTCAAGAATTCTTCTGGCAGATTTCTCAGTTCTTCACAATAATAGAAGTGTTTCATGTTTAAAACATCATTATCCTTCATATTATATGTGGAAAACTTATCTTTGCAAGGATTTCCTTTCACTCGTGAAAAAAAACATATAGGAAACTGCGCCATGGCCAGGTCTGTAACTTTCATTAAAACAGTTTCATATGTAAAATTAACAGCAATGTCATCTCATTCGATTCTAAATGAAGTGTTTACAAACTAGAACTCGAGGATTCCATGGAGTTCTGAATTTGGGGTTCTGATTTTTGGCTTTCAAGCCAAATATTTGACCCTGTCAATTATTCTTAATTGCATGTGTCTGGTTAAATCTTCCCCAGAAGAGGTTTCCCATTACACACACCTATTACTGTGATACCCACAGGTGCTAACATACAAGTACTTCTATTCCCCGCTGCTGTTCAAGTTAATTTGACTCTTCTGAACTGAGCTGAAGTAGAAAATGTTATAACTCTTCTACCTTAAAACATATGCTTTTAAATTAATGAACATCTAGTGATCCATTCGTACTTTTCCAAAGCAAATTTTAAAGATTCTCTTTAATTCTGCTGTCACTTGCAAAAGAAAGCATCACTGGATAAGAGACTAATTATGATGGTACCAATGTTCTTTTTAAGATAATTTTATGATGTATGCTAAATGTTTTTGTATTGATTTATTTAATAAATCAATCCTAATTTATAAAATATTTTAAATCACACCTTATATATAAATGTATGTATATGAATAGAATGATATGCCACTAAGATGTTTCTTATTAGAACATGGCTCACCAATGCTTACCAACTGAAAATAAGTTGTACAGTGGAAGGAGGGCTGGCCAGGGAGTCAGAAGTTCTGCATTCTAGTCTGGGCTTGCACATCAGCTTAATGCAGGTAGGGCTTTGAAAGTATTACCATCTTGGCCTTAGTTTCATCATTAGTAAAACAAAAGTCAGACTAAATAATACTGAATGGTTGTAATACACGGGAAAATCTGATTATTGTAGAGACAGGATCGGTAAACACTTTTTGTAAAGGGTCATACAGAAAATTATTTTCAGCTTTGAGGGCCAAATGGTCTCTATTATTCAACTCTGTCATTGTAGAGAAAAAACAGCCATAGACAATCCGTAAAAGTTTTATTTACAAAAACAGGTAGCTGGGTCACAAGCCATAGTTTCCCAGCCCCCTCTATTTTTGCCCTGTCAGCACATCCTGTCCTTTCTCCTGTCGCTAGTAACTCCAACTTCTTCTCCTAAACCTAATACATACTCTTTCTAAAACAGTTTCAGTCATTTCTCTTCCTACCTTCAAAACCTCCCTAATACCCACTGCATCAAGTCCAAGCTCTAATGCCCTGGACTTTCAGAAGCATTCCTTTTCTCAACCCAACAGATCTCTCTCACAAGACCTCAACACTCACTCTCTGCCCCAGGCAAGGTGTTCTCTAGGGCAGGGGTCCCCAATCCTCGCGGCCGAGGATCAGTAATCGTCAGTCCCTGGCCTGTTAGGAACCCAGTAGCACAGCAGGAGGTGAGCAGCAACATAGTGCTGGCATTACTGCCTGACTCCACTTCCAGTCTCCCACTCCCACCCCCACCCCCAGTCCGTGGAAAAACTGTCTTCCATGAAACCTATTCCTGGTGCCAAAGCTTGGGGATGGCTGCTATAGGGGGTTCTGGCAAAGTACACATTCATTTCTGTCTACTATCACAGTCAGTTATCCCAAAACCATTCCTTCTACCCTTCCAAACCACATCATTATTTCAAGGTCCAGCTCAAGGATCAATTTTTATAAAGCCTTTTATTCTACTCTACAAAGATGTTATCTCCACATTTCTCCTGATTTTAGGGGCAATATATTAGGGCTAAGAATTTATCTTCCTCTAGTTGTTTCTGCCAACCAAACTACGCCATACATATTCTTTGAATTTGCCAATGCTTAATACGATGCTAGAAAAAATACAGGTTTTAAATAAACAAAGATCAAGAGATTAAAGAAAAAGTTATTGTTATAAAATGAAGAGGAATCAATTCCAAGGTCTAGCATTTTTGATTCTTCTGAATTCTTTTGGTGCTAAGAATAACCGTTACTACATCTTATAGTGATTAAGTTTCCCAAACACAAAATACTGGAGCTGTTACTAAAGGTAAGCAGTCTCCCATCTCATTACCCTTCCCAACATAGCAAATACATACATTAGCATACAAACTTGTAGTTAGTCCCTCTGAGTGCCTACTACATGGCTAAGTATTCTAGAATGCAAGGATATAGCAGTGAACAAACCTATGTCTCTCTCCTTACAGAGATTTTAATCTAGTGGGAGGAAACAGAGAATAACCAAAAATGATGTCTAGGAGCAGTAATATATACTACACAGGAAAAAAAAAAGTTTAGGTAAGGGGACAAAGAGTGACAGAGGATTTTATATGGGTTTGCAATGGGTTGGCTAAAAAGTTCATTTAGTTTTTTTCCAGACAATGCCAGTAGTGCTTAGCTGTCTTTAACTTCATTCAAAAACAATTTTATTAGATTGTAGTGTGACTGCTGTCACATAAGCATGCATTAAAAAAAAAAAAAATCAAAATTGGTGAATTTTTGTGCAGCCATTTTAATAGTGAAAATGGAAAATAAGCAATTTTTTGGCATATTAGGCTTTATTATTTCAAGAAAGGTAAAAATGCAATTGAAATGCAAAAGAAAAAATTTGTGCAGTACATGGAGAAGGTGCTGTGATAGATCAAATGTGTCAAAAGTGGTTTGTGAAGTTTCTTGATACTACTGACATTTTGGCCAAGTAATTCTTTGTTGTGGGGCTGTCTTATGCACTGGAAGATGTTTAGTAGTAGCCCTGGCCTCTGCCCACGAGAAGCCAATAGTAGGAGATAGCTCACATACTCAAAATATTCAAATCAATAAAGAAAATTTTACTGGTGAAAATGAAAAATGATTTCAAAGTGTTGAGTTCAGTTCAGGGCAGCTTCCCTGTTCTGTTAATTAAACTTTGGGACATTAAAACACTGGCTTAGGAGAGATGATTGGATAGAAAGCATTGCTCGATTCATTTACCTCCCAGCCTACACAAATGAAAAAAAGAAAAAAGAAAAAAAGAAAATGAAAAGTGTGTCATATTTTACAGAAAGAATCATATGGACTTATTGGCCAACCCAATATATATTTATAATAACAATGGCAAATATTTATCAAAGAAAACAGGGCAGAGTAAAATAAGGGATATTATTTTAGATGGGATGGTGAGGATGGCCTCTCCGATATGTCAGAGAGAAATATAATGGAACGAGCCATCCAAAATATCTTGTGAAAGGGCGTTCCAGACAAAGGAAACACTAAGCACAAAGCTCTCAGGCAGGGATACATTTGTTTTGTTCAAAGAATAGCATAGACAAGATGGATGGAGAGCAGTGAGCCTTAAATTATACAAGATTCAGTCAGAGGCCCTGACCAGGTAGCTCAGTTGGTTAGAGCATTGTTCTGGCAGGCCAAGGTTGTGGGGGATCTCAAGGCAGGGCACATACAAGCAGCAACCAATGAATACATAAATAAGCAGAACAACAATTGTTTCCCTCTCTCTCTCTTCTTTAAATCAATAAGTAATCAATATGGAACCACCATCACTCAGAACTGCCAGAAATCAAGTTGAATGGAAGTCTGAAAACTATGGGATTATAGAAATGACATCCATCTAGTCTGTAGGAGGGGCAGAGATGCAGAACAGGCTGGTCCCATATCCACGTGTGGTGGGTAAAAATTCAGGGGGGATATCTCGGGAGTGAGGAGTCCCAACCCAACTCCTGGCCCCACAGTCCAGAGTTCCAGTGCCAGGAAGGTAAGTCCCCACAACTTCTGGCTGCAAAACCCAGCAGGGATTGAGTTGGTGGAAGAAACTACTAGAGCCCAAGCAATTCCTTTTAAAGAAACCACACATGGACTGACTAACTCAGACTCACCCCCTCTGAGCTCCAGCACTAGAGTAGTAGCTTGAAAGGCACCAGTGGCATACAGGGAGGATCTGAAGTGCCTGGCATCAAGGCGAGCAGAGGCCATTGTTCCTTTTCTAAACCCTCCCCCTAAAGAGTAGACAAGCTGATGCCAAAATATCTGAGACTCCATCAACCTATGTAACACTGTTTGACCAGAGACCCCGCCCCATCCAGTTTTTGGGCCTACCCAACTTACAGCCTACCCAAGCTGCTTTTCCCTATGAATGGCTGGTCTTGGCTCCAGCTTCACAACTTCCTAAATCCTACCAACAAGCACAGATGGCCTCAGTGAGCTCCAGACCCAGCACTAGCAGCAGCTGGCCTAGATTCACAGCTTGGCTTTGCCTGGGAATCTCAAAGCCCAGCACAAGTTGCAGCCATCTCAGACTGCTTTATAGCTCAGGAAAAGAGACCCCAGGCAAAACACAAGTGGGGGTTGAGATTGGCCTGCACCAGCCACGGAAACCCCAGGGCCAGCATACCCAGTGGACAGTTACAGACAACATCAGAGCACAACCACCATGTCTCTGCACAGCTGATCCTCCACAGATGGCTGAAGTTGGTGGTAAGTGGCCACAGCCCGTCCTTACAGCTGACTGGGCTGGGTGAATCCCTTCCATTGATCTGCTAGCAGCAACCAAGGCTCAACTACAAGAGGAAGGTATACTCAGCCTACATGAAGGGTGCACCTTGAGTACCCAGCTTGTGATAGGGGAGGCTGTGCCACTGGACCCTGTAGGACACCTACCACATTAGGCCACACTACCAAGACACAGAGTCAAAGCAGCTCTACCTAGTATATAAAAACAAACACAGGGAGATTGCCAAAATGAGGAGACAAATAAACATGGTCCAAATGAAATAACAGATCAGAACTCCAGAAAAAGAACTAAATAAAATGGAGATAAGCAATCTATCAGATGCAAAATTGAAAACACTGGTTATAAGGATGCCCAAGGAACTTTGGACCTCAGCAACATAAAAAAGATCCAGTCAGAAACGAAGGATTCACTAATTGAAATAAATAACAATTTACAGGGAAACAACAGTAGAATGGATCAAGCTGAGAATTAAATCAATGATTTGGAATGTAAGGCAGCAACAAAACAAAACAAACAAACAAAAAAACCTGAAACAACTAATGAGAACAACATGAAGAAAAAAGAACCCCCAAAAAATGAGGATAGTATAAGCAGCCTCTGGGACAACTTCAAGAGGTCCAATATTCACATCTGAAATGTTTGCAGGCTAGAAAGGATTGGCAAGAAATATTCAAAGTCATGAAAAGCAAGGACCTACAGACGAGATTGTTCTACCTAGTAAAGATATTATTTAGAGCAGAAGGGAGATAAAGAGCTTCCCAGAGAAGAAAAAACTAAAGGAGTTCATCAGCACGAAACCATTATTGCATGAAATGTTAAAAGGACTTTTTTAAGAAAAAGATCAAAACTATAAACAATAAAATAGCAAAAAAACACAAATCTATCAACAACTTAATCTAAAAAAACAAACTAAGCAGGCAAGCAAGAACACAGATAGAATCACGGATAGAGTGTTTTGATGGTGGGTGTGGGGAAATGGGTGAGGTGGTGAGGGGATAAAGAAGACAAACTGCAGAACAGCCATGAGGATGTAAAGTACAGGACAGGAAATGGAGTAAAGAACTTATAGGCATGACGCTTGGACATGAACAATGATGAGGGCACTGCCTGAGGGAGTAGGGGGTGCTGTGTGGAAGGCAGACAAAGAGGGAAAAATTGGGACAACTATAACAGCATACTCAATAAAATATAATTTTTTAAAAAAGGATGCAATCTGACTGATAAAATAATTTTTAAAAGATTCAATCGCTTTATTATTTTTTCGATGGTATCCAGTTTGTCCTCTTAATCAATGTTCAAAATATATTCACGGGTCCTCAAGTCCTACATTTCTTTGCTTACTGCTCAATGTATAAAAGTAATTTAAGCTAGACTTAAGCGCCATTCTCTTTACTTTATCCATTGACACCAGTATTAATAATTTCTGCATTTCCCAAACATAGAAAAAAATCATTACTTTAAGAAAAAACAACTTTGACATTTAAAGTTTTCAAAGTAAACCACTACCCAAACATATCTATTTGCATATTCTTTAGTTATCTAATTTTCAAATTTACATAAGACATAACTTTATATTCAATCTGTTGAACAGTTTAATATACAATTAAAACAGTATTTTTCAATAGCCTGGGAAAAAAGTCTTCATTTTCATCCAGCCATGCAGCATTTATCAAATTCTATTAAAATTATTAGTAAACGTGAATGACAACAGCGGTTACTTGCTTTACTCACCTCCTTAATAGCATCTTCATTAGGGAGAACAAAACATAAGCATGTGATATAGGCTTGCTGAAAAGATGACACATTTGAAATTTCTTTAGATTCTGCACACAGTTTTGATAAAGCAGTAGCCTGGGGGATGCAGTTAGATTTCAACAAATGTTTTATTCGCATTTGCAGAAAGAAAGGTCCTTCTTCTGCAATCAATTTATTGACTAGAAAAAAGGAAAAATAAAACAATTTGATAACATACCACATAACATGTCATGGTTGTTAAGATGAAAGTTTGGTATCTTTTAATGTTGTTTTGGTGAATTAAAAATTCAGTTGTTATAACTGGGAAATTGAACTTGGTCTCAATACTCATCAACAGAACAGAGAGCAAAATTAAATAATTTCGCTAAAGCTTCTCATATTACTTAAATATTTTTATTTGGAACACCAAACCTTTTAATAAAGCTACTATCATTTCATCAAAATTTATTATTTGACCTCCTTCCTCACTTTCTAATAAAGGTAGTAAGAAACAGTGAAATAAACTATAAACGTAAGTGCAAGAAAAAGAAGTAACCTATGTAGTATTAACAACTACAACTTACACTTATGAGGTACCAACCTTTAAACTGAGTGTTTTTATATACCTCTCATTTATTCCTCACACCACCACCAAGGCAAGTCTTATCATCCCCAGTTTAAGGTTAGAAAAATTAATATTCAGAGAAATTAGGTAACTTGCCAAAAATTCCAAAGCCAGTGGTGCTCTTTCCTCTAAACCAGGCATTTCTCAAAGTGTGTTCCACCGACCAAAAGACCTGAGAGATAGTCCTAGAAAAAAAAAGGATTCCTTGGTCAAATCTCTGAACAGTCCTGCAATAAAGAAAACTGTCCACTTTCATTTAATCCATTGTTTCCCAAACTGATTTGACCAGAGAACCCTTTTACACATAGTATTAGTACCATGTAAAATCTATGTTCCTGGTTCAGTACACACTTTGGAAAATGCTGCTGAGTAGTACTGAATATTAAGCACCTGAGCACTGATTTGCAGTGTTCTGGACAAGCTCTCAATTTATGAATAGTAGATTCAATCAATGTGTGGCATTTTACATAGTTATTATTTAAAGAACAGAGGTGGGCTCTGGCTGGTGTGGCTCAGTGGATTAAGTGCTGGCCTGTGAACCAAGTATCACTGATTTAATTCCCAATCAGAACACATGCCTGGGTTGCGGGCCAGGTCCCCAGTAGGGGGCGCTTGAGATGCAACCACACATTGATGTTTCTCTCCCTTCCTTCCCCTCTCTCTAAAAATTTTTTTTTTTTTTTTTAAAGAATAGAGGTGGGAATATTGTGTGTCAAAACAAGTGGTGAATGTGCAAACTGCTTTAAGTGGCTCATACAAAATAGTGTTCCTCAAACCTCAAAGTGCCTTCTGAATCACCTGGGGAATCTTATTAAAATGCATATGCTAATTCAGTAGGTCTGGGATGGCACCTCAGATTTTCCTTTTCCAACAAGCCTCTCAGTTGATACCTATGCTACTATGTCTATAGGCCACATATGAGGTTCAAGTTATTAAGACATGATTATTAAACCACTGGGGAGGAGGGGGAGAGATAAACCACTGACCCAATTTTAACTATATTATCAAAATCAACTGTAGGTTTTTTAAATTCTTTTTTTAAGTAGTATCATATATGTACATGACACAAAACTCAAAAGGCACATAAAAAGGTGTATAGTTAAAAACTGCCTTCCTTCTACCCTGACCCCAGTCCCCTCTTTCCCTTCCCCAAGAAACAATTGCCACCTCCAGTTTCTTGTTTACACTTCAAAAACTATTCTGAGTGCCAAAGTCATATTTTTTCCCACCTAATATATTATACATGCCATTCTATCATCATTGTACATTTAGAGCTACTTCAATACATAAACAATTGAGTAGTATTCCACTGTGTAGATGTACTATAATTAATTTAACCAATCCCCTACTGATACACTTACAAGTTGTTTCCAATCTTTGGCAATCCTCAATAATGCTACAATTTACAGCCCTGAACCTCCACTATTCCACATATGCATGATTGTACCTATGGAAAAAATTCCAAGTGAACTGCTGCCAAATTGATCTCCAGTAGTTGTACCAGTTTATACTCCCACCACTTACAGGTGGAAGGTGCCATTTCCTGTGGCACTTCAAAAAGGTCCAGAGCTTCATTCAACTCTGGAGATTTTGATTGGCCAGGTAGAGACTGGACCTCAGGGGTGGGTGGGTCCTTTGGTTTCAATTTCCACAGATAGTTAATATGCAGTCAAGGTTAAGAAGCATGGACAGAAGAATCACATTCACTTGGACTTTTCCAATTTAGCCCCACAGGCACTATTTCCACAAAGAAACTCATAAGCATAACTCCCACTCAAATAGCTTCCCATTCCTTACTTCTATTTTCAGTAATGGTATTTTCTCAATCATATACAAATGAAATTTTGGCATTATCCTTCCCTGCCAACTCCTTTCCTCAAGGAAATAAACTTAGCTGTGTCCCAGCAATTTTTAAAAAATTCTCTCCGATCTCATTCTTCCATATTATTTCCTGTCACATCTGTCAGCTCTATATTCTATTCTGTTCTATTTACTTGCCCTCCAGGTTGTAAGCATTTTCACAAATCCCACACCTGAAGACAGGCATATTATCTACACAACCCATCCCTTTTAAATCCCCACATTTACTTCTTTCACCTCACTTAGATTTCTCAAGTACAGTAATAAAAACTTAGAGTATACAAATGTTAAGATCTCAAGTTTTGGAATCACCAATCCGAGGGTGAACCATGTCTCTGATACATACTAGCTGTGAAACCTTGGTCAAATTAACTGACTTCACAGAGCCTCAGGTTTCTCCATCTATAAAAAGGTCAGTAACATCCACCACATACAGATGAAAGACTCATAAAAAAAGGCAGACAGGACACTTAGCACAGGGCCAGGCACAGAGTAAACGCTAAGTACAAATTGCTATTACTGATCTCTGACATCCCTCTTATTACATTATCAAAAACTTGTGATTACCATGTGTTCTCAACTTCTGTATTCCCCTAGAACACTAAGCACAAACTCTTACATATTAGAGATGTTTAATAAAATCATGTATTTAGCAACTGAATGGTTATTGTTCTTTAATCAAAAACCTTTAATCTCCTCACCTGGGCTCAAGTTCTACCCCCACAATCTTAACTCTGTTGCCTTGGGCATGCATAATCTCTCATTTGTTTTATGGATTAAATGAGGTAGAAAAAGCACTACTACAGTGTTCATCACATAACAGTCATTCTACAAGTCATAGCTGTTATTTCTACAGGTAAAACTATTTTACTCAACATATTCAATCACAGTTAAACTGCTATATCAATTTTTAACAGAGATCAATCCTGCATTTTAAAAAATCATTTTAAGTTATGTTAAAATCAATCTTTATTTTTTAAAAGGAAATCATCCATACACTTTAACATTTAAAATGTGGACTGAGAAGTCTCACTCCCAATCATGATCTTTTCTGTATTTTTCCCCAAATATTTTAATGCAGAAAAAAATTTTAATCACACATCCTCTCTTCCATCTAGATTCAACAGTTGAACTGTTTTGGTATATGTATTTACTTAATTCTTTTTATGAACCATTTAAAAGTCAGCTGCAAGTATCATGACAGTTTACCTTTTACATAGTTCATCATGTAAAAAACGGTAACATTTAGTGTCCAGTTAAAAAAAAGCTTGTTTTTTCCCCCCAATCAGGAAAGCCTTTTTTATTTTTACTGGAGACTCAGGTGGCACATAACAATTAATTAAATGGCTTCAGAGGTAAGGGACAGAAGGGAAACAAAAATTAAACCACCAGGGGGAAGCAAGAGCTGGCCAGTTCCTTTTCAGTCTGATTTAGGGGAGAGAGTTGGTGCCTCTTCACAATAAAGATGGATCCCTCTCTTTGACTCTTGGTAGGGGAGAGAGAAGAAAGCACTCCTGAGTCTCAAGGAAAAGGGGAGAAAGCCTGTGTTTTGATGCCATAAATTATAGGATACAAGTCAGCTGGAACACTGGCAGATACCAGATGGTAGTAACTCTGGGTGACCTTTGAGTCGAAGTCACTTCAGTTCGGTGGTGGAAGGACCCTATCTGTCGACTGGGAGTTTGAGGTCTCTGGAGCTGTGGACTATCCCTACTTTCAGCTGCTGCAGTCACCGCTGGCAGCAGAGGTGGTTTTGTGGGCATTAGGACTCAGGCTGGGAACCTTCTATGGGGCTTGGCTGGGGTTATTCTCACCCATGCCCACCTCCTGCGGTAGGCAGTTGTGTGGCAAGGCCTTCAGTATTCTGGTGGGAGTCTAGGTGGGAGAAACTTCTTTATGTCTCTGCTCATCATGCTAGGCAGGAGTGTCAACAACTAGTACTTAGTACATATTTTGAGCAACAAATTTGGGGGGAGGGTGCAGGGGGCACAACAAAACTCAAGAATTCAAGGCAGAAACAATAAAAATCTTACAGGCTTTTTTTAATTGAAAAAACTAAACAGAAAAGCATTTATGGAGTTCCTTGGAGGTTTAAAAATGTACATTTTATACTTCTGATTATTACATTATTGACCAGAAGACAATCAATGAGATGATAGTAACTGCCTTCTAAGAGTCAAATGTGAATGTCTGGGCTGCAAGGGCAGCTGAGCTGTAAAAAAAACCCTTCTAATGTTTTGACCTGAAATTAGGGTAAGGGTCCAGTGAGAAAGCAGTTAGGCCATAGGATGCCCACCATTTATACTGTGGCTCTCAGACTAATTCCTTGGTATGTAAGTATCCTGTACCCATTCAGTCTTAGAGATAATGAGTACTTAATTAATCTTTATTGAGCAGATAACTTGGGATGTTAGGTGAAGAGTGCATCTCTCTGCTTCTTCATTTTTTTCCCTATGTGAAAAGAAATTAAGTACTGTTAACTCCTGAAGCAGGGTGGTATATCTGATTAGTATGCATCAGGGGAAAATAAACTGGGGACATTTTAACACAATTCTACCCTTTTTCTTGGGTGTGGGCCTGCCTACAGAGAGCATGAGTTTTTCTCTGCCCTCATCAAGACTTAGGTAAACTGGTACCTGCCAAATTCCAGGATCCTTTTGAAACTATTTAGCTCTGTCCTCTAACAAACTTTATTAATAATGAAGGTGATATTGTAGCCCCCATCTGCTTATATTTACAAAGGAACGGCATGTATTGGGGACCTGGACAGAAAACAACAAACACCAATCTCTTTGCTATTTAACAGCTCTTTTCTTTATTCTTTTCCTTTTCTTTCCTTTTTGTCAGTGTAACTGATAAACAAAATTATCAGAGGAAAAGGAGCAAGAGAAAATCTAAGTACACTTATTGGTAATCTTCTCACTATGTAGAAAAAACCAAACAGCATGTACAGAGTAGGTTGACAAACTTGGTGAATGAATGTGCTAACTGGGATATTTTAAGACAGTAATATTCAAATGGTCTGTTTTAAGACCTAAGCTAACTATTAATCAAAAGTGTGAATAAAAACTGTTGTGAAACTCATTTTTATTCCAGAAATATACTTAATAGAATGTGATTCTTTTAATTTTCCATTACCTTAAAGCAAATGAAATTATAGTTGTTGGTCATATTACACAAAGTAATTTTGTTTGTCTAAAACGCAAATGTCAACTCGAATACAAAAATTTTCTGGTCGTAAATTGACAATTTTGCAAATAAAAATGTTCATTCTTTGCATTTATCTGAAAACACTATATTCCAATATATCTGAAATTTAAAATAAAATTGCAATTTTTTCATGGTCATCAGCTGTAGTAACCAGTGAACAAATTGTTAACAGAGCTCTACTATATACCAAAGTCAAGAAGCAAATTATTCATTTGTATCTCAGGAACTTTGTATGACATTGTTACTCAATATAACATTTTAAAATAAGTGCAAAAGGATACTTAAAACACTACCAAAAAATGCAAGAATGCTTAGGTGAAACATTAAATGCTAACGGTTAGTTTTTTACTATTTCAAGGGGAAGAGAATGACTGGCGATAGATATACAGGTAAAACTCACAAAATTTTAACCCATAAATCAATTTTAATTCTCTTAGAACTAAGTCCTCCTTCAATATAGTCAGTAAGTTTTAAGGCTTACCTTCTTCTGTTTCTACTGGCTGTTGAGAAAGAATTTTAAGAAGAACTGGATTTTTCCATACCCCTTCCTTGGTAACATGAACCAATATTTGTAAGTTATTATTCCCAAATTCCAGTAACGCATCATGTGACTCCTAAAACAAAAAACAGCACATCCAAAAAACAGGTTTATAAGCAATACAGACAGTAGTTTTGCCTGATAAATGTATCTGAATGTCTATGAAAGGACCTATATCTTGCGGGGGGGGGGGGAATTATCCTTAAAACTTTGTGAGATTATAGTGCTGCTCTTTTAAAGAATGAAACTTGGGTGTATTCACTAAGGTAAAGGGTACCTTTAAAATGATTTCCTGAATTTCCCTTATGTAAAATTATCACAATTCATTTACATCCTTGCATTACTAAATTATTTTATGGCCAATGGTACAGTTTTCCTTTAAAAGGATTCTGCAGTAGTCACACAGGCAACCTATTACTTTGAATAAAAATATTACTTAATGACACCAATTGTTATATACTTTTTAACTATTTAAATTATTCTATCAAATGTCTTTTTAAATGAGGTGGCTCTTTATAAAATGTTGTGGAAGGTCTAGGTTATTAGCTATCATTCTATATCCTCAGAAAACGAACAAAATATAATTCCCAATAGTATGTTCTTTAAAAGTACTTACATGCACAAAGGGTGGGGAAAAGGGGGTCAGAAATTTAACTTGGTATAAATGATCAAGTATGTCTCACTATCCTCTACTACTAGTGAAGATTATTGGTTGTTCCCATAGTCTAAAATTTTAACTTGTTTTTCCTTATTTTACACTGCTGAAACTCTCAAGGAACATAAGCTTCCATTTATAGCAATATATTTCTTTGGAGTTTAAAAAAGTTTAAAAAGTGTGCAGACCTAAGAATGTAATCTTAAATTCACTTAATTGAAATATGAAAAATAAAGTTTATTTTTCCGACGTAATTTTCACATAAAAATTACAGGATTTTGCCCTGGCCAGGTGTCTCAGCTGGTTGGAACGTCATTCGGGGGCCTGTTTGGGAGGCAATTGATCTCTCCTTTCTCTTTCCCTCTCAATTTCTCTCCTTCCCTCCCCTCTCTCTAAAATCAATGAAAGAAAGTCCTTGATGAGGATTTTTTAAATTATGTTTTTAATATACACATACATACTCCTAGTACGCTAAGTTATCTTCTACTGAGAAAGAGTTTAAGACATAAAACTGACACAGAAAGTGATATTCCCAATTAGTAGTTTACAAAATAGCAGTATTTTACTAATGGTGCTTGACTTGTCCTCAGGCTTCTCTCTCTTTAAGACAACAGGCATTTACTTTGAAGTGAAGGTGAAAAGTATATGTGAAAATTTCAGACTTTGCTGTGTCTGGTTACCATGTTTATAATATATATACATACCTGACTGTTATACTTTAGCAGAAAACACTATGCCAACCATGATACACAGTAACTAAACTAAAATAAAAGCTATAATTTGGGTTAAAAACAAAAACAGCTTTCTAGTTTTTCATCTGTTCAAAGGGCAGTTTATTCTGAGTTAGAATGATGTATGTAATCTTTTGTTACCAATTGATATATTTATTATAGCAAAGTTACTTTAAAAATATTCAACAAAATCTTTAAAAACTATGATGGAATTTTAAAAACAATTTTAAAACTTAAATTGTAAATCTACAATACAGAAATACCAGCACAAGATGTTCACTCTAGCACAATTTAGAATAAATAGCAGAGATCTGGTCAAATAATTTATGGTGCAACCAAACACCAGAATCCCAAGTAGTTATCAGAAAGGGAGATCTATTGAATACATATGTCCATGATTGCGATATTGTGATTTATAAGATATATGGTCTTCATCCACAGTTCCTGGGCATGGAAACTCTCTGTCCCTTCCCATGTATACTGTCCTATCTGGCTGTTTCTGTGTTATATCCTTTCATAAATAACCAATAATCTAGTTAATAAAATGTGTCTCTGAGTTCTGTGAGCCGCTCTAGCAAATTAATCAACCTCAAAGGGGGTTGTGGGAGCCTCTGGTTCATGGCAGTCAAGTCAGCAATTCAGGTGACAACCTGGGTTTGTGGCTGTTGTCTGAAGCGAGGGTGGGGGGAGGCAATCTTGCATGACTGAATACTTAACTAGTGGAATCTGATATTCTCTTCTCTGGATATACAGCGTTAGAATTCAGTTGAACTAATTCTTCAACACCCTGCTGGAGTCAGAGAACTGCTTGTTGGCATGGGAAACCACACCCTACATTGATATTGGTTCTGGGAAACCTCATTTAATGATAAAATTATTGTTCGGAGGGTTTTACCTTTTAGGTTTCAAAAGGGGCTATGGCATATATCTATCTGTACGTCTAAATGTATTTTATTAAGTACTTTCAAAGTATATCCTGCCCTGCCTGGTGTAGCTCAGTGGACTGAGTGCCAGCCTGCGAACTAAAGGGTCGCTGTTTGACTCCCAGTCAGGGGTGTATGCAAGAGGCAACCACACATTGATGTTTATCTCCCCCTTTCTCCCTCCCTTCCCCTCTATTTAAAATAAATAAATTTAAAAGAGAGAGAGAGAGAGAGAGAGTGTGTGTGTGTATCCATCCATCCTAAGTGTCTGATAAAAAATTACACAGATGGGGAAAAAAGTGAAATATTTTATTCAGGCATACTATCTAAGAAGAGAATAAAAAAATGAGAATATTCTCTCTACAAAGGATACTAATAAACATAATGGCAACAGCTCTAATAAATTAAGTAGATTTGCCCTTCTAGAATGCCACACACTAGGACAAAACTATTGGCAGGTCTCAAAACAAAGAGTAATGAAATCAATGTGCTATATATGAAAGATGATTTTAGCTGCTGTATGATTATGTGAGGAATTAGTACCACATTACAAGGATTAAAATGGGCCAATAGCCCTGGCCGGGTAGAGCTCAGTTGGTTGGAGTGTCATCCCAATATGCCAAGGTTGCAGGTTAGATCTCCAGTCAGGGCACATACAAGAAACAACCAATGAATGAATAAATGAGTGGAACAACAAATTCTTGTTTCTTTCTCTTTTCTAAAAATCAATAAAAAAATAAAATAGGCCAACAACATAACAAAGAAACCTGTTCTTCCTAAAGAGAAAAAGATTACCATTATTTCAGTTTGGGCTATATGACTGTATCCCAGAAAAGAAATTTCCAGATAATGAAGCGTGTCTGTTATTAGGCAGATCTTTACTTGTGCCTACAAGAAACAGTTCCAAGCTATTATGGAGTTTGGGTCTTCAAGGAAGCAGTTAACAAAGCTTGGATATAAACTGGGTTTAACTTTGGGAAAGCTAATTAATTAACCTCTCTACGCCTATCTCCCCATTTGTAAATGGAGTCAAATGATTATAAGGTTTGTAATTTGATTAAAACATACAAAACATGTAGAGCAGGGTCTGGCACACAGTGATAAATAAATGATAACTATTACTACTAATATTATGCTTTCTTTTTAAAAAGATTTTATTTATCTTTAAAAGGGGGGAAGAGTGGGAGAAAGAGGTAGAAACATCGTATGTGAGAGAAACACTGATTGATTCCCTCTCACATGTGCCCCAACTGGGACTAAGCCCACAACTCAGGCATGTTTCCTGACCAGAAATCAAACTAGCGACCCTTTGCTTTTCAGTATGCTACCCAACCAACTGAGTCACACCAGTCACAGCATATGTCTAGTTCTTAAAACATAGTTTCTGTCTTTACTAGTAACAAGCAAATTGGCCTCCTGTCACTGGCAGTGCACTTGCTTTTCTTCCTACCCTAATCTCCTCCTCCCCAATCTACTAGTTTCTGATCTTCCCACCCTTAGGAAGCTGATAATCAGGCCAATATGAAAGCCAATGTAGCTTTCCTGTAAGTAAAATGCACGAATAGAATTTATGATGATTATTTTGACTTAAAATGCTTGACACAATCCCTGAAGTGTTAGAGGGAAATTACTAGATAAATGTACTATGATCCAAGTATTGCTACCTTATAACAATACACAATTTTACATTTTTAATAGCTTTATTCTATATAAAATTGTTTTTGAATAATGAAAACTTCTTTATTGTTTTCTGAGCTACGTAAAGGCTAACAAAACCAAATTCACAAAAATATTTTTAACGTACTCCCTTCATATGAAAGGTCTCTCATTTCACAAACTTAATACCAATGTATAATTATTTTTGTTGTAAGTTTCCAAATTTAATTTACTGGGAGAAATTAATTAGGTGTCTTGGATACCTAAAACAGAGACTTTTTTTGAGCCCAAATCAACTCACCTGCAGAGACTGAAGAAAAAGTACCCATACTTCATGAGGCAGTTCACTTTCAGACACTGAAAGTAGTAATTCAAAACAACTCCTACAACATAAATAAGTCAGTATATAAAGGTGGCTACGGTCATAATCAAACTGTACGACACTGATACTGAATATATATTTTACATTTGTTAGACTTTTAAATTCTGTTTTTTTGCTCTTCAAAATTTTCTTCAGTATTGTTACATTGGCTGAACTTTAAAAAAGTAAAACCAGGAGCCTTAATAATTACAGTTACTTTAATACATTTAGTTAAGAATATAAACCTTTTATAAATCACATACCAAATAGTTATGTTTAGTCAATTAGGGTGTGAGGAGGGTGCCCATACAGTAAACATTTTGATTCCCGAAGACAAAAACAGGAGCTCATGCTCCTCTCAATTCAGCTGATAAAGTGACAAATATGCATGTAACTGTCATCTATATAGGTTCTTGTCACTTGCACAAGCAGAAAGATAGGCAAGGCCATTTCTTTACCTCTGACAAATCAAGCAAGAAAAAAAGTTTTCTACTTTCTACCTTAACCAATACTGAGAAAAAAAAATGAGAGAATTTAAAAAAGGAAACGTAACAATTTGACTAAAGATCAGCTCAAAATACCAACAAACCAACACCTCTCTAAAATCTTGCAGAATATTACTTTACCCTTTAGAGATTAGCATTGCTAATATAGAAAACAAATTTAAAGAGGAGGAATAATGGGGATTATAAAACAAGGAATGCTTGTGTTCCATGAAAGGTATTATTAAAGGTTTTGGAAAATAGGAAAGAAAACAGGTGAAGCCAGAGAAAAATAAAATGGACCACCCAGACCAGAAGTTCTCCCAATAAACAATCTGTAAGCTGAACCAAGGTGATTCTCCAGAAAAAAACTAAATAGCTGCTGTATTTTTTCAGTTTGCAGATGAAATTACATTAGAGGTGTAATTTTGTCTGCTAGCTGGCAGCCAAATATTAAAACAGCAGCTAAATGATCAGGGGCTCTTAGGGTGGTAATGTTATACTGTACTCTGGTATTTTCTGCTAGTAAAATTCCTAGTTCCAATAACATAACTGCAGATTTCATCATGTTTCCCCCTTCCCCAAAGTGCTCCTCTAAGACCAAAACATTTTCCAGATACTCTGTCACTTGAATTGAACTATACCTGAGTACAGAGAAAATCTATCATTCTTAGATTCTAGGCCTCAGTAGGAAAAGAGATTAGAGGAAATTAGATTACGTTGCTTGGCTTGTACTGCATTGGCCAAAAAGTCCATTTAGCTTTTTCTGTAAAATAAAAGACACATTTTGCATTTTCACCAATAACTTTATTGATTTGGATACTCTAAGTATGTGGGCTATCTACCACTATGGCTTCTGGTGGGTAGAGGCCAGAGGTGCTGATAAACATCTCCCAATGCTTAAGACAGCCTCACAGCAAAGAATTACTTGGCCTAAATAACAATAGTACTATGAAACTTCGCAAACCACTTTTGACACATTCGATCAGTCACAGGACCTTCTCTATATATTGCACAAACCCTTTTTTTGCATTTCAGTTGCATTTTTATCTTTCTTGAAATGATAAAAGCATAACATGCTGAAAATGTTCTGTATCTTCTTCCATCTTCAATATTAAAATGGCTGCACAAAAATTCAGCAATTTTGATGGTTTTTTTTTTTCAAACTGCTATGAGAGCTATCACAACACAATCTAACAAAATTGTTTCAAATGAAGTTAAAGACTACTAAGCACTACCAGTGCCATCTTACAGAAAACAAATCAAAGGAACTTTTTGGCCAACCTGATACTTTTATCTTCTGTGACCCTGAGTGTGAAGGCTCAGAGTAAAGGAAATTTCATGCAAAAGTATGACTCCAGTGGTGCTTTGAATAACATGATGCTATAGTAGCTAGAAGTCAGGCAAACATTACAACCAAAGGACTCATTTTTAAGAATGACTTAAGTTCTTAAACTTACAGTACTAATCTGCCAAGCACTAATAGGACATCTTCACATTCAGTAGTTAAATATGGGCGTGCACTGGCAAAGCTTTGGATGGCAAGTCGATATACCTCCAGAAGATACACCATATGTTCTGATGCATTCTTGTTGCTTGCATACTGCAAAAGGGTCTAAAAAATAAAATTAAAAGTTTTAATTATTTAAAAAATAAAAACAATGAAACACACACTCTCTTTGTTCTCTTTTCTTACAGACACACACACCTTTTACTTGCCTTTATAGGATCTGGCTTGTTTAAAGGATTCTAGTTTCATCACTTAATGAATTGTTTTTGCTGAGTTAAAGAAAAGGCTTCTAGAACTGCTCTTCTGACATGAAAATATAATCTACGAGTAGAGCCATAAATTGCCTATAGTGGTACTCTCTAGAGGTCTGGAGTTACCATCTCTAAAATTCAATGAGTTTCATTAATACAACATTAAATTGAGCACTGACTATGTGCCAGGCACTGGGCACACAAGAATTAAGACTGATCCCTACCTTCTACAAAAAGACTTATTCCTGAATATGGCCCTCAGTTCTACAGAAAAAAAAAAAAATTAACTTTTTTGTACACAGAGAACTGATTAGGCTTAATTTATTTATACTAATTTATAAAAGGTTGATGTTACAATTTATATTTAAGTTTATTTTCAAATATTAACATCAGTCTCTTGTTTACAATGAGGGAATAGTCATATTGCCAAGTAGGATACCCTATTTATTTAAGAGGTTATGTGACAGGCACAAAATTTAAAATAAAGGAAAATGGAGCTACAATCAGGCTTGATAAATGACATGTCTAACACTAAGAATTTTTTGATAAACCATTATACAGTAAAAGCTCTCTTAAGTAACACACTGGATTACCCAATCTTTGTATGCCAGAATGATCAAACCAGTTATGTTGGTATACCCATTCAATCAAGTATCTTGTTTCTTTACCAGTCACTTTAGAAAAGTGAGCTCCTTTTCTATTTGCCCCCATTAAACAAAATCCCAAACTTTAACAAAATAGGGAAAAAAAAATAACAAGATTATAAAGCTGACCCCATAAAACTTCCCAGCTAAATGAGTAGAGAAGGAACACAGAATATGTATTTATCTGTTACATAGGTAAGATTTCATAAAAATCTGTCAAGAAACTTATTAAAATGTATGTTAGGAAGAAATACTGTTTTAGGTCAGCAAATTATTTAATGTCTGCATTGGTTAATCTGAAAACCAGAGAGCTTTAAAAATTCATATTTAATACCAGATTTTATGTTGATTGAGGTGAGATATTACATTTTATCCATCATTATAGGCCTAACATTCCTCCACCCCTACAGGACATTCTCAAGTCTCACTAAAATGTTTGCTGAATACACTCACCATTTTATTCATTTGACAAATATTGAGAGCCTACTCTACAGTGCTGGATGCTGGGGAAAGACGTGGGGGCCTATCCTTGGGGAGCTTTCAGAATGAGTCATGACACAACATGACAGTTGAAACCACACATGCAAATTAACCAACTGCTAGCTAAAGTTTGCAAAGGGCTGAGTGCATACAGATGAGGTGGGTCTTTCCACACTCCATCTTTGTATTGAGAATGCACCTGTCACCAATCTAATTATCTTCACACCCAGACACTCCACTAAGACTATACCAAGTAACACAACTTCAAAGAATCAATACCTCATGGGTATTTATGTTTACAGTTTGACCTATATTGATTTATTTTTTTAATTCCCAAATCTTTTTTATGTGTTAATCCAATTAAATAGTGAGATCTCCTTAACACACTCACTATGAGCATACTCTGGGCACTGGAGTAGTCACTGGAACAATCTCCACTGTCACCTTTTCTAAAAACACAAGACTTGGCTTTGGGTGGTGAACACACAATGCAATATACAGACATTGTATTACAGAATTGTACACTTGAAACCTATGTAATTTTATTAACCAATGTCCCCCCTAATAAATTTATGAAATTTTTAAAAAAAGATTAATAATTATAGCCATCCAAATAACTTTTTTTAAAAGATTTTATTTATTTTTAGATAGAGGGGAAAGGAAGGAGAAAGAGAAGGAAACATCAATGTGTGGTTGCCTCTCATGCGCCCCCTCACTGGGGACCTGGCTCTCATCCTAGGCATGTGCCCTGAATGGGGATCGAACCAGCAACATTTTAGTTCACAGGCTGGCACTCAATCCACTGAGCCGCACCAGCCAGGGTCCAAATAATATTTTAACAAGGAATTATTTCATTAGCATAATGAAAAAGAAAAATGGGAAGTATCTTATTTTACTTCAGAAATTTAGATTTCAGGCACCAACAAAAAGAGAAAGAGAAAGAGGAAAGAGAAAGAGGAAATCAATGATCAATATAAATTCCTCAGGTTCACTCGCATTCTACAGAGAACAAATCAATAGACCCTACTCTTTGTTACAGTAAACTCATTTATCCCATAAACACCTACTATGTGGCAATATTGTGCTGGCCACTGGGGATGGAGACTGTATTCCTACCCTTAAAAAGCTAAGTATACTAACAGGTCAGATATATAGTATATAAAATTTAGCCCAATTAAGCACCATCTTTAACAATTTTAAACATTCTTCCTGGGGTGCTCTCATTCATATTACAAGCAGGTTCTCTCTCAAGTTCTTGCTATATACCTCATTCAACTGCCCCCTTAGACATTTCCATCTGGGTGTCCTAGCCCCATCTCAAACTCAACATATCCAAAATAAAACACATTCCCCGACAAATATGCTCTTCTTTTCAGGAGGCAAACCTAAAAGATTATCTTTGAAACCACCACATCAAAGTTTGTGATTCAATCTCAAAAATTCCTTCGCCTCCTGCTCCTAAGCTTTACTTCTATAGCCAATGACCTAGACGAGGGTCCTCAACATCCTTCAATTACACTTCTTCTATAATAGTTACTTCTCTGGGCTAAGTACCCTCCATTTCTGTACATGTGTTAAATGACAATCTATTTGTACATTAAAAAATTAAGGCATGGGGAAAAAAGACCAGAAGGAACTCACTAAAATGCTGATATGGTATTAGCACTGGGGCAATAGTTGGATTATGAACAATTTTTTGTTGTCTATATTCTTCTGAACTTCCCAGATTTTCTTTAAGAAGCAATATTACCGTATTTTGCTGGGTATAACGTGCTCCCATGTATAAAATGCACCCCCATTTCTGTGCACATTATACACAGGATTATTATATCCATTATTATACCTACGGTATGTAATTGTTATACCTATGTATAATGCCCATCTTTATTTTTCCCTCAAAAATTTGGGCTAAAACTGTGCATTATACATGGCAAAATATGGTATGTTTACAATGAAGGAAAAAATATCTCCCTTTATCCCAACTCTATCTACATTCCTCACTGCATGGTTTCAAAGAGGTTGGCAGTATCCTGACTATTCTCTGAAAAGATCAAGGAGGAAAATTTCTTTTAGGACGGTCCTATTTCATAAAGGAATGCATTCCAATTTAAAACTCAAACAGTTCAAGACTAAATTCCCCTATGGAATAATCATGTTTTTGAGCACATAGTATGGGTTAGGCACTTTCCTAAGAGCTCTACATGCTACTAACATTTAAAACAACCCTATGAGCCAGGTGATTTATCATCAGCACATTTTTTAAATGAGAAAACAAAGACACAGTGATATTGTTATTTGTCTAATGACACCCAGTAGGTTAAGTGTTGAGTTCAGGATTTGAACTAAGGTCACCTAGCTTCATGTGTTTTTTCAGAATGCACAATTCTACAACTACTTTAAGTGTGCTTTTAAATTCTGCTTTTTTCCCCACTGTGCATTAACTTTAATATTTTGCAGGAAGAAGTAGCATGGTCATCATTTTGGCTTTCTTTGTAAGTTTTTACACCTAATTTCCATTTAAAGCGACTGCTTCTGGGGAAAATTTTCCAGTAATGGTTCTGACTGACACCCCACACTTTAGAATACTGATGGTTCACAAAGAAGCAACAAAAAGTATCTGGTATTTACTGTTAAAACTACATGTCCTACAGCAATAGGAAATTATGTGACTCTTAATAGAAGAGGATTTGCATTATTTCAAATTTTGCACATAAAGCTAGAAGCCTTGTTTTGACTTTATTTCCTCAGTATTTTATTAAATAAATTTGAGTAAAATGTGATTGCACTATGATAGATAAACTTCTAGCAGGAGGTAGCACTTGAGCTAGGTTTCTGAACTACAGGTCACTTTTGAAAAATGCACAAATGAGGAGAATAGGATTCCAAGTAAAAAACAACTTAAACAAAGTAAAAAATGACTACGAACACAGACAGTGAGAGCACTTAAAATGTCAGCTGGTGAGGAAGCACCAGAGGCTTCCCATGAAGAGACCAAGCTGGATATGAGATGAAATAGAATGAAAGGGAAGAGAACAGCTGGCAGCTTACACTGAGAAAGGCTAGAGTAAATTAAAACCTTTAAGTCTTTTACATATATTTTTATTAGGCCCCAATTCCCACTTTCTATGTCTAGTTAGTTGATTTTTTTAAACTCAGAAATATGACTGACTTATTTATCCACCTTCCTATTCATCCATCCTGATTAAATTTCACTGGGTTTGGTCCATGATTCCAGCCTAAGTACTGCATAGAATTTAACTATACTTTCCTAGCTTCATTTCATTTTCAATATTTAAAAACACCCTTTACTGTGTTGTCATAAAAACAATAAATTTATTGTTTCAAGGATAGATTAAAACATAAAAATTAAAATGTCAACAATCTGCACTACCAGCACCCAGAAATATATCACTACTGACAATATTAAGTTTGAGAAACTTTTAGGCTTAAACAAAAGCATTTTAATGGAATTATACTCCACATGGTTTTGTAAAATGTTCTTCAAGATCAGTATTTCTATGGTACACAGCCTTGTATGTGTATCACAGTTTATTACCCAATTCTCTATTTCTGGACATTGTAGTTTCTAACTTTGCTTTATTATACGTAATGTCAAGAGGACCCTCTACCCAATTTTTTCCATGTAACCATAATAATTTTCTTATGATAATGTCCCAAAAATGAAATTGCTGAGTCAAAGAATGCCTAATTTTTATGGCTTTACATAATGCCAAATTCTGTTCCAGAAAAATTTGTTCCAATTTACGTTTCTATTATTAGTCACTGATTGAGGAGCTGTGACAATTATACTATTACAGATGGATGGGGGAAGTACAATTTTTTTTTATTCAACATTACAATCCTTTCATTACTGTTGCAATAGAATGAAATATTTCATGTTTCTTTTATGATATAACCTAAAATTTTAATTCCAACAGCATCTGCATGTATCTTTATCTGAGTTATCAGTAATATTAAGAAAGTCTGGATTAGAACAGCATCTACAGTAAACTTTAATTGTCTAAAGAAATCAAAGAGGGAACACTTCCTAACTCATTCTACAAGGCCAGCATTCCTCTGAAACCAAAGCAAGGCAAACACAACAGTAAAGAAAACTACAGACCCCAAAATACAAAATACTAGGAAACCAAATCTCATGGCATATTAAAACAGATTATACGCCATGACCAGGTGGGGGATTTATTCCTGGAATGCAAGAATGGTTCGGCATATGAACATCAATGTAATATAGTCCTGTGCCACTCAGTGACAGCTACTGCTCCTAGGCTACAAACCTGTACAGCATGTTACGGTAATGAATACTGTAGGCAACTGTAACACAGTGGTATTTATGTTTCTAAATATATCTAAACATAGGAAAAGTAGAGTAAAAATATGGTAGAAAAGATTTTAAAATGGCACATCTGTATGGGGCACTTACCATGAATGGAGCTTTCAGAGTGGAAATTGCTCTTGGTGAGTCAATGAGTGATGAGTGAATGTGATGGCCTAGAATATACTGTAGACTTCATAAACACCGTACACTTAGGCTACACTAAATCTAATTTAAAATGCTTTTTTCGATAATAAAATAAACTTAGCTTACTGTAACTTTCTTTTTAAGTAACTTTTTTTTAACCTTTTAACTTTTGTAATAATGCTTAACAAACAAACAAACAAACAAACTGTAGAGCTGTACAAAAGTGTCTTCCCTCCCTCCCTGCAGGGTTGACAAAGCCAACTGAGATTCTGTTTTGGAAAAAAAACAATTGATTTGTCTTTTAGTTGGGGGCATGGGCAAAAGACAGTCCCCCAGGCAGTAAACTCCTCCACCCCAAGGGTGAGCCAAGGACTGGGGCTGAACCTCAGGGTGGGTCTCCTGTGCCCACTACTCTTCTGCACAGCTGCACAGTTCCTTTCCCACAGTCCTGGAGGACAGGAGAGACCACAGTAGTCATTCACTTGGGGAGGACATCAGGTGACTCAGATAGCAGCTTCCCATCATAGGTCTCAATGTTCTTCATTACCACTATCTTGGAGGAACTGGAATCGGTGCTGGTGTGACTGAAGAGCCCCAACTAGAGATCAGGTTGGCCTGAAAGCCCAGGCCGTAGCTGAGGTTCTCGTAGGTTGGGCTCAGCCCATCTGAGTAACCGCTGGTAGTCTTGGTAACGGATACTCATGTTCTGCACCCCAGACTCCAGCTGGTTCTCCTCGCCCTCCAGCAGCTTGTGGTAGGTGGCAATCTCCACATCTAAGACCAGCTTTAAGTTCATAAGCTCCTGGTACTCATGTATCTGCTGGACCATGTCCCAAGGGCAGCTTCCAGCTCAGCCACCTAGGCCTGAGCATCCTTGACATCTAGCTCCCCACACTGCTCTGCATCAGTGATGGCAGCCTCTGGGGAAGCCCTCTGGTCTTTGAGGCTCTCAGCCTGGAGTCAGATGATGTTTCAGTTCATCTCAGAAATCTCCATTTTCATGTGACGCAGGTCATCCCGCTGCTTCCAAGCCAATGTCTGCAGTTCCTCATACTTGGTCTGGTATATGGTCTCAGCGTTGGCCTGGCTGCAGTTGGTGATTTCCTCATAGCTGAACCCTGACCTCAGCTATGATGCCATCCAGGTCCAGGGAGCAACTACTGTCCATAGACATGGAAATGCTGGAGATCTAGGACTGCAGCTCACGAATCTCCCCCTTCATACAGCTGCCTGCAGAAGTTGATCTCATGGGTCAGCCCTTCCAGGCAAAACACCAGTTCTACATTGGACGTGTAAGCTTCGTCCACATCCTTCTTGACAAGGACAAATTCATTCTCCATCTCTAGCACTTGTTGATCTCGTCCTCATACTATTCTTCAAGTCCTTCACCAGCCCCTGCATGTTGCCAAACTCCGCCTCCAACCTCAGTTTCACCTGGGCCAACATGTCCAGCGGACACTGAAGGTTGCTGATATAGCTCTCAGACATGTTGTACATGTTACTGCGAGCCATCTTCTACTGCTGCACATTCCACTTGGTCTCCAGAATCTTTTTCTGCTTCTCTAGGTTCCACATCTCATCAATGAAGGAAGCAAATTTGTTGTTGAGGCTCTGGATCTGCTCCTTCTGTTGGGCCTGGATGTTGGGGTCCATCTCCAGCTTCAGGGGGCTCAACAGTCTCTAGTTCACTTTGTGGACAACTCTAATGCTACCCATACTCCTAGCCCCATTGTAACCCCTGGTCAGATTCATATTAGAGTCCAGGCCAACCTGGTAGCTACCGCCAATCAGGAAAAGGACCAAGGAGCCTATGCAGGCGCTGGGCCCACTTGAGTATAAGCAGCTGCTGAAGGCCTGGGGACCAGAGGCAGATACATTATAGGTCTGCTGGGTCACCCTTGTGGACATGGTAGAGGCTGGAATGAAGGCAAGGAGGCCAAACCAGGCAGAGATTCGAGGAGGAGCAAATAAGGTGCTTGAAGATCTTTATATCCTTATTCTATAAACTTTTTTATTTTTTTAAATATGTGTTTTTTACATTTTACACTTTTTTGCTGTTAAAAACTAAGACATAAACATACACATTAACCTACCTAGGCCTACAGAGGGTCAGGATCATCATTATCACTGTCTTTCATCTCCACAAATTGTTTCACTGGAGGGACTTCAGGGGAAATAACACTACATGGAGCTGTGTTAATAATGCTTTCTTCTGGAATACCTTCTGAAAGATCTGCCTGAGGTTCTTCTTGAGGATATCACTGGTTTCAAAAATATAAACATGGTGGTTTGCTTTGTTTGTTTTTCTTCATCACAGATTTGGATGTAAGCAGATAATGCACCATGAACATTCCTCTCTATTAATGAAAACCTTCGGGTGTTGGGTTTCATGTTTTCTAACTTTTTAACAACTCACTGAGGTCTGCAAAAGCTTCTGCTAAACTCTTTACTGTGAATTTTCCTGGGGGTGGTTCTTCTTTTCCTTCTTGGTTCTTCTTTTCCTTCTCCTGCAGTTTCCTTTTCTTTTGTCTCTTCTTCAGCAATGTGTTCCAGTTTCAACAACTCCTTACTAGTCATTTTCTCAGGAACCACTTCTAGGATCTCCTCAATGTCACCCTTACCTACTTCCAAGTTAAAAGTTATTTGCCATTTCAACCACAGCCTTGTTGATTTTTTGCAACCTCATAAGCCTTGGCAAATCCTTTGAAGTCATGGATGAAACTGAGTGTCTTCTTCCAGATGCCATTTATATAATCCTTGATGACATTAATCCAAGCCCAAATAATGTTCCTGATTAAGTCATATGTACCTGTAATCCTTCAATTCCATCAGTGTCTTTTCAATGTCTTCCTTGATTGTACAGTAGCCTGGGCAAAGGTTCTTCTCAGGTAGTATATCTTAAAAGCTGCTATAACCCCCTGATCCATTGGTTGGATCAAAGAGGTGGTGTTTAGAGGGAGCAACACCACTTTGATATTGGGATGAAGACTCTCAATAAAAGGAGGATATCCAGGGACATTATCAAGAATAATCAAAACCTTGAAAGGTATGTAATTCTCCAACCAGAACTCCATCTCTGGCATAGCAATTCAGAAGGGCATCTTGGAAGAGGGTCATCCATGATTTATTGTTCCTGTAGTACACTGGCAATGTGTGTGTACTGATATGTTTAGGGACCCTGGGGGTTTCACTGTGCCAGATCACAAAGGGTTTCAAATTGTGACCAGCATCACTGCCCCTAAGCAAAACGGTTATCCTGTCCTTAAGGCTTTGAAACCTGACATTGACTTGGTTTCCTTATGGCTGAGAGTCCTTTCAGGCATCAGTTCCCAGAAAAGGAAGGTTTTATCCATATTGAATATTTGCTCTGTCAAGTAATTTTCTTCCACAATTGGCTTCTTTAGTTTCCAAAAATTCTTTAGCTGTCTTCATATCAGCACTCGCAGACTTACTTCTCACCTATATTATGTAATGAATAACTATTTTTGAACTGTTTAAACCACCCAGAGCTAACAGTAAACTCAACACTGTAGGCACGTAGAGCCTTTTCTTTCAACATTGCACACAAACTTTCCTTTGACCATGATCATCATGGTGCTGAGAGAAATACGCTTGTGTGTTTGATCTTGTCATTAGAAGTTTCCCATGTCATTAGAAGTTTCTCCATGTCTGACATAGGCCCTTCTCAAATTATTGTTAATCTCATTGCCTTTAATGAAATAGATCCTTTATCAGCAGACCATCCCTTTGTTATTGTTCTTCAAAATCATATTGTAGCTATGGTGGAAAAGGACATGTCTGACTAGTGAGCAACAGCCATCACTGATTTCCCCCCTAATAGTCCTTAATCACTTTTTATTTCATTTCTAAGTCAATCACTCAACAAGGCCTCTTACTGGCAACACTGGTAGTAGAATTTGTATACTTATGGGCCATGATGAACGAAACACCACCAGATTAAATCAAGCACAAGGGAAAATGGTGAAATCAAGAGATGTGATAAACACGAGATGTACGAAGCCACAGCCAGTGTTAACATGGCACACTGTTCTATAGCAAACATTTTTTTTCAGGTAAAAAGAGTATACTCTAAAATAACTATAGAAAGTATAATACAGTAAATACATAAACCTGTAACATAGTCATTTATTATCATTATCAATTATTATATAGTGTACATAATTGTACATGCTATGCTTTTATATGATTGGCTGCACAATTTTGTTTACACCTGCATCACCACAAATACGTAAGTAATGCACTGTGCTACATTACTAGGCAATAGGAATTTTTCAGCTCCATTATCATCTTATAGGACCACACTCATGTGCAGTCTGTGGTTGACAGAAATGTACACATTAACAGAATGAAGGTGGGGAAAAACTCACATGATCACCTCAAATGACAAGAAAAGGACATTTACAAATTCAACACCTTTCAGGATAAAAACAAAAAAAAAAACACTCAACAAACTAAGACTAGAATACCTCAACATAACATAAACTGTAGAGGAAAACCCACAGCTAATACCATATTTGATAGTGAAACACTGAAAGCTTTTCCTTTAAGAGCAGAAACAAGGATGTCCATTTTCACCACTTCTAATCAACATAGTACTAGAAGTCCTGGCAAAAGCAATTTGGTGAGAAAAAAAAAATAAAAGATATCCAAATTGTGCTCACATTAGAAAGAAATGAAAGTATCACTGCTTGCAGATGACATGATTTTATACGCAGAAAATGCTGAAGATTCCAACAAAAAAACTATTTGAACAAATTTCAGCAGTTTCAAGATACCAAATCAACACAAAAATCAGTTATGTTTTTATACCCTAACAATGAACAATCTGAAAAGGGATTTAACTATACCACTTACAATAATATCAAAAATATACTTCGGTATAAACTTAACCAAGAAAGCGAAAGACTTACACAATGCAAACTACAAAACCTTGTTGAAAGAAATCAAAGACAACATAAATAAATGGAAAGGCATGACATAGAAATGTTCATGGACTAGAAAACTTAATACTGTTAAGATGTTAGTACTACCCAAAGCAAGCTACAGATTCAATGCAATCAAAATCCAAATGACCTCTTTTTGGAGAAGAAGAAAAATCAATCCCAAAAATGATATGGAATCTCAAGGGACACTGAACTGCCAAAATAATCTTGGAAAAGAACAAAATTATAGATCTCACACTTCCTAATGTCAAATTTTACTATAAAACTACAATAATCAAAGCAGTGTGTACTGATATAAAGACAGACATACAGACCAATGGAACAGAGAGCCCAGAAATAAACCCTCACATGTATATTTAAATGATTTTCCTCAAGGGTACTAAGACCGTTCAATAAGCGGGGAGGGATGGGCAGTCTTTTCAACAAATGGTGTTGGAAAAATTGGATATCCATATGCAAAAACATGAATTAGACCCTTACATTCAACTATATACAAATATTAACTCAAGATAGATATAAGAGCTAAAATCATAAAATTCCTACAACAAAACATAGGGGGAAATTCTTGACAGAAACTGGCAATGACTTCTTGGATATGATACCAAAAGTATATACAAAAGTAAAAACTGGCCTGCTTCAAAATTTTAAATTTTTGTACACAAAAGGATATTATCAATGTAGTCAAAAAGCTACCTATCAGTATTACACAAAAGAAAGCACAGACTTGAAGAGATATGTATACACCCATGTCCATAGCAGCATTATTTATGACAGCCAAAAGATGGAAGCAACCCAAGAATCCATCAACAAATGAATGGATAAACAAGCTGTAATAAATACACACAATGGATTATTATCCAGTCTTAAAAACAAAGAAAATTTAAACACACGATACAACATGGATGAATCTTAAAGCCAGTATTTTAAATGAATGCAAATCACAAAGACAAATACTGTACATTTCCAATTATACGTGGTGCCATAGTCAAATTCATTGACAGAAACTAGAATGGTAGTTGCCTGAGGCTGGAGAGAGGGAGGAATGGCAAACTAATATTTAATGGGTTCAGAGTTTTCAGTGCGGGAAGATGAAAAAGTCCTGGCTCTGGTTGGTGTGGTTCAGTGGGCTGAGCGACGGCCTGCGAAACGAAAGGTCACCAATTAAGATTCCTGCTTACAGCACATGCCCGGGGACATGCTAGAGGCAGCCAATTGATGTTTCTCTTGCACATCAGTGTTTCTCTCTCCACCTTTCTCTCTTTCTTTCCCTCTCTCTAAAAATAAATAAAGTCTTTAAAAAATTTTTTTAAAAAAAGTTCTGGAGATGAATGGTGGTGAAAGTTACAGAATAACAAAATATACTTAATGCCACTGAGCTGTACACTTATGTATAAAATTTATATTACACATATTTTATCACAATAAATATCAAGTTATGTCTCAAGATTTTAGATTAGCAATTTTCTTTTTTTTAATCCTCACCTAAGAACATGCTTATTGATTTTAGAGAAAGGGAAGGGAGGGAGGGAGGGGGGGAGGGGGCGGGGGGAGAGAGAGAGAGAGAGAGAGAGAAAACATCGATGCTAGAGAGAAACTTTGGTTGCCTCCCGTAGGCGCCCGGACCAGGGATTGAGCCTGTAACCTAGGCATGTGCCCTGACCAAAAATCGAACCCATGACCTCCTGGTTTACAGGATAAGGCTCCAATCAAATGAGTCACACTGGCCAGTGCGATTAGTAATTTTTCAGAAACAGAAGGGGGTGAGTGTGTAACAGGAAGACTGGGAAGAAAGGGAGAGAAATTCAAGTATCTCCATATTTGCTTTAGAGAGTCAGTAATACTAAAAGAATGGTCTAAAATACTTCATAAGTCTGGAGATTTTAAAATCCAAGCATTATCACACTGGGAAAAAGTATTACAATTCTGAGGCAGCTATGTAATAGAGTGAAATCACATGATTTTTGGCTATGGATTCAAACCTTTATCCCCATCACTTGCCAGTTAACCTCTCTGGGTGTTGATTTTTTTTTTTCTCTCTCTTAAATCAGTGTATTGAAGTTGAGTACTTATTTTGAACTAGACGTTGTACAATATAGGTTTTTTTTAATGTAAGCAAAAAACATAGCAAAGTATAACATCTTAACCATTTTTAAGAGTACAGTTCTGGGGCCATAACTATATTACAGCTGACTCCTGAACAACAAGGAGGTCAGGGGCACAAACCCCCATGCAGTCAAAAATATACCTATAACTTTTGACTCTCCAAAATGTAACTAGAGTTGTCCCTTGGTATCTGCGAGGGATTGGTTCCAGGACCCACTTGGATGCCAAAGGGCATGGGTGCTCTACTCCTTTATTCAAGTCCTTTATATAAAATGGTATAGAATAATGCATACAGTCGGTCCTCCCCATCCATGAATTCCCAACCACAGATTGAAAATACTGTTGATTCTCTTGTTGTTGTTGTTTTTTTTTAAATACTGTTTTTGATCCAAGGTTGGCTGAATCCTAAAACGCAAAATGTGGAGATATGGAAAGTCAACTGTCTATTCATTGAAAACAACCTGCATGTAAGTGGAACCACACAGTTTAAACCCATGTTGTTCAAGGGCCAACTGTACACTGTTGTGCTACCATCACCAATATCCCTCCACAGAACTCTTCATTTTGCAAAACTGAAATTGAACCCATTAACAGTAACTCCCCATCCTCCAACAGCCCCTGGCAACCACTATTCTAACTTCTATCTCTATGTGCAAGATAGCTTTAATAATATATTTTCTTTTTGAAAAAGCAAAACAAGTGTGTGGTAATGGTATCAGAGTAGACAAATCAGTGGAATAGAATAGAGTGTAAATATAAACCCACATACCTATGGCTAATTGATTTTCAACAAGGTACAAAGGCAACTTCTCAGTTCAACAAGAAAGTCATTTCAACAAATGATGCTGGAACATTTAGATATTCATATTTAAAAAAAACTTTCCTCATTCTTTATAAAATATATAATTAACTCTAAATGGATTACACATCTAAATGTAAAACCTTAAACAATGAAATTTATAGAGGAGAACATAGGAGAGTATCTTTGTGGTATTGGGTTAGGCAGATTTCTTATGTATAACATAAAAAACACAATTCATGAAAGAAAAATTTGATAAATTAAACTTTACCAAAATTAAAAACTTGTGTTCTTCAAAAGACTGTTAAGAGAATAAAAAGACAACTACAGCCTAGGAAAATATCTTTGCAAGGAATATATTTGATTCTATTTCCCCTGACCCCATCAGCTCTGTGGTTATAAAAGGAATCGACTTAACAGAAATTAACCATGGCTTGGCTGTTCTTGTGCCCACCTAACAACACAGGACTTCTCTTTCCTGTTAATGTCTCACCTAGTCTTTCCTGGAAGTTTTTGATAACATCTCACATGAGTTCACCAACAGTTCTGTCCAGAACGTATGACATCCACCATGTCGTCTACCTCAGTTCATCCGTGTCAGCAGATGCTCCCTATAAGCTGGTGGAGAGCACCTCAGTCTTTCCCCATGCTGACATCAGCACAATGGAATTTGTGTCAGGACCAAGGGTGTTTTCTCCAGAGTATCAACAGAACCAGAAGCAGAATGTAAGTTAGAAATGTGAGGCCTGTCCAGAAGGTATCTAGCCATGTAGTATGAAAAAAAGGCATTTATTGAAGAAGATAAAGGATACAAGAAACACTGTACACAGGACAACGATGCCTCAGTCCCATTCAAAGTAGGCACCTTAGGACCCCACACATTTCTCCCAATCACTATTGGCTGCCCTGTCCTATTTTCCTGAATCTCATAGGTGGTCTGAAATCTCTTCCCTTTCAAAGGTTACTTTAGTTTTGGGGAGAGTCAGAAATCACAGGGTGCCAAATCTGGCTGTAGGGAGCTGAGTAACCTGGGTGATGTGATGTTTCGCCAAAAAACTCTGCATGAGATATGATGCATGAGCGGACACACTGTCATGATGAAGCTGCCGATCACCAGTTGCCCGTAGCTGCGGCCTTCTGAATCACGTAAATAGTTTCAGGGGAGGAATGTTCATGCTTAATACAAAATTTAATGCAGATTCGTTGCTCCACTCATTCGGACATTTTGAATACACAGCCACACAGTACACATGCTCACTCAACGGCGCCAACCGCCCCAACTGACTAGTACAATGATGTTGTCATTGCTCACATATGCACATTCCAATCCACTCTCCTTGGCTGCCAGGCTACACAGATGTCGCGCAAACCATTCTCATTGTATTAACAATGGCTGGACTTTTTCCAGACAGATCTCATAGTAATATAAATCACCATCACTAATCTGTGCATCCTTTGCAATCTAAGCCTCAACATTAAAAACTGGGGGGGCGGGGGGGGAGGAGATATATTTCATAAAGAGTTTGTGTGTGTGCGCGTGCATGTACACACAAAACCCCTCTCAAGACTCAACAATAAGAAAACAATCCAATCTTTTTTAATAAGCAAAAGATTGAAAAGATACTGCATCTAAGAAGATACAAAGATGGCAAATAAACACAAAAAACACAGTTAACATAATGTTATTCGGGAAATGCAAGTTAGAACCACAATGAACTATCACTAATTTTAGAATGGCTAAAATTAAAAAGACTGGCCAAAGCACGTGTTGACTGGGAAGTGGAAAACAGAACTCTCCTATGTTGTTGGTGGGAGTGTAAAATGATACAACTCACTCTGAAAAACCTGTCATGTGACCCAGCCATTCCACCTGGGTATTTACTAAAGAAAGAGAAGAACCATTTTGTCCACACAATGGCTTATACACCAAGGTTCACAACAGTTTTATCTGCAACAGCCAAAAACTGGAAATGAGCCAAATGTCTATCAACAGGTGAATAAACAAATTACGATATGACCATAAAATGGATAGTCAGCAATAAAAAGAATTGGCTATTAACATAGAGTACATGAATGAATTTCAAAATAATTACTACTCAGTGAAAGCCGCCAAACGAAAAGACTACATATTTTTATTTATATAGAAGTCTTTTTATATAATCTATAGAGACAGAAAGCAGATTAATACTTGAGTGAGGACAGAAGGCTATATAGAGTAGAAAGGTTAACAAAAATAAAAAGGAAATCCAAGGGGTAAGAAAAACTTCTAAGGATGATGAACATATTTGTTATCTCGGTTACAGTAATGGTTTCATGGGCATATACGCCAAAGCTTATCAAACTGTACATTTTAAAAAAAAGCAGTTTATTATATGTCAATTACACCTCAATAAAGCTATTTTTAAAAAAAGACAAATGGGCCATGAACTGCACAAAATCATAAAAAGGAATTTAAATAAATTAGACATTTCAGTTGTCAGATTTGTGATTTTTACTGCAATGAAATCTAAGACTTCTGTACATACAGATAATATAAAATGTGAAAAGATAAACTGAAGAAGGTAATTCCAAAGTACCAGTATATGACCAAGAATTAATGTCCAGAATACATAATTTCATAAAATATATTTTTTAAAAAAGGCAAATAATCCAATTGAAAAATAAGCAAAAAAATAAGGTAATTCACAGGAGAGGAAATTTAATAGCAATTGGAGATACACTAAAAAGATAAACAGCTCTTCACAACAGAAATAACAAAACCACAATGAGATACCAGTCTACCCACCAGAATGGCTAAAATAAAACCCACTACATATAGTATTGGCAAGGATGTGGGGCAATGGTAATGATCATACACTGACAACTGGCATAAACTGCTACAAATACTTTGAAGAATAACGTGGTAGTATTTATTATAGTGGATACTAGAGCTATTATATGAAACTAGCAATTCCACTGTAAACGTATACCATAAATTCTTTTTTTTTTTTTTTTTTAATCCTAAAGAAATTCTTACACCAGCCCTGGCCGGGTAGCTCAGTTGGTTAGAGCATCTTCATGATATAACAAAGTTGCAGGTTCCACCTCTGGTCAAAACACGTAGAAGACTTGATCAATGAATGCATAAATAAGTGGGACAAATCGATATTTCTGGTTCTCTCCCTAAATATCCATTTTCAAAACTTTTTTTTCTAAAAAGAAATTCTTACACCCATGTTTCAACGTATTTTTGAAAGATGTCCATTCTACTAGTTAATATAAATGCCTCTAAATCTGTCAATAGAAGAATGGACAAATAGCCCTGGCTGGTGTGGCTCAGTGATTGGGTGCCAGCCTGCGAACCAAAGAGTCATGGGTTCGATTCCCAGTCAGGGCACATGCCTAGACTGCGGGCCAGGTCCCCAATGGGGGCGCATGAGAGGCAACCACACATTCATGTTTCTCTCCCTCTCTTTCTCCTTCCCTTCCCCTCTCTCTGAAAATAAGTAAATAAAATATTTTTTTAAAAAAAGAACGGACAAATAAATTTGCTATATCTGCATAATAAAATACTATATACCAGGGAATGCATACATACCAATACAAAACTTAGAAATATTATGTTGAATTTTAAAACTCCAGAATACATATAATACCATCACTTAATTAACACTGAAAAACAAAATAATACTATACATTGTAATAAAATGCAAAAAAAAAAACCCTGAAAAAGTAAAGAGATACAGGGAAATGATTAAATACCCTAATCAGGGTGGCAATGGGAGGTAGATGATAATCTGTGAACGGATACGTAGGTACCGTCAATTGTTTCATTTCTTAGATTGTATTCATTTTAGTACATTCTTTAATTACTTTGTATTTTCGAGATTATTTGATTTTTTTAAAAGCAACATACCCTTCATAGTTCTGAGCAAAACTGATTTTCAATCCAGATTCCTATACCCAACCAGACTAACACCATCAAGAAAGGACAGACTGCCTCAAGAAGGTACATTCAAAATAAGAAAAAGACATGAGGGCCAGGAAATGGGGGATCTCACAAGAAAGAGAAGCAAAAATAAGTACTGAAACATCTGATAAAATTAAAATGAATTTAAAAGGGTAACAGAAGTATAAACTGCATAAAAACACAAACATAAAGTGAATGTCCCACTAGTTCTTAAATGAAATGCAACAAATGATAATATTTTAGTAACTGCCTTTCAAAATGTTATCTATATATCATTGCTTTATGTAATGGGATAATAGTTTCCTAAACTTTTTCTTTAAACAATAATCTTGGCTATTCTTCCATATTAATACAGAGTATCATTTTTTTGCTTTTAAATTTTATTTGAAAAAATACTGAAATTCACAAAAAGTCATATTCACACATAATTCTACCACTTTAAAATTTTGTATGCAATAAGAGTTAAAGGTCACACAATGGTTCCATCTAATTGCACTCCCACTCTCCATTCCCAAATGACCTCTATAAACAATTTGGTACATGTAGCCTTATATACATAGATGAAAGCTTTCTAATTCCTGGCAATAATCTCCTGGGCTCAAATATTTTATGACTGTAGAATGTTCAAAGGATACTTATTTTTTAGCATTTCCAAACCTAAAATAGCTTATAAAAGGTTCATCCAGCCCAAAATGGATTCCTGGCATTCCTGCTCTCCCTTACATTAGTAGGGTCTTCCTCTTCTTAATCACACACTTGCTTCAAACTTTTAGTTTGGCAACCAATACCAATGAAGTGGTGTAGGAAAGTTGCACAGAAAATGATGTCTTTAGAATATATACCAAGTGACAAAGAGTAATAATATTGCCCATTCAAAACCACTTATATTAGCCTTCAAAATTATGCAATAGTTAGGCACTGGGAATTGGTTTACTTATGCTATTAGTTGGAACATGGAAAATATACATGATCAAACACTGACTATTCCTCTATTGTATAAGCAAATGTAATATGAAAAACTGTTTAATGTTTATCTTCTCCACTAGACAGGGCAAGAGAGGGGCAAGAACCGCATGTTTTTTCCATCACTACAGACCAGAACACCCAGCATACTGAGTAGCACATAGCAGGTATTCTGTAATTACTTGCTTTTGATGCTTTGCACTATTATTAAAGTATCTGCTAACATAAAAGTTTGATTAAGACAATTTTTCAGATACACATCTTTATTAGAGAGAAATATACTTGTATATTACTAAAACAAATTCAACTAAGTAGATCTGATTCCAAATTCTCACTGCTTCATTAAAACCTTGTAAAAGGAGAACAGCATTTTGACCAAACTGCACTTGTAGAAATTTTAAAAAGAAAATGCTTAAATCATATATTTTAGAAGTGTGCTCATATCAAATCACAATGATACACTAGCCCTGAATTTTGTTTGATGGTAAACAAATATGTCAAAGTTCAGAACTTTATTGAAATTATAACCTATTCTAATCCTCAGCTAACATCCTAGTGTAAGAGGGAGTTTCCCCTTTAGAGTTCTAAGCTGGAAAAACAATGGGCTAGAAAACCTCTATAATTCTTCCCCCAAACATAAGATTTTATGATTTTATGAAAATAAGGCCACAGTCATTTGTCCCCCAAGGGACTCAAATCCAAAGTATAACAAATTGAAATCACTTTTGATATATGCATATTTCAATAAAGTACATAATTTAAATCCCAAACAATAAACCAAGTTAAAACCAGTAGCCAGATGAATAAAAAATATATTTTTTAAGATTTTATTTATTTATTTTTAGAGAGGGAAAGGGAGGGAGAAAGGGAGAGAAACATCAGTGTGTGGTTGTCTCTCTGTGTGCCCCACCAAGGACCTGGCCAGAAACCAAGGGATGTGCCCTAGACTGGGAATCAAACCAGCTACCCTTTGGTTCGCAGGCCAGCACTCAATCCACTGAGCCACACAAGCCAGGGCGAATGAAAAATATTTTATACAGAATGATGTGTTGGTTGCAACAAGCCAAATCCATTATACACACTATAAACTCCAAAAGGACATCTATATTGCTTCATATAACAGAAATTCACTGTAAATTATACTTCCAGTCTGCAAAACTGATCTTAGGCTCTCTGAATCTAAAACTATGCAAGAAAATGCTCTGTCAACATCTAGGAATCTTCTTTTTTTCTTCAATGGGCTGTACACTGACAGGAATATGTAGGAAAGCTGCTCTACATGAAATACCTCTTTAAAACAATATTCAGGATAGAAAGGAAATAAAAAAGCTGACAACACTGTGTACTTACTTGCTATCAAAAGCTATGCTAACGGTAGTGTTACACTGTCTCATCTGACCCTTAACTGGAGTAGCTTTCTATTAATGCCAAATTTTATAGACAAAAATATATCGATCCAAGGCATGGTTTAAGGTCACAAGAGTGTTGGGATGAGCATTTAAAATGAAATCTCTTAACTTCAAATCTACTGTCTACTGCATATGTTCTCCATTTCATAAGACAATAAAATGTGAGAATCATCAAATGTAATGTTTTATCTACATTTACTGTTAAACTTTATGAGATAATTTGCTCTAGATTTAACATTTTCATTTACCAAGACTTTTAAACACCAAAATCAAGATTTCATTATGAAAGAAAAAGCCAAGGAGGAAGAGTGAACATAACTAATGTAAACAAATAACCTCAGTTCACATTAGTAGAGTGATTTCCATTGGGATGGGCATTTGCCCTATAATATAGTTTTCTTTAAACGAATTTTCAAAACTCTCATCCCTTTTATACTTTTCTGTTTGCTTGTAATTTATATATTGGTACTATATAAATAAAACATTAAATATTCACTTACTTCAACTGAATGCAAAAGACAATGTTTGGTGATGTCTTAGAAAATAATCCTTAGTGTGTGTTTTTCAATAGAATTATATAACACTGGAGGAGAATGGAACCTTAATGGTCATCTCCTTTAAGCAGCAATTTGAGGCTCTAAATAACAAACTGATTTGGACCAAGGTCATATATCCAATCAGTGGCACTTTATATAAAAACAGAGATAGTATTTCTAAAAGTTAGCTAATGGAAAGCACTATTTCCAGTTATTCAGCAATGATTTATCTAATAGCACTGATAAAAGATATGTATAAAAAAAAAGCAATAAATGTTTGCTGGAAATCAGTACGGTGACAAATCTCTAACAACCACCAATTACTAAACTGTATCATACATTCCAATGGCTTCAGGTTAGGCTGCAACTCTCTATGATATGTTCTACTTCTTGACAATCTCAAAGCAGTATAAAATCTCAATATTACATGGTCATGCTCTATGATTATACACAATCAAATTTTAATGACTTTTAACTAATAATATTTTTAAAAAATAAAAACATGTAACAAAAAAAAAGTAAAAACAAACCTCACAGGAAAAAAAATGCAAGTAGGTAAAACACATGCAAATATGTTTTAAAGATATGCAAATGCTGTTAAATTGCAAATTAATATAATAATGTAATAGCACTTTTTAGCTATCAGATTGGCAATATTAAAAAGTTCAGTAGGAGTCTAAGTCCAGGCAGCTGAAGAGTGTGATAGATAATGGTCATCGGTGCAAGTGTCATTTCATTGCTGGGAAGGCATGGCCTTTGCCCACAGTGATGGTAGTTAGCCAGGTGAACAAAGATGGGCAGATAAGAACAGTGTTTAACCAAAAGTTGATAGAAACTGGAGATAAAGAATGCCTCAAACAGTTGCTGAGAGCTAAATTAACTGAATGGGGCTGGAAGCATCAATTGAAGGCACACTATAAAAAAGTAATGAAAGAAAAAGGACTAGGAAAAAAATTAAAAGAGAAAGGACTAGAACATGTTACTGTTGATGACTTAATGGCAAAAATCACGCAAAAGGGCAGAACACTGGTACCTGACAGCGTAAAGGAGCTTCTACAAAGGTAAGAACATTCTTTCTTCAGTTGCTAGCTTTTAAGACTGAATTACATTGTGCTGTTTTGTGGTCTTATTTCTGACAGTAAAACTTGCCATAAATTAGGAATCACCTTCCAAAAATGAAATCCTTCTTTGTATGACAGTATATATTTCTCAGTAGTGATGTATATACATTGTATTAATTTCCCCCTGCATGTGTTATTTTAATAAATAGCTCATGAATGAGTTTGAAGTTTCCTTGGATCTTGGAATAAAAGGGACTTTTTAACAACTAGATTTGTAGAGAGTAAAAGTCAACAAGTAATATAGTTTATTAAGTATGTATGTATTTCTGTGCTAACAACTGAGAAGTGAGCAGCCTCTTCTGATTGTCTATATATGGTGTACTTATCTTTGAATCCTTATAATATTTTATAATATATGCCTCACCTTGTAATAAAAAAGAAAAAGAAAAGAAAGAAAAAGTATACTACCACCAGAGTTTACAAGGATATAGTGAAACATGGACTCTGAAACACTACTGATGGAAGTACATATTCAACTTTTATGCCAGCATCCCTAAAAATTTAAAATAAATATTGTATTTAATCCAGTAAGTTTCATTTCAGAAATTTATATTATCAATATAAATAACCAATGCTTAACATTTAAGGATGTTCACTGCAACGTTATTTGTGATAAAAAAGAAAAAAAACGGTTTATGTATGGTACCTACTCAACATACACTGATGTAGAAAACTGTTCTCAATATATTAAATTAAAAAGTAAATTGCAGAAGAGAATGTACTCGAGCTTTTAAGAATACACAAGAGACTGTTAACTCCTCTAGAGGGACTGAGGGCAGAATGAGGCTTTTACTTTTCCCATAAACCTTTTTGTGGCATTATATATTTTGCCTTGAACACTGCTTTTCTAGTTAAAATGTTTTTTAAGATTAAGAGTGTTGAAGGTTTTGCTATCTACAGAATTTTAAATCAATGCAGTTATCAATGAAATATTATGCAGTTTTTTCTTTAATGTAGTAAATATATATTCCACATGGGAAAATTAGTATAATACATTGAGTGAAATAAGCAAGTTTTAGTATATAAGCTTGAAACTATTTTTCTAAAATTGTATATATATGCACATATCATATAGGAAAATTCTTTAAGTATACAGCCCAAACTGTTAACCTAGGAAAACATAGTAATCAAGTATAAGGGGGTATGTGACAGATTTTCATCTTTTATTCTCTCTTATTTTTTTACAATTAATTCTAATTTTTTACAATTAGAATGTATTCCTGAATTTCTTGGGCAATTAAAAATTTTAATAATTATATATAAACACACACACACTAAATGTATTTTTCCAAAAATCAGGTAACTACACCAAGCTATTAACAATGAGATTACATAGTCCTTTCACTTTCTGCTTTATGCACTTAAACATCTTGTCTTAAGCTTTCAGAATGAGCATGTATGAATTGGAGTCTCACAAAAAATATATAGTTTTATTACTTTAAGATACCTTATAAACTTTAAAATACATATGTGAAAAGCAAATTAAAGAATAAAATCACAAATAAACATATGCCTATTTTATATAACCATACACTTATAAAATTGCAATTCTCACACTAGACCATTCATTCTATCATATCTAGTAATAACTCTTATATATGGCCCTATTAATAAAGCTTTACTGTGCTGGCTAATATAACACACTCAGGCTATTTCCTTAGGAGTAAAAACACTATGAACTCAAAGGTCATTACAGTAAGTTACTGGACACCCCCTGCCCTCAAAAAAAAGGTACTCGAAAAAAACACATTAAAGAAATCAGACATAACACTAAAGTGATGACAAATGCATCAGTAGTTTCCAAGCTAGCTATGTTGCAGAAATACTGGTAAACCTGAATAAATCTGAAATCAAGATATGTCTCAAATATAACTTAATTTCCAAAATTATATTAAAATATTTTCATATAGGACAGATAACAAAACCTGCAAAAACTTTGGAGGAAATTTTTTTCATAGAAGCTCACAGTAATATTTTAGGCTAAAACTAAGGAATCAAAACTCAGTGGTATGCAGAATCTTACAGCAATCAACTCTTCACCATAGTGTTTTGATTTACCATAATAAAAGAAAAGCATGTGACTTTTAGGCTGGAACAGTCTTTAGAACGTGGCAAAATGTTAATGCTTTGAACCTACTAAATGTGCAGCACTTAATGTCTTTCTAGGAGATTCACAATGTGTCTTAACATATAAAAGACATTAAAAAACATTTATCCCAATTTCTATGAACACAATCCTCATTTCAAGAAATAGACATATGGCCCTGGCTGGTGTGGCTCAGTGGGTTGAGTGCCAGCCCGCAAACCAAAAGGCCACCACCGGTTCGATTCCCAGTCAGTGCACATGCCTGGGTTGCAAGCCAGGTCCTCAGTAGGGGGTATGCAAAGGGCAATGGCAGCCAGGTCCTCAATAGGGGGTATGTGAGAGGCAATCGATCAATGAATGTATCTCTCCCACATCGATGTTTCTCCCCCTCTCTTTCTCTCTCCCTTCCTCTCCCTCTAAAAAATAATAAAAAAAAAATTTAAAAATACATACATTTTTTAAAATGTATGTAAAAAATACATCAAAAAATAAACACACACACACCCCCCCACACACACACCCCCAATTTAGGAAATATAGGAAAAATAGCAGGGACTCTGGAATCTAAAGACTGACAGAGCTTACTAGCTGTGTGACCCTGGGAGTTATTTAATTTCTGTGGACCTCAGTTTCTATCTGTAAAATGAAAATAATACCACCTGCCTGAGTGCTTAGCACATAAAAGATGTTCAGTAACTTAAACAGGCCCTCTAATTTTTCATTTAATGGTTTTTATATTGGCCTTATGTCAGCAATGAAAGTTTTAAGGAATCTAATTTTTTATATCATCTTGTTCAGGTTTTCTAGTATGGTGACAATTACATCCAAAATAAATGCTTAAATCTTGCTGAGCAAACCTAGTGGAAAAATTATTATTTGTGGAATATAAGCAACCATGGGAAGGTCTTAGAAAACATAAAATAAAAAGAGGTTCTATTGACATAATCAAGATACAAAGAAAAGACCACATCCCTACTGGTAAGTAGCATAAACTGGTTGACAAAAAAAAGTCCCTGTTTCTTCATAAAGAAAGGTAAGATTTGCTTGTTACCCTCAAGAAGTCTAGTCAGTAATTTAAGGAAGGGGAGAGATAAAAGATCAATAAATGTTGAGTACCCATGAAGTGCCAGGGACTATTTTAGGCAATGGGTAAACAAAACAGTCAACAGCTTCACATGCTTACATTCCAGGAAGGAAGACAAGTAGACATATCAGATACTAATCAGTGACTTAAACAAGTATAAAGCAGCATTAAGGAGTTGGAAAAAGATGGGGAAATGCTGTTTTAGATAAGATGATCGAGGAAGACCTCTAAGAGAAGTTAATAGGTGTCTAGAACTGAATGAAAACAAAGCACACGTTAGTTTACCAATGCCTTTGCAGTCTTAAAGTGGTGTTTTCTATTTAGATTTTGGGTGTTAACATTGTTCAGAAGACGACGATCAACAGGTAGACACCAAAATCACTAGGGGGTCCAGAACACAGCAAGAGATGAGGTGGAACACCGTAAATGACAGCACCCAAAGTTCCCACTGCCTTGCAGGTCACATTTCTATGTTTTGGTCATATGCACTGCAAAGCTAATTTTTGCTATTATAACTACCTGTCACCTAGTTTCTATTTACTCATCTCCCAAGGGACGGCAGCAGCAGTAGAAAATATAATGCATTAAAGAACTTTTTTTTTTTAAGATTTTATTCATTTATTTTTAGAGAGGGGAAGGGAGGGAGAAAGAGAGGGAGAGAAACACTTATGTGTGAGAGAAACATCAATCACTTGCCTCTCCTAAGCCTCCAACTCGGTACCTGCCCCTCAACTAAGGTATGTGCTCTGCCAAACCATTGAGGACTAAAAATCTTCTTAAAAAAAAAAAACAAAAAGATTTTATTTATTTATTTTTGGAGAAAGAGGAAGAGAGGGAAACATCAATGTGTGGTTGCTTTCCACGCGCCCCCTGCTGGGGACCTGGACCGCAACCCAGGCACATGCCCTAACTGGGAATCAAACAGGCAACCTTTTAGTTTGCAGGCCAGCACTCAATCCACTGAGCCACACCAACCAGGGATAAATAGCTTTTAAAATGAGTCAAATAGGTAAACTGTAAGTCTTCACAGGCATCAACCTGAAGGAATTAGGAAGACTAATCCTCCCCCATCTCAACATTTCCAAGCTGTTGTCCTATTAGGCTGCTAACTCTTCCTGAATACTATGTAATGCTTCCCATTGTCTCCCTCCATCAACACTACTCTTCATTCCACAGGTGTAAATATGTACATTATTATATGAATGTAGGCTAAGTGGATGAATAATGTCTCCAAGAAATGACCATAATCTCCTATCCTCTTCCTTTACAATAATTTCTTATGGTAAAAGTTGCTTTTACTAGATTTTACATTAGGTGTTCCTTTTGGAGTACTCATTGAGTCTTTCACAAAGTCCCTACAATAGAATTCATTCAACAAATTAGCTTTGTATGCCCAGTACTTTATTAATTGCTGGATACCAAGTATACAAAAAAAGACTAAACAAGACCCACACTTTCACTGGCTTATTAATCAATACAAAAAACAAATGTGGAAACAGCTACTCAGGCACCACACTTATGTATGGTATGAGAATATACTAAGTGAAGGAAACACCTATTTCAGTCTGCTAAGATCAAAACACAGTTCTGAAAAATTGTTAATATTTCAGAAAGGTCTAAAAGGATAAATTAGCAAATGCGAAAAGGAGGACCCTGCTAAGTTAATAAGGCAGACTAAGAGATAAGGTCAAAGTGGACACACCCCGGCAAAAAAAAGAGGTTGAAAAGGTGGGAGCTGGAGAGGGAAAGAGAAATCCAGAATCTAAATGCCTTTGCACACCAGGCTGATGAGTCTGAATTTTATCTTGCCTTTGGGGCAAGAAACCACGGAAGAATTTTAGGGAATAAAATGACAAGATTATATTTAAAATTTAGAAACAACCAAAATGGTTTGTAGATAAGGCCAGTTAGAAGGCAAGGAGATCAGAGAGGAGGGTATTATGAAGCCTAAACCAAAACACAGTGACAAGAAAAACAAGAGTTAAAACCATAAGTATGCACAAAGTATGAAGGAAAAAAAAACCCAGTAAGAGAAAATGTACTTAGTAAAATCAGAAAACTCCAGGAAGGAAGTTACATTTGCACTGGTCCCGAAAGAAAGAACATTTGCCATGCAGAAAATGAGAGAAAAAGATAGAATAGCATAAAAAAGGGCAAGACATTAGAATACTTGATGACCTGAGATCTTGTTGAAGTAATTCTTTCCTTTTGGAGATCAGTCAGTCGGTCGGTAAACACTTACTGAAAGCCCTATATGGCTTGGATCTTGAGGAATCAAATGAAAATTAAGATCATCTTTCCCAAACTAATGCACTTGAAAATTCACATACAAAATTTTAATCACAGGAGTAACTGAGATCATAGCTTGGGTCCATGGACTCCAAATACCCTTTAATAAATTAAGAGTAGTACTGGGGTGTTGGGACTGGCTAGGTAAGAGCTGGGCAAGGTTGTGAAGGCTTTTTATTCCAAGGCTAAGAAATCTGGAAAACTCAGATAATCCTGAGGGCATTTTTTTTTTTACAGAGATTGTCTTATGTAAGTCCACACAACAAAGTAATTTTCACAGAGAAGAAGTACTATTATTACTCCATTTGTAAATGAGAAAACTAAAGTTGTTTTTTTTTAAATGTCCAAGGTCAGACAACTAGTTTAAATGGTGAAGACACTAGACCTATCTGACTTAGACATTTTGTAGAAAGTCTCTATCCTAGGAAAACTGAAATACATATGTGCAGTACTTAATTATTTTAACCATTAAAAATTTACAAAGTCACTGTTGGTGTAGATCATAAAACTGTCTCATATAAACAAGGTTTACTCATGAAACTACTTTGACTGGTACTCCCAATGTAGTCATATAATCATTCACCCAGTAACTTCAAGCTTGTTAATGAAGACTACTTTAAAAGTCTTCAAAATTTGTATTAAAACTAGAACAGCCCATTGTAAGACTTTAGGAATCCTGGTTCCCAAAAAATAATAAAAACTTGAGAGGATATCATCAATTTTTCAGCAAAACAAAGGAAAGACTGTTTGCTGGAGTTTCTCTTATCCACACTGTCTGGCAGATAATATTTTCAAAAAAGGAACTGAGAAAAAGAAGAAAAAACAAACAAAAACAAAACAAAACCACACCCCATATTCACTGAATACAACTGAATCTAAGTATCATTTTCTTAGTTACTATTACTTCTGAAGTTTAGTATTTATCATCTTCACAAACTTCTGCCTGTAATGAGACAAGCTTTTCTATCCTTTCATATCTTAGTTTATTTCTTCATTTGGTGCAATTCCAAAGATAAAGCCATTTCTTTTAAATGCTTCAAGAGATGGAGAGAATATGATTCCAATCTGATGCAGGAGGGATCTACGTACCACATCCTTCGTCTCTAGGACCTTTCTAAACTAAACACCTGAAAAAAATACACTTGTTGGCAATTAAGCATCCCAGAGAGCACAGGAATGTAATGTTGCTACCTATGTTGCTACACATTATGCGCTCCTAGCAGGCAGGTTCTCATCACCAGTACTTAGTGCAATGTCAGGCACACACACAATCAGTGTTTCTTAAGAGAATGGATAAATCTTATTTTGCCTTTCAAGAGTGAAACCAAGACCTATAAAAACAAATTTGGACAGTAAAATTTTCCCTGCTTCATCATAAAAGTAAAAAAAAAAAAAAAAAAAAAAAAAATTCTGTATATGGTATGTAAGTTTTTTTCTGTTTCTGCATCTAAGTTGACTTTATCTGGGCTATTGGGGAAAAAAATGTGACAAAAATACCGTGATAAATATTGTAAAGAGTTGAATGTAAACTTTCTATTTTTACTGTTTGTAGAAAGCATTATCAGGAGACAAAGGTCAGAAAGTAGAATATAATTCCATAGTCATAGTTTACTCAAGGTTACCAGCTAGTAAGTGGTAGAGGCACGATTAAGATCTGACCAACTCCCAATCCCACATGCTTTCTACAATATACCATCATAGGAACACCTTTTCTTATTTCACTATTACTCAAAATAACGTTTTGGGGAAAAAATTTAGCCCCCCCCCCAAACAAAAACCCATAGAAAAGACAAATTACAAAAGTACTTTCTAGTGTTATTATTATTATTACTATTATTTTATCCTCATCTGAATACATTTTCTTCATTGCTCTGGGAGAGAGGGAGGAATGAAAGAAAGAAACATCTGTTGGTTGCCTCCCTTACACGCCCAGACTAGGGATCCCATGCGTGAGGACTCGGCGTCCCACTCACCTGCGCTGGGACCAGAGGTCGAACCTGCAACCTTTTGGTTACCAGATTCCGCTCCAACCGAGTGACACCGGCCAGGGCAGTACTTTCTTTTTAAAATTCTTCTGTGACCTCGTATCTTTAGGTTATAACCAAGACTCAAGACATTAAAAGACTCGTTTCAAATAGAATCGGAGCTGCAAGCACTGGCATAAGGAATATATATGTGTAATATCATATGACAAGCTTCAATTCAATTGGTTACATCCATTTTTGTTATATTTCTAGGAAGACAAGTCAAGCTTAGAAGTCTCACCCCAAACCCACAATTTTCCTGCCCTCCTCCTCACTACTCCTTTTCCAAATAGCTCTTTCTCCCAAAGCATTATGTCCCTTGAATGCTACATACACACACCTCCCCATTCACATGATTCATTTTCATCTTTTCAGCATAGGACCTTCCTAGACCACCTTCTATAAAGTGGTCTCTCCCAGTTAGTTTCTTCTAAGCACATTCTGCAATCTATAGCTAATCTTTTTATTTTTTTCTAGTTAATTGTTGTTCCCATTAGGATGTCCCATGAGAACTCTTCCTCACCATGTATCTCTACAACACCTCCTTTCCCACGGAAAATTATGTTATTTCTATCACCTCCTCCCCAACTGTAAGCTCATCAAGGGTAAGTGCTGTCTAACTCATGTTTTCTCGGCTCTTTGTAAAGTGCCTCGCACCATTCTAGGAAGTCAGTAAAAGTTTAGATGTGGATTGTAAATACAAATAATCATTACTAATGAAGAAGTAAAAAACAATTAAAGCTGAACATTTCATAGTGCTGGGAAGCGCTACAGGTAGTAGACATAAAAATTGGAGTGATATAATGTACGGAAAAGATTAGCAAGGGCAACATTCCATTCAGAGATGAGGCAGCTTCTGGCTCAGCAGAGAGGAGGAAGAAAAGCAATCAAGCAAGTCAATTTTTTATTCTCCTCTGGACCAACACAGCCAATTGTCCCCCCAAAAGCGTAAGTCTGGAGCACCGCAATTTATTTAACAGTCAACTACACGTTAAGTGGCCAAGTGCCACCACGCTATGACTATTTTGCATTCTCTAAGGTATACCAGATGAGGAAAGGAATAGCTCTGAAACTTGATATAACAGAAGTAGAAATGATAATGGCATATCTTTACATTTGTAAGGGACTCGAAAACATTGAGAAAAATCTCGGAGTGATCATGGAGACTAAATTAAACATCCAATAAATACGTAATCATAGGTTAGAACCAGTATGGCACAGAAATGGTCATACGACTGCCAAAAGAGATCACACTCCACATCTCTCTTGATTCTCTTCTACTCAGATATCCTAATAACCACTACAAGGCTCACTAGCTTCAGTCACGGCTGCAAAAGCCCCAGAGGAATACAGAAGAGTCGAAAGAACGGCTTAACTGTTTTTTTTTGTTTGTTTGTTTGTTTTTTAAGCGCAAAAACCCAACCAACCAACCGGCTCCGCAATCCCTAACCAGAAAACCCTAGACGTCTTTCAAAGAACTGTCATATCTTTTAGGGACCCAGTAGACGCTGACTGTAAAGAGAAGTCTCTGGCTCCAAGAGACATCTCTGGATTTTTCAGGGAAAAAAACAGGTTTTCCAGTTTGGAGGTCTGCACTCTACTCAAAAAAGGATATTCTAGCAGAAACGAGCACTCAATCCCTCAGAGGGCAATGGCGCTCCAAACACCCGGCAGGGGCACAGGCAACGGCGACAGGGCACGGCCCTTTCAGGGAGCCGCGGGCGCCCTCCGAGCTCTCAGTCTCTCCCGTGCAACCCGCCCTGACGGTGGCTAAAGTCGGGCAGTGGCGGAGGGGGGCCAGCGGTCGAGCTTCCGAGCTGGGCCTTCCTGGCCCGGGGGCGCGGCGAAATACGGAGGCAGCGCCCTTCAGTCCGGCCCCGGCTACGGCAATGGATCCGGGGCCTCTTCCCCTGGCCTCCCCACCCCACCACCCTCAGCCAACCAGCCAGCCCCTCACCTGGCAGAAGCTCCGACAGTAGTTCAAAGATGAGACCTCCGACACCTCTTGCTCCCTCAGCTCTGTCTCCAGCTGCCACAGACATGGTCGAAGTCCCGAGGCTCCTGGCGCCGGAGATGCGGGGCGCTGACTCTGAGCCATGGCCTCAGTCTCGGTTCGGTCTCCAGCTCCGGCCCCCGCCGGAGCCTCAGCCCCAGCCCCGGCGGCAGCGGCGGCGGCGGCGTCTCCCTTTCCGTCCGCCATCTTCCCACGGCCCAGCAGCGCGTAGGCAACCAAGCCACGTGACTCAACCTTGGCTCCGCCCCCGGTCGACCGCGCGTGTTGACGCACTCCCTGGCGACGCCGGCGCCCGCCGGATTCCGTCACTGGGACTCTGGAAGCTCCTCCTCTCCGCGCCCTGCGCGACAGTGGTCCTGCCAACATCCTGGCAACAACTGGCCAGAAAGGCCGCTACCCAACTCAGTCCTTTCAAATCCTTTAGAATCATGGGGTCACCTAGTCCACATACCTGTTGACATAATCTAAGAGGGATGACATTTGAGCTGCGATCGGAAGAGGGAGAAAAAGCAAGCCCTGAGAAGCGCCTAGAGAAAAGCATCCCCAGTGAAAGGAAAATAAGAAGCAAAGACTCTGAGACCAAAATGAAGACCAGCTTTGTGGGAACGTGATTTATAATAGAGAAGGCATTACAAGTCAGTAGGGAAAGGATGAACTCTTAAATAAAGGGCGCTAAGACTTTTTTTCCTAAAGGGAAAAAGTAAAATAAGATTAGATTTCTACTTCAAACCATATTCAAAAATAAATCCCATGTAAAGACCAAATACTTTTCAGAAAATATAAAACTATTTGATATGAAAACAAGGAATAATTTCTTAGATAAGTTCCAAAAAGCACAAACCATTAAAAAAGTTAGATTTGACTCTATTAAAATGTGCTGCTTCAGTAATAACAGAAGTTTAAAAATATGGCACGCAGACAAGCCAAAGACTAGGTGGTATTCACCATATACAGCCATCAGAGGATTAATATCTAGAAAAGTTCCCAATATCAGAACAAAAAAGGAAGCAATCCAATAGAAAAGTAGATAAAGGATATACAAAGTTCATCAAAAAAGGAAAGCTGAATGGCTAATAAACCCATGAAAAGATATTTCACTTCACTATAACTAAGAAAGTAAGAATTAAAATGAGATATAATCTCACACCCATCGGACTGGCAAAAATTTTAAATTAACACCATGTTTTAGGATATATGAAAATGGAACTTCATTACTGGTAGAAGTATAAATTGGTACATCACTTAGGAGGAGAATATGTAATATTTAATAAAATTGAAAATGCGCATGTCTGTGCCTCAGCAATTCCTAATAATAATAGTCTTTTCTAGTTTATTTACATATATTAATTCATTTAATCCTACTAACAACACGCTCATTTTTATTTTTTTAATTGATTGATCTTAGAAACAAGAAGTGAGAAAGGAACATCAATTTGTTGTTCTATTCATTTATGCATTCATTGGTTGATTCTTGTATGTGCCCTGATCAGGGATTGAACCCACAGCCTTAGTGTATGGGGATGATACTCTAACCAAATGAGATACCCGACCAGGGCAACAACACCCTCATTTTACAATTCAGGAAACAGAGGCACAGAGAGTTTAGGTAATTTGCCAAAGCGACAATTAGTAAGTGATGGTGCCTGGAATTCAATCCCAGTTACTCTGCTCCTTAATCTGGCCTCTTAACCACTACATTGCTGATATTCCTTGAAGGACTGTTTATAACAGTAAATATTGGATACAACCTAAATGTTCAACAGTAGAGAGATGGATAAACAAATTATGGTATATTCAGATTCTGAAATATATATCCTGTAAGTTAATAAATGAAACCTGCATACATCAACATAGTATACATGGAAAACATAAAGCATAATAAAAAGAAAATTGCAAATGACATAATATACAGGGCCGAAGTAGGTTTATAGTTTGTATGGAAAATAATATAATAATTAATAAATAATAATACAAGAATAAACTCTGTTTCACATACTACTGTAAACCTACTTTTGCCCTACCCTGTATTATTTCATACTATAAATTTTAAAAACATATAAAACAAATGATCAAGTAGTAAAAATATCAAAACGAGGGAATACATAGGAATGGCATATACAGTCAAACCTTGGTTTTAAACATCTTGGTTGTTGAACAATTTGGTTCTCCACCAAGGCGTTCACAGAAAAAAGGCTTGGTTATCTAACAAAACTTTGGATCTTGATTCTCTTCTCAACAACACTTTCATGCTGATATCTCTATGATCAGTCACGTGTATCTCCGGCAACAAACAAAGGACATTGAGATTTTTAACAAATTGCTTCTCAAACAGCCTTCTGGAACAAATTAAGTTTGAGAACTGAGGTTCCACTGTATTACTTTTAGAATGGCAATGCCCTGGAGAAGGCGGGAGGAAGGTATAAGAAGCATTCACTGCACCCGTATTGTTGTATTTATTTTTTAATCGGTAGCAAATATCCAATCAATCACACCAGGAGCATTAAGTACCGGTTATGTTCTGGGCACTTTCCCAGGTAATAGAGATTTAGAGGAGCATGCATTTTAATGGACAAATGTGGCTAAATATTAATGCATTAGATTTGGGTAGTGGGCACATGTTGTCTGTGATATTATTCTCTGTACTTTTAAAAAATACAAATAATTTTTGCCTTGGTTGGTGTGGCTCAGTTGGTTAGAGCGTCATCTTGTAACAAAAGGGTTGTGGGTTCAGTTCCCAGTCAGGACACATCCTAGGCTGCAGGTTCAATTGTCGGTCCAGGTGCATATGATCCCAGGTCCAGATGCATGCTGGAGGTAACTGGTCCATGTTTCTATCTCTCATCAATGTTTCTTTCTCTCTCTTCCTCTCACCTTTCCTCTCTCTCTAAAAAAACAATCAAAAAATGTCTTCAGGTGAGGATAAAAAAACACAAATCATTTTTCAAATACAAATAATTAAGTTTTAAAGAAAGAAACTCAGTTTTTCTGCAGTATGGTGCAAGAGAGAGAAAGGTAAAGGTGAGATTGGAGAAGGAGAAAAAGGCCAGATCTCATAGGACTTTTCAGCTCAAGATAAGCAGTGGGGATTTCAAGTGTGACAGGTAACCCCTGGAAAGCATCAAGTGGTGGTATGATATCGTGTGATTTATACTCTTGCTGCTGTATGCAGAATAGGTGGTGGGAGTCAAGAAGGTAAGCATTTATCAATTATGTATGTATTTCATAATTTGTCTAAACATCTCTGGTTCATCAATAGAATACCTAGACATATATAATAATAATTAAATTCAGTTATCTTTGATATTTTGCCAATATTTAATCATAAAAATCACAGGCCTATAATGTGTCTTTTTAAATTTTATTGTCATAAAGGTATATTTATCAAAGTAGAAGGATAAGAAATGTTTTATCTAACAGTGTGTTGTTAGCTTGGTTATAACTTTTAAATAGGTAGACATATCAAATGTGGGCCTCCATTTGTGCTCTTGCTCCCAACCCTATAAATAATGAGAGTGAACCTGCTAACTCTTACCACTGCCCTGAAATCCAAACTCTGCCTCCTAACTTGTCCTTTGGCTATCTGGTAAGCATCTTATACAAAACATGTCCAAAATGGCTCTTTTCTTGGTAAATGACACTATTCATTCAGTTGATTAAGCCAAAGACTTTGAAGTCATGCTCAACTCCATTCTTTCTCTCACATTTCATCTCTAATCCAATCTCTATATTGAAAATATATTCTCAAATCTGACCCTTTCTCACCTCCTCCAGCTCTACCTTCTAATATCTTCTAAATCTAAGACCCTTTTTAAAAAGATTTTTAAAAATTGATCTCAGAGAAGGGGGGAGGGGAGAGAGAGAGAGAGATCCATTTGTTGTTCCACTTACTCATACATTCATTGGTTGTTCCTTGCATGTGCCCTGACCAGGGATTGAACCTGCAATCTTGGTATATTGGGACAATCCTCCAACCAACTGAGATACCTGGCCAGGGCCAGTAATAATAGCCTTTTTAGTGGACTAGCTATTTCTGTTCTTGCCCCCCTGTAATCAATTGTCCACACAATAGCCACATTAATCCTTTTAAAACAATTCAGGTCTCATCATTCCCTCTGCTCAAAACATTCTGGAGGCTTTCCATCACCCCTACCAGAGCCCACAAAGTTCTATACACCTTTCTAAACTCACTTCCCACTACTTCACTTCTCAATGGGCTCCAGTTATAATTGGCCTCACCATTCTTAAACAAGATAAGCCCCATGGCTTTTGCTTGTATGCTTCCTTCTCTGGGAACCCTTCCGTTTGTTTGTTTGTTTGTTTGTTATCACTCCGGTTCAAGTATCATCTCAGAGAGGCATTCACTGATGACCCTATCTAAAATAGCCTTCTGTATCTTCTTGCTCTCCTTTCATTTTTTCATATTCATTGGCTTTACATTATCATTCTTTTGTGTGTCTACCTTTGCTAGAAGGTAAGTTCTTTTTTTAAAAGTTGAGACATAAATGACATACGACAGAAGGTAGGGTGTCTTGTGTTATTCAATGCTCTATTCCTAGAACCTAGTACGGTAGTTCTTGGCATATTGTGGATACTTAACTTTTTTTTAAGAAGAAACTTAAAAATCTTATATTTATATGAGACCGGCTGAGATCACTTAGGGAAAGTGTAAATCAGGGATCACCGTCTCAAAGCGTAAATACTACTTAGGCAGGAAACCTAAATGAGTGAAGCAGGCTAGATATCACAATTTTGGAAATAGAGGGCTGATAAAGAAATGACCATGGCACCAGGTAATCAGTTCCAACAAATTATTGCTGTGAGAAAGAAGATCCCATTTTTCTACATCTTGTCCAAGAGAAATAGAAAATCTACATTTTTAAATACAATTTCCCATTAAAAAAAACTGCAGGCCATATAATGCTCACTTGTCAGTATAATTTGGTTGATAAGCCAACAGTTTATGACCTCAAGCAGAAAAAAACAGAGGACGGTCCAGGGTCGTCCAAACTGACATGTCAAAGGAGGGATCCAGTCAGCAAAGAATATTGAAAGGAGGCCATCAAAGAGATGGAGGGAAAACAAGAAGAGTGTGTAATATTCCTGAAGACAAAAGAAGACACTGGCAGGGAGAGAATAGTTAACTGCATAGACTGCTAACAAGAGTGTGGGTAAGATGAGGACAGAAAGAGATCACTTGATAAATCTTAGGTTTGTTGATAACCTTGTCTAGAGAAGTTTCTGTATATCTTTGGCAGGGAAGTCTGGTTGGAGAGGGTTGAAGAATTAACTTTAGATGAAGTAATTTAAAAAAAAAAAACAGGAAGAGAGGAAGTTAACCCCTTTGAGAAGTTCTGTAAAAGAAGAGAATAAAAATGAGGCTGTGCTATAAGGGGGCATGACTTTTTGGAAGAAATTCTTACAGATAAGGAAATTCCAGAATATGGTTGTATGCATATGGAAACGATACAGGAAAACAGGGGGGAAATGAAACACAGAAAAGAGAGAGAGAGAATTGCAGCAAAAAAAAAAAAAAAAAAAAAAAAGGCTTTGAGAAGGTAACAGGAGATGCATCCAGAATACAAGTACAGGTGTGTTCTAGAATAGTAATTAGAGACACATTTTTATTTTAACAGGAGAAAAACTAGAGAATATGGGTACAGGTGCAGGGAGGTGTATAGATTTGGTTGTGAAAGATTTGGAAATCACTGAGTTTTGGGGGGTTTTCCCCCTCCTTTAAGTAGGAGATAAAGTCATTATCTGATAGTGAGGCAGGGGAGGAGAGGCAATATTGGACATTTGAGGAGAGAGAAAAACCTTTGTTAGAGTTGTTTCAGAGTGAGATGGTAAAGAAAACTTACTAGATATATGCAGGAATATTGAAAGGCAGTGTTGAATGGCATTCATTAATCTGTTTAACAATATTTATTGCCAGTCTACTGTGTTTCTTTTTCTTTATGTGTGGGTATTTGCACATGTGTGGGCCAGGAATGGAAGTCTACTATGTTTCAGGTACTGTCCTACCTAGGGGTGGAAATGTGTCATGAGTAAAAGAAGTCCCTGGGTTTTGTATTCTTTTTTCCAGAAGTTACAATACAGTTCACTTATTTGCAACTTTCTTTAGTTATATTCCAGTTTTAAGGCTCCTCCCAGTTCTCCTTGATTGAAATTGGATATTTTTAATACGCCACTGATAACACATTTACAAGTGGTGACTTAGGGTAGTTTCATTTTGCAGATTCACCTATTTGGATTCAAAAAGCATTGTGGATTCCTACTATGGTTATAGCAGTTTCTCTCAATGCAGGTAAAAAGCAGAGAGTTCTGGAGTCATTTGCCAGGTTTGAATCCCAGTTCCACTGCTTATTAGTTATGTGCCTCTAGATCATTTAATTTCCTTGAACCTCAGGTTCCTCATCTTAAAATGGGTATAATAATAGCATTTATCTCATAGGAATGGCGTGGGTCTAATGAAACATTCTTGAAGTGTCCAGAACAGGGCCAGATGTGTAGTCAGCACTCAATAAATAGAATTACTATTGCTTCTATGAGGTTCAGGCTCAGAGATTAATTTTAGCTTCCTTTATTAAAGACCCCCACACATACTGACTTTGGAAACAATTTATTCTCATGACTGTTCTGTGAGTGACAAAGTAATCCAAGGACAAACCCATATTGTGTATCATTAGAGGAGCTGTATAGGCTAGAATTTCTCATTTGCAAGTTCAAGAACTTGATTCTCTCATTTCACCTAGGTCATGATTAAGTCACAAGAGCCCAATTTACCAATTTACCCTAAAAAATATAATGGCATCCCTATAGAAAAGTCAGTTTGGGAAACAAAATTAGCATCAGAAGGTTGCTTAGGGAGGGTAGAATCAATGCAAAGGGAATTAGAAGATCTTAAATCACCCCCGTTTCAACATCCAGGCTTCCTCTCATAATTATTTTCTATTCTCTCTTTCTCCTCCTAGAAATCTAATCAGGTTAAATTTCAAATCCTATTAATTTATCGTCAGGAAATTATCTTCCATCCATCTTTCCTCTGACCCATTTCCATGTACTCATTCATGGGAATAAGGACATACAGATAACCCAGCATGGTGCCCTCTAAAGGTCTGAGGAGAGAGCATGGAGGGTGAGAGTTGCCAGGTGAGGAAGCGGTGTTTGTACTCCAGGACCTCCTTTTGAATGGTCATCCCCACTAACTGTCACCACACTCTCCCTGGCCCTTTGTCTTGGACCCCAGGAAGCATTCTATTTGTTCCCCAGGAGTTTAGTGTTCCTTTCTTGTAGGGAGGCTTTCTTGTGTTTTGCTGATGGGTCAGAGGATCCAATGGCAGAGAACCCTCAACAGAGGTAGAAGCTCAAAAATCTCACAGATGCTGTTTCCGCCTTTTCCCTCCTGCGAGATTTCCCCCAGAGAACTATTCTTTGTGCTTTCTTTTAGGGGATTTTATATTGGTTGGTCTTATGAGAAGGGTGAGTCTTTCATTTTACCACCCCTCAGGCAAGTCCTACACTACTCTTGCTTGGGATACTTATATTAAGAGCGTCTCAACAGGTATCCCTGCTTGTAGGTCACCCTGTTCACTCCCTGAAATTCATCTTCCTAAATTTATCTCCATTGCTTAAAATTTTTCTTCCCTTTTCTTACTTTAAATACAATCAAAATCTTCAGCCTGGCTTCTAAGTCCAACCATTTATCACTTGCTAGTTCTAAGAGCAAAGAGGTCTTTGCTAGCTCACCAAACATGTCATCCCCCTCTCCATTATACACAGATTTCCTGCCTTTGTGTTTCTGATCAATTTGTCACATCTTTCTGGAACTCCCTGCCATTCGTACTGAATGTAATTAAGAGATAGTACCATCCAGTCTTGGTAGAGTCATCCCCAGCTACATTGGCCTTCCTTCAGCCCTTCAAATGCTCATCTTTTTCTTACCTCAGGGCCTTAGTACTTATTATTCTCTCTATATGGGACAGTCTTCACCTGTTTAGCTCCTTCTTAATTTTCATGGTTCTTCTCTTAAAGTAGGCCCCTTGCGTTTCTCTCTTGCAGCATCATGTTCTGTCTTCCTTCATAGTATCTACCACACACTTGCAGATAGTGTTCATGTCTTCTTGTTTCCTGCTCCATTTCGGGGCCAGGCCAGAGTAAGCACAAATATTTGCTGAATGCATGAGTGATTTAATGGGTTATAATGCATGGAACTCATAGGCTATAGTCATCAAAATTCCTTATATACTCAATCTCTTCTCTGCTTAACTTAGACCTAGCTTCTAGCTCTCCCCAAAGCCCACTTCTCCCAAAGGCTGTCTACTCTCTTTTGTTCACTTCATAGATTGGTGCCTGGTGGCCCTGAGTGGCTCATATATATTTAATTCCTACAGAATTTACTTGACATGTCCTTTTCCTTTGAATCTAATGAAAGATCAGGAAGATAGCCCAACAGAGTAAAAGTAGTTATTATTCAGACAGACCGAGATTGAATCTGCTACTGACTAGCTGGTGGTCTTGAAATCAGTGTTTGTTTGTGTTTAAACTTCTCTCAGCCTGAAGCTTCTCCCTTTGTGTGTAACAGAAGTGGGCAGCGGTACTGTTAGGTTAGACTAAGGAATTAAACTACACTGCCCCCTAGAGGACTTTTGTTTCTGGGATAGTGGACTGAATCCCAGGAAATGTTTAAGTACCTTTGTGAACTACTCTGACACACTAGAGAGAGAGGAGGGCTCCAGCCCAGGCTTGTCGGAGGTAACCCCAGTACAGGCCATGGGGCCAACTCTTGCATGGAAAGATGAAAAGTTCAGTGGTCTAGGAGAGTGCAGCACAGGCTTCGAAAAAGGTCAGCAATTCATGAGCAGAAGAGTGACAGTGGTAGTCCCAGTTTTTTCTGAGAATTGGGGAGGGGACCTCATTGAAAAACTGGATTTACTGCTACTTTAACATATGGTGGGTTGATTAGAACTTGGAAATTTGGGATATTGCTAAATATGTGATACATTTATGTTAACCATACTTAGGTGAAGTCAGGGTACTTCTGAGCCACATATAAAATGAAGATAATAAACAAAAACCTGCCAGGCTGGTTGTGAGGATAAAATGAGAAAATAGGTCATATAAAGTGCAAATATGGTGTCTGGTACATAACAGATGCTCAATAAATGGCAACTTCTATTACTGTTCTTGAAAATAAGGTAACCTTCCTACCTTTTTTTCTTATGCCACATGACAAATTTATTCTTTAATAATAAAGAGAAGCATAAAAAATAGATTGAAGTAAGAACATGGTCAAACTATACACTTTTTTGTAGACAGTCCTTTGCTTCTGGGTTTAATAATAAAATACAGACATTCTGTTAATAAATTAAATGTGTATAGTTAAATATATTTAAAATCCATTAATAGATGATAATGTAATTATTAAATGGTTACCAGTGGCCAGGGGTGGGGAATAGAGATTGATCAAGAAGAGGCACACAGAACCTATTGGGATGATGGAAATGTTCTATCAATTTTAATTCTAGCAGATGTTCTGTGCAATCAAGAAATCTAATCTTGGCTCTGGCTGGGTTGCTCAGTTGGTTAGAACATTGTCCTAATACACTAAGGTTATGGGTTCTCAGGTCAGGGCACATACAAGAATCAGCCAACAAATGCACAAATAAGTGTAACAACGAATTGATGCTTCTCTCTCTCTCTCTTTGGAAAAAGAAAAAGAAAAAAAATTATCTTGATTTTGGTCATGGTTACATGTGTATATAGATTTGTCAAAATTCAGTGAAATATGCGTATAAGTGGGTGTTCTATTGTATGTAAATTAAACCTCAATAGAACTCATTTAAAAAATTCAGTGCTTTCAGGCATTTTATTATTTTAATAATTATTTTTAAAATTAAGTAGTAATTGAACTTGAAATTATTACTTTTATTATTCATTAAGTTATTATGCTGCTCAAAGTATTCCTGAATATTTATCAAATGGCTCTTACAAGCCCATATGAACTGACTCCAGCCCTACACTTTAGAATGCACAGAATAGTTGTGTTTGTGTGTATGTATATCCATACATATATTTCTTAGTTGATGTCCTATTTTCTTGTCCTACTGAAATGATCTACAAGAATGACACCCTAATAGCAATGAGCACAGCTAGCATCTACATCTTGACATTCAAATACCATTCTTTTTTAAAAAGGAACAAAAGATTCTTGGAGAAATGGTTAATTCCATGAGTAGGGCAGTAAAAAATCTTACTGGCTCCTTACTAAAGAAAGGAAGTGTTCAGAGAATGATGATATAGTAAACTGAATAATGGCCCTCACGGACATCAGGTTTTACTCTCTGGAACCTGTAAATGTTACAGTATATGGACTAAGAATCTTTGCAGATATGATTAAGTTAAGGGTGTTGATAGGGAAATTATCCTCAAATGTCCAGTGGGGCTCTAAATGCAGTCATAACTGTCCTTTTAAGGAAGAGTCACGGGGACATTACATGAAAGAAAATAAGAAATTAGGAGGCAGAGATTGGAGTGATTTGACCACAAGTCAAGGAATATCAGCAGCCACCAGAAGCAGGAAGAGGTAAGGAATGGATTCTCCCCAGAGCTTCCAGCATGGCCTTTCCCCATTGAGTGCACTTGCTACTCTTATCAAAAATCACCTGACTGCCCCGACGGGCATGGCTCAGTTGGCTGAGCATCATCCTGCAAAACAAAAGGTCACAGGTTCTATTCCTGGTCAGGGCACGTGCTTGGGTTGTGGGCCAGGTCCCCATCTGGGGAGCATTTGGAGTCCTTGCAGCTGACTGGCCTGGGTAAATCCCTCCCATTGACCAGCCAACAGCAATCAAGGCTCAACTACAAGAGGAGGGTGTACTCTGCTCACACAAAGATGCACCTCAAGAACCCAGCTAAGGTGATAGAGGGCTGTGCCACTGTCCCTGCAGGACACCTACTATATTAGACCAAATTAACATGACAAAGAGTCAAAGCAGCTCTACCTAATATACAGAAACAAACACAGGGAAGCTGCCAAAATGAGGAGACAAAGAAATATGGCCCAAATGAAAGAACAGATCAAAACTCCTGAAAAAGAGCTAAACGAAATGGAGATAAGCAATCTATCAGATGAAGTTTAAAACGCTGGTTATAAGGGTGCTCAAGGAACTTAGTGAGGACCTCAACAGCATAAAAAACATCCAGTTAGAAACAAAGGATACACTAATTGAAATAAAGAACAATTTACAGGGAAACAACAGAGTGAATGAAGATGAGAATCAAATCAATGAATCAGAACATAAGAAAGCAAAAAACGACCAATCAGAACAACAAGAAGGAAAAAGAATCCAAAAAAAGAGGATGGGGTAAGCAACCTCTGGGACAAGTTCAAGCATTCCAACATTCGCATCATAGGGGTACAGAAGGAGAAGAGAAAGAGCAAGAAATTGGAACTCTATTTCAAAAAATAATGAAAGAAAACTTCCCCAATTTGGTGCAAGAAATAGATATGCAAGTCCACACAGAGAGTCCCAAACAAGATGGATGTGAAGAGGCCCACTCCAAGACACATGGGAATTAAAATGCCAAAGTTTAAAGAGAGAACCTTAAAAGAGAAAAGCAATTAGTTACCTACAGGGAAATTCCCATAAGACTGTCAGCTGATTTCTTAAAAGAATCTTCACAAGCTAGAAGGGATTGGCAAGAAATATTCAAAGTCATGAAAACCAGGGACAGCCAAGATTGCTCTACCCAGCAAAGATATCATTTAGAATTGAAGAGCAGATAAAAAGTTTCCCAGGCAAGAAAAAACTAAAGGAGTCCATCATCACCAAATCATTATTACATGAAATGTTAAAGGGATTTATTTAAGAAAAAGAAGAACATCAAAACTATGAACAATAAAATGGCAATAAATAAATAACAACTGAATCTACAAAATAAACTAAGCAAACAAGAAGAACAGACACAGAATCATGGATACAGAGAGTATTTTGATGGTGCCACATGAGAGAGGGTGGGGGGGAACAGGTGAAGAGGTGAGGGAATTAAGTAATACAAATTAGTAGTCACAGAATAGCCATGAGGATGTAAAATACAGTATATGAAATAGAGTAGTCTAAGAACCTATGCATGATCCATGGACATGAACGATGGTGTGGGGATTGCCTGAGGGAGTGAAGGGTGTTCTGTGGAGAAGAGCAAAGGGGGAAAAATTAGGACAATTGTCACAGCATAATCAATAAAGTATAATTTTAAAAAAGTAAATTAAATTAATTTTATCTGCTTCTTTGTGCTTTTTTTTAAATAGCCATTTTCAGGGACCTTAATGACTTCAATTATCTTTAAGACTCATAACATGGCTTTGCTATTGCCAGCTTTCTCTAAATTTCTGCAGAAACACATTCAAGTAAGCAGAAACATTGGCTGGCTGGCCTTGTCATTTTTTAATGTGGCTACTAGAAAATTTAAAGTAAAATGTATGTCTTACATTTTATTTTTATTGGACAATTGTGCTTTATAAGGTTATTTTGAGATTATTTATTCAAGTCATGACCCCAGCTTTCAGTAGACTTCCAAAACTTTGACTTAGTACATAAACAATTTTTATAAGTGTTTACAAACAAATATTGATCATTTACCTCTAAATTGCAATTATATTTTAAATATAGTTTATGTTAATCTTTTTTTTATATTTATAAAAGTAATTAAATCAATCTCTGTTCTATTTTGGCTTTTCCCCAAAATTTTCCTAATAACTGCAGACACAGAAAACACTCCTTATCATGTATATATATATATACACATATACACAAATTACAGCAATAATTCATCTTTAAAAGCAATGGTTTACCTTTGCTCATAGAAATCTGGAAAACTCCAAATTATTTCCATGAGTTGAGTGGGTCTTATTTAGCAATCAGCAACTTCACCACATAGAATCAAATAATTCTTAATCTTTAAGCTATAATAACAAAAAATTGGTCAGGAAGGCCATTTTTGTTTATTTTTCTTTTTGTAATATATTTGATCCACAAACATAATATATGATTTTTAAATTTATATGTTGATAAATCATGAATTCTATTAAGCAATTATCTTGAAATTGAACAGCTATAAAATTGAAAAATGTCTAAATTTATCTTCCCATGTTATAATCACAGATTGCATTTAAAAATGAACTTTATAATAACATATTTAGAAATATGCTAACCTAAAATAAAATGTTTTACTAAAATCTACTTTGCTATCATATATGCCCAGTTGGTAAACTGATTATTCAGGTGGCTCACAAGAGTTCAGGTTACATTGAAAGGGGTCAAAAGGCAAAAAGGTATGATACATGTTGCTCTCTAGCTTAAGTATTTTTTAAAAATTTAAAATTATTTTATTTTACTGCTTTGTTAAGTATTTGGATCATAGTTAACAACCTAGCTTGAGACATTTGTATTTTCTTGAGCTGCAATTTTATTTTTGGTATCTAACATGTAGCTGTTGCCTATATCCTTTAATTTAAATTCTTAGATATGATTACAATTTTCCTTGCTCTTTTTATTGGTGTTCCTTTATTAAAATGAAGTAGGAAACTATTAAATTCTGCTGATAATTCTGACACCACAGAAACACAGAATCTTGGAGCTGAAATATTAAAAATTAATTAAGTCCATCACTCCCCTACTCCCAGTTGTGTAAGTGTGTGTAAGTAAAAAAACTCCAGAAAGAGATGTTATAGAATGGTCTGGCTCCTGCTCTTGGTCTTTTTATACCACATTCACCTCTTGTAAGAAAAAAAGTTTCTATATCAACAATACATGTCTTATTAAATAGATTTGTTTGTGTCCAAAATAATAAAAGTGAAAATATTTGAAGCAACTTACAGCACGAAGACATGAAATAAATCTAGAAATTGAAATGGAGCACCATATTCATTGAGAAAATCAGGCATTCAGCTTCAGGTGCAGAGACCAACAGTCCTTGGACACCCTGACCTGACCTTGCTTCCTTTTGTTTCTCTCTAAATAGTATATTTTACAATCTCCTTTGTAGTATAGAGAACAGTCAGAAAAATGTTCTCAGAATTTATCTTCTCTTGGTGTACTGCTAGATACTGGCAAAGGAATAGTCTTGCTGCAAAGGTATCAGGCATTCTTGAGGGCTTTACCAAAGCTTATAGGAAGTGTTATATGTTGCAACGTTCCAAGAGGCGACAAGGAAATAAGGCAGCAGGAAATCAAAACCTCCTCAGGAGAACATCACTCAGTCTGGGCCAATGGCTTCCTCTTTCTCTCCTGGTCAAAAATCTCCATGTACCACTACTTATATGCTACTGGTATATAGGACTTGATTAAAATGGAGGATGGAGGCACAATGGAGAGGGAATGGTTCAGCATGTAGAGGATTAGACCATATAAAATCCTTTGCAGCTCTCGCTGGTATGGCTCAGTGGATTGAGCACTGGTCTGTGAACCAAAAGTTTGCCATTTCCATTCCGAGTCGGGACACATGCCTAGGTTGCGGGCCATATCCCGGGTTGAGAGTGTGCAAGAGGCAACTGATTGATGTTTCTCTCCCTTCCAGTATCCCTCCCTTCCCCTCTCTCTAAAAATGAATAGATAAAAATCTTTTTAAATATCCTTTGTAAAGTTGATTCCTTAGAACTGTGACTCCAGAATGTTACTGTGCCTTGTGAGTTCATAAATTTTATAAGAACTTACAAGTCATAGATAGTAGTGAGATTAGGTACTTAGCCCTAGAGTCAAAATTGTTGGCTTCAGATTTTGTATCTTAACTTATTGTCTCACCTTGGCCTTAACTTCATGTCTCAGTTTCTTCATCTGAAAATTGAAGATGATTGAGCTCAGTTCATGGAGTTGTTGTTAGCTTAAATTATTTATATCCATAAGTTTCTGTGAAATAAAGGGGTCCAGCAGAAGTAATACCTGTTTGAGTGTAGTTGGTAGTAGTATGGGTGTAATAATTTATAGTTTTAATATTAACATTTCACCTGAAATGTCATATGGCGTGCTTGAGTGTGATATTGTTATGTTACAGAATTACATGCTTATGATTTTGTAATAAAATATTTTGTAATTAAAAAGGGGTGTTATTTGTGCCAGACCTTGTATATATCTTACTCTTGGCCTCCAGCTTCCTGGCACAGAGCTCTTAAAACTCTTGTAATTTCTCTAGTGGTAAGAGTACTAGGAGCATCTTTTGTTCTCATATTTGGCCTTTGACCCTGGTTCCTGACACAGAGCTCCTAAATCCCTTGGAATTTCCTGGGTGATAGGAAAGTCTTTTGTTCTAATGAGAAGACTCTTGATGAGCTCTTGGATAGCTTCAGGATGGGACTGGTGACCAGAAAGATTAATCCATGACTAAATGCTTGGAATTTTCAGCTCCACCTGCTCCATCCTCTAGGAAGGGGAGATAGGCTGGAGGTTGAGTTAATGACCAATCATACCTACACGTGAAGCCTCCATAAAAATCCCAAAAGTATGGGGTATGCAGAGCTTCTGGGTTAGGAACACATTTACATGCCTGGAGGGTGGCAGACCCCAACTCCATGGACCTTACACTATGTATCTCTTCATCTGGCTGTGCTTTCATATTCTTTACTACAACCTTTATAAAAACAAACAAACAAACAAACAAACATAAACCTAAGTGTTAAAGTTCCGTGAGCCAGTCCAGCAAATTAGTGAACCCAAGGAGTGGGTCATGGTAACCCAGATTTATAGCTGGTTGGTCAGAAGTACAGGTGACAACCTAGGACTTGTGACTGGCATGGGCAGAGGGCAGGCAGTCTTGTGGGGCTGAACTCGCAACTTGTGGGATCTGACACTATAATGTCAGAAATGAGTTAAATTGTAGGATATCCAACTGGTGTGTGAAAATTGCTTGATGTGTGGAAAGCTCTCCAATCTGGTATCAAAAGTAAAGTGAAATGGGGCAGTAGTGCGAGAGTAAAGGAGAAAGACATGTGAAAAGTATAGATTTTCCTTTATAAGCACTAAAGTTTATGGCTCACAGTAAGTGCTTAATAAATGTTAGTGATGATTATTAGTCTTTGTTTTCTCCCAGGGCCTCCAGGGAGGCCAATAACCACCAAGTACACAGCCTTTGGGTGATTTTGATCTGACCTATAGTTGGTATTAAGAGTACTAACATGAGGGACAGCTTCTATACTTACTACTTTCAATTTTTTTTTTTTTTTGGCCTAAAATGCTTCCCTGTTCTCCAACTCCAGTTTTTCAAAGTAAACATATCTTTCAGATCATAGCTCAAGTGTGACTTCCTTAAGAAAACTTTCACTAACCTCCCAGTCTTGATCCCCTTTTTGCACCTTTTCTGAATAGACGTGATCATAAATGTAATTGCATAATTTTTTTACATAGTTATTCCACTTTTATCTGCCTCTTCGCTAAACTGCAGGTCCCATGAAAGCAAAGCCTACTCCTTTTTGCTCTCCTCTGTATCCTCAGGACCCAGCATAGTGCTTAGTGTATAAGAGGCATTCACAAATATGTTTTAAAGAATGAGTGTCCCAAGCATTTCATCAAGGTAGAGACTCAGAAGCAGTGTTTCCAGCAGCTAATGAGAAGTGCACGGACAAACATGGGCCAGAGCTGCACAGTCGGACCAGGCCTGTTTTGTGAACTGCATTGAATGCTTCATTGACCCAAGCCAATTCATCTTGAATTGACTGGAAGAGACAGAAATCCAAGCCAGTCTTCTCAGAAAGCCTTTCTGACTAATTTCAGCATTACCTTTCTGGAAAAGAAAGGTAGTTAAAGAATGGTTGAAGAATGGTTGAAGAAAAGGCCATGGGGGAGCTTTGGCCAGGTAGCTTAGCTGGTTAGGGCATCATCCTAATACACCAAGGTTGTGGGTTCGATCCTTGGTCAGGGCACATACAAGATTCAACAAATGAATGCATAAATAAGTGGAACAACAAATCAATGTCTCTATAAATTAAATAAATAAATAAACAACAGCAGTTTTAGGTACAGGTACATGCCTAATGTTAATCAATCAGTATAGATTCCATTTCCTGCATTCTTTTAATCACTGAAATAAAAGCGTCTACAAGATTAAAAAAAAAACAGAATAAATGTTCCCTCATGTAATCACCCATAAATATAAAATATATTTGAGGCAAGCTACATTTCCCGAAAGCTTTCTACTGTGGTGTTTTTGCATAACCTGATTAAAAACATAATGTACTTATCCAATTCCTTCTTACCTGTAGATATGTTTTCCATGACTATAATCATATTATTCTGTGAAGGGCCACTGTTCACTGTAATTCAGTTTATCTATTTATTATATATTGCCATTCAACTATTGCTAATAGTTGAGTTATCAAATTCTGGTAGCTTGCATCAAAATAACTCCAAGGGCAACCAGCAAGCAATCAGAGATTGCTGATCTCTATAAAGCTGTTACTTTGAATGGTCTGGAAGTTTTGTTAGCTGCCCTTATGGTAAAATAATCTAGTGTCCATTTTCTATTTCATTTGTCTTAAGGAAATAACACAACTGTGTCCACTTGAATAGACTGTTTATTCTGATGGCCTAGTGTTTCTGGCGAATATCCAACAAAGCTCAGCTTCAGTATCCCAGTGCTTTTCAGGGCTAAACTGCTAGCTTTTTATTTTTGCTTCTCAGCAGACAAGAGCATCACATCAAGGAGAATATTTATGAATATTTATGAATATCTGCTTTCTTCTAAATGCTTCCCTAATGGTCCAGGAGAATTAAGGATAGAAGAAATTCCAATTCTTCCTCATCCACCACAAGAGAACTGAATGGATCCCTCCTAACATGGAACTACTAATAAGAGGGGAAAATAATTATTGGGCACCAGTAGACAAAAGAATAAGCAATGGCACCAATAACCTTATTCTCCCTAATTGCCCATCTTTCTCCCAACAGCATTCTCCCTCAGGATGGAGCTGTCTGGCAGTGGTTCCTCCTGAACCACAGATCCTTCCTGGGCTAACATCTTAAGTTGTGTATTCAGAAGGAAAAAGCCACTGCATCATCTGTGGTCTTCAGATATCATCTGAACATTATCAGTCCTCTTAGAGGGTTTCCAGTCCTCTGCCACTGAACTATCTCCCTTTCCAACATAAACATACTAATACCTGTATTGCTCTTCTCATCTTTCAGGGTAAGGCCACCACAAGCAGAACTTTCAGAACTAATTCATGAAGGCTTAGACTCCTGTGAATTTGGTTACTGTGAGTCAACTCAGCCTCATCCTCTTTGGACACACTGACAGAGCTCAGACTCTGAGCTAGGAGGCCCTTGTTTGGGCAGGTTACCCACCTTTCTGTATGTCATCCTCAGTTTATCTATATGGAACCACAAAAATCACAACATTCTGTGTATTTTAATAAACACTATCCTACTAGAAAAAGATAGCAATAGTTTCTTTCCATTTGGAGCATTATTGTCTCCAAATTTGGGGTCTTCTCAAACCACAGTTAACCTATGAGCATGCTGTACACTTTGTTACCTGGAGCAGGCCCCTTAAAGATGGTTGAAAACCTTGCAGTTTCCTAAAGGGTAGAGGACCATTTACCTTGGCAGAACTCCTAGCCCTAATCAGCATCTTTTAAAGATCAGGAAGAAAAAGGAGTGTGTACTCAAAACTTTTTCTTCTTCTGTCTTTAGAGTGCATGCCCCAAGATAAATGTTTCAGGTACTTTAGAATGGAAAGACAAAGCTGGGAGAAGCTCTAATTAACGGGAAAATCTTTTGCTAATGATGAAAATGGGTCTAGTGGAACATTCAGGAGTCCTTTAAAGACAACCAGTTGGCCTCTGTAAAGCTATCCCTGAAACAGACCAACTCATTATTGTGACTGAATTAGCTATATTAAGGACTAGATTGTTAAAGAAGGGCTTCAACTGCAGTAATTAAATGGGCAAAGGGTTTAAAGAAGAGGAACAAGGGTGGAGGAGAGCAAAGGGGGAAAAATTGAGACAACTGTAATAAAATAAACATGATTTTAAAAAAAGAAGAGGAACAAATAGTAAATATTACATGCAACAATATTCCTCCTTGCTAGTAATCAGGAAAAAAAATTCAAAAGAAAGCAGACTTAGAATTCCATTAGATCCTTCTCAAATAAAGAAAACCATATTTAAATAATAGGCCCCATTGCTGATGAGATTGTGATAAAATTGAAGTGAGAATATAAATGAAAATAGCAACACCACCGGAAAAACAAAATAGCCATAACCAGCAATAGTCTTTTACTTAGTATATAATTCAATGAATTTTAGCATATTTACAGAGCTGTACAGCCACGACTACAATCTAGAAACAGCCTCAAAAATATTAATGTCCTTGAAATTTCTCCTGAGTCATTAATTAATAATGGTAGTTATCTCTTACTGAGTGCTAACTCAAGACTAAGCCATCATTTTACATGTAAATTATTTCTCTCAATGATTCTATGAGGAAGATGTTATTAGTGATTCTATTTTATAAATGAAATACTAAGATACAGAGAATTTGCCCAAAGTCCCACAGATAGTTGTATGGCTAGTGCCAAGAACCAGATGTTCGCCCTGGTCAGTGGCTCAGTTAGTTGGAGTGTTATCTTGTGTACCAGAGGTTGCAGGTTCGATCCCTGGTCAGATTACATTTGGGAAGCAACCAATCAATGTTCCTCTCTTACACTGATCTCTCTCTCTCTCTCTCTCTCTCTCTCTCTCATCAATACTCAATCTACCAGATGTAACCCCTTTTTTGTGGGGGATATAATTTAAGCTCCCCAGTGGATGCCTGAAACAGCAATGAACCTTATATATACTGTTTTTTTCTTATACATATATATCTATGATAAAGTTTAATCTATAAATTAGGCACAGTAAGAGATAAATAATACTTAATAAAATAAAACAATTATAATGATACACTGTAATAAAAATTATGTGAATGTAGTCTCTCAAAATATCTTATTGTACTATACTCACCCATTTTCTTGTGATGATGTGCAACGATACAATGCCTACATGGTGAGAAGAAGTGGGGTAAATGAGGCATTATTACATAAAAATAAGCATTACATGAACACAAGTACTGTGACACCACAACAGTCAATCTGATAACAAAGCTGGCTACACAGTGATTAGTGGGTGGACAGCATATACAGCATGGGAACATTGGACAAAGGAAGGATTCACGTCCCAGGTGGGACGGAGCAGGACAGTGAGAGGCTTCATCATGCTACTCAAAACAGTGTGCAATTTAAAACTTACGAATTGCTTATTCCTGGAATTTTCCATTTAATATTCTCCGACAGTGTTTGTGGGTAACTGAAACCATAGGGAAGCTAAAGGGCAGATAAAGGGGGTACTACACTATAAGGAAATAATACAATGAAAGTAAAAAGCTCCCTGCAGGAAGAGTTGATTCCTGAATTCTGTAAGATCCAAAAATAGGTATAACTTAAATGCTCAATAATCCAATATAAAATAGGCTTGATTAATTATGGTATGTCTACTATCTAGCCATTAACAGGAAAAGAGTAAAACCTATAGAATCAAGGAAAATATATGAGATTCTGTGGCAGAGTAAAATGATTGTTGAATGAGTGAATAAACCAGCAGGGCTCCCGCCTTCCGCAATTTCTGACTGCTCCGAGTGCTCTTCACTTGCCCTATGTTTCCACTCACGGGGCTTTCCAAGTGCCTGTGGCAAGTGAAGGCTCCTTCCTGGGTGAGCCACAGACAAATGATTCTAGAGTCAGGCTCCATCTGACCTGCATGCTGAACGTGGCCTTGGAGTTGTTCTGTGTAAATAAAAAAATATGTAGTTGCAATGTTTGCTGGAAAAATTATATGAAGTTACTTATTAAAATTTTTTTTCTTTGACAGTGTTACAATGACATTTCAGCAACATTTAAAAAAAAAAGTTTTTCTTGACCTTCATCTTGATGCTCCTTTAACAAAAGTCAAATCAATTGAAGGCTTCGTGCTGTCTGCATCTAGGCCAAACCTTCTACCTTGGCAAGAATTCATCCTCTAGAGAATATCTTGGTTAGGAGTATTTAATTTTTCTAAGTTCTGGTGGTATAACAAAGCATATGACACACAAAGTCCTTGCTCTCTTAGAGCTTAGATTCTAGAACTGCATTGCCCAGTACAGTAGCCACTGATTACATGTGGCTAAATTTAAATTAAAATAAAATGAAATTTAAAATTCATTTACTCAGTTGCTTAAGAGTCATACGATAACTAGTGGCTACTGTACCACATGGCTCAGATATAAAAACTTTCCTATCATTTCAGAAAGTTCTACCAGTCAGCAGTCTTAGAGGAGCCTGACAATAAGCAAGAGAATAAAAATGGACAAGAGTAGAAATTGATCTGAAGAAAATAAAAGACAGTGATGTCATACAAATGGATGTTCTTCAGGGAAGCGTCTCTGAAGAGCTGACAATTGAGCTGAAAAACTAATGAAAAGGAGGAGGCAGTCACGTGAAGACCTGGGGACAGAACGTTCCAGGAAGAGGGTGATGTGAGTGAAAATACCATGAAGTAGGGATGAGCTTAGGGCATTTGAGAAACAAAAAGGTAATTTTGGCTAGAACTTTGTGAGCAAAGAGAAGAGTGGTCTAAGATGAGTTTGGGGCAAAATCTGTACTGCTTCCAAGGTCATGATGAGGAGCACATGAGACCTTGGAGTGGAGCTGAGCAGAGTTGCAGAGCCTGACAACAGCTCTAAAACTGAGCAGAAGATGGTGTCAGAAAACCTAGTCTTGCTGGGGACAAAACAAAAGAAGTTGGGAGATCACCTAGCGGCATTCACGTTGGGAAAGGCAATAGACTCACTTAGGCAAGTTGGTACTTTCACAGGGCTGCAAAGACCTCCTCCTTGCCTTCTCCTAAAGGATAGATCTAAAGCTATACCCATTTAGTTGGTTCCACCCTAGAGCAAACCTTTGGATATTGAAGGGACACAGCATGGTTTAGGTGAGCACAGGAGAAGCTGGGAGTGGGGAAGGGAAGAGCCACATCCCCTCATCCTGGAGGGTTCAAATGCAAAGCTGTCTTCTACCCTTATGTAAGACCCATTCATTTCATCATTCACTTTCTCCACAAATATTGGTTGTCTACTTATGCTATGAATTATTTTAGATGTTAGGGATATAGCTGTAAAAAAGACAAGTTCTTGCTCTTATGTAGCTTACAAAGCAGGTGATTATATATAATTTTAATACATGAAAAATTAAACAGGAAGGGGATAGAGTGATGGGAGTGCTTATTTTACATATATATTTTTTAAGATTTTATTTATTTATAGAGGGGGGGAGGGAGAAATAGAGGGAGAAAAACATCAATGTGTGGTTGCCTCTCATGTGCCCCAACTGAGGACGTGGCTCACAACCCAGGCACATGCCTTGACTGGGAATCAAACCAGCAACCCTATGGTTCTCAGGCCAGCACTCAGTCCACTGAGCCACACCAGCCCAGGCCTATTTTATATATATATTGTTTGGAGAAAGCTCTATGTAGGTGATACCTGAACAGAGATTAGAATGAAATGAGGGTGTAAGCCATGCAAATACTTGGGGGAAGAGCATTCCAGGCAGAAAGAACAGCAGATATCTAAAGGTGGGAGTCTGCTTGGTGTGCTCATGGAACAGGAGGCGGCCATTGTGCAGCTCATTGAATGATGGTAACAGTGGTGAGAGAAGCAGTCAGGCACATGAGGCTGGAGGCTGGGTTCAGATAACATAGGGCCTTCCAGGCCATCGCATGGATACTGGGTTTTATTCTAAGTGTGGTGGGACCTTATTGGAAAGTTGAGAGGAAGGAGTGATGAGATCTGATCCACATTTTTTAAAAAAATCACTCTGGCTGCTTGTGAAAAACAAATTGTAGGGACCAAAGTGGAAGTAAAGAGATTTTTTAAAAGGTCTTTGCAGGAGCTCAGGGCACAAATGACAGGCAAGGATAGTAGCAGTAAAAGTGGTGAAAACTTGTCAGATTCCAAATGCATTTTGCTGATGGGATTGGATGTGACTTATAAGACAAAGAGAGGAGTGAAGAATGAATGATTACAAAATTTTTGCTCTGAGTAACTGTGCCTAAGCAATGTCATTTACAGAGACAGAAACCCTAGGAGAAGTTTTCTGAGGGGTGGGGCGGGCAGGGTTGCAGTGGAGAGGGGGATGATCCAGAGCTCCTTTTAGGCATGTTAAATGTGAGACGACTGTTAAACTATCAAGTAGAAATGGTGAGTAGGCAGTTGAAAATGGATACCTGGAGTTTAAAAAATAAGTCAGGACTGGAAGTATAAATATAGAAACATTCAATATATAGATTGTATGTACATATTTATTTATATTATGGAAAATTTTAAGCATATACAAAAGCAGAGAGAATAAAATGAATATTCATGTACCATTACTTAGCTTAACCAATTACCAATATTTTGTTAGCCTTGTTCCATCTTCCCCTACTACACTCTGGGTTGGAGTATTTTTAAACAAATTCTAGTAATTTATTGTTTTCCTTATAAATACTTCCATTTGTAATAGATTTTTAAAAAAATATTTTATTTTTTAGAGAGGAAAGAGAGGGAGAGAAACATCAATCAGCTGTCTCCTGAATATAACAGTTGCCTCCTGAACGCACCCGACCTGGGACCAAACACACAATCCAGGCATGAGCCATAACCAGGAATGAAACCAGCGACTTTTGCTTTTGAAAATGGTCGGAACAATGCCCAACCAATTAATCCACACTAGTCAGGGCTGTAATAGATTGTTTTGAAAGTCATTGGGCCAGATTATATCACCCTGAGAGTGTGTAGAAATAGGGAAGAAGTGAGAGGACTGATTCATGACACTCCACCTTTAGAGGTGAGGAACAGGAGGAGGACTAAGCCAAGGGGACCGAGAAGGAGCACCAAGTGAGATAGAAGGAAAAGTGTGATGAGTGTAGCGTCTTGAAAGCTAAATGAAAAATACATTTCAAGAAGAGGAAATGATCAATTGTGCCAAATGCTGTTGAGAAGCAAAAAAAAAAAAAAAAAAAAAAAAAAAAGATTAGGACTGGAAGATGACCAGAAATGATCTTTATATTATATTTTAATTGAATATATTGGAGTGACATTGGTTAATAGAATTATATAGGTTTCAGGGGGGTACGATTTTATAATACATCATCTGTATATTGTATTGTATATTCACCATCCCAAGTCAAGTCTCCTTCCATCACCATTTAGCCCCCCTTTACACTCACCACTAGTGATCTTGATGAGAGTTTAGTGGAGTTATATGCATAAGAGTTTAATTAAAATGAGCTCAAGAGAATATGGGAGGTAAAGCAATAGAGACTTCAAGGACAAACAACTTTATAAGGAATGTTTTTTTCTGTAAAGATGAACTGGGAAATAGGGTAATAACCAGAGAAAGATGTAGAGTTCAAGAGAAGTCCATTTTTAAGGTAGTAGAAATTACAGCATGCTTGTATGCTCATGGAAACAATCAAGTAGAGGGAAATTCTGATGATGTAGAAGTGTTGTGGAAAAACTTCGTTATTCTTACTGATGTGGTAAAGAATTACACATCAGCAAGTCAGTGAGTATGCAAGCAGTGTTTATTTATAGCATGTTTTCAGGGAAGAGCAGGGACATTGTTGCTGAGGTGGGGGAGAAGGGCATAGGCAAAGGGCAAGGCAAGGCAAGGGTGGCAAGGCATCAGGTCTTTTGTCCTGAGGATTACATAGTTAGTGAGATGGGGTGAGGGAGTTACATATTGATTGACGGGAGTTACATATTGATTGACGGGTAGTGCCAGCTTCCCCGGGGGAGACGTGATCACCTAAACGTAGGTAAGTGTGAAGGATTGTTAGCCCAGAATTCTTATTTTGCTCCAGATCACATTTGGTCATCTTGCTGTAAAACAGATACATGACAGGAGGCAATTAATCAAAGTTGATGCAGTTACCCAAAGTTATTTATGGACTCTTTCTGTAAGTACTAGGGATTCCCTTGTAAGACAGATAGTGACTAGAGGCAGGCAATTAACCAAAGCTATTTTACTGGCTTTCTTTGAGCACTGTGGACCCCCTCCTCTTCCCCTTTCTAGACCTTGGGATGAATACACAGCTTCAAAGGCTTTCTTTCCCAGATAGTGTAAATGATACATACAGAACTGCAAGGGCTCCCCTCCTCCTGTGCTAGCATGGTGTTTCTTGTGATGTTTGGAACACCTGGCAATCATATCAGACCAGGCTCAGGACTGCTGAGTTAATGGCTGAGACATGCCTCCCTCCCCCTCCCTACCTTGGTTTACTATGTATCCTATCTAGCAGAAGCTAGAGGGAATAATTTAATGAAATAAGTTCTGGAGTAGGTAAGAGAAAGTGGGATCTAGATATTATATCATTCATTTCAGTAGCTACAGAAAATTCTGAAGATCCAGGCTTTGCCTCTCATGGGTCAGCTCCTAGGGCAGAGGCATACCCTCTTCCTTATGAGTGCTAGTTCCAGGGAATAAATATCTTTGCCCAGAGAATGCTGGGGATGTATTGAGATAACGGGACTCTCTATCACTAAGTGGAGTCATTTGGATGTATCTTATCCACTGTGAAATCTACATCTATCCAGTGACTCTACTAAAAGTAGTTCCTGTGCCCAGCGCCAGCTATACAGTGATAGGTCCAGGGCCAGGCATGTGTTCTAATCCAATCCAATCATATCTCCTTTAGGAATGTTAAGTTTTTGCCTGAAGCTCTAACATCAAGTTTCAGCACAGCTCTGAGAAAAAAAAAATTCAGTTATGTAGAATAATAAATTCCTTTATATTACTTATGCTAGTTTGAATTGGATTTTCTACTTCTTGCAACCAAAAGCATCCTAACTGAAACACAAAGAAAGGCAAAGTTTTCTACTGGGTCATGCATCTATTAAACATAATTATCATATTCCAATTCTATGTCAAGCATGCTAAGCAGTAGGAATACAGTGGCAAAAAAAAAAAAAGAAGACTGTGTTTTCAGAATGTAAAAGTAACTCCCCAGGCACCTCCTCTTTGAAGGGCTCTTGGGTCCTTTATTCTTTGCTCTGAGCTTCGGTGATTCAACCTTTTCCTCTCTCTTCTCAGAGCTGCTACCTCCTGCCTTCACCATGTGGGACCTTCTTCAACCAATTTTATCTCAAAGTATGTTTGTCTTCCCAGCTCTCTTTGTCTTTGTCCCTGTGTCAGTTGGGCATCAATCAGGGAAAAGGAAACTACTCTAGTTTTTCAGGTTTTACCAAACTATTAGATGAGCTGGAGGACTGAAGGTCAGGGAAAGTCATCCTTTGCTCTCAGATTTGCCACTAGTTTTCAAAGAGTCAGAAGTGTTGGGCATTACAATAATTGCTGCAGCATGTAGCACCAAGGTGGGCAGTGCATGTGGAAACACCTGGAGGCCAGTGCAAACTTCTTTCTGCTGCTGCCCAAGGAGCAATAATACACTACTTCTCGTTGCTTTCCAACTCTCATTTGAATGGTTTTCCTTGGCTAGCCCTAGCCTGAACTCTACTGGTAGGGGATTTTGGAAAACGTAGATCCCAAATTTACAGTCCCTGTGATATCAAAGAACACAGAAGGGGGTAAATGGTATGAATTTCCAATAAACAATCTGACACAGTCATCCTCCAAAGGAAAAACCCAACCCCTTTTTATAAGAGTTTGTCTGCTCATCACAGCATAGATGTTTTCCGAAGACAGCGGAGATTTGGTTGGAGCTGGGTCCTACAGATATCCTAGAGAGAACACTTAGCCTGACAAAAAGCAGGTCAGACTTGCAGAGAAGGAAAGAGAGAGGGAAGAGCAGCTTTACTCAAGCACGATTCATGAAAAGTACACTTCACCCTCATGATGAAGTCAGTTGCAGATGTCACCAGATTGCCTGCTTATTTCCCATGTACCCTACAAAGAACCCTGCCTGATGAAATGATATGCATCGCCTGCTCACATAGAGCCCAAGTTTAAGGAATAGGCTTACCAGAAAAACATACATGCAGAGGAAACTCAGACTGCTCTCTATACAGGAATATGAGTGGGCAACCAGGCACTCAAAAAGGGGGGGGGGGTGCGGAAAAGCAAAACAAACAAACAAACAAAACAGTTCTCTATAAAGGATTGCATCTTTAGTGATAAATGTCTTCAAAGTTGTGAGGGAAGAAGTATTTGAACCTAGAATTGTGAAAGAAAAATAGAGCCAGGCACTAGTTAAAGGCAGTCAACATAGATTTTATTCAGTACTATTGCAATATGGGAGAGACGCTTCAGTAAAACTGAGCTCAACTCTAAATACAGAAAAGAGAAAAGACACCTGGGGATTTATACGCAAAATACAGTCTGAGGGGGGTCAATGGATGGACAATTACTGAGAGGAGACATTAAGTGTAGGGTGATTTTTAATAAACTTGTCTAACAGGATACTTGCTAAAAGCAGTCCAAGTATGCAGACATCAAGAGTGTGAGTGAAGAACTTGGTCAGTTATCAATGGCAATCAGATAATCAAGAATGGGGTTAATTCTTGCTAAACTTACTTAGCAAGATTCTTACTAAAAGTGGGCTAAGGCAGGCTGAGGACAGAGTCTAAGGATGAGGGATAGTCAAAAAGAAGGCTCAGCTATAACTGGTGTGGCTAAGCAGGTTGTGCATCCTCCTGCAGACCAAAAGGTCACTGATCTGATTCCCAGTAGGGGCACATGCCTGGGTTGCAGGCCAGGTCCCCAGCTGGGGCCACATGAGAGGCAACTGATGGATGTTTCCCTTGCATGTTGATGTTTCTCTCCCACTCATTCTCCCTCCCTTCCCTCTCTCTAAAGTAAATGAATAAAATCTCTCTTTTTTTTTTTAGATTTTATTTATTTATTTTTAGAGAGGGGAAGAGAGGGAGAGAAACATCAATGTGTGGTTGCATTTCATGCACCCCCTGCTGGGGACCTGGCCTGCACCCCAGGCATGTGCCCTACACTGGGAATTGAACGGGCGACCCTTTGGTTCCCAGGCCAGTGCTCAATCCTCTGAGTCACACCAGCTAGGGCTGAATAAAAAAAAATTTTTATAAAGGCTCAATGGAGCCTAAATTTGGTCAAGGAGAGTCTTTCTCAGAATAATACACCTAGCCAATTGAATGTGAGGGTAAAATAAGAAACATGTAAGAACTCAAAATGTTTAACATCACATACTCTATGTGAAAAAATTACGCATAGATATACTTCAGCAAAATAAAAATAGATTCTAACAAAGAGGACCATATGGGATATAAGTAATAGAGGTATAAGACCAAAGTGAAAAAATCTTGAGAAAATATAAAGATCCATAGATCCTGATACATGGAAGGTTCTCTTTAGAGTTACAAAGTTTTAATGACAAAGGACTCCATTTCTATCATTAAGAGTCTAATCGGAATGTACAGCTCTACTGTTAATATTTATAAAATTATAATATGGCAAATGTTGGGTTTTGATCTTTAACTTAGTTCAATCTGTATAAAAATTAATTTTGTATTTAATTTAGTCACAAAAGAATATAAGTGTTACAAATTTTTACAACAATTAACAAAATTTTAGAGGAGAGATGAGAAAAAGAAATTTTAATTTATCTTTTATTGTGGAGAGATATAGGTTAAAATTGGTAAACCAATAAATAAATATACTGATTGAAGAAATTGCAATAAACATCAGGAAATTTGTTAAGAGAATTGCCTCTAGAAAGTGAGACTTGATAAGAAATGGAGAGGAAGAGAACCTAATTTCTCTTTCATGCCCTTCTTAAAATGTAAACATTGCATGTGTCTAATTATGGTAAAAAAATTCAAAAGCTTTATAAGTTGTCACAATGTTACAAAAATGATATTCTTCTCTACTGGGAAAAAAGATGAAAACATTTTCTCAAAAGTTTTTTTTTAATATTTTTAATGATTTTATTTATTTATATTTTTAGAGAGAGGGGAAGAGAGGGAAAAAGAGAGGAAGAGAAACATCAATGTACAAGAGAAACATGGATCAGTTGCCCTTCACACATCCCCAATAGGAGGCATGGCCCACAACCCAAGCCTGTGACCTGACTGGGAATTGAACTGGCAACTTTTCAGTTCACAGGTTGGCACCCAATTCACTAAGCCACACCAGCCAGGGCTCTCAAAAGCTTTTAATGTAGATGGCATATTTAATATAAGTTTTTCATTTTTAATACCATTTTTTATAGCTCCCAACAGTTAACAAACCAAGAAATCTGGTATTACTTTTATCCATTGCTACCACCAGGTAATGGTATTGTGGTCTTTTTTCATGGTCCAGATGATGGAAATAAATTGTTTCTCATTCTAAAAGTATCTAGCTCTTGACTTCTGGTCAAGATGGTGGCACAGGTAAACACGACTCACCTCCTCGCACAATCACATCAAAATTACAACTAAACTATAGAACAATCATCACTCAGAACCATCAATAAATTGAGTTGAATAGAAGTCCAACAACAAGGAATTAAGGAAACTACATCCATCCAGGCTGGTAGGAGGGGCAGAGGTGTGGGACAGGATGGTCCCACGTCCATGGATGGTGAGTAAAAATTCGGGAGGGATACCTAGGAAGTGAGGAATCCCAACCCAACACCAGGCTCCACATCCAGGGTTCCAGTGCCAGGAAGATAATTCCCCATACTATGAATACCTAGTTCCTTTCACAGTCACCAATACCTGATATTACCAATATTTTTAATACTTATTTATCTGATTGTGACAATGATGTTATTTGAACTACTTTATTATTTGTTGAAACTAAACCTGTTTTTGTACATTTCTTGCCTATTTCCAATATTTTTAAAAAGTTATAAATGACTTTTTGGTATTCTTTATGTATTTGTTCATTAAATGTTTGTAGAATTTTTGTCCTAAAAAAACACAAAAGCTATTAACACTTTTTTAGATGTGTTGCAGATACTTTCCTATTCTATTACTTGTCCTTTAACTTTTTTTATATGTATACTACTATATAGTTTTAAATGTTTAATATAGTCATATTGTCAATATTTTACTTTTAGCTTCTGGGTTTGAATATGTTACTTCAGGGTAAGAAAAATATTATTTTGTATTTTCTCCCAAAACTCCTTAGATTTTACATATTGATTTTTAACTCACCTGAATATTTTTTGTATAATGTGTGAAATAGGGCTCTCTATTTCAAAAAAAAAAGAAAAAAAGATAATTCCCTATAACTCTGGCTGCAAAAACCAGCAGGGACTGAGTCAGCGGAAGAAAATTCCCGAGTCCCAAGCAGTTCCTCTTAAAGGACCCACACACAGACTTACTCAGACTCACTCCCTCGGAGCTCCAGCACTGGGGTAGCAGCTTGAAAGGCACAAATGGCACATGGGGAGAAACTGAAGTGTCTGGCATCAAGGTGAGAGCTAGGGGACAGCTTTCTTCCAGACAGAAAGAAGGGCAGAGGCCATTGTCCCTTTTCTAAACCCATCTCCTCACCCCACAGAGCTCAGGGACTGTAGGCAGGTACAAGGGTGCCATATCAGAGATTCCATCAACCTGGCTAACACTGTGTACCCAGCCCTAGATATCTCCTAAGACTCCATCCGACCCAATGTACAGGCCCACCCAAGCTGCTAATAGTGGCTTGTCCATATGAATGGCTGATCTGGTGCATGCTTCACAACTTCTTAAATCCTCTCAAACAAGTAACAGTGGGCTCCAGTGGAGCCCCCAGACCCAGTACCTCTTGCTAGGCAGCCCCAGGCCTGGCACTAGCAGCAGCCAGCCTAGGCTTCACCTGGGAACCTCCAAGCCCAGCACAAGTAGCAGCTGTCTATTGCTTTATAGCTCATGCAGGGTGGCTCTGGGCAGAACATAGGTGTGGGCTGACCTTGGCCTGCACCACCTGGAAACTCCAGAGCCTACACACTCAGCAGACAGTTACAGACCACATCAAAACACTACCACCCTTCCCCTGCACAGCTAATCATCTATAGATGGCAGAGGTTGGTGGTCAGTGGTCACCTTGTAGCTGACTGGCCTGGGTATATCCCTCCCATTGACCAGCCAATAGCAATCAAGGTTCAACTACAAGAGGAGGGTATACTCTGCTCACACAAAGGGTGCACCTTGAATACCCAGCTTGGGTGATAAGAGAGACTGTGCCACTGGACCCCACAGCACATCTACTACATTAGGTCATGCTACCAAGATAGGGAGCCATAGCAGCTCTACCTAATACATAGAAACAAACACAGGGAAGCTGCTAAAATGAGGAGACAAAGAAACATGGCCCAAATGAAAGAACAAGTCAAAACTCCAGAAAAAGAACTAAACAAGAGGAAGATAAGCAATCTATCAGATGCAGAGTTCAAAACACTGGTTATAAGGATGCTCAAGGAACTTCGTGAGGACCTCAACAGGATAAAAAAACATCCAGCCAGAAACAAAGTATACATTAATTGAAATAAAGAATAATTTACAGGGAAATAACAGCAGAGTGAATGAAGTTGAGAATCAAATCAATGATTTGGAACATAAGGAAGCAAAAAACAACCAATCAGAACAACAAGAAGGAAAAAGAATTAAAAAAAAACAAACAAGGATAGTATAAGCAACCTCTGAGACAACTTAAAGCATTCCAACATTCGCATAATAGGGGTGCAGAAGGAGAAGAGCAAAAGCAAGAAATTGGAAGTCTATTTGAAAAAATAATGAAAGAAAACTTCCCCAATTTGCCAAAAGAAATAGACCTGCAAGTCCAAGAAAGCACAGAGAGTCCCAAGCAAGATGGACGCAAAGAGGCCCATCCTAAGACACATCAAAATTAAAATGCCAAAGGTTAAAGATAAAGAGAGAATCTTAAAAGCAGCAAGAGAAAAGCAGTTAGTTACCTACAAGAGAGCCCCCATAACATTGTCAGTTGATTTCTTAAAAGACTCTTTGCAGGCTAGTAGGGATTGGCAAGAAATATTCAAAGTCATGAAAAGCAGGGACCAACAGCCAAGATTGCTCTACCCTACAAAGGTATCATTTAGAATTGAAGGGCAGATAAAAAGCTTTCCAGGCAAGAAAAAACTAAAGGAGTACATCATCACCGAATCATTATTATATGAAATGTTAAAGGGATTTAAGAAAAAGAAGATAAAAACTATGAACAATAAAATGGCAACAAATATATATCAACAACTGAATCTAAAAAACTAAGCAAACAAGAACAGACACAGAATCATGGACACAGAGAGTGTTTTGATGGCTACCAGATGGGATAGGCGTTTGGGGAAATGGGTGAAGAGGTGAGGGGATTAAGAAGTACAAATTGGTAGTTACAGAATAGCCCGGGGAATGTAAGGAACAGTATAGAAATGGAGTAGCCAAAGAACTTATATGTATGACCCAGGGACATGTATGATGGTGTGGGGATTGCCTGAGGGAGTGGGGGAGCTGGGTGGAGGGGGCAAAGGGGAAAAAACCAGGACAACTGTAATAGCATAATGAAAAAAATATAATTTCAAAATGAGTATCTAGATCCTGATTATTAATAAACATGTTTTTCCATAGCAAGCAACTTTATTAAGAAGTTTTAATCTATAAAAACCATTACTTGTGTTCAAAAAAGAAAGCTGAAACCTATGAGTATTCAGACTACTTCTCTATGTTCCCATTGTTCCTTGTCTTTTTAGGAAATACATGTGTATCATAAGCTTTCAGTACTCTTTGAAGTTACACTGAAATTCAGGCTTTGCAAGTTCTCACTTCCTGTTATAATATTAATAAGCTTCCAAGGCTGCTTATTAAAATAACAACCTGGAATTGACTTAAATCAAGAGAACTGTACTTTTTTCTCACTAAATGGTTCCTCTTAAAACCAAATCCAGAGGAAGTAAGAACTCTGTACTTTTCTACATGGATACTTTTAACTATTTGATTAAAAAATGCTGGGGAGGAGAATGAGCTCTGAAAAGGTCAATTAAAGAGAAAGAACAGAGGTTGAGTTTGGTGAGATGGGCTGTATTTGTCAAGGTATAATAAAGACGATGAGCTCATTCAAGATCTTAAAAATGATCTGGGAAAAGGTGCAGCTGCAGGGGTTTTCAGGGAACGCCCCTTACAGATAAGCCCTGTTAATGTGGGAATAAAGGAAATAGGTTTGGAAAATAGTCTGGATGGTTATTTTGAATACAAAAGCTTCAATCACATCCTGAAGACTAAGGAGAAATGTTGATGTTTTGTTTTTCATTTTGTTTTAAGAAAAATCAGCTTATTGTTCTTATAAAAATAATACATTGTAAAGAATTAAGCAATGCTTAAAAAAAGCACAAAGAAAAACAGTTTAAAACTCTTAGCCCCATTATCTAAAAATTACCATTATTAACATTTGATTAACATCATTCTAAATATCCTTTCATGCCTCTACACAGATAATATGACAGAATAATAGGTATATAGATAGATATATCTACTTTTTAAATGGTATCATACTATATGTATTATTTAAAAATTAAAAAGTATTAAATTCAAGCTTACATTAATGGCATTTAAAACACTAAAAGAAAAGCTGAGCATCAAGAAAGTGTTTATTACAAGCAATATTAGTTCTTAAAATATCAATTTAAGGTTAGAAAGAAGCAATTTTGATATTATGTTTCTTTTTCTTTCAAAAAATATATTTGAAATGAGAATCAATTGACCCTGCTATGGAAGATCAGGTCATCAGCATACTCACACTGTCTTCCATAAAACTTTCCCACAGGGCCAAATATTTCTTAGTTTTATTTTATTACATTGTTAATTTGTATAACATGTATGTTCTCTAAAACAGAAATTCACATGTGTGTTCAGTATTAATTCTGTTTTTAAATGGATTCACTGATCATCACATATCCTTTTACCAAGACTTCTCAATTCTTAGTCATAATTTTGTCCTATTTTTTAGTTGGCTGAACTTCACTTTCAAGTATTTCTTTTTTCTATGAGTTGTTTTATATTGATGGGAATCTGCCTAGTACCTTTATTTTTGGATGATATCTTGGCTGGATATATGATTCTTGGATCACACTTTTGTTCTTTCAGAATTCTGTAGAGAATGCTCTATTGTCTTTTGTCTTTGGATGTTGCTGTTGAAAAATTTGAGAACAGCCTGACTTTTTTTCTTGTAGATGATTTTCTTTTTTTCTGTCTGGATGCCTGAACTTCAATAAGTTAATTAAAATACATCTCCTGATTGAATATTTTACATCAAAATGTATTGTGTTGATCTTTCAAGCTATATATTGCTTCATCATTTTAGAGGGGACTCCTCTTTTTATATTTTTGAATACTTCTGTTTCATTTCATGAGTCCTCAACTCCAGGGACACCAATATCTCTGTCTTCCATATCTATTATCTTTTTCCTAATTGTTTTAATCTCTGTATTTTTCATGTCTTTGTCATGATTATTTCAAGTCTTTATTTCCACATCAATAATTCCATTTCCAGCCCTGTCTATTCTGTTCTTGCTATTAGTTTTATAATGCTATTGTTTTGGTCTTTGCTTTATTAGATATGCAATTTCCCTATTCATCTCTTTTGGTTGTTTTATTCCTCACTTCTGAGTTCTTAGTCTACTAGCTCATTTTCTTTTTAGGATTTTCTAGAGCTCAAAGCACTTGGAGTAATTTGTTTGTTTGTTTGTTTGTTTGTTTTTGTTTCTCTCCTTGCCTCCTGAATTTCTTCCCACTTTATATGAAAATGGTTTGGTTTTCCCAAAAAACTGCAGTTTGAGGGCTGTTATTTTATGCTGTGTGCACTTTTTCTATGATTTATAAGCTTTTCTGAAGGAGGGGAAGGGGCAGAACTCAGGGGACGTGCTATGCAGCTGTTGTTAGAATACCAAAGTTCTGCAATCACTTCTGAGGTTTTAAGTGTCTATTCCAGATTTCACTCTGCTAGGGATGGGTATATCCCATTCCTACGGGAAAAGATCTCAGTCCTGGAGCCTCCCCTAATTCGGTATGCTTTCCCGGAGTCTTCACTGCTACGCAAAAGAATTAGCCCATTCTTCACTTCTCATTTCACCTTCTCCTCCCAGTAGCAATTTTCCAGAGAGAAGAGATGAAAGCTAAAGAAACCACTTAATTTTCTTTTCTGTTGGAATGTATGTGCATATAAGTGTTAGTCCCCAGGATTTTGTGCACCTACTAGCATGTGTTTTGATGGAATGGAGGCAGGACTGGAAGCCTTGACATGCTCCAGACCAGAATCTTCTGTTTCTTTCCCTGGCTGCTGCTTGTTGATATCTAAGATACTGAGTTGTTACCCTCTGTTTGCTGTGGATAAAATTTTAACTTTTTAAACTTTCTTAGGTAATGGGAGAAACAGCGTCTATGAGAAAGCTTTATCCCATTATCTTAACCTAGAAGTATAATACTTTTAAATGTATATATTTATTTTTTCTGATTATGTTATTTATATATACATAGCAAATAATTATGTTGTACACCTTAAGCTAATGTGTACAATGTTGTATGTCAATTATATCTCAACAAAACTGGGGGGAAAAGCCTGGGAAAAAATAAAATAAAAGTTACGTATCACTGCTGTAATTCAAACCATACAGAAATGCATAAAGTAAAAAATGAATGTTCCTTACAATACAGCTCCCAAGAATATCACTTTTAACTGTTCCCTGATCTTTTTTATATATTTCTTTTCTTTTTTTTTTTTTCTTGTCAATGCTTTGGCCTTTCAGGGAGCATCACTGGAAATATGTGAATACGTAAATGTTTAAAGAACAGCTTTATTAAAGTAGGTTTTACATACCTTAAAATTCACCTATTTCACATGCGCAATCTAGTGACTTCAGTAAACATGGAGTGTTTACTGAACTGTATGGAGTGGTGCAACCACCACCACAACATAACTACTTTTTGCAAAAAATACAGTTACTTTCTTGATTCCTACTTAACTACTCTCCCAATTCTAAAATATACTTACAGATGCCTGCAGTATGCTAAACATAGCTAGGAGAACTTTTGGGTAGTTCTGTTCCTGCCCATTGAGCTTGACTATCAAATGTCAGGGGGGTTTGTTCTACTTATTTATATCAATGATACTTGCTATTATAATTTAATTAAAATTTTGAAAACTTATAAAATATGAGTGTAAATATAAAAGAGATGTTTTTGTGAAAAGTTGAATGCATTGGAAAGGCTCATTGAAGGCAAGTTGTTAAAAAAATTGTTATACTGTGTATGTGTGAGAAATGTATCGGAGATTGGAAAACTACAAATCCATAAGAATTTTGCATTCAGATTGCTTAACAAGTGTCTTCAGTTATTGCTCCACTTTAAAGGAACACTTGAAGAAATCATAGATAACTTGTCAAAGAAGAGAAGCACAAACTGCTCCAAGAAACAGTTCAATCAGAGGCCCCATAATTATAGAAAAGCCTGAGGCTATGTAAAAAGATTGGTGAAGGAATTTACATTTACAAGTTAAAATAAAATGCTTATAAAATACAATAAACTTATTTCCTTAAACAAAACTTGTATTTTATATAATGCTTTTAACTTCTGCATTTTGATTGACTTTTTCAATTAACCTACTGCCAGTCCCAACAGCATCTGATAAAAGGGTCTCTGTTGGGTTTGTAACCTGCTTTACCTTTACAATATACTGAGAATGTTTATCATGTTACTATATATTAATCTACTTTATCCTTTATAAAACCTGCCTCATAATATTTCATTGCATAGTGGGTACACCCTAATTTACTTAATAAATTCTCTATTTAAACTATGTCAATGTTTTTACGGGCGGGGAGGTGCGGGGATTTGAGCAGAGAACTACGATGAAAGAGGACTGAAATAATCAATCTACAATAGAACATAAAATGTATTAAAGGAGGGACGGGGGCGGGGGCAGAAGGATGGAAAAGGGGAAGATGATAGATGAGAAGCTCCTGCAGGAACCCAGTTCTGTGAATAGACCGGGAAGTGGCAGTGGCTTTTCTCATCACTCTTAAGCATCCAACAGTTGTTCTTGTCAGTCTGGAAAGCCCTGGTATTTCCCGAAAACACACTCTACTTTTCCTCCTCTCCACCTTTGCTCATTCCAGTCCTTCTCCCGGATTTCATCTTTGCCTGTTGAAACCGTCCGTACCTTTCCTTCAAGATCCTTAATAACTACCACACTCCCTGCCTTCTTTGGCCCTGGCTAGAAATTATCCCTCTCCTTCCGTTTTTAATAGATAGCTAAGGTCTCCCTTCCTTCCTTCTTTTCCCAAAGTTATTTTTCTTCCAAAGGCAGTACAGTGCAGAGATTAAAAGCAACGACTTCGGAACCTCCAATTTGCTCTCTCCGCGACCTTGGCACCTTACCCAAATTCTCAGTGCCTCAGTGTCCTGACTGTGAAATGGGGAGAAGTGCATACAGTTGCTACGAGGATAAATCAGTGAACAGATATAAAAGCACCCAGAGAGGTGTTTGATGTGGAGTAAGTGCTGCATAAACGTTAGTATTCATTTTGTTAGTGGCTGTCACCGTGGCGGACAGCCTACCTAGAGCCTCACGTCAGAGAAGACGCCCATCCCGCGGGGCAGCCCCGGCGGAGGCGTGAAGGAAGCGCGACGTCGGACCCGCGCCAGGCCCCGGCTCGGGAGCGCGCTCACGTGGCCGAGCCAAGATGGCGTCGTCCAGCTCGTTGTGGTTCTCGGCTGTTGCTCTCTTGCTGGCGTCCTGCGCCACCCTGGGGATGGGGCGCTTCGGCCCGCCCGCGCCGCTGCCGCTGGTGATCTGGCATGGGATGGGTGAGTCAGTAAGAGGAGTTTTGCAACTCTTTCCCTCTTTCATCCTGGGTTCGCGTCTGCAAAGGGAGAGTGCGAAGGGCGAGGACCGTGGTCACACAGAAGCCGGCTGGCGGGATATTAGGAATTGGGGGCTGCTTTGCATTGGGAAGGGAGAAGGGCAAGGATCTGTCCTTTCGTGAGGGCTCCCAGACGTCTGTGGACTGAGTTCGGGTTTTACATGCTGAACTTGTTTAATCAATCGCCAGCAGTGGCGTCAGGATGCGGTATCTGGCACTTGTTCTCTGAGAGCTGGACTGTGGCTGTGTGACCCAGGCATCCATCCTTTTATTCATTCACACTTTGAACAGAAATTTGTTAGGCACCTATAGTTCATTTATACATTTAACGCACACTTATGAGCACCTATAGATGCTGAGAATACAGTAGTGAGCACAACAGACTAAATTATTTGCCCTTTTGTAACTCACTTTCCAATGGGAGAGACAGACTATAAAGAAATAAGTAAAACATATAGTATGTCAAATGGTGATAAGTGCGATGAAAAAAAGTAAAACAGAGAGGGGTGGAGAAACTGAAGATTGAGGCTTGCAATTTTATAGAGCAAGATCAGGAAAGGATTCACTGAGAAAGTGACATCTGAGCAAAGATCTGAAGTGGACAAAGAAGATGCCCTGTGGCTGCCTGGTCGAAGGAGTAGCAAATGCAAAGGCCCTGAGGCAGAAGTATATCTGGTATGTTTAAGAAACTACATTCACCTGACCAGTGTGGCTCATTTGGTTGGGTGACATCACAAAACAAATAGTCTTCAGTTTGATTCCTGGTCAGGGCACAAGCCAAAGGCAACTAATGAATGTTTTTCTCGCACATGGATGTTTCTTCTCTCTCTCTCCTCCTCCCTTCCCTAATCTCTAAAAATAAAAAAAATAAAATAAAATCTTAAAAAGAAAAAAAGGAAAAAGAAACTATATGCAGGTCAGCGTGGTGGGAACTGAGTAAGCAAGGAGAAGGAAAATAGGGGTAGGTCAGAGGGTGGGGGGACGGAGGCTGCAAGTGTTAGGCCTACTAAGGCTACTATAGGGACTTCGGCCCGAATGAGGTGGGAAGCCCTTGAAGGGGAGAGTGGAGATAGATGAGTGACATGATCTTAACTCACATTTTAAAAGGGCCGTTGCAGTTGTAATAGATTGTGGAGATCATGGACATTTGCAGGGAGACAAGGTAGGAAGCTATTGCAGTAATTTAAACAAGAGATGATGATGGCTTGAAACAGTATAGTAATATGGAGAAGTGGTCAAAGTTTGGAATATTTTGAAGGTGGAACCGATGGGATTTGCTAACAGATGAGATGAAGGATGAGAGAGAAAGAAAGGAATCAAGGCTGACTCCCTTGAGTTTTGGCCTGAACAACTACAAGGATGAAGTTGTCATTTTACCAAAGCGCAGAAGTCTTTAAAGGAGCACACGTGGGGAGGGGAGAAGTTCAAGGATCTGCTTTTGAACTTACTAAATTTGAGATGCTTGTTAGACACCCAAGAGATGTTGTAGATGTATTTGGAGTATGGAATCCAGGAGAGAGATAAAGTCCAGAGATTTAAGTTGGGGAGCCTTCAGCATATAGCTGGTATTTAAAGCCATGAGACTGGGTGAAATAATCTAGGGAGTGTACACAGAAGAGGGGAGAGGTCTGAAGATTGAACCCTGAGACACTCCCAACAAATGGAGGTTGAGGAGATGGGGAGGAACAAGCAAAGAAGATGGTGATGGAACAACCAGGGAGGTGGAGGAAAGTCAGGAGAGTACAATGTCCTGGGGATCAGGTGACAATGTTTCAAGAGGAAGGGAGTAATCAACTATATGGAATGTTGTTGACAAGTCAAGTAAGATAAGGACAGAGAATTGGTTGTTGGATTTAGCAATATCAAGATCACTAAAGACCTCAACAAAATGGGGAGAGGGAGAACCTTAATGGGATGGGTTGAAGGAAAGTGTTCAGGGAGGAATTAGAGCCCCCAAATACTGATAGTTCTTTCAGGGTTCTGTGCCAGGTCCTGGGGCTGCTACAGAGGAGATAAACAAGAACACAAGGTGCTCCGGGTCTTCCCAGACCAGTCAGTCCATAAGGCAGCAGGGAAGTAAGCAAGAATTATAGTTCAGCGTGGCAAATGTTTTATGAGAGAAATCAAAGATGCTGTAATCCTTAGCTTTTTCTTCTTTAAAAACTAATTCTTAAGCTTCCTCTCAGCCTACTTCTCCCACCCAGTGGCCAACCACTTTGCTTCCCATTCCTATTTCTGGTTCCTTAAAACAGGAAAAGAAACAGGGCAGGGCCTTGGGTGAAACAAGGAAGCCCCGCAGGCAGCAATTTTCACCATTTTTCATGTCATGGCACACAGAAACTAATTACTAAAATTCCGTAGCACATCAAAATATATACTTTTAGCCGATTTGACCAAAAAAACCCAAAAGAAGTATGATTTTGATTCATTCACACTGGACGGCTGTTTTGTGGGCTGTTGTCATTTTTTATTTTACAATCTAAGGGAAAAGAGGTCAGTCCTCCTGACTGACTAGTCAGGCATTGCATATTTTAAAAATTCTCATGGCATACCACTGTGCCTGCCTTAGCATGCTGATTGAAAACCCACTACCCTGGAGTGTATGATTTAAAGAAGCACTCACTCTGGAGTGCATACAAGTTCATGGTCAGCACTTGCATGAACCTGAGAGTGAACCTTAAATTTTGTGTCTTAGGTACTTCGCATGTCTTACCCTAGTCCTGGCTTAAAGAGAAATTCAGTTCTAAAATACTTTTGAGTCCATTAACCCAAAATGTCCCTGATGATAAGGGAGGGCAATTTGCACCTCTGCTTATTTTTCATTTGTCAATTTGGTGTTTTATTATAATGTATGTGTTTTTGAAGTTTATTACTTAATAAACGTGAGCTAAGCAAAAAATGTGGTTTTTTTTTATTGTGGTGAAATTCATGTGGCATACAATTAAGTATAATAAAGTGTATAATTTGGTGGCATTTAGTGTATTTATAGTGTTGTACAACCACCACTTTCCTCCAATTTTTTTTTAATCTTCACTAGAGGATATGTTTATTGATTTTAGAGAAAAAGGGAGGTGGGGGGAGAGAGAGAGAGAAACCTTGATCAGTTGCCTCCAATACGTGCCCCAACTGGGGATCAAACCTGTAACCTAGGTATGTGCTCTGACCTGGGATCGAACCGCAACCCTTTGGTGTACGGGAGGGACAACAATCTTACCAACTCAGCGACTGGGCCAGGTCCACTTCTCTAGTTTCAAAACTTTTTTTTTAGTCACCCTAAATAATCATTCTTCATTCCCTGTCTGCCTCAACCCCCTGAAAATGTTCAATCTGCTTTCTGTCTGTATGGATTTGTCTGTTCTGGGTATATTATATAAAAGGGATTATACGAGGCCCCCCCGCCGCCGCCTACCCTCACTTGGTGGCTCCCGCTCCCCACCCCGCTGTCCTCTGCCTGCTGTTCTCTGTAGGTTCTCTGGTTAGTCTGCCGTTAGTCAGCCACAGCCTCTTCCAACACCTGCCCTAGTCTCCGAACCTGCAACTCGCGGACAAGCGTCCTCGGCCCAGAGAGGCCAGATTCGGAGCCGTCGCTTGAGTGCCTTTCATCTGAGAAGTTTGAGGCACTTTGTAGAACTCCTGCCACACAGGCCGTGGGTCTTGCAGCACATTTGTAAGCCATGGCTGCCATCCAAAAGGAGATGGAACCTGTGGCAAGACTTGCTTGTCATCGTTTTTAGCAAGGACCAGTTTCCAGAGGTATATGTACCTACAGTGTTTGAGAACTATGTGGCAGATATTGAAGTGAATGGAAAGCAGGTGGAGTTGGCTTTGTGGGACACAGCTGGACAGGAATATTATGATCACTTGAGGCCCATCTCCTACCCTGACACCGGCGTTATACGGATGCATTTCTCCCTTGACAGCCCCGATAGTTTAGAAAACATCCCAGAAAAATGGACTCAGGAAGTCAAGCATTTCTGTCCCAATGTGCCCATCATCTTGGTTGGGAACAAGATGGGTCTTCGGAATGATGAGCACACAAGGCGGGAGCTAGCCAAGATGAAGCAGGAGCCAGTAAAACCGGAAGAAGGCAGATATATGACAAACAGGACTGGCGCTTTTGGGTACATGGAGTGTTCAGCAAAGACCAAAGATGGAGTGAGGGAGGTTTTTGAAATGGCCCCGAGAGCTGCTCTGCAAGCCAGACGTGGGAAGAAAAAAATCTGGGTGCCTTGTCTTGTGAAACCCTGCTGCAAGCACAACTCTCAGGGGGTTAATTTTGAAGTGCTGTTTAGTAATCTTAGTGTATGATTACTGGCCTTTTTCATTATTCTGTAATTTACCTAAGATTACAAATCAGAAGTCATCTTGCTACCAGTATTTAGAAGCCAACCATGATTATTAATGATGTCCTACCCACCTGACCTGCCGGTGTCCTTCTGACACCGCTCTAATAACCCTCCTCTGCACTCCCACCGGATACACCGGTTCTAATTCAAGGAATTTCTTAACTTCTTGCTTCTTTCTAGAGAGAGAAAATGGTAACTTTTGTGAATTAGGCTGTAACTACTTCATAACTAACATGGCTTGCCTGTCATCTGTCAGCTGTAAGGTACTCTGGTCAGTCACCACTTCAGACCTTTCCTCCTCAACAGATTTCATTGGCAGAGCCCTGGAGTGGGCATCCAGTTTTTTCAAAACGTGCTCAACCAGAAAGGCCCAAGTCCATGCAGCTGTGGCAAAGTTACAGTTCTGTGGTTTCATGTTAGTTACCTTATAGTTACTGTGTAATTAGTGCCACTTAATGTATGTTACCAAAAAATAAATATATCTACCCCTGACTAGATGTGGTATTTTTTGTATAATTGGATTTCCTAATACTGATATTTGTCATCCTCACAGAAAGTGTATTATTTTTTTTTTTTTAAAGAAAGTGTATTTGAAAATAAAGTCAGGTGGAAATTCAAATAAAAAGGAATCATATGATATGTGACCTTTTGTATCTGGCTTATTTCACTTACAGTGTTTTCTAGGTTCATCCACATTGTAGCATGTGTCAGTACTTCATTCCTTTTTACGGCCGAATGTTATTCTGTTGTATGTATATGAGTATACGTGACAATTTGTTTATCCATTTATTCATTGATGGACATTTGGGTTATTTCTACCTTTTACCTGTTAAAAATAATGTGGCTATAAATATGCACATGCACATTTCTGTATGGACATATGTTTTTATTTCTCTTGGGTATAGATGAGGTCTGTCCGGAAAACATCCAGCCATTGCTAATGTGAAGAGGACAGCTTGCACAACTTTGATGTAACCTCGCAGCCAAGGAGAGTGGACTGAAATGCACATGTGTGAACAATGACAGCTTCATTGCATTGGTCCGTGGGGGTGGTAGACACTGTTGAGTGAACATTTGTACTGTGTGGCGATAGCATTTAAAATGGCAAGTAGAGCAATGAATCTGCATCAAATTTTGCGTTAAGCTTGAACATTCCTCTATGGAAACTATTCAGGTGAGGCAGAATGCTGCAGCTATGGGCAACTGGTGATTGGCAGCTTCATCACAACAACACGCCTTCTAATGCATCACGTCTTGTACAGAGATTTTTGGCAAAACATCAAATCACCCAGATGACTCAGCCCCCCTACAGCCCAGATTTGACAGCCTGAGAATTCTGGCTTTTCCCAAAGCTAAGGGAAGAGATTTCAGAACACCAATGAGATTCAGGAACATAACGATGTGGCAGCTGATGGCAATTGAGAGAACTGTGAGGTCCCAAAGTGCCCACCTCGAAGAGGACTGAGACGTCATTGTCCTGTGTACAATGTTTTTTGTATCCTGTATCTTCTTCAATAAGTGCCTCTTTTTCACATTACATGGCTGGATACCTTCTGGACAGACCTCGTATATCTGGAAGTGAAATGGCTGGGTCATATGATAACCATATATTTCACTTTTTGAGGAACTACCAACATGTTTTCACAGTGGCTGCGTCACATTACGTTTCCACCAGCCATGTACAAAGGTTCCTATTTCTCCATATCCTGCCAGTGCTTGTTATTTTCCTTCTTTAAACTTAACTAGTAAACTATTCATTAAAGCCATCCTAGTAGGTGTGAAGTGGTATCTCATTGTAGTTTTTTTTTAAACTTTTATTTATTGATTTTAAGGGGATAGGAAGGGGGAGGGGGAAAGAAACATTGATTTTTTTTGTTCCACTTATTTATGCATTCATTGGTTGATTCTTATATGTGCCCTGACCTGGGATTGAACCCACAACCTTGGTGTATCAGGACCACACCTTACCCAACTGAACTACCTGGCCAGCATTCTCATTGTAGTTTTGATTTGCATTTCCCTAATGACCAATGATGTTCAATATCTTTTCAGGTGTTTCTTGGCCATTTGTATATCATTTTGGAGATATGTCTGTTGAAGTCCTTTTCCCCATCTTTAATTAGGTTTCTTCATGTCATTGAGTTGTAAGAGTTCTTTGTATATTCTAGATATTAAACCTTCATAAGATAGATGTTTTGCAAATGTTTTCTCCCATGCTATATGTTGTCTTTTCACATTCTTGATAATGCCCTTTGAAGCACAGAAGTTTTTAAAAAATAATGTTTCGATTCATGAGTTCTCATCATTGTCTTTGATGTCTAGGAGACAGCTGTTGTAATCCCTTAAGTATGGGTGCTGTCAAAAAAATGGTTGAGAAGAAAATACCTGGAATTTACGTCTTATCTCTAGAGATTGGGAAGACCCTGATGGAGGTAAGGCTCTTTTTGTAGCCCTGTTCCTTTGAAGGTTTGCTGACTAAATTCAGGGGGTGTACCATTAAAATGCTTTACCTTGTATTTTTAGCAGCAAATCATGCAATGACACTTTAACTGTTGAGTGGCCTGTGTGAGGACACCAACCTAAACAAGTTTACCTCTTAGAGAAGACACCAGTGTTTGTTTTCAGTCCCATCTTTTCACTTCTCTGCGGCTCCTCTTTTAGGATGTGGAGAACAGCTTCTTCTTGAATGTCAATACCCAAGTAACAACAGTGTGTCAGATTCTTGCTAAGGATCCTAAGTTGCAGCAAGGCTACAATGCTATGGGATTCTCCCAGGGAGGCCAATTTCTGTGAGTTCATTTCTGTTACACCAATTACATGGAATTGATTTCCTTTTCTCTTATTCAGATAGATCCACTCCTCTAATTCTTTTTTTTTTTTTTTAATCCTCACTCAATGACATGCTTATTGATTTATTGATTTTTTTAGAGAGAGGGAAAGAGAGGGAGAGAAACCTAGGTGTGGGAGAAAAACATCGGTCCGTTGCCTCTAATACATGCCCCAGCTCAGAACTGAACCTACAGCCTAGGCGTGTGCCCTGACCAGGAATCGAACCTGTGACCTTTTGACTTATGGGATGACTCTCCAACCAACTGAGCCTCATCTGCCAGGGTGTCTAGTTCTCTTTGGATCTTCACCTGTCTTGGAAGAGAAACTATTATTTTTTCATTTTTTTTCAAGCTATAAGAGAAAGTATATTTAGAAAGTCAGAAAGGTAGAAGTGAACTGTAGAAGAGATGGGCTCAGAGGCAAAAGCAAGGCCCTTGGAGCTAAGGAGAAAGAGAGAGAAGGAAAACCCACCTGAGCGGAGGGGGTGGGGAAAGGTACCAGCGTGCTCTGTAGGGAGAGCCACTTGGAAACTATTCTAAAATTTTTCCATAAAGAAGCTTTATGGAACTTCTTTTCTTTCTTTTTTTATCCTCACCTGAGGACATTTTTTCATTGCTTTTAGAGGGAGAGGAAGGGAGAAAGAAAAACACTGATGTGAGAGAGACAGACGCATGCCCAGTTGCCTCCTGCTCGCACCCAGACTGGGACTGTACACACCTGGACTGGGGAACGAGTGCCCTGACTGGAATAAAAAGCGCAGTCTTGGGGTTATGGGACAGTGCCCCAGCCGGCTGAGCCGCGCAGGCCAGGGCTTTGGAACTTATGTTTTATGAAAGAATTAAGATTTGTGTTTGGTCGTATCAAGGGAAAATCCTGAAACTTGGTGGCCTTGGGAAACTACAGAGAATTAAGTATCTTATTCTGAGAAATTTTGTGTTGGGGCTACATTTCCATCTGATAGTCATAACTGATAACCCTTTTCCCCTTCTCAGGAGAGCAGTCGCTCAGAGATGCCCCTCACCTCCCATGGTCAATCTGATCTCAGTTGGGGGACAACATCAAGGTAACTTTGGCCTCTTTGCCTCCTTTTTTTGAATGTTCTAGCCCACATGACCAATTGACTTAAAATAAAATAAAAAAATAATCTAGCAGCTCTATTTGTGCAAAAAGTCAGCCACCCTCGCAAAATTCTGTTTTCCCAGCTTATCAGACTAGCCAGCATTCCCGAAAAAACAGGAAGAGACTTGGGGTGCCATAGACCCAAACACATGTGAATCATTAAGTTGCCATCTCTCTCTCTCTCTAGTTTAATTAACGTGATTTCCTGGAAGTGAGATGGTCGCAGCCACATAGCACGTGGTCGGGTTAAGGAATTAGGAAAGTCGAACAACCTTTTCTGTTTTCTAACATTGGTGACATCTATAGAGTTTAGGCTTATGCAAAGAATGTCTAAGCTCTTTTTGTCTGTAAATGAACAATAGTGATTAAATCCTTCAGAGAAAATGGGTTTCCTGTTTAGGCAGAATTACAGACTTTAAAAAAGGTTATATCTTCAGAATAGAACTTTATCTCTGTTCTGATAAGCGTAACTATTAGGCGATATAGTGTAGGGGTAGAAGGGTTCTCCTTATAATCAGGAAACTGGATTCACCCAATTAACTGTTACTGATTGGGCAAGTGATTTGGTATCATCGGTCCCTTTCACAGATGAGGGAAACTAAAATAAGGCCCTGCTCTTCTTGCAGGAATTTTTCAGAGGATGAAGTGAAGTAATAGGCAGGAAAATAATTTCTAGAAGTATTATTCAAGTGCAAATTGATTAAAACAGCTTTATCATTTGTTCATTCAAGAAATATGTATTGAAAACCTATAAACAAGACAGACAAGGTCCCTGCCTTCATGAAACATCCATTCTAGTTGAGGTGGGGTGAGTATAGACATGAAACAAATAAAATACAGTCAGTGGTAACTAAGATAAAGAAAAAAATGGGTTACGACTTGATAGAATGGTGGTCGCATTGGGTGCAGGTGTGGGCTCTGAAGCGCGATCTGCCTGTGTTCATCTCTTGGCCGTGTCACTGACTGTCTACCCTTGGGCGAGATATTAAATGTCTCTGTTTTAAACGTATTTGTAATATGGGGCAAATAATGATTTGATGGTTGTGGGGATTAAATTAGTCAGTGTGTGTTCAGCACTATGCTTGGTACCCCAAAAAATGTTATTGAGGAGGATAATGAGGATGAAAGTGTAACTGGGAGAGGGGAAGGAAGCGGGGTTGGATGCTACTTGCGGCAAGGCAATCAGATATGACTTCTCTAAGCTAAGACCTGCGAGGTGCAAGTGAGTCCAGCCATTGAAGCAGCAAGAGAAGTACAGGCATACTTTGTTTTATTGCACTTTATTTATTGTGCTTCGCAAATACTGCATTTTCATCAACATCTGGGGAGACCCTCCACCAGCAAAAAGATTACAGCTCACTGAAGTTCCAGATGATGGTTAACAGTTTTAGCAATAAAATATTTTCTAATTAAGGTATGTGCTAATTAGGTCTAATTATGTTTTTAGACCTAAGACTGTCGCACACTTAATAGACTACAACATAGTGTAAACATAGCTTATATGCACTGGGAAACCAAAAAACTCAAATGGCTCATTGTGATATTCACTTTATTGCAGTGGTCTGGAACTGAACCTACAGTATCTCTGAGGTATGCCTGTACATCCTCCAGGGAGGAGCAGGTGCAAAGGTCTTTATGCAGAAAAGAGTGGGAGTATAAGGAGGTAGCTGGTTATAGCACTAATCCTCAATACATTATTTTCTTGAAGAATACATGAAAGAAATTAGGGTTAAGCTCTGGCTTTTTCTGTTGTTTCTCATAGTGCCTTGTATATAGTAGGTATTCAATACATAATTATTGAAGGAATGGATAATTGTCTTCTATTACTCTAGGTGTTTTTGGACTCCCTCGGTGCCCAGGAGAGAGCTCTCACATCTGTGACTTGATCAGGAAAACTCTGAATGCTGGGGCTTACAGGAAAGCTATTCAAGAACGGTATGTATGGTTAGCTGAAAAGGACTTAACTGTCACTGCCTGAAAACACCATGCTGACTTTCATGCTAACAGTGATTCCTGGTGATATTCAGATGAGATTGTTTTTGTAAATATCTCTGTACTATCTGCTCAGTTTTATTGTAAACTTAAAACTGCTTTAATGTTAATTTTAAAAAGAAAGGGAAGGCTGCCCTGACTGGTGTGGCTCAGTTGGTTGGGCGTTGCTCCACAAAGGGAACGGTCTCCAGTTCCATTCCCGGTCAGGGCGCATGCCTGGGTTGCAGGTTTGGTCCCTGGTCGGTGCATGTATGAGAGGCAACCGATCCATGTTTCTCTCTCACATTTATGTTTCTCTCCCTCTCTATCTCCCTCCCTTCTGCCCTCTCTAAAAACAAATAAATAAAATCTTAAAAAAATAAAAAGATAGGGCATTTTTCTATATAGGAAGAATGTAATTCCAACAGAATAAATGTTTATTTTAAAAACAAACAAACAAAAAGCCTTTAGAAAGTACCAAGCTCAAGGAATTACTGTTAATATTGGAGGAGAGATTATTTTTGTTGTCAGCGGCAAGTGGTTAACCTCTTACAATCAATGTCCCCAACTACTCAAATGTGTTTGGATATTTATTTATTCTCTCCCCCGCACTGTGTGTGTGTGTGTTTGGGTTTTAAAAACACACAGAATCTCTTTTGGAATATGTTCTTGTTCAGTTGTTTCTAAACCAAAATATATATCAGAACCCTATGGGAAATTCATTAAAAATGGATTCTAGGGCTCCATTCCTAGAAACTCAGATTCAGTAGGTCTAGAGTATTAGAGGTGACAACTGAGATTTGAGGTCAACATGCATGGTTATAATATCTGTCCTATGGGTTTTCCAAGTGTATCATTTTTTTCTAATAACAACTCTTCAATACAACACTTCCTTGAAGCAGCCATTTTCCAAGGTATAACTATGAATGACTCAAATAGAGAAAAACAATCTTTTCCTTTTCTTCCATTTGCTGTACTTATAGTCACAAAGTGGTCTTAGGTCTACAACGCCACCTGATGGTCAGTGAAGGAAACTGAGATACTTTATATTTCCATCTTCCCTCTCAAGCAACTCAAACCACTGCATTTATGTCCTACATATTCCTTGTTCTCATGGATTTATATGGCCTCTTTATCATTCTTTTTTTTTAAAGATTTTATTTATTAATTTTAGAGAGGGGGAAGGGAGGGAGAAAGGGAGGGGAACATCAGTGTGAGAGAGAACCATCGATTGGTTGCCTCTTATGTGCCATGATTTGGGGCGCGGGAGTGGGGGAGGGCTGAGCCCACAACCCAGGCATGTGCCCTGATGGGGAATTGAATCTGCAACTTTTCACTTTGCAGGGCAGTGCCCAACTGGCTGAGACACACTGGTCAAGGGACTGGTTCTTTTTTAGGAGATTGTCTCGGTCTGAGGTTAGACACTGTTCCAATTCAGATTCTTAGGAAAGAGATCATGCCCCAGCTCAGGACAGGTTCCTACTTGTTCTCATTAGCTGTGGCCAACCATACCCCCTCCTGTAATTGGCAGGAGGGGACAGGAAGGGTGTAGTTCCCACACAAAGGAGAATGGTTTTAATTTAGGCAGAGACCCCAGAAGACGTTTCTTCTACATTGTTCAGATAATTTAACCATAGCAAAGTAAATTTGATATCTTTACACCCTGAGTAAGCAGTGAGGAAGTGTTTTCAAGTACCAGGCCCGGGCCAGGCGCGGTGGGGACAATGAGTGTAATAGTACCCTCTCACCTCCTGACTGTGCAATCTGCTCTCCAGTTCCCCTCTGAGATACTGGCAGCCCGTCCTGATTTCTCCTTCCTCAGTTTTCCCCGCCACCCCCCACCCCGCAGTGCCACCCTGGCCCTGGCCTGCCGTCTGCCCCTGTGGCAGCTCTGCTCTCCCAACCCGCCCTCTCCTTGGTCCGTGGCTTTCAGAGCGCTTGTCCTCCGTTGTCCCCCTTTGCCCACAACTTGCCACACGTTGTCCTAGAAATACTGACTCAAGCTCCCTCAGATACTTTTCAACTGTTCATAAAAGTATAGAGAGTAATGTAACAAACTACTGTTTTTGTCATATTCTCCTCAGCTATTTTTAAGAACAGGAACATTTCAGATAAAATTGTATTTTTCTACATGTCTCTCCCAAGTCCCATTCTCTGCCTTCCCTCCACAGTGACAACCACTATCAAGAAATCAGAATATAGCCTATTAAAAATTTTTGTATTATATATGGTACATAGCCATAATCAGCCAATATATAATGTCATAATATATATATTTAACATTTTATGTAATGGGTATCTTATTGTACATTTCATTCTACAAAGGATTTTTTTTCACTCCGTATTATGTTTTTGAGGTCTAAACATGTTATTACGTATACATGAAGCCGAGTTGTCTTAATTGCTACATGGCATTTTATTATATGACTTCACGGTTTGTTGATTCCGTATTGCAAATATTTCACCATTTCCAGTTTCTCATTTTAACAAACAACTTTCATAGAACATCATGGGTTGAAAAGCCCAGTTTTCCCCTCCTGTGTTCTGGCTCCACTACTAACACTTTGCCTATGACCATGGGCAAACTACTTAATTAATCACTCTGAGTATGGTTACCTCATTTGTAAACATTATAATAATAATAATACTTACCCTGTGGAATTCTTGTAAGGATTAAATAGGTTAACATATATGAAGTACTTAGAATAGGCCTGGTATATGGTAAGTGCTATGTGGTATTGTCATTATCTCTAAGCCACAATGACTAGAGCCTCAGAGGATAGAGGCTTATCTTACCAAGGATGGCCTGTGGTTGGGAAGTTCTGGCTTGGGAGTGTCCTTTCCTGCCTCTTCACATGCTTCACTGGAAAGAGTGTAGACTCAGACAGATTTAGGCTCATATCTTATCTTTTCTCATGCTGACTGTGTAGCCTTGGGAGATTTACTTAACCTTCCTGAACCTAGCCCCTCAGCGCTAAAGAGGAGGTAATAGTACAAACTCATGCTTCTTCTCTGTCCACCTCCTGAAGGGCCTCTCTCCCCCACCTCCCCATCTTCTGCAGCACTTCCAGCTTCTGCTCATCCTCACTTCCTTCCCCTTGGCTGTCCCATGGGCACTAGGCTTCTTACAAAAGAAAATGTCTTTCATTTCTTCCTGTTGCCCCTTCTTAGCTGTTTCCTTTTCACGCAGAAAGATGACCTTTGAGTACTGCTTTCATTCCTTCTTTTATCCTTAGCCGTTAGGCCTCCCCACTGCCACCCCGAGTCACCAGAACCTGTCTGGCAAGACCCAAAGAGCTTTGTCTTATTTCACTTACATTTTCCAAGGAAATTTGATTGGCCACCTATGCGTACTCAGTGCTCATCGTTTCTCAGCATTGGACACTTGACCACTCGTTCCTAAGGCTTTTTCTTCCCTCGTTCTTCTAACTAGACTCCCGTCAACATCTGTAAATCCTACCTCTCCTTGACTGCCAGGCCTACTTCTTTCACAGCTTGTCTGACTTCTCAACATCATTCTGTTTCATTCGTCAAACCCTTACTACTAAGTATCTGCCCTCTGCCAGACAGTCACTGCTGAGTATCTTACAGTCTTGGAGAGGAGGGACCAGGACCAATATTCTTACATGGTAAGCGATAACAATGTTCAAACAAAATGACGACTACTACTAATAACCAGTATTTTGTAAATGTTTGGAATTCATTACATTTTTTTCTAGAATTGCAGACACTAAACACTTAAAAGCTTTCAGATACATTTATAAACAGATTATAGAATGTCACTCAGACCACTGACAGTCCATCTGCTGCCCCCTTTAACCTCTGTCCTGTCTGCTCCTGGGGGTGAAGAGCTGCCACCATCTCTGAGGTAGTGGGTCCCGGTGGGCCTTAGTGCCACCCTAATCTGCTGAGTGGCGCTTTCAGGACCACTACCCCTGGTGGGCAGCTCTTCCACTCTGGCTGGGGGTTCTTGTTGTAGAAGTTTGGATTTCTTTTCCTGCCATACTGGGATAGAGTCCCACCCATGTTCTAATTCCTCCCTTTCCCCAGAGGACTTCTCCCATTAGGCCCACGCTCAGGCTTCTTTCAAGCTGCAGCGCTGCTGTGCGATGCAGGAACTAAGTGGGAACTAGATGCTGGGAGGATTTATGGTAGAAGTGTTAGGATTGGCGGGGGAGGGTAGGAAGGGAGGGAAGGGGAAGTGGAGACAGGCAGGAAAGTAAAAATGTGTGACGAGAACTGTTGACTTGTGTCTAAAATAATAGTATTATACCACCAGATATCTGCCTCTTGTCCTTAAAAATTACATGACATATATGAGAATCCTGAAAACTAGTATCATCATTCAAGAGTATGATAGATGCTTTGTGATTGAAAGGTCAGACTTCCATCCCAATCTGAAGATGGTGAGGTGGATGAAGAGACAGATGAAAAAGAGATAGATGGGTGAAGAGGGGGCAGAGGTGGTGGGATTTGAGCTGAGTCTTGCAGGATGAACAGGAGGGAAAGGCGGGGTGAAGGAAGGACACCATGTCATGACCTGGAAGCATGATAAGTGTGATATAGCTCAATGTCTCACGGGAACCATATTGATGAGTCCTTTTCCTAAGCTGTAGCACTTTCTTTACTGTGTTAAAGGGCACATCCTTGCCTCAGGTGTCTAGGTAATGAACTGTTTGGTAGGCGGAAATCTTGTCTTCCCTATTAGAAGGTAAGGCCTGGGACCTTTGGCCTTTGTCCTTTTGGAGTCTGTTGGGGCATGCTGATGTGCAGCTTGGTCACCTTGATTCCTTTTTCTTCCTACAGCCTTGTGCAAGCAGAATACTGGCATGACCCCATAAACGAGGACATGTACCGCAACCACAGCGTCTTCTTGGCAGACATTAATCAGGAAAGAGTAAGCACCCAACCCAGGCTGCTGTAGTTATGCTTTCATTTTTCTGTTTGGGGCATTTATCAAAAGATCAGCAGTGACTGTTCACCCAAAATACTCCAGGTGTTTGGGAAACAGAGTGCTGTCTTTTGGTGGGGGAGCCAGTGCTTCTGAGATTCAGTTCCTTTTAGGGAGGCTGAAATGCACTTGACTTTCTTCTCTTAGGTCCTTTCCCATTCCTAGTGTTGAAGCACAGTCAGCGGGTTGCTGGTGGACTTATGTTGAGTTTCACAGCTCCTGTCTTAACTGAGGGAAGTCTTCTTGGTGGATCAAATTTTGGGTCAAATTTTCTCAGAAAAGAGATTTATTTAGAAGAGAGACTGCAAAGGGGACTGCGTGTCCCAAACACAAACATCGTTTGGGAGATTCTGGTAAACTAGGTGGCTCAGTTTATATTGTATTTATCTGGAGGTTTTTTAAAACAATTATTTTGAAAGGGGGGAAAAAAAACAATAGTATAGCAAAACCACTCAGAAATTGCAGCTTATTTTGCTTTGGCTTTCTCTGGCTAGATGTTTTTAACCTATGTAACAGATGCCTGTGGAGTGCAGTGACAGTGACAGATTAATGGTGGCACCATGGTTGGTGGGGACATGCCAGTCAGATAGGATAGTAAGAGGAGGCTGAACAAGGTGCATTCTGGGCAGGAAGCTGAAAAAGCAGCCTGTACCATGGGGAAGAATCATGGTGGTCCAGGGTCTGGGAGACCAGAGCACTGAGAGGCTTCATTTCCCCTGCTGAGACCCGATGGTGGTGTCTCAGAGCCACTGCTGGTCTTTCCCTCCAGGGTGTTAATGAGTCCTACAAGAAGAACCTGATGGCCCTGAAGAAGTTTGTGATGGTGAAATTCCTCAATGATTCCATTGTGGACCCTGTGGATTCTGAGGTGAGGCATTGCTTGGGCAGGCCACAACATGCCAGGAGACCGTAGGAGTAAATGACATTAAAGTACTGCTACCTGTTGGGGAAAACACCTCAGTCCCTTCCACCACTTTTTGTGTACTGCAGGGGTTCTTCAACTGACATCCCTAAGTGGGACACTGAGGGTTGTAAACCCCCTCCATTCAGAATTGTATGCAAAATGATATAGTTGCATTCTCCGAGGAAGGGTCTATCATTTTGATTAGATTTTCAGACCTATGACGCAGCACAAAGTTTAGAACCACCAGCCCGAAGTCTGTAAATCCCTAAGGTTGACATTGAAGGTCTGCCTTAACCTGGCTTCAACCTATTTCTCAAACTTAATCCCCCTTCACTATCCATTGTATACTCTCTGATCAAGCCATAGTGTACTACTTGAAATGCCCCAAGCCTGGCACATGCTTTTTCTCTTGCCTGCCTTTGTTCAAGAAGGATAGTCTCTTAGAATGTCCTTCCCCGGATTTCTCCACCTGATAAGCCCCTATTCACCTTTCAAGGCCAAACTCAAATCAGTTTCTCCATTATGGGTGCCATCACTATTTCAAGTAGAATTTGCTTCCTTTTCTAGAATCAGCCTCTATTATAGCCCTCATCACATCATGTCAGACCACCAGGCCTGCAGGCCAAATCCAGCCTGCCACCTGCTTTAGTGTGGCTCATGAACTAAAAATGGTTTCTACATTTTTAAATGGTAAAAAAAAAAAGATTTTAATTTAATGACGTGAAAAGTATACGGACACAGGTTTCAGTGTCCATAAATAAAGTTCCATTGGAACACAGCCATACACGAGTTTTTAAAAATACTTTCTCCGGCTGCTTTTTGCATTACAATGGCAACACTGAGTGGTTGCAAGCATGTGACTCTTCAAGCTGAAAATATTTTGCATCTGACCTTTATAGGAAAGTTTGCTGACCCCCTGCTGAACAGTTAGTTGTTTCTGTGCCTCATGAGACTAGAGCTTTTTGAAAACAGTGGATATATATGTTCATCTCTGAATGTCTAGAGTTCAGCAGGATTTTCAGAAGATAGCTGCTCCATAATTACAGGAAGCAGAATTTTGGGGAAATTGGAAGGCTCTTTGGAAAGATTAACTCATCTCTCAAGATCTACCCTTAAAAGAGATGACTCAAAACATGCTCTATTTTTCCTCCTTACTACACCCTCATGATGGTTAGTTTGTTGGTAGTCTTAGCTACCAGCCAGTCTTAAATTAGTTTGGCAGTATGTGGCATGTGTTTAATCTGCATATTTCTTCCTTTCCTGCAGTGGTTTGGATTTTACAAAAGTGGCCAAGACAAGGAAACTATTCCCTTACAGGAGACCGCGCTCTACACAGAGGTAACTGGGTCAGGAGAGGTGCTGTCCTTTTCAGCCCCCAGCTCTTAAAGCTACTGCGTTTTCGGGTGATAGACCCTGTCTTGTACGTTCCAGAGCAGTACGTGCTTATGAGGCATCTGACCCACATCTGATAAGGGTGAGGCTAGTTAGGCCGCTGTTGGCACTAGTCTTTTAGGTGCTGCTTTGCAGGTATCTACATCCTGAAGGTCAAAGTACCTGTACTTTATGGTTTTCAAGCATGTCCAAGGGACACATCTCTTAAATTCTTTCTTCTGATAAAAAGGTTTAACACTGGCTTCCTTTGCTGAGGTGCAGACTGGATCAAATCCAACAAGCCCCCAGGCGTAATGAAAACAGACCCGTGTTATTTTAAAACATTGATAGATCCTGATTTTAAATTAGGCACCAAAAAGAAGAGTTCCGCCTGCAGGAGTGATAGTTGTTAACTTTTTTTTTTTTTTTTTTTTTTTTTTTAGCAGTAGGTGGTTTCTCAAGCAGAGCTTGCACCATTTCACCCCCTCCAGCTTCACACTAATGATTTTATGTTGGCAATACTCTCCCAAAAATGCACATAGGCTACTCATGTCTGAACCAGTTGCTTTCTACTAGAATGTCTTCAGATTTCAGAAGCCTATCATCTCCTCTCTTGGCTTTTCTCATGCTTTTGGTGCCCCTCTTAAGTAAAAAGTAAGCTAGGGTCTGTTAAGTTTTTGAAATTACAACTAAGAACCTCCTTATCATGAATCTCAAACTGATCTGGTATTGTCTTAACTGCTTTTCTTCCTACCATACTTGTTCTGTGGCAATTAAGCTACGGGTAATGTTTTCAACTGCAAGATACAAAATTGTCCCAGGTTGGTATCTAAAGGTTGAATGTTTTAAGTTCTCAAGCCAAAGCTCTCCTGTCTTTAGGTCAGTTCCACCTAACTTTTTGAGGGAGTTTTGTCTTCCAGCAGCTTTGGGAAACTTCAGAAAGCAGTGTAAGACTCTATAGAATAATTTCAACTGCATATATTTTTAATACTTAGGGAAAATTGCATTTTGAGAATATATCTCAGGTTAACATTCTTTTTATTTTACTTCAAACCTTTTCACTAAGCCTTTCGATTAATTATGGCCTTCTTCTCCACAGGACCGCCTAGGACTAAAAGAAATGGACAACGCAGGACAACTAGTATTCCTGGGTCTAGAAGGGGACCATCTTCAACTGTCTGAAGAATGGTTTTATGCCCACATTATACCCTTCCTTGAGTGAAACCACTGCAGTGTGCACCAGAGCTCAGGGAGCCCCCAGCACTTACAAACCAATGAGGACTGTTCCCTTCATGCCCAAGCCTGAGCTCCGATCCAGCTTGCAACTAACCCTTCTCTGTAGTCATCATCTAACATGCCCTGCTCGGAGAGACCTCAGATCCAAATCTTATCCTTTGCGTCATCCTATCAGCATATGGTGTTGAATGCAAGTTTAATTAGTTAATAACCATGGAGATTATTTTACAACCATTTGATGTAGTCAAACTGCCTTAGGAATCGGTCTGCTACACGTCTGTGCCAGAACTGTGCCCAGGCTCAGCAGAGAATGAACGGACTAAAGCAATGACACACATTCTAAGGGCAAACATCTTTCTCACAAAAAAAACAGCCACATTTCAAGCCAAGAGAAGGCCAATACCCAGGCCTGATGCTCTTCTTTTGCTGGTGGGGATTTAACCAGGGCGTGGGAAAGTGTTTCTTGGATGTTGCTGCATAATCTGGGGCTGCCCTCCTCTTTGAGTATGGTGTCTTCTGTGGTATCTTAGCAATTATTAGGTTCTGCTAGCCCACCATCTTGCTTCACTAGCACTTTTTGTTTCCTCAGATAGTGATAAATTACTCACTCTGCCACAAAAGGAGGGAAGTAACACCCAACTGGGTTGCTTAAGGGAGGAAGTACGTATTGCTTAACTTAGAAGGGGATGGGAGCAGGGTGGCAGAGAATGTAGAAATGGAAATGTAAAATAAGGCGGCTGGTTCTTTCCATTCCATCCTTGATTCAAGTTATCCTTTCTTAATATGACTAGTGGTCTGGATTCTGAAATCACTGTTACGGGCATTAGGAGGAAATGGGAGGAAAAATGTGAAGGAATCGTATTTACCATTGGAACACTCTTCTGATTTTCCTGTTACACTTCAAACTTGTTTCTGATGTGTTCTGTGAAAAAGACTGTGTGCTCAAAAAGCTTGGAGAATATTGCATACCCCTTTTCTCCTCTTGGAGATAACCCATATTAGAATATTAAGGACTCTGAGAATTCCTATTAGGGTAAAGAAAACCATAATCTACCATTTCCCACACTGTTTAAGCAGACATCTTAGCCCCAACTCCCCTGCCTACGAAAACATCATTTTTTGGAAGATTTGTGCAGAATGCCAGTTTAGGGAAATGACTAGCTATGCCTGAGCTAAGTACCTTGTTAGTGCTATAAAATTTGCCCTTTATTTTTCCTTCACATCTCTCAAACCTTACTTCAACTAAAAGATGAAGCTTAAGGGCAAGAAGTGGGGGGGGATGTGAAAAGAATTGTATGAGGCTGTCTAAAATAAAGAGGAGCTTTTTATCCTTGGTACCATGTTTTCAATATTCTTCCACCTCTGTACAGCAATTATAGGTAAATACTAAGCAAGTTTGGTATTAATTTTTATTCTATTTTCTGTATAACTTTAAGTACATAAAGGTTTATTTCTACAGGCCTCAGGAAATGGGTAGAAGTCACAGGACAGTCTCTCTTCCCACCAAAAAAAGTTGCATATTTTGGTCTGTTTATCCTAGTGGGGGGGAAACTGAAATTTACATTAGCAATGCTGTGCAAGATTCTTACATAGGACCTAAAACCAGCCTGCAGTAGAGATTTTAGTCCTTTGTTCAGGTACCCAGACAGAAGCCAGAAGCTGCTGTGCGTGACAAGGTAAAGGAGAAAAGTGAAGATGGATGACAGGCACCTAGCATGGAAGGAGGAAGGAATGCCAGATTCCTTGGAATGGTGTTTTTTCTTTTTAAGTCATCTCTGTAGGAAGGTGCTGGGCACAGATCCCAAAGAAAAGGCCCAAGACTCCTTTAACTGGCCTGGGTGCAGGGCACGGCCACTGCAGCCAGTACAGGAAAGCCCACTGTCTCAGGTTCAGGTGGAGCCAGGATGGAATGCAGAATAAAATGAGTACTTAGAGGAAACAATTTCGCTTGGAATGCTAGATGGCCAAGCCTCAACCTTTGGTCCAGTGCAACCCTTGCCTTACTTGTCAACAGTGAAAAATTAGTCTTGTTAGAAGAACCAGCTGAATCACACCAGCTTGTTATCTTCGTGCTTACTGTTAGGAAAAGATTAATTTGTGTGAACTTTCTGACCTGTTAATTCCTGGGAACTGCTTTATTCTTCCCCCAAAACTGTTTTTTGGTGGAGTAATCCCCAAAGGCTGAAAGCTAAAACACACCAGGCCTGGTTTGCAGTTCCTTAAGAATGGACTGGCGGTGCGGTTGAGCTGATAAGGAAAAGCTGCACCTTCCTGCGGAAGATCAACTGACCTGCTATCCCACCCAAATCTCAGCCTGAGGTATATTTCAGTGAAGGCAGGTAGCTGTGCTCCTCAAAGCAGAGAAGCAATTTAAGAGCAGAAAGGTAGAGGAAATCTAGAAAAGAACCGTCTTGATACAGATTTATCCCATGGTGTGAGGGGAGAGGGCAAAGAACCCAGTGGCACTTCGCTTATCCAGCAATTTCTGTCACTGTGGTGACCAACTTCTTCCCATTCCATAGGGTCTTGAACTGCTCAGGGACAGGGAACTCATTCTGCAAATAAAGAAACAACATGTTTAAATCTGAGCTAAAAAATAAGTTGGGGTTTAATCTGACTTTTCTTCCAATGCCTGCTTTCATTAAGCTCTGAGAACAGGATGTAGTGAGAGAAACTGACCCCACCTGAAAAAGCATGGCTATGTTACTGGCAGTGCCACGCCTTCCAGTACCACCTCCTCTACCACTGACACAACGAAGTAGCACTGCAGTGTAGGAATGAGAACAGAGACTCCAAAGACACACAGTGTAGGCTGAATCTGTTCCCTACTGTTCACTGACTAGTGACCTTGGACAGACTGTTAAGCCTATGAGGCAGAGGTGAGGATGTGTGGGGCCTCATGGCACCAACTCAACAGGATGCTACCACTCAGTCCCTTTCCTTCTACTACCCTGAGCAGCAGCTCAACCAAATAAAGGCAGACACCATTCTACTCTGAAGCGCTGCTTTGTAGGACTACCTCCCACTTCTCTGTGCTTGACGTGTGCATTGCTGGGTTTGACCCCTCAGTGCAGAATGTCTATCAACTAGCTTTGTCTAATGTAAGAAGTCTTCAGTCCCTTCTGTTTTTAGATCAGAGTACTAAAAAGACCAAGAAACTTACAAAGTCACCGCCTTCTGTAGGAATGAGGACATTCATCTCAGAAGATTTGGCACTGACTATCTCACAATCCAGGGAATTCTTGCTCAGGTAAACATGGCAGCCATCTGTTTTGTTGATGGAAATAGTTGGCACTTTACCCATTACCTGCAGAGAACACCAAGAACACTAAGTCCTAGCAGCTGGGGAGAACAACAATAATTTGCAGGAAAAGCTTTCACTGTTTCATATGATTCAGCCACTACATGAAAAGCTCACAGGTGCACAGAAGATATTGGATACTGAGGGCAGGTTGGGATGGGTGCTGGAAAGAGCTCACTCTAAGAGCCAACTCCTCTCCTGCCACATCCAAAGCAGCTCAGCTTACAGACTTTGTTGAATCAGATTTCCACCAGAGCAACATCTGTGCGTCGGCTGTCTCTCTCTCAATTAATTCCTCAGGGACCAAAGGAAGGAGCCAAGATATCAAGTTACCTGAACTTTGACATCCCTACTATTGATTATCTCCACAATGCCCACCACGTCATCGAACACCAGACCGAGTTTCTTACAGTTATCTAGAAGAAAAGGAGCAAGTCAACAGTGTAACTTCAAAGAAAAGTAATACATTTAAGAATCTTAGGAACTCAGGCTCTAAAACAGAGCCTGCGTAGGACAACAAAAACTCACCTACTGTAATAGAGTTAATTTTGCCCTTGATTTGCAATGTCGTGTCAACACACTTATATATGTAAGCCACCTGTTTCAGCTCTGTGTCATCAATCACCAGGTTGGAAACATTCTCCTGATATTCCTGTTAAAGAGACACCCCTTTCAGCAATTTCATCACTAAGCACACACCACCCCCAAAACAGCCTATCCCAAACCTTCCTTCTTGCAATCTAAGCCAGAATGCTGCATTCCTTTGGCTGTGCTCTGTTGAAACCCTGTCCATTCCTTGTTTCCCTAGTCCCGGTATTATTAACTCACCACTCTCCACTTTTTGCCCTCCAGTTCAAGTAGAGCTGGCTCCTTCTTCGTGGCTGGTTTAGTGGATGGGCTGACTCCTGGTTTAGGTGCAGAGAATGGTTTGGGGCCACTTCGTACTGGACCACTCTGAGCCTTCAGGGCAGGGTTCTTGTGAGTCTTCATGTCATCAGAAACATGTTTCAGAGCTATAAGAACAATGAGCTGCCCTGTTTCTGTCCTTCATATCAGGGCTTTGGGCTGAGGCAATAACTAACTTCTGCTATCAGAAGTTAGGCTGACCCTTAACAAAAATGTTAAAGCAAAAACTGGAGCCTTTGAGATACTCTTTCAAAAGCAATTTTAGAAGAAGCACCTTTTTTTTTTTTTTTTTAAATAAATTTCTTTTATTTTAAAGATTTTATTTATTTACTTTTAGAGAGAAAGAGAGGGAGAGAAACATTAATGTGTGAGAGATACATCAATGGGTTACCTCTCTCATACCCACAACTGAGGACCTGGCCCACAACCCAGATATGTGCCCTGACCAGGAATTGAACCGGCAACCCTTCAGTTTGAAGACCAGTGCTCAATCCACTGAGCCACATCAGCCAGGGCTATAGAAGCACTTTTATAGTTTCTACCCCAAGATTAACTTACATGGTTCCATTCCAAAAAATAAAACACTGCACATATATATGGATGGGGGGGATAAATAAGTAAATGCACAGAAAAAGATCTAGAAAGACACATACCAAATATATACTCAAAAAAGATGTAGCCCTGGTCAATATGGCTCAGTTGGTTAGAACATTGTCCCATAAACCAACAGGTCATGGATTCAATTCCCGGTCAGGGCACATGCTTAGACTGCAGTTTGGTCCAGTCCCCAGTCAGAGAGCAAACAAGAGGCAATTGGTTGATTCACATCAATGATTTTTTTTCCTGCTCTCTCTCCTGCTCCCTTTCCCTTTCTAAAAATCAGTGAGCATGTCCTCGGATAAGGACTAAAAATATAAAATGTATGTAGTTTTTAAAGCAACAGAGGAAGAAAAAGTAACATGTACCAGCAAAGAATATTTGTAAAAACAAGAAACAAAACCTTGCCCACAGCTACCCTCCTGTCCCTCCAAGTCAGTGTTAACATTTGAAACTCCTTCCAGTAACTTTTTCTATTGATAGTTGCTTTTTATTTGGTTATAGCCATACACACTGTTAAATTTAGTTTAACCAGTTAACACCTTAATAAAAAATTTCCATGTTAATTTATAGCTTCTAAAAAAACTTTTTAATTTTAGGGAAAAGATTCCATTACTACCCTTAGCAGACTGACCCACTCCTTGTTCTTGCCCTGGACATAGCCCAAAATACTATATAACCAACATTGAGTGGTGGTTTTAGCTCTACCACTTCTGAATTTTTCTTAAACACTGCTTGGTTGACTATAGAAAGAGACTTAAATGGCTACATAGTATTTCACCGAAAGGGCACACTACAGTTAACCATCTCCTTACTGTTGGATATTTAGGTTATACCACTTTTAGCTACTATAAATATTATAAAACTTGTTCTTTATTTTAGGTATTTTTATAGGTAGATCCCTAGAAAGCTGTACAGTTTAGACTTCCACCAGCTGTATATAAGGGTGTCTACTCTCTCTATACCAACATTAGGTAATTCTTATGCAAATTTTCCATGACTGTTACATATCCTCTGAGGAAGTTAACCCCCAACACAATGACATCCCAAATAGATCACATGTAGTGACATGCACAAAGCTCTAGGGAAAATTGCTGGCACCATGCCTTGGCATAACACACCCCCTATAAGGTGGAGGGCTTTCCCCAACTATAATCCCCCAATTTCAATTTCCATTTAAACCAACTTTGCTGTCATTTTGGGCAGCATAAAGTAATATGACACCCTAAATTAATTATCCCATACACAAACCAGCGTTCTGTTTATAGACTTGTCTGTCTCTCGTTGGTAAGGTCTGACCCAAGCAAGCAACTTACTATACCAACTCTTCTTGCCAAAGTATTCACCTACCATGTGTGATGCTCTCTCCCTGATTAATCTGGGCAAACAGTGCTGAGCGTGAAGCAGTGTCATCTGACCCTGAACTTGTAGGCATTGGTGGGGGAGGTGGGCCAGGTGGTGGGGGAGGAGGACCAGATCCAGCGGAGGGTCCAGATGGCAATCCACTCAGTTCTTTTGCCACAGGCCCCTGGAAAAATAAGTGCAGACAACATAGTCATCCTCTCTTCCCATCTGTACCATTTTCAATCGGGTCCTACATGCATCCAAGGTACACTGGGTACCCACTGTAGGTCCCTATCCAATAAAGCTTAGTTTTATTCCTTCTCATCATTTCCCAAGGATCCAACTCAGCTCTTTTCAACCTTCAATTTTTTTTTTTTGCCTCTATCTAATTCCACCTCTAAACTCATACTTCTAAAAATCTACTTAAGTGTGTCACCAGTAGCTCAGACTCCACAAGTCCAAGACTGAGTCCATTATCCCCTGCCCACTCCCCTACCTATACCATCGCCCCCTTGTCTCTATTTCAGTGAAAGAGATTGGCACCCAAGCTTGACTGTTCAATCTTCTGAGTCTTTCAACCCCCTCATCTCATTAAGTCTTTCTTTTATTTTGATTACATCTGCTGCAAGTTCTTTTCTATCAGCTCCTTAGCACAATGAGGACTTCCAAAGCCTGAGCATGCATCCCTACTCCTAACCTATAAACTGAAACTCTCTTAAAGACAAATCTGATTATCACTTTCTTGCTCTAATATCTATGATAGTTGTCACCTATTATAGAGTCTAAAGTTTCAACCTACCTTCCTTCTCTGCCTTTTCTCCTAAAAGTCTGACTATCTCTCTTTATTAAAGCTAGAGATGACCAACGTCTACATTTACTTTGTTTAAATTATGCTATTTGCTGGTACCCCCATTTCTCCCACTTCTCACTGCCTTATACTTGCAAAAAGTCTCAGGTCAGAGTATACCCCTTCAGTACAACCTCTCCAAGTGAGATTCACTCCTCTTCCTCATAGTCTGTAGTATATCTTTATTATAGCATTTAGCTTGGTGATTTATCTTGGGGTTTTATATCTATACTTTTAAGCTTCAAGAGTGCTGAGATAATGTACTCATTCATCTGTCTCCCCTCCAACCCAATCACTATTCCTTAACCATGTTTACTTAAACTGAACAGAAATGAATATAACTTCTCTGACCCTGGCTTTCTTTAGTCTTTCTCTTCCCTTTCCTTCTCTCCTTTTTCTTTCCACCTTCCACTTAAAAGACTAGTATTCCTCTTGGATCTTGGTGGTACCAAAGTCTAAGAAAACTGTGGACCCTGTTCTAGACAGATAAAAGGAAGAAGGGAGGATTCACTGACCGTTTTGCTCCAGGCCAGTCCGGTGGTATGGAACTCTTTAATATAAGCCTGCAGCTCTGTCCATATACTCAAGTAAGTTTTGACCCAGTCCACATGCTTCTTATCCCTGGAAAAATCAAAGAACTCATCACAGGCAGTCAGGGTACATTACAACAGTGATTCCAGAAACCCTCCTATTTGTGAGCTCACATCCTCCCACCTTGTGTTTCTTAGGCTATGCTCAATAGCAGCTTTTCTATCATCACTGAGCTTTTCTTTTTTTAAAGCTATTCCCTAATTAGACCAAAGTCCATTAGCATAAGAACTTCAGATTATATCTCTTTCTCTTATAGCAGTATTCTTCAAACTTTTGAGTAGCAAACTGTTTTTTCACAGTAGACCTTAGGAAGAACCTAATACATGAAACTGATAGAGCAGTCACTCTGTGCACAAAGCCATAGTAGAGGAGATCCTTCGGGCATCGCTGTGGAACTCTAGGACTCCCAAGGCTACAGCACAGTGCCTAACAATGTCAAAATATGCCCCTCCTCAAAAACGAAAAAAACTTCCCTTTACAAGGAAGTATTCCGCATTAAATGATACAGATAGTACTGCAGTATGGTTCAAGTCTCCTCTCTTCTTATGTATGAGCTAGAAGACTTTATGATTATTTGGCATAAGTCCTAATTTTCTCAATTGTAAAGTTAGTGGGTAGAATCAAAACATGTGATGCTTAATTCCAGGTTCCTGGAAGGATTAAGGAGGTGTCTGGGGTTCTGGGGTATCCTTCACACACATGAAGGCTGGGTTGACTGATGATGAATGGAAGAAACAGAGGGTTTGGGTAGCTATGCAGCTAAGTAATAGTTAACCTAGAGTTAGTCCACACAATGACTCCCCTCACTTAATACCTGCATTGGCCAAGTAACCTTCCTCTCACTTTACCTGACCACATCCATAGTCAGGGTAATTTCCTAATAAATCTTACTGAAACTTTTGCCACTTGGCCAGTTGGAAATCCTCCCAAAGGAACAAATCTTACCTAAACAAGCTAATTTAAAGGCATTAGTCCATTTTATCTCCAACAAAACCTCCTAAACCTGGATGGGTATGCATTAGAAGACTAAAAGAACCTCTACAAACTCCAAAGCAGCAGAAATGGAAGGAAAAACACAACCTGCTTACAAATGCATCTTCTATGAGCCAGTATCTATCTACCAAAATCTCCAGAAAGCGGCCCTGAGATAGAACCAACACAGAAATCAAGGGCAGCCTTAACCCCAAAGCACTACTCTAGCAAGTATCTAGCTGTTCATCCCTTGAGGAACAACTGAACTTACACATCTTTGTACTCCTTGAGGACTCGGTTTGTATAAAACATGGCAGCATCGTTCATTTCTTTCACATAAGGACCAGGCTTGGGAGCCTAGAGAAAGAGAAGCTTGTCAGTGACTCAAGAGCCTCTCCAGCCCCATCTCCTTACCTTTTCATTCCTATCCCTTCCCTCCCATGGAAGCTGCTCTGCTCACCATAGCCACCCAGCCCAGGGCCTGGATACTTTCGCTGACAGCTGACAGATGATTGAACAACTTGCTGCCTCTGTTCTTCTCCCGAAAGGTTATCACTTCTTGGATCTGCTCTGAGATGGGAGCCAACAAATCAGAAAGCTTATTCTGGGAAAAGATGCAGGAAAAGATTCATGTTAGATTCTTTCTTGAAAAGCTTTATAGGTTGGTTGGTTCTGATCCTGAAGGCAAGAATTCTTTATGGACTACAATGAGCATCCAAATAAACTTTGTATTCATCCTGCACAGAATCATATGGCTAAAATACTGTTTTTCTTCTCTTTCTCCTCATAGAGTTCTAACTGCTGAGGCTGGATTTTATGGTTCTTCCTGTTCAAGACTCATACTCTGTCTATAGCACAAAATTCTACCATTTCAGTCTCTTTTCTGTCCCACTAAATAGGAGATACTGGTTCATTTCCGGGCTTTACTCATGATGATCTATCCAAATGTTCTTCATGCTTCATGAGGATAACCCCTCCAACTTTAGCCACATTGGTCTCCTACAAGCACTTATTGTCAGCATACCCAGTTTTGGCACCATATTACACACCAGCACAAACTATTAATGAACCCATGTGAATATGTTCCCCTCCTCTCATTAGTTATTCAAAAACAAGGACTTTGAATTAGCCCTCTTTTATAATCCTTATAGCCTTCAACACATTACTAGCCATATAGCAGCTGCTGAGCAGATATCTGTTGAATGAAATGTAATTAGGGGGTTTGGCAACTTAGCAAAAAATAAATAAATCTTGTGTTTCTGTGTTTTTATCCTTTCTCCTAAGCTCAATTTCCTGAACATCTCAATTATCAGCTCTTAGCGTGACAACAGTCTACAGCAGGAGTAAGCAAACTTTCTATAAAGAGCCAGACAGTAAGCATTTCAGGCTTTGCAGGCCATACGGTTTCTGTTGAAATTTCTCAACACTGCCATTGTAGTGCATAAAGAAGCAAGAGACAACACATAAAAGAATGGACATGGCTATGTTCCAAAAAAAATTTCATTTACAAAATAGGTGGCAGGCCAGATTTGGCCTGCAGGCTGCTGTTTATCAATCCCTAGTCTAAAGCAAGGGAACTATAATAGTGTCTCAACTGCCTGTTTTGTTTTAGAGAAAAGGTTTAAACAAAATGCTTTAATCATTCAAGACAAATTAATAATTAGACTCTAATATATTTAACATTATCTTACGCTATTTTTTATATTATTTAAGCATACAAAGGGTCAAAGGTTTTAATACAGCATTAGCAGGAGTTTTATTACCCCTCTGCCCAGGAAAGCCAAATGCAAAAAGAAGGAACAAAACTAAAATCTTTGGGTCCAAGAAAAATCTAAACTTTCTCTAATTCATTTTTACACCTTGGCAGCATAAGTAGATAAACAGGAGAAGCAGTGCTTTAGAAGTTTTAGGTTCTCCGGAGTGTTATTAGAGCCTGCTTCATGGTGAAGTAAGAGAACCACTCTCTGTAACCCAGAAGGCTTAGGGGACAGTATGATGAATTTTTAGCCTTTACCAAGAGGCTAAAAAAAAGGCTCTCTGTTAAGAAAAGCAGCACAGCTTTCTCTATGGAGCACACCCCACCTCCTTTCCCCAGGCGCGTTTTTTTTGCCTCTCTTTCTCCTAAGCTCCAAGGACCCTCTTTTGCCTCCGTAACTTATTTCCTGAGCCCATGTCTTTTACAGCTCACTTTTTCTACCTCTGTGACTTTCTAAATAAACTTTCTCTCAAAGAGAGAGAGAGAGAGAGAGAGAGAGAGGCAGCAAAGTCCCGGGGTAACTACAGTCCTAAGTAAAATGAAAGGATAGTAGAGCCCAATAAATAGTCAATGGCATATTCCCAGAGCGGCTCTTTAAATCTGACTCTACTTCTGGAAATTGGTGTGTTCATACATGAGGCTGGTAGGTTTATTTTAGCTTGTTGTGACAGTGCAGTAGAAACCTCTCAACTTCTCCTAAACATCAAACCAAAACAAAACCAACTAGTAGTGAACTTACACCTGCTGGCTGCTGGCACTGAGAGGCTGTAACCAAGAGAGCTCGCTCCAACTTCAGACCTGTATGGACCATCTCCGCCTGCCAGAAAGGAGAAGAATCAGCTCTTGATGACACATTACAGCTGCAGAGGTACTGATTAGAATAACCTGAAACCTCCACTTCCATGTACTTTGGTAGCAACCCAGGCACTCAACATTGCTTTCCTCGGGGATTCCAGATTCCAGGGACTGACAGCAGAACTACACATGTAACTGTTTCTGTTGAAACTAATTAAGGATGCATATCCAGAAAAAGGAGGTAATCAGGGTTAGTCTTAGATGAAATAAAATTAGCAAATGCACATGCAGTGTGATATGAAGTTCGCTGAAAAATCCCTCCTGCATCTCATCACCAAAAAACAGTGAAGAATAAAGGCAAAGACCTACATTTATGTCTAAAATTCTCAAGGTATTTACTCCTTTAGGTTAAAGCTATTTCTCAAATGTTGGATCATGATCCATTCATAGGTAATTAATCAAATCAACTTAGTGAGCCATAACCTGCACTTTATTAAATGAAATAGATTAAAATAGTAAATGCAATGCATCAGCTTGAAATTATTTCCCCCCAAAAAGTGCAGTACAAGTACTAGAAGCACTGTTTTGTGAAACATATCTGTTACAAGTATGTATTTTTTAATAGGGTCATGGTCAAAAATAATTTAAGAAACATGGTATAAGCACTACTAAAATATAAAAATTCAAATAAGATCATCTATTTCTTCTGGATTTGCATTTTTAAAACGTTACTGACGGTATAAAGTAAAAATGCAAGCCCCAACACTCCTATTTAAGTCCTAGTTCTACTCTCCAGAGTTAACACTACTGCCAACAGATGGTATATAAGAAGCTCAAAATAGATCTTCCAAAGATCAAGCAAGCAGTCCTGGTGGAGGGTCAGGAAGATCATAAACATGGTTATTGCTTACAATGAATCACTCAGAAGACTAGCAAGAAGATTTTGGGCCCCAGAGAGAAATATATATATATATATATATATGAGTGTGGGGTGGTAGTGATGACACTGGTGACCGCACATGAAAGGAAGCGGGTAGAGAGGCAACAGAAAATGAAGGGAGGTGGGTGGAGTGGCACCTGTCATTGTCTAGTTCATACTCTTGCTGTGGGATAAATGTGAAAATAATCCACATTAACATAACCAATAGCTATAAAGCACAGTGTCATAAATGCTAAGTCATGATAATGACTCTTGAATAAGCCACCCTAGGCTTGGTTACATAACATGCTGGCATGAGACTGGTAGCAGTTCTCACTACAAAGATGAATTGAGCTATATTTTATGCACCAAGCAAGTTGTCTGTATAAAAGAAGCCCACACAGATTATGTGGTAAAAGCAGGAGGCCTAGAAAAATCTGAGGAACAGTTCCAATGCCTGGACTGAACTCCAGGCAGAAACTGTCTAGAAAGGAGCCAGGAGCCTCTCGAGGGGCTCTGAAACCAAGGATGACTAGGATTTGAAGAAAGGCATCAGTCCTTTTTAAAAGAGAGAAAAATGGATAAAACATCCTTACGTGTTTTTGCACATCTCCTCCAATCTCTTTACTGATCTTCAGGTACTCTGCCACAGGACCAGCAAGAAGTGAATCAAAGCCTTGCACATAGGGAACTGCTCCTGCTCAAGACAGATCCACCACAAATAATCAGTTATGCACCAGAAATTCAATGATTTGTTAAAAGGCACTTCCATATAAAAGTGGAAAGGCAAGGCTACCTAGTAACAGAACTCTAGAACATGAGTCAGAAAACCCAGGTTCCAGTTCCAGCACCAACACTAACTGGCTGTATCCCCTCAACTTAGACCTTTTCCCTCTCTGAGCTTAATTTTATATAGAAAACGAAAATAAAATGATCCCCAAGGTTCCTTTCAGCTCCAACATTCTATGATTCAGTTGGGGCATATGCCAAATGGCCAATCTGCCAATCATTTTAAGAGAGAAAATTTTAATATCACTTGTCATCTGTCTTACACTGGAGTCATTCTGCTAAAGAAAGAACAGGAAATAGCACACAAGCAGGAAGTTCTTGTGTTAAAATAACTTAACCACAGGCCTCCCTACACAAGTCACTTCCTCCCTTATCTGTTCACAGCAATACAAATTACAGGCAGTGAACTTTCTAGATGAAGCATTTTGGGAAGTCAACACCAAAGGGAAGAATGCACTGTGAGAGAAAATTTCAGGCCAAGACACTGAGTCTTCACGCAAAGTATTCTGCCGGACTGAGCATTGCTTACCTTTTGGAGCATTGTCTCCATACCCACAGTGCATGTCTGAGGCATGGGATACTGCCTCCAGGCGGCCCACGGCCCTCTCCAATCTTTCTACCAGATTTTGCATGTCAGCCATAACGTACCACCTGCTGAAACAGATCAAATGTCGTTTGTTGTTTTAATATTACATACCTGCCTAAGGAGAAAAGACAAAGTATCAGGTGAGGAGGATGCCAATTCTGAAGGACAGAATCATTTAATAGTAAAATAAGATGGAAAAGTAGTCTAGCACATTTGCAAATTCATAAAGACCTCATTAAACAGGAGAACTACCCAGGAAAACATATTTACTGAAAGCAAATGCTTACTCACTCAAATACTTACTATTTATGACACCACAAAATTTAGAATTTACAAAATATAGTCACATTTATTATCTTAGCTTTTGTCTTCCAAAAACTATTCAGGGGCAGAAGGAAAATGATTACACTCTTAAAGATAGGAAACTTAATTTTAGTGAAGTTAAAGGACTTGCCTATAGTCAGTCACATGACTAAATGGGGATGCCAGTGCTCAAATTCAAGTCTGGCTCTAAAGTCAGTTGTTTTTCCGCCAACATCTTGCTGCCTGTATATGAATGCCCCAAACCAAGATGGATAGTATATTTATCATGCCCTCAGTAACTTATAACCTAATACAGGAGACGACATGCACATTAACTAACAACTATAAATCACATAGAAAAAAAAAATTAAGGTAACCTAAAAATAACAGGATTTCAGAGAAGGGAATATATCAGCTGAAAGAATCAGATAAGCATAGAATGGAGAAGCTGCCATTTGAGCCAGATTTCAAATAAGAATGGGTGGGATCTGGATATGAAGTAAGAAAGAACAGACACATCCAGGAGAGCTTCTTACAGACCTTTCACAAGTATTAGTTTATCTGAACTAGCCTCATTCAGTGTCTACTACCCTAAAGACAGCATGCTGCACCAGAGAAGGGACTTTCTGACTTGTTCCCTATTATGCTCTACCGTCTAGACCACTTACCTGACAGGTAAAAGGTGTTCAATAAATATTTATGAAACTAATAAACCTGAAACATAGCATCCCAAAACTCCAAAGGGACAAGTGTTCTGAAAGCTACCCATACTATATACACAAATAAGTGTTAAATGTTGTCAACATACATAAAATGTCTGAGACCATAAGTAATCTCATAAATATCGATGAAATTTCAATCAAAGCCATGATTTGCTTGGAGATACTCCATTTCAAAGCATTAATTGGTTCAGGTAACTGAAGCGGAATCAAGTCAACTCCCTGGAAGTGCCTAAAATGACCACAGCAGTTACAATTCCCTCAAAGGTGACATGCCAGAAGATCTCAACTTAACACATTGTCCTCCCTGTGGAAGAGATAAGCAGCCCACAAGATAGAGTATCCCTATGTATGTGCTCTGGTCTCTCTGGGTGACTTGCCAGAGAATGTTGTTTAAAAGAGAATCAAAGAAAAAAATGAGAATGTGAACCAAATAAACCTTTTCATCCCCTGGCCTGGAGATGCAGCAGAAGCCTCCACCCTCTACTCTACTCACAAATAGAGAAGACTAGAAGCAGCCAGTACATTCTCCCTTATGTAATGCTGCCCACTCTGCATACTCTCCAGGGACAAACTCACATATAATTTACCATACTTGATAAATCCCAGGGGGAAAGGGAGCAAATGCAGTAAACTACCAAGCTATCTTCCATTAATAGATACCACCTGTTCTAAAATATGTTCCCTTCACACAATGGATGCTACAGATTGAGGCCAGTGTTAACATGGAAACACAGTACAAATATCTCTGGAGACTGCCAGGGTTGGTAAACACTTACCAACCCCAAAAGCTTAATATAGCTTCATAGGATTTTGGCTCCTCCCCTTCCCTCCCCATTTCACTTATAAGTATGAACTGTGCCCTGACTTGTGTGGCTCAGTGGATTGAGTGCCAGCCTGCAAACTCAAAGGTCACCAGTTCAGTTCCTGGTCAGAGGACATGTCTGGGTTGTGGGCCAGGTCCCCAGTCAGGAACATGCAAGAGGCAACCAATCCATGTTTCTCTCACACATCATGTCTTTCTCCCTGTCTTCCACTCTCTAAAAACAAATAAATAAAATCTTTAATTGCTACATAAGCTACAGTTCTGCTATCTAACTTAAACAAAATGAAAAGGGTAATACAGCTATCATTTATAGCTAATCTCATCCTAACACTAACCAAATATAGAACAGTACCTACTTTTTTGTTCTTGGTGGGGGTGGGATGAAATGTGAGATGATATGGGAAAGAATGTGCAGAACTGAAGGGACCAAAAGATATGCCTTGTCTCATTATCTACGTACACATTCACATTCTTCATGTGGTTGGTCACATCTACTCCCAAACCCTCCACTATCATTATTGCAGTACCATCCAGTTTGCTTGCCAAGTGGTACCACCACAACTACCTACAACTAACAACTCCCTGAGCAGCATATCCAGTGCAGGCCACTTTTCTATGATTCAGAATTTTAGATCCAGCTTCTTCCTAGACATCTATACCTGGATGTCCCAAAGGCACCTCAAGCTGAAATGTCCAAAACCAAACTCATCCTCTTCCCACCCACGACCCCCATGTCTCAGTAATCCAGTACTATCATCAATCCCCTGACTGACCACACTAGTAACCGGAGAACTGCTAGGCAGTCAAGTATAGTGGTGGGTTAAGAGCATTTTCTTTAGAGAAGTCGGACAGATTGGGGTTTGAATAAAAGCACTCACTGGCTCCATGAATAGGAGTGTTAACAAACCTTCTAAGCCTCAGCTTCCTTACCTCTGTAATGGAGACAATATAAAATTCAAAGGGCTACAGTGAGAATCAAGAGGAAATACCTGTACAGGTACTTGGCTCAGTCATAAAAAATATTAAGAATTCCTAAATGTTAATTAGATTATCTTCTTCTCTACTCCCCAAATCTAATCAATCATCAAAATCCACAGGCTCCATCTTGCATATCTCTTGAATAATTACCCCTTGCCTACATCCTGATTGATAAAAATTGAGTCTTTATGGCTGCCTAGTTACTGCAATAACCTAGCCTCCCCTAATTCCGGTAATACAATCCCTTTATCTGGCCTCCACATTATTGTACCACAGTGATCCTTCTTAAAGGCAAAGGTGATTATGAGTCTTTTACTTGATACTATTCAGAGTAAAGTCCAAACAAGGTTCCCATAATCTGGTCCTGCTTTATCACCTACTAGTCCTCCAGTTTTATCTCTTGCCACGCCTTTTCTCAGCACACGACCGTAATTCAGGACTACTTGCATTTTCCAGAAAGAGTCGTGCTTTCTCTCCCTTCTGACCCTTTATAATGCTATTCTCATTACTTGGTTGCTTTCCCTTCCCAATATGCCCTGTCTCAGAACTCCTACCAAGGTGTTGCCTTCTCCAGGAAGCTTTTCTCATTTGGCATGCTTTCCCCACCCTCCGCAATTCCTATCCTTCAGTAAGTCTTAGGTAAGGTATCACTGCCTCAAGAGGCATTTCCAGTATGTGCTCCCTCAACACTGTGCACTTATCCCTACCACACATTTAACACAAAGGTTTAATATCACTTATTTAATAGTCAATAGGCAATTACCCACCCTAGGGCAGGAAGCATGTCTCATCTTTGTAATTCCAGTACTACAGGTGAACTAGGCACTATAAATACTGTAGGTTGGTCTAAGGATCCTTGGCGGGAAGGGGATGATGATCATGATCATGACGATGATAATAATAATGGTCTTTACCCTCTCTACCCTAAATACAAGTTTGGTTGTCTCCTCTCTGACAAATCTGGAGAGAAGTGGTTTTCTCCTTTTCTTTTGTTGTTTGCTTGTCTGCTTTAGGATCTTAAAAACACCCAGATCTTTCAAATAAATTCTGCCTTCTTGGGCAAAAAATCACATTGCTACAGAGATCTCCAAACCAATTCTATAGGAAAATAAGCTTGTTTATTAGATTATATAACATTAATTTAAAATAATACTCTCTTATTGCTATGCTTTATATTACCAATCTGTTCCTTCTTTTAAGACTTCATTTAAAAAAAAACCTTACTCCTATGAGGTGTATTATGAAGATATTGATCCCCATCTTTAGAATGAAGAAACTAACAGAAGTGAAAAAGCTTGTCAGATATCAACCAACCAGGGGGCAGAGAACCTAGGTATGCAGCACAAATTTTCTGAATCCTAGTCTGAGTCTCTTTTATAACCCCACAAGGCTTTCAAGCAATTAAGTGACTATGTGGTTCATCAGAGCATCCAGTCACCAGTTTGCTGAGCACAGTACTATGAATTCAAGGCTTCTCTATGGTGTCTTTAGTTACATTATTAGCAGCTTTCAATTTTCTCCATGAAGGCCAATATTTTTCACATTTAGGCTAGATGACATGTTTGGAAAACAAATGTTTAAAATAAGGGTTTTCCCAAAAAATACAGAATTGCCAGAGCAGAAAACTCTACCTAATATTGTTCCTTGCCATTTCTGATTAACAATAGCCAAGAACTATATGAAGACTTCATAAATGAATGTATAGACTCCCAACTATTTAAGCACTTATCATAAAAGCTTCAGAAAGAGAGGAGTCCTAATTACACAAATCTAAATAAAACTAGGATTCAGGAGACCAAGGTCTGAGTCCCAACTCTGCCACGTATTAACACATGTCTTAAAAGACATTAGCATGTCTTTCCAAACTTTCTTTAACAAAGTTTTAATGAAGTATTAACTGTATTACTTTAGGGCAGTCATCTAACAGATCCTTACCTAGCACACAGAGAAGTAAGGAATGAAGGAGTACATTTTATCGATGAGTAGTTACTTTGGGAGCCTTCACATGCAGTTCAAATGTAAAATGTTATCACTGTACACTTGTGTGCTAGAATACAGACCTCCAGGAGGATGCATATTTATCCATTCTCTTTCCTGAACCCTAGCCCCATTCATTCACAGCATCTAAAAAAACCCTGGCACACAGAAGATGTTCATAAAGCGAAAGTGCTTAGCACTGTGGCAGCTACTGAAAAAATAGAAGACACATGGTCTCTGCTGTCCAGAAGCTTTTATTCTTATTAGGAAGGACAATGCAGATGAAATGTTAATGTAATAAATACTGAACATTATATTTTTAAAAGTTGTTAGGGATTATCCAACTTCACCTGAATCAGTTACAGTATCAGACTTTATACTAAAACTTTTTCTTTGAAGAATATTACATGGTTCTGAATTATATAGTGTAAATGACTATGTGGTCTGATAGTTCAGAAGAAATCAATGAGGACTGAAGGTAATCTGGTTTCAGAAGGGAAGTGGGGCATCTTGCTAAGAAAAAAGGGAAGACATTCTAGAGCAATCAGAAGCAAGGAGAGAACAAGGAGGCTATGTACAGAAAGTACAAGTGAGTTAGCCTGCACAGATCATGTGGCATAAAGTATCATGAGATATAAGGCTGGATAAGTTATGGAGGGCAATGAAAGCCAGGCAGTATTTGAATTTGATGTTGTGATCAATATAAAGCCATTCAAGAATTTTGAGTGAAGGAATAATACAATGAAAGCTAAATTTTACAGTGTCTGATAAACAGAATGGGATTTGGAAAAAAAGGAAGATACCAAGGTCTAACTTAGGTTGAAAGCTAGTGTTCATCTAGCTGTAAAATAAAGTTACTACGAAAAATATTTTTTATATTTCAAAGTTTAAAATCCACAACATCTAGTGTCTAATCAGGTATTAGAAACCAAATGAAAATAATCAATTAACCTATAAATAATCAGTTTTTGGCAATGAAGAGACCAGCACCTGAATTAAGTGCTGTGAAAATATAAAAAAAATGGTTAAACAGTTTTTCTACTCTAAGGGAGTCTGGCAGGAGAAACAAAGCTACCTTCCACTGAACCACTTGGTCTCAGGATTAACAGGGAGTGTGGAAATCATCTTGTAAAAAACACCATCTGATGCCAGAAAAGTCCTTTTAACATTCCTAGGAGTTAGTTAGGTAGCCTCTGTTCAAATACCTTCAGTGTGGAGAACCCAAGACTTCTGGAAGCCACCCATTCCATTCAGACAGCTCAAAGTATCTAAAAGTTCTTCCTTATATGGAGGCAAAATTGGCTTCCCTGCAACTTCCACCCACTGATCTTGGTTCGCCCTTGGAGGTCACACAAAACAAGTGTGCATTAAACACAGAACAAGTAGTAACTGTGTAGCACTGACTACTTAGTACAGAAGCTTTCAGAGAAGGAGTCCAAGATGATTCCAGAGTTATAAACCCAGTGGCCTAAGAGAATGATGACACTATAAGCAGAAACATGTTCTGCAATGTTCCAGTTAGGGCAAAAAGATGAGGTCAGTTTTGGATATATAAAGTGTGAAGAGACAAAGCTTCTAATAGAAATATCCAGTAAGTAGTCAGAAATAAAGCCTGGGGAAGATCAAGGCTGGAGAGCAACGTCTCCAAGTCATCGACAAAGAAATGAATAGGCTCTTGGAGGGATATCACGCAGAGCAAAAAGAAACTAGAACCTTGATTCTCCAGCAATTTCTTTTGTAGTCTGAAACCAAGATAAATCAGAACTGGCTAGTGATACCTGTCAAAGCTGCTTCATACTCTCCATCATTCTAACAATTCAAGCAACCCAATTCCTTCTGCCTATTCAAGGAAGGTCATCCTGAAGTAAATGGAACCAGGTTACTCCTATAGATCTTGTCTCATCTCATCAGGCAATTAAGCCAGTTGTATGAATCTCTATGAGAGTAGGAAATTGCTAGGCTTAAAGTGTTTTCTACCTTTTCCGGTAGTTGTTCCTCTAAATCATAAACTTAAGTGAAAATGAAAAGAAACTATACAAGGCAGCCTGTATGCTACAGCAGCACAACTGATCTGCTTCAAAATGCTTCTCTTGGCCTTGACTTTGTAATTCTCTTCCTCAGATGTTATCCTAAGAAACTAATCCTAATGTGGGAAAAATGATAGGTGGGAAGATGTTCACTACAATGTTAACTTAGACTTCTGATTATAGCGGAATAGCCAAATGCTCTGCGGAAAAAGACTTGAAGAAAACAAAATTTAAAGTATTTGTCACATCAGAGTGATGAGGTTTTGAATAATCTGCCCCTCTACTTTCCAAACTTTCTTTAACAAAGTTATGTAATTTCTCGCCCTGGCTGGTGTGGTTCAGTGGATTGAGCACCAGTCTGCAATCTGAAAGGTCCCCAGTTTGATTCCCAGTCAGGGCACATGCCTGGGTTGCGGGCCCGGTCTCCAGTTGAGGGGCATGCGAGAGGCAACTGATTGCACATTGTTTCCTCTCCCTTTCTCCCTCTTCTCCACCCCACCCTCCGCCCAAGATAAATAAATAAACTGTTTCTGCCTCTCTAAAAGCATTTTCAAAAAAAACAAAATTCCATAATTTCTTTATAATAAAAACAAAACATCTCCACTTGGCTATTCTCTTAAGCTACCACTGAGCTATAAGGCATTGGTTCTACTCCTAACAATATAGAAATTCTCACCAGGCTCTAACATGTCACAAAGCAAGACTTAGACATGCTAATAAGACATACTTACAAGTTGGCTGTTTTAACCCAGAAACCGAAGAACAGACACCACTTTGCCCCGGTAAAGATGCCATCTAAATCTAACCCAAATCAGGAGCCACTGTTCTTCCCCAAGCATTTGGTTTCACTGATGAAACCAATGACATTTAGTGTCTGAGTCATTGCCACCTGAGGCTTAGATTAAGAGAAAGAAAGGTCTATCTTCTAGGGAGGGAAAGAATCCAATTCAGTATCAGCACTAGTCTCCTGTTCCCTCCTTAACATGGTCTTCTATCTGAAACTCCAGGAATGAGTAAAGCCAGTAATAGTGTACAAGTTGAAGTCAGACTTGGGAACTAGCTCTTTCAACAGTCTAGGGCAAACAGATAATTCTGTGTCGCACTGGGTTCCTCTCTCTGTTACATTCAAAGATTACAAGAACTAACTGCTTAAGAGCATTTAGCAGGCATCTTTGATGTTGTACAAGGAAAAACTGCATTGGCTGATTTCAGCGGAGCAATTGCTTTAAACAGAACAGCATTTCCCATTCTCAAACAGAAAGACAGATTCAAGGATGCCTTTTGTCCCGAGCCATGATTCAGCTACAATTAAATGTATGAAAAGATCTGTGACTGAGTCTATAATTAACTTAAATACAGGAATTTTTATGACCTCTGGAGGAAGAAAGGAAAAAACAAAGCAAGCAAACTTATTCCTTCCGTGAAACATTTCAACTATATTTTCCAGTCAGATGCAATAGTTTGACATGACAGGTTTGGTAATAACACAAGGCAAACAAAACTGCATTGTACATGATGAATATTTTTAGACCTTTGATTCTTTTTATGGGGTTTATGTGATAGTTTATCAAGAAAAAAAAAAGTTTCATGATGGATGCTATTGCTGCATCAAAAATAAAACTATAACAGTTTAATCAATCAAAATAAATGTTGAGTACATCATTAAACTATATGCAATTTAAAATAAATGATAATCCCCTGTCTGCTAAACCAAGCTGTATAAATGTAGGCAACATGAACAAAACAGGAATTTATATATTCCCCTGACATAGGGAATATACTAGGAGGGGCAAAAGTAGGTTTACAATTGTCCATGTGAAAAAAAATACAATAATTAATAAATAATCATACAAGAATAAACTGTTTTGCATACTCACAAATGTAAACCTACTTTTTCCCCATCCTGTATAAATCTCCCAACTTTCACTGTCAATTAACACAAAGCTTTCTTCTAATGAGTGCCTAAAAATCAGTAGTATTTCTCTATTAAAATCGCAACTTCTGATGAAAAAAAAAACAAAAAGGCAAATCCTTCAAGGATTACCCAGGAATTCCTTGAATAAACACAAATTCTTGATGTATCAATGAAACACACGATTCATTCATTGCAAGGTATCCAGTGCTTCTCATGTACTTAGCCATATGCTGTGCTAAGCATGGCCATGGAGCCTGCCCACAGAGAAATTAGTTAGATAAGACACTGTGCAATCGTAGCTATGATACTTTTTAAGGCAGTGGTTCTCAATCACGGATAATTCTGTCCTCCAGGAAACATCTGGCATTGTCTCAAAACACTTTTGGTTGTCACAATTTAGGGAGTGCTGACAGCATCTAATGGGTAGAGGCCAGAGTTACTGCTAAAATCCTACAATGTACAGGAAAACTCCACAACAAAAAATTATTCAGCTCAAAATGTCAACTGTGCCAAGGTTGAAAAACCCTGTGTTAATGTAATGAGTAGCAAAAGGGAAGTGCTATAGATACGAATAAAATGCTAATGTGGCAGTTTAGGACTTTCTAAATTAGAAAGTCAATCTGCAACATCCAATGAAAACTAATTAAGATAAGGGTCCGGTTTTGGAGAATTTTGGAAACCAGACAATGGAGTTTATAGACTTGATTCTTTGGCAATATGAAAGCAATGGAGAGTAACGAGATGAAAATGGTGCCTTTTAAGATTGGTTTGGTTTGGTTTGGTTGTGGTAGAGAAGTTGAAGTATAGGCATGAAAGCCAGGTTAGTAGAAAGTAAAGGAAGAAACTGATGATGACAATTCAAAGGGATGATCACTAGGACTGGGTAAAGATATGGCTTGAGAATCCTCAGATTTTGAATCTCAGGATTAAATTTCAATTCAGAGGGTTCAACCTCCAATGATACTTTGCATTTGCTCTTTTAAGTAAAATGAATCTTTGACTCACAATGTTTCTCAGAAAACTGAAATGAGGAAGTCACTTTTTAAAGGCTTAGTCCCCACTTAAAAAAATAATTGCAACTAAACAATAGTATGTAGAACCAAGAAAAAGGGTGAGAACCAAGAAAAAGGATGACAATAAATATCACCCTTCAGGTTGGAAACAGAACATTTAACAAACTAAGCAGCTAACCTCCTCAAGGCAACAATACACTCACCAAATCTTAAGAATACCACCATTTCAGTTTGCATGGCAGGTTGTACTTGACAAAGTACTTTCACTACTACCATTTTATTTAAACTTCTCTAAGACATAAATTATGATTGATCAAAGATTTTGGAAGAAGAAAAACACAGGAAATTCCTTCATTCTCTTTTTTAAAAAATTTATTGATTTTTAGGGAGAGGAAGAGAGAGAAGCGGGGGGGGGGGGGAGATAGAAACATCGATACTCTATTCCACTTACTTATGCGTTAGTTGGTTGCTTCTTGTATGTGCCCTGGCGGAGGATCAAACACACAACCTCGGCATATGGCGATGACGCTCTAACCAACTGAGCTATCTGGCCAGGGCAGGAAATTCCTACAAAAATTTCTTTATGCTGTACTGCAGCAACTCAAACAATAAGCAAATTGCCAACCACAGAATAAAATACAAATGCCTTCAAACAAGGCACCAAAAGCCATTCATAACCTGGCATGCATCTTCCTTTTTTCTGGTCTTATCTTCTGCCACAAACTCCATGTTCCCCTTCTCTGAACATAAACTCTCTTCTGCCTCCACATCTTTGATCTCGCCGTTTCCAGCAGTTGGGATACTTTAGTAGACATCTTTGCTTGGATGTGCTGCAAACACCTTGAACTCAGTATGTCCAAAATTAATTTTCTTTCCGTGCTACCTCCCTACTCATCCCTCCCTCTTACCTTACCTATGTTGGTAAATGGTACCACCCAGTTCCCTCAGCCATAAAACCAGGCAATCATCCTCGACTACTTTTATTTCCTCTCTCCTATCAACAATCAGCCTCCAGATTTATGGATTCCATCTTTTTTAATACTGCTCAAATTTGATTCCTCTTCTTCCCGCTGTCATTGTCTTAGTTCAAGTCAAGATCACGGTAACAGCTTCCAAACACTGGTTTACTTCCTCATCATGTCTCTTCCCACTTGACAGACTGAACTTTCTAAAACATAAATCTAACCACATCATTTTCCTACATAAAACCGTTCAGAGCCTCCTCATAGCTTTCAGGGTCAGAGCCAAATTCCTTAGCACGGTTTACAAGATCGTCATATTTGACCCCCACCACTGCCCATTTCCTCACTTCTCCAAGCATTACTAGGATTCCAGTCACATTGAATTAGTCATGTCTTTCATATGTCCAGATCTCCATGCCCTTGCACTTGTATTCTTTGCATGGAAATCTCTTTTCCAGATTCACCACATGGCTAAGACTTAGCCTCCAATTTCCTCCTCAAAGCCTGAAAACCCGGCTCAGATATTACTCCTCTATTGTCTCATAACCCTGTACTCACAGTGCACAACATTGTAAGCCATCTCTGCTTTACTTACCTGTGCCCTCCTCCACTCCATGAGAACAACTGTACTCTTAGCAACCAGGGCTAAGAGCCTCATTTAATATGTGCCTCACACAAATTAAAGGCTCAAGAAATAACTAAATGATGAATGTGCTGGGGTGCCCATTTTTCACTTCAACAGAGATCCCTACAAAAAACTTTCAACTGACACAGTTCTGATACTAACCTCTGCTTTAAAAGGTTCTCATCCTCTCTTCATCAAGCTTATTCCTATTCGTCCTTCAAAATTCATCTTAAACTTTCCTTCTGCAGAAGGAATTTTCCTGAGCCCTGTGTTCCATACTTCCATAGTATGCTGTTGTTCTTTCCTAACACTCATCATCACATTTCTAACTACTTTTTTTTAAGGTTTTATTTATTTATTCTTAAGAGAGAGAGGAAGGGAGGGAGAAAGAGATAGAGAGAAACATCCATGTGTGAGAGAAACATCGACTGATTGTTTCTCCAAGGCGTCCTACTGGGACCTGGCCTGCAACCCAAGCATGTGCCCCTCAACCGGGACTCAAACGGGCAACCTTTCCTTTTGTGGGATGATGCCCAAATGAGCTACACAGGTCAGGACCATAACTACTTCTTAAACGTCCCCACAAACATTGTTAGCTCCTAATGGCAGGCTCTATCTGGTTTTGTTTCAAAACTGCATTCCCTGGATGTGGCAGAGTGCCTGAGACAGAATAAACACATTTGTACTAAATTTAATTCTGTGAGATGAATAGAGATCTCCACTTAAAAGTTTCAAAAAATGATTTAAAAATAAGTTAAATAAGGCCTCTATAGCTACAGATGCTTGGCAGTGGGGCAGGACCAAACCTGAGCCATCTGATTTCAGGACCAGAAGTATGCAACACCTTCAGTAAAGTTAACTTGACTATTCAGATTAAGTGCAACAGACTAGGAGGAAGAGAAGACTGCAAATACAAGAACCTGCGGCGCACCCCCCACCCCGCTTTAAAAATCTCCCCAGGCATTCCAAACACGCTGCATTACAAAAAGAAAAGAAAAAAGTTCCAAGCAGCCTGTAACTTGGTGGCCTTCAAACTGCAGTTGCCCAAGAAAGGACACCAACAGAAAGGCCGCTCCAAGACGGAGAAAGGTTCCTGGGAAATGAACGTGGAAAGAGTCTGGGGCTTAGATTTAAGTAACTGAAGTCATGATTCCAACTGTTTCCCTCGTTCACTATGAGATCGTAGACCAGCCTCTTCTCTCTGAATCAATTTACCCATCCGTGCAATGGGGGCGAGATGGGAATAAGGAAGACTACTAAGGTCTCGGAAGTTCTTTCAGTTAGGACACCTTAGGCCTCCGGTGAGGCTGATGACGGAGACTGAGAAAGGGCCTCCCCAGGACAACCCTGGTTCAGTTGGTCACCCCGGCCCCACCTCAAAGGACCGCGCCCCGAATCCTAGGTCGGCCTGAGGGCCTCCGCCCCAGCCCCCTCAACAGGGTTCACCACACACGCAAAGGCCAGAAACATTGGCCATTAACCGCACCAGGGATCAGTGGGCCGCAGAGCGTACCCTAGTCCCTACCCCGCAGACGCACCCTCACCTCGGAGTTCTGCCTCACCTCGGGACTGCGAACAGCCGCTCTCCACTTCCGGCAAGAACCGCCCAGCAATCTCCGCGCGACCCACTTCCGGGCCCTCACTGGGCGCGGCACCCCCACCGGAAATAAACGGCCGGTTCAAACAGCTGTCTAGAGGAGGGCCCCGGAGGAAGTCTGGCTGCCCGGCTCGTGACTCCACCCCCCATTCGCCACACCCGGGAGATTATTCGCTAGCCTGCAGGGCACATGCAAAAGAGCCCCGCCCACAGGGCGGAAGCTATTCTGGGGGCGTGCTCTAGGCTAGTCACGCACCTTCAACCGTAGGAGACGCAACCGACGGGACCAATGAAGGGACGAAATTAACAGCTAAGCTCCACCTCCGGAGAAGGAGGACAGGTGAGTGGCTAACTCTCCTATCAGTTTGGGCCCAGTGGCAAAGGCCGGTTCCTTTTAACAGCGGTCCGAAAGGGGTCTTGTAGGATAGGTAGGTTTTTTCTGAGGGCTGGAGTTCAGGCTACCGTCAACTGTGCGTGATGATAGAGGCTAAGCTCTGCCTCTCTCTGGGCATGCATACCTCAGTTTCCCCGTTTGTGACGTAGGGAGGTCATTGGCCTTGGACAGAGTTCTGGGGGGGTCTGCAGAAGCTGGGTGTGGGGAAAGGGTGGGAGAGCGTGGTGGGCTCAGCCCTGGGTTTCAGGGCGTGCCAGCTGCTGCCAAGCTCGCTCTGCCAGGTCTGGGAAGGTGGAAGCTCGCCCCCACTTCCTGTTTGTTCGGTGCGATCTGTGACCATAGATGGTCAGGTCTCGGTCCTCGCGGAAGCCTCCGCCCTGCGGTTTTGGAGTCCATCCTCCGCCGAGTAGGGTGTGGTCTCTGAGAATAAGATGAGCGGAATTAAAGGAGGTACTGCTCCATTCCTTTAAACCCCGACCTCTGATGCAGCCTTACCCCAGGCTGGGCGTGGCCAGCCACCTGCCACTCGGTTCAGCGGAGGTTCTGCACGGTCGCTACACCCCGGTTGCTGCACCCCGCAGAGATGCTCGGTTTTGCTTGCTTCTCTGACCTGGGGGTCAGAGCTTTTCTGCCTGAAGGATCACATTTTCTAACCAGTGATTATCCTCCCACAAAGATTTATTTTCAGGAGGAAAAAAAAAAAAAAGGCGAGTCCTGTATTTCCCATTCCTTCAGTCGAACGACTGTGATAGTTCCAAGCTTCAAGTTGAATGCAGGCGTTATATGCCAGAGTCATTCATTCAACAAATACTCTTGTTATAATAAGAACTACCATTTACTGCACGCTGACTACACGCCAGGCCTGTACTGAATCCTTTAAGTGCGTTTTCATTTAATTGAAATAGGAACACTCTGCAGTAGGTACAATTAATGGCCTCCAGTTTTAAAATGAGAAGCTGAATTATTTGCCAAGTTGAAAAAGTAACTGTTGTGCCTTTGAAAGGAACACATCTGACTCTAAATCCCATGAGTTTAACTTCTATATATAGATGATGCTGAAATCACTTGGGACAGTTTTGAGGTAGCGTTGCCTCTCCTCTGGATAAGGAAACATCCCTGGTTTTAGTCTTTGCTTAGGACCTTAACTAGGGGTCAGACTTTTATCAGCTTAGCTAATTTCTAAGCCTGGACTTCTTCCCAATTGTATGACCTCTAGTATGTTTGAAAGAAAAATGACAGCCCTGGCTAGTGTGGCTCAACGGATTGAGTGCCAGCCTGCAACCAAAAGGTCGCAGGTTCAATTCCCAGTCAGGGCACATGCCTGGGTTGCAGGCCAGGTCCCCAGTAGGGGGTGTATGAGAAGCAACCACACATTGATGTTTCTCTCCCTCTCTTTCTCCCTCCCTTCCCCTCTCTCTAAAAATAAATAAAATCTTTAGAAAGATAAAAATGAAAAGACAAAGTATTATGCAAAAATTGGAGATTTTAAATATTTACATTTAACAAAAAACATTGTCAAAAGCTCACACACACAAACTTTGACTTTATTCATACATAACATCAAAAGGTTGTATCTGAGTGCTTCATGCATGTACCACTCAGAGCAAATAGCGTCCCTGGCCTTCATTTTGATCACCTCTATGTTTAGCCCTTCTAAATCTCTTAGTTAGAAACAGTAAATACCTAGACCACTTATGCATCCTAGAGGAAGAGGAGAGAGAGGAGGAAACAGGAAGGAGGAGGAGGAAAGGAAGCAAGTTTCTCCATCTATAAAACTGGGATATTAATTCACAAGGTTGTAATAAGAAACAAGCAATAATCTATGAGAAACCACTTTATAAAGTGATTTTTTTTTTTTTGGAAAGAGTGCACATATGAGTAAGGCACAACCCCTTCCCCAAGAAACTTCTAATCTTTTAAGGACTCTAAACATACGCACTTTTAATTCTAGTGGGAGGCAGTTTAAGAGTAACTGTCTTTTTTATTCATTCATTATTTATACATGGAAAAAAATTATTGAGTTCTTCCTCTGTGCCAGGAACCCTGCTTCTCTGTACCAGGCACAACTAGGGTCACAGCAGTGGACAAGTCAGACCCTGTCACTGCCCTCATGGAGCTTCCAGTCTATTGCGGAAACAGGTGTTGCCATCTGGGGTGGTCATCAGAACAGAGGCTGACTACTGGCTTTCAGCTTTTTCCTCCTCACTGATCTTATCCAGTGCCCAGTACTCAATGTCTCATCCCTGGGGGGCTCTCATCAAGCATATGTTCAGTGAGATCCTTGAATTCAGAATAGCCATTTACTGAGCCGAAGTAAATGGATAGAACATTGCAAAGCAAACATGAGTGGAGATGACAGTCTGTGACTGGCTGAGGTGAGAGATTCCTGTAGGAGAGGAATAGAAGATAAACCTTGAAAAAAAAAAAAAAGGTTGAGCAAGCTGTGCCAGGCAGGACAGGTGAAACCTTAATGTGAAAGCAAGGGACAGCTGGTCACATTTCATTTGGAAATACAATTCTAGTTGTGGTGTAGAGCGTGGGCTTCAGTAAGCCAAAAAAAAAAAAAAAAAAAAAAAAAAAGGCAGTGAGGAGACATGTTAGAAGACATACAAAAGTGTATCGAAGGCCTGAATCAAGGCTCTGGTTTGGGGATGCAGGAGAGGGGACAATGCGGAAGACACCATTCTTATAAAGGGAATAGTGAGGAGGAGAAAGAGTAAGACAAAGGGAATGATTTGAATGAACCTTCAGTCTAGATCTAGTTCCCTAGGGATATACTCCCACTGAATACTCCCTTTGGGAGGTCTCACAATCCTAATTAATTATTTGAGCAATTATAATGTTTTCTTTCTCTGTAAGTACATTGAGGTTACAGTCCTTGCCTCCCTGGTTTAAAATTGATACTCAATAGATATTTACGGGAAATATTGACTACATGAAAAGGATGAAAGGGGCCAAAGTAGCTCTAAGACTTAGAGCATGGGTGAATGGAAGACAGGAGGGCGACTGGATTCGAGTTTTAGAGTTTTGAGTCTCAGATTTCAAAATCCAGGCTTGGGAAGAGACAGGGAGAAGGGAGTGCAGTTCATCATTTTGCAAACAAGAATTGACAACAGAGTTGATTGACTCTCACACATGCCCCCTCTTCATCTACTTTGCCATTTTCTCATTTTGCCTAGATTTCAGCACATTTCTAAGCCTGCAGAATTGCTTTGTCTCTGAAAGCACCACCCAAGATTCTTCTTTATCTCTCACAATTTCAGACACAGAAGTCTGGCGGTTCATCTGGAGTGTTTCCCGGCCTGGCACAGAGGATTGCCTGCATCTGTGCAGCCTGGCTCAGAGCCTGTCTGCATTTGGACAGATCCTATATCCCCCTGCCAGGAGGGGGTGATGACAGACAATAATCTGTGTAAACCCATCTTTCTTCCCTTCTTCGGCTGGATCCCAGGCTCCAGCCCATCTTAGGGTCTCAAGTCCAAAAATTACAAGTTCGCAAAAGAAATATAATGTAGTGACAATATAATGTAGTGGTTAAGATCTGGCTACTGCCACTACTGTCGCATAACAAGAAAGGTTGCCCACAATGTCTGCTTCTTTATATCATTGCTTTTTGATTCCAAGTTGTGGCCTGTACCCTTGGCTGCAAGTAAGACTAGATAAATCCGTTTGGAATCTGAATATTTTTGGTGGCAGATAACAGAAAATTTGACTGTAGTGACATTTAAAACAAAGTATACTTTTCTCATATATAAGAGGAATGGAGGTAGGCAGTTTTACTTGCTCTGTAATATCAAGAGTTGATATCTCTGATGTAGTTTGACTTGTAGTTACAAGTTGAGTGTTGTAGCTCAAGCATCATATCATGTTAAGGAAAGAAGAAGGGGAAGGGTCAGTATCTGAAACTAGAGAGCTAAGTTTTGTAAGGAACTCCACAAACCATATCCTGCTTTCTGCCTCATAGCCACATAGCCAAAACCAGCAGTCAACAAATATTTCAACTTCCTTGTTCCTCAGTTCGAACGTGTTTATTTCACACCGTTTCTTCGAACATGTTTATTTCACACCGTTTCTGAATGTCCCCATAGGGACCGAGCCCACAGTTATCTACATTAGCAACCCACTCCTTAATGAACCTTTTATTTGCTTTTCTCTCTTCCCCACTTCGCTTGTCTCAGGGAACCCAAACTAAAGAGGATGGGATTGACTAGATCTGTGATACTAGGAAAGTGACAGTGAGCAGTGCCAGCTTTAATAGTGTAAGATGCAATCTCTCCCTGTTGAGGATATTGCCCAAATATATGAAGGGGATGCAGATGCTGCATGTCCAATAAGAATGATAGAAGTCCACAATAATAAACCCCTGGGACTGGCCAACATCATCACGTACCCTTCTTCCTATACTTACACTGCAAAAAAAAGAAAGAAAGAAAGAAAGAAAGAAACAAAAGTTGTAATTAAAACAACCCTCCTTTTATCGCCTAAACTGTCATCATTACACGCACTCCCCAAATCCCAAAACAGGAATCAACCGAAGTCTCATCAATTACATGATCCAGCTTCAAGCCCAGATCACTGCTGAATAATGTGCATTCTTCCTCCAGTTCCATACTGTTCCTGCTTCAGTGTTCTTCAGTCTATGGATTGAACTTTAAAGTCAACCACCACAACAGACTGCACCCTACATATCTGCAGGGGGAGGAAAGGAAAGGAAAAGAAAATTACATATATATAGTATGTAACTGTTGAACTGGCATGGCAAGAAACCTTCCTAGCTCTCACAAGGCCTTAGTTAATAGTTTTGACTTCACATATCCACTACCCATTACATGCTCTCTTTGTCTTCAATCAGCGCCTCTGTTTCTCGGGGTCATAGTGATGGGAAGAGAAGAGGGCATGAAGGAGGCATGCCACTGTTTTGAAGGCCCTGATCCAGAAGTGGCATATGCCACTTTTACTTCTATTGCATTAACTAGAACTTAGTCATATAAATAAGTTTTTTAGAGGTGACCTTTCTTGAAGGACTGAAGAGTTTGGTGGTCCTGCTTGTATGATATTCCCATAATATTCTTCACTAAGCATAGCAGGAATACGAGGTGCCCTAGGTATCCTCCCAATTATATCCGTGATCCTCCCTTCCTCTGAATGACAGTTCTGTTTTGCCCTGATGATAGGCTCACTCACTCCAGTCAGTCATCACAATCATACGTACCTAGGTGAAGTTTAACAATAAGCTCTCTGGGGTAAAACCTCGGATTTATAGAATTTGCCAGTTTTTACTGTATAAATATTCCCACCACGGCCGATTTTAAACCACCAATGTTATGTCACTGAAAGAGCATTGAGAAAAATGCACTGTGGTGTATGGAATAGCGCCCCTCCAAAGATGCCCACATCCTAATCTCTTGAACCTGTGAATATGCTGTTTTACATGGCAAAAAAGACTTTGCAGATATAATTAAATTAAGGATTTTGAGATGGGGAGATTATCCTGAATTATCCCAATGCAATCACATAGATGCTTATACGGTAAAGAAGGAAGCAGGAGAGGCAGAGTCAGAAAAAAAAGGTGTAGCAATGAAAGCAGAAGTCGTAATGTTGTGACTCAGGAATGTGGGCAGCCTCTAAAAGCTGGAAATGCAAGGAACAGATTCTCCCCCTAGAGCCTCCAAAAGGAACACCGCTGTGGTCCTACCTTGATTTTAGCTCTTTTTGGATTGCTGATCTGCAGAATTATAAGATAATAAATTTGTGAATTTGTGTTGTTTTTAAGCACTAAATTTGGGGAAATTTGTTACAGAAACAATAGGAAACTACTACCTGCACAAAATCAACTCTTGTAAGCCTATATGAGCTGGCCCTAGCACACCACTGGGCTCATCTTTTGTTTTTGTCTGTTCACCTACTGTCATGAAAGCCCAAATTGGCAAATGCCATCCTTAGTTTCCAATCCATTGAAACTATTTTCACATCCTCTGGTGGAAGCATTTCTCCAAAGGCTAATAAAACATAGGACTAGACATGCTCAAAATCACAAATACATGAAGATAAACATTTAAAAGTAATCAGTTTGATATAATAGAATTGCCACTCCACATTTACCCTTTTTTTTTCTGGGATCCATCTATTTTGGCTATGAGTAAAAGACCACCCACACATTGGTTGCTGGTTCAGAATTCATTACACATCACATAGGCTAGAACTTCAATTTGGCTAAGTATTGTCTTTTGCTTCTGGCCACATATGGGCACTTTTGTGCCTATTGGCCTCCCTTTCTACTCCAGCCATTTTTGTGGCTATCAGGTACATGCAGGTATGACCTGACAGTTCAAAACTTCATCTTCTTCCTCCAAGCATCTCTTGCTTTCTGCCTCAGGGCTTCACTCTTGGAATTCACCTCATGGGATGCCCATGAGAACTTGCACAGCCATGTGACTCATGTGTCACCCTGAAAGTGCCAACTTGAAGGGGAGTTAACCCTTGACCAGTGAAGACAGGAGCTGGTGAATGAATACTTTCTTCTTCCTTATCTTGGTTCAGCAATTGAGAGGCACATTCTATTTGGCCTTGGAATATTTCCAGGGGAATAGACCCCCATGTGCCCAAAGCAGTGACCTAGATTGCTCATCCTCGGACTGGCTTTTCTGGCTTACCTGTTTTACTCTTCTTAGTCTTTGACTCATGTTCTTTGGGAATCACTTCTGAAAATAAAATACTTGTTTGCAAGTCCTTGTCTCTCATGCCCTACTTTTGGGGGAAATTAAGTCTAAAAGATTTGGTAGTAGAAATGACCTTAGAAAACAAAGTTTCAGGATGGGATTCTACAACTGGATCAGACTGCACCGAGGACCCCTACTTGGTGGTAAATGAAGTGATGATAACACTTGACATGCAGTAGCCTCATAATTATTAAACTTCTTACCAATGGTATAGTGTAATAAGATGTAGAAGGAAAGTGAAACGTTGATTTAAGTGGAAGGGTAGCACCTGAGATCCTGGACAATGGTATTACAAGGATTATGGTGTCAGTTGGCTTTTGTTAATGGCTATTGAAGTCTTGAAAAACAAAAGACAGGATCAGGTTAGCTATCAACACAGATATATATGTCAACCCTGGCTTGAGTGATACACTGAACTACTTGTTCACTTCTTCTCCTTCATCAGTCACTTTTTTTGTCCCTTTTCCTCACTTCTCTGCTGCATGTTACATTTCCTAAAAGTTCAGTCTTGGGTTCTCTATTTCTTGCACTTTCCAACAATGAATTACCTTTGTCCCATATCTTTAGTTACTAGCTCCATCCCAATGGTTCTCTGGAGTCTGCCATCCTTTCACATAGCTTTAGGCTCTTGAGTATCTTGCATCAAATATGTTAAATGACTGGCTTATTTCACTTACCATAATGTTCTCCAGTTCCATCCATACTGTTGCAAAGGATAAAATTTTCTTCTTTTTTATAGATGATCAGTATTCCATTATGTAAGTGTTCCATAGTTGTTTTACCCCCTCATCTACTGATGGACATTTGGGATGATTCCTTATCTTGGCAATTGTAAATAATGCTGCAGTGAACACAGGGGTGCTTATGTTCTTTCAAATTAGTGCTTTGGGCTCCTTCAGATATACAAGGTCAGTCTGGAAAAAGTCCAGCCATTGTAACCTGGCAGCCAAGGAAAGTGGACTGGAATGCGCATGCATGAACAACGAAAACTTCACTGTACTAGAGCTGGGACAGTAGACGCCATTGAGTGAGCATGTGTACTGCATGGCCATTACATTCAAAATGAGCAAGTAGAACAACGAATCTGCATCAAGTTTTGTGTTAAGCTTGAACATTCCTCCGTGGAAACTATTCAGATGATTCAGAAGGCCACAGCTTCATCACGACATTGCACCCACACATGCATCATAGCTCGTTCAGAGTTTTTTGGCAAAATATCAAATCACCCAGCTGACTCAGCGCCCCCTACAGCCCAGATTTGGCGCCCTGTAACTTCTAGTTTTTCCTAAAACTAAAATAGATTTAGCACCCTGTGACTTCTAGCTTTTCCTAAAACTAGAATCACCTTTGAAAGGGAAAAGATTTCAGACCATTGATGAGATTCAGGAAAACAGGACGGGGCAGCTGAGGGGGATTGGGAGAACAGTGTGAGGTCCCAAGGTGTGTACTTTGAAAGGGACTGAGGTATCACTGTCCTGTGTACAATGTTTCTTGTACCTTCTTCAATAAATGTCTCTATTTTTCATATTATATGGCTGGATACCTTCTGGGCAGACATCATATTCCCAAAAGTTGGATCACTGGGTCAAAAGGCAGATCCATTTTTAATTTTTTGAGGTATCTCCAAACTGCTTTCCACAGTGGCTGCACCAATATGCCTTCCCACTGAGTGCAAAAGTGTTCCCCTTTCTCCACATCCTCCCCAGCACTTGTTTATTGATTTATTCATGATAGCCATTCTGATTGGTGTGAGGTAATATCTCATGGTTTTAATTTGCATTTCTCTGATAATTAGTGACATTGAGTATCTGTGTGTCCTCTTTGGAGAAGTGTCTATTCAGGTCCTTTGCCCATTTTTTAATTGGGTTGTCTGTTTTCTTGGTGTTAAATTTTTAAGTTCTTTATTAATTTTGGGTATTAACCCCTTATTGGCAGATATGTCCTTTCATTCTGTGGATTGCCTTTTTATTTTGTTGATGTTTTCCTTTGCTGTGCAAAAACTTTTTATTTTGATGTGGTCCCATTTATTTCTTTTTTTCTTTTTTTTCCCATTGCCTGGGGAGATATATCTGATAAAATATTGCTACGACCTATGTCTGAGATTTTGCTGCCTGTGTTATCCTCAGAGAAAGACAAATACCATATGATTTCACTCATATGTGGAATCGAATGAACAAAGTGAACTAACAAGCAAAATAGAGACTCATAGATAAAGAGCAGGATGACAGCTAAGGGGGGATTGAGCAAAAAGGAAAATGGGCTCATGGATAACAGTGTGGTGATTGTTGGGGGGGTTTGAAGAGGGGTAGAAGGGGACTAAATGGTAATGGGAAAAACACAATTAAAAAAAAACTAAAAAAACCCAAATAGGCTAAATGACTTTGAACAATGTGTCAATAAATTACCACAAGGTGGCAGCCTTGCTAATTTTGACTACCCTGAATCCAGCTATCTGCTCCTTCAAGATGGAGGGGGTACGAGTGACTTCTAATAAGACTCTAATATTATTAATATAACATTTGTTGAGAGCCTACTCAATACCAGTTCTTTAAATATATTAGTATTTTTTTAAATAATCACAAAAGTTAAGTATAATCCCCTTTGCAGATGAGGAAAAAGTCCGCTTTCTTACTCCAAAGTCTTTTTCATTGCATAAATGAATCTCAAATTGCAACAGTATTATTTAAGGTTTTTTGTTTTTGTTTTTTAATTGCAAGTAACAGAAAACCAACCTGAGCCTGCTTAACAACAACACAACAAAGCACTTGGGAGTGCCTCTTGAAAACCTAAGCAGAAACAATGCCCTGGATTTAAGAGAGAACAAAACCAGGAACTGGAAAGCCTTCAAGTTTTGGGTGGGAAGGGACGGAAAAATCGGGGAGGAGAAAGGGAAAGGAAAAGCTGGGGAGACCTAAGAGATCAAGCTCTGTCCCATCCGCACTCAGCTAGAATAGCATCGTTTAAATGCATTTTACATATTGAGCCACATGCAAGGTTTGATTTGAAAAAAAGTATTAGCTGTATTAGACAATTCTTTTAAACTACTGGAGAAACTTATGAAGCTGTTCCCACATTGTTGCACATTTGGGGGAATACTGAGTAAATTTATTCAAATGAAGAAAGCTTAAATGATTCAGTACTGAAAATATTAGAAATTTATATATAATAGAAAGTGAATATAAATTAGCCAACTATGAATATTTCTAGCTAAGCATTCATACAAACACATATTCACCTTTTCCTTTTATATATGAATAATATGTACATGCATGATATCATGATTATGGCAAAAAATCAGAGGTATTAAAAATATTCTCTAGTTTTGTTTTTTTAAATATAATATTAATATTTAATTCAAAATATCTTTCTTAATAAAAGGTTAGAACATCTAAAAAATTATTAGTACAGATATCCACGCATGATCCTATATTAGAATGAGGCACAGTTCAGCATTAATTCTATTCCTGAGTTTCTTCCTTATGCAAGTAAAGAGAGAAAACATTGATCATATAAATGGATGAGAAAGGAGTTGGGAATTTCCCTCAATTCTTTGCACCTTTTCTAAATTATATGTCAATGATTACATAATAATTCAACACATCAAAATTATTTTTAATGGCCTATGAGCATACAGGATAAGATCCTTTTGCAATTGTGTTAGGAAAAAAAAATTGCATGCGCGCCTCACTCTATCACCCAACCTTCATAGTCATCCCTCTAAATGGTCTCCTGGGTGCCTGGGAAGTTTATGTCCCTTGGAAACAACGCACCACAATAAGGCGATGAAAGGGCAGCTTTGGGCAGGGAGGTAGAAGGGGGGACCCCACCTCCTGTACAGGCACGTTCTGGGGCAGATCAGTTTTAAGGAAGAATATTTATGGAAATTGAGAGTCTGGAAAAACAGATTCCTTTAAAATGATTACATGCTCATGTAGTTCTTGGAAAGTCTTCCTTTTCCCCAGGAATATGCATATTGCAGTTCAAAGATGGCTCCCCTAATTTTCCTATTCAAAATGGCTGGGGATTAGTCAGAAAATTGTTAATATAGACATTATTCTACCTTGACCTGATGTGCTATTTAAAGCAATAAAAATAATAGCTACAATCTACTTAGCATACATATGGCTTTACGGATTCTCTCTGTGTGTACCTCATACTGAGAAAAAATATTCTCAAGTTTTAAAGATGCTGTGGAATAAGTTTTAATAACAACATTCTACATAAATGGAAACCCTTGATTTAATTCCATAACTTTGCCATGCCAAAAGCATTGTTGGTTTTAGTTTTTTAAAAGAGAGATTAGTATCATACACATTGGGGTTTTTTAAAAATAATTAAGGCATTTTTATACACAGTAACTCACTGTGGACAAAAACTTTTAGTGTAAATTATTTGCTTTGATACTCTAAACTTTCAAAGTCTCATCCATATAGGGACCAGACTGACAGCTGTCTGAGGAAAGGGTGCTGGGAGCTGAGTAAGAAGGACACAGCGTTTAAGCAAAGAAAAAAATGAAAAAGTCATAGACACAGACAACATTATGATGATTGCCAGAGGCAAAGGGGGCTAGGGGCTGTAGACGAAGGTCAAGAGGGGATAAAAGGTGATAGAAGAAGATGACTTGAGGGGGTGAACACACAACACAATATACAGATGATGTATTATAAAATTGTACACTTGGAACCTATATAATTTTATTAACCAGTGTCACCTCAATAAATTCAATTTAAAAAAGAAAGACAAGGCTTTAATAACAAAGGAACAGTATTATACTGACCACATTGTGTGTCAACATTATAATTGGAGAACAATAACAGTAACAACTAAAAATACCCTGTAAGTTTGGAAAATTTAAAGCATACTGCTAAACTGATCAAAGAAGTCATTATGTGGGAAACCAGAAAATGCATAGAACAGAATGACTTTAAAAATACTATGTGCTGAAACTTGTGGGATATACTTAATGCACAGCCTTGAGTACTAAGTTAAAAAAAGAAGATAGGCTAAAATTTAAAGCACTAAGTTTTAAAGTTAAGAAGTTAGACAAAGAGCAACAGAACTAGTCGAAGAAAATAAAAGTAATGAGATTATAAAAATAAGAAGAGAAACTAAATAAGCAAAACACGAATACATGTGATTTGTAAAAGATTGACATGGCCAAAAGTTGATTTTTTTGAAAAGAGTTAATGAAATAGATAAACCTCTGGTGAAATGATGAAATGATGAAAAGCACAAAAATATTTGGAGTAAAAATTAAGACATACTGCGAAAACAGCAGAGACTAATGATACATATAATTTAAAGACTATTTACCACAGCCCACCCTCTGACCAACATAATTTACATCCACTGAGTTCAAAATACACTCACTCTCCTCTCAGGACTCCCAAAGTCTCATCTTACTATGGCATCAGCTCAGAGTTCAGGATCTCAACATCTAAATGAGGTGCAGGTGTAGAAGAAGCGCTTCAGATATGGCTCCTTGGGTGTGATTCCTCTTGATTAATCTAAAGATCTGTGAAATAAATAAATAGCATCTAATGGTGTTATGGGGATAAGATAATGGCAATAAATACTTTTGTTTAAAAGAAGGGAAATAAGCCAAGTACAAATTTCCCTTTATTTGTTTGGGACCCAATCCAGCTCCCTGGAATGACTGTGGCTTTTAGCTCTGCCTTCTGAACTTAGTTCTCCATTTTGAGCCATCCTTCCTTTCCCATAAGAAGTGGCTCTTACCTGCTGCTGTGTAGCTTTTACAGCCGGCTTCTTGCCCATTGAAAGTTGGTAGTTCCAAGGGATCTGTTTATTTCGAACTCTCTTTTTTATTTGAAGCCGGTGGTGCTTCTTTCTACAAGTGCAGTTCTCCTAAATTTTTGTGTTTTCTATGAATTTTATCTAGCTTCTCCAAGACCACACTCATAAATGTCCTTAAAACAGGCCTCTCTCTACCTTGTCTGAGATTCAGTATGCTATAAGAAACAACCTTACGACTCTTAAAAGCTCTCTTGTCTAGTAAGAAAAAGAGTCTAAGAGGCATTCTAGCATCTTAAGAGAGCATCTCTGTAAAACATGCACTTAATACTTACTGAAGTCTTAACAAAGGGTCTGAAAATGCACTCAACTTCATCTTTATCTTAAGAGTATTCTTTCTTTGAAAAAATTTTGATGGCTAGAAAGACTGTCTAACCCTTCATATGTTCTCTAAATTTTTCTAGAACATTTCCCCTTCTAGCTTCTCTCTTCCTTTTTATCATTGACAACTAGGAGAACCCAGTTGGTGCTTTGAACATTCCGCCAGGAAATCTCCTTAGCCAAATTCACCCATGCATTAAATATACTTTCTATTTTGTGTTTTATCACAGGTGACATACTTCTGAACTTAGATTTTTGGTTCCATGAAGGATTCTAAGGACAAAGTTAAAAGACAGATGACAAAATGAGAATAGATGTTTTCCATGTCTAATGCAAATAAGAGATTATTATCTCTAGAGCAGAGTTTGGAAAACTCTTTCTGTTAAGGAACAAACAGTAAATATTTTATTTTATTTAGTTTTTTTAAGTGTTTTTTTCTTTTTTTTAATTGAGTTCATCCTTACTGTATATTTTTCCACTATTATTTAGTCCCTTTACACCCTTCTTCCCCCCAGCAATCACCACACTGTTGTCTATGTCCATGAGAACAGTAAATATTTTAGATTGACTTTGTGGTCCAGATGTTTTTTGACAGAACTATTTAACTGTACTGTTGTATCAGGAAAACAGCCATAGACACAGTAAGTGTATGGGTGTGACTTTGTTCTAATAAAACTTTATTTACGTGGCCCTGGTCAGGTTTTTAATGGGTTAGTGTCGTACTGATACACCAAGGTAGTGGGTTTGATCTCCAGTCAGGGCACATAGAAAAATTAACCAACAATTGCTTCTCGGCCTTTTGGCTAAGATCAAGTGAAGAATCAACCAATGAATGCATAAATAAGTGAAATAACAAATCGATGTCTCTCTCTCAAATCAATACATTTTTAAAAAAAAACTTTATTTACACAAACTGGAGGTGTGACAGTTTGGTTTGTGGGCTATAATTTGTTGATCCCTGGTCTTGAAAAACCAGGGATCAACAAGGAACACCTACATATCAACAGGGAAAATACAGTAACTCCAATTTAAAATTATTGCTAGAAAGGGGGATATATATATATAGAGAGAGAGAGGCAATAGACAGAAGAGGATAGTCAGAAGGGTAAAAAACATATGAAGAGGTGTCTAAACTAAATTATAATCAGAAATATATAAATTAACAATGAGATATTGCTTTATATCTAATCATATAACAGAAATTGGAGAGATGATGAGCTTTGTCGGGGGAAATAAAAGCTCTTCATGATGGGAATAAAGGCTGGTACAGCTATTCTAGGGTGTAAAATGGTGGCACATAGTCTAGCAATGTATATGTATACCTACTGTTGAACAAATCAGTTTCTGAATCTTTATCTCAATGAAATTCCCACACAACCCAACTAGAATTTTATTTGTGGTACAGAGATATGGAGGCAATCTGAGTTTCTCTCATTCAGACAGTAAATACATAAAATGTGACTGTACACCGTGGAGTACTTACTATATAGCAATAGGGAACAATAATTAGGCGTACACTTAACATTGGATGGATCCTGAACTTAAAAACAGTGCTGATTTTAAAAGGTCAGAATAAGTTATAAACACAAGCCACTTAAAACCTATGGACATAAAACATTTTGCAAGAACACAAAAACAAAGATAGTATTAAACACATTACATCATTGTCTAAGGGGTGGGAAAAGAAGTGAGTTATGGAATTAAAGGATATGTCTCTCTATAGATAGACAGTAAAATTCACATACCACAACATTCATACATATAAGTACAGAGAGAAACATTGTTGCATGGGCCAATGATGAAAATGTACGACGAAGAGAATAATTAACTGCATCAGAGCTTAAAATAAAAATAACAGATATATGAATATAAATTTTTCTTTTGAAGGAGTAGAGAAGGCAACTCTTTGGGAAAATGATCCCAGCCCCCCAGCCCCCTACTCAATTCTTCCTGCTTGGAATTAGCCATTTGCACAGGCTGGCTGGTGAGAGAGTGTGCTGAGTAGCATCTGAGTCAGCTTGAAAAACATTTGAATAACAGTGCATAATGTCTGCTTGAGGTAACCAAAGTTTGAATCAGTGTATTCTTAATTCTGACTTTATAGATGACAAATAAATGTAGGTTATATCTGAATCAGACTACTCATGCGCAGTTCGCGTAGTATGATTCCATTTTCATTAAAAAATACTATTAGCCCAGCCTGGGTGGCTCAGTTGCTTGGAATGTCATCTGGTGACCAAAAGTTTGCAAGTTTGATTCCCAGTCAGGTCACATACCTAGATTGTGGGTTCCATCCCCCATCCAGGTGCATAAAGTCTCTGGTCCAGGCACATACAAGAGGCACATGATCGATGCTTCTCTCTTGCATTGATATTTATTTCTCTCCTTTCCTTTCTCTCCAAAGTGACAAAAGAAAAAATGTCCTCGAGTAAGTAAATGGGGACCAAAACTGCAACCCAGGCATATGCCCTGACCAAGAATCAATTAGCAACATTTTGCTTTGCAGAACAAGGCCCAACCAACTGAGCCACATTGATCAGGGCTCTTGTGTCTTTTCTTAAAAGGACACTAATACTATCAGGTCAGGGACCCACCCTCATGACTGCATTTAACCTTAGTTACTTCCTTAGAGACTATCTCCAAATGCAGCCACACTTAGGGTTGGGGCTTCAACTTATTAATTCGGAGGGGGACACAAATATTCAGTGTATACGTTGATTTCTCAGGAACCTCCAGAGCAACAAAGTCTTGACCTATGTCCACTATCTGGTTCTGACACATACAAACCCGCCTGATGTATTGGTATGGCCCTGACTGATTTCAGGGAAGCTCAAGTGCACACTTGAGGGAAAATTCAAGAGGAAGAGGCTACATGAGGCTGTCACAAGACACCAAATCCAGCAACAGGGACTATGAGAGGGAGTAGCAGGTCAATTCACTACATGACACCAAGGATGCCATTCACACCATCATCTATGTGAATGGCAGTTCCAGGAGTCTGTTGTAGCACAGAACCTGTAAGACCATACCTAGGTGGTAGTTCTGAATACAATGTATCAGTAACTACTAGGACCTTTTCTGAAACCTTTCCAATCCAGACACTGTGGTGGTATGTCTGGGGAGAAAATTGCTATGTATATATGTGTTGAAAAAGTTGGATCACTAAATATCATCTCATTTGGGAGTCCTCTTTGCTATCTATGGTATTCTTCTAACTGACTTTATTGTTATTTTGCTATGTGACCCTGGTAATTGAACTTAATGTTAAGAGACCAACCGTGACCAGTGAGGCTCAGTTGTTTGGGCATAATTCAGCAAAGCAAAAAGTTACCAGTTTGATTCCTGGTCAGGGCACATGCCTGAGTTGCGGGTTCAGTCCCCAGTTTAGGCACAAGCGAGAGGCAACTGATCAATGTTTCTCACTCTCCTTTCTTTCCCCTCTCTCTAAAAATAAACAAATATAATATTAAAAAAAAACAACCCTTGGCTACAAGCAACAAAAACCTACTCTGAATAACGTAAGGGGAAGCATGAAGGAATTTCTTGAAATAAAACATGAAAATTGATAATGTCAAAAGACAATCTGAGCAACTAGATTTCAGGGAAGTTCTGGCTATGTAAGTAACAGAGATAAATAGAAAGTCTCTTCAGAGCTGCCCCTACATGAATCTGCTTCAAGAGTTTTCTGTCCTCCTGTCTCCCACTAAAATATTCTTCCAGAGGAAGTACTTCCAATTGGTGTAGTTAAGATTGGATGCCATCCTTTGACTAGGGAAAGGCAGAGAACAATGATTGACAGCCCCATCCAGCCAGTGGGCAGTGGGGGAGGAGGCAGTCTACAAGAGAAGGGATAGGATGCTAACTGAGAAAAACAGCAGATGTTTTCTGCATTCCAACCATGGGTTGCCAAGCAACGTCCTCCCACTTTATTTTTGTAACATATACAATTTTTAAAATGCCTTTACCTAACTATACAATTCTTTGACATGCAAACAGAAAGTACACTCAACTTCTTCCAAAAGGAGACAACCCATGTCCAGTTATAGCATTCATTCCTTCCCTGGTTTCATTATGACTCTCTGCATATTGTGAAATTTGTGGACAAAATGACAAACTTAACCATCACCAACCCATACCATATGCACTTCTAGGGGAAGAGAAAGAGAAAGAGAAGAATAATTACTTTTAAATATACCTGGCCCTGGCTGGCATGGCTCAGTGGATTGAGTGCCGGCCTGCAAACCTGAAGGTCGCCAGTTTGATTCCCAGTCAGGGCACATGCCTGGGTTGCAGGCCAGGTCCCCAGTTGGGGGCGTGCAAGAGGCGACCAATTGATGTATCTCTTGCGTATCGATATTTCTCTCCCTCTCTTTCCCCCTCCCTTCCCTTCTCTTTAAAAAATAAATAAAGCCTTTAAATATGTCTGGCTTTCTTCATATTACTGTATGTAAATATGTTTGAGAAGAAAAAAGTTAGTGTTTCTCCTTTACACTTACAGTCACACTTCTGACATCAGGTGTGCCCCCCTGTTCCCAACAAGCGAGTCTCTGTGACACTAGCTGGGTGCCCTACAATTTAAATCAATTCTAACACTCCTACCAAGAGATAGCTTCAGATCCCACAGGTTCAGGACTCAGTCCTACAAAACCGTCACCCCTTTAGACACCAACTGCAAGTCCAGTTTGTTACTTGTGCTTCTGACCAGGTGACTATAAATTGAAGGTTCCCACAACTGTTGCTGGTGGAAATCAAGTTCTCCGTGTGATAGCGAGAAAAGCATTTCATGGACCCACACATGGGAGACTGTGGTGTGGAAGGTTTATTCAGGTGGAAATCTGCCTCTGGGTTTCCGGTATCCCATCTCCATTCATCCCACCATAGAAAAAGTCCAACCATGTCTTCAGCAAGGCCAAAGAAAAGGCCAGCTTCTGTTTTATGTTAAAGCTTAGTCCTTTGAAGTCCATGAGGTCTGCTGCAGACCCACAATGTCGTTAGAGATACATGGCTGCATGTGTTCCTGGGCAGGAGAGAGAATGCGCAAACAAACGGGGCACGTGCCGGTAACTGAGCGAGAGCTTCTCTTTGTTACCTGCAATTATAACCAGGAGTTTTTTCAAAATAACCAATCAATTCCCCAAGGCTTTTGATGGGCCCACCCCATAGTTAGACTGATAAACCTCTATGGTCAAGCACCCGCCCTTGTACCCTCCAATAATCCAGTACCAGAGGGCAGACAGTGCTCCTGGGGAGATTTCCTGTGCTCCTATGATTAAGTCTCCTCAGTGGCAGTGTCCTGGAGTGTGTGAATGAATCTGTATATACTATAGCTTCCTACCTAAGCAAGCAGACTTACGCTTCCCAGTTTATTAAGCTCAATGTCTAATTACCTTTGCTTCTTTTCTTATTAATAATTACCTAACTATCTATGGTAACACAACAATCTCCTTGGGGTTGATTAATTTGCTAGAGTGGTTCAAGGACTCAGGAAAAGCTTTTACTTACTTGTCACAAATTTATTATAAAAGAATGTGATAAAGAATACAGATGAACATCCAGGTGGAAGAGAAGCATAGGGCAAGGTATGTGGTAAGGAGCAAGGAGTTTCCATGCTCTCTCTGGATGCACCAGTCTTATACTACTGGGATTTTTAGGGAGGCTTTATTGCGTAGCCATGATTAATTATTAACTAAATTCCTAGCCTCTCTCCTTTCTTTGGAGAATGGAGGGTGAGGATGAAAGATCCAAGCTTCTAATCATTGCCTGGTCTTTCTGGTGACCAGCCCCCATGCAGGAACCCGCTAAAAAGTCACCTCATTAGAACAAAAGACACTATTATCACCCAGGAAATTCCAACAGACTTAGGAACTCTGTGTCAGGAATTGGGGTCAAGGACCAAGTATTAGATCAAAAGATGCTTCTAGTGTTCTTATTATTTAGGAAAGTACAAGGACATTAGGAACTCTGTGCTAGGAACTGAGGGCAGAGAACAATATGTATGTTTTCTATCATCTTACAAAGTTATGCCTCAAGACAAAAAAATATCCATGACACAGCAAGGAGGGAAATATAAGAAGAGGCAACAGTCCTCATTCATGGAACTGCTTGTGGTATTCATGACTTCTCCCCTCCCCCACCCAATCCACATTCTCTTGTCCACTGACCAGCTCCTCAGTTGGTCTCGCGCTTTGCCAGATTTGTTGTGGTAGCCTATGTTCAAGATAGCACCCAGTGATCCTTACTTCCTGGTGTTAATGCCCTCTCAAGCTAAACAGATCCTAGAATACTTTAGATTACTGAGATTAAGTCCTCCCCCAGGATGGCTACATCATCTGCTCTCATGCTTACCACTCAGTTCTTACCTCTTCACTTTAGTCCCTGGAGATTTCTCTTTCTTCTCATAAATTTGATTGGGCATTTCCTTAAATTTTAGCCAGCATTTCTAAGTGTTTATCGTAAGAGCATTTTTAGGTTATCAAGTGTTACAGATTGCTGAAGTTGGAAGTCCCATGTGTTTACTTTTCTATCTCTCCAACTTAACTGAAAGCTCCTTAGAGACAAGGAAAATATTTTTGATCATAATTAATGTTTTCATAATCTAGCTCCATGCCTGGTACATAATAGACATTCACTACATGTTTGTTAAATGAACAAATATAACTGGGGAAGGAATAGATGCCATAACTTGACATAAGTTGTCCATCTTTGGAAGGAGTTGAATGTATTTTTTGTTTGCATGTGAGATCACTACACTAATTAATTAATTAATTAATTTGTTAATTAATTAAGTAGACACACAGAAGACTTTTCCCCACTTAAGAAGATGCTCTTTCAGAATTGTCTATTGCTGATAAATAAATATTGAGACATGAAGTGTAGATACCATTGTTTGGCCTGCAAACATGCTGGTTATTTGGGAGCATTTGATAGCCTGCTTCCCAGCAATTGTCATCAGTTGGGCTGAAATAAACTCTTTTAAAAAAAACAAAACATGATGGTTATTTGAATTTACTTCTTGTATTTACTCTTTTAAGTAAATGGAAGTGGAATTTGGTTAGGCTGACCTAGTTTTAATACCAACAGGACATGGATGTTTATATGTCAGAGCAAAAGAAACAAAATTTATTTATGTAAATACATTATTTGCATTGGTACTTATAGGACTTGTTCTTTAATACGTGAATATTTTAGTGAATATTTGCATTGTTTAGAATAGGTGTCCCATAGTCTATGGGGTTTGACTTGTTCAATTTCATGATCAAAAGAGAATTCTTGATTTTCTCTTTCCAAATCTGTACCTGCCTCCATCTTCCCCTTTTGTGAAATTTTATTTAGTAGTTCAGGCCAAACCCTAAGAAGCAACTTTGAATTCTCTTTTCCTTCTCATCCCCAGTCCTTATCTCATATCCAATTATCTAATTAATTAGTCCCTGGAGATTTCAGGGACTCTTCTTTCAAAAGATATCAAGACTCTAACCTCTTTTCTGAAGTCCTACCTACCAAGTCTAGACCCCCGTCATCTCTTGTTTAATCTACTGCAATAGCCCCCTAAGTCGCCTGCCTGTGGTCACTCTTGTGTGTGCCTTGGCTAGGGACTGAACCCACAACCAACTGAGGTACCCATCCAGGAACCTGCTGTCACTCATCCCCACTGTCTCCTCTCCACACAACAGCTAGAAGGAACTTTTCAAAATATAAATCAGTTCGTATCAGATATATAATGATGGACCAATTAAAAGGTGACTGGGAAATACAGTCTCCTGTGTGATCTGTGGCCACATGGTAACCAGGGGCTATCTCATAGAAATGGTGTGATGTTCCATCACTAGCAAAAAAAAAAAGAAAAAGAAGAAGGTGTTGCTGTTATGGGCAGTTGAAAATAGCAGAGCTTGGCCTAATCATCTTAGCTCTTCTTCACACTTCATTGTGCAGCTAGTGCAACCTCTGAGCATTCAGTGTGAGGATGCTGGAAAAATAGTCGTAAATAATAACCTGATGTTTTCCAGGTAGGTTCCTACTGTTCTACTTGCTCCTCTCATTACAAAGTTGACCTATGGGGAACTAGTGAGAAGCTGGTTCCTTTGACGACCCTCGGGTGATGTTCTGATGTTATGCAATCACTTAGCAGGAATAGATAAGGTGCATTTCAGTCCTTTTCCACAGTGCTTTTCAAAGGCCCAGTGGCCAGAAATATAATGGACAGAAAAAAGTTTTCTAAATATCAAGCAAGAGGAGAAACATACGTACTGTGAAGCTAATGAAACTTAAGATTTAGGACCCCTTCCTTGCATGAAAGCCTTCCAAGTCCCCATACATAATTTTGTATTCATACTTTTACATTTTTTTCCTTTAGAAGGACCCCGCCTGTTTACAACTAAGTTTACAACTCCTTTCACTAGGTTTTCTATAGCTACCAAGAAAATGAGATTCAGGATATTGATAATTTGAGGAGCTGGAGGGAAAGAGCAGCAAATGGTATTTCCCTGGGCCTTTCTATCTTTCTGACTTCTTGATAAATCTTCTGTCCTAACATGTCAAGTTGCTCAACATCTACACCCTTAACTCAGCAATCACCACTTTTTGTCCTTCCCAGGAATCCTGGCAGATTGCTATTTATGTAGAGATATGTGAGATTTCATTTGATAAAAATTATCCTGAATATCTTGATTATTAAACTGTGTCAGCTTGATAATTTCTTCTTCACTAATTTGTACATAGGTATATGTGTATATACCAGTAAATATATAGGTAGTTCCACTTGGCCTGCCTCTCTACCATTTAAGATACAAGTTGTGATTCACTAGAGTCCAGATATGTATTGGAACTTCTTCGAACAGCAGACTCTCTAGTTGAGCAAACTTAACTAATTTGTTAGAGCAAATTTTGCTCTAGTAAAGCAAAATTCTGTACCCTGGCACAGAAGTAAGACCTTTTGCTTTAATCTATACACCCAGGTTATGAACAATCAAAACACTCTGGACTTCTATTGGCTTAGTACTCCTGTCTTTATACAAAATTGCACAAAGTAACTGCACTAGTCTTAGCACTTTCCAGGTGTAGCACCCTTCTTCATCATTGCCAAGGCAGGATGTTGAAGTCTCATTGAGTTACAGTTTTATTGTTTGTTTGTTTTTTAATTTATTGATTTGAGAGAGTGAGAAAGAGAAACTTTGACCTGTTGTTCCACTTATTTATGCATTTATTGGTTTACTCTGGTATGTGCCCTGACCTGGGATTGAACCTTCAACCGTAGCGTATCAAGATGACATTCTAACCAACTGAGCTACCCAACCAGAGCGTACATTTTCAATAATAATTTTCTTAATGTTTAAGAGCCACCATTATAAAGAGCACTCCATGAATCTATATAATCCTCAGACCCTACATAACCCAATTTTACCTCTTTCATACTTCAGGGAGGAGCAAATCGAAGATTTCACTATTGAGACTTACAGATCAAGTTAATAAGAGATCAATATATTCCTGAGTAAACTATATATGCTGAATATTCCACATCTCCCAACAATGTGAAGGGCAAGGTGAACACTGACGTTTTCAGCTTGGCTAAAAAAAATCATTCAACTTCTAATTTTACCTAATATTCTATACCTCCTACTTATTATATATCCTATTACTTAGGAGGTTCACCAGCAAACTTCATGGTTGAATGAAGCTAACATTTTTTCCCTTATGTTCTTACTACTGTATTACAAAAAGGATGGACTCCATTAAATATAAGCCCCTCTCCCCATTTGATGGGTTTAGGTGTATGTTGCAGATTCAGAGACGGAGAGAGCTAAACTGCTCTGCAGAACAGAGGAAGACAAATTTGGAGTATAGAAGGCCATTCTGGGAGGAGGAGGAGATAGAAAGGGGAGATAGGAGCTAGCAAAATTCTGGAGGATTGGGTGTGCATGGGGTTAAGTGTCAATGAGAAACCTGGAGAATGGCAGGATAACCGAAAAGAATTTTAAGATTGGTGTTTTCCCTTATGCAAAGTTTAAGTGTACATCACTTCAATGTAAACCCTTCACTTTCTCCTTGCCAGCCCCCAATTTTCTGTAATACCTAATACTCACATGAATGCTTAGTATGAGTAGCTTTTGTAAAACTTGAAAGAAGAGGGGAAATCATATCGTGGAAGGAATCGGGAACCCATGACCTGAAAATGTAATCCCTGGGAATTAACAGGGTTCTTAAGGATTCTTCAGATTTTCTCCATACGGTTTGGGATTGGTGGTTAGAGGCAATTTAAAATAATCTCAGAGGGTAGGGAGCTGAGCTACATATAACACCTGTGTGTTTGGCCTCTCATTTTCTCATCCTACCAGGTGTGTCTTGAAATGTAGGAGAATCCTGGGCATCGCCGTGTTCTGTCTTCATTTGGGTCCACTCCAGTTGGCAGTTCTTCCTTGCAGCCCACTTAGTCTACAAGAGGGCTGGCACTCAGGGCCCCTGAGCATGGCCTTGGGAACGGTGCCCGGCCCTCACTCCACGCACCAAATTCTGTATCCTGGCACAGGGCTGCTTCCGCTCAGAGAAGGGGCACTGTTTACTAACTTCCTCTAAGTGTCCCTGTAGGATAGAGGTAGCCCCGCTGCCACTGGCTGTGTCAGTACAGGAAGGAGAAACCTACCCCTCCGATACCGGTCCTATAGAACAACACTTCCTCACCTACCTTCCCCAGGAGGTTTATACAGTTCTCCACCTTGGGTTTCACTAATTGGTTCTGCCTTAGCTACCTCATTCCCTTTACCCCCATGATTTGCAAAGCTGCCTCTCCCACGGTGGATTTAGGACTTCTATTTGCCGTGCAGAACAGTTGTATTTATTTCTTTGATCCTTGGCCTTTTAAACTGTGTTCTCTTAGTCCTGCTGGGAATAATGAGCAGGCCTATTGAAGAGTCAGGTACCTCTTAATGGCTTCTCCCTTTTCAACACAAAGACACAAAGGCCCTGCCAAAGCTTTGAAACTAAACCCTTAAACTCCTTTAGGCTGTGCTTGTGCATGTTACATAAAAAAGAGCCTGGTGAAAGGGAGTAAGAATAGGACAAAGAGTGTGGTTTTCTTTTACTAGTTACAATTGTTAGCATTTCATGATTTTTCTGAAATGAGTACAGAGAGGCTCAGGGAGGTTATATAATTTGCCCAGGGTCACACAACTAGTAAGTGGTGAATTGGAGGCCCATCCCGACACAAGACTTCAGGTTGCAAATAAGGCTCTTTCCACATTAGCTGAGCTGTCCATGGAAGGTTGAGATTGGCTGCCAGTCGAGTAGAAAGAGGTTTTCCCATAAGGAGAGAGATATATCTCTGAACTTCAGCAGGTGATAAATACAGTATAGTACCTAAATATCTCTAGAATCAAGAGAGCTAAAGTAACTAAAGTACCACCTGAAGTGTTTGCCTTCCTCACCACCAAGTTGGGCAGCTCTGTGTACCAAGTACAGGAGTGTGTATCTCTGTCTCTGCCTGCTTCTCATCTGTAATTAGAACAAGGAGTGTCGGATTCAATTCAATCTGTGAGGGTCACTTGAACAGAGGAGAGGTATGCTTGGGAGCAATGGGCTGGCTGTCTTCTACCTGTCATGTGGAGCAAAAAGATGGGATGATTTTACCAGTCCAAAAATCTAATGAGTGAGTATGGAGGTTTGTCCAAGACTTAAGAGCTATTAACAAAATAGTTACTTCCCGTTTCCCAGTTATTCCAAACCCAAAGGCGTTTGACAACAAGTTCCACCAGATTCAAGATGGTTAACTGTTGTAGACCCTCTGTTCAGCCTTTTCCAGCATCCCTGGAGACCCTCACAGACACTGTGTACTTGCCTTTACTTGGACCAATCAACAATATACCTGGACAGTCATGCCTAAAGGGTTCACTGAAGTCCCTTCTTATTTCTCTGAAGTACTTAAAGATGTAAGCATCCTCTAGTTCCTCAAGAAATCAACCCTGCTACAGTGTGTAGATGATCTCTTGCTGTGCTCAGTTACCAAGAAGCTGAGCAAAATCCTATAAAGGATTTTGTTTGCTACAGGAATGAGCTGAGACCTGGCTGATGCGGCTCAGTGGATTGAGCGCTGGCCTGAGAACAGAAATGTTGCCAGTTTGATTCCCAGTCAAGGGCATTTGCCTGAGTGGCAGACCAGGTCCCCAGTTGGGGGCATGTGAGAGGCAGCCAATCGAAGTATCTCTCACACATTGATGTTTCTCTCCCTCTCTTTCTCCCTTCCTTCCCCTCTCTCTAAAAGTAAATAAATTTAAAAATAAAGAATAAGCTGAAAAAGGGCATAAAGTAAGTAAAAATTACAATTATCTCTTGACACTGCTCATTACCTAGGTTATAGAAGCACTCAAGGAATCAAGCTATCTCCAAAAAGAATTAAGCTAAACCAAGAATTTCCTAGGCCCACACCAAGTGACAGCTTTGTAGATTTCTAGGTCTGTCTGGCTGTTGCGAAATATGTGTTCTTAATTTTTCTTTTATTGGACCCTCCACTCTGAACTTAACATTTCAGTCCTTGAACCCCTCCTTTAGGAAAATAAAATGAGCAGGCCTTTACAAGACTAAAGCAAGGGTTGCAAGAACCACCTGCCCTCAGGCTACCTAACTTTTAAAACTTCTCACCTTATTTGTTCATGAAAGAGTTGACCAAGCCCCAGGGATACTCCTGCAAGAACTTGACTTTTACTTACAAACTCCACACAAAGTCTTCTTAACTCAGAATTGATTGAATACTTCCCTGCAAGCAAGTTGACTAACCTCCCAGGAGATCCTTCTGCTTTCACCACCTAATCTGTGTCTTAAACATCACAACATTCTTAATTCTTCTACTATCCCTGCATGACAAAGGTGAACCCCATGACTATGAGGTAATCACATCTCATTTTGTGACACGGCATCCAGATTTAAAAGACACTCCTTTGACTAATCCAGATCTAATCTTCTTGTTGATGGGTCATAATGTTAAAATGAATAAGGGAATTACCAAACTGGTTATACTGTTACTACCCAATGAATCGCTTGAGAGAGTAAACGAGGTAAATCAGCCCGAGGTAAATCAGCCCGTTGAGCAGAGCTTCATACCCTTACCAGAGCATGCTAGTTATCAAAAGAACAAATTGTTACTAGGCATACTGATAGCTGATATGCCTTTGGGGTCGTCCATGATTTGGGGATGTTATGGAAACAAAGGTGTTTTTTTTTTAATGTCAACTACGACCTCAGCCCAAAAGTGGGCAACAAGTAAACGACCTTTTTACTGCTACTATTTTATCTTCTGAAATTGCTGTCTTCAAATTGAGGTGCACTACTAAAAAGACTGAACCTGAGTATCAGGGAGAGGCCCTAGCTGATTTTCATGCAAAGGCAACAGAATCTGTCTATAAAGGTTGTGTCACACATGAAGAAGGTCCATTTTGCTTCTGCAGGGAAAAAAAAAAGACCTCTTGTTGCCAGATTTGTCTCTTCCTCTTTCTGCCTATTAAAGCCTTCCATTTTGTACAGCTCTTTGGAACTCCCTTCTATTTTGCTAGATGGGATGATGCCAAATTCATGAATTGTTGAATAAAGCCAATTTGATATTTTAAAAAATTTAACCTTTGTTATTTTTTTCTATTACCATTTAGTCCCATTATATCACCCCCTCCCCCCAATTTGATTTTTAAAGTTACTCAGTCAAATTTTGTTTCTTTAATGAGACTTTGAGGGGGCTATAGTACCCACCCAGGTCAGAGATACTGAAGGTCTGGGCTAGAATGGTGGCAGTGAGGCTATAGGGAAGTGGACAGATGTCAGAGAGATGTAGGAAAATAAAATTAAGCTCAAAGAGCTAAGAGGACCCACTGGGCAGGATTTGGGCAGCAGTGGCAAAAACTTCAGCTCTGCCTCTAAGTGAAATGAGGAACCCTTGCAGGGTTTTGACAAGAGGCCTGAGCTGATCTAACTTACATTTTTTAAAAGATGATTGGTGCCCTGGCTGGTATCGCTCAGTGGACTGAGCACCTGCCTGAGAACCAAAAGGTCTCTGGTTCAATTCCCAGTCAAGGCACATGCCTGGGATGAGGACCAAGTCCCAGTTGGGGACAACCAATTGCTGTATCTGTTGCACATAGGTGTTTCTCTCCCTCTCTTTCTCCCACCCTTCCCCTCTCTCTAAAAAAGAAATAAATAAAATCTTTTAAAAAGATCACTGGCTGCCATGTTGCAGATAGAAAATAAGGACAAGGGTAGAAGCTGGGAGAGTGTTTTGAAGGCTGTTGTGCTAATACAGGGAGATGATAATGGCTTGGACCAAGGTGGTATTGATGATGATGATGGTGGCAGTAAAAAGTGATCATATTGGGATATATTTGAAGGTAGAGCCAACGGAACTGTCTGATGGATCCAATGTGGTGCCTGAGGAAATGAGAGGTGTCAGGAATCATGGCAATCTTTTTGGCCTAAAGAACTACAAGAATTAAACTGCTACTTCCTAAACTAAAATAAATCTCGGAGAGAAGGGTGGGGCGCCTCTGTCAGGGAGTAGAGTCAAGATTTTGGTTTGGCATGTACATTTTGAGATGCCAGTTAGTGATGTAAATAGAGACATCAAGTAGAAAATGAATCTACAAGTGTGTATTCAGGAGAGAGGATGAAGTTGAATGAATAATTTGGAAAGTGTAGTATATTTAAATCCGTGAGACGAGAGGAGATCATCTAGGCCAATGAGACTCCATTGGATGGTCTACCCCCTAGAGGAAAACTTAGAAAATTGTCAGGACATTGCGTGTGTGGCGGGGGTGGGGGGGGACGGGGTGGCAGACAGGGAGGGATCATGATGATTAGAGTGAGGAGCGCTCCAAGGCTTTAGTGGGTGGGGCCAGGGCTCCTAGGCATCCTGCAATGCACAAAACAGTTCTGCACAATAGAAATTGTCCCACATTTCACATAATTTTCAAATGTCCTGTTGTATATTCAGTTGGTGTAAAATATGTTTATTATTTATTTCAACCAAGGGCCTAAATGTTTTGCACATATACACAGTATTTTTAATATGGTTTTAATATACACTGAGAATCCCAAGAATGCCAATTCCACGTGATTGATGAAAGAGGTGTTTTGTCTTGTTTGGAAAATCAATAACACTGCTCCTCTCTGTGTTTGAGATGCCACTCCAATACTCCTGCATCAGTCTGCATGTGCAGCTTTGGCAGGTACAGTGATTCTAAAGATGGATTGCAGTAAGCATCTGATGATTATATCAAGGCTTCCACCGAGCTGTGCATAATTTTGACATGTTCAAACATATAATTGTACGCATAAGTTTCCCCTTATTTTACAAGGAGTTAAATTCATTATTTTGAAATTATGTGTGTAGATTGGGGTGCGGGGTAGTTTGTATTTGCCCCTCCAGACCGAATCCACTCTCTGTTCTTCTGTGCCCTTGCTCCCTGCCCTAGGAGGCCAACTTTTGTAAAAGGCATCAACCAGCTCCCTTGCCCAGTGGTTTCCATCCCGTTCAGCCAAAGGAAGATACCACTCCCTCATCTTGGCCCGTCAGGCCTAAAGATAGACTCTCTCTGGTCCTCTTAACTTTGCTCCCATCTTTGTCGATAATCCCTTGGTTAAACTGGCCTTGGCTGGACTCTGCTTGAGCGTGCCGTCTGTTTTCTTCCAGGCCCCAAGTTATACAGTAGTTTCATTATTTCTGAATTCACTTCAAGACAGTAAAGGGCAAATTACAAAAGATTTGTTCTAAAAGGGGATTAAATACGGAATGTAGAACACTCTACGGAAAAGTTAAACTACTTTCTGCAGTAAGTCAATGGTATGAAATACAAAAGACGGGGAGGGCCACTGGAAATTTAAAAGCTTGAAAGGGCACAGCAACAGAATGTGTATGTGTAGACCTTGTTTGGATTCAAATTTGAACAAATCCAGTGTAGCAAGGCATATCTGAGACATTAGGGAAGATGTAATGATGGACTGGCTATTTCATGACACCAAAGAACTACTTTAAATTCTGTTAGGTATGATCATGGTACTATGGTTATCTGAGAAAATGGCCCATGTGTGTAAGAAATGACATGATGAGGAGGAAAGACTGTCCCATGACTTGACTGATGTCTGACCAGTGAGCTAGACTGAGCCTGAAAGGGGAGAATGCTTACTGCAAACCCCCCTTGGAGAATGATTGCAATTGATGTTCGTTCTGATGTCAGTCAGTACCCCTCTGCTGCCTTGCAGTAGTGCTGGTTCCTGGAACATGATATTGTCCTGACCAGGTCAAGTATGTAAAGTAATTTTTGAACCTGGATGCATTCAAATGCTGGTACCTATGACTATTCTACTCCCCCACCCCCACCTCTTTTACCCTATATAATTCTTTGGTGCCTGCCAAGTGGCACAGGGATCCATTTCATCTTGCAGTTGCCTAAGACATACCTTGCATGCAAGTTTTCCTTAATAAAATTTATTATTAATTACCAGACTGGGGTAGCCAGCCCCTTTTTTTGGTCTTTTCCCATCCTCTGCTTACAGAAGTGGATTTTCAGTATCAGGGCTTTTCCCTGAGTCTGCATGTATGAACATATGGTGTGTGGGATTTGTTCTAAAAATACTTCTGCAAAGAAAAGAGAAAAGAGGATAGATAAAGCAAATGGGAGGAAATATTTTTAATATTGAATCCAGGTAATAGGTATGTGAGAACACACTTTACTGTTCTATTTTTATTTGTATATTTGAAATTCCTTATGATAAAATATTTAGAAAATAAGTTAGATTAAATTAAAGTGGGGCATTTGGTCTGATAGGGGCATCAACCAAAGCAGGAAGTATAGAAAAGAAAACAGATTTAAGACTGGTTCCTTGCCCTGGCTGGTGTGGCTCAATGGGTTGGGCGCCAGGCTGTGAACTGAAGAGTTGTAGGTTCGATTCCCAGTCAAGGGCCCATGTCTGGGTTGCAGGCCAGATCCACACTTGGAGGTGTGTGAAAGGCAACCAATTGATATTTCCCTCACACATCACACATCACACATCGATGTTTCTCTCCCTCTCTCTCCCTCCCTTCCCCTTGCTCTAAAAAGTAAATAACTTTTTTGTTTAAAAAGAAAAAGACTGGTTCTTGGGCACTCCAGGTAGATATTGGAAAGATGGGAGAAAAAGCCATCGAGGGGGTCCTGGGTGGGTAGCTCAGTCAGCGAGAGCATTGTCCCAACACACCAAGGTAGTGGATTCGATCCTCTGTCAAGGCACATATAAGAATCAACCAATGAACACAAAAATAAGTGGAAAAATAAACTGATGTTTCTCGCTCCCCAACCCTTCCTCTCTAATAATCAATAAAGTAAAAGTCAAAAAAAAGAAAGAAAATCTATTGAGGGAAGAAGAAAACAAAGAGGGAAGGGTGTCCCTGAAAGGAGTGTTTCAAAGAGGAAGTGGTCCTTTGGGCAGCGGTTGGGGCAAAAAAGAGGGCATCTGAAAACTGACCATTGGATTCAGCAACATGGAAGGAAGAGAGCAGTTTTGGTGTATGTTGGGGACAAAGCCTGCCTGAATTAAATCCAATCATCCATCTCTCTAGATACTGTCCCTTTTCTCTGCTCCCTTTGCTGCACTCCCTGTGGCTAGGTTAAGTAGATTGGAGTGAGGTCTAGAGAGAATGAGAACAGAGAAAGTAGAAAAAAGATAGACTCAAATTTTCAAGATGTTTCGCTATAAAGTAGAGAAGAGAGGTGGTAGAAAAAACTGTGCTGTCAGAGAAGGGATTTAGTTTTTAAGATAGGAGATAACATGGCATGTTTGTAATTTGCTGAGAATAAATCAGTAAAGAGAGAAAAATGGAAAATGCAACAGAGAAAAATAAAATAACTGTAGAAGGAATGAGTTTGAATAGGGAACAGAGAACTGGTGGGTAATTTGATGTGGTAATAGTATAATGTAAAGGTTCCCTTCCGATTGTTTTTCTGATGAAATAAGAACAAGATCATCAGTTGAGAGTGAGAATGGAGAGGAGGCTTTGGAGGTTTGAGGAGACACAGTGGTGGAATAGCTGGTTAAGAATGGGAAAACAAATGGATTAGGGAAATGGGTCGCATTATGGGCGCATTTAGAGTGGAACTAGTCGATATCATTGTGTCTTTTTCCCAACCATGCTGAGCCTGAGATTTGGATTTAAACAGAAGTATATCCAAGAAAAGTAATGATAATAATGAAATCATGGATCCTAAGATAGGTAGGTAAGCAAGGCGAAGGGCAATAAGAAGATGGTAGGGTCAACAGACTGGATGTCCTGAAGAGGTTGAAAAGTTATTGGATTTAGGATACTAAAGAGAGTGAGCCAGAAAGGTAAGTGGTGATGGTCAAAGAATGGGGTACTTAAAAATAACTAAAATACTAACTTGAACTATAAGATCAATGAAAATGTTTTTTAAATTAAATATGTAGATATTTCATAAAATTAATAACTGAATTTTACAAAACTAGATACGAAGTCAATCTACAAAACACATGTATTTCTATATACTAGCAAAAAACAATTGGAAAATGGAACGAAAACACCATTAATAACTACATGAGAATATTAAATACCTAGGAATAAATCTGTTGAAAGTTGTGCAAAACATCAACACTGAAAACTAAAAAATATTTCTGAGAGAAATTAAAGATAACTTCAGAAAATGGACAGGTATTCCATGCTCATGAGTTTAAGACTTAACACAGTTAAGATATCAATTTTTTCCATATTGGTCTATAGGTTCAATGCAATCCAATCAAAATTCCAGCAAACTGTGTGTGTGGGTGGGTTGGTGGGTGGGTGCGTGTGTGCGCGCGTGCGTGCGCGCCCAGATATGTAAAATGACAAGCTGATTCCAAGATTTATATAATAATTAAAGGACTTAGAATATCCAAGAACTTTTATTTTTCTATCCTCTCCCATTTATTTATTTATTTATTTATTTATTTATTTATTTATTTATTGCTTTTAGATATTGAGGAAGGGAGAGATAAAAACATCTGTGCAAGAGAGAAGCACCCATTTGTTGCCTACTGTATGCACCTGGACAAGGGATCTTTCACATCCACACCAGGGGATTGACCCCACAACCTAGATATGTGCCCTGACGAGGAATTGAACCCGCAACCTTTCAGTTATAGGAGACCCTCCAACCAACTGATCCACACTGGCCAGGGCTCCAAGAACTGTTCTGATAAAAAAAAGTTGGAGGACATACATTGCCAGATTTCAAGATTTTCTATAAAGCTATAATAATTAATGCAGGACACTTCTGAAGCAATGATAGACAAATAGATCCCTGGAACAAAATAAAGAGTCCACAAATGGAATCACACATATATACTCTCTTGGTTTGCAGCAAAGGTGGGGTCACTATAATTAAGTAGAGGAAGGATGACCTTTTAATAAATGATATTGGAACAATTAGGTATGTATGGAGAGAAACGAACACTGATCCTTACTTAACTCAAACTATACACAAAAATTAATTTGAAATGGGTCATAGATCAAAGTTATAAAAACTTCAACAAACTTCTAAATAAAAGCATGGAAGACTTTTTTGACTCCAGGATAGGTAAAGATATCTTAATCATCAGAAAATGCACTGAACTATAAAAAAATGATAAATTGTGTTTAATTAAAATTAAAAACCTCTGATCAGCAAAAGATATTGTTACTGAACAAAAATGAGGTTCAGCTGTCCACCGCCAAACACAGGCATAAAACAAAGTTAATGGGGAAGGAAAAAAGTCTTTATTAAGAGGTCTCACAATTTGGGGGACCAGGAGAGGCCTGAACTCTAGGCTTCTCTCTACCACAAAACAGTAATCTCAATAAGACTGAAACCCAATGCCATGCTCAGAGATCCTGCTTCATTCTTGTCTTGTCCTTATGGAGCATGAGGCTGCTCTGCAGTCTGCTATATGGCTTCCCGCTCCCTCCCTGGAGTGCATGAGTCCAGAGCCGGTGCTGCCATTGCCACACCATAGCTTCTTCCCATGCCATGGTCTGGAGCTGCTCCCAACTTCTGTAGCCAGTTGTGCAGGAGCTTTGTCCATGGGCCCAGCACCTGGGACCAGTGAGTACTCCAGTCCATGCATCCATGCACAGATCTCAGAGGAAGAAGAAGAGAAAGATGCAGTTTGGGACCATCCATGCAGTATGGAAGAAAGATGCAGTGGTGTCCTGTGGGCTGTCACCAGGACATCAGGCCCATGGCATAGTCCAACAGATGGGACCCGGCCTCAGCATTAGCTGCCCCCAATCGGGTGAGTGAGTCTGCCCTCCCTCCCTTTTAAATTTCCCGGGCTCCCAAATTCTGTGCATTCCGGAAGCATCCAGGTTCCCTAGGCAATCCCATCCTTTTCCTGGCTAGACTGGTGATCAGCACCTCCCCCTGCTCCCATGTTCTAGAAGAGTGTAGGAGGGCTTTTCCCCTCCTTCAACCACCCTGGCCATCCTTGTGCAGACTCCATGCAAGGTCTCCTGCCATGTATTCCCCCAGGGGGTAGGTAAATCTGTTGCCACACTCAGCCCTGGTTTTTTTACCCTTTACTTGGAGCACTCAGCCTCTCCTGCACTGCCTCCTGGGGTCCCTTTTTCACTCCAGACACTATGCTGATATCAATATCATTAAGAAAGCAAATAGGCAAGGTATAGACTAATAAAAAAATTATATCCAGAATATACAAAAAACTCCCACAAATCAATATACAAAAGACAAATATTCAATTAAAAAAACTAAAGACTGAAGCAGTTCACAAAAGGACATTCAAATGGCCAAAAAACATATGAAAGAGTACTTAAAATAATATCTTATCAAAAAAATGCTAAATAAGCCATGAGATACTTAATATATTCAGCAGAAGGGCTTTTAAAAAAACAACTCATTATCAAGTATTGCTGAGCATGTGGAGTAACTGGAACTCTCATATGTTATTATTTGGCAGTTTCTTATAAAGCCAAATACACGAGGCCTGCCTGGGAAAAGTCCAGCCATTGTTAATATAATGAGAATGGTTTGCCACATCAAGGTAACCTGGCAGCCAAGGAGAGTGGACTGGAATGCGCATGCATGAACAATGATGACTTCACTGTACTACTAGTCAATGGGAACAGTAGGTGCCATTGAGTGAGCATGTATAGTCTGTGGCCATTGCATTCAAAATGCCTGAGTGAGTAGAGCAACAAAACAGCATCAGATTTCATGTTAAGCTTGAACATTCCTCCATGGAAATGATTTGGATGATTCAGAAGGTCTATGGGGACAATGCAATGAGTGCAGCACAAATAAGAATGTGGCACAAATGCTTCAAAGATGGTCGAGAATCTGTTGAAAGTGATTCACATTCTGCAAGGCCTGCAACAAGCAGAACACCCGAGAATGTTGAATATGTATGGGCCACTGGAGCAGAAGGAACGTTGTGCTGCAGTTGCTAATGATTTGATTCAAACTGCTACCAATGACCGAGATTTCCTCAATAAGGTAATAGTCAGAGATGAATCATGCATCTATGACTATGGTCCAGAAATGATGGCCCAGTAGTCTCAACAGAAGTTGCCTGGTTCTCCACACCCAAAGAAGGTGCGGCAAAGTCACAGCAAGATTAAGACCATGTTAACTGTGTTTTTGACTGGGAACGTGTTGTCCATCATGAGTACGCCCTTCCAGGGAAAACAATTAAGGTGTGCTACCTCAATGTGCTTCGATGGGAGAGACGCAATATGATGAAAATGGCTACAGGTATGGTCACCTGGTGACTGGTAGCTTCATCACGACATCATACCCACTCATGTATCATAACTTCCACCCAGTTCAAGATATAGAGCATTTCTATCCCCCCCTGAAGGTTCCTTGTGCTCCATTTAATCAGTACGAATTTAAAAAATCTCGTGCAGAGTTTTGTTTTGTTTTTTGCGAAACATCAAATCATCCAGGTGACTCAATGCCCCTGCAGCCCAGATTTGGCACCCTGCAACTTCTGGCTTTTCCCAAAACTAAAATCGCCTTTGAAAAGGAAGAGAGTTCAGACCATTGATGAGATTCAGGAAAATACAACAGAGCAGCTGATGGTGATTCCAACAGGATTTTGCAGAGTGTTTTGAATAGTGGAAGAGACACTGGGAGAACTGTGTGAGGTCCCAAGGTGCCTACTTTGAAGGGAACCAAGGCATCATTGTCCTACATACAATGTTTCTTGTATCTTGTATGTTCTTCAATAAATGTCTCTAATAGCGCATGTCTGGCTGGATACTTTCTGGACAACCTCATACCCCTACAATATCACATCCAGATGTGTACCTAAGAAAAATCCGTTCATATATTCATAAGGGACTTATACAGAATGTTCATAGTGGTTTTATTCATAATAGCCAAAAATTAGGCAAAATCCAAATATGCATCAATAGGAAAATGAAACAATTTGTGATGTAGTCATAAAATGGAATTTTACTAGCAATAATCAAAATGAAAAAATACTAATACACAGAATAATGCAGATGCATCTCAAAAACATTGTACTAAGAGAAAGAAGCCAGACATAAAAGAATACACTCTATATGATTCCATTTATAAAAAAATTTAAGAATTAGCAAAATTAATCTATGGTGATAGAAATCAGAATACAGTAGTCATTCCTTTTCTGCAGTTTAGCTTTCTGTAGTTTCAGTTACCCATGGTCATTGGTGGTCAAATAATATTAAAAGGGAAATTCCAGATATAAAAAAATTGGTAAGTATTAACTTGCATGTGTGCTGTTCTGAGTAGCATGATGAAATCCCAAGCCATTCCACTTCATCCTCCTGGGGACATAAATCATCCCTTTATCCAGTGTATCCATATTGCATATGGATACAGTACATATACATCATGTATTATGTATACATTATGTCCCTCCTCTTCGTCACTTAGTAGCTGTCTTGGTTATTAGATCAACTGTCACGGTATCCCAGTGCTTGTGTTCAAGTAACCCTTACTTTACTTAATAATGACCCCAAAGTACAAGAGTAGTGATGCTGGCAATTCAGATATACCAAAGAGAAGCTATAAAGTGCTTTAAGTGAAAAGGTGAGAATATTATAGTAAGATATTTTGAGAGAGACCATATAACTTTTATTATAGTATATTGTTATAATTATTATAATTTATTACTAGCTATCGTTACTAATCTCTGACTGTGCTTTACTTATAAATTAAACATTATCATAAGTATGCATGTATAGAAAAAACATTACATGTAGGGTTTAGTACTGTCTGTGGTTTCAGGCATCCAGTGGGGGTCTTGAAATATATCCTCTGCAGATAAGGGGTCGACTGTAGTGGTTACCCTGGTGCAATGGGTACTGATTAAATGGAGCACAAGGAACCATCAAGGGGGATAGAAATGCTCTATATCTTGAACTGGGTGGAGGTTATATGACTGTACAGTTGTTTCTCAATATTCACAGTGGGTTCGTTCCGGAACCCTGGTGGATATCAAGATCCAAGGATACTCAAGTCCCTTAAATAAAATGGTATAGTATTTGCATATAACCTATGAACATCCTTTCATATACTTTAAATCATCTCTAGATTACTTATAAGACCAAATACAATGTAAATGCTCTATAAATAGTTGTTATACTGTATTATTTAGGGAATCATGACAAAGAAAAGGTCTGTGCCCTACTAAATAGTACATATCAGTAATAATGCAACATTTTTTTTCAAAATTTTCAGTCCATGGTTGGTTGAATCCACAGTTGCAGAAACCACAGATACAGAGGGCTAACTGTTTACATATGGAAAAGTCAAACTATAGAGTTAAGGTTTGTACATTTTTCTATGTGAAATTATACCTCAATAAAATATTTTAAAATGAGTTTCTTTTTAATTACAAAAACAAAATAAATTCATGATTTTAACAGGAAACTAAAACAATTGTGCCCTGGTTGGTGTGGCTCAGTGGATTGAGTGCTGGCTTGTGAACCAAAAGGTCGCCAGTTCGATTCCCAGTTTAGGGCACATGCCTGGGTTGCAGCCAGGTCCCCAGTGGAGGGTATGTAGGAGGCAACCACACATTGATGTTTCTCTCCTTCTCTTTCTCCCACCCTTCCCCTCTCTAAAAATAAATAAAATTTTTAAAAAATAAAATTAAGCAAAACAATGGTCACTAGAAGAATTAAACCAAGCCTTATCTATTTCTGGGGACATGAGTCTGTCTTTAACTTGCTGCAGGTATGAGATGGGACAGAGGGAGGAGGTGTTTTGTGCAGCTAACCAAGGATGGATCTGTAGGGACAAGCCATAAAGACATAGTTTCCATTCAAGATAAAAAAGACTGTAACTGGGTAGGTCTGGCCAGAAGTCATTGGGAGGCGGGGGAGGCCCCAGCCCAGGGGAACATGGAGCCACCAGGACAAGGGTTCCTCCACAGAAGGGAGGGAGTTGCAGAGAGCACTGGTTGCAGGAAGCACCGGAGAACCCCTGAATTGAAACCATGTGACAGCCTTCTAACACCCTGGAGAAAAACTATAAACAAAGGCCATACGGTTGTGCGAACATGCTGGCAGTGGAGCCACTGGTGACATAGCTGGGGGAGAGCTCACACAGGGCCTGTGTGAGCTGTGGGGGTCAGACACCCCACCCTGGGCAAACAGATGCTGCACACCTTTGCACAACTGGGAAACTTTGCACAAGATGGCAGTCAAAAGAGAGTCAAAGACAGCGGGGAGTTGACAAAAAAGGGTAGACACTGGTGCACCTTGTGAAAAGCTTGACTCCCCCTTGCATGTGGGATTCTAAGAGAGGACTTTTAAATAGAAAAGTGGGCAGAAGCTCGCTCTCCTGCCTCAGAGTCTCTTGCTCTCTTGGCTTCTTGGCATCTTGGGCTCTTGCTTTGCCCTGCACAGATGGGAGTGCTCATGGGACTGGCAGATGCAGGGCTGTCCTAGGGCTTAGGTACTGAATGGCTGGAAGGCAGCTCCCCTAGGCAGGGTCCCACGCTGGGATTTGTGCCTTGCTGGGCTCCAGCTTTTGGGACACTATGACCCAGTGCAGCACTGCACATGGGTCCTGGACTGCTTCCTCTCTCCCCATGAGAGCAGTGAATGGAGACCGAGAGCAGCACATTGGGGCATGAGCTGGGAGGTTCCTCATGAATGGAGCTTCTCCTGCATGACTGTATGGAGTAATCTGGCAGCATTCCCCAGACCCTGAGAGAGAAAGCTGGTGCAATACAATGGCAACTCTAAAACCCACAAGTAGAAATCCCAGAAAGGAGGGAGACCTGTTTGCATGACTGGCTTAAGCTCCAAAAGGACAGATAAGCAATCATAAGGAACTTCTGGGCATGGTTTTGGTTTGCAGTCTTTTGGAGAGCAAGAAAGGCTGTATGTCTGGCAAAAGAAAAGGGTTCAGAGCAAGAATGCTCCCAGCTCCCTCAAACTGGGAACCCTGTTAATAAAAACCTATTTCCTTCCACACAAACACTTGTCTATGTGTATGCATGGTGACAAGCAGCCAGACCCCATGCTGCCGGGTTACAAGACCTTTCACCAGAAATGAAACAGGCTGACTTGAACCATAGTGACCTGTCTGCCAGTGGCAGCAAGTGGGAGCAGAAGACTGTCAGCCACAAGGCAGGAATATTGTAGAGGGCATCCAAGCATCAGTTGAGGGGTAGATTAGAAAACCTACATCTCTTTCCTTGTGGCATCTGTAACTGGTCCCTTTAAGCAAGGAGTGGAAGAGGTCCTCTCACGCACTGCATTGTCCCTTGGTGTTACCATTTATGACCAAGCCCCTGAATTGGTAGTCATAGGCTACTGAGGAACTAGCTTTGGAGTCTGGGCCCTGGTGGAAGTGAAGGGGGAGGGAAGACAATTTAGTGGGGGGAAAAAAATACCTCTGAGCTTGGGAGTGAGACCTAAATTCTATTCTCTTCTACCTATGACTGTGTACCTTGTGCAAATCCCTTGCCCCCTTTGAGCCTGGGGGTTAGGCTGGGATGTTCCCCTGCCTTCCTGAATACAGCCATCCTTTGAGGTTGCATGGGACTCCCGGAGAGGAAAGTATTGGAATGAGTGACTGTCAAGACTGTAGTGGGAGACAGTAGAGGCTCCAGCTTCCATTCCCCATCTCCTGTGAACCACTAGAAGGGCAGATAGTTCTCTCCCACCCTGCTTTTCTGACCCTCTGCCACCCCAAGACATCCCAGACTCCCTCCAAGCTATTCGAGTAATTTTGGAATATTTTGGAGTAAGGACACGTTCCACTTCACCTGGGCCAGTTTCAATGGGATCCCTGCCAGATTGAAGGCCATTTCCTGGAAGGTGTACAATCAGAGCTGGCGCTGGGCTGGACCTCTTTACGGCCTTGCCCAGAAAGGGCCTCAGGCCACACAGAAATCAGGGCTTTCCTTGATTGCCCTGGAGATTTGAGCTCCACCCTTCCCTGCCCTGTTGCCCTGGAGGACAAGGGGGAAGAAAGCTCTGGATCTAGTCCAAAACACTTTTCTTTGGCTCATTACTTCTCATTACTGCTTCTCTGGCTCTCTGGTGAACAGATAGCAGCACTTACCTTGACTCACTTCTGTCACTGTGACTTTTATTTCTCAGTGAGCCAAAGCAGCCCCACCTAAGTTCTCTCCTGTTGTTTCTTCTGTCCTAAGCCCTTACTTGTCCCCAGCTTTAAAAATACATACTCTCAAAAGCACCTGAATAAGTGTTGTGAAATCTCTCCTACGTGAAGTCAAGAATGCACACACTATCAACCAGCTCAAGGCACACCAGCTTCGGGCCCAGTTTCTTTCTGGTAACAAACAGGGCCCAACTACTGTTTCTTCCACTGGGCTTTTGGAAAATGATAGGTCCGCATGAATAGAAGACTAGAGGCCACACTAACTTTTCAGGTACTTGGGTTCTGGGGGTCCTGGGTGGGCACAGGAAATAAGGCTTCAGTAGTGACTGGTGTGAATTTTCCTGCCAGGTAGGAGCCTTAGAATAGGGCAGGGAGGGGGGTAGGGGAGAAGACCACAGAGGTAGAAGAAGTGAGCCGTAGAAGAATGGGCCAGCAGGGCTGTGTGGACTCAGGAAACAAAAGGCAAAGAAGGGCCCTTGGAGTGTAGGATAAAGAAAGACAACAAAAACAGGCTTGGGGGAAGGAGAAGAGAAAAGGCTCAGGAATACTCCAGAGAGAGAGAGCCAGTCTGGGTTCCTCATCTTAAAGACTTTTATTGGGGTTCCAAAGGCAAGGATTTCAGGGGGAGGTCTCAGGGGGGCATCTCACTAGAATACTCATTGGCCTTCCAGGTGTGTCCTTTCAGGGTCATGGTCCCTATGGATTGGTCAGCGCTAGGGTAGAGGGTGGTTAGTCAATGCAGCCGGCCCTGATGTCAGCTATGGTGTCGCCCTGCCTGGCCTTGCTGCTTCTCTGGGCCTGGAGCCGAAACACAACTGAGGCCCAGATGTCACCTTTAGTTTGACCAAAACTCCTGTCTCTGTGATCAACAGACATGAGGCCTTGTTCCTAAGATTTAAAAAAAAAAAAAAAAAATTTATTTCTTTATTTTTAGAGAGAGGGGAAGGGAGGAAAAAGAGGGAGAGAAACAATGATCAATCAATCAGTTGCTACTCACATACCCCCAACAGGGTACCTGGCCCGAAACCCAGGCATGTGCCCTGACCAGGAATCCAACCTGTGACCCTTCAGTTCACAGGCTGGTACTCAATCCCCTGAGACACACCAGCCAGGGTAAGATTAATCTTTGTATAAGCCTGACCCTTGACTACCTACCCTGACCTGCCCAGTTAGGAATTTTATGATCAGGTCACCCTGAAAGGCTATTTTTCTTCAGATTTATTACAGAGCCCCTTTTTTGTGCACATCTTGATCTAGCATATGACTCTCCTACTTAAAAACTCATCAATGGCTTTTTTCTGCTCTTAGGATAAAGATCAAAATATTTAACATGGCCTACAAAGCCCTGTGCCATCTACCTCTGCCTTTCTTTTTTCAAATAATGTAAATCACTTTTGTTTAAATCTCTTTGGCTGTTCTCAAAATAAAATTCGAATTCTCCCTGTTGGCTACAAGGCCCTGGATAATCTAGTTCCTGTATACTTCTCCAAATTCACCTCATACCTCCTGCCCTCTCATTCACTACACTCTGGTCGCACTGTTTCCTTTCAGTGCTTGAGATACACCAAGCTCTTTGCTACCTCAGGGTCTTTGCACTAGTTGTCTCCACTCCATGCAGTGCTTTCCTGGAAGGTCTTTGAATGTCTGCTAATTCTCCTTCTTCGTGCTTCAAAATAAACATCATATTCTCAGAACATCCTTCATTCGATTTAAAATAACCTCCAGAGCCCTGGCTCAGTTGGTTGGAGCGTCATCCTGTAACCAAAAGTCTGCAGGTTTGATTCCTGGTCAGGACACATACCTAGGTTGTGGATTCAATCCTTGGTCTGGGCTTTTGAGGGAAACAACCCATGGATGCTTCTCTCTTGCATCGATATTTCTCTCTTTCTCTCTTCTTCTCTCTCTAAAAGCAAAGAAAAAAGATGTCCTAGAGTGAAGATAAAAAATAATAATAACTTCCACACAGTTCCCTGTATCACATCTCCCTGCTTCTTTCTTTTGTGGTGTTTACTACAACCTGAACTTATTTATATGTCCATTCATTCATCCTTGGTCCCCACTGAGAAAGTAAGCTCTATTTTGTGTGACAATCTATTTTCAGAGTGTAGCCAGTGCATACCACATAGTCAGTCACTTACAAATATTTGTTCCATAAACGGATAGCCAAGATCACAAAGCCAGTCAATGACAGATCTGTAATTCCTTCTTTACAATGTTAAAGATGTTGCCCCTTTCTTCCATCAGGTGGAGCCAAAGCCACATCTGGTCTGTAGTGGGTATGGGGGTGTGCAAGGTTTTTTGTAGTAATGCTGGATTCCAAGCATAAAGAAAGTCAAGATTGCACTTCTCCCCAAGGATCGGTAACTATGAGCTGTCCAGAAGGAATCTGAAGTAGCCAATGATCCAAGGGGATTCTGGGATCTCAGACTGCTTCCTCACTTCTTCCACCTGTACCAAACCATCCCCCAGTCAGCAGGGGTCTTTGAAAAGGAGAACAAAAAAAAAAAAAAACCACCAAAAACCAAAAAACAAAAAGAGAGGGAGAACAACTTTCTGTGAGCATGAAACTGGAGAGAGGCAAGGGTTTTCGATTCAAAATCTCAATCATCCAGTCAGGGGAAGCTGAAGCCAAGAAAGAAGCATCACGTGGGTTAGTAGAAACGGGGGCTGGCTCACAAAACCCTCTTGTCATGGCTCATGTTCATTTAGCTCCACAAACCCCACCCACCATGCCTGGGCCCCGGTCTCATGTGGGAGACCATGATGAAGTTGGACATGGAAATCTCAGAGCTGCCACAAGGGGTAGGGGGGCAGAAATGGCAGGCTGAATCCAAGACACATTGGACAACTGGCAGGGGGACCAGAGGCCAGAGGTGTATTCCAGCTGGGCAGGTGGCCTGCGAAAAGGGCTGTATCTAGATCTGGGGCTGTGGAGGTCAGAAGGAGTCTCAAACCTCCTCCAGAAGGCAACAGGGACTCACAAAGAGGTTTCTAAACAGGAGAGCTACTTGGTTATGTTGGATAGTTTGCAGAGGGAATATGAGATCAAATCAGAGGCAGAGATCAGTGAGAATGCTCCTTTAATCATCCTGATAAGTAATTGTAGTCATGGGAAAGAGGAGAAAATAATACCTGGTAAGTAGCCGTAGGGATGGGAAAGGAGCAAGTGTGAGTGGTTTATGAAATTAAATATTTTTAAAAACAGGACTTGGTGGTTATAATTAACAAATTGAACTGATCTTTATTAAGTGCCTGTTAGTATCACTTTATGAATTTATAAAAGTGACTGGCAGAACTTCATTAGCAAAAATTGGAGCCCCCCACCCAAAATTAGAACCAAGCCTAAATAGTCTTAAGTGTTTCTCTTCTCTAGGTATTTACCCATCTATGAAATAAAGAGGTCAGACTGGTAGTTCCTGATCCTGACAGCTTTGCTTTCTCTGATTTTTGGAGTTTGGGTTAAGTGTATAAAACCCAGTAATGTGCTGGGGCAGGCTCCTACCCATTTGCGAAAGTCATTGTTAAATTTTTAGGAATTTTGCAAAATAGTACAGTGGTTGGTAACTTGAAATTGGCTATAGTGGGTGTATTTACACCATGGAAATAGGCAAATGCTATAAACTAGGCCTTCCCCCACTCCAAGCTCTTCCCTGCCAGAGGTGATTTTCACAGGCATACCAGCGAGACCCCTCTTTACCTGGCACACATATACCCAGCCAGGTAGACTCTCACTTTTCAACACTGCCATTGACAATTGTGAAGAAGGGATTACAGGTCTCTAGGACCTCAGAGGTCCCTGGTCTCACAGAATCTGCCCCAGCACAGCCAGGCCCACATGCTCAGGCACAAAGAGGGTGCAAAATACAGCGTATTGGTCTAGGCAGAGCAACCAGCTGAGAGCAGGTAGATTACTCGTTACCAGACACAGGGAACAGAGGTTGGTGGTGAATATGCTGGATCCTCACAGACCCAAGATGGAATCCCAGTTAGGTCCTCTTGGCTAGGTGATGTTAACCAAGCCCCTCTCAACGCTGGAGCTCTCAGTTTCCTCATCTTTAAAATGGGGACAAATTCTAACTTAGCAAGACATTTTCCAGGATTAAGTGAGAACACTGGCAAAGTGAACCAGAGAGCCTCCACACCGCCTGGTACAGATAGGTGTTTAGTAAATGTTAGCTAATGCTACTATCGTAACTGCAGGCTCATTTTCCGTACCCAGAGTCCCTTCAGCTCAGAGTTCCCTCTAACTGAATTTTGGCACAGAGGGGCTCAGTGAGTGATGAAGGACAAAGAAAGAAACAGCTCTGTTTTCCAGTTTTTATGAAAATTAATAACATTAATAGCTCACAGACATATACATACACAAACACATTGCTATGTACATGGTCATTAAGTTATTAGTCTCTGTATAAAATGTTTCTACATTAGTGTTCTGGGCTAGGCCCAATCAGTCCTTGGCATATTCACAGTAGCAGCCCCGGGGCTTGGCCCCACGGGCAGGAAGAGGGGAGCAGGCAGATAGAGGGGAATAGCCTGCCCCAAGGTGGGCACATGAGGTGTCCTGGACTGCGTACTCTCATCTTTGGCTCCCTTTCTGGCACTTGGAGACCAGCTGTCGAGTGAGCAGGTGAGCAGACCCAGATTCCTCGTGTGGCCTGGTGACTCAGGCCCTGTGCTTGGTGATTTCAGGCAACACAGCAAGTCCTAGAGGATGCTGGCCAGCTCTGTAGAGTCTGTGTCAGAGCAGCCCGAGCTGCTGGCCTCTTCCCTGCAAGAGCCAGAGGAGATGGGTTAGAAGAACCATCCTTACCCGTCCCCTGCCCACTCCTGCCTCATTCCTCTCGTAATCTTGGCCCTGCAATCTTAGCGAGTGGTTGGGCAAGTCTGAAACACTTCCCCTCTCAGCCCAGATGCTGCTGGTTTGTCTGTTCACTGTTCTTGTTACTCACAAGGCATCACAAGCCCAAAGACTATGCTCCTGCCCAGGCTGGCGGATGGGCTGGCGTGGCTCACTCCACCCTGCCCTCTTGTTTCCCGAAAGGCAGGGCTCAGGCCGCAGCTGGGGTGCTGCATGCCAGCAGTATTGTGAAGAGTGCAGGGTACAGAGTCAGAACTCCAGGCCTCAACCCCAGCTCTACCCTTTACCAGCTAGGCCAGTCACTCTTCCTGGTTAAGTCTCAGTGTCTTCCTCTGCAGAGTGGGAATCATAGGACTCTAGGACTTTTGGAGGACCACAGAAGATCATGAATGCACACTCTCTAAAACATAAACTCCTTGAGGGAAGAAATTTCTGTTTGTTTCATTCACCAAAGCAATGCCTACCACATAGCAGGCTTCCAATAAGCATTTGTTGAACGAATAAATGTAAAACTACTTGGCACGCAACTTTGTGTTCAAGAAATACCAGCTGCCACTATCATAAATTGGCAGCGGGCATGGGGGAGGAAGAGTCGTCAAAGGAAGGGGTGCGGGAGGAAGTCTGGACATGACCACAGGAGGCACGGTCTGAGGACTTAGACTGGATGATGCCTCTCCTCCACCTCCCTGTCCCCTCCCACGCTCACCTCAGAGCCTGCAGGGCCTTCTTGTTCTGCCGCCGCTTCTCCTCGTCAATGGGGTACAGCTTGAAGAGCAGCAGGCCTAGCAGGATGAGGACTATGGGAGCCCACGTCACCAACATCTTCAATGTAAACATGACAGGTAACGGCTGGAAGCACCTACCAGTCTGGTACCCGGCAAAGCTGTGGAACACAACAAGAAGGCAAGTGGTGAGGAATGGGCACCTGGGGCCTGCACCTGTCCAGCAGTGTCCCAGGCCCCCAACCCACTCACTCAAGACTGAGGGTAGAGATGCCCAGTGAGACTCCAGAGGCGAACTTGGTGAAGAAGACATAGAAGGAGAAGAAGATAGGCTCTGTTCCTTGGGCGTGGGGCTGCTTCAAGTGGAAATCATCAATGACATCGGGCAGCATGGACCTATACAGAGTATGGCAGCCATGAGAACCCACCCACCTAGAAACCCAGGCCCCACTAGCCCATCTGCCACCTCTGTGTGTCAATGAGAAGAGGTGGTCCTCTGGGAGTTTGCAACCCCATGGACACAGCTCAGTAAGGAGATGGTGACTTCACATGCTTCAGGCCTCTCCCTCCATGATGAAGTAACCCCACCCTCGGTGCTCCGCTGGGCAAGAAGCATGTGGACCAGACTTAAGCTCCCATTTCCCACCCTGATTAGGCGTTCTTGCACAGTTCACAACCTGTACAAGTGTATGGGAAGATCTGTCCCACACCCCCAATCTGGATCCACAGAATTCTCCCCCAAGAGCTTCAGAAGTGGGGGTTGGCGGACTAAGGAACATATGCAGGTGGGCCTATATACTTACCAGGGTAGTAAGAAGGCAGCTGCCACACTGATGCCGGCTGCCACAGCTGCCACATATGTGACAATCAGGTTACTCTCTTTGAGGGCCACCAGAATGAGAAATGGTACTGCTGACTAGGGAAGGGGGTGCAGAAAGGTGGGTCAGTTGGGAGGCTCCCACCAGCAACCCTCAGCCCACACTACCCCTGCAGTCCCACTCACTGAGATCCCAATGTATACAGCCATCTTCTTGCCAAACCGGGTTAGAAACCACTGCCAGAAAGGAATGGTGCATGTGGCTGAGACCTGTAGATGGAAAAGGGGTGAGGGAAGTGGGTTAGAGCCATGGAAACCTTCTTGCCCTTCTCAGGACCCCAACGGTGCCCTCAGTACTGCCTGAGAGCAGCCAGATGACATCACCTGGGCAGTGAGGAAGTTGACAGGCACCTCTGATGGCTACCAAGAGGACTGAGAGCAGGTCCCAATCTTATCTCCTGCCTTCTCTGAGCACAACTGAGCCAAAGTTCCAAAGCTCCTGGCCTCTACCTCTTTGCTTTCGTTATCTTCTCTACTTGAATATTTAACCCCAAACTCTCTTTTTTTTCTCCCAGTGTTATTGACATATACTTGACATATAACATTGTATCAGTAGTTTAAGGGTACAACATAATGACTTGATACATGCACCCAAACTTTTTCATAGTCCAACATAAGCAATTATAGGTCAGATCCAACCAAATTATTTTTGAGTTGCTTCATGGCCTTGGGTCAGTCTGGGAAATAGTCTCTGACTCTCCTAAGAGCCAGCTTGCAGCCTATGCCACTTCAGCCCGGACTGCCTACCCCCACTCAGGGCCCCACACGCACCATGATGGCCAGGAGCAGGTTCTGGAATTCATTGTGGAAGCCCAAGGTGTAGGTGCAAAACAAGGCAAAGTTACCCTCCACCAGCTGGGAAATGGGGCAAGAGAGGGAGAAGGAAACACAAGGCGAGATGTGATATGGGGGCCGAGCCCCTCCCCAAGACATTTCCTATATCCCAAGGACCTCTGCCTACCCACCCCCAACTCCACCTGTCTCTCAAGCTTGTCATACCCCGAGTCCTTGACCCGCCCCCTCAAGGCTGAACATGTCAGGCCCCTACTCACCATGAAAGCCAGGGAGGTGAAGAGAAAGGCGGCAATAACCTTGACATACGGGCCATGGCTCATGACGAGCCGGAGACCCCGAAAGAAGGATATTTGCTGAGTCTCGTAGGGTTCTGGGGGCCAGAGAAGACAGTAAAGAAGGAGCAGAGGTCCCTCCCAAAGCCTGGGGCCCAGGCAGAGGGACAAGGCCATCCTGTGCTGCGGCCTGCACCCCACTCCCCTTCAGGGCTTCTCACCTCTCTGCTCCTTCACGCCCAGGACCAGGATGACTGCACAGATGACATAGATGAAGGCAATGACCCCTGCCGCCAGCATGTATGCATTTTTCTATAAAGGAAGATAAAGGCAACATAGAGAGACAGTCAGTCTGTTCTCATCCCAACTCAGCAGCTCCACTCCATGACCCTGGACCAGCCCCTTCCACTGAGGCCTCACTGTCTCCATCTGTGAAATGGGAGAATCATCCTGGGCCTGCTGCCATTTCCCAAGGCTGGGCCAAGTCCAGCTGAACATGTTAAGAAGCCCAGCTGTGGAGTCTGAGAAGCCACAGTTTTAATCTCCCCAAATCCAGTTTCTGCAACTCACCAGCTCTGTCACCCTGGGCCAATTTCTTAACCCTCTCTACTCTTCAATTGCCTTTTTTACAAAATGGGCATAGTAACAGTTTATATATCAAATGCCCAGCACTTAACAAATAGTAGCTGTTATTACTATTTTGAAGATAACTACAAACTACCCCATTGTTCCTCAGCTCCCCACACCCCTGCCCTGACAGGGCCCTCACCGTAGCTCGGAGTGAGGTGCCGCTGTGTGTGCGGTTGGCACCTTCCACGGCCAGCGCTGAACCGTTGGGGTCCTGAAGACAAGGCGTATCTGCTTGGCCTACTATTTGCCCTTGGATCGCTGTGCCAAGTACTGTGCCCAGGACCTCCACAGTCATCCCTGAGCAGTGAAAAGAAGGTCCTTTGGAGGGGACTCATGGTTTGTGGGCCCCTTGGAAGGGAGGTCAGATGAGTATAAGCCCAGTTCCAGCCCCAGATGATGGTAGCAGCTCCAAGTACAGTGGCTGTAGGGTGGTGGGGCAGATGGCGCCTTGGTCTAATTATGACCTTGCTCTGTGTGAACTCTGACTAGTCCCTGCATCTCTCTGGTCTCACCAGAGCCATAAGGAGATTGAGTTATTTTTAAGATGGTTTCATACCCACTCCTAGCAAAGGAAGAAATGTGGCAGGAGGGTCAGGGAGCAGGGGACCCAGGGTTCCTGGTGGGTGGGATCATTGGGCTAGGCAGACTTACGGTAGGCAGTGGCCGAATCCCGCTCACTCTGTTCTGTGCTGATGAACATGGTGAGAGCTGAGTAGGGAACGTGGAAACACTGTCATAGAAGAGAGGCTCTCAGCCAGTCAGACGATGGACAGACAGATGTGGCTTTAGGCATCAACCCAGGGACTGCCCTCACCCATGCCCTGACACCCAGGGGAGGTGCCCACACTCACCGTGACTAGTGTCTCAAATAGGCAATAGAAAACCAGGTACCATAGGACCTGGCCTGGTGAGAAGTCAGGCACAAACCAGATGAGGAAGTAGGCAATGATGGCCAGGGGCGTGGAGAAGATGATCCTGAGGGAGGGGAGTATATATATATATATATATATATATATATATCTCAGGCTTGAGATATATATATTCAATTCAGGCTTGAATTGGAATGAAATTCTGCCCTGATTGGTGTGGTTCAGTGGGTTGGGCATTTTCCTGCAAACCCAAAGTTCACCTGTGTGATTCCCCATCAGGGCACATGCCTGGGTTGTGGGCCAGGTCCCCGGCTGCGGGCATGCAAGAGGCAACTGGTTGATGTTTCTTAATGGACATTTCTCTCCCTCTCTTTCTCCCTCCCTTCCCTTCTTGCTGAAAATAAAATTTAAAAAATAAAAATAAAAAGGAATGATGCCCTGGCTCGTGTGACTCTGGGGATTAAGCTTCGGCCTATGAACCAAAATGTCTCTGGTTTGATTCCCAGTCAGGGCACCTGCCTGTGTTGGAGGCGTTCAAGAGGCAACCAGTGATGTTTATCTCACAAATTGATGTTTCTCTCCCTCTCTTACTCCCTCCCTCCCTCCCCTCTCTCTAAAAACAAATAAAATCTTTTTTTAAAAAAAGGAATGGAATTCTGACACATGCTATAACACAGATGAACCCTGAAGACATTACGCTAAGTGAAATAAATAAGCCAGACAAAAGGACAAATGCTGTATGATTCTACTTTTATGTAGTCAAGTTCATAGAGACAAAATGTAGAATGGTGGTTTTCAGCACTGGGGGAAAGGAGGAATGGGCAGTGATTGTTTAGTTGTATAGAATTTCAGTTTGGAAAGCTGAAAAACTTCTGGAAACGGATGGTGGTAATAGTCACACAACAGTGAAAAATATGTAATGCCACTGAATTATACGCTTAAAAATTGTTAAAGTGGTCAATTTTGTTATGTATATTTTACCACAAAAGTCATATAAACATATTATAAGGCACCTTAGCTATGTGATTCAGTCGGTTGAGCACTATCCCACAAACCAGAAGGTTGCCGCTTCGATTCCCAGTTAGGGCACATGCCTGAGTTGCAGGGGCATGTACTGAAAGCAACCGATGAGAGAACAATGTTTCTCTCCCACATTGATGTTTCCCTCTCTTTCTCCTTCCCTCCTCCCTCTAAAAATAAAAATATCTTTTCAAAAAAAAATGCTTCACCATATTATAAGGTGATTAGTTGCTATGGGTTAAAGAAATAAAGCAGTCTAAATGGGGATTAGGAGTATGGGGGTGTAATTCACACAATTCGGGGTAACCTCCCTTGAGAAGGTGACATCTATGCCAAGACTTGAATGAGGGGAGGGAGTTGACTTTGCAGACGTCTGAGGCAAGAGCGTGCAAGACAAGGAGAAGAGTTAGTGCAAACATCCTCAGGCAGGACCTAGCAGATGAGAGGCCAGTGGGGCCGGAGTAAAGTGAGCATGGGAGATGCAATTAGGACATGCATTTGAAGAGGAAATGGGACACCAGGTCATGTAGGACCATACAGGCCAGTGTGAGGACCATAGTTTTATTTCCTAGGGTTGAAGTAGTTTTGAGACAAATAAGTTGGTATTAAAATGTAGAACAGTGCTTGGGATACAGTGTTTGCTCTGATTATCATACCAGGAAAGCTCAGGGGGAGAGTACAGGCCCACAGCCAGGGAGCTGCTGAGACCTCTCGGCTGCAGAGACCTCAGGTCCGGCCCTGCTGCATCTCAGCCTCCCCATGTGACACTGCTGACATCCCACCTCTCATCCGGTGGCCCGGGGAACTATAGGGAAAGTGTCTGTCAGAGTCTTCTTGGTCTGAAGGGGGAAATGGTGGCTGAGGGCAGCTCTGGTCTAAAGCCAGCAAGGAGAGTGGGTCACAGGGCTCATGGACCCAGAAAGGCCCCGCCTCTTCCTGTATTGACAGAAGGAGTGTCAGGTCCTAGGCTTGAGGAGGGGCCCAGGAGCTAACTGCTGCATGGACCGGGAGGAGGTCACATACACCTCAAGGCAGCCCTTCAGCCCACAAGTGCTCCAGTGTGCCTTCAGACAAGGGTGGTGGTATCACTCGAGCAGTATCATCCAGACAGGTGAGTCCATTCACTAAGTCAGAAACCAGCCTGAAAGGCCTCAGAAACTTTACGAAGCCGACTGCCACACCTGCCCAGGGAGGGGCCACAGGGAGGCCTCCCCTCCTCCCTCCCTTCCCCGCTTCCCCACTTCCCCCCTCCCAAATCTAAGTGTCTCCTCAGAGAACAAGGGCATCAGCTTTGGTTAAACATTTCATCCTCTTCTCGTAGGCAGCTGAACAGCTGAACAGCTGAGCAGCTGATGAGGATCTTCATGTGACTGAGAGTAACCCGGGGTGCTACGGCTTTGGGCTAGCCAGGGCGCCTGCCTCTCATTGGCTGAGCCTCATGAGGAGATGTGGCAGCAGAGCCCCGCCTCCCACCAGCTGCCAAGGAGGCGGGTAAGGGGCCTAGCTTCCCGGGTGGCTTCAGCCCGGGTGGCTCCAGCCTATAGGGAGTTCTGAGCAGCCTGCTCAAGTAAGGCAGGCTGTCCCTGCCCAGGTAAGGCAGGCTATCCCTGCCCTCTAGCCCTGAAGTCTGGATCAAAGGCCCCAACCTGGGCCTTAGCCAGGCACTGGCAGGATTGCGGTGGGGGTGGGGGTAGGGGTGGGGGTGGGAGGAGGGCTGCTCGTGGGAAAGGAAGCTGTGGGGGAGAGGCAGGGGCTTGTGGGAAGAGCTTTGAAGGCTGAAGGCCGGAGACCAGGTATGGGCACCCCTGGGGCAGGAAGGCGCCCACTTGAGCATGGATGGGCTGGAGATGAAAGGAAATATCCCCCCCTACCACCACCAAGCAGGATGTCCTGGAGGGAACCAGAGCCCCAGCCTGTTAGCCTCTCCTGTGTGTCTCCCTTTGCTCTCTGATCTGTAGCATCACCACCCCCACCTTGCCAGATAGTTTGAGGCTGCGTATTGCAGGTTTTGAACCAAAGGGCCAGAGGTTATGGGTCTGCTTTCCAGTCTTGTCCCACTAGGATACATTCTGAAGGGGTGCCAAATGATGCATTACTTAATATGCACCAGGCACTGTTCTGAGTACTTCACATATTTAAAAGAAAAAACAAAAAAACAAAAACGAACAGCCCTGACCAGAGTGGCTCAGTTGGTTGGGCATCGTCCCATAAACAGAAAGGTTGCTGGTTCAATTCCTGGTCAGGGCATATGGCTGGGTTGAGGGTTCGGTCCCTGGCTGGGGCGCATGTGAGAAACAAGCAATCAATGTTTCTCTCTCACATTGATGTGTTTCTCCCTCTCTTTATCCCTTTCTTCCCCTCTCTCTAAAAATAAATACACACACATACACATACACACACACATTTAATCCTTACCAAAACCCCATGAGATAGACATATTATTATCCCCATTTTACAGATGAAGAAACATGAGACTCAGAGATATTAAGTGACTTGTCCAAGGTTGCACAACTGTGAGTAAATCTGGTATTCAAAATGAGGCAAGCTGGCTCCAGTGTTACCTCTCAACCACTCTGCAGTACTACCTCTCCCACTACAGGAAGTGACTGAGCGGGAAAAGTTAGGAATCCACCTTCATTGAAGGGAATGGACCTTGGAAAGCAATAGGAATTGGGGGAGGTGGGAGGACTTGCTCAATCTAACAGTTTGGCCAGCCTGGGAATGAACTGGCAGGGCATCCCAGGGCCTAGGCCTGGGGTAGCTGACCTCAGCTAGAATTTCAACACTAGGGCTGTTGTGTCATTCCTTCGCCTCGCCCCTTAGCCTGTGACAAAGCACATGGAAAAACTGAAGGGTAGTGGACATGCCAGACTGTAGGGTAGTAGACATGCCAGAAGTCCTGTCTTCCACCACCTTGAAGGAGCCCTTTCTACTCACCAGGGCATAAGGCGGCCCAGCCGAGTCCAGGGAGATTTGCTAATGCAGAAGCCCACCAGGGGGTCTGTGAAGGCATCCCAGGCTCGGCCCACAAATAGGATTATGGAGGCAGAAAATGGGTCCACCTGGAATGAGAAACAGGCAAAAGACGACCCCTTCATCTTTCTACTTACCTCAACCCTCACTGGTAGGCAAAAGCAGAGGCTCCCTCCCCACCTCAGCCAGGCCTCTGGCAGTCTGCTGCTCCGACTCAGGCCTTAAGCATCTTCACTTGCCTTGATAATAATGAAAATAACAATTTTCTGATAGCAGTAGCACAGTGTGCCTCCTTAGAAACTTTCCCAGATCTGTCCTCTGATGTTCTCCCCTTCACTGCTGCCTTTGAAAATACTCTCATTAATTAGAATGAATCCAGAATCATTTCCTTGCCTCTCTTTCACAGCTCTGAGCCCCCAACCACCTGACACCAGAGTTAGTATTTGCTGGTTGACCACAGTGGGCCTCAATTTCCCCATCTCTATAATAGGAGTTATGATCCTTATCTTGCAGTACTGGAATTATTATCCCTATCTTAGGGTTCAAGCTCTATCTTGGACATGGAAAAGAACTCATAGATGCTTTTAAGAAGTGGCTTATTGCTGCCCACTTAAGCTATTCTCTCCCCGCAAATCTTCTAGGCCTGAATAGACAGCTTCTCTGGGCTCCTTGTCATCCATCAAGGCCCTATTATTGCTATTGCTCCAGGAAGCTGGAAAACTGGTGGCCTCTCCCACTGGCAGTCTCCCTAGTCTGACTTTTCCAACTTTAATACTTACTACAATGTAGTTTTATACCTTAACTGCAGGTTTCTCATATCTGCACCCTATTCAGGGCCCAAACCATGAATGTTGCTTGAAAACTAGCTGCTGAATGTCATTTGTTCTTTCTGGGACTCAGTGTTCCTGACCTATAAATGGATACAACTAAAATGCCCTGCTTCTAAAGTCAGATACTACATAGAAAAGATGGTCAGTGTGGGAACCCTGAGGGCTGTAGTTGTGCTGCCTCCCACTCTCCCGTCCAGACAAGGTGAATTCTCAGGATGCCAGGCTTCTGGCCAACGCTTCTCAAAGCACAGAAGAGGCCTGCTCCACCATGAGTACCCCTCCCAGTCTAAGGCCCTGTGTACTGGGGCACCCTAACTCGGTTTAGGACTTGAGGACCCCCCCACATGCCCCTGCTCCTCAGGTGAAAATGAGATGCACCTCATTCACAGGCCTGGCATTATCCACCAACCCCAGAGCCAAACCAGCTGACTACTCGCTGTCCGGCCGGGGACATGGTGTGCCAGTCTCTTCTAAGAACAGCGTCACTAGCAGATTCCCTTTTCCCTCACACTACCGTCTACCCCTCCAGGCTCTGTTGCTCTTGCCAGACAAGGAGGAGTTGCCTGACTTTACCAGCTAAGATTCCTGGGCCAGATAGGCTCCCCTTCCAGATACTTTCAAAAGCCTTCTTATTTCTTATCCATGGTGACTTTGACAGGCAGCAAAAGCAGGGATTCCCAGTCCCATTTCACAGATGGGGAAAACCTTGGGATGCTGCAGGAGCCCTGGTGGTCTCAGTCCACTCACCTGAGCCACATCCAACAGGTAGATCTGCAGGAAGAACCCCAGGGCACAGCCTGTCACCTGGTAGGGGGCCCCCCCAACTGCATAGCAAAGCTTGTTGCAAATGGACAACTGTTGTTTCTTCTTTGGTTCCTTCTGGGAGGAAGAGAAAAACATGAAAAGAGACCCAAGATCCTGGCCTCTATCCTAGAAGTTTCCAGAGGCAGGAATCCCTTTAGCCAATTCTGCAAGGAGAAACAAGTCTGTCTTGTCCTATTACCACCCAGCTAAATAGCACTTCCCACAAGAAAAGAAAGGTACTTTCTATACTTAGGAACCTGGAAAAAGGACATCAATACTGAGCAAGTTTCCCCTAAGCCACCCTACCCTACCCACCCCACCCCACCCCCAGATTCTTATCAGCCCACCATCCCTAGAAAACTCTCGAAGACCTTAGTCACCCTCCTTCCCAGACTGGAAAGGGAACATGCTTCCTCAGTGGACATGTCTCTATCCAGCACCAACTGCCACAACCTGAAAATCCTCTTGCTGCCAAGAGCTGCCTAAGCCCAGTCCCAGCTCCTGCTCTGGTTCTGAGTCCAGAACCCACCTGCCTAGTGGGCAAAGGCTCTACGGAGCTGTAGGGGCCTAGCTCAGCTGGCTGCAGGCACAGCTGTTCCTTCCATAAGTCCCTTAGGATCCCCCTCCCCAGTGGGCAGCCAGAGCTTCAGGCAAACCCAGGAGCTGTCCTACCCTTCAGCTCTAGGAAACCTGGGAGAGGAGGGAAATCAGGCCTGGGCTCTCTCTGGGTGTGCCACCAGGGAGGCTGAATTTGCCCAGGGAAAAGTAAAGGTTACTCATACATGGCAGCAGCTTAATTGCTCACGCCTGCTCTTGCCAATGATCAAGTGATAAAAGAAAAAGGAAGTCACCTCCCAGGCAGAAATCTATTGCCTGGGATCCTCCCACCCCCCTGGAACCACCTGATTTCATTCAGTCCTTCATTATGTCCAGAGAGCTGGAAATGGTACAGAAGATCAAGATGCACAAAGCACGGCGTGAGCCTCTGCACTCCAGCGCCCCACGCCTCGTTCCCCGTCCCCCGGCGCACACACACAAACGCCTGAAGAATGCGGCTCCTTTAAGAACAGAGTCCTTGTTCTAATGAATGAACTTGAGCAGCCCTCGCAGAGTTGAGGGGAAGCGTAGGTAGGCCTGTGGGGGTGGGGAGTAGGGGGTGAGGGATGGGGAACCAAGGGGCCTTTCCCAGGTTTCCGAGGTCTAACTTCTCGAATCTTTCTGGTTTCTAAGCGGCTAGTCACAGAAGAACGAAGAACAGCTAGACAGAGCCGGGCACCACGTGGAGCTGCCGGCAGGGCGCTCCGCAGATTCGGAATGAGGGTGGACAAAAGGGGGCTCCGGGGGCTCCAGCGCCGACAAAATTCCATCACCCCCAGCCCTCCGGGCATCTCGGGGCTCTCTTCTGTCCCTGGGCCCGCCTATTCCCGGGTAGCCGAAGATGTTCCAGAACCAGACTTATATCCTTTGACGGCCCCACCAGTCTGTGCCCGCTCCCCCCTCCCGCCTTTGCCCTCCATCCGAGGTGCAGCTTTCTCACCTTCACCTGGGCTGGGCGTTCACCAGTTTGGAGGATGCTTGCAGGCAGCAGCCCCGCTGCGGAGCCGCTCTCGGCGCCCTCTCCTTTGGCCATGACCCGCGGGCCACGCCACCTGGTACCCGGACGCCGGGATGCTCTTCCGTCGGCCTCTGGTCCGCCCGGGCTCGGGTAGTAACAGCTGCAGCCGCAGGCACCGCCGCACTAGTAAACGCGGCCGGCTGGCTGTCTCCAGCGACGCTACCCGCTGCACTCCCCTCTCACCTATTAAAGGTTGAGCCCCGCCCTCTCGGAGTCAGCCAATCCCAGAGTCCTGCTGCCCCGCCTCCAGTCAGTCCGCCCGCCCGCCCGCCTCGCCGGCCCAACCAGCCCACGAGGCTCTCCGCGTTTCGGAGGCGAGGTGTCTAAGGCCGGATCTCGCTACCCGGATGCCCACCTGACACCAGGAAACTGAAGCCGGAGGCTGCTTGTGACCTGCCGGTGGTCTCCCGGAGTGAGTTTTCCCTGAGTCCGGCCTATACCCTATGACTTCTGACCCCGTCCCCCACAGCCTAGGAAAGGGAGGGAGAGAGTCAGAAACTCCTTTAAAATCTGGAATCACTTGAGCCTCCCTCTCCTCCAGACCTGAGGGATGCAGCGCTGGCATTTTCTCACCGATGCCACTCTTTCATCCCCCAAGACCTATCGTTTCCTCTTCCTGGCATTGGCATCACTGGGGCCTTCAGCGATGGGGGAGAAAGGTGAGGCCACACAGTCCTTAGTCGCTGCTCCTGCCGGCAGGGAACTCACTCCCAAGTTGTGAAGAGGACACGCCGGACCGCTGCTGCCACTACACATTGACGATAACATCAGCCGTTTATGGAGAGCTTCCTCCATGCTCAACAAGATCTCATTCAGCTTCACAACCACCAAAGGAGGGTGGAACTATTATTTTCTCCATTTTACAGGAGAAGAAAGGGAGACTCACAGGTGTGGCAGAACCAGGCCTGAATGGATTTGTCCCATCCCAAAGCCTTCCTCTTTCAACAGCCCTGCTCTGCTCTGTCTCTCTCAGCAAAAATTGCCAGAGGCTGAATGTGTCTCCCCAGCAGGAAGATACAAAGCTACAATGGCACTCTGGGTTTAAAATCAAAGAAAGGTTGGAAAAAGAGAGTGCTGAGTAATCTGGTCCTTGAAAGAAGGTGGGAGGACCTTAGTCAAGAAGAAAGGCCAGACACAGATGCCAGAAACGTGTTTTCTCTAACCTCTTGGTTCATTGTGCTAACGTCATCCCAGGCAGACACTCAAGAAGGTGGTGGAGACCATTTTACTCTTAATTAGTGAAGGGGCTGCTGCGTAGATCCTCAAAGGCCACTCACGGGGCCCACCCCCTTCTTTTCCCCCTTAAAAATCTCTGATTGCCAAGAGAAGATAAAAGATCTGGCTGTCCCAGGATGGCCACACCAAACTCCCTCGTGTGCCCTAGCAGATCCCATCTTGGCACACAGCTATTGGCCACTGCTGAGCAGAAGGCAGTCAGAGAGGAAGTTGAATACTGCGAAAAGGGCACAGACTGGCCCCATTGATCCTGCCAGAGCTCTGTGACGCTGCTCTCGCTCTTCCCCGTTCTGGGCTTGAATTGACTGAGGTGGATTTTATGATCCCTTCCAGCCCTGAAATTTTCACTCCTGTAGCATCACACCCAACACAAGTGATTTAGATCCCTTGCCAGGCCATGAGCCAGGCCACGAGTTCCAGGAAGGTAGAAACTACACCCTTTTCATTGCTGCCTTATTCCCCTGACAAGCTTGTTAACTAACTCATTGTAGGAACTTAGTAAACATGTGCTCAGTGATGCATGCTCAGTCTTCCTCAAGTACAAGTGCAAGAGGGGCCCATTCGGAAAAGCCCCAGGCTCCTCCATTTGATTCTGGGCAACTCAGTTAACCTCGCTGCGTATAAAGCAGGGATTTTAAGAGTGACTACCCGATGGGGTTATTATGGTATGAAAGAAGAAAATGCACAGGAAGTGCTTAGCACTAGTGCCTGGGAGCTGAAGCTGGGCTGGTCCCCCTCCTGGCCCAATTCCAGTTTGTCAGTGTAGCAATGCAAGATTCCAGATATGGCCTGACCAAGCCAGCACAATAGGCCTATTATTTCCCCCAGTCTGGACTCGGCACATTGTTAATGCAGCCTAAGTCTGCTGGGCTTCAGAAGCCTTTCTCTTCCACGGTTAGTTCCCATCAAATTATGGTCAACTAAACCATTCAGATCCTTTTCCCAGGAGCCGGGGTCAAGTCAGGTCTCTCCCCCTGCCTCTGTTTTGTATAATGTCTTGGAGCTACAGAAGGATAATGTCATCTTGCTTATCCCAGCCTATCAAAATTGTTTTGTTTTTTTGTTTTTTAGATAAAACCCCATTCTTTAAAAAAAAAAAAATTCTATTGAATTTATTGGGGTGACATGGTTTAATAAAATGATATAGGTTTCAGGTATACCCTTCTATAATACATCATCTGTGTATTTTATTGTGTTTTCACCAAAATTGTTTTGAATGCCGGTTGTATTGCCCACTGTTTTCTCTCCCTCTCTAAGTTTAGATCCAGGCTGCTCCTTGGAACTTCAACTCCACCATGGTCAGGACAGAGCCCCATAACATACCACTACAGACACTCATTCACCATTACCTAATCAGGGCACTGCTAAGCCAAAAGCACCCAGTTATTGACCACCCACTGTATTGCTGGGCAAGCAAGCCCCTGTCATTCACAACATCTCATTTACTCCTCACAACACCACTGAGGAGGGGTAGTTTTTGTTAACCCCATTTTATAGATGATGAACTTGAGGCTAAGAAAGAGGAAGCAGGGACTAGTTTTATAACCCCAGAGTTATAAATATTTTTCTTTTTCTGTCAATGAGTTTGGTTGTAGACTTGTCACTTAGAGATGTTATCCTCCAGGTACATATAGTCCTGACCATTTGCCCTCTTGGTCACTCTACTTCCTACCCTCCGACCCCCACAGCACCAAGCCAGGAGCCCAAGGGGCTTTGCTGAGACTCTGTTAACCTCAGGAGCCTGGAGCAGAGACCTGGGCCCATTCTTCATAGCAACATTCCATCTAGGTCAGCAGCGAGGACAAGGGCTTCTCCCTGAGGAGCAGACAAACAGGTCTCCTCTCTGTGGTGGGAACACCCTCCTGGCCATCCTTGATCCTTTCTGGGTCTAGCCCAGTCTCCCGGCCTGGGGTAAATAAACTTCAGAGCTCCCCTTGTTGCTCTCTGCCTGTCTGTGCCCCCCAGGGCACTATCGCCAGCCTTACAGGCTTCTTCATATGCCCTGGAACACTCCCCTGAAGACCTCTGGGGGAGGTCAGTGGTCCCCTGAGCTTGTTGGGAAGCAAAGCAGCAGAGTGAAGTGCAAAGATCCCAGGATGCAGATTACCGGGCGTCCTAGCCTATCTCTGCCTTTACTTCCAGTTTACTCTTGGGCAAATTAGTGAATCTCTTTGAGCCTCACTTTCCCCACCTGTCCGATGGGGATAATAGTTGTACCTATCTCATAGGGTTGTCATGAGGATTAAGTGGGGTGCTTCAAACAGGGCTTGGCGCATAGTAAGCGCTTAAAAGTGTTTATTATTATCATTATTAGTGCCCTGGGTAAAACATCACCAAATAAGACCACTTAAGTCAGAGGGGGAAAATTTTGATATAAATGGCTGGGAGCTAGCTTTATGCCAGGGACTCAAAGCGGTATTTCTAGCAGAGTGGGATGTTGCCAGGGCATGATTACCAGGTGGAGTTATTGGGCTGTTTGGTGCTAGGAACTTGTTGCTAAGCGAAGGAGTTGTCAGATGACAGTCTTGCCAAGAATAGCTGTAGCCTGTTATCTCATGGTAAAATTTCTCCCTAACTAGCCAGCCTACCTCTGACTTGTGGAGAAAAGGAGCCCAGCCTGTAGCCCGACACCTATCTCAGCAGTCACTGAGATCCTTGGTATCCTTGGTAGTACTCTAAGGCTGAGGCCAGGGAATGTCCAGGTTCAAGAGGTACAGGCTGGAAGGGCCTGGAACAAGAGCTTCCTGGAATAGCTGTTGTGTTGGGAATGCCTTAGCCTGTTCCCCATCATCCCTTTTGTTTGTCCAGTGTGGGGAGGCACGGCAGAAAGTAGGAAGGAGAGACTGCTGAGGATCCTGAGAGAGGCTCTTTGTGGGGGAAGTAGCTGAGGGCCCTTGAAGTCACCTGAGGCTGCCAGTTTCTGCCTGGATGTCCGTTGGGCAATTGTGGCGCAGGTCCCAAGGCTGATCCACGATCCTACGAGGCTACTGGCCACTCTGCAAGGAGGCCCCCTATCCTGGGCTTCAAGAATAGGCTGGGTGATGCATGGGTCTGGCTTCTGAGCCTCACTTGTCAGGGGGTAGAGAGACATGAAGAGTTCCCAGACATTTCTTGCATGGATGACAAAAGGGGTTCTGTGACAACTCGCAGGTTCCTAACTGGGCAGGTCATGGTGGGTAGTCATGTCCCAGGCATATAACTTTTTCTAAAAGGTTTATTTTTGCCTTAAGCAAGCCCTGTCCATTATTCTTGTGCATCTAGATGAACATACCTTTGGGATGTCATAATACCCTCAAAAGTATAACCACTTTAAATAAAGCACATAATGTGGTTAACTATCCTGTAATCCAACCCCATCTTGCTTTTTCCAGTCTTTCTTACACTCCCTAACTGGCAGACCTACCACCCTGATGTCTGGAGAATTTCAGAAGACTTCCAAATGCATGCAAGAAACTGTAAAACTGTTATTCTCTGGAACATTTGAGATCCTACTCCCCAGCTCATGTTGTCAATTGGGCACAAAAATAAACTCATAAAAATACTCTACAGGTTTGAACATTTCTTTCTTTTCCTTTCTTTCTTTCTTTCTTTCTTTCTTTCTTTCTTTCTTTCTTTCTTTCTTTCCTTCTTTCTTCCTTCCCTCCCTCCCTCCCTCCCTCCCTCCCTCCCTCCCTCCCTCCCTCCCTCCCTTCCTTCCTTCCTTCTAGGAAGATAGAAAGAAAAACATTGATTTTTTTGTTCCACTAATATGTATTCATTGGTTAATTCTTGCATGTGCCCTAACAGGGAATTCAACCTGCAACCTTGGTGTACTGGGGACAACACTCTAACCAACGAGCTGCCAGGCCAGGGCCAGATGTTTCTTACTTCAACACTTGGGACACCTGGTGCCCTCCCCCTCCCCCGCCAACCAGTGTCCCTGCATCTTCTCATCCTGCATTCCACAAAGTTCAAGGTCCCTCCCAGAAGAGAGAAACAACCTTACACTCCAGGAAAACTGATTGCTGAGAAGACGTAAGAATGACGGAGTGGAAGAAAAATGGGTAGGTCAGCCTTCAGCAAGAGTCACGCCATCTCAGGCCCTGGCGCAGCTCTGAGGGAGCCCCAGGGGTTGGAACAACCTACCAGGTAGCTCAGGAATCACACGATCAGGTGAGGTGCTCTCTGGGCAGGAGCCACAGCCTGGCATCAGAGGAGGGGGTAGGGACTGAAGCCTGAGTAATATCTCTTCCTTCTGGGCTGGCCAGGACTCTGCCCTGGCATACCACATGGAGGCCCTCTCTTCATCACCTGGCCTTTACCCTCTCAGGGACGGAAGACTCCTTCCGACCAAATGATTTGCTGGGCTCAGGTCAGCATGACAGAGGCAGAACCTGTCTTGGGAAGCCTTGAAGTCCTTCCCCTACCCCTCCGTCCCAGGCGTTCTCTTAACCCTATGCCCAAAAAAACATTTTGGAAAACTCAGCACCATGTAATGGCTGCTTCCAATTTCACCACAGCAAATGGAGACCCCCAGGTTTTGGTGGCTACCTTCAGGTAGTGTGGTAATTTTGTGACCCTCATGCTGACTGGCAGCAAGAGATAGCGGCACAGCTGGGGCCCTAAGTGGAGTCAGGCTCATCAGGGTGTACCTCTACCCTTGTCTCAAGCTCGCTTCTCTGACTTTGGGAAAGTCCTTTAACTTCTCTGAGCCCCACTTATCTAATCTGTAATAATGCCTCATAGTTTTATCCTGAGGATCAGGTAAGACGATTTCGTGCCTACAAAACAAACCTTACAGTTGGATCTCAACAAATGTTAAATATCTTTCCTTTATCCACTCACTCTGATTGGCAGGATGTCTTTGATTAATAAACAATGGGAAAACACATTTCTGTTCTGGGTTTAAAAACTTAAAACATGAGGGCTTTTGAAAAAAAAAAAAAGGACACTGGGAGGAGGTGTAAATGTTGCCTTGTCAGTACGTTCTCACTGAGCCTACTTTGGGCCTACCCAGCAACACAGAGATGAGTAAGGCGTGGGTGATCTTGTCCTTCAAGGAGGTCACATTGAATTGTGGAGATAAACATAAGAATAAGTTATAATGTGGCAAAAACCTAAGGGAGGTCTGAGTGCACAGACTTGAGAATACAAGCTACTGTGTGAGGGACGAAAGTCTGGGAAGGCTTCACAGAGGAGGTGACGATAGAGCTCCTGAAGAATGAGTAAGAGTCCCTAAGACATGGAAGGGCATGCCAGGCAAAGGAAACACCACAGACACGGAAGTGTGATGGAAGATGGTGAGTACATAAACAACCAGCAGCTCAGCCTGTCTGGGCATTTGCTGGATGGGAAATTCGTAAGCCCTAAGGCTAACAAGGTGGAAGGAGGCATTGCATGCTCGTCCTGAAGATAGTGGGACGCCATTAACAGGATTCTGAGCAGAGAGGAGTAAAATGACCACATCTGTACTTTATAAAGATAATACTACCAGTTGCCATCATCCTTAGAACCACATTCCATTTCTCCTGGACTGTTGTAGCAAAGCCCTAACAGCAGACAAACTTAAAAAAAAAAGAAACCTGACCATTCCCCTGCTTAAAGTTTACTTATTATATGTGCTCAATAAATATTTGATGAATAAAAGGGGAAATGAATGAAAGGACTATGTGCAGTAACTCCTTCCTCTAAGTTTCCATATCTATGAGTCTAAATAAAGCACTTCCTGATTTCCTTTCTTGGAAAAGTGAGACCTGAGAAAGAGACTGGCTCAAAGTCACATAGCAAGTCATCAGCAGTGGGACTCTGCTTCCTGTTGGGATTCTGAGGGATGGCCCTTGCAGGAAAAGCCCCAGGCCATGTTTTGCCCAGGTTGGACCCTCCAGACCAGAGTGAGGAGGACCACAGAACACAACTCCTGCCGTACACGCAAATAATCAGCTCTATTTCACCTCCAGCCAGAAGTAGGGTTGAGGTCTGGAATTCCTCCTCCTCAGCTTGCAGCCTTGATCTCTCCCTTTGAGGGCTGCCCCTGAGAGGAGAATCAAGGATCTGCTAGGTTCTAGGGTTCTAGACTATCCCAATTATTAGGCTGAACTCTGAGTTCTGGAGCTAAGATGGATCTGTGCTGCGTTGTAGGCTTTTGGCTAGATTGCTTCTAAACTGAAATCTGGGCTGCTCTAAGCTATAAATTTTAGGTTTACCTTTGGCCTGAGTTCTAGGCTCTGAGCTTTGAGCCCTCTGGCTTTGGGTTCTAGGCTGTGAGCTGGGTGATAGGCCTAGGGTTTGACTTGAAGTTCTAAGCCCCGGTCTTGGATCCTGGCTGGCGTCTGGGCCTGGACTGAGTTGTGCTCTAGACTTTGCAGTCTGAACTCTGGGCTCCTGTCTTTAGTTATGTTTTTGCTTTTTATTATTTACTAATTTTTATTGCTGTTTTGGGGCTTTAGTTCTGGATTCTGAGCTGAATTTTGGACCAGAGCTGGGCTTGTTTGGGCTCTAGGCTCTACGCTCTGGGCTGGACTCTGGAGCTGGACTGGGCTGGGTTCTAAACCTTAGGTGGTAAGCTGTGGTCTCTGCCCTCTGAACTCCAGGCTCTGGGCTACTACATTGGGTGAAGTAGGGGGCCACAGAAGGGAGAGTAGCAAATTCTTGAACCTTTCCCCTCATTCCACTCCTCTTGCTGGAGACTCAGTTTTAGTCTCTCCTCACGGTAGAGAGGGTCAAAGTGAGTATAACAATAGTCCCTTCCTCCCTCTCTCCCTCCCTCCCTTCCTTCCTTCCTTCCTTCCTTCCTTCCTTCCTTCCTTCCTTCCTTCCTTCCTTCCTTCCTTCCTGCTGTTGAGTTGAATAAGTTCTTTATATATTTTCAAGTAGTAGCTTTCGCCCTGGCTGGGTAGCTCAGTTGGATAGAGCGTTGTCTCAATATGCCAGGGTTGCAGGTTTGCTCCCAAGTCAGGGCACATACAAGAATCAACCAGTGAATGAATAAATAAGTGGAAAAACAAATCAATGTTTCTCTCTCTCTTTTCCTCTCTCTCTCTCTCTCAAATCAATTTTAAAAATAAAAAATAAATAAAGTAGTAGCTTTCTTTGAGCTTTTCAAGGACTTCCTTGACCACCAAGAAGAAATGAGAGGTGAAGACTAGGGTCGGTTGTACGTGGAGGTGTCTTCAGGTGGCCAGAATCCATCCTGCTATCCAGGACCTTGCCACAGAGCATAGCACAGTGAGGAAGTATGCGTGCAGCCTGCAACCTGAGCCCCTGAGGGAGGCAGGCATGGGAGGCAGGCTGCAACAGGGTCTGGGACTGAGACTGAGGGTCTCACTTCCTACCTCATTCCAAGTCTTCACCCCACCTTGTTCCAGCCAGAGGTTTACAGCAGAAAAGGTAATTCCCAGGGTTCGCCTAAGCCTTTGCTCAAGTCCTGCCCTTTACCCTCATACTTTCTCCCTTACAATGACTGCTTCATATTTTATTCCCCTTCAAGGAAAGTCTCCTTTCTCCGTTATCTGCTTCAGAGCCTAAACTCCCAGCAGGATTCCTCCCCAGCACCACTGCCGGACAGGTCACTCCTAGATGCTACCATTGGACACGAGGCCCATGTACAGGAGACAGACTTCAATGAAGGGGCAGGAATTTCTGTGGGGAAATACAACTAGGAGAAATCATTTCAATTTTATATGTCGTGTAACTGCCAAGAAACAAAATCTGTTAACAGTCTGTCCCCTCATGAGTACATTCAGTTCCTAACTTTATTCCTTTTTTTTTTCAAGAGAGAGAGAGAGGAAGAGAGAGAGAAACATCCGTTTATTGTTGCACTTAGTTATGCATTCATTTGTTGCTTCTTGTATGTGTCCTGACTGGGGATCAAACCCACAACCTTGTGTATTGGGACAATACTCTAACCAGCTGGGCTACTCAGTCAGGGTTAACTTTATCCTCCTGTCTCAGATCTTCCTTCTCTCACACTCACAGACAGAGACCACCTTCTCCATCCAGCTCTGTGCAGGAAACCTCACTCCACCCCCAACCACATGGAATGGAATCAACAGGATAATAAACACTGAGCAGAACACTTCCCAAAATCTGAGTTATTCAGTCTAGAAGAATATCACAGCAGGAGAATAGAGAGGTGCAGGAAGTGAGCTTCAGCCAAATAGCCTAGGAAGGGCTTGGCAGTTTTTACTCTTAATGTTCTGTCCCTTTAAAATCTCTTTAACGAGTGAGAAGTGAGGAGCTCTACCTCCTCCTCATTGTTCAGACCTGACCTTTTGGGGCGGGTGGGGATGACAGTGGGGTGGTTAGGTGTAGAAAAGATACGTACACACACATCCCCACAAGACACAAGTGTTTATTCTCAGGAACAGTATTGTCTAAATTCATACTGAGGACGAAAAACACTTTCCTAAGAGCCCCATAATCTGATCCCTGCCCATAGTGGGGATAACTCCAATTATTTTTTAGAGCAATGCTTCAGGCTATGGCCCAGCCTACCACGCATTTAAAAAATGGGCCTGGCAAAGAGCATCAATCCATGATGGTCCCTCTTGAATATACAGTGTCCTTGTAAGGGCTTTGAAAAGATTACTCTCTTCACTTTGGCCCAGATGAAAATCATGGGGATGCCCAGACCAGGTAGCTCAGTTGGTTAGAACATTGTCCCGATATGCCAAGAGTGTGAGTTCAGTCCATGGTCAGGGTGCGCACAAGAGGCAACCAATGAATGCCTAACTAAGTGGAACAACAAATCAGTGTATCTCCTTCTCTCTCTTCTCCCCACCTTAATACATATATACATACATATATACATATATACATATATAAGAAAATCATGGGGGAAGGTTGAAATTCTTCCACTCCTGAGTAAAGCAATCCAAAGTGTGGGGCATTGGGTTTTCCAAGTGCAAACTCATTCTTTACATCTCAACTCCAGTCCCCCACTCTGACCCCTGCATCCTCCCTTATTGTTTGTCCTTAAAAGGCCTCAATTTGAAACACACAGGGCTATGAACCCCTGGTCATGTTCAGTATTTTACATGTTTTATGTTTATTCATTCTGCCTCCCCAGCCAAACCAGGAGTCTCAAAATGCAGGCACACATCCAGAATGCCTTCATTCAGGTGACCATTCACAGAGCCCTGACACTGTTAGACAGAGTCCTCGAGGAGTTCAGAGTCTAGAAGAAAAGAACAGGAAAAGAAATCATTATAGCGAATGTCTGGTAAAAATTATGATAGAGGGAAACAGAGGAGAGATATAGGCAACTGGCCACATTGCAAAACTCTAGGGAGTGTATACGACTGGTCCCCCCCCAGGGTTGTGCAATAAGATAGCCCTGGTAATGTGCAAGCCCAGAGGAGGTAGCTGACCCAGCCTGGAAGGTCTTGGTAAGTCCTTTAAGGATACTAGGTACTAGCGGAGGCTCAAACAGAAAGCTTGCCAGGCAGATGAGGAGCGAAGGGCCATCCAGGCACAGCAAACAGCATGTACAAAGCCACAGCAGGGCGAGGGAACATGGCAAATGTTGGGAAATATCAGGAAATATATTTTGGCAGAAGCTCTGGGCACATGTGGGGGAATGCATACAGCTTATTTATTAAATGAGTTAATAAATGTAAGAAGGACTATACAGTTGACCCTTGAACAACATGGAAGTTAGGGGCACTGACCCCCTCCCTGTGCAGTAAAAAATCTGCATACAATGTTTAGACGCCCCCCAAACTTAACTATAGTCATCCCTAGGTATCTGCAGGAAATTGGTTTCAGGACCCCCTGCAAATACCAAAGTCTGTGGATACTCAAGTCCCTTATATAAAATGACATAGAACACAGAACAATGCATACAGTCAGCTCTTCACATCCGCAGATTCCCAACCTCAGAGGCAAAACCTGGGGCAGGGAAGGCAGATACAGAGGCCAGCTGTATATTTATTGAAAAAAAAAAATCTATGTATAAATGGACCCATGCAGTTCAAACATGTTGTTCAAGGGTCAACTGTAAATAACAAAAATCATAATCGCCAACATTTGTTAACCACTCACTCTATACCAGGCATTGTACTAAGTAGTTGACGTGAGTTTTCTCATTTTACCTTCACAACAATCTCACGAGGTAGATTCTTTATTATCCTCTCCTCTGTAGATTAGGAAACCCGGGCTCAGAGAAGTTAATCAACTTGCTCAAGGTCACAGAGCTAGTGAATGGCAGAACCTGGATGTCCTGGACTCTATAATCCTGAGCCCTTGACCACTGCTTCCCTCAGTACTCGTGCCCTTAACTTTGATCAAGGGTAATGCCTCATGCAGCCTCAGGGCGGGCGCCAGCAGTCACATCAGCCCCTTTGAGCTTTGGCAGTAGCAGGGGCCTCCACTGGACATTATTCACATGGCAAGAGTCAGCTTCTCTTGAGCAGGAGAAGAGTAAAATGCGGAGGGAGCCTCCTGACTGAACTCTCTGGGCATCTGTGAAAAGCCCTGGAATTCCCAGAGCTCTTCAGGAAGACTTTGAAGGAGGCTGGGATCTTACAGAACCAGAAAAACGATGTGGTGACCTTGATTTTATCCTAGGCATGGCGTGGCATGGTAATACCCTGAAAAAATGTCAAATTCTCTTCAGCTCTCTCATGTCTGCATGCCCACATCACCTGTTTTTCAACCCCGTCAGGACCTCCCATCCTTCCACCCCTCTATCCTCACCAAACCTAATGGCCCTTCCTAGTTTTGCTTGGTCTTTCCTCCCATGGAGCTGGCATTTCTTTTGCCAGCACCTTCCCCTGACTTCATCCTGAGTCAGACCCAGCTGATTTCCTTCTCTGCTCCTATCTCAGGAGGCTGGGTGGAAACCACAAGATCATGTGCCTTCTCCGGTTCACCCTGCCCCAAAGCCCTTTGCCCAGTCCTTGCCAACTAACTGGCTTTTCTCAGCCTCATTTTAGGTCTTTTCCTCCTCACGTGACCTTAAATGTTAGAGCTCTAAGGACCTCTTCGTATACTCCTCTTTCCTCTTTACCCCATTCTCTCCCACTTCTTTAGTGATCATATTTATACTTATAACTCCCTAATCTATACCTCCACCCAAATCTGGATGCGTGAATGTATATGTCATATAGTTGTTAATGCAGCTAGCATTTTTTGGTTTATTAGACACAGTCCTTGGTGATGACATGGACCCTGTCCCAGTGAGCTCATGGTCTTGTGAGCAGATAGAGCTGAGCAATCAGAATGGAGTGTGTTGGCAGAGGGTTAAGGGGACAAGAGGAGAAAACAGCTGACCCAGTGAGTGTATCAAGTAGGCTTAGGTGACAATTGTCTGTAGATGACAGAAAACCCCAAATCACAGCCATTACAACCAGTTAAAAGTTGGGAAATAATAATCCCAGAGCTAGTATGATGGATCCATGATCATCAGAACTGTTAAATTGCTCTACCACCTTCTGCCACCCTCCGCATGATGCTCTATCTCACTGCCCAGTATGGCTGCTTAAGCTGTAGTCATCACATTTACATTCTGTCAGTCTGAAGGAGGAAGATGTGAAAACAGCACACTCCTTTTAGGAGTAGTTTCTGGAAGTTACACAAGACGCTTCTGCCCACAACTCCTGGGGATCAGTGCTTAGTTGCAGAGCCATGTCTAGTTGCAAGGAATTTTGGGAAATGTGGTTTTTACTCCAGGCCAACCTTGTGCCCAACTAAAAAGCAGTTTTATGACTAAGGACAAGCAGAGCCCTTATGCAATGGGCTCTGTGAAATGCGTAGGGCATATTAGGGGACAACTAGTAGTTTCAGCCTCAGAAAGCATCTTGATGGTTACCCAGAGCTAGCAGGGCAGAGTAGAGTGTTTTTGGCAGTAGGCTGCAGAGTGCCTTCTTGAAAATGCAAGTAAGTCTGGGCGTCTCAGCACGGAGTGAGTATTGGGGAGTGATGGAAGACACAAGCAGGATCACATGAGGTAAAGAGCCATTCTGAGGGGGGCGCAATACCCTAGAGGTGGAGCAGGGAAGAGCCAGCTGGGGTTAAAATTAGGTTCCTCCAGAGATCACAGCCTGGGTGTGGCTTGCCCTTAGAAGTCCTTAAATTTTTTGTCTTGGGCCTGGCGTTTCTAGAGATGCCAATCAGCCAGGAGGCTCTGGAGCAGGGCTTCATGACTGACGTAATCATCTAGAGCCTGTTAATGGTAGCACGGCCACTGGCCTCACTGGCATCGACTGCTGGTCAAGGCAGGGCATTGTCCACATGAACTACCAGCTGGAGCATTCACAGCACCTGGACTTCCAAAGGTTATATTTATTTCCCTGAGGTTTTTGCAGACATCAGGGCAGGGAGGTCAACAGGGTATGGAGAATCTTGGCTTAAAGAGTGGACACAACCCCCTTACTCTGCCTCTACTGCCTTTCTCTGCTCCTGCAGCAAATGAACAATGACGTTGGCCCAGGCCACCTCAGAGGGTTCAGCAGGAAATCCCAAACACACCAATATCTCCTCACCATCTAGCACAGCTCTGCAGCTCACACTCCCCCTGCCCCCGTCCTACTTCACATGAGACACATACCACATACAGATATACATACAGGTACACATTGCTTACACCGCATACCCAGGTCTACTCTATCGTCACCTATGTAATTATTCACACAGAAAAGTCACATGTACACAACCACCCCCATGCTACATATAAGACAGCCCTCCAACTACCCACATCACTTAGAGACTCATACATGACTTAAAGATGTATACATATTACATATGATGTTCCATAATATGACTATACTTGTCAAACACCATGCCACCTATATATTCATACCTATTCTCTCACCTCCACATCACACTCGGACCCCCACTGTTGTTGATTCCTGTGTTTGGGGAACAGGGTCCCCAAGTTCCCTTATCCATAAGAACCCTTTTCTTCTGAGCTTTGATAAGACAGAGATTCAGCAAGGCAATCGGAAGTGAGAAAGAAGCACCAGTGCTTCCCCAATCCAACTCCATACACTCAGCCCGCAACAAGGGAGATCCGCAGAAGGGAGACCGGCCTTTCCCCCAGTACCCTCTGGATCTGTGTTTGCTCACGGCGTCAGGGACACGGAGTTCTGGGCAGGCGATCCAGTATGGTGCCTTGGCTTTGCTCCCACTGCCTGAGAAGCTGTAGGGACACCAGTCCAAGCTAGAAGCCTGGAAGCAAGGCTGTGCCAGGCCCACCAATGTCATAGTTAAAAGAGAACCCTTATGCAATGGGCTCTGTGAAATGCGTAGGGCACCCACAGGAGCTGACCCGATGGGCCTGGGGAAAGGGTAAAGAGGAAGAGCCCTCACGGTTATTGACACCTACTCCGAGCCAGGCACCGTGCCCAGACCTCCATGGCACTGCCTCCTGTCATTCTGAAACCATCTGTTATCCCATTTTATATACAAGAGAATGGGGGCCTAAGGAGGGTGCTTAAATCCTCACAGCCAGTCAATGGTAGGGTCCTTCTTTGAACCTGGAACTATTTGTCCCCATGGCATTGGCCAGGGCCCTGAGGCTGGGCCAGGATGCTGCAGCAAGCTGGCTCTGAGGCTGGGGTTACCCCGGAATTGGGAAGGCTGCTTAGGGCTCTGTTCTAGTCTTCTCCTGCTCTCCCTTCTTCTAATCAAGCAGGCCAGAAGCTTCAACCCAGGACAGTGGAGCTGGGGATCAGGAGAGAAGGAAATAGTTGGATGGGTTGTTAGGTTTAGACTCCGTAGGCTAAGCAAATATTAGTCCTAGATATTGAACCAAAGCTGGTGTCAGGCCAGGAGCTGGAGCTAAAGCTTGAAGTAGATCAGAGCTAAGATCAGAGCTAAAGTCAGAGTTGAGGCTCAGAGAAGAGCCTGCTCTGGAGCTGCTACCATCCCTGGAGTGAATCCAAGCCAAGCAAGGGGCTGAACCAGGGGCCAGGGGCAGGATAGAGAGGATGGGAGATGAGGGCCAAGGTGCTCCCACCCTACACTTACAGAAGCTCCTCGGTATTTCAGGTACTACGCTGTACACGGAAGGAGGGACACCCAGGAGCTGCTCAGAAGAAAAGAGAGATAGGAACACAAAGAACTTCAATCCAAGGCACATTCTGGCAAAAGAGCCCTCTATGAAACTGGCCAGACTTCATTCAGCAGGAAGGGATGAGGGAGATTGTGGTAGACAGAGCAGGCAATAGGAGCAAAGGTGCAGAGGTGAGAAAGCCCAGTTCAGGGCTTGTTCAGAGGAGGGTGGCTGGAGAGGTGAGCATGATTCTGTGGCTGGTGATCAGTGTCCACCTGCTCAGGAATTTGAACTTTTATCAAAAGGCCACAGGACATCCTTGGCAGGTGTTAAGGACAGTGACATGGTCAGACTTGCGTTTTAGAAGGGCACCCTGGTTGCTGATGTGGAGAAGGGACTAGGGTGGGAGAACTGCAAGGCAGGGAGACCAAGGAGGAGGCTGATGTAATAGGGCAGATCGCGAGGCCCAAACTGGGGCAGTAACTCCAGGAATGGACAGCAGGGGACAGATGCGAGATCTGTAGAGGGGGTAAGATTTACAGGATTTGGTGATCATTTTTTGATGGAAAGTCAGGAACAGAGTGAAAACTGGGAGGACACCATGGATAGAGCCCATGTCCAGGTGGCTGAGAGGCCATTGCAAAAGTGGGACCACCTTAGGAGAAACCATAGGAACAGAGCCTGAGCTCCAGCCTTGTTCCCCCATCTCTGCCTCTCACCAACTGTGAGTCCTTGGAATGTCACTTAAGCCCTCTGGGTCTGTTTCCTCCTCTGCAGACTGGGGGAAATTTTATTTCCTCCACAGGGTTCTCATGAAGATGAGACAAAACATGTGCGGTGTCTGGCACATAGTAAGAGCGAATGCATATTTCAAAGCTCAGCCCTGCTCCAGCCCAAATCTCTGCCTCCCAAGCAAGATTGATGGCCTCTATCAATGACAATTGCAATACCTCCTGGTCATGAGGGGTGGGGCTCCCTAGCCTGACCTGCAGGTATCCTACCATGTGTCAGCTACAGGCAACCCTGGCTGCCAACTTGCTGCCAGCTGAGGAGAATGCCCTGGTGCCCTGTTTGCTCATTCTCCAGCCAGTGCGGCCCAGCTGGGCCCTTCCTTTGAGCTCCCCTCCCCCAGTGCCCCAGAAGCTCACCAAGCTACCTGGTGGGCAGAAAGCAGCCTCTGAAGGTCACTGAGGTGTACTGAACCTGACTAGGGTCTTGCCTCTCCTCTCCCTTCATTTGGGTTGCAGCGGCTCCAGTCAGAATCCTTTCTGCCCACCTATTTGTCAGACTCTCTCTGCAGTGAGGTATCGGGAAGGGTCCGGCCCTGCAGGATGAAGGTTAAGACCATCTGAGGAGGCAGCTGGATATTGCCGTCTTGCAGGCTCCTCTCACCCTCCTTTAACATCCTTCCAGTCCCTTCAAGTCCTTAATCCAATCCACTAACCATCATGAATCCCTTAATGTAAACAGGACCTCAGGGTCTGCCCCAGGCCTCAAGCCTAACTCTGTCTCCAGAGCACCAGACCCCTGATATCCCACCGATTTCCTCGTGACAGACCCAGACTCTCAGACCCCCCATGAATAAAAGTAGATTCATTTTTTTCCTCTGAACCCTCGGGTCAGTGGATGGGTCCGGTCTACCTCCTACCCACTGTTCCAGGCTAGAAAACTAAGCATCAACCAGGCTTCCTCTCTCTCATCCTGTCAATTCTACTAAGTACCTGCCATCTGTCGGCTCCTTTTCTCCATCTTCACTCCACTTCCTGTTCAGGTCTCCACAACATGTGCCCAATCACTAATTTCTGGCCTCTAACCTAGCCATGAAAATTTAACAGCCTACAGAACTTTTCCCTGATTCAGGAGATTCCAGTGGTACAGACTGCCCCATTCTGACATTTTTGAGAAATCTTTTATTAGAAGATGTCCCAGAAGACAACATTTTGAAATCAAGCAATCAATAATCAAAACTGCATCTGCCTTTCCAAATAAACTTGCCTTGCAGACCCTTGCAACAACGGAATTGCCCAAGAGTTTTTTTTCTGGTACAATTAACACCACTTTGCAAAAGGCATACAAAAATATGCTTTTAAAAAAGAGACTGCCTCTAGCATAATACCCGATAACAGCTTATGAAACACGAGCTTGCTAGATCTTTGATCTTTTTAAATAGAAACCAAAATCTGAGTTTTAGATGAAATTTCACATTTTTTAAACATTGGCAATCAGCTTTTAAAAATCCTTCAATCCAGGGAGCATTTCAGATCTTGCTCCCCTGCAAATGTCATCAGTTTGGTTCAAATAAATGCTTGTTCTAAAAAAAAAATTTTGTTTGTTTATTTCTTGGGTTTGAGAAAGAGAGCTTGCGTGCACATGCACATGGATTTGTTGTTCCCCTTATTTATGCATTCATTGCTTGATACAAGTACGCACCCACATAGGGATCCGACCTGCAACCTTGGCCTATGGAGACAATGCTCTAACCAACTGAGCGGCCTGGCCAGGGTGGAGGTGGGGTGGTGCGGGGTGCGGAGCAATTTTTAAATCCACCGTTCAGACCTCCAGTACATAACGTTGGGCCCCTCTAGTGCATCTTCCACAGCACTGTTAAGATGGTCTTTTGCAATAATAAAAACTATTTTTAAAAATAATCCACCCTAACTGGTGTAGCTCAGTGGGTTGGGGGTCTTTCTGCAGACTGAAAGGTCGCGGATTCGATTCCCCGTCAGGGCATAATGGGTTGCAGGTCAGGTCCCCAGCTGGGTGCATGCGAGAGACGACGGAATCGATGATGTTTCTCTGTCTATCTTTCTCCCTCTCTTCCCCTATCTCTAAAAATAAATAAATTTTTTTAAAAAAAATCCTTCACTTAATGAATGCTTAGGAGTTGCAGACATGGTTCCAAGTGCTCCACATGGAATTCATTTAATCCAACACTCAAAGAAGTAATGGATCATCAAATCCTGTACGCATTGAATCCAACACTCCACCCGCTGACGCCCAGAGGGCTTAAATAATTTGCCCAAATTACACAGCTAGTGGGTGAATGAGCCAGGATTCCAACCCAGCCATCTGACCACAGAGCCACGAACTGTGAAGGTCCTTGGGATCATGGACTGTTATTTCACCAGCTCCTGCCACAGCTAAATAACGGATGGATGGATGGATGGATGGATGGATGGATGGATGGATGGATGGATGGGTGGGTGGGTGGATAAATGAACGAAAGTGCAGATCGAGTCTTTGCCCAGTTACTACCTGCCTGAAAGCTGCGGGCCCTGCCCCACCAGCGTAGGCCAAGAACTCACGCCAGGGGTCCGCGGCGACTCAGCGGGAAGCCGGGCTCGCACAATGCAGGTGCAGGCTGTTCCCTCCCTTCCGCCGCTTTAATGCTCCTGGACAGCCCAGGCCACAGCTTCCTGAGCACAGTCAGGGGCCTGCAATGTCCGGCTGCTGACCCTCCGGCCCCAAAGCCCCACCCCACCCTGGAGTTGCGGAGGGGGTTATGAGGGAGGTGCCTCATGCCCGGCACGGAGCGTTTGCTGAGCCCTGACTAGAGGTCTGGTTCCCTGTCCCAATTCCACTTCCTAGTTGTGTCTGCCAGCGGTGCCACCACGGATTTGTTGCCTCCGGGTCCTTCCCGTCCTGCTCCCATCTCCTAGACACACAGAGTGGTCAGGCACTGGGAGCCAATTTACATTCAGCACCCACCCCACCCCTCCACAAATGCGGTAACGGTAACTTCTACATCATGGAACACCTTCTAGGGGGCGGAATGCCCAGCTGAGAGCTTTGCATGAATAATCTTATTTAATCTTCACAACAGCTATGCATAATGAGTCTTCTTATCCCTATTTGACAAGTTGGAGACTGAGGACCCTTTTGGTGCCTTTCTCAGATCATGCAGCTTGGGGTGGCTGAGCCTGGATCTGTTTGACTCCCGTGTCTTGGTTGTTTCTGCACAGTGTTCTGTGTAGCCATTGCAACATTTCTGCCCAGCGACATGAACCAGGCCTGGGGATACAAACCCAGATGGGCACTTTCCTACCCTTCAAGAAGCACCATGTCTTCTGATGGGGGAACGCTTTCTAATGCTGGCTGATTTAGGAACTTGCTTCATTGCTAGGCGGACAGAAAGGCGTGACTGAGCGCTTAAGCACAGAGAGGTTTCAGGTGAGGGAAGCAGCTTGCACAAAGCCTGAGACTGGGTGAGGACCTATGGGTCAGGTTCCTGCAACAACACAACAATGCCCCCTCCATTGTCCCCGCCTACAGCCTCTGCCTTCTGAACTGGGTGCTCCATCCATGGGGACGTCTCTAAGTGTGTCTGTGTTGGCAAGACTTCTGGAAAAGCATATCTCCTCCCATAAGACCTAATGTGGGAAAGGCCTATGCAGTGGTCTCCTAGTAAATATCTTAACAGCTGGCACAGGATGCGGAGAAACCCTGATATGCAGCATTTGTGGGTTTCCATGGAACACATACTCCACCATGGCCAACGCCAAGCTGCCAAAATTGGAGATGGACAGTAGCACACCATTGTATAGTACTTCTACCATAACAGATACAATCAATATAGTAAGATATAGTAAAATAAGTAAAGACTGATGAGTTTAGAGTCTTCAATATCTTGGTTTTTAGAATTTATTTAAGTGTATATTTATGTACTTTAATTTTTAATGACTGTGCTTAACAACCAGCTCTCGAAATTCCTGAAAATGCAACAGTCAGCTCTCCCCAAGGTAGTACAAGCGAGTCCAGCACAGCGCTGAGCCTAAGGAGCTCAGGTCCGAGGGCTGGCCCCACCTGCTTCCTCTGGTCTCAGAAGGCCTACAGGAGATTCTCCCTCTAGCCTGGGTTTCCCTCTAGTGGACAGAAAGAGTCATTCCAGGCGTTTCTCTTGCTTCACCTGTGCCCAGAGCTCAGCACCCAAAGCAGGGCATGGATGAAGCTATCATCCCACAAGAGCAAAGTTTCTTAAGAGGGATCCATATGGTTTCTCAGTTGTCCTCAAGCTCTAGGCACTTGACATTCCCCCTCTCTGAGAAGCAGTGTCTGGAAGGCCCCCTCGGCTTCATCCATTAACACAATCTCCAGGGCTTCTCAAAAATCCCATCTCATTCCCCATGTGGCAGCTCAGGCTGTCTGTATCAGCCCTTCAAGTATGGGGATCTATTAGACCTCTTCTACTAGTTCTATCTCTCAGAAAGCAAAGTGAGAGACTCTGTTTATGTTAGGAATTAAGTGTTTACATTAACTCGCAGCCCACTGAGGAAACACTGATGAGGACCCTTCATATGCATTGGGCACCTATAAGAAAATGGAGTCAATTAGATGCAGAGTTAGGGCTCCGACTCTCCCTCTTGCATTATCCAGAAGTGATCTTTCCAAAGCGCAGATGTAGCTGTGTCACCCCTCCACTCACGAACCTCTCATGATTCTCCATTGCTTGCAGCATCAGTCCACAGCCAGGCAGTCAAGGCCTTCCTTGGTTGAGACTCCATTCATACTGTTTACCTTAAATCTCCAAAGAAAGAAAGAGAAGAAAACTGAGGTTTTTGAAGTTCTTTTCTGGGCCCGGCTCTGTGATAAACACTTTGCTAAGAGCATCTTATTTAATTCTTCAATTATGCTGCCAGAGATAAGCATTTACAGATGAGAAAACCGAACCAGTACAAGCTGGATCAGGGTAACACAATTTCTAAACAAGTAAGTTTTTTATTCATCCTATTTCTCTTTGTTCTTGAAAACTGCTCCTGTCTCCCCAGGCCGGGCCTTTCCCCTGGGCTGGCTGCAGAGAGGGAGGCACAGAGCCTCCAGAACTCCTTCCTCGCTGCTCTCAGCCACATTCCTTAGGATACTAAGGAATGGGCTGCTTCTCAGTGACACTCAAGCAGAGGTTACAGAACCACAGACATGGGATAAGAAACCAGACTTGAATCTGATTAAATTCTTCTGGTGCTATCGCCAGAGACCTTCCTCTCCCTTCCTCCCCCCTTTCTTCTCCCTAACTCTCCCTTCTCATTCTCTCCCACCTTCAACTCCTTAACTTCTACTGGAATCCCAGACATCTCTAAAGCTCAGATCAAATTTCCCTCCTCCAGAAAACCCTCTCAGACAACCTGGCTCAGGAATCTGCCTAATGAAAGTGAGAATTGTTGCAGTTTGAAAGGAAGAGCAGATTTCTGGCTAAATGTGAGGATTGATCACATGTGTTCATCTCCCTCACTCCTGAAATTCCATTAAAGTGACAGTAAATGCATTAGGGGAAAAAATACAAACTCACAAGGGAAGGGAATGACTGCTTAATGGAGATGGGGTTTCTTTTTGGAGTGATGAAATGTTCTGGAATTAGTGGTGAAAGTAGTAAAAAAAAAGAAAAGAAAAAAAGAAGAAAGAGAGGAAACAATGAATGGAAGGTTAGATCCCTATCAGCACATGGATGTGTAATAATACACATAAAATATGATTAACCAGGAAAGCTCCCCTGAGCTTCAGTATCCAAATTTTTTAGCAAAGTTTCCTTGTGTAGCATGATGATTGAATCATTGCCCGCTCTATCTCCGGCTCCCTTCCCTATCCCAGACATCAGGCTGATACCAGAGTGAAGCAGAGGCAGCGGGGGAAGATGGCGGCAGCCGTTGCTCAGTGGGCCTGCACCATGGAGTAGCTGCACAGCAAGCAGCTACCCAAGAAGGACATTATCAAGTTTCTACAGGACCACAGTTCAGATTCATTTCTTGCATAACGTAAGTTATTAGGAAATATTAAAAATGTGGCCAAGACAGCTAACAAGGACCATTCGGTTACAGCCTTTAACCATCTTTTTGAAAGTAAGCATTTCAAGGGTACTGAAAGTATAAGTGTCTGCACAAGTGATAGATGCGAAGCTTCATGAAGATAAACCCAAAGAAACCAAGTCTGAAGAGACTCTGGATAAGGGTCCACCAAAATATACAAAATCTGTTCTTAAAAAAGGGGATGAAACTAACTTCCCCCAAGAGGGAGATGTTGTTCACTGCTGGCAAACAGGAGCACTACAAGACGGAACTGCTTTTGATACCAATATTCAGACAAGTTCAAAGAAGAAGAAAAATGCCAAGCCTTTAAGTTTTAAGGTTGGAAGAGGCAATGTTATCAGAGGAGTAAGTAAAAAACGGCAATGTATCAGTAGAGATTCTGGCACATGCTGCTTGTGGCATGGTGCCATAAAGAATTAAGATTGGGGATATCATGGGACAGCCTTTGGAGTCTGACAAATTGGGGTTATCATCACTAACTATTCTGGCACAAGTTAATAAGGTCTTCTGGGTCTTGGTTTCCCCATCTATAAAATAAAGATAGTATTTGAACTACTCAGGGTAGTTCAAAGACTAAATAAGCATCAGTCAAACCATAGAAAGAAAGAAAGAAAGAAAGAAAGAAAGAAAGAAAGAAAGAAAGAAAGAAAGAAAGAAAGAAAGAAAGAAAGAAAGAAAGGAAGGAAGGAAGGAAGGAAGGAAGGAAGGAAGGAAGGAAGGAAGGAAGGGGAAAGAAAGAAAAAAGAAAGAAAGAAAGAAAGAAGAAAGAAAGAAAGAAAGAAGAAAGAAAGAAAAAAGAAAGAAAGAAGAAAGAAAGAAGAAAGAAAGAAAAAAGAAAGAAAGAAATCAGGCTGATATCACATGGCTCAAAGCTTCAACTGTATAATTATATAATTGGCCTTTCTGGCTTGGTCAACCCTTATTCTAAATCATCTTAAATTATCTAGGGACCCACCAAGAATACATTAGCATAAACTATTCTTTGGGAGCCATGAGTAGCAAAGACTGTCCTATGACTCAGGAAATTCCAAGGATTTTGAGGCTACCTACTTGGGTAGGGAAGGGAGGGGGAAATGGAAACATACAGAAGGGCTAGTCAAATTCATTTTTAAAGATTTTATTTATTTATTTATTTATTTTAGAGAGAGGAAGGGAGGGAGAAAGAGGGAACATCAATGTGTGGTTGCCTCTAGTGTGCCCCCTACTGGGGACCTGGTCTGCAACCCAGGCATGTGCCCAGACTGGGAATCGAATCCACAACCCTTTGGTTCATAGGACAGCATTCAATCCACTGAGCCACACCAGCCAGCACAAATTCTTTATTTATACAACAGGCCCAAGCCAAAGCACATCACAAAAAATTCAAAATGTCAAGACAAAGAGCACATCCTAAAAGCTTCCAGAGAGAAACAGGTCACATACAAAGACTTACAGATTAAATTACACTAACCTTCTCAATAGCAAGGCTGGGGACTGAGAAACAGGGAAGCAATACTTCAAAATTCTGAGGACAAATTATTTCTAATCTAGGACTTTATACCAAATTGAACTATCAACCAAAGGTGCAGGTATAATAAAGACAACATCAGAAATGCAAGGTCTCAAAACTTCTACTTCTCAAGTACTATTTCTCAGGCATCTGCTGGAGGATGTGCTTCACCAGTGGGAGGAAGTAAATCAAGAAAGAAGAACTGAGCTCCAGAAAACAGGGGAGCTTACACAGGAGAGAAACAAAGGGAATTTCCAGGATGATGGTGAAAGGAACTTGCAGAGTGACAATTGTGTAGCAGGCGTAGAGATCACTAAGTTCAAATTGAAACACAATAAAAAAGGGCTTCAGGAAGGGATGTTTCTAAGAAAAAAATGGAACTGACATGTTTGACCATGTGAAGTGATCTTTGTAGCGCTAGTGGGAATGTGTATAGTTAAATCCATGCTATATACATAGAAATCTAAACAAAAGAAAAAATGAGACAATTTAACTTAGAAAATATATAGCCAAAATACTATAAATATTGAATATTTATTTTAAATATGAACTATAATTCTATTGGAAGAATAAAAGAAGACCAAGTATGTGGGGGTAAAAAGAGAAATATAAGCGCTACATCTTCTCCTATTTTAAAATGTCAATAAGAATTTTTAAATCAGCAAAAAAAAATGATCTGGGTTAGTCAAAATATGGAAGTAAATACTAGGGATAAAAAACAGCTAAAAGACTGGTTGTCTTTGGGGAGTGGGAATCAAGGATGAAGAAGGAAGAACGGAAGACTGACTTTTTTATTTTTAACTTGTTATACATTTAGTTGCTTTTTTAAAAACTATGTTCATGTATTATTTTGATTGAAAATCTTTTTTAGGATAAATGAAGAAAATGACAAATTGCCAAAAAATTGAGTGTCCCTAGGGTAGCACTTGTTACCTTTGTGAATTCATCACCACATTGGGTCCAGACATCTCCACAGAAACCAGAGCTGTTAGCCCTAAGAGCAGCAGCATTTCTATGAACAGATACACATTAACCAGGCTCAGGAGACCGATATTTCAAATCAAATACCAATTCATTAATTTATAAAGGGAAGCAAAGCTTTAAAGCAGACTGGATCTTCTTGTTCGCTGATGAGTGCATTCTCTCCCTGGGGTGAATTTACACGGGAACTAAGTGGTTTTCAGCATGTTGCTTGGTGATCCAGAGCACCAATGAAGGGGGGGCGGTTCGAGTGGTTTCAAAGAATAACACCTCCATTTCCCATGTTCCTGGACCAGCATCTTTGTCCCCAGGAGGTGCTGGGATGGACACTCTGGTGATTGCCTTGACAAATCTACTTGATCTCTGTTCAGACCTCTCCTGACTGGCACTTCTTTTCTTTAGCTGCAATAATACCTTTATTCAGATTATAGTCTAGACTGGGCCTAACAGTTATTCCGCCTCCATCTCTAAAGTTGGAGCATCTATTTTATTAATTTTATTTTCAAATGACTTGGTTTCATTCCATGTGATACAGAATTCGGGATGGAACACAGACTGAAGGACACACGTTGACAGGATTCTGGGCTGGGTTTACTCTGACCTCAGAGCCAAGGCTGAAATGGCAGACTGAGAAGAGCTACAGAGCTGAGCCACTGCATGATTTTAACAATTACTTTTTATTTTTTTACAGAAGTTTATTCTTAAACGTACAACAGGCTCTAAGACAGCTATAGGTGGCAAGAGATGTTATGACAGGGAATCCAGGTGTTAAAACAGAAATGGAATTAAGGATTACCATTGTCTCGGGCACATAAGTAGAGCACTTTTGCCAGATTGCTTTTTTTTTTAAGTTTATTTTTTAGTGTATTTTTTCCTTTACCATTTATCCCCCTTATACCCTTTTCCACCTTCATCTTTTTTCCTTTTTTACTAAGAGAAAGTTTATTCAGGAAGTCACAGAGGTAGAAGTGAGCTGTAGAAGAAATGGGCTTAGGAAACAAGTCACAGAGGCAAAAGAAGAGGTTCTTGGAGCTTAGGAGAGAGAAGGGTAAAGGTAACAGGACAAGGCAGGGGCCGGGGGCGGGGTGGCAGCGGTGCGCTTTGCCAGATTTCTTCATTCCACCTGTGGCTGGGGGCCCTTCCCTGTAGCTCTCACTTTTGGCTCCTCGTTTCTTCTGCTCCTCTTTTTGCTTCTGCTTGAATGCCTCATTTCCCTCCTCTGCCTCCTTAGCCGGCTTCTTGGGCTGCTTCAGGGACTTCTTGCCACCTTCGCTGCAGCTCCTTCCCCAGACCCTGCCACCAGAGACTGATACATCTCTATTTTAAAGCATTAGAGGCTCACATACAGTCAGTCAACACAGTTACAAAACACCCATGACGTGCCAGGCCCTGTTCTAAGCCCTGCAATTATAGCAGTCAACAAGACTGATATTTGTCCCTACCCTCATTGAGCTTACAGTCTGGTGAGGAAGACCAACATTAAACAAAGTGCAAACTGAAGGAACAGCCTAACTCTCAGATGACAACTTAATTTACTTTATCCTATTTCTTGAGATGGAGTCACCTCCTGGTTGCCCCCAGATACCACCTACTACAATGAACCACTGTGGGGAGGAGCTGTTGAGTAAGGACTCTTGTCTAGATAGAGAAAGAAGACCCACTTTCCAAGCATAGATTCACTGCTTCCCATGGATTCTAAAACCAAAATCCTTCCAGTAAAGTGATTTTCTGTTTCAATTTATCTAGGGTTGGTTTCTGTCATTTGCCACCAAGAGCTCTGGTACAGCAACCATTTCAGACATTTGTGGACCAGGGAACAAGTCACCAAAAGGCATTTCCAATCCCTCTGCCTCAGGGCTGCAACCAGACCTGAAATCTTCCTGATCTGTGCCTTCTGTTCAGCACAAAGCAAGGCACACAGGCTGTCTCAATAAAACCTGGTTGGCTGAGTCACTCAGTAAGTTCATAAATGCCTGCCAGAAGCTGTTCTAGGTACTGAGGTTGCAAAGTTAGTAAGAGCTAGTTGCTGCTCTCAAAGATGTCCCACATGCACCTTAGACCCAACATATCCAAAACGGAGGGTATCATCTTTCCTGCCTTCTCCCAACTCATATATCAGCTCACACCATGTCCCATTTTCCAATAACACTGAACTGCTTGCACTTCTTTCCCTCTGCTTAGATGCCATCAGTGAATAGCTGGTGTTCTTAGACTACAGGGATGAGAGGGAAAGAGACAGAGCACAGGCAATCAGGCTGTTGCTTGCAGAGGTGAGAATTTGAATGCCAGGTAAAGCATCCTAAATCAATTGGCAGCTATTCCAAGCTACTTTCCTTGGCCTAAATAGAATAATCTTAGAGTTTAGTTTTCCTCTTTTACCGACAATAGTCTACATGGAAGGTAATATAAAGGGCTTATATGTCCATCATCTTAGCCAGAGATGCAGCTGCAAGCAATGTTCCCATATTATAGGTAAGCAGACAGAGTCCTCAAATGTCTTGGCTCTATGGCTAGCAAGTAGCAAAGCAAGGGCTTGACCAAAGTTTCCAGGCTCACAATCCCCATTCTTTCCTCCACTAGTACAGCCCTTAGAGAGTGTAGTGTGAGGGAGGGGATCCTCAGCAGTGGCCTGGCCCTGCGGGGAAACTCTCCTCCTCACCACCACACCAGGGGCTAAGTCTGTTCTGCGGGCCTGTCCTCCTGGCCTTAATTCCCTCCTCTAGCTTCTTAAATCCTCACAAAAACTCTGTGACATACTACCATCACTTCGTTTTATAGGTGAAACTGAGGAACGGAAAAGCGAAGTTTCAGACTCTAAAGTCCGGAATCTTCACCCTTGTTTCGCTGGGGTCCAGATTTGGAACACCTAGCTAAAGAAACCGGTCAACGGGTGGTGAAGCGGATGCTGGGGACCAGACTCAGTTCAGGGCTGAGCGCCGCCAGGTGGCGCGGTAGAGGTGTGACTGCTTTCCCACCTCACCACTCCACACCCCCCTTCCCCGCCCCCTCGCCTGCGGGCCCGACGCACCTGAACTAAGCCGGGCGAGGCCTGGGAAGTGGGCTCACGGGGCTGGGCAAGGCGGGGCGGGGCTGGGAGCCCAGAGTGGGCTAGGATCGCGGTTGTAGTTCGGTGTGCTGGAGCCGCACGGGTCTTAATAAAGAATGACGTCCCTACGAGGATACCGCCGGGCTGCATCAGTTTGCCGCCTGCCCTGCGCTCCCTAGTGTGCAATTTATTTGGGGGCGGTGGGGTGGGGACTAGAATAGAGAGAGAGAGCTGCCAGAAGGGTTGGGGCGCAGGCCATCATCCCCACCTGTCGACCGCCAGGAGCGGGTGGGTAGAGGGGAGTGGCTTGTCCCGTTGGGCCCGCCCCCGGGTCCCAGAGCCTAGGGCGCGCGACGAGATATAAGGCTGCCGGGAAACAATGCGCCTGCATCTCGCGCTCCCGCGCCTATCCCGGTAGCGTTTGGGCCTGTGTGCGCGAGCGAGGGAGGGAGGGAGCGCGACGGGGCGCGCTCTTGAATGCGGGCCGCGCGCTCGGTGGCGCGCATGTGCTTGTGTTCGGTCTGCCGGGCTGCCCCGAGCCGGCCCGGAGCGGGTCCGCTCCTGGTGGCTGGCGGCCGGAGCGAGGTGAGACTAGGGACTGCCGGTGGATGGGCACGGGTCCCAGGGCGCAGGCTGCAGGCTGCCTCTGGGCACAGCGCGCCCCCGCCCGGCCGGGCCCTGGGAGCTGCGCTTCGAGCGGCGCTGGCAAACTTTGCTTTTGAACTCGCTCCCCGCAGCCTCGTCCGCGCGTTGTGAGCGGCTTCCGTGGGCACGCTGATCCGGGACTGGGCTCCTCGGGACGCGAGGGAAGGGCGTGGGTTCTAAGCCCAGAGGTTCGGGAGGGACGAGGGCCTTGCAGCCGGCTGTACGGGGGGACCCGGGAACGCCTCCGTCCCTGGGCCCTTACCCCAGTCAGCACGTCCCCCTTCCCTCTCGCAGGGAGCGGACATGGACTTCGACTCGTACCAGCACTATTTCTACGACTATGACTGCGGGGAGGATTTCTATCGCTCCACGGCGCCCAGCGAGGACATCTGGAAGAAATTCGAGCTGGTGCCGTCGCCCCCCACGTCGCCGCCCTGGGGCTCAGGTCCCGGCGGCGGGGACCCGGCCTCTGGAATTGGTCCCCCGGAGCCGTGGCCCGGAGGGGGCGCCGGGGATGAGGCAGAATCCCGGGGCCACTCAAAAGCTTGGGGCAGGAACTACGCTTCCATCATCCGCCGCGACTGCATGTGGAGCGGCTTCTCGGCCCGGGAACGGCTGGAGAGAGCAGTGAGCGACCGGCTCTCCACTGGTGCGCCCCGGGGGAACCCGTCCAAGGTGTCCGCCGCCCCGGACTGCGCTCCCAGCCTCGAAGTCGGCAACCCGGTACCCGCTGCCCCCTGTCCGCTGGGCGAGCCCAAGACCCAGGCCTGCTCGGGGTCCGAGAGCCCTAGCGACTCGGGTAAGGACCGCCCTGGGCCAATCAAGAGGGTACACCCCATGGGTGGCCAAAATTGCCGCTGCCTGAGGTCAGGCACTGGGTCTTCGCCAGCCCTTCGGCTACCCATCCCCCTTTCTCTGGCTAAAGCTGCCGGTGTAGCCCCCAGCGGTGTCTGTCTGGCACGTGGGTGTGTTAGTAAACAGTTTAAAGAAGTGGCGTGGGAGCCAGCATTTCTTTGATGATGATTGGAACCCCAGGGGACAGGGGAGACAGGGTGAGGCTTTGCGCTCAGACGGGACAATACTGGGATTGCACTGCAGGGAATTTCTGTCCTCTGGAGGCTGGAAGGGGTCCCTTAAGGGTCACTCCAGCCTCTTAAGTTTTCTATTGCTGCCTCCTCCTGGGAAACTCACACTCCCCTAGGGAGAGAAGAAGCCGAGGAGCCCTTTGTGCAAAGCCAAAGCCTTCATCCTTTTAGAAACCTAGTCTCCTGTCTGTTTTACTTTAAGACGCTCCCACCACTTACCATTTGTGCATCAACACCATTACCCATGAGACAGGTAGGAGAGGAATGAACTCTCCCCATTAACAGATGGAAGACTTAGAAATAGGAAATCACTAGAAGTGAGCTCCAGCTTCCTGCCCTCTAGCCAGCCTCTTTTCCACCACCTTCCATTGGCAATCAGTCACTTTTTTCTTGATGTTTCGAGGGTCTTCTAAGTTTATCTTAGAAGAGCTACACCTTGCCTTGTTGCCTTGGCCTGAGGTGGAAAGGTGACCCTTTAATTCCCTCTCAATCCATCTGAGACCTTCAGCTGCCTCCTTGCATTCAAAAAATGTTCACTGGTCCCTACTTTGTGCCAGACTCTGGGCTGCATGCTGGGGTCAAGGATATGGAGCGCCAGGCCCTTTCTCCCCGCCGCCCCCTCCTCCTTGAATGCAAATGTAAACCTCACTGAGGGCACACCAGCATCCTGTACCACCAGAGTACAATGTTCTTAGCCTGACCTCTTCTCAGCAGAGAAATAGCAGGCAGAATGTTTTCATAGGGTGCAGGCTGAGGCCAGCATCAGGTAAATGAGGACAGAGAAAACTCACTGTCACTTTTAAGAATAACTTTTACATGACCATTTAGAGGGAACTGGGGAATGGGGTATAGAAGTCATCATACACTTGAAGGGAAAAGTAAGGATAACAAGAAAAATTAAAAGTCAATTTTTTTTCAGTCCACTGTGTTTAAGGTCATTTCTCACCTGCTTGTTTTCTACACCAAGCTTGTGTGTGTTTAATGGCTGGAATAGGAATTTTGAGGTCAAGAAACCAATAAAGATGTGCAGGGTCTGGCACAAATAACGCCCCTTTTTCTAATTACAAAATCATAAGCATGTAAATCTGCAACATAACAATATCACATTCAAGCATACCCTATGGCATTTTAGGGGAAATGTTCAAATTAAAACTATAAATTATTACACCCATATTACTATCCTACCAACCACACTCAAGCAAGCGTTACTTCTGCCGGACCCTGTATTTCTACACAGACTGATGGAGTGGTAGGGGCGGAAGAGCACTGTTTTGAGAGTTTGGAGATCTTAGTTTGATATCCAGAAGGTTACAAAGGAGATGTGTGGACTTGGCTGATCTAGCTCTGCTTCTCCCTTGGCACATGAGGGGGCTGGCCTCTGTTGTCCAGCGGAGGAGGGCATTTCCTTGCCTGAGTAGAGTTAGACACCACTCTCTGTAAAGGAGAATAGTGGTCCTACTTTATGTCATCCTTTGGCAGAGCTTTCCCAGCTACCAGGTTTAACATTGAACTATTAAAGATCTGGGATGTGGGGGAGCCTCCTGAATCATTTTCTGACCTGCCCTTTAACCTGAACCTGTTTGCAAGCTCCTGGTTCACAGGCCACATGGCCCAGAACAAAATGCAACAGATTGCAAACAATGAGGGGGGTGGGGAGAATGACTGATGGCAAAGCTCAGCCAATAGGGGGTAGAGGCTGGGTAAAACAGCATTCCAAACACAGCGTAGTCAGCCAATCACAGGGCTTAGGGCCGGGAGGGCTGAATGGTCAGGTTTTATTAATGGAGAAATAATGCGATTGTCCACACAATGGAAGCTTTCCTGACAAAGGGGCTCAAGCATCCTGATATGCAAAAGAGACAGAGAACTGAGCTCTTCTGTTGTCAGGGTGAAATGCATTAAGGTGGTCTTCTGGGGGGGGGGGGGCGCTGGAAAACGTGTGAAGTAGGAAGGTTTTCTATCTCCTCTCCGGATTGGGGTAACCCAAGAGACCTTCAAGCCAGGGACTAATGGGGGCATGTCCAGGTATCTCCAGGTCCCTGGTGTTTCAGCCCTTGTGTGGGGATAGGGGCTTTTCTGCTGCTCAGTTTTCTGTGCCCCCTGGCACAGGTAGCTGTCGCTTGTACCTTTGTGAAGTTCCTGCAGATTTTGCCGACCTGCAATTACAGATTCAACACTGTTCTGGTCCAGGGAAGGGGGTGGGGCAGGCAACCTATAAATGATGGATGACTTTAGAAACCCATTGAACCCAGGAGCAAAATGCCCCTCAGGGAAACCTTTCCCTCCCCCCTGTGGGTGAGGAGGGATGTGTTGTAGCCCTCCCTTCTCTGAATCTTCCTCTGAAAGGGATAGTAGAATAGAGAGGTGGGGGAATAATAGGATTTATAACTTGTGAAAAGTAACAATTCCCCAAGTGCAGGCTGTGTTGGGCAGGAACAAAGGGCAACTCTGCCCACAGACCCCTCATTTACAATTCTGATGGGGCATGAAAGAGCCCGACTGGGGAAGATCTTTATAGCTAAACTTTGTCCCAGGCTGATAGCTCTTTCTCTCCATCCTCTAAGTGGGGGAGGGGAGAGCCTATGCAGACCGGGGGCTGTTGGCTTGGGTTTGCCTTTTGTTCTTATCTAAGCCTTGCTGTACAAAAGGAAATTGGAGAATATTTTCCTTCTCGCCTATTTACCCTCCTTTATTCATACTGCCCTTACCCAGTTACAAATGAATCAGCTGTCTTTCCCCTCACTTCAATTTGTTTATATCTAAATTGGGAAAATGTCACCTCCTTTCCCAAGCTCCAGCATAGGGTCCTTGTATGAGTTTCTCAATAGGGTGTGTTTCTTCTCTTGTTCTCTCTCCTCGGACAGAGGGTGAAGAAATTGATGTTGTGACAGTGGAGAAGAGACAGTCCCTGGGTGTACGGAAGCCGGTCACCATCACGGTGCGAGCAGACCCTTTGGACCCCTGCATGAAACACTTCCACATCTCCATCCATCAGCAGCAACACAACTATGCTGCCCGCTTTCCTCCAGAAAGCTGCTCCCAAGGAGGGGCTCCAGAGAGGGGTCCCCAAGAAGAGGCTCTGGAGAGAGATGCTCCAGAGGAAAAGGAAGAGGAGGATGTACATGAAGAGGTTGTGAGCCCTCTGCCTATGGAAAGTGAGGCTTCCCAATCCTGCCACCCCAAACCTGTCAGTTCTGACACTGAGGATGTGACCAAGAGGAAGAACCACAACTTCCTGGAGCGCAAAAGGCGAAATGACCTCCGTTCAAGGTTCTTGGCCCTGAGGGACCAGGTTCCCACCCTGGCCAGCTGCTCCAAGGCCCCCAAAGTGGTGATCCTGAGCAAAGCCTTGGAATACTTGCAAGCCCTGGTGGGAGCAGAGAAGAGGATGGCTACGGAGAAAAGGCAGCTCCGATGTCGGCAGCAGCAACTGCAGAAAAGAATTGCGTACCTCAGTGGCTACTAACTGACCAAAAAGCCTGACTGCTCTGTCTTACAAAGACCCAAGTTTATTTTTTTTAACCTTTTCTCTCCCCCTTAGTAATTTGCACATTTTGGTTACGGTCGGACAGTCCGGACAGTAGATCCCAGAATGCTTTGCAGCCAGCGCACACAATAAGGGCTTGCATTCTTGGAAACCTGGGACCCCAGCTCTCCCTCTTCCCTGACTCACGGGAGCACTGTGTCTTCTGTGGCGCCTTCGGCTTCTCGGGCAGGCAGCTGACTGAGGAGCCCCAGGGTCTGCCTCACTTACTAGCTCTGAAGAAAAGCCTGACAGATGCTATGCAACAGGTGGTGGACGTGGTTGGGGCCTCCAGCCTGCTTGAAACCTCACACTCCGGATGAGTGTTAGGCTGGGAAAGGATGCTCCCACTGCTGTCTCTGGGGTGATGCTAGGACAGCTGGGCCTGGATGCTCTCCCCGAGGCTCCTTTTTCCAGGAGACACATGAGCTGTCTTGGGTGAAGACAAGCTTGCAGACTTGATCAACGTGGACCGTTACCTCACTGTCAGACACTTTACAGTAGCTGAGGAGTTGGAAACCTTTAATATATACATATATATTATAATGTTAGATGACACCCCTCTTCCCACTCTCAGTGCTGCGACCTTGACAACGTTTAAAGAACTTGGCCTCTAGGTTCTTTGTCTCAAAGCCCTCTGGGCCTTTTCCTATGAGGAAGAGACCATTCTGTCCTCGTAAGGGACTTTTTTTGTTTCCTTCTGCCTTTGTTATGCAATGGGTTCTACAGTACCCCTTTCCCGCAGGTCAGAAACGTTTCCCTAAGACACAGGGAAATGGGCCCTAGCCTGGCGATGGCCTGGAGTCCTGGCCGTGAACTTGTTCCTTACCCCGGTGTCTTCTGTCTTGGAATCTTTGCACAAGGCAGATGTCAGGCATCTCAGGGGTGAGGACTGTACCACTTCCTATTTTCCAGCTGCCTCTCACCTCAATCCCTGGCTGATAAGTTTGAAGTTCTGTTAGAACCATCCTTCTCATGCAACTCTAGGGAGCTTGCTGTCTCTGCAGCCACCCTTGGGCCACCTGCCAGCCTGGCATGAGTCATCCCTTCCCTAGAATCTGGGACTTACTGAAGTTTTTACTGGGAGAGCTGCTGGGACTCATCCTGGACTCCAGAAGGTAGTCTTGCTTCCTGGTGGGAGCTCTGCTTAGTGGGCCATGATAGATTTTGCCCCAGCTGGACTTGGCACCTCCAAGTGGATTCCGGGTGCAGCCTCCAGTCTGTGAAAGGCACCCAACCCTATAGTGTCTTGTGAGCAACCTCAGGAGCCCCTAAGCCTAGCCTGGACGAAGGACCAGCCCCCTCCAGAACCTTCCTGTGGGCAGCAGTATCTGCTGGTTATGGGTTCGAAAGGGACACGGAAGGAGGGTGGAAGGCTGTATGCAGCTCTGGAGAGCCACCTGCTACTTCTAAACCTATTATGCACGATGGTCTGTTTCTGAGGTTGCTTCCTGGTGCCAGAGAACCCCACTGGAAGCTTGGGAAAAGCCTCCGTATCTTTTGGAGCATGGTTTTTGGAGCCAGCCAACTTCTGGAACTGTCTTTGGAGAACAGGTGGGAAGTAGGTTACTGATGTCTCACCTGAATAGCTTGTGTTTTATAAGCTGCTGTTGGGTATTATGCTGGGAGCAGTCCTTTTTTTTTTTTTTTTTTTTTATACTGTATTTTTGTATGCCTTTTGCAAAGTGGTGTTGTTTTTCTACAAGAAAAAACATCTTGGGCAATTCTGTTGCAAGAGTCTGATTTATTTTGAACGGCAGGTTTACCTGAAATTTTTTTATTTAGTTGTGACTATCAATCTCCTGATATTAAAATGTTGCCTTCTGGGACACCTTCTAATAAAAGATTTCTCAAACATGTCAGAGTCGGGACAGCTTATGCCAGCTGAATCTGCCTGAACCAAGGAAGATGATTTCAGGGTGGCCACAAGGGAGGTAGCAGGTTGCATTTCTCTAACCATGTTGCTAACCTGGTCATTCCACTTCGGGTTCCTGAAATGCCATTTCAGACATGTCTAAACAATGTAGGCTCGGCACTTGGTGAACATAAAATTCTCTTGTGAATCGCGAAGAGTGCTGAATTTGTATTTTAGAAGGCTTGAAATCCTGGTTCCACCACTTACTTATTCTGTGCCTTTAATTTTATCTTTCTGAGTCCTAGTTTCCTTATCTCGAAAATGGGGCTAAATGCTACTTCACAGGGTTTGGCAGGTACTCAGTGAAGTAGTAGAGGATAAACCACTTTCTAAACTATAAAGCCTTACATTCTTTAGCGTGGTGCTGCTCTTTAGTGGTATGATGACCCTTTGCAGGACATCTTTTTAAAAAATCACAATGAATTTGTGATGTAATGTGATTTTTTTTTTCTTTTCCCCTGGATTTAATGAGAGAAAATCAAGGTTCCCTTTCCTTCACATGATTCTCATAAACCTGCTATGAATACAAGAGGAGAGAGTTTAGTAAGAGCTCTTCCTGATAGAGCACTGCCTGTATCTGAGCTCACTTCTCCATATTATGCCACACTAATCACATGCCAGTGCTACAGAAGAGGGAACCAAGGTTCTAAGAGTGAAACAAAACTGCCCAAAGTTCCACAGCTAGGCAGTGAATGAGTTGGGTTTTGAAACCAGCTCTGCCTATCTCCACAGACAGAAGTCTCAAGCTCTGCATAGTGATGATCAGCTTGCTTTGTTAGCATGAGGTGTGGAGGAGGTAAACATGAATTCCTTCGCTTAACTGCTTCTTGGAACTCACTTCGTGGGGCCATTGTGCCTGCCACTTAACTGGGATGAAGTGAAGCAAATGTCCCATGACCAACCTCTCTGCCCATTTGTGGGCTGGGAGTGTTAGTCTTGCCCCAGAGAGGCCCCTTCTGGGACTGAAAGGAAAATGGTTGCTGTTCAGAAAGGCCCCGAGCATCGTGGTGGGAGAAGGCCACTTTGCCTCAGCGACTCCCGCCTTAGAGCTGAAACCTGGGTTGGTGCTGCCTTCCTGCGCTCCTGTGGAGCCTGTGTAGAGGCAGAAAGCTACTATAAATTCCTCACATTTACCAAGTGCTCCTTATCACAACCTGGTAAGTAAGCAGTATCTGCCACATGGTACTGGAGCCCAGAGAGGTTTCTTGCTCAGGGTCACATGACAAAATCAGAATCCCAAACCCAGTTGCCTGTCAGGCAAACTTTCCACTTCTCACCGCCACCGCCCCACCCCCACCCCCGCAGCCCCCACAACTCTTAACATCACCAAACCCAATCCATAAGTAGCTGTTTGATAAAAACACATTGGATTACTGGGTTTCTCTCTTTAAAATTGATTTTAGAGGAAGAGAAACGATTTTTTTTTCCCCGCTACCCTTGTGCCCCGCCACCCTCCGGCTGGTGTGGCTCAGTGTATTGAGCCACAAACGAAAATGTCGCCAGTTCGATTCCCAGTTGGCCCATGCCTGGGTTGCGGGCCAGGTGCCTAGTTGTGGGCCTGCAAGAGGCAACTGACTGATGTTTCTCTCCCTCCCTTCCTCTCTCTAAAAATAAGTAAAATCTTTTTTTTTAACCCTCTTTTTCTTTTATTGTCAGTTCTATTCACATCCTTTTTATTGATTGATTGTTTGACTTTGAGAGTACATTCATTAAAGCTAGGGACAGTGAGACAAAGGAAGGGCTTAGGATAGAAGCGACAGGACAGAGCCTAGGCAGGGCTGCTTTGGCTCTCTAGAAATGTCGGGAAGAAGTGAGCCACAGCTGTCTGCTCACTGAAAAGTCAGAAAAGGGGGCCTTGGACACAGGTTCAGGGGGTAAGCCTGGGATGAGCTGCTGCTGCCTGTTGCTACCTTAGTTGCAAGTCTCACGGGGACCCTTAGAATTCAGGAGAGAGAAGTAAAGATGCTTGCCTGGGAGAGAAGAAAGTAGTGGGCATGCTCCAGAGAGGGCCCACCCCATCATTTTTTTAGGACATTTGTCAAGAGACTAATTTGTAGGACTTCTCTCCCTTTACTAAACCTTGAAAGAATTTTGGGCCCTCAGAAAGATAGTAGGAATTCAGGTACAGGCTTTAATGCTAGTTGTTTTACATATCTAAATCCTCACAATAACCTGGAGAACAGGAGGGTGTCACCTGTTTCACAGATAAGCAAACTGAAGCTGAGAGGCATTTACTGGTAAATCGTTTATCTAAATCTACACAGCTAGCAGCAGCTGCCTGACTCCAAACTTCAGCTCCTTTGAGTCCAGCTCTGCTGAGAAAGGAGTGAGAATAAAGCCATCTCCTGGGGGGGGAAGGGAAGGTGTTTCTGGAATGTGAAGTATTTTAAGCTCCTTCCTAGCTCATTCCTACAGACTCCTACCTCTATCTTTATCCAGAAATAGCCAGGACTGTATTCCTGGATGTCAGAGAATATGCCCAATTTAGTGATGTGGACATTGTAAGGGGCAGCAGAGAAGCCACCTGTGGTAGAGAAGAGAATGGTCATCATGTTAGACAATAAAAGTTTAACGCATGTGCTTAACCCTGGCCCCTATTGGCAGCTATGTTGGGGAGACTGAGACAGGTTGAGCTATCTTAGACATGCTGAATTTGCCTAAAGTGCTCCTAGGGTCAGGATATTGCAGAATATTCACTTTGGAAAGAAAAGGGCAGTGGGGATGGTTTTGTAGATTCTGGGGGTGATAAGAGGGAGTGAGAGTAGAGAGAGGTTCCTTTCTAAGGGTAAGAGAACCAGTTCGTTGGGAGGTGATTGATGACTGGGTGCCTGGGGAGGGGTGAAGGGGAGGTATCTAAATGTGTCAGCTGAAGTTCCGTTGGGGTGTGGACATTTCTACTTTAAGTCCAGTGGGCAGCTCTTGATAATGTCTTTATTTAGACCTGCTGCCAAAGGAACCAACTGTATTAACGTTACCATTCTTTTGGTAATGTAAATGGCCCAGGAAATGTAAATATGTTCTTTTTTTTTTTTTAAGGCATGTGTTCCTAGGAGGTCCAGGGAGCTTTTCTTTTTTTTTTAATTTCTTTTTATTTATAGATTTATATATGAAGAAAGACATCAATTTGTTGTCCCACTTATTCATGCATTCATCGGTTGATTCTTGTATGTGCCCTGAGTGGGGATCAAACCTGCGACCCTGGCATGTCAGGACAATGCCCTAACCAAAGGAGCTAACTGGCTAGGGCCTTAAATATGTTCTTAAAGTCTCTATCAGGCGAGTTATTAAAAACCATAAGACTCAGTGTCAGGGGTCCAGTAGGTGCCCAGGAAGTGATGGATCATATTTAAACTTGTGGGAAGCAGTATGGTTAAGTGGTCTCTCACACCCAACAGATCTCAGCTCTAAATCTGGCTCTGTATGTTACAGCTGCATGACCATGGGCAAATTATTAACCTCTCCTAGCTCCCATATCTGTAAAACAAGTATAAATACTAACGCCTGCTTCATTGGATTGTTGTGAGCAATAGTAAATGCTTAGTACCTAGAGTTTTTTTGTAGTGAGTTATTGCATGTGAAATGTTTAGACTGTTGCCTGCCATGTGGTAAGCATTCTATTAGCATGTTAGCTATAATCCTTTTTCCCAATTATTTTTATTGCAGTTACATATACATGACAAATTTACCATCTTAACCATTTTTAAGTATTCAATTCAGTGGTATTAAATCATTCATAATGTTATTCAACCATTGTCTGCAGCACCGTGCATTTCCGTAACTCTTCATCTTGTAAAACTAAAACTCTCTCTCCATTAAACAATAGCTCCCTATTCTCCCCTTCCCCCAACTTCTGGCAACCACTGTTCTACTGTCTCTCTGATTTTGACTAAGTAGCTCATATAAGTGGAATCATACACCATTTGTCTTTTTGTGGCTGGATTACTTCACTTCATCCATGTTGTAGCACATGTCAGAATTTCCTTTTTTAAGGCTGGGTAATATTCCATTGTACGTATACACTGTACCTCATTTTGTTTATATATCTATTAGAACCCTTGAATGGCTCCTACATCTTAGCTATTATGAATAATGCTGCTGTGAACATGGATATACAAATATCCTTTTGAAACCCACCTTTCAGTTATTTTGGGTGTATACCCAGTAGTGAAATTTCTGAATCATATGGTGAGTCCATTTTTAATTTTTTGAGGAAAACCCACATAGTTTTCCACAACAGCTCCACCATCTTACATTTCTACCAACAACGCACAAGCGTTCCAATTTATCAACATCCTCTGCAACACTTGTTATTTTTTTTTATCGTAGTCATCTTAATGGATATGAGATGGTAACTCATGGTAGTTTTGATTTGTACTTGCCTAATGATTAGTGATGATGAGCATCTTTTCATTTGCTTATTGGCTATTTGTATTTTTTCTCTGGAGAAATGGCCATTCAAGTTCTTTGCCAATTTTTGGATTGGATTTTTTTATTATTATTATTTTTAGTTTTAGAAGTTCTCTATATATTCTGGATATGTCGGCAGCAAAGTGGTACCTGGTGTTAGACCGGTGGATTCAGACTGGACCTTGGTTCAGCAGCCTCAGTTCTCGAGTTTTGGCTAAGAAAGATTTCAGAGCCAAGACTCAAACTATAAGAGAAAGTTTATTTAGAAAGTCATAGAGGCAGAAGAAGTGAGCTGTAGAAGAAATGGGCTCAGGGAACAAGTTACAGAGGCAAAAGGAGGGCCATTGGAGCTTAGGAGAAAGAGAGACAAAGATACCACGTGCCTCTGGGGCAGAGGGGAAGAGGGGAAAGAGCAGTGGGCGTGCTCCACAGAGACAGCGTCATGGGGTCCTCCAGCTTGAGGGTACAGTGGTACATCCGTACTTGTTATCTCATTCTGGAACTCTTGAAAAGTGCCAAAACCAAGGAGTATCAAACCATGAAGCAATTGCTCTTGTAGGCAGCATCATGACTCACACAAGTTCTAGCAAGTGCAACGAGTCCCGAGCAAGCGCCTAGTGCTGAAACATTTTTGTTGTCAAAATGTGACAAGTCCAGGGTTTGACATTCTGAGGCTGATGAGTACCAAGGTATAAGTATTTTTCTGGAGGTTTCGAGGGATATCTTGCCTGGAGAGGAAGGAGGGGAAAGAGCAATGGGCGTGCTCCACAGAGAGAGCCTCGCTCTCTCAGGGGAGGATCCCAATAGAATATTCATCAGCTTTCCAGGTGTGCCCTTTCAGAGTCACGGTCTCTGCTGACTGGTCAGTGCCAGGGCAGGGGGTGATTAGTCAATGCAGCTGGTCCTGCTGTCACCATGGGGCTGCTTGTCTAGTTTTGCTGCTTTTCTGTGCCTGAAGCTGAAACACAATCAAGGCCTAGATGCATTTGATGTGGGTCAGGACCTCATTGTCCTGGGGGCTTAATGCTTATGAGCTACTCTCCGGTCTACTTGTTTTATATCCACTCCAAGAAGGTTGAGCCTGCATGACTAGCAACATGCAGGGGAAGATAGGTCAGGGGAGGGCCTGAACCACATGACCATAGATAACAGAAGGTCAGGGGGTCTAAACCTCGTTACTAGCAATATGCTAGGGGAAGAAGGGTTACCCTGGGGGAGGGGGCGAGGTCCTTGTTTTCCCGGCTCTCCACCCTGGGGACCTCCTGTGCCTGGCCCATCATCCTTGCTCTGCTCCCGTCTGTCTAACTCCTACCACAGGTATTAATCCCTTATCAGATATATAATTTGCAAGTGTGTTCTCCCCAAATGACTAGTGTTATTTAAACCATTTAACAAGCCACACCTAGAATACAGATTCATCCTATTGAAAGGTGACAGACAGGAGAGATTGGTAAAATAAGAAAGCCTTCCAGGAGTACTCTGAAGTAATCTTAAATACACATATAGATGATGCTCAAGAGTCAGCAAATCATAGAGGAAGGAGGAGCCAGGGTTAGGGAGACTGAGATAGGCAGGGGAGAAAAACAGGGCAGAGACCTGAGTCTCTGATGGGTCCACTGCATCCCATGACCCATGGCAAGCAGGAGGGGCCAGTCTGTGATGCTGTTGCACATATGTGCCCTCCATTTGTCCTTACTCAGCACTGTGGTGCCTTCATGTGAGCTATAGTCAACTGACCCCAGTCAGTCATTAAATCCTCTAATTCCTATTTTATTCAGGCAGAGATTTTTAAACCTGAGTGTGTTTTTAGAATCTAACCACCTCCAAGACCCTGATGCAAAAGGTCAGGGCCCGAAGTCTTCATTGCTGATAAGCAAGCAGGGAGGTGGAATCCTGAGGTCACACTTAGAAAAACATTGGAATAAGGGGTTAGAACCAAGTCCTGCAGAGATACAAAGATACAAAAACATTCACAGAAGGTGGTATATATAGATGGTATATCACAGGGTTGGGCAAAGCAGGTTTACAGATCTGAGTATGTAAAACACAGAATTTATTCTTGTATTGTCATTAATTAATGTATCATTTTCCATAAGAACAACTATAAACTTTCTTTTGCCCCATCCTGTGTAATGGTTAAGAACAGGAACTTAGGGTTGCTGCTTATGTGGTGTTGGGCAAATCACTCACCTCCCTGAGTGAGTTCCCTTCTTCTCTAAAATGGATATAATATTAATACCTAGCTCATAGAACTGTTGTGAAGAGTAAATAAATTATATGTAAAGTACCTAGAATAGTACCTCCCACATAGTGAAGAGCAATGAAGATGAAGCTATGGTTCCTTATGGAAGTTTATGAGCATACAAACATGATTACAAAATAAGGCAATACATGTTTCAGACAAGGGTCACAAGCCTCAGAAGGGGAAGAGAGCACTTTGTTTGAAGTCATTAAGAAAGTTCTTGTTGGGGATATTGTGACTTTAACTGGAACTAGAAGTGCCAGTAGTATTTGGCTAAGTGAAGAGGAGACACTGTTCTAGGCTAAGGGAGTCGCTTTGGGGAAAGGGATTGGGAAGGTTGTGTGGAACCTGGGGAAAGGGGAGAAATCTGGTCTGATTTGCTGGCTGAATGGTCTCATTTTTAGAAAACAAGAGGGATTGCACTAGATTTCTAAGCAGATCCTTTCAATAGCAAACATCCTCTGTGATTCTTTGAAATAGGGAAGTCAGGAAAAGAAACTGATTGTGGTTTGGGACACAGAGATTGAAATGATGGGGTCATCCAAAACAGAGGAAGTAGGAAATGTGACACTGAAGCTTTAGAAAACGGTTTGAAATGAAGATACAAGCTTGAAACTCATCAGGTTATAAAGATGATGAAGGCCCAAAATGCCAAGCCATGAGAAAGAGAACAGGCCAGAGGAGTACAGGAGAAAGCTTAAAAGAGTCCTGAGGTGCTCCCTTTGGCAGCACATATACTAAAATTGTAACAATAGAAAATAAAGAAATCAAATACAATTGGAACAATACAGAGAAGGTTAGCATGGCCTTTGCACAAGGGTGACATGCACATTCATGAAGCATTCCATATTTAAAAAAAAAAAAAAAAAAAGCCCAGAGACTAGAACTGGCAAGGACCTTGGATGGCTCTGCATCTTTCCCCCTTTTGCTCCTCCTCCACTCTGATTTTACAGCGTTCAGCAATGCTCTGTGGTATGCAGGCCCTCGGAGAGCTGAGACGCCCGAAATGAGCGCCCTTTGAGAACACTCTGGTGTGCTCTGAAGCAAACCCTGTAAGTCAACTTTAGGTGTAACCTAAACTCTACAACGGGGTGAGCGCTACTCTATTCTTCTGCTTTCTTGTTTTGAGTAATTCTGATGCTCCCAAATTTGCGTTAACCGATCGCCAATGGAAACAGCAATTCACCAAACCAATGGAAGGTGTGATTACTCGCAGGCACTGTACTGGGTTGTATAATATCCCCCACTAAATTCAGGTTTATCCAGAACCTGTGAATGTGACCTTAATTTGGAAATAGGATCTTTGCAGATGTACTCAAGTTCAATGAGGTCATATTGGATTAGGCCGGGCTCTAATCCAATGACTGGTGTCCTAAAGAGAGGGAGATTTAGACAGAGACGCGCAGAGAAGAGAGCCACGTTAAGACAGAGGCGGGACTGGAGTCATGCTGCCACAGACAAGGATGTCAGGGTTGTCAGCAACCACCGGGCGCTGGAAGGGGCAAGGACAGATTCTTCCGCAGAGGGAAGCGTGGGAGCATGACCCTCCGCGCACCTGGGTTTTGGACTTCTGGCCTCCAGAACTGTGAGAAAATGCTATTGTGTAAGGCCACCCAGTCTGCGGTAGCTTGTTAGGGCAGCCTTAGGAAACTAATACAGGCACCAAGTTCATCATGAAATACCCCCACAGGAAATAGTTTTTATTTAGGATGCCTAATTAGTATGGGGTTAGGTTGCAAAGGCGCGTTAGGTTGTACCAAAAAGCTAGTGTTTGTCTTCTTTTTTCTTTTTTAAAGGTTTTATTTATTTATTTTTAGAGGGGAAGGGAGGGAGAAAGAGGGAGAGAAATATCAATGTGCAGTTGGCTGCTTCTCACACACCCCAAACCAGGGACTGGCCGGCAACCCAGGAATGTGCACTGACAGAGTATGGAACTGGTGACCTTGCAGTTCACAGGCTGGCGTTCAGTCCACTGAGCTATATCAGCCAGGGCTAGTGTTTGTCTTTGGCCCTACTTTCTTCTCTTACCTTGGAAACAGATGCTTCAGTCCTCCCATTGCACATTCTTCCTTCTGTTCAAACTGTCACAGAATCCTCCAGAATTCTATTCTGAAGGTTTGAGCTTTCTGGATGCTTCACTTTGAATGAAACTTCCACTCTCATGGTTTCACCAGTAGACTTCTTTGTATGTTTCTTTCTCTAAAAATTTTTAAAATAAATTATTATTATTTTTGTTAATTTTTTTTAAAGATTTTATTTATTTATTTTTAGAGAGAGGGAAAAGGATGGAGGAAGAGAAACATCTATATAAGAGAGAAACAGCGATCGGTTGCCTCTAGCATGCGCCCTGGCCAGGCACCTGGACCACAACCAAGGCATGTGCCCTGACTGGGAATTGAACCAACAACCTTTCTGTCTGCAGGCGGGCGCTCTACCCACTGAGCCACACCAGCCAGGGCTAAAATAAATTATTTAAAAAATACAGAGGATGGAAAATAATATAATAAACCCTGGCTGGTGTGGCTCAGTGGACTAAGTGCTGGCCTGAGAACCAAAAATTCGCCAGTTAGATTTCCAGTCAAGGCACATGCCTGGGTTGCAGGTCAGGCCCCGCGTTGGGGCGTGTGAGAGGCAACCACACATTGATGTTTCTCTCTCTCTTTTTCTCCCTCCCTTCCCCTCTCTCTAAAGATAAATAATAAAAAAAATTTTGTTAAGAAAATAAAATAATAAACAATAATGGGTCATCACCCGGCTTTCCCTTCTGCCTTTCTGCACCTCTCCCTTTCTCCTTTTTTGCCATATTCCTATGTGCATCCAACCCAATGTACTGCCCTCAACGTCCTAAAGAAGGGGAGATAGGTGCAGAGGAGCCCAGCCTGACTACACATCTGCCCCAGAGTACAACACTCACACATTGTGGGTGACAATTAGATGGCTGGCTATGGACTTTCAGAAGGACAAAGAATTATTACCCTCCAGGTAATCTGAGCATCCCTAGTACCTCATTCCTACATTTTAGATATGCTCTTCCAGACTGAACCTATCCCAGCATTTTTGCCTTTTAAACTAGAATTTTTCTGCCCAAAATAATCTATAAGCAGTGGAGTATGTGGGAGATGGCCTTCTGTGTTCCTCACCTCTACATATATACATACACTTTCAGTGAGAGGTTCCCTTCCCTCTTGAGCTATCTTTCAGAATAGATGGAGCCACATCCCATCTGACCTCATAAAAGGTGGAGAAGGGGTCAAAGCTAATACTGGGCATGACTACAAACAGTTTTCCTGACTCCCTTTTGTTGTCTTTTGTGTCCTTATTACCTTGCAAAGCTTCCCATTAGAGGGTTTTATGTTGTTTTTATTTTTTAAAGAAATACTTATTAACTCTTGGTCATAGACTTTAATTTCCCAATTTCCCCTTGAACTTAACCTCTCCAATGAGGATTTCAATTTACAGATTATCTTGCAGGACCTATTCTAAGTATAATTTAGAGTTCAGAGGATCATTAGGGAGACAGAGGTACAAATAAAATACTGAAAAGGTATTATAAAATGTGTTCCCACTCTCTTTTGGTAGGACTGCTAGAATTACAATGAATGAAAATGGCACGATGTTTTTCTCACTTCTCGTTTATTTTGGACCATGAGCTCCATTCTGATTTAGGAGTATTTCCTGCTCAGCATTTTAGTGATAATTCTCCCCATGGTCTACAGGATCCCTCTTCTCTTTGTTTCTATAGCAACAGTCCTGTGTTGCTTGGCTAGAAGCAATTTTCTGCTGCTGTGGTAAAGCCCCATTTTTTCATTTCTTTCTCCCTAGTTGCCTTGGCAACCAGCCTCTCCTTCTTCTGGTCTCTCAGTGGTAAATTTCACCCCCCTCTTATTTCCTCTCTCTAATAACAGTCACCTGGTCGTGACTTGGACAGTGCCTTCCCATCTGTGCGTGAGCATACTCTGTCATGGTCAGATTGTCATCATGAAATTAGTCTCCCTTTTGCTTTATTTGCATCATTTCTCCAGTCTGTCATCTTTCTGTTGGTTGTCATGGTAACTGTACCCTCTGAAAGTCTCCAGGCAAAAGCTCTACAGTTAACAACCATCATGTTGAGAGTGTCTGCCAATATGTGGCCACACATTTCGATTTCAAAACCAGCCCCAGGCAGGTACCACAAATTGGAGAGAACAAGGCTTTTGATCAAAGCAGATTGGATTGAGAAAAAGAGGTACGAGGACCCTAGGATCTGGTGTTCTCCAAACAAAAGCTGGCTACAAAAGTGGCTATTACGCCAATGGCGATCCAAGTGATTGAGAAATGTATTCTTAGTTATTCCAGGCAGGCCACATATTGGCAGGCATTTTCACATACGCTCTCAACTTCCAGGAGTAATTCCTCTGGCCCAAGGGACCCTGGTGATGTGATCTGGGAAGAGACAAGTAATCTCAGGAAGAAAGCAATGTACTTAAATTGGCTAAGAAGGGGTTAATACAGTAGATATTTAGACACTTTTACACATAACTGAAAATTTCTCAGCCCTTCAGCTGCTGCTCTTACCCCTTTAGTAAGATGCATGGAGTGCTGCTATTATAATAATACAAAGTATTCAACAAATGTTGGTTGTTATATGCCAGGGCACTGTAGCAGACACTTTCCAGACATTATTTTATTTTCTCCTTATGGTAATCCTGAGAGGTGTTTAATGATACAAAAGTTGAGGCTAGGAAGTAAAGTTATTGGGTGAGGCCACATAGGTGATAAGTGACCCAGCAAGGATTTGAACCCAGGTCCATCTGATTCCAAAGCCTTGCCTTTTCTTTTTTTTTTTTCTTTTTTTAGAGAGAGGGGAAGGGAAGGAGAAGGAGAGAAACATAGATATGAGAGGGAAACATCAATCGGTTGCCTCTTGTGCACACAACCTGAACCAGGGACAAACTCATAACCTTGGTATATATGCCCCGGGAATCGTACCAGCGCGACCTTTTGGTTTACCGGACAATGCTCCAACTGAGCGACACCAGCCATGGCCCAAAGCTTTTCTTAAAGGTTGTGGAGTGTCCTGGATTTTGGTCCTCTCTGGTCCTAATTTTCGTTACCCCCACTTTTAATCTGAGGATTGCTACTACTTTATCCTTCCTGCTTTATTTTTCCTCTTCATATTTTGTGGGTTGTTTACTTGCCTTTCTCTGTGCTCACCCATCTCTTGCTTGCATCCTTTCTCCAAAGAGATGGAAAGTCTTGCCCTGCCTTCTGACTGTGTCTGACTGCGTTGTGGGGTGAAAACATTAGAGCAGCCACTCTTGCTTGAAAACAGGCGGCTCTGATCCCAGAGAATGCTACACATCCGAGCTGACTGGCTCCAGCACTAGATAGGCAGGCCATTCCTCGCTCCATTTCACGATATTGGGTGCCTGTTCGGTATCAGGTACTGTGCTAGGTACTAGAGATACAGTAATAACCCAGACGGAATCTGTTCCTTGCTTTTAAGGAACAGCCTGGAGTGGAAAGTCAGATAAAAGACAAGTCTTGTCAGTTTATAATTTCATATTGTAATCAGTGCTAAGAGGAAAAATAACTGAGTGCTCTGAGACAATAACAGGAAGACATCCCTATTAGAAAGGACTGCCATCCCCTACGTAAGAGAGCCGGTAGTTGAAGCTCTGACACCGGCTAGTTGATGGGAGCCTCTCAAGCCTGGGGACCTCCGTGCCACAGCTCCCTCCTCCCTTCTCACCCTCCCTCCAGAGCCCCACGTCTGCACAGGCGCACTGCCAGTTGTCATGGGGACAGCTGCTGCCGCGCAAGCGCACACATCTCCAAGATGGCGGCGGTGGCGGCCGCACGAGCAGTTTCTGTGGGCCCTGGGATCCGGGGCCTGCCAGGGACACTGCCACTTGTCGTGATTCTGGGGGCCACGGGCACCGGCAAATCGACCCTGGCGTTGCAGCTAGGCCAGCGGCTCGGTGGCGAGATCGTCAGCGCTGACTCCATGCAGGTATGACCGTGCGGCTTGGCCCCTGGCTTGTGAAACCCGGCGGCTGCGTGCAGGCCTCTGACCCAGTGGATACTCTGTGGCGTGGGGGTAGTGAGTGAACCCTGAGGCTAATGGGGCGGAGGAGGAGGTGAAGGGAACCCATAATTACTAAGCTCCCAACATCTGTCAGACATAGTGCCAAGGCGTTTCACTTTCATCATCTCATTTCTCGTGACATTACTGTTTGGTAGGTACTATTACCTCCATTTACGGATGAGGGATTTCACCCAAGGAGGTGAAACAGACTTGCTCTGTGTCACACAACGAACAGGTGGAGGAGATAGTACTTGAACCTGCAAGGTTGACATGTAGGCGTCCAATAAATACCTTTTGAATGAAAATTATTCTAGAGTTTTTGGTATTTAGAGTGCCCAGAGAATGCTACATATCTGAGCACCAGATAAATCAGTTTCTATCTATGAGCTTTTGGTGAGGAAATGGAACCGGTTGGATAGTCAGGAGATCGGGATTCTAGCCCCTAATCGGCCATCGGCCACGTGACCTTAACAGTGTCAGGGTTTTTTGCACGTTATCTGTTAAGTGGAGAAAATACTACCTACCTCACGGGGCTGTGATGATTAATAATTGAGATCATGATGTTAGAATGAAGAGAACGAAGAGCAGGATGACCTGTTCTGAAGAAAGCCAGGCGTTTGGTAAATGCGTGTTTTAAAAAGCTGAGATTTAAAAAAAAAGTGCTGAGATTTTTAACCTATTGGCTGTTGGGAAACAGGAGGCTTTGTCCTCTTCCTTGAGTCAAAGGGAGACCTAGAAGGAATGTGGCACACATGGCACGTGGGAGCATTTTTGTTCGGAGTGAGAGAGCGTGGCATTTTGGGTAAATCTCCGATGGAGGAATTACCCATGCTATTTGTTGAAAAGAATTTACTGTTAGGAGTTTTAATAGAGTAAATGAGTTACTTGTTATGAAATACCAGGTGCTGAACCTAGTAGGCAAGGAGGGGCAGCTCTGCCCACTGTACCTCATAAACCTCTGGGCAAGGTTTCTACCCTCATTAGTTTATTTGGGGTGATACAGTGATGAACACTCATGAAATGATTAGGATGCTTCAGCAAATATTTGTTCACAATCTTTACTTTTTGCCAACTTTGAGAGGCTGATTTAGCTCAAATCTCAGTCCTCTCTTTTCTAAGATAAGCAACTTCAGCCGAACCTCTTCATACGCTTGTTTCTTCTGTAAAAGAGCAAGTATAATGTCAGTAATACAACATTGTGATTAAAGGCGATTAAGTATGTAAAGCACTTAATAAAATATATGGCACATGATAAGTGGTAAAAATATGGTAGGTGCTGCCCGGGATGGTGTGGCTCTGTTGTTTGGGTGTGTCCTACAAATTGACAGTTTGCAGGTTCGATTCCAAGTCAGGACACATGCCTGGGTTGTGGGTTCAGTCCCCAGTCAGGGCGCATACAAAAGGCAACCAATTGATGTTTCTCTCCCTTTCTTTCTCCCTCCCTTCTCTCTAGAATCAGTCAATCAATCAATATTATGGTAGGTGCTATTTTCTGAAAGGCCCTCTAGAAGAGATAAAAACCACAATCCCTGACCCCAAGAAATTTTAGTCCAGTTAAACATGAAACAAAACAGCTATTAAGTGTTTGAACTGATGCTTTGCAAGGTGGGCAGGGTCGAGAGAAGAGAGGCTGTAAGTGTTAAACTTTATAATAAACCATAGAATTCCTGAGAAGGGAGAAATCAGTGAAGGGTGGCATAATTATGGAAAGCTCTCTGAAAAGGGACTTGAAAGGTAGGTGAAGTTTGGATAGATAGATAATGAAGAAAGTATTTGTTGACCTGCTTTATTAAAATGGTGCGTCTCGATCCATTCAAATTTTTCCTGCGATTATAAATAATTAGAATACAAGAATTAAATTTCTTTCTTTTTTGGGAGGCCGTGAGGATTAATTAATGTATGAACAATACTCATATTACTTTGGTGATTATTGAGCTTCCTGAGTCAGCTATAGGTTGTATTTAATTTTGATTAATATCTTGGTCCCCACTGGGAAACTTTGACCTTTGATTTTACTTTTCAGTCTAAATAATGAAATAAAGTATCTCTGCCCCATTCACTGTGAATGTGCCCAATTCTTCATTTCTATTTCAGCAAGGGTAGTGCTGCTTTGCTTGTTTTTTTAGCCAATGGAAGGAGATGATGCTTTTCAGTGATTTGAGGTTGACTCAGGAAATTTTTGGTAAGCATGTGAACAAAATGACATTTAAATAAAAATATTTATTGATTTTTGGAGAGAGAGAGAGAAACATCAATTTGTTGTTTCACTCACTGGATGATCCTTATATGTGTCCTGACCTGGGATTGTACCTGCAACCTTGGCATAAAGGGAGGATGCTCTAACCAACTGCACTGCCCAGACAGGAAAATGACATTCTTAATATTGGATGACCAGCTCCTTAAACGTTGTCAATTTTGAATAAATCTAAGGCAGAATAATAATAATAACAACTGAAATTTGTATAGCACTGTTTATCCTCACAATACCCTCATAACATAGATGTTATTTCACAGATAAGAAAAGAGGCTAAAGGTCTTAAAGTAAGTAGCTGACGTGGAATTGAACATAGGTCTCTCTACTTTCCATGCCTGATGCTTTATCCACACAAAGGTCTCCCCTTCAAGTGTGGCAGGAGTTGTGGGATTCAGTCTTCAGAGAGCATTTCCTAACTTACATGTCACTTTTCTTTCACAAGGGTGTGCTGCATTTTGATCAAATATAAAATGTATTTTAGGATTTATATTGTGAATCATAGTATGAATTAGTAGTGACGTCTGTCAAGTGACGTGTTGAACTGAATGGCAGCCATATGATGCATTGCTTAGGGGCATAAAATGTGCTGCAACTGGATAGAAATATAAGTTAACGTCATTAATTCAGTGATAGCAAAGAGAATGTTTACTGGAACAAGGGGGAAACGTGGCCTTGTGGAGAGCCTAGACAGAGCGGGAAGCTTCTTTGTTCTGATAGCTGCACAGACCAAAGGGTGGCCAAATGGGAAGTGCAATGTTTAGAAAGTTGTTTTCAAATTTCTAAGTTGATTTTTAAAAAAATCCAGTATTTGCATTTTAAGAATCCCTTTTGGAATGCTGTCCACAATTTTGTATTTCAGAAGTGTACTAGTAGCTCAGACAGGATTGTAAAAATACTGCCTTAAATCTTAAATTGTCTTGTACCTGATACTTGGGGTGTCATCTCTTTGTCCTACCTTAACTGTAGGGTCACCCCAACGCAACCCCTACCAGGGCATTTATTAGGGAAAATGCTTGTTTTTGGTAAACACTGAATGAGTAAGTACTTTAAGTTTTGAAGTAGCTTCTTTGAGGTAAAACTACAATGGAGTGTTAAGGGTAATATGTCTAGAGTGATAATACTGTCATGTAGCTAATACATACTGACTTGCTTCTTCTGTAGGTAGCTATGTAGCATCTGAAGGTCCTGCCTGGCCTCTTGCTTCCCATTCTTACGTGTTATTTTTTGAGTGGAAAGTAAGAACCATTTGCTTAGGGACTCTTCCTAGGCTCTACTGTGGATTCTGCATGACAGGTCTGAAAAAATGAGAAACAACATTTGTGTTTAATTTTCTGAGTTTTCCTAACTCCAGTTTCACAAATTATAGAAACATAAATATTCTCAGTCCGCAGTACGAGTCCAAATTCAGGGAGGGGCCCGTAATACAATTCTGTTTTCCAGGATGGAAAAACTGAGGTACAGAAAGATTAAAGAGCAGACTGGAGATCATACTGCAAAAGACACTTGCACACCTGGGAATTGGATCTGGGCCTTCTAACTAGTGTACTGTCTCATATATTGCAGGAAGGTGATACTGAAGGTCTTCCTTTCAGTCTGAGTCTTTTTCTTGGCATGTAAATTCAAGGTACAATGCATTGCCTTTGGTGACTGGATGAAACATTTGTACTGAGAAACTTGAAGGCACTTGCCAAAAGATGCACAATGACTGCCTGGAAATATAGGTCACTAGCTATATGCCAAGAGAAAATAAACAAAGTGTTCTATTTGGATTTATGTAGAGGAAGTACCTCTAATGCCTCAGTTCTTCAAGTCACTTGGAGAAGCAGCAGTCATACGTAGGAGCACAGTTTCTTTTGGGTTTGTTTGCCTAAACCTACAAGAGGAGAAGCAAATGATTTTTTGGCAGTCTGACTAGTAAGCAAGTTGTGTGACATTTAATATATGTGGAGTTCTGTGTTCTTTTTGTCTGCTTTGGGATGTAATTTAGGAGCAGTGTTTTTTTTTTTTTTTAACCAAAGGACTGTTGTCTGATAGTGCTCAAGGGAGATCTGGGATGCATGGGAGAGGCATATGAAAGGAGAGATGGGATGGATAGTGGATCTGAGGCTTACTAGCATATGAAATAAAAGTCATCAAAACCTGTTAACCAGAAGAAATGGGGGCTGTCTGGAGGCAATCTTTTTCTTTTAAAAGGTTTTATTTATTTATTTTCAGAGAAAGGAGAAGAGAGGGACAAAGAGAGGGAGAGGAACATTGGTTGCCTCTTGCATGCCCCCAGCTGGGGACTTGGCCTGCAACCCAGACACGTGCCCTGACCTGGAATCAAACTAGCTACTTTTGGGTTCTCAAGCTGGCACTCAGTCCACTGATCCACACCAGCCAGAGCTCTTTTCTTTTCTAAATTTTTTTTTGTCCTTTGTTATTACTTACTGGTTTGTTTGTTTTTTTTTTCTTTGTGGAAGCAATCTTGATTGATTGGTTGATTGACTTTTTAGAGAGGGAGGGAGAGGGAAAGAGAAACATGGATATGAGGAACACCTGTTGGTTGCCTCCTGTATGTGCCTCCACCAGGAATCCAACGGGAAACCTTTCGGTTACAGGAAAATGCTCCAGGCTCATTGTGTTTGTCTGTTTGTTTTTAATCCACCCCAGAGGACATGTTTATTGATTTTAGAGAGAGGGGAAGGGAGGGAGAAAGAGAGGGAGAGAAACATTAGTTGCTGACCAGAACCAAACCTGCAGCCTAGGCATGTGCTGTCCTGACTGGGAATCAAAGGGCACGACTTCTCTGCTTGCAGGATAAGGCCCAAACAACCCAGCCATACTGGGCTTATTGTGGTTTTAATTTACATTTCTCTAATGACTAATGATGTTTGGCATCTTTACTTTGTTTGTTGGCTGTTTGTATATTTTCTTTGGAGGAATATCCATTTAGGTCTTTTGCTCATTTTTAAATTGGGTTGGTCATCTTTGTTGTTGAGTTGCTCACTTTACACTTTGATACATATTGCCAGACTGCTTTCAAAAAGTTTTGTAACATTGGTATGTCTGTTTCCACTACTCTTGCAGTTTGTGTATTACCTGTCTTTTTCATTGTTGTCAGTCTGGTAAACAAGAAATATATTTCTTTTCTTAGGTCAAGAGTCTTTTAGGGGTACATTGATCATTTGTTTTTCTCTCTTTAAATTCCTGTGCATACCTGTTGTGTCCATTTCTGTGTAATGGTTTTCATGCTTGTGTTTATTGACTTGTAAGAGCTTTTTGTGTATTACAACTTTTAACCCTTTATACAGTCTCATGTATTGGAAGTATGTTTTTTAGTTGATCATTTTTTATGAGGGTTTTTTTTTTTGCCATATAAGTTTTTAATTAGTATATTCTTGTGCACTTTTTAGGGCATACAAGTTAGTTTTAACATTTGTAAAGAGTTCTTGTCTGAAGTTTATAATTCCTTTAATTGTTGAGAATTACAGATGTAAACAAAAAATGTTGATTCTCTAGTGTAAATAAAGGTACACCCAGGGCCTGTTTGTCTTCACTGTGCATTCTTGTTGCTTTTCTTGCAGAGTTCCTTTCACATACGTGTAGTTAATTGCAGATGAAATACAGGATTCTGTATTGTCCATGCTTAGGTAGGTCTGGATACCTTTGGGTAGCTGTCCAGTCAGTAGTTTTCTTACTATTTTTTGTCGGGGAGAGGGTTAGTTTACATCTTGTTGCATAGCACAATACTTCTAACTCACCACCATCCACACATTGAAATCACCTGGAGAGCATTAAAAAATACTCATGCCTAGGCTTATAGTATTCCTTAAATAGCTATTGATTAGAATTAGACAATGTGCTGAACTCTTCAGATGCCAGTATTCTCTCCTAATTTATAGTTACCGCTCTTTTTTTTTTTATCCTTACCCAATGGCTTTTTTTAAAATTGCCTTTGGAGAGAGAGGAAGGGGGTGGGGAGGGGAGAGAAACACAGATTGGTTGCCTTCTTGTACACTCCCTAACCAGGGAATCGAACCTGCCATCATTTGTTTTACAGGATGACACTCCAACCAACTGAGCCATACCAGCCAGGGCTAGTTAATCTTTATTTAAAAACAAAAAAACTTTTTATTAAATATTTTATTTATTTTTTAGAGAGGAAAGGGAGGAACAGAGGGAGAGAAACAACAGAGTGCACAAGAAACATTGATCAGTTACCTCTCACATGCCCCTAAAGCGGGGGGACTGTGCCCATTACCCAGGCCAGGAATTGAACCTGGCTGGCAGCCTTTCGGTTCACAGGCCACAGTGCTCAATCCACTGAGCCACACTGGCCAAGGCGATATTTTTATTTACCACTTAGTCAGATTGATACTCGAGAACAATGCATACATATTTTACATATCAGTTTGAGAAGCATGGCCTTATATTACAGTTGTCCCTTTTCCCTTTAAGAGGGAGAGGCATAGGAGGAATAAAAGTCATGATCTGCACTATAAATTTCAAACCAGTCCTCTTCACCATACTGACTGAGCAAGTCAGGTACAGGTTTTCCCACTTACTGAGCATCTTTAATTAGTCTGGTTTATTCAGTATGTCTGCAGTTGAATTTCTGCCAAACAAAGCTAAAAGTAGTAGTTGACTGCCATGATGTTCCTGCAGCTAATTCGTTCTTTGTAACCTAGTAAAGTGTAAATTAGAAAGAAAAAAAAAATGGTCATCCTTTTATTAAGAAAGAAAAGTTAACCAAGAGACTTGATCTTTTCCCAGCTCTTCAATCTCTCTTCAGTTGAATGATCAAATTCAAATTCTTTTAATCAAAAAGGAAAATCAACTTTCTGGTGAGTGCCAATACCCTTTAAACAATTTTTTCTCTCATCTTCCTATGCCAAAACCTTTCTTTTGAAGCAGCTCAGGCTATTCGAATAAGAAGGAATGGTAGCCGTGAGGACACTGAGGTTTCAGGAGAGCACGATGATTCCCTAAAGTCCCAAAGCTGATTGGTACAGAACAGAGGTTAGCAGCATAGTGGAAAAGAGCACTGACTGTGAAGTGGGAAGACATGGATTCAGAGTTTGCCTCTGCCACTAACCAGCTGTGTGGCTTTGGGCAGGTTACCCAATGTGTCTGAGTTTTTGTTTCCTCATAGTAAATGAGGGCAGCATAACTTCATAGGGTGTGAAACTCTTAGCATAGGATCTAGCAGTCTGTACTTTAGGTGCCCAGTATTCACCGAGTATATTCTGTGTAGAGGCACTGTGCTAGGTGCTGGGGCTAGAGATAAATAAAATACACAGTTTCTTCCTTCAGAGCTTGTAGTCTAGAGGGAGGGATAGAAGTATTTTAAAGTTAAGTAAATACGGTAAGTTCTGTGGTAGAGGTAAATGCAGGGTACTGTGGGAGCCCAGAGGACAAGCACAGATGGGGAGGGAGGATTAGGGAGTCATCTCAAGGCAGGCTTTCGTTGGGGGATGTAATGCTAAACAGTGTGGGGCTGGGTGAGATCATGTTTTCACTTTAGAAAGATCACTGGCTGCAGTGTGAACGTAACTTGAGGGGTTATACTCTAAAGGTGAAAAGACCAATGAGGAAGCTAATGGAATAGTCTGGTTGAGAATTCATGAAGCCTTCAGTTGATGTAATGGCAGTAGGAAATGCAGTGGTGATGAGCTTTGATGGTATTTTAGGAAGTAGTATGGATAGAAGTTGAGACATTAGAAATGGTGGCAGGGAGACAGATACTAGGATCACTTCAAGGTATGTGGTTTGATTATCTGGGTGGTTCACTCAAGTATGGCTGGGAAAATAAGGAATTCAGTTTTGGACATAATCAGGTTTCAGGTGCCTGGAGTGGTGGTGGTGATGGTGATGATGATGATGATGATGACGGCGATGATGATGATGATGATGACGACGACGATGATGACGATGATGATGATGATAGCTAGCCAACATTTATTGACTTTCTTAGAGGGCAGGTCCTATTCCATATGCTTTTTGCATGTATTTATTTTCACAATTGCCTTTTGAGGTTGGATTTACAATTATTCTTACTTTATAAGTAGGAAATCTGAGGCACAAAGGTTAAATAACTTGCCCAAGCTTTTATAGCTAGTCAGCGGTAGAGCCAGGACTTAAATCCAGGTTACCTGGCTCCAGAGTCCCTACTGTTAACCACTTCACTATATTTATATGCCTCTCATTGATGATGGGAGTGTTCACTGGGCAATTAAATAGTCAGGTCTGGCATCATGAGAGAGAACTAGGTTGCAAAAGAGCAGCATAAAAATGGTTATATAGAAGCCATGAGTGTCACCCAGAGAAAGTTTATAGTATAGAAATGGCAGGTAGATGCCCTCAAAACTGCTACTTCTCAGTATCGTTCCCATGACAGACATTGCTAATAAATCAGTGAGTGGCCTCAGTAAAGGAAACTGAGGAAGGGCCAGTGAGATGGGAGGAAAAACTAGAGAGATTGGTGCCGTCAGAGTCCCAAAGGAGAATGATTTATGAAGGAGAAAGAGCTCAGTAGTATCAGATTGGGTTTTTTCCGTTACATGTTTTGGGGGCTTAGTAGAAAAATGTTGTATTTGGCAGTAAGGTTCATTCATGATCTCAGAGTGAGATATCCATGGAGCTGGGGGAGGCGGGAGGGCACCTAGCAGAGAAGGTAGATGGTTGTACTGATCCATAACCCTAGATTGTGTTTTCAAGGAGGTTGTAATCCAAAGAGGCAAGAAAGTGATTGAAGGACTTTAGGATCTAATTTGGATTGGGAAGGAAAAGAAGTCAAAAGGGAGAAGATACTTTGGAAGGAAGGAACCAAACTAGGGGGGCAGCTTTTACTCTTGCTTGTAGAAGGCTGTGGTGGGGCATCATGGGCAGCCAACACTCACACGGTGCCCAGTGCCTAGGATACTGTTAATTAACTCATTGGGCCACCCTTCAGTATGAGTGGGGTCTTCGGCTGTAAACGTAAAGATTTTGGTGAGTTTCTCCAGAGTGAAATTTATTTGGATGAGGGCTTCTCCACTTTAGGGTTGTTGGCATTTTTGGGCTAATTCTTTAGGGGGGAGGAGTTGTCCTGTGTGCATTGTAGGATGCTAAGCATCATCCCTGGCCTCTACGCACTAGATGCCAGCAGCACACCCACCCCTGCAGTCGTGACAGCCAGAAATGTGGCAAATGTCCCAGATTTACTTATGGTTTACAACCACAACTCTATTAGATTCTGCTGGTTTTACTCTTGGTGTCTCTTGTCGATTTCCCTCACCTTCATTAGCTCCTCTGGCACTTCAGCTCTATTGGTTTGGAGAGTTCAAGTTATTTCAGCCTTGTGGCCTTTTCCCAAAATTTTTTCAGTCTGAAAATAAACCCTCACTAGAGGTGAGACAAAGAGGTATATATACCCCGGTAGTACCAAGTTAGATACATAGTCCATTAAATGTTTAGGGATTGTGATCTTTAGAAAAGATTGTACAAATTTTAGTATCTCTCTTACAAACTCTTCTATCATTTATCTCTTTACAATGCAGTTATTTGTATGTCTTACAAGCCTGGACTCCTTGAGGACAGGAACCCTTTCTTTTTTTATTTTTAGAGAGAGAGGAAGGGAGGAAGAAAGGGAGAGAAACATACATGTGCGAGAGAAACATCAGACGGTTGCCTGTCACACTCCAACTGCGGACCTGGCCCACAATCCAGGCATGTGCCCTGACTGGGAATCGAACCAGCCACCTTTCAATCCACTCAGTCCACTGAGTCACACCAGCCAGGGTCAGAAACCCTTTCTTAGCCTTCTTTGCATGCCTGCCATCTTGTCAGGTACCTGGTACATAGTGACTTTCAGTAAATGTTTGCTGAAATAAATGCGTTATGTTGATAATTGGATAAATAGGTTAAACCTGTAATTTTTCAGTTATCAGGCTTCACAAAGAGGCCAGAGTTCCCTTAGTATTGTCATGATCTGATTTGTGTAAAGATAATGATTTTACCGACTAATTTTTATGACACAGATCTCAGGTGTCCTCAGGGAAAATATGAAATGGAACAGTGACCTGCTGCCTTTCGAAAGGTAACACAGATCCTTTTAGCTCTACCTGGCACCCAGGGCTGACTGTTCTGTAGGTAGAGTCATGCTGAGATATGATTGAGGCTGGAAAATAAGCAAGATGTAAGACAGTCAGGTACAGATCTAACCTATTTTGTTGTAAGAATGTTTTCTAGGCAGGTAATAAAATCCTAAGCTGATTGTGCCATTTGCAATATAACTGTTTATAGACCAAAAGTAATATTTACAAAATTTGATTTTATTTTTTTGAGTAGATATTTATCTTTAGTGCAAATGTGTAAAATTAAAATGTTGCGGTGTTTTTGCTTTTTGGCTGGGCATTGATTTTAATTGATAAATAGTGTGTACCATACATGCATAATTCATAACTGTACAGTTCCACATATTATCAAAAAGTGGTAACACTTGTGTAACCATAACTCAGCCAAAGAAATAGAACATTACCAGACCTCTCAACAGTTTTAAAAATTACCATATGATCCAGCAATTCCACTTCTAAGTACATTCAAAGGAATTGAACAATTCAAATTAAAAAAAAATTTTATTTCATTGCTAATATTCAGTAATTTCTCATCACACTTAAAATCTGTCATCCAAGCCTTTTTTAAAATAATTTTATTTATTTACTTTTTTGGAGAGGAGGGAGAAAGAGGTAGAGAAATGTCAGTGTGCAAGAGATACATTGATCAGTTGCCTCTCGAACGCCCCCAACAGGGGACCAGGTCCGCAACCCAGGCATGTGCCCTGCCTGGGGATTAAACTAGCGACTTTCGGATTTGCAGGCTGGTACTCCAATCCATTGAGCCTCACCAGCCAGGGTGTGATTTTATTACTGTGATAAAATACACGTAACATAAAATTTATGGTGAAATTGACCATTTTATCATTTTAGGGGCATTAAGTATATTCACATTGCCCTGCAGCTGTGATCAACCTCTGTCTTTTTCATCTTCCCAAACTGTTTTTCCCAGAATTCTTTTCATCTTCCCAGACTGAAATTCTGTATGCATTGTACATTCCCCTGCCTCTTGCTCCAGCCAGTGGCAACCACCATTCTACTTTCTATCTCTGAATTTGACTAAGTATATCATATAAGTAGAATTGTACAATCATATTTCTGTGATTGGCATCACTTAGCATAATGTCTTCCAGGTTCATCTGTGTTATAGCATATCTTAGAATTTACTTCCTTTTTTAAAAAAGTCGCTATCGGTGATGAGAGAGAAACATTGATTTGTTGTTCAATTTATGGATGTACTTAGGTTGATTCCTGTATGTGCCCTAACCAGGGATCGAACACACAACCTTGGCATATGAGGATGTTACTCTAACCAACTGAGCTACCTGGCCAGAGCTGAATTTTCTTCCTTTTTAAGGCTAAATAATATTTCATTGTATGTATATTGACAGATTTTGCTTATCCATTCATACATGATAGGCGCTTGGGTGACTTTCTACTTTTTGGCTATTGTAAATAATGCTACAATAAAAATGGGTGTATAAGTATCTGTTCAACTTCCTGCTTTCAATTTTTTTGAGTAGTTACTACCCAGAAGTATAATTGCTAGGTCATATAGTACTTCTGTTTTTTATTTTTTGAGGAAGTGCCATACTGTTTATATAGCTGTGTCATTTTACATCCCACCAACAGTACACAGGTGTTTCTATTTCCCTATTTCTCTACATCCTCACAAACCTTTGTTATTTTCTGTTTTTTGATAAGAGTCACACTAATGATTGTGAAGTACATCCGTATTTTTTTAAAGAAACTTTTTATTTTTCAACATATAAAAAATACAGCAAATAATAATTGAACTCCTTTATATTCGTCACCTAGCTTCAATAATTATGAACACGTGGCCAGTCTTATTTTAATTTTAATCTATTCCCTTTCCATTGTTATTGGAATCCAGACTCCAGTCATCATATATGTACTTTCTTTTTTTTTCTATTGTTAAAAACAAAATAAAACATTGTTATTAGTATGAATAATGTTACTGCAAACTTTACATATGTCATTGCTTTGCCTTTGGTTCATAGATCAGAACTCCGGTGTCATTATAACAGATGTTCTCAGCATTGTTCTTGCTCTCATGCAATGCAGATATAGATGTATTTTACATCTGCCCTTCATCTACCTCTGCCTTCTTTCCTGTTAAAAATTTATTCATGGGAAAAATTTAAAAATACACAGTAGCTATGATCACAAGTTGCACAGTTATTTATAACACAACTATAATAGCACATCAGTAATTATCAAAAGAAGTCAGATTAGAAGTGTGAAAAAGTGAAGCAACATCACTATAAACATAATCCTGAATCAGCTCCAATTTTATTTATTTTTCTTGCCCCCCATTTCTTTAAAAAAAAAAGACATACTTTCATGTATACTTCAATATACTATAAACCTAAAAACTCTTAAAAAAAAAAAAACCTATAAAACCATATTTACTTAAAAATTAATTTTTTTCTTGCAGATAATCTACTTAGTGTCACCCCCATCTTTATGCCCAGTTTTTAAAAAATCTGATGGTATAGGGAAAAAAAGTTAACAAATCCTTGGAAGATGACAATTTACATTGGTAACCAAGATGTAGTGCTTTTATATGAGTTACAGTTTTTAGTTTGTTAGCTCTGTGAATGAGAACTGTGCTTTCTTTAAACCATTAATACCTTTCTGATATTTGTTGGCATTTGAATATACCATAAACAGTGCAGTAGGCCACTGCCTTTAGTAACTAAGGAGAGCCAAGAACTGATGATAAACTTCTGTTTGATTTATGTTTATGTGTTTGTTTAAACTTGCCATTTTAAGGGACTCTTGAAGGTAGGACATAGGATGAAAATTTATTTACGTATTTGATAGAATGTGCTGGTCTCTGAGATGTTTACATTTTGTCATTTTTGGATGTGGGGGTGGTAGTTGGACATTTATAACTATGCAATTCCTTGACATTAATTTCAGTGTTAAAAAATGAGAATCCAATTACAGAGTTAAGAAATCTTCAGGTGGTCCTGGCTGGGTAGTTCGTTCGTTTAGAGCATTGCCCTGATATGCCAAGGTTGCAGGTTCAATCCCTGGTTAGGGAACATAAAAGAAACAGCTGGGTCAAGATGGTGGCATAGGTAAACATGGCTGGTCTCCTCACACAACCATATCAAAATTATAACTAAAATATAGAACAGCCATTTCTCCAAACTGTCAGAAATCTAGTTGAATAGAAGTCTGACAACTCTGGGATTAAAAAAACCACATCCATCCAGGTTGGTAGGAGGGGCACAGACACGGAACAGGCTGGTCTCTTACCCATGTGTGTGGTGGATGAAAATTCAGGAGGGATATCTTAGTAGCGAGGAGTCCCAGCCCCCCACCCAGGGTTCCAGTGCCAGGAAGATAAGTCCCCCACTTCCAGCTGCAAAAACCGGCGGGGATTGAGTTGGTGGAAGAAACTCCTGGAATCCCAAGCAGTTCTTCTTGAAGAACCCACACATGAACTTACTCAGACTCACTCCCTCTGATCTTCAGTGTGGTAGCAGCTTGAAAGGCACGAGTGGCATACAGAAGGAACTGAAGTGTCTGGCATCAAGGCGAGAACTGGGGGACAGCTTTCTCTCAGATAGGTGGGCAGAACCATTGTCTTTTTCCTGACCCACTCCCCTCAAAGAGCCACAAAGACAGCATGCAGGTGCCAGGGTGCCACATCGGAGACTACATAAACTTGGCTAATACTGTTCGCCCTGCCCTGGAGATCCCCTAAGGTTCCTTGCACCCAACTTATGGCCCACCCAAGCTCTTAACAGTGGCTTTTGCATATGAGTGACTGGGCTTGGCTCATGCTTCACAACTTCCTAAATCTCAAACAAGCAACAGCCAGCCTCAGAGAACCCCGGCCCCCATGTCTTCTGCTAAGTGGCCCTGGGCCTGGCAATAGCAGCAGCCAGCCTAGGTTCACAGCTTGGCTTTGCCTGGGAATCTCCAAGCCCACCTAGCACAAGTAGCAGCTACTTGCAGATTGCTTTATAGCTCATGCTGTGTGGCCTAGGCAGAACACAGTTTGTGGCTGACCTAGGCCTGTACCACCTGGGAAACCCCAGAACCTGCGTACCCACTGGACAGCTACAGACCACGTCAGAGCATCACCACCCTGCCCCTATACAGCTGATCCTCCACAGAGGGTGGAGGTTGGTGGTCAGTGGTCACAGCCAACCCTTGCAGCTGACTGGCCTGGGTAAATCCTTCCCATTGGCCTACCAATAGCAATGAAGGCTCAACTACAAGAGGAACGTGTACTCAGCACACACTCAGTGCTGGGTGCACCTTGAGTTACCCAGCTTGGGTGATAGGGGAGACTGTGCCACTGGACCCTACAGGACACCTACTATGATAGGCCACACTACCAAGACGGAGTCACAGCAGCTCTACCTAATACATGTAAACAAACACAGGGAGGCTGCTACAATTAAGAGACAAAGAAACATGGCCCAAATGAAAGAATAGATCAAAACTCCAGAAAAAGGGCTAAACGAGACGGAGGTAAGCAATCTATCAGATGTAGAGTTCAAAGCACTGGTTATAAGGGTGCTCAAGGAACTTAGTGAGGATCTGAGCAGCATAAAAAAGATCCAGTCAGAAACAAAGGCTACACTAATTGAAATGAAGAACAGTTTACAGGGAAACAGCAGTAGAGTGGATGAAGTTAAGATTCCAATCAATGATTTGGAACATTAAAGAAGCAAAAAAATAATGAATCAGAACAATAAGAACAAAACCCACAAAAAATGAGGATAGAATAAGCAGCCTCGGGGACATCTTCAAGTGTTCCAACATTTGCATCATAGGGGTGCCAGAGGAGAAGAGAAAGAGCAAGAAATTGGAAATTATTTGAAAAAATAATGAAAGAAAACTCCCCCAGTTTGGTGAAGGAAATGGACATACAAGTCCAGGAAGCACAGAGAGTCCCAGACAAGACGGATGCAAAGAAGCCCACTCCAAGATACATCGGAATTAAAATGCCAAAGGTTAAAGCTGAAGAGAGAATCTTGAAAGCAGTTAGTTACCTACAGGGGTGTTCCCATAAGACTGTCAGCTGAATTCCCTAAGAAACTTTGCAGGCTAAAAGAGTTTGGCAAGAAATATTCAAAGTTCTGAAAAGCAGGGACCTCCAGCCAAGATTGTTCTACCCAGCAGAGCTATCACTTAGAATCGAAGGGCAGATAAAAAGTTTCCCAGACAAGAAAAAAAACTGAAGTTCATTACCAAACCATCATTACATATAATGTTGAAGGGACTTATTTAAGGAAAAGATCAAAACTATGAACAATAAAATGGCAATAAATACATATCTATCAACAATCGAATCTAAAAAACAAACTAAGCAAACAAGAACAGAGACAGTCATGGATATGGAGAGAGTTTTGATGGTTGCCAGACGAGAGGGGGATGTGGGGAAATGAGTGAAGACACGAGGGGATTAAGAAGTACAAATAGGTAGTTGCAGAATAGATATGAGGATGTAAAGTACAGTGTAGGAAATGGAGTAGCCAAAGAACTTACATGCATGACCCCTGGGCATGAACAGTGGTTGGGGGATGCTAAGTGGAGGGGGGCAAAAGGGGAAAAATCGGGACAACTTTAATAGCATAATCAAAATATAATTTTAAATAAGAAATAGCCAATGAATGCATAAATAAATGGAACAATTCATGTTTCTGTTTCTAAAAAAAAAATCCGTAAATAAATAAATTAAAAAACAATCTGGCAAAATTGAATTGTTGTTATGTAAATTCCTTTAACATTGGAGCTTTTGGAACTCTTAAGCTACAACAGAGCCAACTAAAGGCTTGTATGAGAAGAGAGAGGGGAACACACAGTTATTTCTTTCTCCCAGTTTGGTGGTTTTAATTTGCACAGAAGACCCCAGTATACAGTATACCCTCTGGCACTTGGGAACATCAGAAGGAGGTCTTGTTCAAGATACAAAGAAAAGAACACAATGATTTAAGATTCCATCAATATTCAAGTGTAAGAATGCAAGTCTGTTGTCAGGCACAGATTAAATGAGTTAAAGGCAGAGCTAGTTCTTTCTCTATGATCTGTATTTTTTTTCTGTATACTGTTATCTTTTATTTGAAGATAGCTTATGCCCTTGTTGGGCAAATAACCCCAGTGCTAAGAGCACAGAGGCTTCAGAGTGAAAAATAGTGACACTAAAATTACTTCCCTTTCTCCCTATGTTGTGATAGTAGTAGAGGTATTGGTTGTAATGTAAGTATATAATGACTCAACGTAGCATTTATGGTGTGCCAAGAAAAAACCAAGTGCTTTACATGTATTAATTTATTTAATCCACACAACAATCTTATGAGATAGATATTACCAGCCTCATTTTACTGATGAGGGATTGAGTGGCAGAGAGGTTAGTAACTGACTACTCCAAGTACAAATAACTAGTAAGTGGCAGGGCTAGGAATTGATCTGAGGCAGCCTGGCGCCAGGATCCTTCCTCCTAACCATTATATTGTACTGTACTTATTTGACACCCATATAAATAAAGGGAAATGTGAGATAAAAAAAATGCTTTTAACATCTTTGTGGGCTCTATGGAACTTATTATTTGTTCATTCAATGCTCCCTGTAGATCAGTGATTACAGAGAGAACATTTAATCTCAAAGCATTCATCCCTACTTTTCAAACTAGTATTTTTAGATCAGTATTTTCCATCTGAGACTTTGCATTTAGAAAAAGTACACTTGAACTTTTTTAGTTGATTTGGCAGATCAAGAGCTTACAGAGAGGATATTGCCTTTGAGTATTTAAACTGTATGGGCTGACCCCCTGAAGCAGTAATTTGGATACATCACAGTGCTTCCACCAGAGTACAGCAGTATTAGGGGTCTGACTTCAAAGTGTGTGTGTGTGTTATTTATTCATTATTAGTGACTTTGTATTTTATATATATTTTTGTAGATAGGCCACTTATTCACAAAGGTAGTCAATCTAATGCAAATTCTAAAAACCTTTCAGAGCCACTTAAATCCCATGATATGTAAGCATTTGAAGAACTATGAGCAATGCAAAATGTTACTTTTCTGGAGACTTGTGATAAGTAGAATAAATAAAACAGCCTGTCTATTTTTAAATGCTTAAAGTTCAGGCCATAGAACCTCTGGTTAATCCTGCAGAATCAGTTTTCATTTGGGCACTGATTTACATACCCATTTAATCTTGAAGTCTAAGCTAATAGCCACTGTAGGTATCTGCTTTTCAAAAGTTTGCGTTAAAGCCACTTCACTTTTATGTAAGACCTACATTAATACTTATTTTTGCTAACCAAAAGTAATCTGAAGAGGATTTTAAATTAATTAAGCGTTTAAATTAATTGTAATTGCTCCTTTGCCTTACACCATTTCGTTTTAGGAAAGGTTTTGTAAAAATAAATGCTCCTCTTTGGATAGTGGGGAAACCTATACCATTTTTGCTAACCGAAAGAAATCCAAAGAGAATTTTTGCCTTTACAAAAAAAGGCAAAAATAGCGTTCAGCGTTTGTTTTGCAGCAAGTTGTTTTAAAGGCTCCTTCCCTGGGAACTACACCCATCATCTCAGTATCAAGCCATCATAGCTTTGAACTGTGTCTGTGAGCATCTGTGATTTATCTCAATTTATTTTGTGCATCCATTAGCAAGATGTATCCTAAGGTATCAGCAAAGTCTAATAGAGCTCGTAAGGGTGTTATGCTTAGTGTAAACCTGGACGTAATTAAGCGTTTCAGTCATGGTGAACAAAGACATTTTACTGCATTCAGTTTGGGGTCTGGGAAAGATCAAAATATTTCTCATAAGCTAATGATCATTGCTTCTTCATTAAGCCCCATTTTATTGTACGAAAAGTTTTGTAGGCATGATGTACTTTGGGATAGTGGGTAAAACCTGTATTTGATAAGAAACCCAGTGTTCTGTGTTCTGCTTCTTTTGTCTTGGGTTTTGTGGACATGGCTTCGTTCTGGTTACATCACAGCTACTCTGGTGCTTTGGGTCAGTCAAGTGTTTGGAGGGAGGAAAAGATCACCATATCCACCCATCAAGTGTACATTTAATGGAGGCTGATGACTTTCTCATGCTAATTTTCTTTCCCTTAGGTTTATGAAGGCCTAGACATCATCACCAACAAGGTTTCTACTCAAGAGCAGAGACTATGCCAGCACCACATGATCAGCTTTGTGGATCCTCTCGTGACAAATTACACAGTGGTGGACTTCAGGAACAAGGCAACTGCTTTGATATCCTTAGGAAAGACAGCGACGAGGCTTGGTGGATGGCAGGGCCGCCCAAGCCAAGAAAGAAGTTTTCTTTCTAATGACAGTTTTGTCTAAGCAGGGACACACATGACCTAACTACCAGTAGGTAGTATCCCATCAGCCCTATGTGGATTGACAGATACAGCGTTCTTGGTACTCAAAGTCTTGTCCTCAGACTGCAACATCAGCGTCCCTTGGGAGCTTGTTAGAAATGCTGACCCTGGGCCTCACTTCATACCTAAGGAATCAGACCTGCATTTACCAAGAGTCCCAGGTGATTCATAATCACATTAAAATTTGAGCAGCACAGTTTTAGTAGAGAGAACATTGACTTAGGAACCAGAAAATCTGTGTTCTAGTCTTAGAGCCACCTCTTTTGACCATGTGAATTTTATTGAGTAAAGTATTCATTCCACTGAGTTTCAGTTTTCCACCCTTAACTAATTTCTAAATATAATGGAGTTCTGGTTAGAATTTCAAAGGGATTACTGGGGTTGTGGGGGATTGAGAAAAAATTGCTCTGGGTAACACCAGAAATTTTTGAAAAGAGAATGATGTATGGGAGACTGCCTTTAATAATCTGGACTGCCAAATATTAAAACACTGAAAATTCATAATTATGATAGCATGACAATTACATATTATACAAACTTATAGCACAGAATAGAAAATTCAGCTACAGATGCAAATGGACATATATATATTGGGTTGGCTAAAAAAGTCCATGTGGTTTTTTTTCCTGTAAAATAAAGACAGTTTTCATTTTCACCAACAACTTTATTGATTTGGATATTTTGAGTACGTGGTCTATCTCCTGTTAGTAGCTTCTAGGGGGTAGAGGCCAGGGCTACTGCTAAACACCTTCCAGTGCATAAGACAGCCCCACAGCAAAGAGTTCGGCAAAAATGTCAGTAGTGCCAAAAAACTTTGCAAATGACTTTTAACATGTTTGCAGTCACAGCACCTGCTCCATATACTGCGCAAATCTTTTTTATGTGTTTCTACCTTTCTTGAAATAATAAAGCATAATACACCAAAAATGTTGCATGTTTTTTTCCATCTTCAACATTAAAATGGCTGCACAAAAATGCACCAGTTTTGATAAATATTTTTTTAAAGGCATGCCGATATGACAGCTCTCACAATACAATCTAACAAAATTGTTTTGAATGAAGTTAAAGACAGCTAAGCACTACTTGAGCCATTGTACAGAAAAATCATAACGGACTTTTTGGCCAACCCAGTATTTAGCTTATTAAGATAGCATTTAAAAACAATGAAGAGTGCTTGCTTCGGCAGCACATACACTGAAATTGGAATGATACGGAGAAGATTATCACGGCCCCTGAGCAAGGATGGCACACAAATTTGTGAAACATTGTGTATTAAAAAAAAAAAAAATAAGGAATAATGCAGTAGTTAACAGTTATTCCTGGGACAGTTAATTGTTTTGGGGAAAAAAATCACATCCTCATTATATATGACATAAATTCAGATTTCAGAGTTAAATATATGTATTTTTAATGAAACTGGGATAAGATGTGGGATAATATGTAATTGAACAATTATGTGGTTTTAGAGTAGGGAGGGGCTTTGTAGATACTCATAAGTTTTTAATGGATTTTTTAAGTTAATTTTTTCATTTTTAGTATATTAAAATACACAGCATAAATTTACCATCTTAACCATCTCTTAAGTGTACAGATTCAGTGGCATTGAATACATTCACGTTGTAGGCACACCCGCGCTCTTGTGAGCATGCCTGTGCCTTTTCCTTCACCCGCTACCTCCCCCCAGATGCGCATTACCTTTGCCTTTCCCTCTCCTAAGCGCAAGGGCTCCTCTTTTGCTTCTGTAACTTGCTTCCTGAGCCTACGCAGCCCAGCTGGCTCACTTTTAGTACCTCTGTGACTGTCTCAATAAACTTCCCCTTCTAAGTTTAAAAAAAAAAAAAATCCACATTGTTGTGCAGCCATCACCACCGTCTGTCTGTGCGACTCAAAGTCTTGTCCTCAGACTGCAACATCAGCGTCCCTTGGGAGCTTGTTAGAAATGCTGACTCTGGGCCTCACTTCACACCTAAGGAATCAGATCTGCATTTAACAAGAGTCCCCGGTGATTCATAATCATTAAAATTTGAGAAGCATAGTTTTAGTGGAAAGAAATTGATTTAGGAACCAGAAAAATCTTGTGTTCTAGTCTTAGAGCCACCTCTTTTGACCATGTGAATGGTAAAGAAAAAAAGCTAATTTTTTTTTTAAAAAGAGGAGAAGGGCTAGAGTTGACTATGTAAGAATTAAGAATTTATTTGTATATCAACCAGAACCTAGGTATCTACCTTAGAGAAACCTTGCCACAGGTACACCATAAGATATGTGGTAGATCTCCTATTAATGGCACTCCTCTTTGCAGCAAAAACATATAAATGCTCAAATTCCTACTTAGAGAAGAATATATATAATTTGCTTTTGTTTATAACAGTTTTTCAATTTCGAACAGTAAAAATGAATAAATTACAGCTATTTGCATCAATCAATGTGGAAGAATCTCAGAAACAAACAAAATTTGAGAAATTATAGAAGGATAAGTGCATGTTGATACCATTTATTATAAAGGCTAAAGCAAGCAAAACTATATATTGTTATATAGTGATTATATAGTCTATAAATTATTTAGGGATTATACATAAGTAATAATGTTAAGGAAAAGCAAGGGAATGATGAAAGACAAAAATCAACCAAAATAACTAATAATGGTTCCCTCAGAGAGAAGGGATGTTGGGTGTTGGGATGAGAATGAATACATGGAAACTTGAAAAGAATTAATAACGCTCCTTATGTTGGATTCGTATTTGTTTTATTAGTGGGTTTCATAATTTACACATACTATAGTGTGTGTGTGTGTGTGTATATATGATATTTTAAAATAAAAAAATGGAAAACAGCCCACTATAAACAAAATTTTAAAACAGACTACACACCAGGGGGAAAATATTTGTAATGTAGGACAGGCAAATTGTTAATATACTTAATATATGAAGAACTCTTATGAATCAATATAAAAACTAAAGATAATGAGTAGTAATTCACAAAAGAAAAAATATAAATGGTGATAAACGTGACAGGGTTCGTCTTTGCTATTAATCAGGGCCATGCAAATCAAGATACTGAGATAATATTTTTTTGCCTATCATATGAGCAGAGATTTAATGTGGGTGATAATTCTTGCCCAACCTGCTTAACAAGTCAGTTGTATTAGATAATGTATATGAAAGCCCTTTGCAAATTAAAACATATCACCAAAGTACAGTATAGGATGATTAGGTTATTCAGAAATTTATAGAAAATGGAGAGCTAATTAAAATTTTCAAAGGGCAGCAACAATAGGGGGTAATTTAATCTGATCATTTACAGGATTGGTGATTTAATGAATTTAGTTAAGAACCTACAATCAATGGCAAAACTGAAACTACCTTAAGATAATCAGTCCTCTTGATTAGGCAGATAAAGGTACTAGATACTGAAGCCCAGAGAGGAGAAAGGTTTTGCCCAGGATCACAGTTGTTTCATCACTTGTGCAAACAAGTTAAACTTTTTACCCTCAGTATCTCCTACCTATTTCTCTCCCTCTTTTTTAACTCTTCCTCTCTTCTGTATTCCACGTTTTAGCCTTCCCTTTCTACTATTTTTGTTCCCCTTCCCTTTCTTAAATACATGTTTGAAGTTTTATTACAACTATTGTGTAACTGTATACTTCCTGTAGTTAAGGAGGGGAATATAGAATTTGTTTATCTTATTTTTTATTAAGATTTTATTTATTTTTAGAGAGAGGGGAAGGGAGAGAGAAAGATGGAAAGAAACATCAATGTGTGAAAGATAAATCAATCGCCAGGGAACCCAGGCATGTGCCCTGACTGGGAATTGATCCAGCAGCCTTTTGGTTTGCAGGCTGGCATTCTATCCATTGAGCCACACCAGCCAGGGCTATATTTTATTTATTGATTTTAGAGAGAGAGGAAAGGAGAGAGAAGCATCAGTTTGTGTTTCCACGTGTGCATATTCATTGTTTGCTTCTTGTTTGTACCCTGACCTGGGATTGAATCTGTGACCTTGGCGTGTGGATGGCACTCTTAATCAGCTGAGCTAGCTGCCAGGACGTTGTTTCTCTTTAAACAAACAAACAAACAAAAACAACCCAAATACATAATATTTCTTATATATGATCCTTGATTGCTAACATTTTTCCACTGCATCCCAACATCTTAAAGGTTAGTGTGCTTCTGTTAGAAAAGAGGTCATCTATATCTGTGCCCACAGACTGGATGGCAAGGAGAAGAAGTGTGTAAATGAGTCTTTGTTTAGGTTGAGTCTGTTTTTATCAATTATCCTCAGAAGCAAAGCCCTTCTTAAAGCAGATAATTATGTGTTCAAAGAGTTCTAAAGAGAAGAATTCAAAGTAGCAAAGATACAAAAACAAGAGTGACTAAAGAAAATTGTAAATTGAATGCTTACTCAATTGAAAAAATATTTCAGGTATTGTGGTTGGGATTTATTTGTATTGTTACATTTAATGCCCATAAGAACCCATGAGGATTTTACAGGTGAGAAAACTGAAGCTCAGACAGGTTGAATAACATGCCCAAGAATTGGAGCTGGTAATTGAAATCTATTTGTCTTTAGAACCAATACTTCTCTGTTTATCTAGTGGAGTCTCAAGTGGCTGAAATGTGCACTACTCCCATATAATGGTGAGGACTGAGTCTTAAGAACCGTGGCATGGAGAACTAGCTTGTATTTTGCCTTAGAAAGTAAAGTAAGACAATGAACATCACTTTGTGGCTCCCTGAGCAGCTGATACTTGATTCTTTGAGAGTCCTTGCGATTGTGCCTATTAAACTGATCTGGAATACCAAGCAAGCTTTGAATTTTAGCAGCAAGGCCTAGAAATAGAAAGTTCTAGAATTGGAAGTAGTTACAATCATTTATGTGTCTCTGGTTTATGCAAGTCCCTCTAGAATTGATAGAAATTATTCTGAGAACTCATGGGAAACTTTTCAATTCATCTTGGTTTCTACCCTTTTTCCTCTGCTCTTCAGACAGGTGAAGGTGGTTTCTTTCTAATAGCCTCCTTTCTGAGTGAGTCAGGATTCTCTTCTGATCTAAATATTGTGGTGTCTTTCTTAATATTCACATTGAAGATATATTTGCCCGAGACAAAATTCCTATTGTCGTGGGAGGAACCAATTATTACATTGAGTCACTGCTCTGGAAAGTTCTTATCAGTACTAAGGTATGTTGAGTTCACATGTATCTCACTGAGGAAATGGGTTCTTTTTTCTTGCCAGCTAATTTTAGTGGGAAAAAGGTTGACTCTTGCCTATTATACTCAGCAACTGTAATTTTCCTACTTAATATTCTGAAGCAAATGCCACCTCCATATGTGAAGTGTGCTCCTCCAGGCAGACCTGAAGGCAGGGGCTGTGTGTGGGAAAAAATGTTCCTCTGTGGATTAATTAGCATCTCCATCCAAGTTAGCAGTTCAGTAGTCTGATTCAGCATTTCCTGGCTGTAACAATCTACACGGGCTGGCCCAAAAAAGACACAGGAATTTATTTACTAAAAATTGTGTATTCTTACATGTTTAAACTTCATTCACCTTCAAAGTACTCTCCATTTGATGCAAATCACCTATTGAGATGTTTTTTTCCACTGCTTACAACAGTTTTTGAACTTGTGAGTTTTGATGCCTTTTACTGCTTCTGCCATTTTTTGTTTCACCTCTTCCACAGCAGGAAAACGTTTCCCTTTGAGGACTTTTTTTACCTGGGGAAACAAGAAAGAAGTCAAGTCGGTGGGGCGGTCAGGTGAACAAGGAGGGTGGGCCACGGGGTCATGTGGTTTTGGTCAAAAACTGCTGAACTCAGCGTGGTATGGGTGGGTGCGCTCCTGAATCACCTATCAGGAAACGGGCAAATACGTTTAAAGTCTTCAAAGATTTTCGTTGCAGCCAAGCGTAGCCTCTCACAGCAACGCCAGCTGGTACACTGATAAAGATGGGTTCGTAGAACACTCACCTAGCAGGGGAAACCTGTACTACAAGGGTCCCACCCTCAGAAGATAATTCCTTTTTTGGTGGGGGGGTCTCCCCTTGTATATGTCAGGGAGATGTCCAATGTTAACTTTTTCTTACAGAGATGATACTGCATAGGGTATTGCAAAATACATTGTGCTAGTCGTTCTGATCCACTGTTTGGTCACACTTGCTGAGAACACTAGACTCTTGAGTATGTTAACATAGACTTGTTAGCCCTGGTACCTGTTCATACTTCTGACAGGGAAGCAGAGTACCTGAGTATTTCTCTAAGCAGTGAGCCCTCCTTTGCGTTTGCTGTGGCCTCATAGCATTACCATAGTGTATTGGAATTTTCTGTTTATCTGTCACTACATGGCAGACCCTTCTGATTCATCCCTATTCTCTATTCCTAACACTTAGCCAAGTGCCTGGCACTTAGACTCTCTCGGTGCCTACTGAATTGTTGAATAAATTTACTTCTAAACCTTCATTTCCTAGCCCCAGAAGATGGGCACTGAGAAAGTGATTGACCGAAAAGCTGAGCTTGAGAAGGAGGATGGCCACGCACTCCACAGACGCCTCAGCCAGGTGGACCCAGAAATGGCTGCCAAGCTGCACCCACATGACAAGCGCAAAGTAGCCAGGTAAGAAAGCTTGTGCCTGCTGACCCGGAGTTCCTGTGGAGCTGGAGGCCGGGCAGTCAGTCCGTGTGCCTGGGTGATGAGAGAGGTTTGGTAATAGGGGTTAGTGGAGATGGAGGTGTTACAGTTTTAAGTTAGGAGGCCCTGAGTTACTGCCACAGCCCAGCTCCCTCAGTAAATAGTTGTACCCTACTGTCTTGTTACATTTAAAATGCGTAATAAAATATAGTTTTCCCCTAGGGCCTGTGTAATTTGCTTCATTTTCTACTTGATCTTTGCTTGTATAACAGTTTTTATATAAATTTTTCTGGCATGCAGTTGGTTTACATTGTGATTTGGGTTTCATAATTGATTGTGCAATGCTGATTTCTGCCCTAGCAGCTTTTCCAGTAGGAGGTAGATTTTATAAACAGTCTCATAGATTAGCTCACCTTTATACATGGAGATTTTTCTTGAAGAACAGAGAGGTGGTGAATGAACTCAGAAGGTCACATTTTCTTAGTTTGTTTTGAAAGTGCTGCCTCGTATGTTAGATATGTTTTTCTGTGTTGGGGTTAATACCATATCCAGCAGAGTAGAGGATCTAAGTATCTACTATGTGGATGATTTTACAGATTACATATTATAGCGACACTTGGTATTGATAGGGATTATGAAGTTTTCTACTCAAGTAAATGTATTCTAGATCACGTTACTGAATTCTTTTTTCATTATTGCTCCCACCCCACCCAGAAGCCTTTTTAGAATTATTTTCCTAATTGTCCTCCCCTCCTCCACACCAATGAAATTTTAATACTGAAGAGTAAGATTTTGGGGGGTATGGGTGCCTTTGCAGGTCCACACATCTTGTAAATAGCTAAGGTGTTTGTTTTGTTTTTTGCCTCTTTGAGGGCAGTATCACATTGGTGATAATACTCTATTTTTTTGTTTTATTTTTCTGATAATGCATAATCTAGGTAAATGAAGTTTATACTTTCTAGTATCCAAACATTTTTTAAAAAACATTTTAGTGGAAGTCTTCCAAAAAATTTTTTGAAAACTCAGGAATATTATGATGAGCAGTCACTTTTATATTGTTTTATGATATGATTGTGGAGCTGGGTCTTTATTCTTCTCTTCCTTTGTCAAGTAGTTTTCTTATCACCATGCCTCCTTTTCTACTTCTAAACTAGTAATGAGTTGAGAATTGTATCTTCGCAAGAGTCAGTTGATTCTAAGCAAGAGCTCTAGAGTCTTTTAGAGAGGATTGGAGGCCCGTTTTTCATCATTCTTTAAGTTTGAGCCTATATTCTACTTTCCATAAAAGTGAGATATCTATCACTATACATTTTTTCCTCGTAGGCCCTCTTGGAATAATCAGTGATACAGAATGACAGGGGGTCTCTACTCTTGTGTTAGGGTTTCAGGAAGTAGAATTGGGTCAGGAAGGGAAAGATCACTTTCAAGCTGATAAGTTGCAATCACTCAGAGTGGTAGAGTATAGATTTGGGAGTTAAATTACCTAGTGCTGCATAACATAGCAGATACTGACAGAGTGGATGGTGGCTTGAGTAAGTATGCGAGTTCTCTTTCCAGTGATCTTTGTACTAGTAGAATACTGAATTAGTCAGAATTTTAGACATATTTAAAAAGAAAGTTGATGAGCTGGCTATACAACATACTTTCCTCCCGTGAGAAAGGCATTCCAGCGAGACTAGACTTGTTGGCCTATAACAAAGTGTCCCAAACAAGGTCTTTTTACTGCCTACCTGAAAGTAAGTCCCATTCTGTGTATGTAAAGAAAGCTTTTGTTTCTGAACCTGTTTAACTGATTTCAGAAAAATTGTGCATTTAGAGAAATAGTATTACTTCTTACTGTACCTAAAGCTTTCTTTAGGACCCCTTTCTGAGTGCCTGTAGAATGTCTTTAGGGCCTTATGCTGTGAAATGAGAATGAGATGTTTTATAATAAATAGCCTGTCTCTTTGAGAGTTAATATTTCCTAATTGTTTTTATGGCTTTACCCCTCCCCCCAAACGACTTAGGAGCTTGCAAGTGTTTGAAGAAACAGGAATCTCTCATAGTGAATTTCTTTATCGTCAACATGCAGAAGAAGGTGGTGGTCCCCTTGGAGGCCCTCTGAGGTTCCCTAACTCTTGCATCCTGTGGCTTCATGCTGACCAGACAGGTAAAAGCCCTTTGAGAGAGATCCTGATTTTATTTGTGTTACCATTATTTGTTGACGTAGTAAAGCACAGTACCATTCCCCTAAGTGTCTATCTGGAAAGGCAGTAAGGGGCAGCCCTCGCACTAGGATGAGATTCCAAGAGTGGAATGAGATGGGGCAGGGGGATGGAAAAGGTATTGCCATCCAGGGAAGATCCGAGGGAGAAAGCTAAAGAGAAGGAGGACTCCTGTGGAAGAGATTGAAGTATCAAGTAATTCTGCTTGGTACCTGGATTTCAGAGGTGAATATGAGACAGTGCCCGATCTAAAGGAACTCTCAGTCTAGTGGAACAACAAATAATGAGATAGATGCTACATTGTGTTAAGTGTTGGGCCAGAAGGTGCTGTGGAGCCACAGAGAAGGGATGATGAGCATTCTGTAGGGGGAGGAGTCAGGGACCAATTTGTAAAGGCGACCTGTGAGCTAGGTCTGGAAAGAAGAGATTATTATGAGGATCGGCAGTATAGTGTAAGAGCATGGTCTCTGAGCCAGACTGACTGAGCTTCACATCCCTGCTCCATCATCTTCCAGCTACATGAGTTTTAAGGCAAGTAGTTTATCTTTCTGTGCTCCTATTTTCTCTCCTGTAAAATGGAGATATGTTAGTACATATCTTGCAGCGTCACTGAGGATTAGTTGAGTTAATAATACGTACAAAATGCTCACATCTAGAGTCCTCAGTAAATGCAAACCTTTTACGGCGATAGAAACAAAGGTTAGTATCATTGCAGGCCAAGAAATAGCAGTGGCAGAGATGGAGAAGAGCATGACTGAAACGGTGAAATTTTATTGTTAAATTAATTTTAATTACATGTTTATAAGAGAAGGTAATGTTTTAATAATGAAATTTTTGTAAATTAAAACATGTCCTACAATTCAGCATAAAGTAATGGTACCTAATCATAATAAGGCTGTGTTTGACCACTGCATCTTAGTGATTGCGACCTCTCACTCTTTGCTCCATTGTCTGGCACGGTAGTTCAAGATATATCTAGAATGGTTTTGGACTAAAGTTCCTTGTTCCTATCTAAGGTGTCATCTGAGAGTTCTTAAATGTGAAGTAACACAAAGTTAAAGAAGAATAAATATGATGGAAAAAAGAAGGGTAAATGAGGGGGTTCTCAGCTGCCTCTAAAGTAAACAGTGGATATAAATAAGAATAAAATATTTGTCCTCCCTAAAAGCTACAGTTGCATGCTTTCTCTTTATGTGATATGTGTTTTAGTCTGGCTGTATTATTTATTTTTTAAAGATTTTATTTATTTTTAGAGGGGAAGGGAGGGAGAAAGAAAGGGAGAAAAACATCGATGTTCAAGAGAAACACCCTTCAGTTGCCTTTCCCATACCCCCAGCTGGGAACCTGGGCCACAACCCAGGCATGAGCCCTGACTAGGAATCAAACCGACAACCTTTTGCTTTGCAGGCCGGCACTCAATCCACTGAGCCACACCAGTCAGGGCTCACTCTGGCTGTTTTTATTGGATCTGCATAGTCTTAAGTGTGACTAAATATAATATGAATTATTGTCTTTAAAGATTTTATTAATTTTTTATAGAGAAGGGAAGGGAGGGAGAAAGAGAGGGAGAGGAACACCAGTGTGTGAGAGAGACATTGATTTGTTGCCTCTCACCAACCGCCCCTCCCCCCGCCTCCCCAAAACCAGTGACCTGGCTTGCAACCCAGGCATGTGCCCTGATGGGGGGAATTGAACCGGCAACCATTCAGTTCATGGGCTGACACTCAATCCACCAGCCAGGGCTAAATATAATATGTATTATTATATAATCTTTGGACTCTGAACACTTTCTTCCATTTGAACAAGTTCTCCTCTTTGTGCAGCCTGACCATTCATCTTGTAAGTGTATAGCAGGCTAATTTGATGGGCTAATTTGATTCAAGTTCTAGATAAGCGCTTGGATAAAAGAGTGGATGACATGCTTGCTGCTGGGCTCTTGGATGAACTAAGAGATTTTCACAGACGCTATAATCAGAAGAAAGTTGCAGAAAATAGGTGAGGATTTGACTTAATTACTTTAACCTACTCTCCATCCCTTGCTTATGGTCAGAAGACCATAAACCTAATACTGGTTTTGAACCACTGGGCCAGGCTGGCGCTTATAATACTGGTTTGGGATCTTTGTTAGCCTTTAATCTGGCATTATTGGCAAGGCTTGTTTGAAGGAGGTTTGGTGTACTTGTTACAGTTGCAGTTGTCTAATCTGTCAGGCATTCCCAGGAGTTAATTTTCAAAGGAAGTAACCTGGCAACTGGTGGGGGTGGTGGAGGAAGAAGTTCAGGGAGGCAACAACTCCTAAGGATCTCAATTTCCTCATCTAAGGGATGGAATGGCTCAGCTAGATCATCTCCAAGGCCCCTGCTAGCTCTCAGATGCAATGGCTCATCAGCTGATGCTCTCCTGTTCCCAGCCAGGACTATCAACATGGTATCTTCCAATCAATTGGCTTCAAGGAATTTCACGAGTACCTGATCACTGAGGGAAAATGCACACCAGAGACTAGTAACCAGCTCCTAAAGAAAGGTGTGAATTTCTCCATCTAACCTAGCTTTGGGCATCCTTGGGTGACCGAGTTCCTGGAAGGTATGGTCTGAGAAAGAGCTGAGGCTAGGAGAGTCCCAAATGGCCTGCAGCTCAGAATTGAGATTTTTTGTCTACCAAGTGTCCCCCAGTGTGCTGCTGTGGCTGTTTCTCTTCTGCTGGGCTGGGTGGTCCTGCCTTTTGGCATGGTGAAAAGTGCTTAGAGGTTCTCATATCTACTTTATCTTTCAGGTATTGAGGCTCTGAAACAAGTGACTAAGAGATATGCCCGGAAGCAAAACCGATGGGTTAAAAACCGTTTTTTAAGCAGTAAGTCTCATTTTTTACTTATCCCCTGGGTCTGTTTTCAGTAGAATATAGATGTCCTTACCTCACCCAGATGATGAGCTTTAGTTTCTGGACCTGACCCAGGTGGGTGTCTATTGCATAAATGATTGTCCAGGGGTATTTTCTTTTGATGTCTCAGAAAACAAATCTTTCCAATGAAGAGTCTGCCTTATGCTTTGATTACATGCATGCTGGCTGCAAACAGGTAAGAGCAAAATAGCAACATCATCTTAGCAGAGTTGATGCCCAAGGTTGATTTTAGCTTCTGATTTTAAAGAGCAATCAAACAAAACTTTAACCAGTAGTGCCTTTGTGTTCAGATATGTGGTGCTTCAAACTGCTTCAACTTTAATTTTAGTTGAACAACACTTTTAAGGAAAAGGAAAAGAAAATCTCATTCATTTGATCTTCAGCACTAAATTTGGTGCTTCATGTTAGTTGTTATTCTTTTCTTTTTGCAGATAAGGAAATGGAGGCTTAAGACAGGTTAAATAACGTGCCAGAAATCCCCCTGCTAATACGCAGGGCCCGACGGGGAAGCCCACATTCTGCTTTCCTCCACTCTTGTTTCCTTCAGCTCTCATGTTAGCCAGACAGCAATTAGTACTGGTCTTGGGTATGGAATTGTGTGCTTATTCAGAGATTAAGCAAGGATGGCCTTGCTGGGTGCTTCAGTTGGTTGGAGCATTGCTCGGGTACGCCAAGGTTGCGGGTTCAGTCCCCAGTCAGGGCACATACAAGAATCAGCCAACGAGTACATAAATAAGTGGAACAACAAATCAGTGTTTCTCTCCCTCTTCCTTTCTCTCTGTCTCTTAAATCGATCAATAAATTTTTTTAAGTAAAAAAAAAATTAAGCATAAGTGAAACCCCAGTTTTATCTTGTGGACACTTTAATGTGCTCCTGAATCCCCTATTTAACTTTTACTTTACTTTCCGTTACAGGTAAGGACAGTGGAGGTCTTCCCCCACTGCTTCTCAGTGCCTCAGAACATAAACACCTTGATTCATATTGTTGACCACCCGATGGCTGAAGTTCTCTCTCCTAGATCTCACTCTTACAGAGCTGTCCATTGTCGTTCTGGTGCCAAAAGGCCCTTTACACTTTCTTCTACTTACCCTGCTTTCTCTACATGTCCTTTTAGATAGAAGTCTGAGTCAGCTGAAATTGAAGTTCACTACTACAAATTTCTAACGCAGCTTCTCTTCTCCCCAGGGCTACAGTTAGTCTGTAACAAAAGAAGGTTTTTGTAATAATTTGGAACTTCCTCCATAGAGCCGCAATAACTCCCCCATCTCCGAGTCAGGAGGGGTTCATGGCACAGTGCATCATATGCCCATTCCTCATTCAGGCGTGCGCCAGCACAGTCCTGGTGCTAGCGTGAAAGGCGCAGCTGCCCTGTAAATCAGGAGCTGTGTGTGATTGGCCAGGGCTGGTCTGCTGGGATATGGTTCTGGCAAGACGCCAGAGGGACTTCCCCACCCCAGCCTGGCCTTGGACTCAAGCCAGGAATAGCAGCTGGGAGCCGAGAACTTGTTGAAAGGTGCTTAGACAGGGCACAGAAGCCCAACAAAGGACTTAGAGGGGAAAGGAAAATATAGAGTGGCCTGGAAACAGGTGCAGAGCTTAGCCAAGGCCAGGTGTGCTGTGGATGCTGCCTGCACCCTCCCAGTCTCACCTTTCCGTGTGGTGGCAGGTGCAGCCCAGCCCACTTTAAGAAGAATCTTATTTGTGGTTGGCACAATCAAAAGGCTGGCACCTGCCAGCCGTTGGCATCCTGAGGACTTTGATGTTTTTGTCCATGGGGCAGTGCTCTTTGCCTTTAGGCAACTGGCTTAACCTAGCTGTGGAAGGCAATTCAGTGTGTCCACAGACTGGAGAAGCTACCAGCAGAGACTAAACATGATTGGCTCAGATGGATGAAATGCCTACAGCTGTACTCTTGGCTACCTCCAGTCTTATATCCATTCGGAAGTACTTCAAGCTTTTAGTTTATTTCCTCCTGTAGTATGCTCTCTTTATACTGTAGTCCACACAGAGGTCATTAGAGCTGTTACTTTATATTGTTTTCTTGACTGACTTGGAAGATCCTACACTTGAGACCTTGGATTATATAGCTAGACTTGTTGGCTGCAGACGAATCAACCTTCTAGGTCTTTCTTGGATTGTATGTAGCTCTTGGGTTCATATTTCTGGTTAGAATGAATGGCATGGTCAGAATGTTAATTCCTTTGGCCCCCACGTTTCCCTCAAGGATTTTGAAGTAGAAGCAGAATAGATTAGGTCTTGGGGCTGACCTCTCACAACTCTTCTTTGTCATCTTTAGGACCCGGTTCCAGTGTCCCTCCAGTGTATGGCTTAGAAGTATCTGATGTCTCCAAGTGGGAGGAGTCTGTTCTTGAGCCTGCTCTTGAAATTGTGCAGAGTTTCATCCAGGTGATTTATTAATCATGGTCCTGTCTATTGTCTGATTTTCAGACAGTTTTCCTTAGCTTACACCTTTGTTGCTTCGTTGAGAACCAAGCTGTCTTTTCCATGGAATGGAGCAGAAGGACTGGCTGCTTTCCGATTCCTGGAGGCTGTGTTTCTCCTTTCACATTCAGAAAGGTTGTTGCTAAAAATCTATTCACGGCCCTCCTGATCTCCAGGATGAGAAAAAGGAATCTTGGGACCGCTCCCCTTAATATCAGAGAATGGTATCCGAGTCTCTTTGAACTGAAAGCTTCCCCGACTCCCCCTTGTTCTTTCAGGGCCGTAAGCCTACTGCTGCTCCAGTCAGGATGCCGTGCAATGAAAGTGAGAACAAGAGAAGTTATCACATGTGTGACCTCTGTGACCGAATCATCATTGGGGACCGCGAATGGGCAGGTAGAGTCTGGGGAGCGCACAGAGCAGTCTGTAAGGGTGGGTCACACTGACTTCATGAAATTTAAGGTTTTTGTGATGTTGAATGCCAGAGTCTGCTTATTTGTAAAGGGAGGGCCAGATTCCTCTGAGAGCCAGTGCTCAAATTTCAGGGATGCCTTGCCGAATTGGACAGTTATCTCAGTATTCTGAATTTCAGAGGAAGATCATATGCCCTCTAGCTTCAGCTAGAGCAGATATTTTATACCGAAGGGTCTACAGTTAACTTTGTAGAGCTCCTTGGCCTTTTGTGATCCTGCCTTATAGGAGTTCCTTGGCTTTTCATGTTTAGACCTTAGTGGGGTGAGGTAGGATTGTAAGGGAAACCAGGCAACTCACCCAAGGAATCAAAACAGCGGGAAGGGAGCAGGAAGTACAGTTACTCTTCTGAGCATCTTCTTCAGAAGTGGTGTCTCTTCAGTGATTTTTAAGGTAATGTGTAGAAATGGTGGTGGTTGCTACAGTGATGAACAGTGTTAAGAGAAGTTTAGTGTTCAACATAGCAAAGTGTGAAAGCAAGACTGTCAGTCACGTATAAAGAAGGTGGATACTGATACTATCTGCTTTTATAAGATACTTCCCACTGACCAAGGATTGGCCCTGCACAAAGGCTCTGTCTCTGTTTTAGAGCCTGGACCTGCCTCTGCCAGAGAGTCGCGCTGCACTGCTGCTGGATTTCTGTGCTCTCCAGTCAAAGCCCGAAGGGCCCTAGCCTCCAAACCTTGAATTTACACAGCATTTAGAAACTTGTTTCAGGCTCACTCCTTTTATGCACAGTCAGGCTACCTAGAGGCTGGAATCCTTCTGTTCAGAGTACTGCTTTGCATGGGATTCTCTTAGAAGTAGAATTTTCTCTCCCCATACCAACCAGTAGAATGATTACTATTAACTGGTAACTCTGGCAAAATGAACTCCATTGTCAGAGACTGGGGACGGCTGTGATTGCCCAAGCAGCAGCAGAAGAAGCCTCGATTGTCATTGGTTTATAATGATGAAAGGGGAAGAGAGAGAAAGTGTCTGATTGTTTTTTCTAAAGGAAACTTAGTGGTTCGATTAGTCCAATGTCCTTCAGGGATAGCCTTAGAGAAGCGACATTTGTGAGCCTTTGTGAGCTCAGCTTGTGTAAGCCCTTCTATCGTGCCATCTGCCAAGTCCCTGCGCCTGTCTTCTGCCGCCGTGCAGAGGCAGTCCAGAGCACCCCCCCCCTTTTCTGCCTTAGGCTCTAGCTAGAGAACAAAGCTGATTTTTTCCCCCAAGTGAACCTTTCTTTGACTTCTGACCTCTTCCTTAATTGTCCTTGCCTCTAAACCCTTAAAAATGATTATTTAAATATATAGAAAACAACTTAATTTAGTTGTCTATTTTTTTAGGTGTTCCCAAGTAAGACTTCCTTGAAAAAAAGAACAGGCTAGTGAAAAGGAGCTTGTGTGAGTTAGTCAGGGGTGGGAACTGTCTACGGAGTAAGGTCAGAAATTGGTATCAGGCAACAACAGTAGCTTTACCGCTTCTGTGGACCCTCAAAAGGGATAGTCAGAAAAGAATGTTTCTTGTTATCTGCCTGGAGCATTGTGTGTTTGGATAATGTGAGCCTTGTGAGTTGGTCTTTGAAATGGCTTATCTGACCCAGGCAGAGGGATGCGGACCAGGAGGGACAACGCATGCAAGCAGGGGAGGGGCGGGATGGGCACCTCTGGGTGCTGCGGCCTGTGGCAGGAGAGGGTGGCTGTCCTGCGGTACAGACAAGGGTTTGGATTCGTGGCTTTTTAGTTGTGTGAGTTGAAGTGTATCTGTAACAGGAAGCCCCATACTGAAAAATTGAGTCAGGAGTCTTGATTCTAGAAATTTGAGCCTCTTTTTGGAGCTATAGGTAAGCTGAGGGATGCACCTGCTGTGTGGTCTTGGACCAAATGTAAGACCTCTGTGAACTTCAGTTTCCTCCTGTATAAAATGAGCGGACTAGTACTGTCTGCAAGATTATTAGGAGGATTAGGTATGTAAAGCAACCTAGCAGGGTGCATTTGATACATGGCAGCTCACTGTGGTTTGCTAGGTAGCAGGCCATATAACTTACTCTCCCTTTAAAATTGCTAAGCAACTAATACCAATACATGTGCTGATCCTGTTAGTGTTAAAGAGAAGGGTTGTGTCACTAATTTTATGTGCTTCTAGGATTAATTCTATAAAATCCTAACGAATTTTTTGTTGTTGTTTTGTTTTGTTTTGTTTTGTTTTAGCACATACAAAATCCAAATCCCACTTGCACCAACTGAAGAAGAGAAGAAGATTGGATTCAGATGCCATCACCACCATAGAAAGTCAGAGTATTTCCCCAGACCGAGACAAAGAACTTAAAGAGAAGGGATCCCCAAGGCAGAATGAAGAGCTGAAATCCAGTGTTTAAGAGACCAGCCCGGGATCTCTGCAAAGGTGGCGCGATCCACTTCAGGAGGGGGCTTGTGTCTGTGTCCCAGTCTGGGCAGAGGGGTGCCATGCAGAACGCTCCCACTGTTTGCTTTCATTCAGTGGCATGGTGTTGAAGTGCGATGCTGTCTGTCATGGAAATAGCAGGTCGCGTCAGCCCCTCCTGTGGCTGATGCGTCCAGAAATGATGCATTCAGAAAGGGTTTTTTCTTTTAACCTTAAAGGTTTTATTTTTAGAAGAGGCACGGATAGCACTATTTTACACTGGAGGATCTTTTTGGTGATGAATATCGGGATTCACTCTGTCCTTTAGAAAACACGTTTTATGTCCCTGACTTTGGCTAAAAATATGTGATTTGCAGACACTTTTATAGATGACTGAAGTGTTTGTGAGCCTCACAAATCAGGAGTTCTGGATGTGCATGGATGGCAGGAAAGAACTGGCCCCAGCGAGATGATTAAGTGAACCAAACCAGTTCTTGAAATTCCAAGGAGAAGTAGAGAATCAGTCCAAGGTGGCTGTGACATGGGATTTGAAAAACTAAAGACTGTGACACTTGTTGAGGTCCTCCTGTGTGATAATGACTATCACTGCTGTCTTTCTATTGAGTTAGGAATGTATATTTTTAATGAAAGTTAAATAAAGGGAAAGTTTGCAAGAACCTCTTTAGTCCTTAAAAAGATACCACATCTAGTTTATATACGATGCGTTTTGTTATCAACAGGTAGCTTTTTCTCAAATTCGAAATTCTTCATATGATCATCCTATTTATTTATTTGGCAAATGTTTATTGGGAGACATCTGGAGCGGGTCTCTATTAGAAATTTAAGTTACCTCCTGTTGACACTCTCTTCCTGGAATGACCTGAGCTGCCAGCAATGTAAAGTATATGTATGTATGCATGTATGTAAAGTTAGGCTTTTTTTTATCCTCACTGGAGGAGGTGCTCACTGATTCTGGAGCGAGGGGAAAGAAGGGAGAGAAAGAAGGAGAGAAACATCGATGTAAGTGAGAAACATCGATTGGTCGCCTCCTACACGCACCACTCACCCTGACTGGGGACCGAACCCGGGCATGCGCCCTGACCAAGAATCAAACCCAGGTTTACAGGTGAGGCTCCCGCCAACTGAGCCTCACCAGACAGGACTAAAGTTAAGCATTTTTAAGTTTATAATTCAGCAATATTAATTACACTCTCAGTGTTGTGCAATCATTACCACTATTTCCAAAACATTTTCATCACCCCAAACAGAAACTCTGTACCAATTAAGCAATAACTCCCCTCTCAAGTAGTACTTTATTTGTTCAGAGTCTACTATATATAAGATTCCCTGAACTAGGGAATAGGGAATACAGAGATAAAATGAGATGTGGTTCTTGCTTTTATTTATGAATACCATATATATACACAGACAACCAACCTGTGTAAGAGAATACCAAAGGCCATAGGAGCCGTGCGGAATTTCACTTTGGAGGGGAGGGGAAGGGATCGTGGAAGAAGGAGCATTTCTGCTGGACCTTAAAAAGCACATTCTTGGTGAATGTCTTGTTAGCTGTGCGTATAAGGAGAGGGTAAAGGGAAAGAACTATCAAACCTGATTGACCTTTTAAACAGCACTTATTTCCAGAGCCTCGGTCTCCTTTTTTTTTTTTTTCCCCTAACATTTTTAAGGTTTTTTTCGTATATTTTTTTTACATATTCAGAAATCAAAATGATATAAGAAGATTTGAGAAAATATTTCGCTCCCACCTTCACTTTCTTCTTCCCTGTAGATAAACACTTAATAGTTTCTTACATATCTTATGAGTTTGAAATTTTTTATTATTATTTTTTATCCTCACCCAAAGACATTTTTTCATTGCTTTCAGTGAGAGGGAAAGGGAGAGGGAGAAACATCGATGCATGAGAGAAGCATCAATATGGTTGTGGATCACACATGCCTGGACTGGGGATCGAACCCACAACCTGGGTATGCGCTCTGACCAGCAATCGCACACACAACCTTTTGGCTATGGGACAATGCTCCAACCAACTGAGCCACACTGGCCAGGGCAAGAGTTTTTAAGCAAAACTTAAAAAAATACATACATTTTTATTTTTTCTCTTACCCAAAAATAGCATATAGCACATACTGTCTTCATCTGTCACCTTACCTATTGGCGATACCTGGGTATGCATGGATTCCTCCTGCCTCCCCTGTCAGGTCTCCTGTTTTTGGCCCTGACCGCTGCCCTTGGGCCCCCCGGTATACTTGCTTTCATGTACTGAACTTTATTCAGATGCCAGAGTTTAGGCCAAAACCAGACTCCAAGCAATTCCTAAGCTATAGCCAGTCCATTCATTCAGCCAGTAAATATGTTAGAACTTAAACGTGCCATACGCTGTGGTAGACTATGGGAATACAGTGGTGATCAAAAAGTCCGCATTGATCAAATACAGAATTACAGCCGTGATATTGGCGGCAAAGAAAGGACATTTGCTGTAAGAGCAGATAGCATGGGGACCTGCATGACTCATCCTGGTGTATGGGAGTATACGCAGGTGCTGGGGGAGACGTGTGTCAAGACTCCTGATAGGGCACAGCATGGTGCTGGGGCCGGAGTCTGGGGCCAGGACTGCAGGTATGTACCATGTGATCTGGAAGGCAGGGTTTTTCAACTTGACTTCAGTGGCTTCTCTTCCAGTCTGTGGGTTGTCTTGGGCCCCTTGAGTTTTATTGAGCCTTAACCCTCTTTAACCAATATGAATCTCAAGAGTAAATTTTTCTCTGGTCAAACAAGAAATTAGCATTGTATCCATCCCATGTCTTTTATACATTACACATGGTATAATTTTCCTTGCCCTGGCTGGTGTGGCTCGGTTGGAGCATCATCCCATAATCAAAAGGTTGCGAGTTCGATCCCCAGTAGCGCTGCATAGTTTCCCATTCTGATGCTTGCAGGAGGCTGCCAGTCAATGTTTTTCTCTCCCCCGCTTCCTCTCTTCCTCTCTCAAAAAGCAGTGAAAAAATGTCCTTGGGTGAGGATTAAAAACAAAATTTTTAAAACATGAGATAATTTTCCCAATCAGTTTATTAACTATTTCAGGGAAGCCACATCTTCCATTGGAATTGGAGATGTAACTAACTCACTATGAGTCAAGCAGGACCAGCACTTTATATACATATTCTCTCGCTCAGCCCTGGGAGGGAGATGATGTTTCTATTCCTGTTAACCAACAGGGAAACGGGCTCAGCAAAGGCGTTTAAGCTAGTAAGGCAGGGCTGGCATGGAGGTGAAGCTGGCAGACTTTAGCGCTCAGGCTGTTGAGCACTGTGTTAAGCTGGCTGTTTTCAGGCAGGAACCTTAGTCTTTCTGAAATGCTCTTCCCTCAAGTTGCTAAATGTATTTTAAAGCTTAAAAAGTTTCAGTGGACAAGCAGGAAAAACTAGTTTTAATAATCCTACCTCAAAAAGCCTTTAATCCTTCCATCTGAAATACCTGGAGCAGCAGCTTCCCATTGAATTCATTACTCACTCTCTCTGACAGCAATTTTCAAACTTTTTCATCTCATGGCACACATAAAACTAATTACTGAAATTTTGTGGCATACCAAAAGTATGCTTTCTGCCAATCTGACAACAACAACAAAAAAATAGGTGTAATTTTGATTCATTCACACCAGATGGCTATTGTGTCGGCCGTTCTTGCTTTTCATTTGATAATCGAAGGGAAAAAAAGAGGTCAGCGCCCCGACTACATAGTCAGGTATTGCATGTTTTAAAAATTCTTGTGGCGCACCATTTGAAAATTGCCGCTTTTGGCAAGTGGAAATCAGGAATTTCTTAGGAGAAAAAAAACAAAGTGCCTAACACTAAGGAAGCACCTACAAAGTTAAATACACTGTGGTTGTGCCCAGTGCCCCTATTTTTCGAAATCATAAATTCAGCAAGATGGAATTTCTCCACCAGCAGCAGAGTCTGGGGAAGGCAGAACAGGAGAAATCAGCGTGGTGCCCTGGTCTGAGGCACTGCGCTGAGGTAGGTTTTCCCTTCTCTGCCTGCTGCCCTCTGAATGACTTTGCTGTTGAGTGTACGGAAAGGAGGTAGTTCTTGATAGTGATTGTCATAAATGTAGAGACGGAAGGAGGCATATCATACCACCTTCTTGTGCAGATGGGGAGACAGGCCCAAACCATGAGTCACAAAGCAAGTTGTGACAAGGTCAGGACAGACCTCTCACTGAACTAAATCTCACAGCGAATGTCATTTGAGAGTGGGGAAGGACCACAGAGACCAGCTTCGGGCTATTCAACCTGGAGTGAAGAGGAGGAGCACCGCCCGGAACCCCCGGCCTTAGCCAATCCCCAGACACGTCCAGGTACCCAGCATCTAAATGGCTTTGGTAATTAATTCCAACACTTAGCAAGCTATTAGGTTCATGTACCTCTGTCAGTAAAATCTTTTCCCTCCAGTTTTATTGATATATACTTGATATAAAGTAAAAATGTTGATAGGCTTTACACATTATAATTCAGACAATGCTGTTCTAAGCAATTAGAAAATACTTTGAAAAGAGCTGGATTGAGTCTTTAAAATGTTTTGCTTAATTTGTAGAGCTAAGCAAGAGAATAGTGGATCTATAGGTACATGGTTTGATCCTTTGTAACTCGTGAGTAATTATTTGTATTTTTTGCCTCAGTTTCACATTCTATAAAGAGGGTTTTCTTGCTTAAAACACAGCACAACATTAAAAACAAAGACAACACTCAGTAGGTAGCAAACTTTTATAAATGGAGGAACCTGTCTGTATATCCCCAGCATCTAGAAAGTCAAATATGTATTGAATTAATTGCATGAAAGTATAAAGACTAAGTGGGTCTCTCCATAAATGATCTGTTTCAATTGTTAAATAGCCTTTAACCAGGATGAAGAAATCTTGGGATTGTAGCCACAGGAAGGAATTTCATTATTTGATTATCACATACTTGGAAGGTTAGGGCTATTTTCTAAAAAGATGGTTAACTGGTCATTTGTAAAGCTATTTTGAATACACACAAAGGAAGTTGCATGATTGTATTAGGGTAAATGCTAAGCTGCTCTAACAGACTCAACAATACAGTGGCTTAAAGAACAAAGACGTTTGTTTCTCACGTAACAAATCTGAGAGGAGTTAACATTTCTGAAGTGAGCAGTCCAGGTCAGTGGGGCAGCTTTGCTCCAAGCGGTCATTCAGGGACACAGGTTCCTTATATCATGTTGCCTCTCCAATCTCTGGGGGGCATTGTCATCACCCGCATGGTTGAAGCTGGGTCATCACTGGTTCCAGCCAGTGGGAAGCAGGCAAAGCACAGAGGAAGCACACCTGATGCCTTACAGCCTGGACCCTGGGTACTTCTCACTTTCCATTGGCAAGAATTGAGTCATGGCCGCACCTACCTGCAAAGGAGGCTGAGAAATGTAGTCGAGGCATGTGCCAAGAAAGAATGGGAGAACAGATTTTGGTGAGCAACTTGCAGTCTCCACTAAATTAGTAACGGGGAGTTCCAGTCTGGTTTAACTAATTAGCTCTGATGGTTTGCTAGGGGCAAATCTTGCCACATTTGTGAAATCAGTGAGTCGTGTGAGCTGACCTCTGAAATGTCTCAAAAAGTACAGCTTGACAAAATCTTGCCTGGTAAGCTTTTAAGATGAGAATTTAAGGGACACCATAGGGAATGTGAGACTGAAGGAGACTTAGGGCTAATGTTAACACTCTTAAGGTGGTATGGAGGAAAGAAAGGAGGTGTTTTGGTGGTGGTGTGGATAACTGGACAAGGGCCTACCACCAGACTTCTTTTCATGTGGAAAAAAAGGAAAGAAACTGCTATTGGTACTCGGAGCTACACACTTTCCTAATACACTGTCTGTGTGACCTTGGGAAAGATGCCCAAGCGGCCTGAGCGTCCTCATACAGAAAATGAAGTCACTACTTCTATTTCAGGGGCTAGCCTATGGATTAAAAGAGGTCCTTTTGAAAACAGCATAGTGTTTGGCACTGCAGTGCCCATTAAGTTACAGCTATAAATTGGAGTTGCTTCACTGGGGAAAATTTGTTAATGCTACTGAAGTGTTGGTTTATGGTTATGGTGTCAGTTCCCCAAAGTTAGCAAGGCAAGCTGCAACTAGTCTGGCGGTCCACGGTGCCCACGGCCAGAGCAGAGCCTTGGGCTTTATCTGCCACCAACATAGGTTTCAGCTATTAGTCATTATTTTAATGCGTATGATTTCTTCATGGGTTAGTCCTCCATGGTTTCTTCATAGGTGAAGAAAACTGTTCAAGCAACAGTTGCTTGAACAGTTTTCTTTACCTGAAATGCCCTTTACTTTTCACCTAGTAAACTCCTGCATATCTCTCAAGGCCCAAGTCTGATGTCTTCTTCTTAGACAAAGCTTCCCTTGGCTTCTCTATGTGTTCCCATAGCAGTTAATACATAATACTAGCAAATCTCACATAGCACTACACATCAATCATGTCCTATGTACTCTACACGGAATAACTCGTTTAGTCTTCTCAACAGCCCTGTAAGGCGGTGTCGTCATTTTTCAGTTGCAGAAACCAGCAGCAGAGTTGACGGGCTCTCCAGGGGGCCAGCTGGAATTCGAAAGTGGGTGGGTGGCTCCAATGTCTTTGCTCATGTCATTCTTTTATCTCCTTATTACCCTGCTACAACACACATGATCTGCATTATCTTGTTCCCCTTGGAGAGGAATTGCTATCAAGATGTCAGTCCCTTTTTAAGACAAATGTGGGACATACAGTGGGCAGTCAATAGCTGTTGAGTCCCTGCCAGACACAACTCCATGTCTAAGAGCAAACATGGCTACTCCACGTTGAGGACTTGAATACCTTATAATGATGCTTTTATATGGACAAGGTAATTTATTATCCCCATTCTTGTAAACAGGCACATATATTCAGAGAATTCAGTGATGGTTGGCACAGCATAGGCTGGCTCCAAACCATTAGGCTTACTTCTTCAAGGGCATTTAGGGCTTTAAAAATGTACAAATGATTTATACCCCATCTCCTTAGAAGAAGGAATCAAAAAAAAAAAAAAAAAAGATTTCTGAAGCACTATTCTCCTAAGGTGTTTACATTAGTTAAGACTCATGGTCACAAAGTGAAACAAACCAAACAAGCAAAAAGGTGAATTTATGATAGGATTATTGAGTTGTCTCATCAAATGCAAGGACAGGAGAGCACCAAGTCCTCAGGTACAACTAGTACTACCTGGCTTGATGCTGTGAAGACTCCCTCTCTCCCTTCTCCCTAAAACACTTTCTGTAGCTGGTGGGAGATGGGGCCACCCGTGGCACCTGTTTTACCTCTTACAGCTTTTACATCTGAAAGACTGCACTGTTGCTTTCTCTGGTTCTAAGTTCAAAAGTGCCAGGATGTATCACACCCATTAGGATGGCATCTACCTCTCAAAACTAGGAATAATAAATATTGATGAGTATGTGGAGAAATTGGAATGCTTGTGCACTGCTGGTAGAATTGTAAAATGGTACAGCCACAATGGAAAACAGTATGAAAGCTCCTCAAAAAAATAAAAACAGTTTTGCCATATGTTGCAGTAATTACACTTCTGGGTATATGAGGTCTGTCCAGAAGGTATCTTGCCATTTGATATGAAAATGAGACATTTATTGAAGAAAATACAAGATACAAGAAACATCATACACAGGACAATGATGCCACACAGTCTCCCAGCCACCATCAGCTGCCCCATCGTATTTTCCCGAATCTCATCAATCGTCTGAAATCTCTTCCCTTTCAAAGGTGATTGTAGTTTGGGGAAAAGCCAGAAGTCGCAGGATGCCAAATCTGGATGGTAGGGGCCTTGAGTCACCTGGGTGATTTGATGTCTCACCAAAAAATGATGAAGCTGCCAATCACCAGTTGCCCATGGCTACAATCACCCAAATAGTTTCCACGGAGGAATGTTTAAGCTTAATGCAGAATTTAATGCAGATTCGTTGCTCTACTTGCTCAGTCGTTTTGAATGCAATGGTCACACAGTACACATGCTCACTCAATGGTGTCTACTGCCCCCACTGACTAGTACAGTGAAGTCATTGTTCATGCGTGTGCATTCCAGTCTACGCTCTGTGGCTGCCAGCTTATATCGATGTGCAAACCATTCTTGTTATATTAACAATGGCTGGGCTTTTTCTGGACAGACCTTGTATATTCAAAAGAACTAAAAGGGCCATGTTCATAGCATTATTTACAGTAGCCAAAAAGTGGAAATAACCCCAAAATGTCCTTTGACGAATGATTAAATAAAATGTTGTCTATACATACAATGCAATATTTTTCAGCCTTAAGAAGAAAGGAAATTATGACACACCCTTCAACATGGATGAACCTTGAAGATATGCTAAATAAAATAAGCCAGTCCAAAAAAACAAACAAACCACACAAATGCTGTATGATTTCATTTTTTTAAAGTTGCCAAATTCATAGAGCCAGGAAGTAGAATAGAGGTTGCCAGGGACTGGAAAGAGGAGGAAATAGTTGTTCAGTGGGTATAGAGTTTCAATTTTGCAAGACGAAGAAGTTCTGGAGATTGGTTGCACAACAGTGTGCAATGTTTAACACTTCTGAACTTTACACTTCAAAATAGTTAAGATCATAAACTTTATGGTATGTGTATTGTATCACAGTTTCTTTTTAAAAAGGTACTAGGAAAGATATATTAGCCCAGCTTGGGTCTGGAGCTTGCCCTGAGGCTCATCAACTAGGCTAGGTGTGGAGTCTTGAAAGAATAGGGCAGTTTCCCTGGAAACCAAATGGATGGCGTGGAGCTGGAGTGATTACCAGAGGAAGGGGGTGTGGGTTGGTGGGGGGAGAGGGCAACTGGACGGACAAGAAGCGCTTATGCACTGTGGAGTTACTGGCTTCTAGTCAGCAAGACAGTTGTTTTCTAGCAGCAGGGACGATCTTAATGCAAGTCCAAACTCTACCAAAGCAGCACTTGCAATTATCTTCATCGTTAGACATGTCAAAGTCACTCCTTACATATTTACAGTCAGTCTGGTTTTAGTAAAGTCATATCTCCTTAGTTCTTGCCAAAGATCTTTGAAGTAGTTTCTGCAAATGAGGAAACAGATTCAAGTGACTTAATGTAGGGTTGGTACCAATCTAGTTGTAAGGACTAAGCCAGTTTGAATCAAGCAGGTCCTCATGTAGCACGGTGCCAACCATGTTCTAAAGAAGGATTGTTTGGCTCATAAAACCACAGGATGAGTTGATCAACTGAGCCCCTCCGGAGGGGCAGATCAGGTGGAGCTGGGCATCAGGAACACCTGCCATCAGGGACTCAGACGCTACCAGTACTGGCTCTCCCTCCTTTCTCTTCTCCGTGTGCTGATTTCACTCTTTTCTCCTGTTCTCTCCAAATAGTCACTGGAAGTGTCCATACCTCACTTCTCATAGCTGTTCCCCACTGCAAAGAAGTGGACCTGCATCCCAAGTTTAAAAATCTCACGGAAGGACTCGGAACAGCTGAATTCTGTTTGCTCCTCTTGGACTCGGCAGGAAAGCCGGTTGGTTGCCTAAGAATAAGGCAATTCCCTATAGAACCATATGACTAGAATGGAGTTGAGGGGAAACAGTTTTCAGAAAGGGTGGATGTGGGATGGATTCTGAATAGACCAAACAATAGGTGTCCACAGCAGTGACACAGAGCCATTAAATGGCAGATTAAGAGAGAAGCCCAGGTCTTCTGACTGCATCCCTCAGTGGCATATGGTAACTACTGAGTGCTTCCCACAGAAAAGGAAGGAAGGCCATGTCTGTACAAGGCCCCTGGGACAGAGCATTCTCAGATGTGACCTATTCAGGCTTCAAGTCACCAGGTATGGGTTGATTAGCCACCTGAAAGTGAGACTTAAAATCATTCAGCCCTATGTCTTCTGCCTGAGCTTCCTTGTTAACACCAAGAGAACTGAGAGGTAAAGACCTTCATATAAATTATTTGTGGATTCAAAAATGTCTGTTCCAGTAGATCAGCATAATGAGGTGGAATCCCATGAAAACTAGTGGATTCCTGATGGCAGATGGAAGCACCAACAATCAGAATCTACACTTGCTTTTTAAGAATTACCTTTAAAGAATTTTTTTTAATTACCGATTTTAGAGAGAGAGGAAGGAGGAAGAACGAAACATCAATTCGTTGTGCCACTTGTGCATTCACTGCTCGATTCTTGAATGTGCTCTTACCGGGAATCAAACCTGCAACCTTGGTGTACGAGGAAGACATTCTAACCAACTGAGCTACCTGGCCAGGGCTGGAATTACTTGCTTGATAGTGGCACTCATGGCTTTCAATGACCTTAAACAGCAGCATGTAACATGTGCAGAGAATTCTGGGATCATCTGGTTCACTTGTTTTCCAACTTGTTTTAGCTGTGGATCCTTCCCCCCCCCCCTTTCTCCAAATCTTACCTGAACTCTAATGTGTAATGCAGATTGAAATAGAGTAGCTTGAGGTCTGGGTGGGTCACAGAGGCCTCTGGACCTTCTGATCATCTCCTCCCCTGTGGACCACACTTCTGGAAACCCCTGATCTAGATCAGCGATTTTAGTTCACAGATGGAAAAATGGGCCCAGAGAGGTTGAGTGGGTCACCCACAACAGCACAACGAATAGCAGGGCTGTGACTGGGGCCCTGGTCTCCTGGTGCAGGAGCTGTGTTCCTTCTGTTGTAACCCCTCCATCCTCCTATCCCTGCTTCTAGATATTTTGAATGATCCCTTCAACAAAGCAGTTGAGTTTTTTTCAGGTCCGTGATAGCTTGGACTGGACTAACGTGAAGGCAAGTAAAGGACTTTGGGAGCCTAATCTAATAAACAGGTCAGAGCTTTATAATTAGGAACATCTGTTTGTTAATTTATTCAGCAGACTTAATGAGTGCCTACTATTCACCATGGTAGGTGCTAGAGATATGTATCAGTGAACAAAACAATTCCTGTCTTCAACGATTTCAAAGTCTTCCATGCTATGTCAGTGGATGTGGTAATACTATAATAGAGAAATTCAGGGAACATGCACAATTGTACAATACCTGCCCCAGTTCAGGTCTGGAGAGGTTTTCTGAAAATGGCATCTAAGAAAACACTAGTCAAAACAGGAGTGAGTCAGGTAAGGGGAGTGTTACGAGAAAGTCTGGAGAGGTCTGCAGGAACCAGGTCATCAAGGGCCCTGTAAATCATTAACCCCAACATAATAACATCAGATGTGTTTACTGGAGAGATCCCCAGTGGAACGTGGAGAAGGAACTGGCTGGAATGGTGCAGAGGCAGGGGAACGATGGTTAAAGTGTTTGGTGGGTAGGATTTACAGGACTTGATGATTGGTTAAATATTGGCAGAGAGGGAGCAGGAGGGGTCAAGAATAGGCTCGGGTTTCTCACTCGAGCAGTTAATCGATGGTGGTTTCTTTGACCAAGATAGGGGGCACTGGAGAAAAGCGGAAGTGGGCTGAGGGCAGAGAATGAGTTCAGGTTGGGGGGTGTTGAGCTTGAAGTGTCTGCGGAGGATCCTAATGGAAAATACAGTGAGGAACTGGGTATTCATGTTGTGCCCAGAGAGAACTCTGGGCTAGAGATAGGAATCTCTCAGTCAACAGGCAGTGATGCTATTTGAAGCTGTGGAGGATGAGGTCACGTGAGCAGGGGGTGTAGTGAGAAAAGAAAAGGTCTAGAACAGAACTTGAGGAACATGCGGCAATTATGGAAGAGGATCTTGCATCAGAATCTGAGGGGTGAGAGGGGCGCGGCAGGAGGCTGGGGTCACAGAAGCCGAGTGGAAAGAGCTTTAGTAAGCAGCAGGAAGATGTGTAGCGGGGCCATATCCTACAAGGAGTGAGACATTCTGGGAAGTTTAGTGACAAAGACATTGTGGTAACCTTGGTTAAGAGAAGGCTCAGTTGATGGTTAGCAAATGGAAGCCTCTTTTTAGCAGTTTGAGGAGTGTCGGGGGAAGGAGGGTAGTCACCGTGAGTGCGGTCTACTATTTAAGTTATGAAAGGAAGGAGAGAGGGTGGCAGCCAAAGGGAAGCGTGTGGTTAAAAGAAGTGTTTTGGGTTTTTTGTGGGTTTTTTTTTTCTGAGACATTCACATTTTTAAATCCTACATGGAAGGGCTAGTAGTGCTAAGTACTAGAAAATGGTTTCCTCCTTTTGTGCCGGATTTGGAGGAACGTCTGTGTCCTCCTGGATGTTGTGTACAGCTGGAGAAGGGGGACCGGCTCATCTGGTTTTATTTGGGGCTTTCCTGGCTGTAGCACTCATTGTCCTATGTCCCGGGCAACCCCTTAGTCCAAGCAAACCAGGATGGTTGGTCTGCACCCTGGGTTGTAGACATCCTCTATGAGGGTAAGTAAGAAATATTTCATAGTTGCAGAAGGTGATTTATCATTTCCCTGAAGATTGAGAGGAGCTGCCTGCCTAAAAAACAAAAATAAAAACAAACAAACAAACAAACAAAAAACTCTACCTATTGCAAGGAACAGAAGAAAGTGTAGGAAGTGCCTGACTGATGTGGCAATAGGCTTCAAAAAGATGGTGCCTAATTAACTTACAACCAGCGACCCTGAAAATGGAATAATCTGAGATAAGAAAATGTGGAGGAGGTTAGAATGTGGCTGTTGAATGAAAAACTTCATGGAAGCAACAAATGCCAGGGTGAGCACAGTGGGTCAAGTTAGCAAAGAAAACAAACTTCAGATGTACTCCCAGAACACAGAGAAAACTGATAAAGGTATGAAAATAAAAGAGAGAGGTGGAGGACAGGAGAGTGAAAGATGAATTTTAAGAATTCAAATGAATGGACCAACGATCAATAATGAAAAGTAAGTGATAACATGTTGCATGCTTACTCTGTGGCCAGTATTTTGCAAGCGCTTTGTATGCGTAAACTTATTTAATCCTCGAACAATACAGTGGGTGCTATTCTCCCCATTTTGCATGTAGGGAGACTGAAACACAGATCATTTAAATAACTTATGCAAGTTTACACAGACAGGAAGTGCGGGAGGTGAGCTCAGGGCGTCCAGCTCCCAAACCTTTCCCCTGAGGTGCTTCTAGATGAATATTGACACCAGTTTATTCAGGCTTTGGTTCGAGTGTCTTTGGTCTTTTCCTAAATGCCAGGCTCAATTTTGCTGCTGGGAAAATATCAAAGAGTGAGACAGACTAGGTCCCTGCTCAAATGGAGGTTACATTCTAATACAGAGAGAAAGGAAATATACTGGTAAACTAATAAGACTGTTTCAACAAGTTTTAAGTTCTATGCAGTTAAACTGAAAAACGGGTAGAGAATGAGTAGAGCATGTGTGTGGAGGGGGCGGGGCACTACTCTAGGTAGGATGATCAGGGAAGACGCTCTGAAGAGGTGTCGCCCCAGTCTGGAATGATGTGGATGGAGTCAGCCATGCAAAAAAATACGGAGGGCAGAGAAAATAAGAAGTGCAAAAGCCCTGTGTTGGACACGAAATTGGCTTATCTGAGGACTAGCAAGAAGGCCAGTGTGGCTACAGCAGAGTGAATGAGGGGGAGATGTGCAAAAGATGGAGAAGCAGCTTTGGGCTAGTTCTGGTAGGGCGGATAGGCCAAGGTGAGGATTTGGGGTTTTATTCTAATTGCAACAGGAAGGAGTGGAAGAGAGTTTTGTTGTTGCTGTGTTGTTCTGTCTATTTGGTTTTAGCAAGGGTAGAATAAATCTGATTTACATGAGAAGATAAGCCAGGCCGCTAGGTGGAGAATGGTCTGTAAGGCATAATGAGGATGTGGAATGTGGAAGCAGGAAAAAGTTTAACCGGATGTTCCAAAGTTCCGGCTGGATGGCTGGAGGCAGGGTCTGGAGCTCAGAAGTCTGGAGTAGGTTAATGATCTATGATCTCTGCCCTGCGGCATTTCCCCCTGTTTATCTAATCACATCCACTGATTTACATGAAGATGAAGGATCCTCCTGTAGGGGAAGAAAGATCAGAGACCTCTTAGCGGTAAGAGCTGCCCTGCTTTTCTGGGTTCTTGCTGATTAGGCCAGTGGAGGAACAATCACACTCCTGGGAATTTCAAATTGCAACCTAGTCTTTGCTGGGTACACTTGAACACAGAAGTGGAACAAGCCCTGTTTGGGCATATACACAAAATAAATATTTGTTGTGTGCATGTGGGTGTGTGGCAGAAAGAAGCGCAGAGAGGGAGAAAGAAGCAGGTGGGTGAGGGGTGCCGACCGGGGAGAGAGAAGGATGTTCCTGTGGGCTTTCCGCAACCTGGTTTCTGGCCTCCTGTGGCCTAAGGTGCTCCTGTAGGCTCTGAGATACCTCCCTTTCCTGATCCAACTCCCCATTTTCACTTAAGTGGATTTCTTTTATGTGCAATCCAAGGACCCCTGTTGGATGGTGTGCACATGATTTTAGCTCCTGTCCTTTGTGGCCACGTATTGTCACCTGAGGCTGATGGTGCCCTTGTTTCCTATGGCTCCACCGACTGAGGGCTTTGCTACCTATTTTTGCATTTATTTTCTTCACTGGTACGATCATCATTTTCCTGTGGTAAATTTATATTCATACTGTTTACATTTTAAGCCTTTTTTGAGTAGAATCTAGTTTCATGCCTGCATAACTTACAGCTAATTCAGTTATTTGGATAATAAACATGTCTTTTTTTTATTAATACACATATTTTTCCACATTTTCTTTTCATATTGTACAGAAGATAAAGTACAAAAGGATCTATTCATCAAGAATCCTTTGAATTCCCCATGGGTCAGCCCTGGGTGTGTGCGTTTGTAAGGGTTCCCCCTGCCCTTCTTCGGCCCAACCTCAGGCCCAACCTCAGAGGCCGGTTTCCCCGGGTCTCCCCTCCTCGGCCACGGTCTCCTTGAATGACCTCACCTGCTCTCGGGGCTTTGCTCCCACCTGTTCTGCAGGAAGAGCAGACTTTGTTTCTTTAATATGTGACTTTTACCCCATGCACTTTGTATTCCGTGTTTGCATGGTTATGCTTTGACCCATGGGAAACTCCACTGAGCTATTTCTGTCGCTGTCACACCTGGGTGCTGCCCACAGGTACAGCTGGAGTTAAACTGGCTTTTACACTAAGCTGCATCTTCAAATGGGTCAGGGGGAGAGGGTGGCCCTTCAGGAGCTAACGGAGCTCACCCAGGAGTGACTCAAAAGAGCGGATCTGCTTGGGCCTCTGCTCCCTGGGATGCCCTGCAAGGCCCTGGCAGGTGTGAGGCTGCGGTGCCACCGGAGGCGACCTACTGGGCACCTCTCTAGAAGAGTCCATTTGGATTCTGCCACCTGGAACAAGTCTGCCACCCAGTCCAAAGAGGGGTATGAGGAGGACTCTAGGACTGGGGGCGAAGTGCTCAGCAGCTGCCATCTGGGAGAGACTTTGGACCCCACATCACAGAGTAGGAGCTGGGAAAGGAAACCCGTGTCCCTGGCCACAAGGATCCCCAACTTTCAGACCAGAGCCTGTGCACACAGATGGCTCCTAAGCTTCGTCCCAGGCTCAAGTCCTTCTTCCTGGACGTCTGGGTGTCTCACGGGCATTTCAAACTTGCTGTGTGTGAGACGGAACATGCCGCTCTGCCACTCGTCCCCAAGCTGCCCCTCCCTCCCTCTTCTCAACCCTGATACCATGATCTCGCTGCCAGTCCCATCAGACAAGCCGGGATCCTGGCTGTCTCCCTCAGCCCTTTCTGTGACCCCTCTCTTTCCTTCTGTTATAACTGCCTGGTCAGCAGGGCTTACCGTCCGTACAGGGTGAAGCAAAAGTAGGTTTATAGTTATAAATATGAAAAATAATGCAAAAATTAATAAATAATAATACAAGAACAAACTGTCTCATATACTCACCCTGTCTTTGTTTCTTATTGTTGACACAATAATAAATTTAATTGCTTAAAACAATGCAAGTTTATTTTCTGACAGTTTTGGAGGTCAAAAGTCTGAAATGAGTTTTATGGGGCTAAAATCAAGGTGTCAAAAAGGTTGGCTCCTTCTGGAGACTCTAGGGGAAATTCTATTCTTTTTAAAAATTTTTAATGATGTTTAAGAGAGGAGAAGGGAGGAAACATCAGTTTGTTGTTCCACTTATTTATGGACTCATTGGTTAATTCTTGTGTGTGCCCTGACTGGGGATCAAACCCACAACCTTGGCATATCATGATGATGCTCTAATGAACTGAGGTATCAAACCAAGGCCCGTTGTCTTGGTTTCTAAGAGCTGCCTGCATTCCTAGGCTTGCAGCTGCATTGCTTCCCTCCCTGCCTCTGTCATCACATTGCCTTCCTTCTATTCTGATCTCCTATCATCTTCTTATAAGGACCCTTGTGATTTGCATAGGGCCCTCCCAGATAACTCAAGGTAATTTCCCCATCTCTGGATCCTTAACTTAATCACATTTGCACGTCCCTTTTGCCACATAAGGTGACATTTGCAGATTCCAGTCATTAGGAGGTGGATTTCTTTCACACCATCCTGCCCACTTAGCATTCCTGAAAGCCTTCCGTTCCAAGTGTCACTGCTGTAGAGAGTCACATTGTCTCTCCTCTAGGCTGTTCAAACAACCTCCTAATTGGTCTCTGCTTCTGGCCCTGCCCCTCCAATCCATTATCCTTCTAAATTGCGTCTCCTCTGTCTCTCTCCTCGTTGTTAAGTTTCTACAGACTTCCCTTTACTATCAGGATAAGGTCTGAGCTCCTGGGGCGCAGAAGGTCTTCTGTGGTCTTTCTGGTAACTCCCTCCGGCGAAACGCCCATCAGCCATTACAAAGCTACTTTCAAATCCTCAGGACAGAGCGGTATGGGTTGTAGCGCTTCTGAAGCCGAACTTCTCAGGCATGAATCCCAGCTCTACCACTTGCCAACTATGAGTGCTTGGGCCGATACTATAACCACTCTGTGCCTCTCATCTTTCAAAAACTTTAGTCCTCGAGGGTTGTTGTGATGATTAAAATGCTGTTTTTAAAGTACTTATTAAAACAGTGCATGGCACACAGGTTTTCCTCCATCCCTCCACGTTCCTTCAGCCCCGTTGTTACTGTCTGGAATGTTCCTCCAGACCAATGTTTCCCTGGAAATTCTGACCCAGCTCTTCAAGCGTCAGCTCAGCTCAGCATCACCTGCTCCGCACAGGCCTCCCTGTGGTCTCGTCCCACCACGCACCAGAGTTCTGGGAACACTTCACCCTGAACTAGAGACCCCACTGCATTGTCTTTACAGTTATTGGATGGATGCTGGGTGTAGGAGGAAAACTTTTTTTTTTTTATCCTTACCTGAGGATATATTTTTAAAAAGATTTTATTTATTACTTTTAGAGAGAGGGGAAAGGAGGGAGAGAAACAGCCATGTGTGCTCTCTTACCCCCAACTGGGGACCCAGCCCCGCAGCCCAGGCACATGTCCTGACTGGAATCAAACCCGCGAACATTGGGCTCACAGGCCAGCACTCAGTCCACTGAGCCACACCAGCCAGGGCAGAAAACATCTTGAAATACTAATATTTGTACCCTTCCCCCCAACATTTCCTTATATGTGACCCAGCCTCTAGTCAGTCAGGGGCATTCACATTGCCTTCAAGAATTAGTCCTTTCAGAGCAAGAATGCAAAGAAAAAGGGGGAAGAAATCATTTTTAAGTTTTTCAACTTCCAAAGTAGCCTTCAGTGTGGACACCCACATAGATAGTGTGGAAAGCTGTGTGGTGGGCTTTACGGAGAGAAGGGGTATGGAGAGCCAAAACGGGCGCTCCCGAAGGAAGCAGCGTGTAACGCTTCAGCTTTCCTAGTGGCCCAGAAGAGTGAAGAAGAGGGCCTGGGCCATCCTGGTCATGGGGAGGCTAGTTAGGGGTCACTTGGCGGGGGGCTGCGGGGACAGGAGCCGACCTTGGAGGAGATCAGAGTGGTCTGAGATGAAAGCAAAGGGGTGGAGAAGAACAGAGTGGGCGTCGAGAGACTGCCCAGCAGAGGGCCAGGGTGCATCAAGGCAGCCAGGCGAGCTCAGGTAACCAGCCATGGCCCCTGTGTCAGCAAGGCAGCATCTGTGCTGAGGCGCCCCAATCCCTCTCTGCTCCTCGCTTCCCTTGTCAGCTGCCTGCTGTTGCCCGCGATTCATCCTGCGGAAGTGGTGCCCACCCATGCCATGGCCCATCTGAGCCATTTCCTGGGAACCCCCACTTTTCCGAACAGCCCAGAAACCTCATAAGCCTCATAACACAAAGGGTGGGGTCTTGACACTGAGTACCAATAGTGTGGAAAAGAAAGTCCCAGCCCCTGAACTTGGGCAGAACTGGACAGTGGTGCTGACCCGCTTCACACAGCTATAGGCCAAGGCAGACAGAGCCTGGGGGAGGGCAGTTGGTTGGATTCATCTGTGTATCCTTCACACATGGCTGGTGCTTGGTAGATAATTATTATATTGAAAGAATGAATGAAAGTCAAGTTTAGGGAGGAAGACAGATACATAAGCAAATAATAACACAACTTAAGACTGTAAAAAGCAGCGAGTGAACAGAAGAGCAAAAGTCACCAGAGACGCAGGATTCCCTGAGGCAACAGCAGGACCTGTGTTCAAGTCTTGACCCCTCGTTCCAGAGGCGAAGAAAGCAGGTAGATGCTCTCGGGACTGTCTGCCCAGCCCACGCGGCTCCCTCTGGGCCGTTGACTATGCCCTGGACAGGGTCCCTGGAAGTCCTCGGCCATAGTTGATATGCTCATGGTGTAGGACCCAGATTGGCAGCGGCTCCTCTCTCCCATGATTTTGCTGTTGCTATTCGGAGATGCCAGCCCATTTCTGCTGACCCTTTGACCTGAGATGCAAAAGCTGCTCATATTTGGCCATGTGTTCAGAGACACGGATGTTGAGACCCAGAGGGGAACAGAGGCTCCTGGCTGCTTAATGGCTTTTAAGATCTTAATTCTCATTCCTTTTGAGGCTTGGTTGCCCCCCTCCCTTGGGTTCCACATGACTTCCATTAATTTCCTTTGCTTAATCTTGCCCAAGTGGCTTGTCTTCTCTGTGTAACCATCCTCATCAATGTCACCATTGTGATCACTGCAAAAACTTCCGCAGCTGTTACAATGTCACAGACTTTGTTCTGACAGCTTTACGTGTAATAGCTTGTTAAATCCTTATGACACTCCTATGAGGTAGGTACAACTATAGTCTCTAGTTTCCAGATGAAGAAACCGAGGCACAGAGAGGTTAGGTAACTTGCTTTGGTCATGTGGCCAGTCAGTGGTAGAGCAGGACTCATAGTTAGACAGAGCCATGTCCATACCATATTTTGTTGAGCAAAAGTTGGTACTTTCATATTTTTAACCCATTCTCCTGGAAGAACATAGTCTAAGCGCCAGACAGGATGAGGAGCTCTGAATGGGTCCCTTCTCCTGACGTGAGGCTGGGTGGCTGGGAGGCTGGGAGCCCAGCCCACCATCTGCCCCACAGGGCCTGCCTCTCACTTTGCCGGGCCTGGCAGAGGAAGCGCGGGAAGGAGCTGCTGAGCCAGGTACAGAGCTTGGCGGCAAAGCTGCTTGTTCGGCGGGAGGCCAGAGCCGCACCCTGGCACCTGGCAGGCAGCCCAGCCCTACTGTTGAGAAAATACCTGGAACAAAGGAGCCCTCCCGCCATGACTGGCCGCCTCTCCTTGTGCCTGGAGCTCCTCAGCTGACAAGTCTGACCTCCGGGCCAGGCCGGGTCGGGTCCTTACATGGCCTCGGGAGGCTGCGGAGAGGCCTCCTTGCCTGGCCTTGAACACTTTCCTGGTTGCCCTGGGTGGTGGGCATCCCAGAGGGAGGGCCTCATCTCACCCCACACTGCGTGGTTTCCAGGCCCGTTTCCACCCAGGAGCTCTGCTAGGCTGCCTGACCTTCCGTTCCTGCCACCTTCCCCCTTGGTGTCCAGAGCAGGGGGTTTCACAGCTCTGGGGCCTGGAATCACCCCAGCCAGGAAGCCCATCTTATAGCAATGGCTTGCCAGGGGTGCACACTGTGTGTCTGTGATGCATAATCAATAGCCCTGCAAAGGGATTTAGGTGTAATCAATAGTAGGCATTTGGGGGAGTAAATGTGGCCTAGGAGCCTGGGAGAATGAAAAGTGGGGAAGCCTCTGGGCCCCTGAGGGTGGCCATGTGGTTCTCGTAGGACGTATCTTGAACAAAGCACTAGAACCTCCTGCGGGGGAGGGGGGGACGACAAGTTCCTTCTTCTTCCTTCCCTTTTTCTCATGAGCCAGACCTTGGGGTCGTGCATTTGGACAAGAAGCCACCTCACTGCAGCTCTTTCCTTAAAGCAGGGACGGGCCTCAAGCTCCCAGCCCCAGGCCAGTGTCAAGTCTTCCCCCAACTTGTGCTTTACTGCCCACTGCCATCAGGGCCATCTGACCTCCGGTGTGTTATTCTCTGTGGAAGATAAGCAAGCCCTGGCCAGGCAGAGGTGGCTCTGAGACTGCGCCCTCAGGTCTGGCTTCCTGCAGCCCAGGCTCACTGCTCAGTGCCCATACCCAGGGAGCCCGTAAGCTCTGGGTCTTGGCCAGCCCCAGTTTCTGCTTGTTCCACTCCCCAGCATTTGCCCAGGGCCCAGGGCCTGGCGTCCCAAGCCCACTGCAGGGCCAGGCTCAGATGGCATTTAGCACAAATACCTGGTAGATGAATGAGTTAAAGAATTGTCCAAAGGAAGAGGTCCTTTTGAGGCAGGTGGGGGGCACCATAGCCTGGGGTCCCAGGATCTCTGCTACGCCACTCGCCAGCTGTGGGACTCTCAACCTCACTTCCCCTGCCTTTGAACAGGCATAAATGACACATGCCTCCGTTGGTTGCTGGGCAACTTGCCGTTAATAATAAAATAGCGACAACAACAATAATATAGCCACCGCTTCTTGGGAACTTCCTCTGTGTTAAGTGCTTTGCATGAATCCTCACAATAGTCTTATGAGGGAGGCGCTCTTCCCACTCCAGAACTTAGTCGTGACTTGGGGATGATAAGCCTTGCTCAGGAAATGGCAGCTGTATCCTTTCTGTGTGTGGCCTGTGTGAAGCCGCTAGAGTGTGTGGAGTTAAAATGGGCCAGAGCCCCACTGCAATCTAGAATCCAGGCCACTATGTTTCCCTACAGGTGCCTAAGGTCTGAGTCAATGGCTCAGGTCCAAGCTGCTGGGAAGTTACACTCTTGGGCTCTGGGTCCACTTCTGCTCTGCCACCTGGGCCTGTCACTCTCCCTCTCTGGCCTCAGTTTATCCTATTGAAAAGTGAGAAATAGGGTTAAGATTCTTTGATCACCAAGATCTCTGACCACAAAGAAAGGCTAAAGTTCAGGAAAACAGGAGCCTGTTTCTGAATTCCTGGCTTCTCTCTGCCCCCTGGTGGACACCATCAGCCTAAACCCAAGGGAAGATGACAGCCTGCATGTACTTGACTCCCAGCACTAGCTTTGTGACTTCTACCAAGGTTCCCACCGCTCAGAGTTCCAACCCCCATCTATTAAATGGGGATTATAACAGTACCAACATCATTAGGATGTTGTGAGGATGAATTGTAATAGTGTGTCTGAAACTCCTGAGCCACACATATAGAATGTGCCCAATGAATGTTAATCATCATTTTCATCACCCCTTCTCCTCCACCACCTCCACATGCAATCAGTCACCAAGCCTGCTGATTCTCACCCCTCTTGCACCCTCTCCATCCTATAGACCAGGCCTCACCATCTCTGTCTTGGATTCCTTCAATAGCTTCACCTCCCACCCCGTACGCCTTCCCCTCAGTGACCCCCTCTGCCCACACCGCAAGGCCAGACCTACAAATGCCTCATCTTAGACAGTTGTCCAAACCCCTCAAGTGGCGCTGAGGAACGCTGCCTACCTCTGCAGCCTTCGTCTCCCTGCGCCTTTTTGCTCCCTACATCCCGACTACACCCAGCTCTCCGCATCTCTCCGCTCCGCCCAGAGGGCCTGCCTCCCTCGTTGCAAGTTTACTTTAACAGTCCTTTCTTCCCCTTCCCCACCTCTGCCTCAAACCTTCTCTAGGTCTCAGTTTTCTTATCTGCCAAATCAGATGTTTGCAAGGATGAAAGTGAGTATATGCTGGAGTACTTGGCTCACATTAGCCACCCAACAGAAGCCAGGTGCCTACCATTGGGATGGAGGGTTGTGCCATTAGTGCAGTGGCGGGGGTCACATCTGCCATTTGGGAGGAGGCACGGGATGTTATGAGAGCTCCAAGGCCCCGCTGCTACCCCAAACGCTGGCAGCGGTGGCACCCTCTGATCCGTGAGTGCAGATGAGGCCCTGGGTAGAGCACAGAGCTTGTTTGCTTCCTCAGAGTGATCTCCCCCTCCCCCTCCGGCTGCAGGACCAGGAGGAGAACAAGCCCTCTGACTCAGTGGCCCCGGGGAGCAGCAGTGGGACTGAAGTGCTGACAGCCTTGACCAGTGTAAGAGGAGGAAGGCCCGTTCCAACCCTCTGGCAGGGCTGAGGCCGGCGCCGCGGGCTAGAACTCTACGGAAGGTCCAGCAAGCAAGGCAGCCAATGAGAGGAGGCCCTCAGCGCGTCTCCAGGTCACGTGAGGAAACTGAGGTCAAGATTATTAGGAAAATAACTTCCTTCGGTTTATAGAGCATTCATTAATTCAATACATTTTAAAATTCTCTTGAATGTTTTGACCAAGTAATATATTTACAACATTCAAGAAACCGTCTGTAGAAGGACACCTCTGGTGCGCTTTAGGGCGCCTCCCTGCGGACACCATCTGCATCCTGCCTCTTCCATCCCCTACACGGAGTCAAGTTTATTAGTTCCTTATGTATCCTTTTCCTGTATATAAAAACAAGCAAATATGAATATACATTCTTATTCCTCCCCCTTTTTACTTAAAGGAGGGTATGCCATGTTCTGCATCTTACCTTTTTCACTTAACAATGTATCTTGTAGCTTAACCAGTCTTGTTCTTTTATTCAACTCTCTAGTATTCCATACTTTTCCATAGTTTATTTTTGTTCACTTTGAAAAATATATTTTATTGCTTATGCTATTACAGCTGTCCCAATTTCCCCCCCCTTTGCCCCTCTCTACCCGGTACCCCCATTCCCTCCAGCAGTTCTCCTTTTTTTCATGTCAATGGGTCATGCCTTGTTCCATAGTTTATTTAGCCAGTTTCTTCCTTATTAATGGACACTTGGTTTGTTTTCAGGCTTTTGCCACCACAAGCATTACTGCAATGAATAACCTTACATATACAAGGCTGACGAGTAAGCAAGAGTATCAGAGGTATGACTGTACCAGTTATTAAAATATCGAAGTACTTTCATAGCACCCAGTTGTTAAAATATTGAAATACTTTTTCATAGCGCTTGGCAAATAGCATAATGGCAACTGTAACCATTCATGAACTTAATTCATGATATAAATTCTGTGATTAACTTCAAGCTATGGTTGTAGGGTGCTAGGACTTATCCAGCAGGTCTACTGCCATGTGGGCATGTGTAGTATGAGAAACAATAGGACTAGCTGGGGCTTCAGCCAAGGCCAATGAGCAGTGTGATAGTACGACTGCACTGAATCTTCTTATTTATTCGTTTATTAAAATATTTTTTAAAAGTATGTTTATTGATTTTAAACATTTTTTTAAAAGCTTTATTTATTTTTAAAGAGAGGGAGAGAAACATCAATGTGCAAGAGATACATCGGTCGGTTTCAGTTGCCTCTTGTATGTGCCCAGCTGGGGACCTGGCCTGCGATGCAGGCATGTGCCCTGACCCAGACTCAAGTTAGCAATTGACGGGTAATCAAACCAAAATTGGTTTGCAGGCTGGCACTCAACCCACTGAGCCACACCAGCCAGGGCTGTTTGTTGATTTTAGAGACAGAGGAAGGGAGAAAGAGAAACATCAATGTGAGATAGAAGCATTAATTTGTTGCCTCCCATAGGTTCCCCCACCAGGGACTGAATCTACAACCCAGGCATGTGCTCTGCCTGGGAATTGAACCCCTAACCTTTTGGTACATGGGACGATGCTCCAACCAACTGAGCCACACCAGCCAGGGCCATGCTGAGCCTTCTTTACAGAGTGCTCTGTCAGAAGAATCACCAGTTTATCATGATCCCCTAACTACCTAGTTGCCACTGCTTGTAAATATTTTAGTTTTTACTGAACTTTTATTGGTTCATTTAAAATCTTATTAATTTGGATGAATGTAGTACTTTGATATTTGCAGATTTAAGCATTGAAATAAAATATTAAAAACAAACACCAAAATGAAGACATAAAAAATTCTGGATCTTTCTTAACTTTTTAAAAATATCTTAAGTATGAATTTTATCTTTCTGGAAGGAAGAAGAAAGAAAAAATAATAATAATCATTCACAGCCTGGAATATCTTTTATGACTGTGTTAAAATCTAAAGAGCCTAGAATGTTTATTAGCAGGCAAGAATCAGTACAAAATAAAACAAATAACCGGTATTTCTGGAATAAAACACTAGTTTATAGACTTGTACTTCAGGTTAGGATAGGCTGGGGAATTCTGATCAATCTTACTCCTGAGGACAGCTAGAAAACCTGAAAATATCATTTAAAAATCATTCTACTTAACAGCTCTGATAGGTTTAAAATATGTTCATAAATTTATGATATTCCTCTTTTCAAGAGGTGGAGCCTAATATCCCCTCCCTGGAGGGTGGGTCAGACTTCACAACTTACTTCTAAAGACTAGAAGGAAGTGGAAGTGACAGCGAGCACCCAGCTCATTAAAGAGATTGAGGTCTCCCCTGGCTCTCACGCCTGGGTTACTCATTCTGGGCGAAGCCAGCTTCCATTTTAAGAGGACACTCAAGCATCCCTCTGGAGAGGTCTACAAGGTGAAGACACTGAGGCCTCCCGCCAACAGCCAGCATTCTCTTGCCAGGTGTGCGTGCACCATCTTTGAAGAGGGTCCTCCGGTCCCACCCAGTCGAGTTTTCATCTGTCTGCAGTCCCAGCTGGCGGCCTCAACGTAGCCTCACCGCAGCCTCCGAGCGACCCTGAGCCAGAACCACCCAGCTAAGCCATGACTGGATCCTGACTCAGAACTGTATAAAGTAATGCATTTTAAATTAATATTTGAAGTTGCTAAATGTAGTAGTAGTAATTTGTAATTCAGCTGTGGTATGTTAACAAGTTAGTGAAGAATGACCAACTGGGGCAGGTCCCGGGAGTGAAGAGACTGGGGAGGTGAGCCCTGTGCCTTCCCTGGGGGCGGGGGGAGGGGGGTGGCTGAGAAGCTGAGTAGTGCAGTAAGTCCTTATTTGACATTGTCAATAGGTTCTAGAACTTTAAGCAAAACAATGTACTATGAGACCAATTTTTACCACAGGCTGATAGATATAAACAAGAGTTAAGTTCCTATGGCATCTCATCATTATAATGAAACAACATTGAATCAAACAATGTTGTTATTCAAGGACCTGCTGTTCTTCCAAAATTTGCAGGGAGGATGGGACAGGATTTGGATACACACACACACACAACAAGCACATAAGGAGTTAAATTAATGTGAACAAAACCAGTAGAACAAATATACAAGACAACAGATCCTCAGAGGCTTCATATATTGGAGTTACAGACACAGACCTTTAAACAGCCCCCAGATGGAAACAGTAGAAATGTCCATCAACTGGTGAATGGGTAAACAAATGCTGTATGTCCATGCAATGGAATATTATTCAGCAATAAAAAAGAACGAAGGTACTAGATGCTATACATAGATGAGTCTCAAAAACATTATATTAAGTGAAAGAAGATGGACACAAATTGTCATATATTGCAAAATTCCATTTTCGTGAAATGTCCAGAAAAAGCAAATCTACAAAGAAAGAAAATAGATTAGTGTTTGCCAAAGGCTGGGAGTGGGATTGGGGGTAAACTACAAATGGGTACAATGTTTCTTTCTTTTGGGAGTAATAGAAGTATTATAAAATTATATCGTGTGATGGTGGTATAAACTCTAACTGTACTAAAAATCATTCAACTGTACACTTAAAACGGGTATTTTATGTTGTGTAAGTTATACGTCAATAAAGTTTTAGAAATAAACAAGGCAAGCTTTCAATCTTAGTTGGTGAAATAGAGCAATAAAGCAAACCCCTAAAAAAGTAAAGTAAGGAAACAATAAAGATAAAGTCAGAAACAAAGGAAAGAGAACAAAAAAGAAGGAAAAACATTTTAAACTTGGTATTTTGAAAATAATTAGTAAAATGAGGCTGCTGAGTTTATTTAACCGGAAGTGGGTTAATTATCAGAGGGACCATGAACTCATTTACAGCTCAAGCAAACAACTTTGGTTTCTAATAACAAACATGTTTTATAAGCTTGTAGTCATTACATTCTTCACTGATGACAGGACCGCCATCTCAATTGTAGGATCTGGCTTCTGTTGACTGGCTGGGCTATGCTCGCCTCTATCCAAGCACTTCTCATGTATTATCCTCACAGCAGTCCAGAGAGGTAGGTGTTTTTATTATCCACATGTAAAGGTGGGGAATTGGGGCTCAGAGGAGTGGGAACCTTGGCAGAAGTTAAAGTTAGTTCCCAGTCCCGGAGAGTCACTGTATGCAGGCTTGTCATTTTCTCCGGGGTGCTGCTAGGCTGATGGTGTCCACCAGGGGGCAAAGAGAAGCTGGTAATTTAGAAACAGGCTCCATGGTTTCCTGAATTTCCGTTAGCCTTTCTTTGTGGTCAGAGACCTTGGTGATCATGGTACCTGATCCCTATTTCTCATTTTACAATAAGATAAACTGAGGCCGGAGAGGCTGAGTGACCAAACCACGTGGCAGAGGCTATCAGAAGCAGAAGTGAGACCAGAGCCCAAGACTGCAACTTCCCAGCAACTTGGACACTGGCCTGAGAGCCAGATGACCTTCAGCACCTGTGGGGAGATAGGGTGGGCATGGACCCTGGATTGGGACTGAGCTCCGGCCCCAGCTGTGAACTCCACACACACCGGTGGCTTCACACAGGCCACACTGCCTTGCACACAGAAAGGATACAGCTGCCATTTCCTGAGCAAGGCTCATCATGACTAAGTTCTTGTAGAGTGGGGAGAGTACCTCCCTTAAAGGACTATTGTGAGGATTCGTGCAAAGCACCTAACACAGAGGAAGTTCTCAAGAAGTGGTGGCTATATTATTGTTGTTGTCGCTATTTTATTATTGATAGCAAGTTGCCCAACAACCGAAGGAGGCATGTGTCATTTATGCCTGTCCAAAGGCAGGGGAGGCGAGGCTGACAGTCCCACAGCTGGTGAGTGGTGGACCTGGGATCCTGCCACTCCCTGTCCTGGGCCCTTCGGCGAGTGAGGGGCAGCTGTCGTGCCATCGCCACAGCTCTCTAGGTTGATACCCAGGAGAAGTCAGAGGCTGAGAAAAGTTACATGTCACATCATGGTGTGGAGATTTTTTTAAAAAAAGGTTTTATTTATTTTTAGAGAGGTGAAGGGATGGAGAAAGAGAAAAACATTGATGTGTGAGATCGATTGCCCTTCACACAGCCCCCCATCAAGGGACCTGGCCTGCAACCCAGCCATGTGCCCTGACTGGGAATTGAACTGGCAACTTTGTGGTTTGCAGGAAGGCGCTTGACCCATTGAGCTCTTTGCCATTATCTTGCCCTCATCAATTACTCTCCACTTCAGAGTGTATAAAGTTATCAATGCAAACTTTCTGTCATTAGGGTGTGTCTGTGTGTATAGTCATTGGACGGTAAGATGTTAAAATTACTCTACACCTGTCCCCTGCACTCTGTTTATTTCAATCTAGAATTTGGTTTGAGTAAAAATGCCTAGATATTACTCTTGGTCACTTTTTTATTGTGGTGAAATAGACATAACAAAAATTACCATTTTAAACATTTTTTGATGTACAATTCAGTAGCATTAAGTACATTCACAACATTGTGCAACAGCCATTACCATCTATCTCCGTAACTCTTTTCATCATCCCAAACTGAAACTCTGTACCCACTAAACAATAACTTCTCTTTACTGGCTCCTCCAGCCCCTGGCAACTGCCATCCTCCTGCCTGTCTCTGAATTCTACTACTTTAGGTATTTCATAAAAGTGGAATCTTACAATATTTGTCCTTTTGTGTCAGTTTCTTGAACTTAGCACATCTTCAAATGTTCATCAATGTTGTAGTATGTGTCAGAATTTCCTTCCTTTTTAGGGCTGAATAATATTCCATAGTATGAATATCCCACATTTTGCTTATTCATTCAGCTGTGATGGATATTTGGATTATTTTCACCTTTTGGCTATTGTGAATAATGCTGCTAGGACTATTGGTATACAGATATCTATGCAACTCCCTGCTTTCAATTAGTTTGGATATATACCCAGGAGTGGAACTGCTGGATCACTACGGTAATTCTAGGTTTAACTTTTTGAGGAGTCACCATACTGTTTCCTATAGCAGTTGCACCATTTTTACATACCCTGCTGGCAAGGCGCAAGGGTTCCAATTTCTCCACATCCTCACCAGTCCTTCCTATTTTCTGGGGTTTTTTTTTCTTTTTCTTTTTTCTTTTTTTTTAAATAATGATCATCCTAATGGATATAAAGTGGTATCTCATCGTGGTTTTGATTTTCATTTCTCTAATGATTTGTAATGTTGAGCACCTTTTCATGTGCTTATTGGCTATCCATACATATTCTTTGGAGAAATGTCTATTTAAGTCCTTTACTTATATCTAAATTGGTTGTTTTCTTTAAATTTTTATTTTTGACTTTAGAGAGAGGGAAGGGGGAAGAATGAGCGAGGAAGGGAAGCAGCAATGTGAGGGAGGAACATCCATTGGTTGCCTTCCAGACGGGCCCCAACCTGGGACGAACCTGCAGTGCAGGCCTCACCCAGGAGTCGAACCCAGTGACCTTTCAGTTTGCAGGGTGACGCCCCAACCAACTGAGCCACACAGACCAGGGCAAATAGGTTGTTTGTTTTATTGTTGTTGAGTTGTAGGAGTTCTTTATATATTCTAGACATCACCGGATATATGATTTGTGAATATTTTCTCCCATTCTACGGGTTGTCTTCTTACTCTGTTTATAGCGTCCTTTATCTTGAAGAATAATTTATCTGATATTACTATAGCTACCCCAGCCTTCTTACTCTTTTATTTTCATGATATGTCTTTTTTCCATCCATTTACTGTCAACTTGTATTTTTATATTTACAGTGCATCTCTTACAGAAAACTCATTATTTATTCTTGCTTTCTTGCCCCGACCCCCAACTCATCTGACAATCTCTGACTTTTAATTGGAGCATTTAGTTCTTTAATAGGAGCTGACCTGACCCATTGCCTGGAGATACCCGATGAAGACAGAAACATCTCATTATATTTATTTGTTTCTTCTTGCCACGTAAATACACCTTGGGAACATGATGGGCTGGATTTTCCCAACATCTTAGATACAGCCAGTCAGGGAAGTGAGTGAGTCACCTTTTAGGTCCCTCAGCAGTCATTTAAGGAGGCATTATTGTGCATCTACTCTGTCGTGGCTTCTGGGTCTGACACAGTCACGGCATAAGGAGCTCAGGACAGGTCCCTGTGATGGGACTAAACAGGTCCTCAGATCACAAATGAAAGGATGAAGGTGTCAATGCTAACACTGGATAATCTCCATTTCTGTAGAATCTTTCTTATGGAAAACTGTTCTCTACTTTTATAAATTGCTCTTTCATTTTTATATTTTATATAGAGTTAGGTCTTGGAGATCATGAATTTAATCTTGTAGTTTCAGTAATGAAAATTCATGGATTTGAACTTGTGGCTGCTGTGCAAGAAACCCAGCCGGATAATTAGAGACTGAGACCGGCTGGCCCTGGGTCCCCCACAGTCCAACACAGCTTCGTGCTTCAGTTCGCTGCCTCTCATGCACTAATGAACAATTTTTTAAAAGATTTTATTTATTTATTTATAAAGAGAGGGGAAGGGAAGGAGAAAAAGAGGGAGAAAAATATCGATCTGTTTGTTGCCTTTCATAAGCGCCCTGATAACGGGAGACCGAGCCCTCAGGCCCAGGCCTGTGTCCTGACTGAGAAGCGAATCTGTGACCTTTAGCTTTTCAGGACGACGCCCAACCAACTGAGTCAGGGATGAACAATTCTTAACGGAAGGATTCATGAAGGTTGGAGGCTACTCCTTTCTCAGAGACTAGTAAAGGCAGCAAATATTTATGGAGACCCTAAAGATGAGTCTGACACTGGGATCCAAAGATCATTCTCTGCCTGGAGACTGATCCAGTGGAGAGAGGAAATGGAGGGAGCAAACATGTGAACAAATAAATGTCCTTTAGTTTGATAACATGAGTGAGTTGGGAGGGGGAGAGATCTAATTACCCGTGAAGGTGGAGATGGCATCGGGAAGACAAGTTGTTGCTTCAGCTGCATCTTATGGAGAATAATAATGGACCAGGTGTGCAAAGGGAATCTGGACGTTCTTGGTAAAGGAAACCACATGGGCTAATGAACAGAAATGTCAACAGCAGGACAGACGAGGGGCCCCAGGTGGTCCTATGTGACTAAAGTAAAATGTATATACACCTTTAGTGGCTGGAGACGACTGCGAAGAGGGGTCAGCTGCAGGGACCAGGTGGCAGATGCCAGAACACAGAGTACTGGGCACTCAGTCACATAGCAGTTTCCTGGTTTCCAAGATGGGATCTTCAGAAAACCTCGACAGGCATGGTCAAATGCATTTGGAAGACATTGCGTTAAAAGTTAAGCATGTTTCTTTATTGCAGGGCTTTTCAAAACTTACAAAATGCTGATTGCATTAGGGCTCTCCCAGAGGAAATGCAGCAAACAGTATTTACTGAACTCCTTTTTGTAGGAAACCCCTCAAAAATCTCAGTTTGGAGAAGTCTGCTGTTAGCAGTGAAAGGCCAGGGATAGCAGATTTTTATTCAGAAATACAGGCTGGGGAATGAGTGAGGAAGGGGTAAGGAACAAGATGAGAATGGAGGAGACCAGCTGGAAGCCTGTTACAGCCAACCTGGGTGGAGAAGATGCCACGTGAACCACACACAGTAGGAGGGTGTGGAAAGGCTCAGGAATTTATGAAGCATTAGAAGGTAGAATGGTACGCCAAACTGCCATCACGAGGGAGAGGACCTGGCTTTGATCATGTCTAATCAGTGATTGGATATAACTTCAGACCTCCAGGAGTAGAGTCTGTGCTGGGATGTATTTTGGATTTAGGAATGACCTATAATGGCACGGAAGTCTCTCAGGTGGATGAGTGCATCACCAGGCTGAAAGCCTAAGAGGGAGAACAGGACCTCGGACAGAACCCGTGGGGATATCAGTCAGTGTTGAGGAACTGGTCGGGAAGGGGGAAGAAGGAAAAGCAGGGACCCAAGAGGGGGAGTGTTTCAAGGAGAAGAGAGCAGTTAGTAACCCCTCCATGTGCACATTACAACAGCAGAGAGCTGTTTTTACCTGTCATATTGGCAGAGATTTGTTTATTTATGTATTTAACAATAATACCTAGTGTTGCCAAGGGTGGAAGAAGACGCCGAGGGCCTTCACAATACGGAAGCGCAAAGCGTTCCCCAGCGCTCAGAAAGGGCCCCAGAGCTTCCTTGGCTGGGCTGCAGGCGGGTGCGCGTCTCCCGTCCATGGCTGGATCAGCACAGGGTTCGCAGGGGACACAGCGGCAGCTGGCGGTGATCACGCAGGCCCTGGAACAGCAGAGGCAGCCCTTCTGGGGCGTTGGTGGGGGCACTGGGAGCAGAGGCTGAGCTGGGATCAGGAAGAGAGAAGCGCTCAGCAATATACGCAAACTGACAGAGGGAAGGGCGTCGGGTGGCCGGCTAGGAGCTGAGGTGGCGGGGAACCTGGGACAGGCTGTGCTGGCAGAAGAAGGCGCCCACTCTCCGATCCTGGCTGGCACCCAAGGATCCCTTCCAGACGGAACTGAGGCCTTGTTTCGGGTCCTGGGGGGACACAGCACACCAAAGCGGGGCGGCCGGGTCACTCTCTGGCCAGACCAAGATTCGGGATTCCCGCCCGGCCGGGGCGCTCAAGGACACGCCCAGCGGGAGCGCAGGTTCCAGTTTTCTCCTGGCACGGCCGCTACTCTGAAGCCCCTGAACTCGCCGGACAGGGCGGCCAGCAGCTGCGAGGGCAGCCCAGGCGGACCCTGACGACACTGTCAGCTGGTCTGTGGACCCCCTGTCAGATCCGCCCACCACCCACTAGCAGGTCGAATCTCCCGGGCGCCACCACCCACGACATCAATTACAACTCAGAGCTCTTCGCAGGCAGATGGGCTCTGCGGCATTGGCCCCGCCCCTGCGCCCCATTGGTCAGGGCCTGAGGGGGCGGGACTCGGAGGCTGGGCACCGGACCCAAGGCGGCAGCCGTGGGGACGCGGGGCAGAGACCGCGCGGGTTCGCTGGGCAGGAGCTCGTGGTTCCCCACTTCCCTGAGCGCCTGCACTAAGCGGGCCTCCGCAGTAGCCAGATCGGACGGCACAGCGGCGACAGAGAAATTGGCCGACGGCGCGCAGTCCCTGGAGTAGCCTCTGCCCCAGGTGTTGGCAGCCAAAGCCGCCCGACCCAGAGCCGCGACAGGTGCCGCGCGCGCGGGGCTCTCCAGCGACGGCGCTGAAGCCGCGGCCAACTCCCGCCCCGTCCCGCCGGCCCCCGGTCGGGCCCGCCACCCTCCGTCGGGCATCCCCCGGCTCTGGGCCAGTGGCGAAGCGGATGCGCGCCGAGTGAGCGCCCGCCCGGTCCCTCCCGCCATGGCCGCGCGTCCCGGGCCGCTGTGGCTCCTGGGCCTGGCGCTGTGCGCTCTCAGCGGCGGAGGCCCCGGCCCGCGTCCCCCAGCCGGCTGCCCTCAGCGCCGCCTGGGTCCGCGCGAGCGCCGCGACCTGCAGCGCGAGATCCTGGCGGTGCTCGGGCTGCCCGGGAGACCCCGGCCCCGCGCGCCGCCCGCCGCCGCCCGGCTGCCCGCGTCCGCGCCGCTCTTCATGTTGGACCTCTACCACGCCATGGCCGGCGACGACGACGAGGACGGCGGCCCCCGAGAGCGGGGCCTGGGCCGCGCGGACCTGGTCATGAGCTTCGTCAACATGGGTGAGTGCGGGCTCCGGGCATGGGCGTCGGTGACTCAGTGACAGTGCGACCTCCGCGAGAATGCGCATGTGGGGACGGCGAGCCGAGTGTCCGGGCGCCCCCACGGTGGCTCCTTGGGAAGGAACATGGGCTGCAGGAGAGTGCACAACCTTGGACAGTGGGTGCCCCTGGCAGTGAACCAGGAGTCACCGTGTGATGAACAGGGCCTCACAAGAGGGTGGGAAATGCCCAGGTTAGGCTGGCCAGGTCTAAGGGGTGTGTGGGTCGGTGAGCTGTGTGTGGGTCGGGCGGGGCAGACGCAGGAATGTGAGTCCCAGGGGCGTGTACAGTCACCCCGCCTCCAAACACACCCAAGAGTAGGAATCATGTAATGTCAGGTGGACCTGGGCAGTGCCAGGAAGACAGTCTGGTCCTGGGGAGACAGATGAGTAAACAGAGGCTGTGATGCTGTCACTGTGATAAGGGCAGCTCTGAGGAGAGGGACAAAGTTCATTGTGGGAAACCTGGTCACATCACCAAAATGATCGCAGCCTCAGAGGAAAACCCAGATGTTCGGCGTCCACAGCAGCCTCTTCCCTGGGGCAGAGCTGTGGAACCTGTAGGTGGGGGTGTGGCTGTCAGGGGATCTGGGTGGGGAAGGAGTCGGCTCAGCTCAGTGGGGCAGTCTGTGGTCTTGCCGCCCACGCCCAGCACCTGGGACATGGCTTGGCATGCAGTGAGTGTCCAGGTCTATGGAATGGCTGGATGGGCAGTTTGGACCCTCATTGTTTTCCCAGGCAAAGCCCAGCTTTTCCTCTCTGCTGCCAAATCTTGGAGCCATTTATTGTTAAGCTCTCAAAGATCTCTTTTTTCCATTACCTAAACTCTCTTTCATCTACAGTCATGCATATTTGTCCCCCATCTGCTCTGTCTCCTGTTTGTGGCAAGGGAGGGACAGGGATGTGGGCTCAGGCAGATGCCAGACTGGACCTGGGGACCCATGGGTTATGGCTCAGCTTGAGGTGGGGAGAGCTGAGGGACTGAGAGCCAGACAGAATCCTTGTCGAGGCTGCCAGCCTCTCTTCACCTACAGCATCACTCCTAATTCCCCAAGCAACCGAGCTAACTGCCAAGATGTTCACCTGCATCTCCCAGATGAGGACAGTGAGGCTGGGAGAGGCAATGTCACACCCAGGATAGCTCAGCCTCTGTGGCCAAGACAGGACAGGCCCAGGTTGTAGGCCCTACATCTGGTTCTCAAGGACATTTCCGCTGGCAGGAGGGCAGGCTTTCAGGGTGGAGGGAGCCTTCAGAAGGGTTCAGGCAGAGGAACCCAGGCGTTGGAGCAGCAGCAGGTAGTGTGCGGTCACAGCCATTTGCTGCCTACGCGAGGGCGGGAGGAGGGGACAGCCAAAGAGGCCTCTGTCCCTCTCAACCCAGAACTGATGGTGGGCTGAGGTGGGGAGGAGCAGCAGGAGGCAGCGGTTAGCCTCTGCTGCGAGCCCAATGCCAGGCACAGGACTTGGGTCGCTGGGTCCTGGGTGCTGCCTGCCTGGGCAGAGGGCAGGGTGGGGACCAGGGACAGAGAGTATGAGGAATTGAGACTGGAGTTCTGTCCTTGGGACAAGCTGACCCAGGGCTCAGGACCAAGAAGAGCTGTGGATGGAGTCACCCGGAAAATGCCCCCAAGGGAGCCATCTGTTAGAGTGAGTCACCGCCCAGCCCATGTCCTGCTTCCCCCAGCATCCCCTGGGTCAAGGCGTGCACAGCCCTAGCGGGAGCTGCTGCTGCGAATCCAGCAGTGCCCTGAGCTCAGGAAGACCCGGTTCTCCTCCTGACTCTGCTGTGCGATCTTAGGCAAGTCCCTCCTCTGTCTGAGCCTCAGGTCCCTCCTTGTAAAATGGGGCTCCTGGTGATCAGCGCATCCTCAGAGCTGTTGTGTGATTGACTGATACATGGGAGGAGCAGAAAGTCAGCCCCCTCCCCTAGGGCGACCCTGGGTCTCGTCACTGCAGACCCTGGTTCCTCCCAGCTGCTGCCCAGCCCTGGTATGGATGTGACGGGAATGTCCACATGTGTCGTATATACACATAAAACCCAGAAACAGATTTTAAAAGCCAACCAAAGGTGTCTCCACCTATTTTTAGAATAAAAACTAGCACTTGAAGTTCCATAGCTTTGTAAAGTCCTCATTTCATCCAGCCTCATTTCATGGGCTCAGAGAGGTTGAATGGCCAGCCCAGGGCCACGCAGCAAGTACATGACCTCATCCAGGCAGTGGTTTCCAACCCCAGCTTCTTCCCCCACCATCTCTGCATGTTTCATTAAGATCTAAGGCCCGTGGGATCGACACGCTGGTCCTTGTTCAGTGGAAGCCCAGTTGTGGGAGGGCCCAGCCAGCTGTAAGAAGAGCTTTCTTTATTCTGACTTACTAATTGTACTAGTAGAAATCTCAGTGAGAGTGGTTTTAACTGGTAATTACCTAGGCTGATGCGAGGGATCAGACACCTAGCTGGACTCTTTCCTCATTTGGAGGCCCAGGCCCCAGGCCCCTGACTCTTCAGCGCCCACGCCCAGTCTCCCGCACTTGTAGCCTCCTGCTCCACCTCTCTTACCGGCCTCATCTGGCTCCTGAGAAGTCAGGTCTGCTGCCGGCCAGGCCCTTGACCACCAGTGGCAGCCTAGGGGACCCAGTGGCCAGGGGCCTCTCCTTGGTCTCTGGACCATGGGTTAGGCCACTGTGGCCAGACCTGGGGGCCCTGCTGGGCCTGCCTGCCCTTCGCAGCCTTGTAGAATCTTGTCTTCCTATAGCCAGAATACAGTAACAGGGGCAGAGATCCATGTAGAGCCAATAGAGCCTGCCCTTAGTGTTGCCCGGGCTCAGGGAGGGACCGCTCTGAGCTGGAGCAACACCTAGGTTCTTGTCCTCCATGTCCCAAGTCAGGCTCCTTCTCTGCTTTGGGTCTCTGTTTTCCCGTCCAGTCTAAGAGTCAGTGATGGTGTCAGAAAAACAAGGTCCTCCCAGCTCTGATCCCGTGGCTTTATTGGGCTGGCCCAGCCCCTCTTGAGGGAAGAAAGAGGCAGGAAGGGCCAACTCTGCTTGTTCTTCCTGAATCCTCCACCTCATGTCAATGTGGTGTCTGGTGTTTATCTTCTAGTCTGAGAAACTGAGGCACAAATAGCACTTCTGGCAGAAATGCAGCCAGAAGTGGATGAACCATCTTCCCTTTTGTCCTGATCCTTCCCTGCACCAGGCTAATTTATTCCTGGGCCTCAGGCAACTAAGGAGTTGTCGACAAACTAAGGCTGTTGAATTTGGGAGAGGCAGGGCTCAGTGGGAATGAGGGATGTGACCTAGGTCCTGCTCAGCCCTGTGACCTTGGGCCTCAGGGTCACTTTCTTTGGTTCTTCTCTAGGGAATCCTTTCATTTTTTTTCCACCAATTTACTCAATAAGTAGTCACATGGTACCTGCTCAGTGCCAGGCACAGTTCTGGTTACTGGGATATGACAGCAAACCAAACAAAGCCCCTGCCCTCGGGGAGCTGACGTTGTAGTGGGAGAGGCAAACAATCACAGGAGACATAAAGGTGATTGTCAACTCTAGACAGTGATACCACCTATCTGGACAGCAGGACAGAATGGACAGTGGGACAGCAGACAGGACTGGGGTGGGGGCTCTGACCTGGGACTTAGGATCTGCACCTTGACTCCGCCATTACTCTTAGTGTGATCTGGACTTTCCGGCCCGTCTCTTGGGGCCTCAGTTTCCTCTTCTATAAAAAGGAGACTCTCACAGTACCCACCCTGCGGGGCTGCTCAAGGACCGTGTGAGATGCCACCCAGGGACGACCCCATGCCCAGACCTCACATCTGTTTCTTCATTTCCATCTCGTAATCACTATCACATCTTTGTTTTAAAGAGAAGAACAAGGCTCAGAGAAGGTAGGGGATTTTGCCAAGGTCACACATCAGGTGGGCTCCCTGCCCGCACTTCCTCTGCTCTGCTCCTACGTGGGAGCTGCCTCTCCGCGCCCCGGAGGCTGGCCCGTCATCGGGTCCAGCGAGTGCTGCTGAATCGGGCTGTGCTGAATGTGTGCTGTAAACTGAGAATCCTGTTTAAAGAATTTCTTTGTTTTGGAATTTATGTAACTAATGCGTGTTCACTTTAGAAAATGCATATCATATAGATTTATTATAGAATTTCATTATAGAAAATTCAGATTATATGTTTAGAAGCATAACATGGAAGACCCTTGTAATCCTCTACCTCAGAGAAAATCATCATTTTAATCCTTTGGTGTAGCTCTCCAACCAGCCCTGATATTTAATCAATATAGATACTAATATTTTATTTTATTTTATTTTTTTACAAAAGGGGATATAAATACCCACTGTTTTGCTACTTTGTCTTTTATTTATCAGTAAATCCTTTATCCACCTTAAAAACTTACTATTAGAGTGACCACAGGCCTAGTATTTCTCTTTAAGAAATACTAATTAGTCATTTCAGTTTTATTGAGGTATAATTGACATAAAATTGTAAGATATTTAAAGTATACATTTTGGTTATTTTATATATGAATGCATTGTTAAAGGATTTCCCCCGTCTAATATATTAACACATCTATCACCTCACATATTAATCTTTTTTTGTGAGAACATTTACGTTCTACTCTCTTAGAAAATTTCAGTTATACAATACAGCATTATCACCTATAGTCACCATGTTTTACCTTAGATCCTCAGACCTTATTTATCTTATAGTTGAAAGTTTGTACCATTTTATCAACCTCTTTCTATTTCCTCCACCCCCAGTCCCTGGCAACCACTTTTCTACTCTGTTTCTGTGAGTGTGACTTTTTTAAAAAAGATTCCATATATAAGTGATACTATGCAGTATTCATCTTTGGCTTATTTCACTTAACATCATGCCCTTGAAGTTTATCCATGTTGTCACAAATGGCAGAATTTTCTTCTTTCTCATGGCTGAATAATATTCATTAAAAATATCTTATTTATCCATTTATTCATTGATGGACATTTAGGTTGTTTCCGTATCTTGGATACTGTGAATAATGCTGCAATGAACATGGGGGTAAAGATATATCTTCAGTATCCTGTTTTCACTTCCTTCGGATATATACCCAGAAGTGAGATTGCTGGATCATATGGCAGTTCTGTTTTTAATTTTTTGAGGAAACTGCATAAGTGGCAGTGCCTATTTACATTCCCACCAATAGTACACAAGGGTTTCCTTTTCTCCATGTCCTTGCTAACACCTGTTATCTTGTCTGTTTGATGATATCTCTTGTGGTTTTGACTTGCATTTCCTTGATGATTAGTGGTGTCGAGCACTCTTTCATCTACCTGTTAGCCGTTTGTATGTCTCGTTTTTGAAAAATGTCTGTTTAGTTCTTCTGCCCATTTTTAAATGAGATCGTTAGTTGTTTTTGTTTGCTATTGAGTTCTATGAGTTCTTTATATGTTTTGGATATTAACCCCTTATCAGATATGTGGTTTGCAAATATTCTCTTCCATTCCATAGTTGCCTTTTCATTTTGTTGGTTTCCAGAGGTATTTCTCTTCCTAAGAATTGAAGATGGGTCCCTTTTCTCCAAAACCCTGTCTGGTCACCAGGATTCTATGCCCTGTGAATCCCTAATGACTAACTCTCCCTCCCCACTCCCCTCACCTACTCAGTATTTTCTCACCCTTCTGGGGTAAATGACTACTATTGCTCCCAGTTGATAGAGGAGGAAGTTGAGTCTCAAAGAATATGACTGACTGCCTCAATTCCTGGGTACCCAGATCCACAATGAAAACTGGATCACAGCATTGGGAGGGTCGGCCCCAGAGGGAGGAGATCAGAGCGGTTAATTCCTCTGGAGTAGGATACGCTGGGTTTTTAATTGTGGGACTACCACTCAGGAGCTGTGAGATGGTGAAGAGTTTCCTTAAAATCTCTGCATCCCAGTTTCCTCACTTCTACAATTGCGATAATACCTGTGTCACAATACAGCAGTTAAATACGTAAGGCATTTAAAAACTTAGCAATGCCTGGCCCTGCTCAAAATGTCAGTCAGTATGATGAGGGCTGCTGTGTTTATCAACACCCCTCTTGAAAGCTCAGGGCCTGCGGGCAAAGCTGAAGGAGAGAGGAATTCAGTGGGGGGCAGGGCCAGGGCCAGGTGAAGGAGTCTGGCTGGCCGACCCCACCCTCTCTGTCCTTTTGGAGGGGGGCAGTGAGTGCAGCACGTCCCTGGGTCCTCCCCTGGATCCCGAGTCCCTGCGGGGCCCTGCCTGGGGGAAGGCGGCTTCGGCAGTCATTCTCAGGGCGCCTGCTGACAGAAGGACCTTGAAGACAGGTGACCCCGTCCCAGTGTTGCCCCCCAGGGGAACTCTAGGGCCACTCGTGCTGTATCTGCTCCAAGTCTGAAAGTCCACACGAAGGACCCCTAACCTGCCGTGCGACCCCAGGCCGGTCTCTGCCTCTTCTGGGCCTCAGTTTCCCCATCTAGGGAGGGTCGCCCTGAAGGCCTTTCCAGCTCTGACCAAAGAATGTGCCCACCGCCTGCCTTCTGATGGGGGCTCCGCCCGGGTGAGGCCCAGAGCGGAGGCACACACGGCCCACCTCCCCACGGGGACACATTCCCCACGAGAGAGAGGGATGTGTCACCGAGACCGTATCCTTCTGGAAAACGCCCACAGTTCAGTTCTCTCCCGGGTTTTTACTGGAGGAATCGCATCCTCCTTGGTCACATCTCCTTGGATCTATTTTTGGCCTTGGCGGCCTTGATGTGGCGGAGTGTGCGGGTGTTCCCTTTTAATTTGGGGTCTGAAGCCGTCTGAGGCCAGGGCCGGTAATTATGAGTGCAGAGCCATTTATGGAAAGAGCTCCGAAAAAAGTCAGTAATGAGAACTGACTAAAAATACCTCAGCAATGAAACCCTGGGCCTGCTCTCGGCAGCGCTGAGATTTCTGGTGGGAGGAAGCCACTCAGGGTGCCGAGCCCAGGGGTGGTCAATTCTGCGGCTCCCGCGTGAGGACCCGGGTCTTGTTTCAGGTCTGAAGCGGTCCCTTGGCCTCCGTTCCCAGCAGGACCAGCCCGACAGGCCCAGCCCGTCCGCCTGCGGGGCCCTGGGGGAGCCTGCCCTCCACCTCAGGGCCGGCGAGTCCCACAGGAAAGCGAGAAACATGAGTGGGCTCCGATGGAGGGTGGAGGCACACGCTGTGACCTGGGAGCCGCTCCCAGACCGGCCGCGAGGGCCGGCGGTGCTGACGCTGAGCCGCCGTCCTGGGGGCCAGCAGCCCCTGGGAAGACGGGAACGGAGCCTCCTGCGTCCGCCTCCCATTGTTTGGCCCCTGCCCTCGAATTGCTCACCATCCAGGGGGCAGATGAACCAGGGACAAGGCCCTTGGAAGGGGGAGAGGGGAGACCAGCAGGCTGATCTGTGTGGGGTCCGAGGCGGACGAGGGGCTTTCGCAGCTGGACTGAGAGGAAAGCAGCCTTCAGACATGGCAGGGGGCCACCCAGGAGAGAGCGGCTTCCAGAGGGACTCAGGGGAGGGTGTTGGCAGCCGGGAGGCCGGGGAGGACGAGTGGATGGGCCGGGCCAGCTCAGGGGGCCCTGGAACGCAGAGCCCAGCTTAGGCGCCTCCCGGGCCCTGCGGGGCTGGGGAAGGGTTGGAGGGCAGGAAGGACAGACGGACCGGTCAGAAGATTCCGTTCTCTTCACCGCCGCTCTGGGCTGGAGGAAGAGGGGTGCTTCTGCAGTCTTACTTTTTGGACAGAAACAAGATAAACTCGGGTCATCTGGGTGACTCTAAATTTTGTCCAGGGCACAAAAATAGCCAAAGGCTTTGCGGGTGTCGGGCTGGTGGACACAGGGAGTGGCCTCTGGAGGTGCCGCCTGTGAGTGGCGGGTGCAGGGCCTCAGAGGCCGCCCCCGGCCCGCAGGGGCCCTTCCCGCAGACGTGGGGCGGGAGGCTGTTTAATCGGCCTGGAGGAGAAGGCCCAGAGTCCCTTTAGTGCATGATGATTCATGACTGTTTATTGTTCCGGAAGCCACATTAAGGCCATTCAGACACTAAATTGGTTTGCTGCTTCCCCAGACAGAAGCTGGTTCAGTGTTTGAACATTTTTGGCAGGTTTTATAATTTTGTGGAAAGTAAACGTTGAGAGGTCCCTATTGAGCAGGCATAGCTTTGTCTGTTCCCCATGCCCAACAAATAGCTTTGTGCTCATGGCTTCTCCTCCTTTTGCCATTGTGTCCCTGGGGTTGTCGTGTCACAGGATGAGTCCCTATGTAACGTCGCTAGGGTAGTGCAGGACTATGTCGCCAGATTCCTCTCCACAGCATTCCTGCCAGCGACGTGTGTGAATGTTCACGTTTGCCCTCACCTATTTCTCAAAGGAATGCCACACTGACCACCCTATTAAAAGGAGCCCCCGCCCCTTTCCCATTACTCTTGATCCCATAACTCTCTATATTGCACTTTCGGTAGCTATGACACCTCTCGTTTTACTTTTTTTTGTTTATCTTCTGACTCCCCCATTAGACTGTAAAAGTCACAAGTGCAGACACCTGACTTATCTGTCCTGTTTATGGCTAAATTTCCAGTGTCCAGAACAGGGGCTTACATACAGTGAAGAACTTGATAAATTTAATCATAAATTGAACTTGATAAATTAATGAATAAACAAATCAGCAAATGAGTACAGTTATTTAGAGAAACATCATTCAGAGTCTCCCCTTCCCTCCACCCCACAGCCTTAGATTTTCTGACATGGCCTTTTGACAGTATCACATCTTGGCCCAAATTTGGAAGATTGCAAGTCAGGCTTATTCTAAACTCCTGTTGAATGGCCACCCCACCCAGTCCACTGCCTATTTACAAAGCACTTTCGCAGCCTGGGAGGAAAGCTGGGCAATATCTGTATTCCCAGTTCACAGAGGAGGAGACTACGCCAACAGGGGAAGTTCGTGCCTGCAAGGCCAGGCCGCACTGACCACTGGCCAGAGCGCTCCATGCTGCCGAAGCTGCCTCACTGGCTAAAGCAGGCTGGGTCTGCACAGTTAACAAGGGGGAAATAGAGGGACCAGAAAATGCTTTCCGAGAACACCGCTTTTGGGAAATATCTCTCCTAACTCGAAGCAGCAGCCACTGAAAAAGCTGCAAATCCGCAGGTGTCCTCTTCCCGCCCTCCCACCGACCATCAGATAAACGAGTTGCTCTCTTTACCCGGTTACACACTTCAGGAAATTTCACCAACTTCTGATGAAAACTTTTTTTCTAAAAGTTCCCCACCTTCCGGAGCTTGCCTGGAACAGCCAGGGTGGGCAGTTTCCTGTGCTGGAGATACTGGGTGGTTTATCAAAACACAGAGAACAGAAGTCTGGAACTGGAGTCCGTTCAGGTGGACAAGGCGCTCTTGACCCAGCAGAGGGAGGCCGCGTGGCTGGTGCCTGTGTGGAACTGGCAGGTCTGTGAGCTGTTCCCTCAGTCCCCGGATCCAACATGAAAATCGGCGCAGGCCTGAGAGCTTCCCAGTGGCCCACCCGTCAGTTCCCGCTGCGCCTGGGGATAGATGCGCAGAACGACGCTCTGACAGGGTCTGATGAGGGTGTGAAGGAATGACGTTCCTGCGCTCTGTGCCACACCCTGTGACAGCCAACAGCCTGGACCTATTTCATCCTGTGGATGCGGGATCTTACGCTGCTGTGTAATGGAGGCGGTCTGTGCGGTCCCTGAATGAACAGGAATTGTCACCAAAGTTGTGTGTGCGCGTGAGTGTGTCTGTCCAGAACCCTGCCCTCCATGCTCGCTGCCCGTGCGGGAGGACCCGTACTGCCCTGCGTGTCCGACACAGCCTGGCTCCTGGTCGGCATTTGCTGTGTGTCCAGCGCCCTAACAATGGACATTTTATTTCCTCTTCTCCCCAGCCTGGGGATGAAACACTCATCTCCTCCTGCCAAAACATGTGTGTCCGCTGGCTCCACGCAGCACAGCTGTTTGCCCCGTCCATCACTGGACCAGGTTCCCACCGCGAGGACAGGAAGTGCTCCCCACATCCACCCCCGCCACCCGCCTGGTGACTTGTGGTCACTGAGCCCAGGAGCCAGAGAAGAATTTTTAAAAAGACTCACAGACATATAATTAAAATCTCAGTGTTGGGTTTTGGGGAAGGTGCTGGGCGGCTCCCGCCCCTGCTTTCCGGAAACACAGATTTTTAGTGTTTGAAAGTGACAGAAGGCTAAAGTGAGACGGCCCTAAATATACTGTCCTGGGCATTTCCGGCAGCTGGGGAAATGTGGGATTTATTCTGCACCCGAGGCCTCTTGCCCAAAGTGTTGGACCAGCCCCCGCAATGGTGCCACCTCGGGTCCCCCTCCAGCCTGTGTTTCGCCCCCGCCTCCACGCGCAGCTTTCACTCCACGCCAGTCTCCTGCTCCTCTGCCCCCCGAAACACTGGCCCCCAGTGGCCAGAGGCACAGCCCGTGCTCCTAGGCCGGGACTCCAGCCCTCCGCAGTCAGGCCAGAGCCAGACTCACGCCCCATACCCAACCCTGCTGATGTGTGGGTGGCCCTGGCCCACTCAGTCTGTGCATTCGATGTCCCCTCCACCTAGAATGCCCTCCCTGCCACCTCTTCACCTGCCAAGACTCCATCCATCCTTCAAGGCCAGTTCAGATGTCACCGCTTCCAGGAAGCCTGCTCGGATGGCACCATACCATGGAACTTCCCCAGCCCTTGACAGGGCCCCTCCAGCGGCTGTCACTCCCACTTTGCTTCTCCTTGTTCCTTTCCATCTCTCCCCCCAACCCTCCCTCGTCCTTCACCTTGTTCCCAAAGTACCTGCCATCCTTTTGCCCTTTGCTGTGTTTTATGGCTGTTGTTTTCCTGCCTGTGCCATTAATCCCTCAGCTCTAGGCCTTTGCTCACTCTGGTCCCTTCCTCTACAGCATCCTTTTCCCACGACCTCCTGGCCAGTTCACTGTCACCCTCAAGGCCCAGTGTCAGCTGTGAGCACTCACTGTCCCCCTTGTCCCATCCACACACATCAGTAGACTCTGAAATGCAGTCGCTCATACCCATGCCCACCACGTGGCCTATGCTGCCTTGGGTCTGAAGTCCAGCTCCCCAGAGGCGGGACCTGTCCTCTCTGTCTCATCTCTGGGTCCCAGAGCCAGCAGGGGCTGAGCTGGGACCTGCTGGCTTTGAGCCTTGGGGGCCAGAAATGAAAGCTGCCCTCGTTGGCCCCGACTGTGTGTCCCGTGCTGTGCTGGGCACCTCGCCGCAGGGCCCCGGGGCCTGTCAGCGCGATGGGCTCAGGCCCGTTCCCCGAGCAGGAAACGCCTCTCCCCAGGCAGCCCGGCCCCTGGCTCCCACCAGGCCCTGCCCCCCTGGGGCCCGAGCCCAAGACCAGGAGTGAACACCAGCCTTGCTGTGTCTTGCAGTGGAGCTCGACCGCGCCCTGGGCCAGCAGGAGCCCCACTGGAAGGAGTTCCGCTTTGACCTGACCCAGATCCCGGCGGGGGAGACGGTCACAGCTGCCGAGTTCCGCATTTACAAGCTGCCCAGCACTCACCCGCTCAACAGGACCCTCCACGTCAGCATGTTCGAGGTGGTCAGGGAGCGAGCCAACAGGTGCCTGCCCCACGCCCAGCCTCCCGGTCAAGCCTCTGTCGGTGTGTCTGGCCCAGCCTTGGGGGGGCATTTCCCAGAGGACAGACGGGGAGCTTCCTGGGAGCACACCCTTCTGATGGAGGATGCTCGGCCCAAGGCCCTGGCACCCTGGCTCCAAGTCGCCTCCCTGCCACCCTGGCTGTGGGACCTTGGGTGGGTCACTGAGCTCCCAAGCCTCAGTTTCCCCATTGTCCACAGGGGCAGTAGCACTTTCCTACGGTAGATGCCGTGACATAAGGCGCCCAGCTCAGAGCCAGGAGGGTCGGTGCCCCACGAGTGCCCCCCAGGTGGGCACTGGAAACACGAAGGCAGCTGTGCCGGCTTCGGTTAATTGTTCTTTCGTATCCACAGGGAGTCTGACTTGTTCTTTTTGGATCTTCAGACGCTCCGAGCTGAGGACGAAGGCTGGCTGGTGTTGGACGTGACAGCAGCCAGTGACCGCTGGTTGTTGAACCGTAGCAAGGACCTGGGACTCCGCCTCTATGTGGAAACAGAGGACGGTAAGCCTCAGGCGGTGAACCTCCTCCTGGGGGGCTCTGATCCGAGGGGCCTGGGCTGGATCCCAGCTCTGCAGCCTCCCAGCTGGAACCCTGGCCGGTTACTTTCCCTCCAAGCCTTCGTTTTCTCGTCTGTAGGGGGATTCACACAATCTTTCATTCACCAGGTGTTTGGGGGCAGAGCCTCCTGTATCCTGGGCAGTGGGGGATAGGAAGCCCAAAGGCGCGCCCCAGATTGGCGAGGGTGACTACAGCCGTGGCGGGGGCGGAGCTGGTCAGGGAGAGGTCGGAAGGAGAGGAGGTTGAGAGAGGCGGGCAGGGCGCGTTCTGAGTTAGGGGAAACCAGGGTAAGGGGTTGGAGTTTTTAGGGAGCTTTTAGGATTTAATAGTGGTGGGGGATGGCAGGATCTGATCAGCTCTTTATGGACGATCCCTCCAGGAGGCGTGGAATCGCTCCCATCCCTTCAGTGTGGCCTACCCTTAGTAACTGTCTTCCCAGAGGACAGGCTGTAGCGGGAGGGGAGGGAACTTCAGAGTGGAAGAGCTGACCAGCACCACCTCAGCCAGGTGACCAAGGCTCCCATGAATAAGTCCTGTCGCTCCTGGGTACCCGGGATATGAGGGGATGAGAAGGACTCTTCTCCCAAAACCCATAACCCCAGTGTGACCATGAGAAAAACACCGGACAGGCCCAGATTGAAGGACAGCCCACAGAATGCCTGACAAGTGCTCCTCAAAGCTGTCGAGGTCATCAGAAACAAGGGAAGCCCGAGAAATTGTCACAGCCCAGAGGTGCCTGAGGATGGCGTCCTGGGAGAGAAAAGGGGCATTGGGGAAAGCTAATGAGAGCGGAATACATGGTGCTGTTTAGTTAATAAGAAGGCATTGATGTTGGTCCGTTAGTTGTGACAAACACACTATAGTAATTGAAGTGTTAACATTTCCCAGGGAACACTGGGTCTGGGTGTAGGGGAATTCTCTATGCTATCTTTGCAATTTTTCCATAGATCTCAACCGCTGTAAAGTAAACACTTCCTTTACCGTTTGCATAAAATAAACAGCCCCTGACTTCAGTGGGCTGTGTAAGCTGTGGGGACAAGAGTCAAGTGATGCCAGAGAGGCCCCGGGAGCCACGGTGCCTCAGCGAGAGCTGGGAGGGGGTTGGTAGCAGCAGGAATGGAGAAAGGCGGGTAGAGAATAAAGTGGACGGATAAAGTCCACGGATAAAGTGGACGGAGCCAGGGGATTTTTTTTTAAATTACAGTTTACATTCAGTGTTATTTTTTATTAGTTTCAGGTGTGCAGGGTAGTGCTTAGATAATCATATACTTTAAAAAGTGTTCCCCTATTATTTCCAGTACCCACCTGACATCATATATAGCTGTTACAATATTATCAACTATATTCCAAATGCCGTATTTTACATCCTGTGACTATATTGTAAGTATTAATTTGTGCTTCTCAATTCCTTCAATTTTTTCACCCAGTTCCCCAACCCCTTCCCCTCCGACAACCATCAAGCTGTTCTCTTTGTGCCAGTGGATTTAAAGTGTATATGTGTGTGTGTGTATTTTTTCTTTGCCATTGGGGAAAAATAGAGGAGGGGCAGGTTTGAGGTAGGAAATGAAGAGTTCTCTCTGAGCCCTGATATCATTGATAGCCCCGGCAGAGGTCCAAAAAAAATGTCACCCCAGGAAAGGTGCGGCCAGAGACACAGATGTGGGAACAACGGACATAAAAGTGGATATAGAGTCTTGAAACTGCAGCAGACCGCCTGGGGAAGGAGCTCAGCCACCGAACCTTAAGGGGACCTGCGACTGAATCTTCCCCTTAGTGGTGGTACCACTGGGGAAGCCCCATCCGGGTGGGATTTGTGGGTGCGCCACCCCCATCCCCAGTGTCAGAGTAGACAGTCCCCAGCCAGGTCTCCTCTGCCACCTCTCTGTCTGCTGTTCCTGGATGGGGAGGCTGAGCGTCTGGCATGCCCCTCGAGTGGGAGACATGGCTGGGCGGTGTCGGGGCACTGGCAGGCTGGGGAATCACCACCCAGGCGCCCTTCCTGCTCTGTGACGCGCAGCCCGGGGCACACAAACCCGCCACCTGGCCCTGGCAGAGCCAGTCCGGGGCCGGCCACAGAGCAACAGATTGAAGGACAGCCCACAGAATGCCCATCAGAGGATGGGCGCACTGAGGCTCCTGGGCGTTTCGCTCAGGTGCTGCATGCCCGCTTGCTGCTCAGGCAGCGTCTGCCACTTTGCTATCAGCGCTTGTGGCGCGCCAGATTCTACACAGACCCCGTGGAGGCCGTGAAGGACATCTCTGATGGAGCGGAAATCATGGTCGGGGGCTTCAGGGTCTGCGGGATTCCCGAGAACCGGATAGGAGCACTGCTCAAGACGCGCGTGAGGGACTTGACCATGGTCAGCAGCAACGTGGGCGTGGACTACTTCGGGCTGGGCCTGTTACTGGGGACCAAACAAGTCACTCGCATTGTCTGCTCCTACGTGGGAGAGAATGCGCCCTGTGAGCACCCGTTCCTGGCCGGAGAGCTGGAGCTCGAGATGACGCCCCAGGACACCCTGGCCGAGTGCATGCGCGCCGGTGGGGCCGGGGTGCCCGCCTCCTACACGCCCACGGCCTATGGGACCCTGGTCCAGGAAGGAGGCGTCCCCATCAGGTACCACGACAACGGCCACATCGCCGTGATGAGTCAGCCCAGAGAGGTGAGGGAGTTTCGCGGGCAACACTACCTCCTGGAGCGCGCCATCAGGGCGGACTTCGCTTTGGTGGAAGGGTGGAAGGCCGGCCGTGTGGGAAACGTCACCTTCAGCAGGAGGGCCAGGAGCTTCAACCTGCTCATGTGCAAAGCTGCGGAAACCTCCGTGGTGGAGGTTGAGGAAACTGTGGACGTGGGGTCGTTTGCCCCAGAAGACATTCATGTTCCTCACATTTATGTAGATCGCGTGATACAGAGGGGAAAGTATGAGAAAGGAATTGAGCACGTAACAATCGGGGAGATGAAGATGGAAAAGCTGGGACTTCGGATGATGAAAGGGCACGAATCATCAAACGGGCGGCTCTCGAATCTGAGGACAGCATGACGCCAACTTGGGCTTAGGGATCCCTCTCCTGGCCGGCAACTGCACCAGCCCCACCTTAACTGTTCAGCTTCACAGTGAAAATGGAATCCTTTTCCATCGAAAGAGGCGGCGGATGCAGACCTCATCAATGCGGGCAAGCAAACAGTCACCATTCTTCCCGGGGGCTCTTTTCTCTCCGGCGATGACTCATGTGCCGTGATCCGAGGGGGACACCTCCACCTGACCACGCTAGGAGCCATGCAGGTTTCCAAGTACGGTGACCTGGCGGTCTGGATGGTCCCCGGAAAGAACGTGAAGGGAACGGCGGTGCGATGGATCTGGTGTCCAGTGTCAGGACCAGAGGAGTGGTCACCATGGAGCACTGCCCCAAGGCCGACGACCCCCAAATCTGGGGGGAATGCACGATGCCCCTGACTGGGGAGCGGTGCGTGGGCCGGATCGTCGCGGAAGAGGCCGTGTTTGATGCGCACAAGCAGAAGGACTGACGCTGACTGCGCTCTGGGAGGGCCTGGCCGTGGAGGACATCAGGGAGGGCACGGGGCGCGCCTTGGCCGCCGCGCCCGACCTCAGGCCCTTGCGGCAGGCGGCCCCCTCACTGGGGAGGAGGCCTGGCTCCCCGAGGCTGTGTTTTCCACTTTAACCTCAGGATTTCATCCAGAGGAAGTGGGGGATCACTTTATCCAGTTCACAAGCAGTCCGACCAGTTTTCTCCTGGCATCTCAGGCTACAAAGACTTTGTTCTCGCAAGAGGGAAATGACTTTGAGAGAAACAAAAGAGGAACAGAGACGTGGACCTCGTGTGTTCTGTGGGTACTCAGAAAGCTCTGCTGCGGTCACTGAGGACATTGGCCGCCCTCTTCCCTGGGATGTTTAGGTGAAATCTGTGCAGCTCGAGATGACCCCGTAAGAAGGATTTCTCCCCTCAGGAATGAGTCAGGAATGTAGGGAGGATGAGGAGGGCGCGAACAGCTCCACCCAGAGTGGAGCTGAGGCACCGTCGCACTAGTACCGTGAAAAATGCACGAACATCAAAGTCCGTTTGTGATCCGAAGACACGCTGTCTGAATGAAAGATGTTTTTCCTTTGGCCTGTCTTTCTTCCTAATTTCTCTCAACTTTATTTTTTTTAAAGGTTTTATTTTATTTATCTTTAGAGAGAGGAAAAGGGAGGAAGAGAGAGAAGGAGATGACCCAGAATCAATTGGACCTTCTGGTTCGCGGGCCGGCGCTCAATCCACTGAGCCACACCCGCTAGGGCCTCTTTTGACCCTTCTGCTTTTCCTTTTGTGGCCTTTCATTTTGTGACTAAAGTCTGTTTCCCTGCAGCCTCACCTTCTCCAACCCCACATGTCTCCTCCTTGTTGCTATATCGGTGTCCCCAGAAGGAAAGCAAGTCCTCCTCAGGGGGACAGGGACCCGGTAATGGGAGGTACTGAAGGGGGAGAGACGGTTGGTCTGACATGCCGGCAGGAAGTTTCCTCCATAAATAGTCCACCTGTGTGTTGCCAAGGCTGTGGCTTCCGACAGGAGGAGTTCTGGAAACCTAGCCCATGGACCGAGATGGGTTTTCTCATCTTAACTCATAGTGTTCCGGCGTCACCCCGAACAGACACTTAGATCCTGCCTCTCTGTTGTGGAGCCCAGTCCGGCCTGTTGTTCATACTCTCTTATAACCCAAGAGCGCCTGTGAGGTGTTTTATCCTGACTCCTTAGTGTCAAAGACAAAAGAGAAAAAAGTGAGTTTATGTGTGTGTGTCTGGGGAGTGGTGGGGGTGTTAAAACCTGACACGGAGCGGGCACTTCCTAAGCACAGCTCTAGGGGGCGCACAACCAGCATGAGCCCCTTGGGGAAGAGCAGGAAATTCCAGCTGGACAAGGAAGGCTTTTCAGGGAGGCCCTATTGAAGCCTCACCCCCAAAGAAGGGACAGATCCTGGAATGGAGAGGTGGGAGACAGTGCTCACTGAGGGGGCCGTTTGGGGGTGTTGGGGGGAAGTGGCCAGGGACCATGACCAGATAGGGGTGGGTGGCATGGAATGTCACTGAGTGGACAGGGGCACCTTTGGGGGCTTCTGGGCAGATATGCCGTGGGTGTCAGGAGAACCTTCCATCAGCAGCATGGAACGGGCAGAGGTTCCAGCGCAGACAAGTTACAGGGCTACTAAGCAGGAGAAAGGAGGAAAAGGATTGAGTTTCCTGTCCTCGTGCAAGGAAGTCACACCTACGGGACAAAAACGGACAAGGTTAACAGACCTACAGGATTCCCTTCAGGTTTCAAGCATGCACCCTGAGTGTCCTTCAGCGTGACCAGGGTCACATCCATGACCGGGCCAGGCGCTGCCGGGAAGGCTCAGGTGCCACCCAGAGCCTGGGGAAGAGATGGCAGCCCTCCTGGCCGGGCACATTTGGGGAGGGGTATGAATTAGGGCCCGACACCTGCCCTGGGACAGGATAGGGCGAGGGAGCTGCCGAGACATCTGGCCCCTGATGGGGCGGACTCAGAAATGGGGTGAAGCGGGAAGCCTTATGCGGCCCGCCTGGCTCAGAGGGACGGCGTGTTCCATCGGCCCCGGGGGAGTCCTGTGTGGCCCACGTCTCCAGGCACGGCTGCAGGCACCCCGCATGCCAGCACGCTCCCACGGTCAGGTCTAGGGGCAGGGATCCGGGACCCCAGGGTCTCCTAAGCCCCCACCACTGCCTTTCTAGAAAGGGACCTGCCAGAGCTGGGCAGCCCAGGGCCCCACCCACATGACAAGCAGGAGAAGGGAGCCCTGCTCAGGAGGCCATGGGCAAAAAGCCGAGCCCTCTGGGAGGGGAGCTCTGGGCTCTGGGAGGTGGGTCCTGGGGTCCTTTCCCAGGCCTCCTGGACTAGGACTTCTGAAAGACCAGGGCTCAGTCCCCTTTCTCTCCTCCCCACCTCCGGCCAGGCCTCTGCACAGTGTGCTGGGGAAGGCTAGTATTGTCCTGGCAGGGTGGCAGCTTGCTTCGGACCTTGCACAGATACCGTGCTCACAGGCCTTAGTTTCTGCTTCTGTGAAATGGGAACCGAGGATCAGCTGCTGCAGGATCCTCTATCAGGTTCCCCCGCGCCCCACGCAGGCCTGCCTCAGTGGCTTGCTGCCTCAGTGGCATTGCCTAATGGGCCTACTCTATCATTCTCTCTACACCCAGGAGACCCCAATAAAATCTTTGAACTGACAGTTGCACAAAGAAAAGCAAACAGTGAACATGACTTCAGGGGACCAATCAGTCCCCCTGGCCCCTCAGTGGACAGGGCAGTGGCACACACAGGCCCAGAGGGCTGCCTGGGCCCGAGGCCGTCCCCGTGTGTCAGCCAAGCCGTGGAGCTCCACTCCAGGAATGTGTTGATTATAGTCACCTGTGCGCTCCTGGCTGCACTATTGCCTCCTTGTCGTGGCCTCACTGGCCTTTCCCAAGCCTTTCATGGGTCTGTGGCCTGTATCCTCATGGTTCCACCGCTTCCTGACGACTGTGACCTCCCCTGACCCAGACTCCCAAATGGCTTCTGTCTGGGCTCCTTCCAACAACAGCTGCTGCAGCTGCAACCTCCTGTCTTAGCAGGTCCAGTCCTGAGTGGAACTTCTGATGGGCCCAGGGCATTGTTTTGTGGCAGGTGAAGTCATAGGTTAAAGGTTAGTCTCAGGATTAATTAGGTGTTCAATTCACTAAGGCCCATGGTCACAGGTCTAAAGCACAGCTATTTAACAGCTGACCTTTGAGCAGGATTGTGGGTAGGGCAGGCAATGTCCTTGACCCATAGTGTATAATAGAGAATCATATTAGGCCTGCTAAAGGAACAAATATATACATATTTATATATATATATTTTTTTATTTAAAGGAACAAATATACATATACACCTATGTATATGTACATATACACACTATGTGTAAATGCATGTGTAGTTATGTACAGACATACGTGTATGTATGTGTGTGTACTGGTTTTGCAATAATGAGGGAAATGTACACAGAAGTGGAAGAGTTGGCCCCGTGCTTTAGAAACAGAAAAATGAGTTAGTAATCACGCTCCTGTTGTTAAAATCCCACAGGAAAGGAAAATGAAGAGGTTCTATCTCATTCTCTTCTTTATAATGAAAGCCAGGAAGTAACCTAAATGTATAACGATAAACTAATCTCCAAGTAAATGATGGTGTATGAGTTTTTCTCAAAAGCCTTTTTACAGTTGTTATTATATTGCTTTGACAATTAAAACATCAAGAGGTCGTTTGGGAATACAAAGAGGTCCAGGAAGATAGTTTCCTTGGTGGAGTCGACATTTGCAGGGCTAATGAGTGTTTTTCACAGCGGCCTCGGTCTTTAAGCGGCTGTGGGTAAAATCCCATTTTTATAGACCTCGCCATTGCTAGGGCTGAGGCCCCAATCATGTCCCTGCCCGCAGCCCTCTCTCTCTTTCTTTTTTAAACCACTAACCAGGTCTTGTGGATAAGAACTCGGGCTCTGGAATTAGATGACTTGGGTAAAACCCTGGCTCTGGGACTGTGGCTCAGTGTCTCTGCCCCACTGAGCCCGGTGTCTGTCTGTAGCATCAGGAAGGGCGAGTGGCATCAGGAAGGGCGAGCGCCCTGCTCCTGGGCACTGCTCAGCGGAGCGAGCGCTGGCCCAGCCCCGGCAGCTGCTGCGGTCAGCTGGGTGTCATCCGTCCCACGCTGACACCCCGGGAATATGGGGGCAAGGCAGACCTCGGGCCTAGGAGTCCTGAGACCGAGGTGGGTCCCTGGCCGTGGGACTCTGGGATATCATGGGGCGACTGTGAAGGTTCTCAGTGACACGCGAGGTCCAGGGTTACTGTAAAGATGAGCGGGATCATCGGTGGGAAATGACGCCGAAAGCTGGAAAGGGCTTCTCGAATGGCAGTGTACGCAACCGTCACCCCTGCCGGCCCTGCGGTTCACGAGGCCCCCTCCCACCGTCTCCTTCAGACCCGCCGGCCCGGGGCCCGGGGCTGGACTTGGGGCTCCGGTCTTCAGAGGAGGAAACCGAGGCCCTCAGCTTCACGCTCCTGGGCCCGCCCGGGCCCCGGCAGAGGTCCCAGCGGGGTCCCCGTGCAGAGCCACAGCCCTCCAGTGACCGCTCTCTTTCCTCTCTCTGTCTCAGGGCACAGCGTGGATCCTGGCCTGGCCGGTCTGCTGGGGCGACGGGCACCGCGCTCCAAACAGCCTTTCATGGTCACTTTTTTCAGGGAGAGCCCCAGCCCCATCCGAGTGCCTCGGGCAGTGAGGTCCCTGAGGAGGAGGCTGCCGAAAAAAACCAACGAGCTGCCGCAGCCGAACAAGCTCCCGGGGATCTTCGGTGAGGGCCGGGGCGGCCTGGGTCTCGGGCCCGCGGGCTCTTGGCCGAGGACCAGTGGTGGCAACAGAATCTTCTGGCCTCAGAAGGGGTCAGGCTGATGGGCACCCTCCAGCCACCTCTCCTGACACCCTCCTTTGCCCCGTGCCCCCTGTGGACCGGCCACTGCGCTGGGTCTCGGGCCTCCCTGCCACCCGGAAGTCCCTTCTCTGCCCTCCCCCGGCTGCCCAGGCCTTCCCAGACGCCTCCGTCAGGGTCGGGTGCCCGCACCCGGGCAGCACGGCGCCTGTGGCCCTCGGCTCTCTCCCAGGCACCCTGCAGGATGCACAGCCAGTGAGGCAAAGTTGTCCCCACCAGGCGGAGACCCTCAGGATCAGGGTCGGGCCTGCCCTGCCCATGTGCCTCCCTTTCCCTCATGGGATCGGCCCCTTGGCTGGCTCAGCGTGAGCCACTTGACCTGTGGGATGGGCGTGGCAGGACAGCGGGGCGAGGGCAGGACGTGTCTCGGCGGAAAGCAGGAGGCGCCCGAGCCTGAGCCGTCTATCAGAGTATCAGGAGGCCCACAGGCTGAAGTTGGGGAGGGGCCGGGCTGAGCACAGGGCAGCTCTGGAGCCATCTGGAGCCATCGGAGGTTGTTGAGTTGGGTCATGGCACCAGCAGAGCTGCAGGGATGGGCTTCATGCGGCCAAACGGTTTAGTTTCCCATCATTCCTTCATTCCCCACACGTGCCCATCAGGGCATCCCCTGCCCCGGGAGCCCCTTTGGCAGCTGCTCAGAGCAGGGCCCCAGAAAAGACCCTGTGCCATCTGTCCCCTGCAGATGACGTCCACGGCTCCCACGGTCGGCAGGTGTGCCGTCGGCACGAGCTCTATGTCAGCTTCCGGGACCTCGGCTGGCTGGTAATTGCTACTCTCCCCTCACTTTCTTAGATGACAATCTCCACCTCAAGGTTGTAAGTGGCTCCAGGAGGAGGGAGAATTATGGGGAATCTTATTTTCTCATGTATTATTGTTGTCTGTGTTTTCCATGTTTTGTAAAACGAGAATGTGTTACTTTCATTGTGAAAAAGTGTTTTTTGGTAAAACCCATGAAAATGGAGATAACCTGAGTCCTGAGCCATAAAATGTCAAGAGTTACAATAGGGAAACCGCAGCCAGGGTGGCAGTGCCTCTGTGCCTTTGCTGCGGCGGCAGCGGCAGCACCCATGGGCCGTGGGGGGCAGGCTGGGAGGACAGTGCCGAGTGCTGATGGCAGGTGGCGGGAACAGAGCTTGTTTCCAGTCCTGTCTGCTGAGGGTCTTGCAGTGGATGTCAGGCTTTTGGGGGGCTGCCCCAGGAGGGGCTCAAGGGTGGGTTGGCAGGTCCCTGAGGCTGAGTGAGGGAGGGTGAGGGGCAGCCCTGAGTTTTCTTGTGACCCGTGCTGGGTGGAGAAGGGGCTTGGGAGGGGCCACATGGGTGGGACTCACCTTCTTCCTTCTGCCCACCCAGGACTGGGTCATCGCCCCCCAAGGCTACTCAGCCTATTACTGTGAGGGGGAGTGCTCCTTCCCGCTGGACTCCTGCATGAATGCCACCAACCACGCCATCGTGCAGTCCCTGGTCAGTACCCAACCTACGTGCCTGGACCCCAGGGGAAGGGTGCCCTGAGGGGAGGGACTCAGACAGCAGGGGGTGAATGGGAGCACCTGCTGAGGTTTTGAGGGAGGTTCAGTCCCACAGAGTCTCTCCGGTCGCCGCAGATGAAGAAACAAACTGCATCAGACACGATTTGCCGGACAGGAGAGGGCGTGGCGATTCCCTTCAGTGGATAGTGCCCCCAGCCCTTGTCTTGAAGTGGCTTTTATTGAGTTTAGCTCATATAGGGATACATAGAATGCACATGAAGCTCATTAATCAATGTTAAAGGGTAATGATTAAAGGAAGGAGATATGGTTTAAGGATAACAGTAAAGGGATTACAAGAGTCTTTCTGATTCAGGGTCAGGTAAACTGAGTCATGCCGATTTCAGCCCTGAAACCTGGGAAAATAATCTCATCCTATGCTCGAACCCGAAACATCAGTACTCATTAACTCAAGGGCATTCTTAATAAAGCAGGGTTCATAGGATTTAATGCATTCCTTTTCCAGGCCTAATTGTCCCCAGGAACTGCCCGATCCAGTTTAGGGCTGTACCTGCCTCTAGTGTTGTTTCAAGCCTGAGTCAGGCGTGGGGAGCGGAGCAGCCAAGAGATGAGACTTCTTTCAGACAGAATGAGGACTCCGGCCATGACAAAGCCGGGGGGGCGGGTCTTTTGCCCCTTCTCCGTGTCCTCCAAGTCCCTCCCTGATGGCCCCTGTGGGACCGTGCCTGTCTTCGGTTGCCCCTGCCATCCTGGGGTCTTACCTGTCACTGAGTCACCAGCCATCCTCCAGGGCCAAGCAGGGTGATGTGAGGGAGGCAGGGGCCTCCCAGGGGGACAGGTTTTGTCTCCTCAGTGGCCTGTTTTCCCAAGGCCTCCTTGCTCAGCTCCAGCCTTGGGGCCCTCTTGCCTGTTGGCGAGGCCATGGTGCCTGAAACCAAGCAGGACAGTTCCCAACAGGGACTCAGGGAGGCTTCTCCACATGGAACCGTGACTGTGTGCACATGTAGTTAAGTTCCCTGTGTGGCCACACTGTACACAGACTCATTGCTGGTGCACACATGTGCACACACGCAGGTACGTGTGGTGGGACCCAGACTCATAGAGGCAGCCTGCTTGTGGTCACTCGCACACACACACAACCCCCAGATGTACATCCCACCTGGGCACCTGTGTGCTCTGAACACACGTGCCCCTGTGTACGCTGGATTGTTCAACCTCCTGTGACATGTGCACACGGGGTGAGACTCAGGCATGTGTGTCCACCCACCCTCTCCACAGCGAGTGCGGTGAGTCACCGGTGAGCCCTTGCGCACAGGGCTCTTCTGAGCGTGAGCTCCCCCTTTGCTTCACTCCCTGTTGGCCCTTTCTCCTGGTCCTCCCCGCTCCTGTTCCCACAGGTGGTGTGGCCTTTGATGCTCCGGTGCCTGGAGTAACTTTAATGCCGAAAAATAATTTTTATGAGAACTATTGCTGCTTGCTTATTGCTCAGTGTTGTGTGTGTGTGTGTGTGTGTGTGTGTGTGTGCGTGTGTGTGTGTGTGGAGACTTCCTTCTAGAACATTGACCTGGACTCCTAGTTCCTAGCATGCCCGAGCCTTACGTTGACGTAGTCAGAGGTTGGCAAGGTGATGCCTTAGGGCGAGAGGAGATGGATGTACGGCCATTTGCTGTTGAGACCGTGCACGGCCTCCTTTCTCAATGTCAGATGGGATTTGCTGGACCCCGGGGGCTGCCTTCCTCAGTGAAACTCAGGGGTGACAGGCCGTGTGTGACGGCCACCCAGGCCTCCCGTCCTTCATGGATGTGTGTCTCCCGGGCCCTGTGCGGGGTGTGGGTGAGGACTGCACCTCCAGGGCTGCCCCTCCCCCCGCCAACACCTCTGTCCAGGCTTTAGGTCCCACTGTTGGTCAGCAGGAGCGAGTGCTCAGGCTGTCCTGGGTGCAAACAGGGCAGCAGCTGCCTTCTCGGGGGAGCGGGGGCTGTCACTGACACACAAGCCAGGGGCACCGGGCCTCAGCATGAGGAGGGAGACGTTCCAGGCAGAAGCAGCGGGTGCAGAGGCCCCAGGACAGGAGCAGCTGGCGGGCCTGGCCTGCGGGGAGGCGGGGCTGGAGAGGAGCGAAGGAGGCCCCTGGGAGGTGACGCCGGGTGGGCAGGGGCCCCTAACACAGGCCTCAGGGTCCCTGGCAAGGTGGCAGGTGGGTGGATCTCATCCTAAGTAAACTGAGATGCCGTTGCAGAGTTTTAGGGAAGCAGTGTCAAAATCTGACTGACTCTCTGGAAGCATTTTCCTGGCTGTGGTGAGCGGGCTGGACCACGGGTGGAGGGTCGAGGAGGCTGGGGGCAGTGAGGAGGCTGCTACAGTCACTACGGTCACCTGACAAGAAGACCAGGGTGGCTGGCAGGTGGTGAGAATAGCCAAGGCCCTGAATACGGTGGAGGCAGGGTGGCTCCCAGGATCGGGTCGGGAGGGAAAAGGGGAGGAACCAGGGGCCTCTAGGGGAAGGCTGAGCCAACATGTGGGTGAGGCCCGTGGGGAAGAGTTGTTGGGGTAGGAGGGGGGTGGGAGTCGGTCATCTGCTTCCGACACCACACATTTGAGTCCCATTGAGACCCCATGTGGCCAAGCTGGGTGGGCAGCTGGATCCCAGAGTCTGGAGAAGAGAGGAAGCCAGGCCGGAGCTCTGAACTGAGAGATGTGGCCTGCATAGCTGGTCTTTGAGTCCTTAGAACAGGTGAGATTCTCCAGGAAGATGCAGGCATAGGAGAGGAGAGGCTATGAGGACGGGCTGCCCCTGTGGAGGGGCCTGGGAAGGAAGGGGAGACTCGGGGAGGCTGGGGGCGTGATGTGAGGGGAACTTGAGGTGTCCTAGGGACCTAGAGAAGGAGAGTGTCCCTCCAGGCTCACCCTTTGGGCCATTATCCACACAGCAGCTATGGGGGCAGGGGGGGGGGGTCGTCTCACTAAAGCAAAATCTGGCCCCATCCGTGGCTGAGAAACTTCCCTTCACTTCCCGCCGTCTTCAGGAGGAAGTCTGAGTCCTCCAGCACAGTCTGGGGCCCCTCGTTAGCTGCTCTGCCGACCCCGCCAACACCTATAGCACACATCCCGCTGCCCTCCTCTCCTTGCACCTGCTCAGGGCCAGCATGTGCCGCAGGTTTTTCACCTCCCTGCCTTCCTGCCTTTGCACTTGCCATTCCACCTGGAGGGCCTCCTCCGCCCTGGGCCCAGCTAACTCCTGACCACCCTGCGAGCCTCGCCCGTGGTCCTTCCCTGCCAGGGGTGGTCACCAGCGCTGATGCGCGCGCAGCGCTGGGGGTCTGCTGTGATTGTTGTGCCACTTTAGTAGGTCCTGGTTGTCTATCATAGTGTCTCCCTGTGTCACATTCCCTCTCCACCAAGGATGAGAGCAGGGACCATACCTAAGACATTTCTGTGCTCCCTGTCCTGGCACGGCAGTGACAAGGCATGTGCATCAGATACATTTGTTTTGGAAGGGAAAAATACCAGCATACCCATTTAGCAGAGTAGAAAACTGAGGTCCACAGATGTGCGATTTATACCCACAGTAACAGAGCCTCTGATTTGGTCTCCTAGTGTCTCAAAAGCAAACAGAATGGAATGGCACATTAGGCTCTGCACATCGACCTGTTTGGTGCCACGTGGAATAAAAGGCAGCTTCTCTTTCTGTCATTGATCTGACAATGCTCTGGTCCTGGGTGGAGTCGCAGGAAGGCAGCATCCCCACCCTCCTTGGGACTCTCCAGTGTCCCAAGTCAGGAAAGGCCTCCACGGTTTTTAGCCACTTCGAGCCCCATCATGACTGGCACACAGGGCGGTGTTGCCTGGTTCCTTTCACATGAGCCTATGAATGCCAAGGCCAAACATCACATGTGGAGGCTGGGAAGTTGGGGAGCAGCGGCCCCCACGTCCCAGTCTGGCTGGACGTCCCCTCAGAGGCCTCGGCTCCCCAGCGGGCCGCAGAGAGGCTCTGGACCCCAAGCCAGCCCAGTGCCCTGCCGACAGTCCTCCTGGCAGGCGGGCTCAGAGCCGGGGCTTTGGGGACAAGGCATTGGGGAACGGGGACCAGGCTGCCGGACGGGTTCCCCCATAGGACAGCTGCATCCAGGTCCTGCTCTGCAGCCTCCGTGAGGACTGGGTGGTTCTGGGCCATCGGAGCGACCACGCACATGCGCCCGTGCACACATACAAACACACATGTGGAAATAGGTTTCCTTTTCCCTGCTGCCCCCTGTAGCTTGGGGCTGCCTTTTGGGCCGTCGGTTTGGGGCCCTGACGAGGAGCCCAGTGTAAACCCAGCTCCTGCTGCCAAGTCCCAGGATAAATATTTGTGTGGAGGCTGAAATAGCTCCTCAGTCAGGTTCAGTCAGGTGGGTGAGTCTGTTCAGGGGGAGGGCGCAGGATCAGCGCCTGTGGTTCCAAGTCCTGCAGCAGCTCGCGTGGCCGTGTGCCCTCGGTTTCTCCACCGGCCAGAACGAGACTTGCCTTAGAAGCTGCTACGAGCGGCGAAAGTGCTCTGGGAAATAACGGTGTTGAGCACCCAAGGGCGACCCTGGAAGCCTGGGCTTTATCCAGTTGTTCCACGAACACTCGCTGGATCCCAGGAGGGGGACCCAGACAGTAAACAGTGAAGGTGGATGAGACATGATCAGGGACGTTATGGAAGCACAGAGAAGAGGGAGGAGTGGAGGGGACCCTGGAAGGGACCCTAGAGGCTCCAGAGTCTCAGGCCGAGGGACGTGCCAGCAGTGCATTGTGTGCTGGGGACCAGCAGGGTCTGAGGGTTCGAGGGGCGTGGGTGTGGCAGGGAGCAGGCAGGTACCTAGGCTGTGCCCTAAGGGTCTCAGGGCTGGGAAGGGAAGGGGTCACGGAGGGCAGATTTTCTGTGACACCTGCGCTGGCTGCAGGTCTGTGGAGCAGGGGAGGGGCAGGCAGGAGCTGGGGGCCCGGGCTGGGCGGGCCCTGGGAGAAGTCCGTGGTGCTCACGCCTCTGCCTGCCGCCCTCCTCCCTGGCCAGGTGCACCTGATGAAGCCAGACACTGTCCCCAAGGCGTGCTGCGCGCCCACCAAGTTGAGCGCCACCTCCGTGCTCTACTACGACAGCAGCAACAACGTCATCCTGCGCAAACACCGCAACATGGTGGTCAAGGCCTGCGGCTGCCACTGAGGCCCCGCCCCCGGCCGCGGCAGCGCCTCCCACCGGACCAGCCCCTCCCCAGAAGCTGAGACCCGCAAACCCAGCCAGACCACAGACAGGACTGGCACAGAGTCCTCTGAGATCCACATGTCCATGCCCCTTCTTCCTCCCTGCCTGGGCTGGGTCCTTTCAGGCCCCCTTGACACTTCCACTGCCTGAGACTGTGATAGATTCTGGCCTCCAGTCCTGGTGGTCTCAGTCATCAAGCTGGATTCTGTCCCAGCCCTCGCCCTTTTGGGGTACTTTGGGGTTGGCACAAAAGCCCTGTCTGAGGACCTGCCCTTGCTCACTGCTGGCCCAGGCTGTGGACAGACGTGGAATGACCTGAGAGGCACCTGGAGCCCAAGATGGCCATGCAGGCCCTCTGCTATCCATTCCAGGTTTGGGGATATATAGATGGGCCTGGCCCACCTCCGGTTGCCTGCCCTTCTCAGGGGCAAACCTAGGCATTTCTGGGCACTTCTGTTAAAGAGCATGGACTTGCCCCCTGTGTTTTCTGTTTGCAGATCTGAGTTACCAAACTGCTGGCCACGGGGAGGCGGGCGGGCAACTCCAGAAAGAGCCGAATGAACAACATGGTTTAGGGCTAAGACCAATGACATTTATCTTCTCTCTTCCTGTCCTTGATCTGTCTCTGCTTTTTGGGGAAGACGTTCAGTACATTGAAATTTTGCCTTTGGAGAAACAAGAATTCTCTGTGGTTTCACTGACCCATCTGTCTTCGCCATGTTGAACCATTGGGAGTTCAGCGTGGCAGGAAAGTTATCTTTTTACTAAGCCAAGTATACGTTGGGTGGCCCAGGATGACAGTGCCCAGCACAGATGACATAATTTTCCTTTCCCTTCTACACGGCAGACATCAATAATCAACCTTGATATTTTTACTCCCAGATCTGGATAGAATGTCAATGTGATCAGCACGGAACTCCAGGCAGCCACTGCCAGCACATTAGAGATGGAAAACTCTTTGCCATCTCCTGCTAAGGAGCAATCCATTCCACCCAGAGCAACGTGTCTGTGATACTGGGTGGCCTGTGGCCAGGTGTGGGACCAGGACAGGGACTTGTCAGCACCTGTTGTGTCCATAAATTGTCAAAAACAAGCTGGTCACCAAAGTCTGCGTCATCCCGTGTGCCCAGGAGCCCCATCCTGTTTTCTTGGCTCCTGTGAGCCAAAGAAAAGGCCCCTGTCCCAGGGGAGTGACAGGCAGTAATTAGGATGAGCTGGGTGGGGAGGTTCCCGGAAACCACTGTTCTCCTTGGAGCAGCACAGGCAGTTGGAGTGTTTATTTGATTTCTGACTTGCTAAACCTGTAATTTACCTGCTGGCGCAGACAGAGTCCAGCTGCCCGAATCCTGAAATACTGTGTCATTAATAGCAGATCCTGGGCCCGCCCCAACCCACAGGCACGGCCCACAGAGGCAGAACGACCCGTGTGTTCAAGGACGCGCATCTGTGGGGTTCACTCTGCACGCTGAGGACAGGCTCTGGGAGAGCAGGCCTGGAGCAGGTGGGGGTGGAGGCTGGGGCCGTGCTGCAGGACAGCAGCCTCCACACCTGGACCGGGGCGGGGGTGCGGCGCTGGGAGTGAGTGTGGAGGAAGAGACCCTCCCACAGGACCATACTGACAGGTAGCGAGTTCTTCATCAGTGTAGGGATCTAAGTTTTGGCCTAGACGTCCGGAGACCTGACTTGTAGGTGGCTTCCTTCCTCCTGAGGGCCTCATTTCCTATCTTTAACATGCTCTCGAAAAGGGCCTTCAGCCAAGAAGTCTGTGTCTGAGCACTGATTCCTAGATGCAGCCTCATAACGCTGAACTCCAAGCTCTGGTGGCCATCACAAATCCGAGTCATGAACCAGGTGGCTGTCATGAATTGGCACATAACATGGAACCTATTTGCCATTCTAGTCCTTATGTAACAGTCCTCTCTTCCCAACATCAAGGATTGCCTTTTAGGTAACTGCAAATTTAAAATTAGCCAATTATTTTGACAACTATTTCTTATTTCCCCTGGTATCTTTAGTGCCCAGCAATGGCCTGGCATAGGGAGGGCTGCACCAGAAATGTCTGTCAGATTACCCACAAGTTTGTAGATAGGATATACACCTTATCAGTCAAGCTGTGCACAGCAGGAATGAATAGGAGTTGCAGGACAATTGAAAAGCAGTAAGCTTAACTGCCTGGCCATCTGACTTCCAGCAACTTCTGATATTTAATCACCAAATTAAACAGAAAAAGCCCCAAGCAGTGAAATAATTGTGGGCACAAAGCCCACGCATTTTACCGCATGAGTTACCTTCTTTGCTGACCCAAGCGTGGCAGCTGCAGTGGGTGGCCCAGGCTGGCAGGTACGCAGCACAAGAGGCCACTGTTTCCCTTTCTCCTGTCCCGGACATGGCTTGTTTACCTAGTTACACCGGACCAGAAGGATAAATAAGGATGGCCAGTGCACACCCGTGAAATGACAGCAATGAAAAGTCATTGACAGTTGACAGGAAGGGAGAGCACATGGAAAAACAGGCTAAGGAGAAATGTATGTCAGCCTTGGTATTTGTAGTGCAATGTTGGCCTCAAGATCCAAGTTGTCTTCTAAGGTAGGGAAGTCACATGTTCTGGAAATATCCCTAAGAAATAGGAAAGAGGCAGAATAGCAAGAGTACAGATTGGGGAGCCAAATAGATTTGAATCCTGGTTCTTCCTCCACATAACAGGATATTGGGTCTTTCCTTCCAGGCTGTTATAAGGATCAGATATGTACATAAACATTTTGGACAATGTCAGGTTAATAAATGCTGAACAGCTGGCACCTGCTGATATTATAAATGAATTTGCTAATTTTGAGCCCCTTCTATGCTTGTCCACTAAACCTCCTCCCAGAATGTGTCCTGTGGGTGACGGTGTATTTATTTCAGAGCTGGGCTTCTCCTTAAAGTATCTGCAAACTGTAATCGTTCAAGGGCAGGACTTGAATTTTCACCTGCTTGAAAGGCCTGAGGCAAGTGTCCGGTGTTGCCTGCAATGGTCAGGGCTGTGCAGTTTCACTGTGTTCCCTGACACGGGGATCCCACTGTCCTGTACAGGGCGCTCAGTGCCCAACAAGTGCCTCTGAGCAATTTGGTTTATTTAATGTACGTACCACATCTTAAAAAAATTTTTTTTATTTATTGATTTTAGGTAGAAAGAAGAAGGGGGCGAGAGAGAGGGAAACATTGATTTGTTGTTCCATTTATTCAGGCATGCATTGGTGTATGTGCCCTGACCAGGGACTGAACCTGCAACCTTGGCATATCTGGACGATGCTCTAAATGAGCTACCTGGGCAAGGACTCTGAGCAATCTGAACAAGGATTGGTTCTTCCCAGGTTTTCCTTCTTATGCAAAGGTCTTGTGCAAACTCTTGGCCCTTTTTAAAAAATGTGTTTATTTACTATAAAAATAATGCAGTTTTGGAAAGAAGTTTAAATAAAAACAAACAAAAAAATACAAGTCACCATAGTCCTAGGACTCAGATAAACACACTATTAATAATATTTTGTGAATTTATTTCTAGTTTTTTTCCTCTTAGAATAAACATATATAGAGGTTTACATTTTATAGATAGGTATTTTTACAAGATTAGTATCGTATTGTATTAAACTACTTTGAGATATGCTTTTCCCACTTTCTTATATGGTGAAAATTTCCCTGTTAATAAATATTTTTTGAACACATGGCTTTCTGGTTTTCTATCACCTGAACTGAGACTTCAGTCTTCACCCCTAAAGAAGTACGTCCCACAACTTCCCTGGAGGTTTGCTGCAAGGCTGCCGTGACTGTGGCGAATGCACGGCGCCAGCAGCACCTGAGGCAGATAAGCTGTCAGAGAGGAAACTCCAGCAGCCACAGGACTGTTCCCAGGGCCACAGCCCTGGGTGTCTCCCTTGGTGCGGCTGTCAGAGGGCCAGTGCAAGGGCTGGGCCCAGCCCTAAAGGACCTAGGGAATGAACTGGCAAAACCAGGCCCATGTCCTTGGTCCTGGAGCAACAGCAACGTGGACAAAGGAGGCCGTCTCAGGTGGGAGCCAGGCAGTCCTAGGAAAGCAGCTTTGACCTTCAGGCTGCAGCAAAGGCCCCACAGCGCCCTCCTGAGCGACGAGGGTCACTGCTGTGCTGAGTAGTTGAAGTTGGCAGCCAGGGTACTGTCCCCAAGCTGTGAGGCCTTCCTGCTGCCTGGCACGGCCGGGCCATGGGTCCCCCCCACCACAGACTGAGCCTAGAGCCCCGGAAAGCTCCCAAGACTCATTGTGATGGGGGTGGGAGACAGGCCAAGCTTCTGGTCACAGCTCTGCCACCTTGTCCCAGGGGACCTTCACAGTCATGTCCCAAACCTTGGTTTACCTCTGAAGAGGGTTCCGGGGCGGACACAGTGAGATCACACCAGTGGACACCCTGGTAGGCCCCTGCGAGGGGCAGTGGCACCAATGACTCCAAACCTGCTGGGCTTTCCGCACTTTGGAGTCAGCCTCAACCTCCTCAGGCCTTCAGGGAAGAGTGGCAAGTGGCAGGGTCACCATTGCGAGTCGGTCCTCTTTCAGGCTGGGGGAGCTAAATTCTTCACTTTTCCTGGTTCCTGTAAAAGCCCTGAAGTCGCTGCCATCATCCCCACTTCACCAAAGCCTGTCCACCCCTGTGCCTGACCTGCAGGGGCTACAGTGTACACCGATGGGGCTCTCTGCTTGGAGGGTCTTGCTCAGAAGCTCTGGGGTAACCGTGGTACATCCCAGCCACAAGGAGACAGAAACCTGGCCACCTCCAGCAGAGGGCGCTCAGCCAAAGGCTGGGAGTCGGTCTGCCCGGGGAGCCAGAGGCAGAGCCAGAATGCCACCACCCCTCAGCAGGAGCTATCCCAGGAGCATGGCCGGAGGGCAGCAGGCCCCTCTCGCCTCCTGTAGATCTGAATGGCGTGGGCAGAGGGCTCAGTCCCTGCTCAGAGCCCTCCACAGCTGAAGGATCTTCAAAGCCACCAGCCAAACCAAACAAGGAAGGGCAGTGGAGAGAAGCCAGCCCATCTTGGCTCCAAGCATTGGCTGCACACCGTAGGGCCAAGGCTCAGCGTGGGGGTGGGACCATGTGCCTCATTCAGGGGTCGGCAAGCTTTCTGTGAAGGTTCAGGTAGTATATGTTTTTGGGATTGTGCTGGTTAACTTTATGTGTCAACTTGGCTAGGTCATGGTATCCAGTTTTCAGTCAAACACCAGTCGAGACATTGCCGTGAAGGTATACTTCAGATGTGATTAACATTTAAATCAGTAGAGTTGAAATAAAGCAGATTACGCTCCATAATGTGGCTGGGCCTCATACAATCAGTTGAACGACTCAAGAGAGAAAAGACTGAGGTTGCCATTTTTTTTGGGGGGGGGGTGTTTATTATATCTGGTAAAATAAACTATGAGGAAACGTCCAAGAGTCACACTGGTGGGCCCAGGAGAGGCCCTGGCAGCAAAGGCCTAGGAAGGCCACGCCCAGCCACCCACGGTGGGGAAGGTGGCGTCTGTGCTGGCTCCGGGCCCGCGGCCGCGCTTGGGGAAGAGCCAGGGGAAGCCCAGACGGTCTGCAGAGGGGCTGCTCCAGGCTGACGCCGAGAAGGGCAGTGTCTTGGACCCCCGCTTAACAAGTGCTGTGTCCCTGGGGCAGCCGAATCTGGACCCGCAGGCGCAGTGTAGGGAAAGCACCTCTCACACGTACTCCCCACAGTCGGAGATGATCACCTTCTCCTTTGGCTTCCCGTCCTTGCTGCCCTGGGCCTTTGAGGGGAACAGAAGCGGGGAAACCAGGGAGGGAGGCTGAAGATTAAAGGGGGACTCGGGGACAAACGTCCCACCTCCCACTCCCAGCCTGAGCACAGGCAGCCTCCTCCGGAGCGGGCGAGCCCTCCCTCCAGGCCACAGGGCGCCTGCTCCCGCTGCCCCTCAGGGCTGTGCACTCAGGGCTGGGCAGTTACCCACCTCGATCTTTCGCAAGACATCCAGGCCTTCCGTGATCTCCCCAAATACCACATGCTTGCCGTCCAGCCAATCTGTCTTGTCACATGTCAGGAAGAACTGGGAGCCGTTGGTGTTTGGGCCAGAGTTGGCCATGGAGAGCAGGCCTGGGAGAGGGACAAGTGGCTCAGCCCCCTCCCTGGGCTTCCCGGCCAGGTTGACCCTGGGACAGACTGACCACGCGGATGCCTGTCTTCCACTCAATGACAGTCCATGGAATGGCGGGCAGGGTTGTTTCAATCATTTTATCCTGGCTTGTCCTTTCTTTCATTCGCTCCACGAATACTTACTGTCTGCTTTGTACAAGACCCTCATTGAGCTCTGGGGACACGGGTCCCAGCCCTGGTGGAGCGCAGTGTAGTGCAAAAGAGTCACTCAAAAGAGAACTGTGCTGTGACAGCCACGACAGAGGGAAGCCAGTGACAGGCAGCTGAACAGGGAATGGAAGCAGAGGTGCAGTCACACAGAGACTGTGTGTGTCATGCATGCTGGTGCCGCCATCATTGGAGGCTCTCTGGAGGAGGGGACATCTGAGTTTAGTGTAAAAGGCCCAGGTTTGGCGGGGGGTGCTGAGGGGCGTCACGAAAAGCTGCAGCCTGTCTGTGGCAGCGAGAAAGCCGCTCTTCAGGGCTGGGCCTCTGTACCGTGTGCTCCCCGGGGATGGGGACCGAGTCTCATTCTACGCTCAGTGCCACAGCAGAGCAGGGTGTCTGACACATAACAGACCAGCCCTGTGAGCATCTGTTTTAAATAGTCAAACATTTATTGCGTGTTTACTACGTGTCAGACGCTGTTCCAGGATACCACAGTGAAAAGGAAGCCTGCGTCCTGCCCTCAGGAGGCTGACATTCTCAGAGGGAGACAAAATAACATAGTTTCAGGTAGTAACTGTGTGACGAAAAATGGAGCTGACTCAAAGGAAGAGCAAGATGGTAGGAAAGCCCGTTAGAGAGTGAGGCCAGGGCAGGTCCCTCCGACGAGGTGACACCTGAAGGGAGGGTGACCCTGCAGAAACTGGAGGAACAGCACTCCAGGGCGGAGGCAGCACTGGCCGAGGCCCTCAGGGCAGTGAGGAACAGCAAGCCTGCGGGGGGGATGCAGAGAGGGCAGCAGCAGGTCAGTGAGCCTGGGGAGGTGCCGGGCCCAGGCTGGTCGGCCCTGCTGGACTGGATCCTACGGGCAATGTGGCCCCGGAACAGGTCAGCCAGCAGAATGATGGGACTGAATTTCTACCTGGAAGGATTGCTCTGACCATCTCAATATTAGACTATGAGGGGGAAGAGGCAAGAGTGGAACCGGAAGTGAGCTCAGAAGACATTGGTGGTAGAGCAGGGTGAAGAGTGGCTGGAGCAGGATGTGACTGAAGAGAGAAGGATCTGACATACGGGTGACTGAGGAGAGGGGTCAAGGATGAGTCCTAAGGGTCTGACTCCTCGGCCAGGTGGACAGTGGTGTCACTAACTGAAACAGGAAGAGGGGAGGAAGAGTTTGGAGAGACGAGCAAGAGCTGTTGGGCATGTAGAGCCATGGCGGGGGTCCAGGGGGAGAGGACAGGGAGAGAGGGGCCGGACACTGAACGCGGGAGTGACTGAAAGCCCAGGGACGGGTTTGCCTGGGCCAACGGTTCTCAGTGGGGTTGGTCCCATCCCTAGGAGTCCTTTGGAAACCTAAATGTTTTTGGTTATCAGACATGTTACAAGGTACGACTGGCATTAGTGTAGGGGGAGGCCTGAAATGCTAGGGGTCTGCACTTAATGACGAATTGTCCCATCTCCTCTAAGACTCTCAAGTGTCCTGCCAGACATGGGTGTGGATGATCGGTTTACAGCTGTCTGCACCTACAACCTAATTCCATTATACATTTAAGCTGAAAGTTGTTATTTGCAATTACTATGTAAATCAAGGCTGTAGGTCCACACACCCAGCTGCCTTTCCAGTTGCTGCAACTGAACATTCACTGTCATCTGGCATAGTTGTGCTTGAAGATTTACGTACAGAGATCCACATTCTTCTACCACAACTTATTTCCCTTTGATGTTCTCTTAGTTATAGAACAATATTTGTTTTTCAGTGGGTGGCTTAAACTTGGTTTGTAAAATAATTATATGGGCAGGTAGGATGTGTCACCTATGAATTCTGCTTCAGCACATTAAGGAGGGGCACTATAAACAATCGTTAGGAAAAAAGGGGCAACGGGCAATAGGCTTCTATGGAGAACAGGAAAGACAGCTCTGAGCCAGTTTGATTTTTAGGGGTCAGTTAAAGGAGGAGACAGCAAAGACTGAGAAAAAGTAGCCAATTAGATAAAAGGGAAACTAGAGGAGGGCGGAGTCCTGCCAGCCAAGACCAAGGGGTGAAGAGTGTAAATGCTGCCAGGAGATGCAATAAGATGAGGCTGATAACCGCTGTTGGCGTCTCCCGTAAGAGTGGACAGGTGGGGCTACAAGTCTGGCTAGAGGAGTGTGGAGAGGGCAGAAAGCAGGGAGTCTACCTAACTTTTTCAAGAAATTTTGCTTAGAAAGAGGACCAAACACATGGGTGAGCATTGAGGCGGGGAGGCATGAGTCAAAGGATGATTTTGGGCTGATACCACGTGCTTTTATGTTGATGGGCTGCTCTAGCAGAGCAGGGGAATGCAGTGTACAAGGGAGCAAGGCCAAGGGGAAGAACAAGCGCAGAAGCCAGGTCCCTAAGCAGGGGAGAGGGGATGGTGCAGGGAGACAGCTCATCCCCTGTGCCTGGAGGGAGGTCAGAGTGGGCCTGTGTGGAGAGACGCAGGAGGCCGAAGAGCTGAGGCAGAGGGTGATGTGGAGGTCTTGGGAGTGAAGGAAGGTATGGAACTGTTATCTCTGGGATTGAGCATTAACCAAGGTAACCTAGTAAGTCTGCCCAGGGCCGCCTGAGGAACTATGGTTCTAAACTTCAAGTGGGACCACTCAGCACAATTCTGTGTTTTTCTCTAGTTGCTGGGGGACCAACCACTGAGATCTGTTACTGGGTAATCCTAACAGAGCGCGGGGCAGTGGGGTTCAGGCATTAAGAGCTGATAATGGCAGACAACTGAATCTAGGTTAGGGGCTACAGGCAGCGTGGACACGGAGGGGGGACGGAGAGCGTATGAATGGGAGCAAGCTTACTCTGCTCTAGCCAGGCGGAACCCTCCTCTGTTCACCAGCTGGGTCTCCTCCAACCCCGACCCCTTGGCCAGAGCCACAGCCCGGCCTTCCGTCCTGCACAGCCACCCCGCCCCCGCCCCGCCCCACGCGTCACCACCCGCTGATCGCATCCAACCTGGTCCCGTGTGCTTGAGGATGAAGTTTTCATCATCAAACTTCTTCCCGTAGATGGACTTGCCCCCGGTGCCGTTGTGGTTCGTGAAATCGCCGCCCTGGCACATGAACTGGGGGATGATGCGGTGGAAGCTGCTCCCCTTGAAGCCAAAGCCCTTCTCATGGGTGCACAGGCAACGGAAATTCTCTGGGGTTGGGAAAGGAAAAGGAGCTCAGGCTAAAAAACGAAAGAAACTAAAACCTCCCTCTAACTACACTCTGAAAACCATATTTGATTAAATTTTCCTGTTAGCTTTTGTGCTACTGACACAAAGGACTACAGGGGATTCTGGCTGAAGAAGGGGGAGTGAGTACATGCACTCTATCTAGCTCTGCTCTGCACTAAATTGGTGGTAATTTTTTTAAAAAAGAAAAACCAAACAGGATCTTAGAAGAAACACCTCTAAAAGTAAATAAATAAAATCTAAAAAGGAAAAAAAAAAAAGGAAGACAACAGAGGTGGCCACACAGAGGTGAAAACAAGAGACCCCGCGACAACCGCTGTGCGCGGGCCTGGAGAGCAGCTGCTGGAGCACATCGCAAGGCTCCGGGGGAGCGGCTCCAAGAGGGTGAAACTGGCAGAGTATCTGCTGTGAGAGGGTTAGACAGGCAGGAGAATTTGGGAGGGAATCAGGAATAAGTGCATAGAAGACTAGGCAAATGTGAAAGCAAGACAACTATGAATTCCAGGGAAAACGAAATACTTTGCATAAAAGTTATCATAGTGTGATGCTTCCTTACATTGTTAGAATAACTGGCGATCTAAACTTAAACAAAATTATGGTAACTATATAAGGAAGACAAAGGGATGGGAAAGGTGATTTTAAAAGCTAGTTTCTTATCTTCTGAAGTAAGAAGCCTATAGATTATGTCTATCTTATTATGAAAAACCAGGAAGTGGCAACATAAACCTGTTAGCTACCAATATGGAAGTAAGAACCAAAAGCACCAGCTAAGAACTGAAATTGGCTGCCTCTGAGGAGCAGCAAATGAGGTCGGTGGGGTGGGGGTGGGGGGGCGGCAGGGCGGGGCAGGGCGGCATCCCGGGACGGCTTTTCTACCAAACAAGCTTTCTGAGGTTGACTTTTAAATCTATGCCTACATAATATTTAAATTAAAAAGAATAAGTAAAAGTCAATATGTAACACACTGAAAAGAATAACTGTTAGTTAAATTACTACTAGAGAGGACTAGATGTAGAGAGGGGGAAAAAAGACTTTAAGTTTTAAATTTATTGCCTTCAATGCTTTTGTGTATGGTTTTTTTAAAAAACTGAATACATGTTTACTTACATATTTTTTGTTGCACTTCATTAATCATGCTATTACAGTGGTCCCAGTTTCTCTCCCACTGCCCCCTCTACCCAGCACCCCCACTCCCTCAAGCAGCGGCCCCACCATTGTTCATGTCCATGGGTCAGCTGTTTGAGTTCTTAGCCCACTCCGTTTCCCACACTGTACTGTACATCCCCATGGCTATTGTCACTACCTATTTGTACTTCTTAATTCCCTCACCTCTTCACCCACTCCCCAAACCCCCTCCCATCTGGCAACCATCAAAATGCTCTCCATATCCATGATTCTGTGTCTGTTCTTCCTGTTTGCTTAGTTGGGCTTTTTTTCAGATTTTGTTCATAGTTCTGAATTTGTTGCCACTTTAATGTTCATAGTTTTGATCTTCTTTTTCTTAAATAAGTCCCTTTAACATTTCACGTAAAAATGGTCTGGTAATGATGAACTTCTTTAGTTTTTTTTGTCTGGGAAGCTTTTCATCTGCCCTTCTAAATGATATCTTTGCTGGGTAGAGCAATCTTGCCTCTAATCCCTGCTTTTCATGACTTTGAACATTTCTTGCCAATCCCTTTTAGCCTGCAGGGGCAGGGTGGCTGTCCCCTGGGTGCATGGGCTCGAATTTCCCAGGGCGGGGGGTGCTGCAGGATCAGCTCCGACCTGTGTTCTGCCCAGGGCCACACAGCATGAGCTACGAAGCAACCTGCCGATGGCTGCTACTTGCTGGGCTTGGAGATTCCCAGGTGAGCCAAACTGTGATCCAAAGCTAGTGCCGGACCTGGTACCAGACCTGGGGCCTTTTAGCTAGAAGTTGGGGTAGCAGGGCTGGGGGCTCACTGAGGCTGGTGGTTGCTTGTTTGAGAGGATTTAGGAAGCTGTGGAGCCTCAGCTGAGACCAGCTATTCATATGGAAAAGCCACTGTTAACAGCTTTGGTGGGCCGTAAATTGGGTGGGGCAGAGCCCAGATATTCCCTGGGCAGAGCAAACCAAACCTTGAGAATCAGGTTGATGGAGTCTCAGATATGGCCCCCACCTGCTAACTCTGTGGTTCTGTCAGGGGAGGGCTCAGAAAAGGAACAATGGTTTCTGCCTGCCTTTCTGTCTGGGAGAAAGTTGCCCCCAGCTCTGGCCTGCTGCCAGACACTTCAGTTCCTCCCTATATGCCACTGGTGCCTTTTAAGCTGCTACCCCGGTGCCGGAGCTCAGGAGTGAGTCTGAGCAAGTCTGTGAACAGGCCCGTTAAGAGGCACTTCTTGGGAACCCAGTAGTTTCTTTCACTGATTGAAATCCCACTGGTTTTACAGCCAGAAGTTATGGGGTCTTATCTTCCTGGCACTGGAATCCTGGGCTGGGGGACCTGGTGTGGGGCTGACTCATCACTCCCAAGATATCCCTCTCGAATTTTTAATCCAGCACATGGGGGTGTGGGACCAGCCCATCCTGCATCTCCATGCTTCCTATCTGTCTGGATGGATGTGGTTTCTTTAGTTCCATAGTTGTAAGATTTCCACTCAAATTGCTAACTCGATTTCTGACAGTTCTGAGAGATTGATGATCTGTCGTTTACTTGTAATTTTGATGTGGTTGTGTGAGGAGGTGAGCCATATTTACCTACGCCTCTGTCTTGATGAGAAGCCTTTACTTATTTTTTAAAAAAATTATTTAAAAATAGTAAACCAGCACTTACAAAGCTTTAAAAACACCTGCTGAGACTCATCTGTTACTGGATTGCAGGATCAAATCTACTTAGGTCAGAAACAATGTCAAGGACACCGGCTTCCTGGCAGTCCTGACCAGAGCCCTGCTCACCTGCTGTCATGGGAACGACATCTGAACGTAGGAGCATCTGGATGCGGCCGGCTGGCTTGTTCCCAATCTTGATGTCCATGTACACCTGAGGATTGGACCGGGCCTTTTTTGCAGCGGGCTCTCCCTGGATGCAGAAGAAATCACTCAGAGAGAACTCCCTGACTCCCCAGGTGGGAGAGCGAGAATTCTGAAAACACACCCAGAACCCAGCTGCAGGGAGCAGGCCGGAGCGAGCGCTCACAGGGAAGGCCTTGGGCCTGGCGGGGCTGCAGGAGGCAGAGGCCACGGCCACAGCACCGAACTGGACACCCAGTGACATGAGCCCTCGGACACGCCCGCTGGCTTCGCCCTCCCTGCAGTCACAGAATGACACTGCCTGGCCAACACAGCTCTCAGCGCCTTCGCATCCCAGCTCAAGCCCACCCACCTTACCCCAGTTAAAGGGACCCATTTATGTAACACTGTCCCCCCTTGGCATGCTTAACCCCGTGTACCCAAAGGCTGGCTACAATGGAAGCAAGGCGGGTAGCCCCCCAGCTTGGGCCCAAGTGTTCAGAGGACAATGGAGGAGGTTGAGGAAGCCTTGCTTTATACCCAAGTAGACAAAGCTAAGCAGAGGACGAAGAGACATTTAATACAGCCGTCACATTTGTTCCAAGAGAAAAGACAAAATCTGTGTTTCAGTTTAACAAATGTGCTGAGGATATACTTTTATCATTTGCTGCTAACAAGAGCAGCAGCACAGTAGCAGCAGCAAATATTTACACAGCACTTGCATGCATAGAATACTACTCTAAACATTTTATGTTTAGTAGCTCATTTAATCCTCATAACTACCCCTGAGATCAGAACCGCTACTATCCTCACTTTATAGATGAGGAAACCGAGGCACGGTGAAGTTCAGTAACGTGCCCAAGGTCACAGCGGCGGTAAGTAGTAAAGCTGGAATTCACACCTACACTGCTCACACCACCCACCCAGCCCATGACTTTTTTATTAACAAGATGCATTGCACAAGGCCCTGATCCTCAGAGTTTGTTGCCTAGAAAGGGAAAGGCAATAAGCACACCAGTAGGCGGTACAAAAGCAAAGACACAGAGTGCAATACAAAGCCTGCTTTTGTAAGAGCATCAAGTGGGGACTGCACTGTGGGGGTGCAACTGAGGCCGGTGAGGGGGTCAGCGCTAAGAACCTGGGGAGTCCCTCTCGCACTTTATCCCGTGGGACAGGTGACGGGAGCCGCAGGAAAGTTCTCAGCAGGAGAGTCAGACGACTGGTCCTGTGCTTTACGAAAGACGGCAGGAGAGCAAGACTCCAGCCAGAAGGCTCCTTAGGGAGCTGCTGTAATGACCCAAATGAGAGGCTAAGTTAGGACGACGGAACAATAAGGGACGATGGATTCAAGGAAGACTTAAGAGAAAAATTTGCAGAAAATGATGATATATTGTCTCTATTTTGAAGAGGAGTCTAGGGATATTCCATTGACTGTGAGGGCCATTATATGCTCTGCTTTGTATCCAAATTTCTGGCTTGGGGCATGTGGATGGATGGTGGCAAATTTACAAGCTTGGGAATACAGGAAGAACCGGATCAGAGAAGGGAGAGCACCCATTCTAGGCAACTTTAAGCTGCCTGTGAGCCTTGCAGCACAATGTTCAAAGTTCAGCACTAGAAATAGAGACGATGAAAATCAATAGCACAGGAGAGGCTGCGAAAAATCAGATTGAATGCTACTATTTTAGCCGAAAGAAAAGTGTGCCTTGAGCCAAGAAAGAAGCAATGTTCATGACGAGGGGAGGAAAGAGCCTGAGAAGCAGTGACCGGGGAGGTTGCTGAGAACCAGGGGAAAGCACCGAAGCGGCGTTCTCCGAGGAAGAGGGAACCTCACCCCCGTGTAGAGATGGCGGGGATGGTCCCACCACCCTGTTCTGACTCTCCTGTGTCAGGGCAGGAACGAGAACGCTGTGAGCCTGTTGTCAAATGCTGCAGTGAAGGAAGGGGGCTGATCAGGAGGGCCGCAGAGAAGCACTCACCACGTCACTCACGGTGCGCTTCCTGCCCGTTGGCTGCCAGTCACAACTCAGTACCTAAACTGACTAAGAAACCGACGAGTTCACCCCCCAACAGCACAAGGATGAGACACTTAAAGCTTCTCTCTTTAGTTCACTCAACACCTCCTTCGCCAAAGTGCTAAGAGTTCAGTCTTCACTCTCTCTGCTATTATATATATTTCCAAATTTCTATAAAACTTAAAAAGGAGTCTCTTGGGGAAGGGCCAGCCTCTCCTCCAGAAGCACGCGCCTCCGATCTCACCTCCTGTGTTTCTGCTTTGGGAGGTTCTGATCCCTCTTCCTCTTTATTTTCTTCCAGAGTCTTCCCAGAGAACTTCTTCAACCAGTCATCGTCTGACCAAACTGAAGGGAAAGAATCAAACAAACGTTAAGATTCACACTTTCAGCCGACTGCTGATTAGCTGCTCTAGTCAGCCTAGTGGAACACGCCCTGCGGCCCTCTCAGCCACAGGATTCCCAAGGGCACGGAAAGTTCCCACTGGGAATGTCAGCCCTGAAGTCCAGCTCTCAGCAGGGCTAAGTGAAAAGGCCATGTCAAAGGGAAATGTGTAGTCTTGCCAGTTCTAGCGCTTGGTGAAACACCGCAGGAACGAGAAAACTGGGAAAGGTAAGAGATCAGGCAGGGTTTCTCTAAAATGGAAACAATTAGCCTTACAAGCTCAAACTCTTTTTAGTCCCTACAAAAGCACACGTGCGCTTCGTCAACGTGAACCATCCTCTACTCCTGTTCACCAGGTGTGGCACTCAGCACCTGCTTCCACGTAATAGGACTAAAAAACGAGGCTCAAGCCACACTGGGAGACCTGATGGGGAATCTGTGGTGGACCCCACTCACCTGGTCTGGAAGAGCCTTCCTTGATCCTCATAGGTTTGGCCAAATTGACACGAATTGTTCGTCCAAAGAGCTCAGATTCATTCTGAAAAGATTGCAAATTCAGCTGCTTAAACTCTGTTAGGGTAAAGGACAGTCAGATGGTTTTGCAATTTGCTTCTGAGACATGCTCCTGATTTGTTCTCTCTTAATCCCTGAGCCCCGCCAGAGCAAGCCCTGCACCCACCACAAAACAGCCCGTGGATTGCAGGGACCTGCCCCACCCCCTGGAGCCGGCACACCTATCTTTCAAGGCCAGCAAAGAACTGTGCTACCGACAGTGACTCCAGGGTCAGGGTTACAGCGGTAAATGTAGTTTCCAAGTACCTGAGTTCACCTTCAAAAGTCAAGATCAGCTTTGAAATGGTGAGAAGCGATCTCCCTCTGAGAGCTGAGGATGATGTTCAGTGAATGGGTAACAGAGACCAGGGACAGGGGAGAACTTTACTATCCAAAGATAATTGGTACCAGGAAAGGTCACTTACTATAAACCCATTTAGAGCAGTAAGGAAAATTTCATGGTAAAAAGTAAAGGAAAAAGGTTTGACTGTGATGAAACTAAAAATAATGAAAATAAATTTCTTATAGTTCATATTCAGGTTTAACTATGCACAAATTTGTAAAACAAGTATGTAGGTGGTGCCGATGAACTTGCAGCACCTATTTTACTTGCAGCAAAATTCTATTGACAGTCATCTTATATATGATACACCTTATATATGATATGAAAACACAGGGATCTCAAAGAGGGCAGAAATAACTCAAGAGCTTCATCATTTTCCCCAGGGACCTCTCTGGGACGTTGAAATCATTTGCATCGGTAACATACCCTGTCATTATCCTTATTGAATTTCTATTCTCAATTGTTAACTGGTCCAACACTTCATGAAATCCTGTCTCTTTTGCAAAATATGCAATTTCACTGTGCAATAAGTTGGCATAGTGCTTGTAATTCATTATTCTAGACATGGGGTAGTCAGCGAGAGATTGGCCAATAAGGACGATTAGGATTTATATTATTGTTAAATGGGGAAGGATGTTTGAGTAAGAATTAATCTTATAAGTGATTAGTTCCCAGTAAATATTTTCACATGATGACAATTTTTACTTCTCCACGCAACCTTGCAGGTCTGGAAGTTTGGCACACCAATATACGAACAAGGACCCCTCTGTACCACCAAACCAACTTCAGTAAGAATGAAGATTCCAGCCGTACCATGTTGTCAATAGCTGCTGCAGCATCCTGCCAAGAAAAAGTGCAAGTTTAGCTTTGTGTGCTGTCTACACATGTACTTAGTAACAGGAGAAGTCCACAAAAAATTAAAACAGGAAAAAGTCACCTCTATAGCTCCTGCCTAGGTTGTGTGCCTAACAAAGAGCACTTCCCAGCTGACTTTAGAGCTGGTAGTACAGCAACATGCCATCTAGTGGAGGGCGTAAGCAGCAGTCATCAGTGCTGCCAGGCAAGAAGGCTCCACGAGTGCGGCTGCAGGAGCTCTGCAGAGCAAGAGGGGCAGGACCTGGCCGGTCTGCAGTGTTAACCAGTCTACACTTTGATTAAGTGAGGGAAGATTTTTCTTTTTTTAAATCTTCACCTGCAGATATGCTTACTGATTTGAGAGAGAGAGAGAGAAAGGAACATTGATGTGAGAGAAATATTGACTGGTTGCCTCTTGTATGTGCCCCGGCCAGGGATCAAATCCACAACGTAGGTATGTGACCTGACCAGGAGTTTATACCCACAACCTTTTGGTGTACAGGATGACACTCCAACTGAGCCACCTGGCCAGGGCTGAGGGAAGTTTTTCCTCGGACAGCTGTCTTGTCCTCTGGAAGCATCAGCATAAGGCCCAGAAACCTAACCCTTTGTAATCAGTAATAACATTAACATAAACCAAAAATGAAACATAGGTTAACAGAATTTCCTCACCTCTGCCAACTCAAATTCAACAAAAGCAAATCCTCGGTGTTTTTCTGAAGAAAAAAAGAAAAAAACAAAAACAAATAATTATTGTTTAGGGCAATGGGAAGAAACAGATGGTCATAAGGAAAGTGAAGCCAGTAACAAGCCATATCCAGACATTAGAAATTCTACCCAATTCCTATTTCAGAAGAAGGAATCTCATTCTTTAATTCTTCCTGGTTTAAACGACATTTCAGGTTATATTAAACTCTATTTTTTAGTGAACATAGCTAAATTATAAACTATATTTTTCTTTAAAATAAGCCTTCTTCTACCAAAGCCAAATTAAAACCTTAATCTTTGCAAGCAAGGCAACTAGAAAAATGAAATCATTTAACTTGTTCATTCTAAACATACATTTTGAGCATAAATTGTAAATAAAGCATGAATCCTAAAACCTGGATAAGGATACTCAGAGAATTGAAAGATCTCGCTAACAACCATACAGGGTCGATGACAGGGCTGGGTTTAAAACTCCAATCTTAAAAGTGACAACAAAGGTAAAATAGAAAACTGAACCGTAACTGTGATATTTAGTAAGGGAAAACTTACCCAGGTACACAGAAGCCAAGGCCCCATCCTTAGGCGAGGCTTTCCTGCCGCCCCGTGTAACAGCACAGCAGCCGAGAAGGAAGCGGGTGGGGTAGGGTACCCAGTAGACAGTTTGCAACAAGTCAGGTCCATTTTGAGCCCCATGTAGCTCAAAATCTATCTTCCTACTGCGCTACTGAAAATTGTTTTATCTCAAATCCAATAGATGGGACTCTCTGAAGATGTCTATTCCAGTTCACAACCACAAACCTCAGCACATTCCCTCTGCATCAAGATCACTGACTGTCATGCTGCCCTGCTGAGGCACCCTCCAGAACTTTCTTATACACCAACCATATAATACACCATGATAGGACTTCAAAAAAAATTTCTGAGGTTCTTTCCCCAGTAGGAGGATTCTGATCACAAGAGACACTAAAAGGACTCACCTGTTTCATAATCCAGAGGAATCTGAATATCTGTTATGTCTCCAAAAGGAATAAAAGCAGCATGAAGAACTTTGTCGTCCACCTCCTCTGCAAGTCCACCTGCAAAGAAGCCAAGGGCTTTCTGAGTCAATGTCCTTTATTCTCTTGAGAAGTCCTTGCAGCCCAGTTAGCATCCTATAGCTAATGTTAGGGGTAGTGCCATCCAGTTCTTTGGGTACATAAGCATCCCTCTCCTCTGCTCCCTCACACTTACTTAGGACTGCTCTCTTCACCCTTCCTGCAGACCCTCCTCCAGCCCCAGTATTACTGTAATAGCTTCTTAAACTGATCTCTGTCTCCTTCACACAGCCAATTAGAATGATCCTGGGAAGATGCAGATTTTAACTCATCACTTCCCTGCTTAAACTCCTTCAAAGGTTTTCTACTGTTCTCAGGATAGAGTACAAACTCCTTAGCAGGTTCTTCATAATTGGCGCCCTGCCCACCTCTTTATTCAGTCTTTTCTCCTCTGCTTCCCCAAATCTCTGGCTTCCCATAACAAGATCCACTTGCTTACAAGTGTAAGGCTATTTCACACCTTTGGGCCTTTGCTCTTGCTGCTCTCTTTCAGTAAATACACTTGCCCCTATTTTGACTACCTGGCTAAATCCGGATCATCAGCACTAGCGTCACCATATCCTGAAAATTTGCTCTCATCTCTGCAGAAGGGAGGATCGTTTCTCCCCGCACCCAGGCCAGAAAGGATCATCTCTCCCTACACCCAGGCACATATCATAGTGGTCTGTCCCCACCAAAGCGCTCAGCAAACTGTGCTACTGAAGTTATACTCACTTCTACCTGGCTAGACTGGGACCACTTCCTTCGGGGCAGGGGCCAGGGCTGAGCCATCGCTGCAAGTGAATGTTTATAAAATGACTGGGCGTGAGGATCTGGAGGTCATAGTATTCCTTTACCAATCCTCCGGACCCAGGAGATGAAGGAGTACCTGTCAGAGTTTAGCGGGCTTGGAGGAGAGCCGGAAAGATCTCCACGTCTCGGGCTAACACCCAGAAGCAATGCAATACTGCTATAGATCCCACCTAGACAGCTACTCGCCGCCCTCGGCGTCGAGTCCCACGCTCGGACCCACTAGGATCGGGTTCGCCCAGACCCCCTGGCGCCCGTGCCTGCTCACCCACGTACAGCACACGCTTGGTAGTGGCCATCTTGCTCCCGCGCTCTCCTTCCGGAAGCCTGCGGCCGGCCCACCCCCTCCCCACGGCCCCGCCCCTCCGCTCGGCCCCGCCCCCGCGTCGCGGCGCTCGCAGGCCCCGCCCACTCCTGGGAGGGCCTAGTCCGCCTCCGTCTCCTAGGAAACATTGGCGCCCCGGGAGGTGCCCTGGGACGAAAGAAAATGCCAGGTCCTGCGCTGCTGGTGCTCAGTGCTGCTGGAAACAATCCTGGGCCGAATCAGTCGGGGCCTCAAATAGCAGACTACTGCAAATAAACTACCGTCCGTGTGAAACCCCTGGCCGCCTGTTTTTTGGACAGCCTGCAAGCTAGAACTGGTTTTTCATTTTTAAATACTTGAGAAAAATATTAAAACAAGAATAGCTCGTGACAGTAAAAATATTGAAATTCAGTTTTCAATGTCCATTAAAAAAAAGCTTTATGGGAACACAGTCATGCTCATTCTTTTAAGTATTGTCGGTGGCTGCTTTCACACTGCAAGGGCAGGAGACCTAGGGTCCACAAGGCCTAAAATATCTACCACCTGGCTCTAGGAAAAACGTGTGCGGACTCTTGGAATAAACCAACTAATACATAAATCACAGGTTGACATATGTGATAGAAAATTATGGGGCCACCTGATTTAGACAGAGCGATGGGTTATGGCCTACCTGAGGTCACATTTAAATTGAAACCCGAAGGAAGGGGAGCCAGAAAGAGGAGTAAGTAGAAAAAAGGACCTCAGGGTGAGGAGACAGCTTCTGCTCACTCAAAGAACTGAAAGGCCAGAATGTGAGGAACATGATGTCTGGCAGGAAAGGTGGGCAGGGGCCACACAATGCAGGGTCCTTCCTGTAAGCCATGTGGAGCATTTGGAAGACTTAAGAAGTTACCAAAGGTTGTAAGTGGGGGTGGGGGTGGGAGGGGCGCATTCATGTTCTAAAATCTGCTCTGACAGCTGCCCAAATGGAGAGCCTATTGTTCTTACAGCATAGTGCAGTCCCCACTCCCCAATCCTCTGGTAGAGCTGATGGTGGCTTTTCTGCTATATATCAAGTCTCCAGTATGTTTGGTTTGTATTTGAGCTCTCTGCCCCTTTAAACAGATCTGAAATAATTCTACCCTATTCAACTTCTTTAGTTTAATAATAAAGCTTTATATCTGCTATCTTTTCCTTTTTTTTCAAAGTTATCTTGAATATTCTTGTACATTTACTCTTTCCTATGAATTTTAGAACTCACTTAGCTAAAATATCCTGATAAGTTTATATTGACATGAATTGAATTTGTAGGCTTATTTTGAGGGAGAAGTGACATCTTTTTGACAGTGAGTATTCCCATCCATAAACATATTATACCTCTTCATTTGTTCTTTTACATTCTTTTTAAATTTAAAAAAATATTTTGTATTTTCCTTAGTAAGGTCTAGCGCATCTTCTATACGATATATTCTAGATATCTTATAGTTTTTATTGACATTTAGAATGAATGGTATCTTTTCACCTATTATATATTCTAGTTTCTTCTTTTTTTTTTTATAAGGTTTTATTTATCCATTCTCAGAGAGAGGGGAGGGAGAAAAAGGGAGAGAAACATCAGTGTGTGAGAGATTCATCAATCAGTTGCCTCTCACACGCCCCCAGGCGGGGACCTGGCCTGCAACCCAGGCATGTGCCCTGACTGGGAATCAAACCAGTGACCTTTTGGTTCACAGGCCAGCACTCAATCCACTGAGCCACACCAGCCAGGGCCTTATTTCTGTAGATAGTAATTTACTGATTTTTTTGGTGTTGATCTTGTACCTAGTGGTTCTGCCAAACACTCCTATTAGTTCAAATAGTTTTTCTCTATTTTCTTGGATTTTTCCTAATTGACAGTAATATAACCTGCAAATACACACAGTGTTATTTCTTTCTAATTCTCATACCTCTTATTTACTTCGCTTATTACATTGGCCAGGAACTCTAGAATAATGGTGAACAGTAGCAGCAATAGAGAGCAATCTTACCTTGTTCCTGTCTTAATGGAAACACTTCGAAGCCTTCCTTTTAAGGATAAAGTTTAGGTTGGGGAAAATATCCTTTAATGAATTTAAATTTCCCTCCTATTCTTAATTTCATGTTTTTATTATGAGCCAACTTTAGTTTTACATTTCTCCATTTTTGAAAGGATCATATGATTTCCCTCCTTTACCAGTTAATTGGCAAATCACAGTGATAAATTAATTAATATTAAATTTTCCGTCTGCAAGTCAAGGGGAAATTAGTATCAGGCTTGGATGATGCACGCTTGCCTGTAACTGACCTTGGTCTTCTGCAATACTGTTTCCTTGGAAACTGCAGAGTTAGGGTAAGTGGGGGATATTATATATGCCTCCTTTGTTGTGTGCATAGGTCTATAGCAGTTGTCAAGGGGCACATAGGCTGGGGGCCTACCCAACCAGAATCATATAAAATATTGGTGGAAAATAGAGGTCTCAGCTTCTGTGAGTCAAGGTGACCCCTACACACCCAGGCTCTCCCAGTGGTAGCTACACATGTCCTATGGGTGAGTGGCAAAAGAACCTGTATACCTGGGTAGCTGCTGGGCCTCCGAGGGAGGTGAATATATAGCATCTGCCTTATCTTCTGATTAAATCCTTTGTGTCTCATGGGTCAGACTGCCAACTTTAATATGTAATCACAGCTGTAGTACTGCACCTCCCAGTCAATGGTCATGACATAATTTTTATACACTGCTGGATTCTATTTGTCAGTTTTTTATTTTAGGATTTTTGCAAATATTCTCATGTGTTTGAGGTAAATTTTTTTCTCTCATACTAGCATCCCAGATTGATCTGGCATTAGTCAATAGGTCCACATTCATTATCTATAATTCTAATATTCAAAAAGTCCTGAAAAGTAGCAATAGGTTTTTTTCTTGGCAGGGGGAGGTATGTTTTAAGCAAACTCATTTGGCAGCAAAACCTCATCTAAATTGATGTGAAGCTATTTCTAGTTTTTATTTATCTGGCTTAGTATGTTTTGCTGCAGAAATATTAACATATTTGATTGTGGAAGCTGGTCCAGATTGTGCTGGAGGCATTATATACAAGTTACACACTGCATAATCTTTCTAATCTCCCAAACCTCCACAATGTTTAAGATAAAGAATTGTGAACCTATGTTACCCAAATAAAATGAATCGATCAGGTTTCTCTCTCTCTCTTTTTTTTTCCTGGTTATTTGAACTAGTTTGCGTAATATAGGGGATAAGCTGTTTCTTTGAAATGTGTGAAGCTTATTTGTACAGTTATGTGAGATTCATGGGGGTGTGTGTGTGTGTGTGTGTGTGCGCGCGCGCGCGTGTGTGTGTGTGTGTGTGTTGGTGGTGGTGGTGGGTAGGTAACTTGCCTTTCCTGGGAATCAATTCATTGGCGCCATTTGGCCCTTTAGTAAACAACTGGGCCAGGCCTTCCTGGTTCTCTTTGAGGGAGCCTGATCTTGAAATTCAAAGACATTGAAGACACTAAAGGCCAGTTATGGGGCCATATGATTTGCAGGAACTACTGGGTTTTTGCCTGGACAGCCTCAGAAGAAAAAGGCTCTAGGGGATTGTATTTAGCTTAGTTATGGAGTCTGTATTTTAATTTTACCTCTAGGGGGCTGTCTTGGGTTATAAATTGGCATGCTCTTTTTAAAGCCATAACCTAAAATAAATTAAACAAGTGCCCATTTAGATGTGTATTATTTTCACACTTTACAGATGATGAAATTGAGCCTTAGAAAAGCTAAGTAATTTGCTTAGTTCATGATAGTGGTAAGTAGCATAAGGCAGATCTGGGATTTTAACCTAGATCTTAATAACACTGTATTCTCAGTCCCTGTCTGCCTGTCTGTCTGTCTTTGTCTCTGTCTCTCCCCTTCCCTTCAATTTTTTTCCCATAAAAGAAATACAGCAAAGTGGTTAAATGTACCAACTCTAAAGTCAACCTACTTGACCACTAATGTTTGGCCCACGTGAGTACCTATAGGGCAGAATGGCACCAGGAAATTGATTTTTGTAAACAGTGAGTGACCTACCATACCTACTGAAGTCTGGCTCTATCACCCACCAGCTGTGTGATCAAAGGAAAACTACTGAATTGTTTTGTGGCCAAGGTTCTTCATTGGTAAAAATGAGATGATAAAGGAAATTTTTCTTGGGTTTTGAGCATACGCAGAGAGACTTACCTACTGCATCACTCTGAGCCTGTGTTGCTAATAAAGTGCATGAAAGAAATCGGCCAGGGCCCCAAAAGAAAGCACTAAGGTAACTGCTTCTTGGAGAACTAGTCAGAATCAGCAAAAACAAAACAAAACAAAACAAAAACAAAAACACAACTCAGCCTGATGATGAACTTGTTATATTTGTGAACTATATTATTTGGATGCAAACTGATAGACTCATTGAGTCAATAAAATTTCAAAAAACTACAAATAGAATTGGGACTAAGCTCTATTACAAATCAAAGAATCCTGTGCTGACCAGCTGAAGACTTGTTTAAAGCAGCCAATCACTTCTCCTTATGAAACTATGCCTTTGACTTTATAAGCCTACCCTTGTCTTCGGCCTGGGAGTCAGAATTCATGGGGTCTGTTCTCCCTTGTATATTATTACCTACATGCTTTAGCTAATTGTCAGTATTGTTTGCTAACATTTAGTCTGAAGACCCACTCCACATGTCCTAACTTCTGTGTTGAATCAAGTGTCCTTGCAAAATTGGCAGCACATTCAGGTTAACATTCACTACATATCATTATTTATTTCTTTTTTTATTTGGGATAATAGTGTCTATCTCATAAGATTATTTTAATGGTAAAATGAGATGACACATATAGAGCAATTAGAACAAAGCCTCAATAAATATTACTGCTATTAATATTGAGTAACCAGATGTCAGGCACTATTGTCTGGTCAAAGGACACTAAAGTATGTGTGTCAGGAAGGTTCTGACCAGGAGATAGAAACCACATTAGTTATTTGAGCAAAGAGAATTTAATCTAAAGAATTGTTACCTAGGTATAATTGACTGGTTAACTGGCAAGGCAAGAGAAGAACAGTAAGGTATCTTGGAGGCAACAATTAAAGAAAGCAACAACAGTAACACCTCCCCACCCCACCTGCAAGGGATATGTTTCAAGATGCCCAATGGATGCCTGAAATCAAGGATAGTACCCCAAGGATAGTACCGGGGTGCGCAAAAGTAGATTTATAGTTATGAACACATGAAACACAGAGTTTTTTCTTATTCTTTTTTTTTTTACCAACTATTCTTCCAATAGTTTATTCTTGCATTATTATAATCATAATCTGCGTGTCTTTTCCCTTACAAACAACTGTAAATCTACTGTTGCCCACCCCCTATATACTGCTTTTCCTTATACTTACATTTTTTTTTCCACTTAAAGGAAGCACTTTCAGGCTTCTCTTTGGCATATCTGTATTACCAGCATTAATACTCTTGTGCCTTGGGGCCATTATTAAGTAAAATAAGGGTTACTTAAACACCTGTGATACTTTGACAGTTGATCTGATTAACTAAGATGGCTACCACGTGACTAGGCTGGTAGATAAGCTGAACGAAGCTGTTAAAGGGATTAAGAGGGAAAAATAATACAAAATTGCTATTGGGGTGCCTTTAGGTAGGAGAAGAACACTTCTCCATTTTCATGGAGACAGGAGAGATGGATTCAGACAGGAGTGGTTTGTAAGCTTGGTAATAGAAAGACAATGGAGCTCTTTTTTCCCAACAAAAAGCCAGTAAAATGACCTCAGGAATTATGGCCACTAGTCAAGAAGGTCATATGAGATCAACAAAATTCCATCAAACACACTGTAGGTAATATGGGCTACAAGACCAACCCTTGACATAACTGTAAAAAGGGGTTATGTAACATTTGTGACAGTCAGAAAAATCACCGTGAATGTTTGCAACTCCAGATCTTATCAGGTGACAATCTCTAGTTGTTTATAACTTTAATAATAACCAGAGGTGGTTACTAGTTAGGGCAATTAACATTAGCTGCTGTAACAAACAACTCCAAAATGTAATAGAAAGTTATTTCTCATTCACAACACAACTGATACATGCTAGTGAGGGCTTCCCTCTGTGCAGTCATTCGGAGACCCAGACTTCTTCCACCTTAGGACTTTGCCTCCTTCTAGGTCCATGAAGTCTTCTCCATTGAGGGGACAGATGGAGAAGAGAAAGGATCATGCACAGGAGCTTTGCATGGACCAGGCCTGGTGGAGATACATATCACTTCCACTGGCATTCTGTTGGCCAGGTCTTAGTCACATGCCCACATGTCAACAGCCCCAGCCGAGGTCCCCATCAACACTGGCATCAAACTCCTGACATGTGTGTAAAGAAGCCTCCAGATGACTTTAGCTCTCAGCTGTCACACTGTCCCAGGTGAAGCTTCAGACACTGGGGAACAGAGATAAGCTGCCCCCCACTGTGCCCTGAATGAATCCCTACAATTGCATGAATTCCACCCCCTTAATAATTCCTTTTTCTATATTATTCATAGTGTTTCTGTTTGTTTGATCCAACCCTGACTGATACAAACCTTGAACTTTAACAGAACATGATTGCCATTCTGAATGGTACAAGTGCCGCACAAGTTAAGCACCTTCAATTATTAATGTATTTTTTAAATGTCTCCCCAGGTTCAGGGGGTTTTCATTTCTGATATTTCAAAGAAACGCTATCCAAACACCATTGTCTCTTTATCCTGAATGTTCATGTTTAAAATGTTTGTATCAGCTCTGGATCCTTAATGAAAACAAAACCCTGCCCACCTACTAATTATACAAATATTATAATGCATCAACAGTAAAACCAAACTAAAGGGTACACTATTTAGAGGCACTAACACATGAGTAATTCAAGGATAAAGATAAACCGATGATTCCCAGGCAGAAAGTGCTTCATAAAGAATGAGCAATGCAGTGCGTGCTGTCTGCAGAGACGTGGGCGAAGCAGCAGACAGGGCCCTCAGCCTTCCTCAGAAGTGGCTCTCTTAGGAGGCCGTTTATCAGAGTTCATGATGGCATGAACTAATGAGTTTGCATTATAACTTACATTTATAAATAATTAATTGCACTATTTATTGCAGTTGCTACTTACTGTTTGCCTACTAGCAGGCCAGTATTTCAATATTTCATCAACTGCCGATTTCATTTATTTATTTCTAGAGAGAAGAGAAGGAAGGTGTGAGAATTGGTTGCCTCTGGCAGGTGCCCTGACTGGGAATTGAACCAGCAACCTTTCGGTTGACAGGCCAGCACTCAGTCCACTGAGCCACACCAACCATGGCAACTGTCCCAATCTTAATGGGGCTTACCTGCTTAACAGTCCTGTTTATCACAGTGCCTGCCACCATGGGGGTGGAAGGTGGGACCAAATTGAGTGATTTTGTTAGAGGTCTCTTCCTACCTGCAAATTTTCCTTTCAGAATTCAAATTGTAGAAGCATTTTTGTTTGTTCTTTTTAAACAGAAAAAAACATTTTCCTTATGCAGTCAAACCCTGTGTCCTTATTGTAGGGTTCATTCTTTCTTTTTTTAAATCTGTATATAAGTATACTAATTTAAGTATAAATGACATACAACATTATAGTAGTTTCAGGTGTACAGCATGAATCAATACTTATATATACTGTGAAATGACCTCACATAGCTACAGAATTTTTTTTCTTGTGATGAGAACTTTCAAAATTTACTCTTAGCAACTTTTAAATATGCAACACAGTATTATTAACTCTAGTCACAATGCTGAACATGATATCCCTATGACATTTATTTTATAACTGGGAGTTGGTACTTTTTTGGGGATCTTTTCTTTCCCAACTAGGGCTCCTCACCTGCTTTTATTTCTCCTCTTTTGGCCTGCGGTTTCCCTGATCTTAAAGTAAATAAGGCGGACATCCTGACCAGTGTGGCTCAGTTGGTTGGGCATTGTCCTGCAAAGCGAAAGGTTGTGAGTTCGATTCCCAGTCAGGGCACATGCCTGGATTGCGTGTTTGGTCCCTGGTTGGGGTGCGTGCAAGAGGCAACTGATCGATGTTTCTCTCTCACACTGATGTTTCTCTGCCTCTCTTCCTCGCTCCCTTCCCCTCTCTCTAAAAACAAGTAAACAAAATCTTTTTAAAAAATTAATGAATTAATTTCTCATTAATTTTTAAAAAATTATGGACAAGTCAGTATCCTCAAACTTTAGTGTACACAAAATGCAGTCTTCTAGTAGACATCCCAGTTTCCAGTTTTGAGACAGTATGCTATTCGCCAGGGCACTTTGAGCCACGCTCTTCTTTTGTCCCAGGCCACCTCTCTGTCGTCCAGATCTGGAGCCATATTTCCCTGCTCCATTTGTTAGGACCCGGTGGCCCAAAGTAACCAGCAAATAAGTGGGTGAGCGAGGCTGCAGACCCTGCCCAGATCTCACGGCCTTCCTATTGCCCTTTAGTCTCTGCCAGAATCTAGAATTTTCTCTAGCAACTGGGAAGCAGCTTCCATGTGTTGAGCCCCTGCTCTGTGCTGTGCTATGTATTTTTTCACACATTACCTCATCTAATCTTGACAACAAGTGACTATTTTAGGAGGCCCGTTCATCAATGTTTATGATGTATTATGCTGTGAGAGGGATGAACAGGGTACTGTGCGCAAACAGGAAGTGCATTTTAAATTCAATGACAGGTTGGGGATGTGGAGGAGCACCTTCAAAAAAAGACAATGTCTAAAGGACTGGAAGTGGCCCGGACCGGCATGGCTCAGTGGGTTGACGGTCGTTCTGCAGAGCCAAAGGTCACCAGTTTGATTCCTGGACAGGGCACAGGCCTGGGTTGGGGGCCAGGTTGCAAGCTGGGGGAGTGAGAGAGGCAACATCTCACACATCGATGTTTCTCTCCCTCCCTTCTCCTCTCTCTAAATAAGTAAATAAAATCTTAAAAAAAAAAAAGAAAGAAAGAAAGAAAAAGAAATAAAAGAAAAAGGACTGGAAGGGTCCAGCCAGGCCCATCATTCATCATTCATCCTGCTTCAAAGAGGAGGACACCGAGGATCAGCCAAGTCCCGCTGGGATTCTAGTCAGGCCTGTCCTGAGCCCTGCTCTTTCCCTTCCCACATGCTTGCCCCAGAGCCGGCGCTAGAACTCCAGTCTGCATTTGACCCCAGAGCTCTGTCTAGCTACCTGTTGTCTTCCAGGAACAAGCTTAGTGCTTCCTTTTTCATGGGCTGGCTACAGTCAGGGTGGCCCCTCCCCAGCACCTGAATGCACAGGCACCTTCCCACCCAGCACCCACATGCCCCTGATGTCCAGAGTGGGCATCAGACAGTCACCTTCATGTTATAGGTGTCGGGGGCTGTGAGAGCAGAACTGCAGGCTCTCCCAACGACCCTTGCCTGCTCACCGCTCCCCACCAGCACCCTAGCCCTCCCCGCAGCCACTCCAGTCTCCCTCCAGCCTCCGCGCTCAGCCCCCTCCAACGCCGCCGTCTCAACCAGGAACCCTGAGTAATCCTTAAAATGTGGTTCATTCACTTCTCTCTAGTCACAGAGGCCTTCTCTGAGCTCACGTGTGAGCCACTCTTCCTCACCTCAGGGTCTCTGTCCATGCTCTCCCTCAGCCTAGAACATTCTTTCTCTTCTTTTACCCCCTGGCCACTTCCAGTCCTTTAGACATCATCTTCTTGGAGGTATTCCCCTACATTTCCAATATGTCATTGAATTCACACCCCTTATTTGATTACAGAATTTCTCTCACAGCACATTACAAAAACAAGGTATAAGTAAATAGGTATTGGTTTACTGTTTGTGTCTGTTGCTCCTTTTTGACTATAAACTCCAAGAGAGAAGCCGCCATGTTGGTCTTTTTGATGGTTAATTTCATGTCAACTTGACTGGGCCGGGGTGCCCAGGACTCTGTTATGGCTATGTCTGTGAAGGTATTCCTGGATGAGAGTAGCATCTGCATCAGGGGATTCGGTAAAGCAGATTGTCCTTCCCAGTGTGGGTAGGTCTCATTTGATCCATTAAAGCCTGAGTGGAACAAAAACTGAGGGAGAATTCACTCCCTCTGCCTATCTCTGAGCTGGGACATTGGTCTTGGGCTGGACTTGGATTGGAACTCGAACTTACACCATCAGCTTTCCTGGGTTCCCAGCTTGCTGATTGCAGATCTTGGGATTTCTCAACCTCCATAATTGCAAGAAACATTCCTTACAATAAATATTTTTATATGGGTATATATCTCCATTTGGTTCTGTTTCTCTTGAGAACCCAGACTAATGTAGTCTTGTTAGCATTTGTATTTCCAGAGGTTAGAACTAAATAGGCATCCAATAGATATGTATTAAATGAATGAATAAATAATGAAAATTGAAAGAAGACAGATGCAGAAGTTTCACGAAAAGGAGGCTGAGGGGTGTGAATGCAGAGAGTACTGGGGTCCCCTATCCCCCCCGACTCTCACATTTAAGAGGGAGCCTCTTGATTTCCATATCTGCCTCCAGTTTTTCCAGTGTGTTTCCTGATTTCTTTCCCTACCACTTCAAAAGAGAAGGTGTCCCCATTTTCCTCTTTCAGATTGTTCCACCAACCTTTGCCTTCAGAATCTTTTGTCCATCCCTTACCCTTCTTCTCCTCACCAAGGGCTTTCTGGCAGAAACCCTGTTTTCTGGAAGCATCTAAAGTCTGGCCACTGTCCAGTGGTCCTCTTTTCTTACCACTTCTCATTTTCTGACTCTATCATCTCTGTCTCTTTGATTATGTGCTCAGTGAAATAAGCAATAATAACAGCTAAAATATATGAACAGTGTATGCACCAGTGTTCTAAGCACTTAAGAGGCATTGCTGCATTTAATCTTCACAGCAATATTGTAAAGTAGGTTCTAATTTTATCCCAGTTTTACAAATGAGGAAACAAGAGAGGTTAGGTGACTCACCCAAGTGAGTGAAGTGAATGATTGTAGCTATGACTGGAACAAAAGCTCTTTCTTTCCACCTCATCAGCTCTTTGTGTGCCTTTCCTGCCCTTGCTAGGATCAAATACTGCAAGGAAGAGCCTTCTCCCCATTGCCTGGCTCTCCTACCCATCTTCCTTCAGGGGCACCCAGAACCTTTGGGGCCTCACAAGGGCCCTTCGAAGTGTGACCGCCCCGCCCTCTGCTGGCACCTGCCTCTCACTGCACCTCCTGTCTGCACTTAACGTTTTTTAGTCAAGTGGTTTGGCTGCAAGCCATAGAAGGCAGCTCTAGCTAACCCATGGGAGGAGGGGGTGTGGGGTAGGTGGGGAGAGCTGGGGATGAACGTCACAAGGGTCATGGGGTAGCTCATGGATTCCAAGACAGGGTTGAACGGCCAAGAAATTGTCACAGAAGGGCAGGCCTAGGCCCCCCGCAGCAGGAGATCATAGGACTTTCTTCCTAGAGCACTGCCATCAACGTGCTTCTGCTCTAACGACACTGAGATTTCTGTGCCTTTCCATTTCAAATTCCCAGTTCCCAGGAGACGACATCTGATTGGCCCAACTCGAGCCCGGGGTTTTCCACAAGCACAGACTGAGGCCCTGAGGCCTCATGGTGGCTCACTTCAACTAACGGCCAGTCTGGCCACTGTATGCTTTGATCTGCTCCTGTATTCCCAAAGGCCCTTGGAAGTCTTCAAAGCCGATAGGCATGCCGCAGCGCTCAGTGGCTGAGCATCCCTGCTATGCCAGGCCAGAGGTAGGGGCGGTGGCTGGTCCATTTGATGGTTCAGAAATCCTGGGGATGGGGCAGGGTGCCTGGGGCAGGAAGCACTCAGGGAAGTGGCTATTTACTAATTGATATGAAATGTTTTAATAGTTTAACAACTGGTTGTTCTGTTATGTAATGGTTGAATTTCAGCCTTGCCACTATGAATCAATTGATTGTCTGTTGACTCAGAGCCAGTAGTGACATCCCTACAGGCCCTGCTGGTGAGATGCCAGATCTCAAGCCATACTCTTGGACAGTGATGGTCTCTTGAAACACAGCAACACACACACACACACAACACACACACACACACACACATTTTGGTTCATCCCCAGGTGGCAGCATGCCATGTTCCTTTGCAGTGGTCCCAGCAAGCCTACAGCTCCCGATCTCACCGAGCCTCTTTACTCCCAACTTCAGGGTCTATACATGTGCTGTCCAGTCTAATAAGCACAACTTACAGGTGATTATCTAAATTAAAATTAATAAAAATTAAATATTTAAAATTCAGTTCTTTGTGCCGACTAGCCACATCTTGCCATAAATGACTAGTAGCTACCCTGTGAGGTAGGCTGGATATAGAACATTTCAATCATTGCACTAAGTTCTATGCGTCAGCGCTGGACTGTAGGATCTATCTTCTGCAATTTTCAGGAATTGACTGCTCAAGGGCACACTCCGTGCCCTCTCTCCAGTTGGCATTGCCACCACATCTTCTCTTGCCAGTGTTTTTTCCTACCTTGTCCTACCCCTGCTATTGCAGCACTGAGGCAGATTGGCACACCTATGCGTCCGCTGAGATAGAACTGGGAGATAGGAGTCAGACTCTCCTTCTTGAGTATCCCCAACACTCCATGAGCTAATTCTTTGAGGTTTGGGGGAGAGCATCAGGGAAGGGAACCACTTGAATTCATCCTCAAAGAATGAGGGGCGAGGACAGTATGTCTCTCTTTACAGTCATGGTACTCCTCTAGTCTCTGTCCTCTTTATAGAAATCTGGTGGGAAAGCAGAGAGACCCTTGGACTAGTTCTGAAGCTGAGCCTCTCTCAGCAAGCACTGCTGGAAGGTGGCTGAAACGACAACTCTGAATTTACAGCACCAGTCACTTGTCTGCTTGCTGCCAACTCTATTCTCATCCTACTACACTCTTCTTTGTATAGCTAGAGGCTGGAAGTCTTTCTCAGATTTCTTTATCAACTGGCTTTCCATTAGGTTTTGTCCTTGAGAGCCGCTGGTGGGACTTTGAAAGGCAGAGGGAGAACCCGTTTTTCCTTTTTCCGGGAGTGGTAGGAGCAGAAGGGACGGGTGAGTGCAGGCTCCTGGGTTCCTGCTCGAGCAGTGCTCTCCCAGAGGTGGCAGCCACAGCAGGCACTACAGCAGCCTCGGCAGCATGGCACTCATGAACTCTAGCTCTGGCAGTGCCGGCAACAGTCCCACGTGACATCAGACTTCCAGACTGCAGCAAGAGCGGGGCTCCTGGCTTCCTGCAGGGCGGCAGTGGTGGTGGTTCCAGTGGGGACAGCAGGTGCTCCAATGGACTTAGTTAGCAGCACAATGAGCATGGGCTCTGGAGCGCATCGTTTCCCCTCTTGCCCCTTCAGCCCAGGGGTGGTAGTGTCTTTTTCCAATTAGAAGTATTTGGGTAACCTCTCTGTGTTTTGTTTCTCTAGCCCTTCTAACATTTATGTGTCCAATCTTTTGTATTAAATTCCCTCTTTGAAATACTAGAATGATTTTTGTTTTCTCTGGAATGTGAAAGGAAGTGGAGCATGACGCTTCCAGCTTCCTCCACTCTCTTTCTTTTTCACTGGCTGGAGACCCTCAGGGGTGGTAGAACCACAAGATAGAAGGCAGCTTGGTCTCAAATCTCTGTAAGAAGCAGAGCCATCCATCAACCTGACACCAACCCTGGACAGTACATAAACAAGAAATAGGTTTCTATTGCACTTGAGTTATTGTATGTTTGTATCTATTTGTTACAGCAGCTTAGCCTTTGCCCCAACCAATACAGCACCTTAACCATGATTTATAATTTATGTGAATATAGTGCTACTTGTGCCAGACACTCTGCTAAGCACCTTATCCTCATCTAATCCTCATGTAACAAGTAGCTCTTTTTATTATTCCCATTGACAGACTAGGAAACTGAATTGCAGAGAGGTTAAGTAACTTGTCTAAGGGCTGTCTAACGTGAAAGTCTATGTACCTAGATAATAGATAAATCTCTGATATACATATATGTAATATGGGTGTACATAGATAGATAGATAGATAGATAGATAGATAGATAGATAGAGTTCAGAGTAACCCTTTGAAATAGATATATCTATAGATATGTAGATGTAGACAATTATCTATTCCCGTTAGGTTTTTGTCTCTACTCTCTAACCTCTCTGTGCTGCCCCCATGAGGCTGACTCGTGAACTGCGTCAGCTGGGTTTCTTTATCCTCTGGCTCCCTTTGGGTCTATCCAATGGAAAACCCAAGGAGAAAGGCATGTGGATATATAAGGAGGTCAAGATATTTGTTCCACCCACCCTCAGTCTCTCTCTACCAGGCCATGCATTGGCAATGGCTGTGTCCCCTTACCAACGTCCAGGGCTCCCACTGGAAGGCTCCTTCCTACAACAGCTCTGCTCGCCCCCCTTGCCCCTTGAGGCCTAGTCTCCTCTGGTGCTGACCCCATTGTGCCTGACCATACCTTGTGGATTTTCTCAACCCATACCTGTGTAAATAGTTCTCTCATTGACCTGTCTTCAGTTATCTGAGTGCCATCTGTTTCCTGTTAACACCCTGATAACTATAGCCTATATGTATTTTTATAATTTAGGAATGTCTGCTGTCCTTGGTAGGAAGACCCACCTTTCCTACTCTAGGTATACATTCTTTGGGAGGGGTTGACCTTATCTGTCAGTTCTAGGTGTAGGTAAGTGACTCAGCCCTGGCCAATCAGTGCACTGCATCACCCTGTCATTAACAATTGATTCTGAACTTATCATGGATCCCAAATCAGGCCAAAAAGAACCAGCAAAAGGTGTTCGCTGAGAGCTCTGGGGAAGAGAAGCTCTCTTCTTTTCTGTGGGACTCTAACCTGAGAGTATATGGCCTGGAGATACTGGCAGATATCTTGCCTTTATGTGGAACAAAGACCTGGAAAGAGGTCACATATCAATCTCATTGTTTAAGCTCATGAATCAAGCCATTCCTAAAGCCCAATCTATTCCTGGGGTTTTCTCTTATTTGAGCCACTACATTCTCTTTTTGATTAACTCATGTGGGCTAGATTTTTCCATCACTTGCAACCAAGAGTCATAAGAGATATAGAAATATGTCAAATTCATATGTGTTTTCTGTGAGCAAATGGAAGTCTCCTCTAGATAACTTAGGGGAAGAGAGAGAGAGAGAGAGAGAGAGAGAGAGAGAAAGAGAGGGAAACTAGGGTGGAGGGATATGCAGTGGCTCACAGAACCAAAGGAAAATCAGAAGAAGCAGGTCTTGGAAAGGACATGTACCCAAGTGGTGCCTAGGAATTCAGATAGTGGGAATGAACAGGCAGTGGCATCATCAGAGTACTGCCCTATAATAAACCAGCACTAACCATCTACTACCCCTGAGTCACTTTACTCAATTCAGATTAGCTTGGGAAAGAAAGAGAGAAAGAGGGAGTCCATTTAGCCTTATATAAGTGTCATGCCCAACCCTTGTCTACACGAAGGCAGGACATCTGGATTGATAGTCCCCCCAGTCTGTAAGTCTGTACATAATTGAGGCTGCGTAATTCCCTAAAGTGAAATCTGTTCTAAGCACTTTGCATATATTAACTCACTTTAATTTTCAGAGTAGCCCTTTGAAATAGGTACTGTTATTATTATCCCTATTTTGCAGATGATGAAATTAAGACACAGAGAGGTAAAGTAACCTGCCTGTGGTCACACAGATGGTAAGTGTTGGGCTGGGATGTAAACTCAAGCAGCTTGGCTCCAGAGTCTGCACTTTTTCCACTATACTATAGGGCTTAGCAGCAGAAGGGGAATGAAGGCAGGGCAGGCAAAGACACAAGGTCCCCTGCAAATAATACTCAAGGGAGGAATTATGAGGAACTTCCACTCTCTGTATCATTCTTTTTAGCCACCATGTATCAACCAGATCTCTCACCCCCCACCCCCAAAAAAAAGATAATAAAGAAACTTCTATTTTGTAAAGTTAAAAAAAAAATCCTCCTTAGCCAATAGAAAAAAGGGAAGGAGACCAAAGCTGGTGATTTCACTCTCTCCCAGACACAAAGAAGACTGTGAAATATCTAGGACCCAGGGGAATTCCAGCTGTCACCAGGCTGCACTAGCCAAGGCTGAGGAAACCCAGGGAGAGAGTCAGGAAGGCATTATCCATCATAAAGTCACTGTTAGTGACCAAAAGGAGGAGGAATGCTAGCCCCTTGGTGAAGCCAATTGAAGTGACCACTGACTGCAGACCTCTGTCCTCAGTGAAAACCCTGTTGGGCTCAATTCCCTTCTTGCCCCTTTTATAGGGCCAGCCACACAACCACACTCTTTCTTCTTCCATGCAGCTTGCCCTGACCTCACTCTGCAGTGCCCGCTCCTTCAACAATGTGGAGCAAGTGCTGCCAAAGCTCCAAGCCTGGGAACAACAAGGCACACCAAAGCTCAGAACTTAAACTCATTACTCCGGCTCAGCCTTTAGCTGCAGAAAAGTGGCAACCCCAGCTCTGTTCTGGACACTGCCCCTTCCCAGGAACACAAGTCAGTCAGCAGTTAGGAGTGTGGCTCTGGAGTCAGACTCACGTTGCCATCCCAACTTCATCACTAACTGGCTATGTGACAATGGGCAAGTTGTCTAACCCATCTGAGCCTCCATCCACTGCCATGAAATGATGATACCGGGGCTGAAATTCAGTCTCTATGCACCTGTACTGCTGAACTGGTTGTTAAAACATCAAAACCTTCCAAATTGACTAGTAAATAGTTGGCAGCAGCCCATGGGCCCTTACCACCCTAGCGTAGCTCCCCTTGATCCAGTAACCAAAGTGTTAACTCTTGGCCGAACAGAAACCTACTAAGTCCTTGATCTAGCACTAAAGCAGGGCATCAGGCATCTGTCCTGATTGGTAATGCTCATGCCTGAAGAGAATTGTTAGATATACCTATTTTTTAATCCTCACCCAAGGATATGTTTTTTGATTTGAGAGAGAGTAAGAGAGAGAGAGACAGAGAAACATCGATTGGCTGCCTCCCTTATGCATCCCTAGCAGGGACTGAACCCACAACCGAGGTAGCCACCCTGACCAGGAATGGAACCCAAAACCTTTTAGTGCACAGAATGACACTCCCACGAAATGAGCCACCTGGCCAGGGAAAGAGTTGTTAGATATTTTTAATATCACCCTTGGCAGGGGTCATCGCTGGAATTGAGATGATGCAGATAAAGGACTTGGCAGGGAGTCTGGTACATAGTGAAGCAACTCAGTCAGTGTCAGCTGTTATTGTTGTAAACATCAAACCTAAAGAGCAGAGTCAGTATCAAGATCAGGGTCTCAAGTATTATGAGCAGGTGAAGATGGTTTATAACGGGCAGCTCGGAAACAGTCCCAGGCCCTGAAATGATTCATGGGTGATCCTGGCGGATTTAAAGAGCAAGAACAGGACCAATATATCTTGCCTCACCAACTGCCCCTTGCCTTCTTCCTTCCCCTGCTTACCTGGGATTCCTGGATCACATGCTGGATTCCAGGGCCAGGGTGAGGATGTCAGGAGAAGCACACACTGGCACTCTTGAAGTTCTGCATTCCCTACTCCAGCTCTACTGCTGCTGTTGGAATCCAATGTCTTGTTGGCTTGAGACACAGAAGCTGCTCCCAGAAGGTTGGGCTTTGTCTTTCTAAAGCTTTGGGGGATCAGAAAGAATATTCCAATCCAAGGTCATTCCCCATAAGGACTTGAGGGATCTTAAAAGAGAGGCAGTAGAATATAATGGCTGGGGTCAGACTGCTTGGATTCAAATCCCAGCTCTGCAACTGTGCTAGCTATGTGATCTTGGGCTAGTCAACTGCTCTGAGCCTCAATTTCCTCATCTGTTAAATGGGAGTAATAGCAGTACCTGCTTCATAAAGTTCTTAAGGGGAGTCCTGGCTGGTGTAGCTCAGTAGATTGAGTGCTGGACTGCAAAGCAAAGAGTTGCTGGTTTGGTTCCCAGTCAGGGCACGTGCCTGGGTTTTGGGCCAGGTCCCCAGTAGGGGGCGTGCAGGAGGCTCTTTCTCCCTTCTTTTAAAATCTTTAAAAAAGTTCTTAAGAGGAAAATAAATTAAGTAATATGTATAAAGTGTTAGGATAATGCCTGACACAGACATTCTCAATTATGGTAGTTATTGTTAAGAAGCTCACAAATGTAAAACTATCAGATTCATGCCTACATACTTCTGTTCAGGGTGACAGCCTTTCTCCACTCTGCTAGTTGAAATTCTTCCCCTGCTCCCCTGGGACTCCTGTACCAGCTTCCACATTTTACAGACTGGGAGGCCCAGAGAGAGAAAGATCTTGCCCATGGTCATGTCTGGCGTCATTGGCAAAGATGGGACCCATGGAGTTTCAGATACCACCTCCAGCATCCCCGGCTGTCTCTCCCCACTTCCTCGGGTCTTGGGGGTGTTTTCATGAGCAGGGATGAGTTCCGGCCCAGAGCAGAGAAAGTGATCAGGACGTGACAGGGTCAGGGCTTTGAAACACCTGTCCCTCGTGCGTCACCAACCAAAGGGTCCAGGGATACACCTGCTAATGGAGCTGCTGCTAGGCCCCAGGTCCCAGAGAGAAGACAGAGCCTGTAGCAGGGAGGATGGGACAGCAAAATGGATTCAAGGAGAAATGGGACTGTTCTGAGACAGAGAATGAGAGGAGAGGGAGGGAGGAGGGGGGAGAGAGCGTGAGAGATCCACTGGTTGCTCTTCAGCGAGCCCGGACGGGGAGTTTCTGGGACCAGCCAGCGAAGCTTCGCCTTCACCCTTGGCCTGCAGCTCAGCTCCTCTACCCGACTATCGCCCAGGCCACCTCACCTTGTGCTCTTTTGGCAGAAGCCCCGCCTCTTTCTCCACGGCTCTTCAGCATCCCCGCTCCCATTGGACCAACCCTACCGACGCCCCGCCCCACTTTTGACGGACGCCTAGAAATCCCTTCTCTGCACGTGGCCCAGCAGGAGGGTATCTGCTCCCCCTTTCGCCCCCAATTTGGAATAAAAGAGTTCTTTCCCACAGCCTTGGGTCGCGCGTTCTCAGCTGCCAGTGCAGCTGAGGCGGCCCGGCCGGACTTAGGGGAGACCCTCAAGTGCGGGGAGGAGTTGTTCCCGGGGCCCTGAAACCTTCCAGACCCGCTCAGTGTAAACCGCCTCGGGTTTGTGTCAACATCCGAGGCCGGAGACTGGCGGCAGCTGGGGACCGGCTCCGACTACAGGACGGGAAGATGGGAGGGTGGAGGAATGAAGGGGTCTATGGGGTAGTCAGAGGGATCTTTCTAGGGGAGATCCCGAGAGGTCTTTGGGGGTTCCGTGAGAAATAAGGAAGGCTGCCTGGGCAGGGCTTGGAATTAGGGGCTTTAGGGAGCCCACGGCTAGTGAGCCAGGGAGGTTGGGTCCTTCGCCATTCATACTGAGCTCCTCGCGCCCACCCACCCTCCTTTCCACCTCACAGCGTGAGGGGAGTGAGTGTGCTGAAGGGGCGACGCGAAGGCGTGTGCTGCTGACCATCCCATCTCTTCCCTCCGCCGCTCAGCTCCTCGGCACTCCTCTTAGCCTTCCTCCAAATTCGGGTGGGATATGGAGGGGGTCACATACTGTGACTCATCCCCTCTTCCATCCCCACCCCCGCTGGGGCCCAGGGAGGGAAGGCTTAGAGACTAGGCTGTGGTTCTCCCGTTTCCATAGCAACGGTGCGGTTGTTTTTGAGAATCCACTTCAATCGTCGACACTTTTCACCCCAGACTGTAGCCCGGGGTCCAAGCCTTGAGGTGAGAGTTACAGTGAGGGTACAGCCCTCCCCCTTCCTCACGACCCCGGGAAGGTCAGCGTGGGCGGGTGGGGCGCACTCCAGCAGCGAGGGCCTCACTGGCCACCGGGTCCCCACCTGAAACTCCGCCTGCCACTCTGCCCCAGAGGAGCCAATCAACACCCAGCTTGTCCGGGGTGAGGCGGGGCTTATACAAATCCTGTCGCCTCCGAGAGACACTTAGCGGTACCAGAGCTGGGAGGCGTCTCCGGCGCGGACCTTGGAGAACCTGGCCGCCAACCCGCGAGCCAGTCTCGGTCCCCGAGGCCGACTGAGACTCGGAGCCATCCAGCGACCTGGCGAGCGGCCTCAGGTAACGCGGGTGGGGCTGGGCGGAGTCCCTTGTCCCCTCCCCCTCCCCTCTCTATTTTCATCCTCGTGTCCTGCCCCCTCTGATGCATCTCCCTGACCCCAGGTTCTGCCACAGGGGGCAGCATCTGGAGGGTGGACCTCCACCCAAGTCCAGGTCCCGTGGGTCCCAGGAAAGGAGGCAGAGCTGCTTCCTTATCCCCAGCTCAGGTAAGAACAACAACGGCTCTAGCCCCCAACACACACACACACCTGGGGGTGCAGTGTTGCTGGTACTAGAGAAGACACCAGTCAACCTCCCTCCTTTGGAGATAGGTAATCTACTTAGTCCCATAGCAACCTCCCACCCCCAAGATAGCCCCCACCCACATCACCCAGCCCCACCAGCAGCTCAGCTCCTCCCCCTCTTTAAAAACCCCAACCCTCCCTTCCTCACAACACTCTCTCAACAGCGTCCCCTCTCCCTGGTCTCAGTGCTAGGCAGAGATCCCATGTTTGGCCTCTTTCATCCTGGCTGAAGGATGAACTAGGGGCTCCAACCCTCAGCAGACCACCCATACCTGTCAGTCACTGCTGCCAAGGTCCCACCCTCCTCCATTCCCCTCACCCCTCACAGCCAAAGCACCTGGTCCTCTTATTCTTCCTCTCAAATATCTTTCTGATTTGTACCTTCTCTGGCCTTCTTGCGCCCAGTCACTCCTTCTGGGTTCCTATCTTCCTGCTGCTCTGCAGGGACTGTGCCAAAACTACATGTGGACTGTATTGCTCATGGAGGGCAGAAGAGCTGGGTTCAAATCTTGCCTTTGCCTCAGTGCTGTCCGGCTTGGGCCAAGTCACATCCCTCTCTGATCCTTCATGAAACGAGGAAGGGGTCGGGACCAAAGGTGGGATGGATGAGATAGATGATCTTGAACAGCCTTCAAACAGTGACACACTCTGGTTTTATGGCTGATTATGAGAAAACAGGACCCTTTCCCTCTATCTCTGAATTATGAGGATGTTTCAAAGGGGAGTCCTGGGGGGCTTTAGTTCTCACTGAAAAGACATCACTTCTTACACAGGCCTACATCCCAGCCACCCCGCCCTCCCCATTCCCTGAGCCAGGGTCCCGTCTCAACTGTCCCTCCTAGACCAGCCAGCCACATGGCATGGACAGCTCCAAGGCAGAGGTGGCCAGCAGGGCCCACACTCTGTTTATTATCCCCTGCCTCTCATTAACAAGGAGAGGGAGAAGACCTGGCTGCTGCTACTATGGCTGCTGCTTGGAGAAGAGCAAAGGAAGGAGAGGAAAGAGAAAAATCTCCTGACCAGGGAGCTGTTGTCACCATGGCAACCATCTCCACACTAGCTTCTCTGAAGCTGGGTGACGGTGTGGGATTATCGCATCCCTCAGTCCCTCCCACCCTAACTGCCACCTCCCCACCTGAAGCCCACAACCCTGAACTCTGCCCTCTGGGAGAAGCCTCTGGGCACAGAGGGCAGTGGCTTTGTGTATGGCCTTATGCCAGCTCCTTCACGGCTGGAGGGTAGCCCGCAAGAGGTAAGCAGAGGAGCCTGTGCACAATCAGCAGGGCCATGGTGCCAACAGAACATGCCCCCAGTGTGTTCTGGCCTTTGCGTTGCTGCCGATGGGCTCTGCTTTACCTTGGGTGAACCCTTCCTTTTGCCAGGTCTGGCTCACATTGTCTCTGAAGTTGGTGCAATGGTGGGAGAACACAGATAAAACAGCCTGATGCCATTCAATGGAGAAAGAAGGGGGTTTTGTCCCTCATGTAATTCACCAAAGGACATTCACGGAACATCGCTGGGTCCTAGTCATCACCCCTATGTCTCTCCAGGGCAGTTCTGAGCAGCCACAGAGGGACAGAGTGGGGATGCCTGTGGGGTAGCTACAGGAGGACAAACTTAGGAACAATAAGGAGAGCACTTTTCTCACTCTTTGACCTTCTCCAAAGTGGACTGGGTTTTATTGGGAGGGGATAAGCTCTTTGCCATTGAGCAAAAAGGTCTGGAGGACTTTTTCTGGCTCAGGCAAGGGTTTAATGCAAAGGCCTCTCCCAAATCGGGCTCCATTCTAGAATTCTTAGAACTCCAGCTGAGGGTCAGAGAGCTCCGAGGTCTACATACTTGTGAGGCTCAACTCCATAGCCTCACAGGGTCTACTCATGCCCAAAGTGCCGTCCCCACGCTGCTGACTGCCCACCATCCCGCTGGGGAGAGGCTGACCATAAGAAGTGGGCTTCAGCCAGCTCTGCAGGCTGATTATGCTGCATGGGTCCAGGAAAGAAGGAAGGGTACTGGGGGAGAGGAAACCAGGTAAGCAATAGGAGAGGTAGGTCCCGGCTGTGAGAGGCTTGGCTTGAAAGGAGTATATAGTTGTGAGGGGAGCAGTGGGAGGGGAGACTAGACAGGCGGGCACCTTGACACCAGGTTCTAGAGGATTCTGGAGTTTGAGGGGGCTTGCGGGCATGGCCGCCTCTTGCCGATGTTATACTTCTGGGCAGAACCAGGAAAAATATTCCCTTGGAAGAAAGGAATCAGAGGAAAGGCATTTCCTCTGAGGCAACTGAGCCTACAGGCATGGCTTACCTAGCGGGGTCCCCGCGGGACTTCAGCCTGCTTGGCTGTGCCTCTGGCCCTGACTATGATGACAGAACGAACATAGTGAAGTTTCCCAAGCACTTCAAAAGAAGGAACAATAGGACTTGGTGGCAAGTTGGGCCTGGGGAAAAGGGAAAGGGGAAAACTGAAGGTAACCAATATGGCATTTCCCCCTTGGGATGAGGGGAAGGAAAGGGCAATGGAGAGAGGACAGCTATAGGTTGAAGATGTGCTTGCTGGGTTAGAGGTGTTGGGGGGCTACCCCAAGGGGTGGATATTTCCTGGGTGTCAGACACTGTGGCCTGGAGCCTGGCAAGATAGTCCCACTGAGGCTGAGGGAGGTCAGAACTATGGTTTCCCCAAAAAGCAAGTAGGAGCGGGGAAGGCTTGTACTGGACAAGAGCTGCCACGCTTTGGAGGAGGTGGTTCAGGTAGTAGCATGGATTGGGCTTAGGTGCTTACCTGGGCCTCCCACTGACCTGCCTTGCAACTCTCAGGGTTTTCACTACCACAATGGGATGATCTTAAAGGGCACTGCCAGGTTCGACCTGCTGATCTAAGAGCTAGAGGAAGTAAGTAGAGATGAAGGAGGAGACATAGTCCTTGGTGCGCCTGGGACCAGATGGGGCGCAGGAACAGGTATAGCCCCAGACAGAGAATCGTGGGAGGGAGGAGAAAAGGGGCAGAAGGTGAGAGGCACACAGACACTATGACACACACAGCAACTGTGCGCTCTGACAGATCTACAGTCTCATGCATTGACATGCTCCCACCCACACCCCGCACCTCATGCAGACACTCAGGCACATTTCACCGGAGACAGCGGAAGGGGCTCTGCCTCGCCCATCAGACACCTCCGCCTCTGGGTGCTCTAGCTCCCCTGACTATACCCTGAGTCTTCAGTGTGCTTTGGACTTGAGGAGGGGGCAGCTGGGTTTGGAGCCTACCTCCTTCTGCCCATGGTGTTCCAGAGGCATCCTTGACTCTGGTTCTGGTGCAGCTGTTTTGAACCCCACATTTCCAAGTTCCTGAGGATGGCATGCATCTCTCTCCCTGGCTTCCGCTGGGGGCATGTAGGATTCCTCATCCTCTGAGGATAGTAGGTGGAGGAGGATGTAGCTACCCCCACTGCTCCTTGATCTTCCTCATGGCCCATAAGAGCAATCGGAGGTCCATAGATATCCTGTAACTGACTTTAGGTCACGCAGCAAGGGAGGGGGCATGGAGCAGACGAGTCCTCGGTAGTTTATGGAGCTCCCAGCAGTAAAGATTAGAAGCCACACTAGCCTGGGCTGCGCTGTCAAAACGGCATTCCTTCTGCTGACCTGAGGGCTTCTTTTTCCAGAGTGTCTCCATGACAGGCTGCCCTCAGGTTGGAGTCTGGTGCCATTCCAAAGACTCCAGGCAGGTCAAAGTCTCCTCCCAGGCCATTTCTTGGGAAACTCAAGCTCTGGATAGACATTCCTCCAATGGAATTCAGACAGGCTGTCCATCCAGCCTTCAGGGCCTGGTGCAGCATCACCCTGGCCAGGTGTCCTGGGGAGGGCTGTACCCCGCTCTGCAAACACCTCCTGGCACAGGCTACTTGAGGGGCTCTTGTTCTGGCTGAGGACTAACTCTTCATCCACCCCAAAATTGCTTCGTCTGTTTATCCCCAGATCTGAGCATCTGCCTAAACTCCTCCATCCCTCTCACCCCACATCCATTTGGTCACCAAGGCCCGCCAACGCCCCCTCTTAACAGCTCTCGGTGCATCCCCATCTCTTCACAGCCCTTGCGTTAGTGCCATCATCTCTCACCTGAGCTGTGCAGCATGCCCCTCTCTGCTTCCCCTACCTCCACTCCTCCCCACCACCCAGGTCGTCTTGTACATTGTAGCCAGAGGAAAAAATTCTAAAACACATTCCTTCTCCCTGGATCTCCAGTACCTAGTTCAGGACCTGCCATATTGTAAGCATTCTGTAAGGGTTGTGGAATGAAGGCTATCTTCTTAACCTTTGCTTTAAAACCCCAAGAGCTTCCATCCCCTCTGGGTAAAAGCCGAACTCCTTGGCATGGAATGAAGGTCTTGTATAATCAGCCACCTACCTCTTTGACCTAAGCATGAGTTACTGAAAGTTGGCTGATGTCTGCTCTATCCCCGTGACTAGCACAGGCCCTACCACAGTCAGCCTCAATAATGCTCAGGGAATGAGTGAACTAATGAAAAGAGGAATGTAATCGGGGCCATCAATGCTACCAGCTAGGACTTCTATTAGTACAGAAGAAAGGGGGAGAGAAGCTTCCGGTGGAGATGGCCTGGCAGGCCTTGAGGGAGAACTTGAGAGACGGTGCCAGTGGGGGACCCATGAGGAACCTGCCTCTGGTCCCTGGTAGGAGAGGAGCCTGCAGAAGCAGGTGGGGCTGAGTGTGAAAGATCTGAAAAGCAGGGAGGGAACTAAGACTCTATTCTATAGGTGTGGGGAGCTATGGAAGGTTAAACAGGAGAGGATGAAGGTTGTGGCATGTAGCATCTGTCAGTGAAAAGGAGGAGAGCTGAGACCTAAAAGGCTAGGGATCCTGGGTGCCAGGGGAAGAAACCTGTACAAGGAGAGAGGAGTGGCCTGCTGTGGAGGCCCTTTTATGCGGGAGAGTAACGAGGGGAAGGGACCCCGCCCCCATGTCGCGGGGGAGGGGCTGAGAGGGGAGGTAGGAAAGCTATGGGAAGGGATGGGTGAAGGAGAGGGCCCAGCTGTAGGAGGATGGGGCTTGTCTAGCATCGTGGTGAGAGGAGAGATACTCACCCTGCTGTGGAAGGCGGGACCTTGGCTATGGGAACGTGGGTTTGTTATGGGTGGAGGCTGTTGTAGAGAAAGGGAACCCTGGTTTACGGGACTTAGAGGACTGCTGCTGAGGTGAGGACCTTGCGCCTGTCCCCCAGGCCCCGCCATGGGGAAGACCAACAGCAAACTGGCCCCAGAGGTGCTGGAGGACCTGGTTCAGAATACTGAGTTCAGCGAGCAGGAGCTGAAGCAGTGGTACAAAGGCTTTCTGAAGGACTGCCCCAGCGGCATCCTCAACCTGGAGGAGTTCCAGCAGCTCTACATCAAGGTGGGCGGACCCGGAGGGGCGGGGCGGGGCCAGGACCCCAGGGGGCGGGCCGAAGGGACGGGACGGGGCCAAGCAACCCCAGGGAATGGGCCGGAGGAGAGGCAAGGCTGTAACTAAGCCCCAACCTCTGCATACCCGCTTCAGTTCTTCCCCTACGGCGATGCCTCCAAATTTGCCCAGCACGCCTTCCGCACCTTCGACAAGAATGGCGACGGCACTATCGACTTCCGGGAGTTTATCTGCGCCCTTTCGGTCACTTCCCGCGGCAGCTTTGAGCAGAAACTCAACTGGGCCTTTGAGATGTACGACCTGGACGGCGACGGGCGCATCACGCGCTTGGAGATGCTGGAGATCATCGAGGTGCGCTGGCTGGGGTTGGAGCCGAGCGGCCGGGATGTGCTGGGGTGGCGCGCCCCCTGCCTTCGCAGCCGGGCCCTTCTCGGGCACCGCCCTCTCTGGCCACGCTCCTCGGGGGCTTCGGGGACCCCGGGGGCCTCTTCGCTGCGCCCACCTTCTCCCCCACCCCCCATCCCTCCTCCCAGGATTCAGTGGTTAACTAGTATGGGTTTGGCACTTGGTGTTGAACAGGCCTTGTGCTAAGTAAGTGCTTTACCCAAGAACCCTATAGGGTAGGTGCTATCAGAAACCCCATTTTACAGACGAGGAAACGTAGCAAGTGGTGGTTCATGATTCACATCCAGAGTCTGACGCCAGAGCCGAAGTTCCCTTAGCTCGTTATTCTTTCAACAAATATGTATTGAGTGTCTGCCACGTGCTAGGCTCTGATCAAAGGTCCTGCTTTCATGGGACATTTTCACCAGTGAGAAAAATTTAAAACAACAACAACAAAACTATGCTATGCCAGGCAGTAAGTGTTCTAAAGAAGATAAGCAAAGCACACGGGAGAGAGCAATAGAAGAAAGCAACTTTATGAGGTGAAGGGTGAGCAGCAACCTGAATAAGTAAGGTGAGGAAGCTAAGCACGCAGATGTCGGGGGAAGAGGGGTCTATGCCCAGGGAATAATAAATGCAAAGACCCTGAGGTTAGATTGTGTTTGCAGTGCTCAAGGAGTGGTCAGGAGGCCAGGGCGGTAGGGAGAAGTGAGCAAGGGGAGAGTGGTAGGGAGGAGGTCAGATGGGTAGCCAGGAGCCCAGTCATTTACCATCTCATAACCTGGGGGAGAGACTTGACTTTATTCTGAGTGAGATGGGAAGCCAATAAGTACTCTCTCTGGTCCATATGGAGAATAGACTAAAGGCGGGGGGTGGGGGGTGGTGCTGGAGAATCAGAAGCAAGGAGACTAGTTAGGAGGCTTCCACTGCAGCCCAGTCAGGAGCTGATGGAGGTGACAGCTGTGGAGAGGCAGTCAGTGGAAGTGGTTAGATACAGGATTTATTGCAAAATTAAGGCTGACAAGATTGGCTGCAGGATTGGATGTGGGTGTGAGAGACGGAAAGTCAAGAAGGGTGTCAAGGTCTTTGGTCTGAACAACTAAAAGAATGAATTTGCTATTTCCTGAGAAAGGAAATGCCTGGGGAAGAGCAGGTCGGAAGTGAAGAGTTGGGTTTTAGACATGTTCGTTTGAAATGCTCATTAAATAAGCAATCTTAATGACCATACATCACCTTCCAGCATCCTCACCATTTCCCAGTGTTCTCCCTGCCCACTCCCAGACCTCCTTCATTTACTCCTAATCCTCCCTGCCCCCTGTGACTTACCAGGCTATCTACAAGATGGTGGGCACCGTGATCATGATGCGCATGAACCAGGATGGGCTCACGCCCCAGCAGCGTGTGGACAAGATCTTCAAGAAGATGGACCAGGATAAAGATGACCAGATTACTCTGGAAGAGTTCAAGGAGGCGGCCAAGAGCGACCCATCCATTGTGCTGCTGCTGCAGTGTGACATGCAGAAGTAGAGAGTAGAGGCTGGTGAGGGGCAGGGACCCTGGCCAGGAGGAGCGTGGTCACCGCCCAACCCCATGATCTCTCTGGCTGGCCTTTCCCCAGGGGGAGGGGTACTCCAACCTCACTCTCTGGCCTACCCACCCCTCTGTCCAAGCCCTTGCTCTCTCAGTCAAGATCCTTGAGGGACCACCTCACCCTGGAAAAGGGACAGATCCTCAGGTACTCTGTGGTCTAGCACCGCCCCCAGTCTCGGCCCAGAACTAACATCCACTGGGCATAGGGGAGTTGGCTTTTGCCCCTACAGGCAGGGTTAAGGAGGGGGGGATGGTGCTCTGCTTTGAAAGTCCATTCTTCCTGGGGTTATGCTTTGTAGAATGGCCCACACACCCCAGATAAAGGGCCAAATTGGATCTGTCCTGTGCTGAAGACCTAGATCCCTTAAAGGTGGTCTCTGCCCTGCCCCCTCAACTCCACCCTTCTGGCCCTTGTCTTTGAAGCATTCATTCAGTCCTTTCTTCAGCTAATGTTTATCGAGCACCGTTCAATGTCAGGCACCTGTAGGTGCTAAGGAAGTGGTAGCCTACAAGACACATTTCGTGCCCTCTGGAAGCTCACAGAGCAGGAAGGCAGACTTCCAGTGGTCAGAGTCACAGATGGGGATGTCGAACACAGCTGAGCAGAGGGTGCGGTCAGGCTGGTTAATCTGACAGGAAGTATTAAATCTTTCCACTCAGTTCTACACAGAGCTGCAGAAGGCTGAAATGAGCAGTGTTTGGAGGTCTGGGAACTATGTGAGTGGAAGTTTTAAGAAGAATTTAAATTTATTTAATACTTATTTTTTTAGTACCTTTAAAAGGAGCTGAAGTCATTTTATTAGTTTAGGGTATTAAAATATTCTTTATATTACTCAATTTCTTGTAAAATGATAAAATGAATGTAGAAGTGCCACTTTTCATGGGGAAAAAAGAGCTGAAAAAAAGGGAAAATACCACTAAACTCACCAGAAAACACTTTCTTATCAGGCTAAATCCTGAGCTGTCACCATCAGCAGCTTCCTTTTTTGATGACCTTTTTCAATTCAGTGAACAACTCTGTTGCACACTACCCTGGTTAGGTGCTGTCTTCAGAAACACACACACACACATACACACCAAGATTTGCCAAGAGTGAAACTGTGCATTTCCCACATCTTGGTAGTTCCTTTGTGGATTTGGTCTAGTTTCTAGGATGGGCTTGTTCTTTTACTGCTACAGAAGCAGAAGGAGCTAGAGAGAGGACCACCTGGCCACCTTTTAGACTGCCAGGCTGCATTTATGGACCAAATGCCTAAAAATGTTCAGGGTGTGCTCCATTTGAAAAGCTTTTTCTAACCCCAAATCCTGCATCTGCCAGGTTATTCATCATCTTCTCAGTGCAGTGGCTTTGCTTTCCAATGTCTGCTTTCTGATTTTGGATTCATGAGCTATACAGCTGCATGCTTTGATAGCTAGAGAACTCATCTTGCTTCTTCAAGCCTTTCACTTTACACTCTCCTGTACTTGTGATCAGAAATTAGCTTTGATGTGCAGTGACAGTTGATTTCCTCTTGAACTGCTGATGAAAACAGTCTAGGACACAGGTGCTGGCAGCCCAGGGTGGGAGCAGGGACTAGTTGCTGAGATGGGGGTGCGGATTGTATCAGCAGGAAAGCAATGCAGCATGCACTTTACTTCTGAGTGTTCACCTGTCCTCCCTCTCTGCACGTGGAAACTCTAGGGGATGCTGACCGTTGGTCCCAAACCCTATCAGACCTTTCTTCTTGCTACTCTTGGAGGTAGCAAGGCCACTCGGTCACCACACTTTTTCTCTCCTGCCTAGGGCCAGCCACATGGTAAACCTGGGCAATTCACATCCTTGGGCAGTGACCAGCATGCTTTTATCTAGTAACACCTCAAAGGATGTTCCACTGCCCCCAGGAGCTGGCCATTAGGTGTGTCTTATGCTATCAGTGCACCACAGATATAGATACTCAATAGCCTGACTCAGCTGACACTTCCAATGGAAGACTTTTTACAAAGTGGGGTCCTTTTCCCCCAAACATTGAATCTAACCCAACTCCCAACCACACAGAACTTAGAGCTTTCAAAGGTTTGTCACTGACTCCATCTCATTCTACACACAGCCTAGGGAAGTGAGGATTTTCATTCCTTTTCTCCAGACTTGGAAGCTGAGACACAGAGAGTCCATTGTGCAAAAGCACACAGTCAGGAATTGGCACAGCACATAGACTTGAGCCCAAGGCTCTAAGAAGTTTTCTTCCCTTCAGAGTCTCTCCCCTGCTCATTTGTTTGACTATGAGTGGTACAGAGGTCGATGGTGGGGCAAGCTAAGTTGGTTTTAGTCTTTTACAAGCTTCCTGCTAAGGCTGTGGTCTTCTAAAAAGAAAGAGAATTTTGGTTGAAGACTCCACATTTTCAAGTATCTTGTTTTCTGTTTCTGGGCAGCTCTGTGGCCAAGTCAGTGCTGTCCTGGAAGCATCTTGCACTGTCTTTATCATCATCTTCCTCTCTAAAGGAACTGCTTTTGTTTTTTCCCTGCTGGTAGGCAAGTCCTACACGTGAGGGTGTGTCTGATCGCTGCAAACTTTGGGACATGTACCCTGGGTGATGTTTGTTGGCAAGAACAAAGATTCTCATGTAGCCTATCAGTGTTAGACACATAATGCCAGGCCAGGAAGCAGGACCACCATCTTGCCAATGGGAGGAGCCACAGGCAGGCCAGGCCTAGCTCCCATGTGCTCCTGGATGTCCCAAGGACTGTGCTCCAGAGCTCCTATGGTAGAGCACCGGCCCTGCTGTGAGAAGAGAGGCAGTCCTCCCATCTCCACCCCAGCTGAGAGCGACCTGTCACAAAGCACAAGGTTAGCAGAGACTGATGTATGACTTGCATAGACTCAAAAATATACAGACAGTTAAAACATTGATAAATACAAACTCTCCTTTGAAGTTCTGTGTCTTCTTGCAGCAACTCTGAATTGCAAAATTCTAAAATCTGCCTTCTAACTGTATGCTTTCATTCAACCTTTGAGCTAATTCATGAGCTCCTCCTTATCTCTAAAACTCATCAGCAAGGGCTACTTCAGATGGCCACTCCAGCCCTTTGAGCTATAGTCAGGATTACATAACTTACCTTAAATCAAAAATTAAGCAAAAAGAAGCTTATATCAAAGGCTCTGTATCTTTTCCTGACAATGGCAGAGTCCCTAGAGGTAGAAATTCATTCTGCTGGGGGCGGGGCGGGGGGGGAGGGAGAAGGAGGGGAGGAGAGAGAAACAATAAGCTGGGGTTTCTCGGCAAGGGAGTAAGCTGACACTGTAAATATTTTTACACCAAAATTTACTAAAGCAACAAATATTTCCTGAAGACCCACCCTGGGTGAGGCTTTGTGCTGACTTTTAGAGATCATGGTAAAGGCAAGAATACATTTCCTATATATTTTATTCATCAGTTTTGAAAAAACATTCAAATTTTGCATTGAAAAGTCTCAAAAATATGGGATTGTCTTTCTGCAATTTTCAGGGTTTTCTTTTACCTTTGCTAGAGTGTGAGGGTAAGACCAGGCCTTCCAGGGGGCCTGGCCCTTCCTGCTCAAGGGATGCTCTGGGGGTGAGGAGGCCTGGGGCAGGAGGGGGTCGTGCGTGGCGCAGGGGGTCCTCCCAACTCCCCGCTGTGGTGCCTGTCCCTTTCTGATGTGCTGCTCCTGGCTGTGCCCACAGTGACTGTCCTCACTGTTCAACCCTGTGCTGTGTGGTGTTTCTTTTTCACTGACAGTGAATAAAAGGTGTGACTGTGCTGAGGAGTCCTGCTCTTTAAGCTGGGACGGGGCTGTGGCGAGGGGAGATGGGGGAGCTCCCCCATGGGAGCACCTCAGCCGTTCCTTAGGACTGAGGTCCTTGTTCTTGCAAGGACTCTGGCTACATGAAACAGAGACTCGCCCAATAGTTCAGAGAAAGGGCTGAGCAGATTACAAGAGACCCTAAAGATGGAAGAATCAAGAACGAGTGGGCCTTACCTGAACTAGAACTAAGAATGTGCCTCTCTCTTTTCTCTGGGCCTCACAGGCTCTCGTCCCCTTGGCAATATTTGCATCTGTGCACTTCTCCTTGGTTTCTCTTCAGATTTTCTTAGTTTCCCTGCACAAAGGGGCTGCATCCCAGCTCTGTATCAAGACTCACCAGCGATGACAACGCTCCTCGGTGTCTCAAGCAAAAGAATCTGATTGGTTCAGCTTAGTTTCTGGTGGGACCCCTTGGTCCAGTCATCTACAGCCAGACCAGATGCTGCCACGTGCGGGCTGCAGGTGGAGCAGTTCCCCCGGAAGGGAGCCGGTGGCGGCGGACAGTGGGGCTTGGTTTCTCCCTTTGTCCGGTGGAAGGCTTCACGGAAGCCCAAGTGAGTCCATAGCGGGCAGTGGGAAGGAAGGCCGAGAGCCAGGATCACAATGGTCCGTGTGGCGCCCTCTGTACTAATTAGGAAAAGGGCCGCCCTCTGAGTGGAAGCATCACTGGCCGTGAGTATACAGCCAGACCAGTGGATGGCACCTTTGGGCTGATTAGGAAAACATATCCCTTCTTCTGAACAAACACGGCCTGTTATACCAGGATGCACAGCTTGGTAAGTGGAGCGAGACCAGGATCTCGGCCCCCACCTGCCCTGCTGGTCAGAGGTTGTGTACTGCATAATCTGTTTGTTACACCAGGGGTCCCCAACCCCCAGCAGAGAGCGATGTTTGGCTCGGCTCCGCCTCGCCTCCTGTCGCCTCCCGCCCTCCACCCTCCCCCTACCCCCCGCTCCGCCCCGCCCCGCCATCCTTTGCGGGTGAACGGAGCGAACTCACCTGAGCTCCGCCTCCTGTTTCCTTCCACAACCCGCACCCCCCCCCCCCCCGGGCCCCGCCCCCCCGCGCGCCCCGCCACCAACCGCGCCTCTGATCTTCCACAAAACCGGTCCCTGGCGCCAAAAAGGTTGGGGCCCGCTATGTTACGCCACTCTTAGGAGCCCAGCCCAGAGTCCTGAGACGCCCACTGACCCAAATAAGATAGGGATTGGTGATGAGAGTTGGTGGCGAAGTGTTCTCAGAAGACCCCTCAACAGGCAGAAAGGCACTGTTCTCTGCTGGGCGTCGGGAGCGGCGGCAGCTGCCCGCCCTGCTTCCTCCTGAAACGCTCAGGTGCTTTTTACAAGGACTTTCTCAAGGACGCTTGGAGGGGGCCAGCTTCGTTGGCAGGAAGCAATTAGGATGGAGGAAGGAGGCTGACCTGGCCTCAGGGCAACCGTGAACCTAAGGAGGTGACTCAGAAGTCTGAGACGTTCAGCTTCCCAGCTGAAGCCGCACCGGGGGGATGGGGAGTCCTGTCTCCTGCCTGTTTTCGAGTGCATGGGTGCTCCTTTACCATCTCCTAAAAGCTTACCGCTCAGGCCCTCATCATCTCTAGCCTGGGTTAGTCCACCTCCTGCTTTCAGACTTGCTCTCTGCGCCATCTGTCTGCCCCAAAGAAACCAGAGCGATCTCCCTAAGGCACAGATCTGACCATGTCCACTCTTCAAAAGTCTCCCCCTGCCCTGCGTGTCATTCATTCCTTAAAAATCCCTCGAGGTCCTGTGTGATCTTTCACCTGCTGACTTCAAGAGCCTGTTCTTCCCCCACCTCTCCCTCCTGCACCCTGTGTTTGAGACACCCTGAATTTCCCTAAGGTATCTCTTAGGCTTCTGCACCTGGACACAGGCTTCTGCCCCTCTCTGGGCCACCCATTCGTTCACCCGCCTCGATGATCTCCTCTGTGAAACCGTCCCAAACCTCAGACAGTTGGCCACCCAAGTACACACAGTCCATCATAGTTATCATACAGCTTCCCATGTGATTCCCTGTCAGATGAGCTGGGCACATGTGTTAGTCTTCAAGCAAAGCAAGCTGGATTAGTTGAGGCCAATTCAAACAAACTCTAATAAAAAGGGAGGCTTAGTGGCTCATGTACTCGGGAAGTTCAGGCTCTGCTGGATGCAGAGACTCAGCATTGACCCCTCTCTCTCTCCCTGCTTCTGCTTCCCTCTCTGTGTGACCTCACTGTCCTCTCCAGATGGGCATCTCCCATGATCTTTCACCTGCCTCAGGGGAAGATGGGTTCTCAGATCCCATTGTCTCAAATTAATAACCCCAAAGAAGAAAGTCAAATCTCCCAGTGCCCCTATATAAGAGTATGGGAGAGTGGCCCAGTTGGAGCCACATGTTCATCCTTGGCTTGATCTCTGTGTCCAGGAAATAGGATTCTACAGTTGGTCATGTCTAAGTCACATGCTTACTCCTATGACCAGGGAGGCAGGGAAGCAGGGCCAGTTACCAGAAAAAAAGGGTAGGAAAGGCTGCTGGTGAAGAAGAAGAAGAAGAAAAAGAAGAAGAAAAAGAAGAAGGAGGAGGAGAAGGAGGAGGAGGAGAGGGAGAAGGAGAAGAAGAAGGAGAATCACCAACTTTTGGGGGGTTGGTGTTGTTTGTTGAAGTGATGTGGAGAATCTCATGGAAATTTAGAGTTGGGCACTGTAGCCAGGGCCTCAACTGGGACTTGGGAAACTGTTGGGACCAGAGACAGCTCCCTCTCAGGGCAGCATGGTTCTTTTTTCATGGGGTCTCTACTACCTTCTGCACATTAGCTCATTCTGCTCACAGAGTTTCTACCCCCACTTAGTTTTATGTTGCACAATAACTGCAGCTCACTAAGGCTCATCCAGGTGTCTTGGAAGCCAACTGTATTTCATAGCATCCTCCGCTTCCACTCTGTGGTTGACTTTCCACGCCCTGTTTCCCAATTCCAAATTCCCAAAAGAGAGGACTCTGGCCCAGGTCAACATTTCAACCCAGGTCACAGGACAGCATGGGGATGTCTCACCTTTGTGTTGGGTGCTCACTCCCACCCAAGGAACTACCCTATACGTTCTTCCTAAGTAACCTCCTCCTCCATGAGGCACCTGAGAATAATTGACCCCTTCTTAGAGTTTCATTATTTATTGCTGTGTAACAAGTGACTCCAAAACTTAGTGCTTAAAACAGCAACAATTTTTTTTTCATGATTCTGTGGGTTGGCTGGGCTCAGCTAGGAGGTTTTCCTGCTTTGTGGCTGGAGTCACAGCCTCTCACTGGAGCTGAGCTGGGGCTGATGGTCTCACTCATATGTCTGGCAAATGATGCTGACAGTCACTAGGGAAGTCACTGTCCTCCACTGGCTACTTATCCTCCAGGGCTGCTCTGCCTCACCATGTGGACTTTCTGGCAGGAAAGTCTAGACATCTTTACCTAGTAGCTGAACCTCGAGAGGGCAAAAATGGAATTGCAAGGCCTCTTAGTCCTCTTAGGCCTCTTAGGGCTTAAGCTAGGAAGCTGTATAACATCACTTCTAGTGCATTCTACAAGTCAAAACAAGACACCAGGTCAATTCAGATTCAACTCCGGATGGGAGTCTCTGGATGGGAGATGTGTCAAAGTCATATTGCTAAAGGGTAACTGGGATGGGAGAGAGTTTGGGGTCATCAATGGAAAGAATCTGCCAAGGCTTGAGAAGGGCAAGTGGAAACACTTCCCCAATCCTAAAACTTTTTTGTTATTATTTCCCCCTTCCTCCCATATAAGGTTTGGTTAGTTCCTCCTTGGACGGTGGAGTCTGTCTGGGTCTCTCCATTTTGTACCCCCTTCCAGGCAGATGCCCTCCAAGCTAAGCCAGTGTTTTCTCCTTCTGCTTCCACCCACCTGTGCACACTTCTAGACTCACACAGAGATGCCCCTTGTCTGTTTCCTGGCCTGTGCCTTGGGATGGAAGGCATTAGTGTCTGCATCCAGGGCTCTCCACCAGTGCCCTGAAACTCTAGGATGGTGGTGCAAGGGTCTGATTCTCTTCTGCCCTCTCTCCATCCAGCCACTCCACGCTCTGTAACTGGGTCATCCTAAGCTTGGCTGGCGGGACCTAGGAGAGCGCGCCCCCTGCTGGCTATCGAGGGCCCAGCAAGAACTTGGGTTCAGAATCTCTGGGAGTCTCTCAGGTCCGGGGCCTCGAACAGGCTGAGGAGAGCCTTGCATCGACACGGACTTCAAGGGCCCTTCTGCTTTGATGGGGAAAAGCCGCCGAGCTGGGCCCTCCTCTGAGCGCGGAGCTGGAAGCGGGCCTCTGCTGGCAGACGGAGCTGTCCATCCACTACCTCCTCCTCTTCCGCGCAATGGAGTAGGGTTTAAGGGAACGCCGCTCAGGGTCCCAGGGTCCTTGCAACAGAGGGAAAAGGGCGCTTTGAGGCGCGGGGACAGATAGCTTTTCATTTTCTCTTTGAGATTCACCATCCTGGGGAAACAAGTTGTCAGTCTTCCCCTCTCTCCCCAGTTCTGAATCCGCCGCAGCCCGCAAATCCTGCTTCAGGCGCCTTCCACCTGAGAGCCGGAGAGGCCAACCCCCACCCCCACCCCATTCACTCTGGGCGTGGGGCGGTCCAGGAAGGAGAGCTCAGCTGTCCTCTGATACACGTACTACAGCAACACACCGGCAACCGAGAGGGCGAGTTTGGCACCGCCGCCCCCACCCCGCCCTCCCGCGGGCTCGTTCGCCCACACTCCCTGCCGCTGCCTGTCCCCTTTTCACGCCTGGGACGCGCCTCCCTCCCGCAGCCCAGCCCCGCGCGCTCCGAGTCTCCGCCGCCGTCTCTCTGGTCGGTTTACAGCCAGAGCATGGAAGCCGGGGAGCCCCGGGAACCCCGGGAGCCCCGCGAGCCCGGGCCGGGGGCGGAGACCGCTGCGGCCCCGCGCTGGGAGGAAGCCAAGACTTTCTCCGACAAACTCGTGCCCAAGAAGAAACCTAAATCGGTAAACACAGGGCATGGGCGTGGAGGGAGGAAAGGGGAAGGTCACCGGGGGAGGTGCCGTAAGCCCCCTGGAGAGGGACCTGTGGTGCCCCTCCGGGAAAGGACACAGGTCTTCAGCTCTAGAATGCGCCCGGCCGTTGGCGCGGGCTCGGGTTTATTTCGGGAGCTCTGCTTCGTGTTTTTTTCTGGGGCTCGGGTTCCACGCCAGGGTCCCCCTCCCCCATGCTGTCATCTGGGCCCAGCTCAGGGCCCCGCGGCTCAGCCCCTCCCGGAGCGGTCTGCCTGAGGCTCACGGGCAGTACTTGTTGGCAGAGCCGATCAGTGGCGCCTGCGGTAGCCACCCGGGCCCTAGTAACAGGACTCGGGAAACCCGGCTCCTTGCTGTGCGCTCCGGTTTCTGCCATCTGGGTACCGGCCTTCTGACAAGAGCCTCTCGGTTTGGGGTCTGGCTCAGGGCCCTGGACCCTGGGCTGGGGTGCTGTGCTCCCCGCGTCCTAAGGGTGCACTCAGGGCTCTGTACCCCTGGTTCTGGGCTCCCAATGCAGAACTCTGCGCCCCAGCTCCAGGCTCTGCTCCCCACGCAGTGGGCATTAACATCCCCCCTACCTACCGTGATGGTCTCAGCCCTGCAGGACTCACAGAGGAGAGAGGTTCTCTTCCCATCTGACAAGTCCTTGATGCCCTGGTTGGCCCCTGGGCCTTATTCACTCGCACTTCCCAGATCTCAGAGCTTGCCGAAGGGACGCAGAATAGAGGCTGGCTCAGAGCACCCCCTTGACCTTCCAGTGTCCTGCCGCTTCCATCCAAAGACCCAAGCTCAGGAGGCCCACCTGTCAACATTCATGACGTGCAGCTCGGCCAGGCCCCCTCAGCAACGGGACTGAGAGCGGGGTTAGGCTGGGTCCCTGCCTCAGGCGCTCACGCTGCACTGAGGGAGACCCTGCAAGTGATGAGTGCTCAGGCTAAAGGCCCTACAAGTGCAGTGGGGCAGAGGGAAGCAGTGACCGCCCACTAAGTTAGGCTTTGTAGAGGCAGCATTGGAGCTGATCTTGGAGCCCGAACAGGTGGTTTTTCCCAGGCAGAGATAGAAACTGGATGGGTAAAAGGCAAGGAGATGGCAACTGAGGGGGAGAGTGCAGGAGCTTTGGGAGAGGAGTTGGAGGAGTGCCAGAGACCCAGGAGGGCCTTGAGCCCCGTGTTAAGGAGCCTGGACTGTATTCAGGGAGGCTGGGGGTTTTAAAACTAGGTTCCATGGAGCCCCATGTTCCAGGGGGTCTGCACATGCGTGACTCCAATTTATTTTCCTTCTTCAAAGTATGTTTTAAGCAATGAAAAATGTATAATAAAACAACTCACTTGAATGTGTTATGTGGATGTTTTAGCACATTGGAGACCACTAAAATTAATTTATGCTGCAGGCTGATTATTAGTATTATTTTAACGTTTTTATTTATTTATTTATTTAATGTTTACTGTATTCTTTCGTTTTATTTTTAAGTATATTTTATTATGTTATTACAGTTGTCCCAGTTTTCCCCCCTTTGCCTCCCCCTGCCCAGTACCCCCCTCCCCTCCAGCATCCCCCCCGCCTTAGTTCATGTCCATGGGTTGTGCATATAAGTTCATCGGCTTCACCATTTCCTATACTATTCTTAACATCCCCCTGTCTATTTTGTACCTACCAATTATGCTTTTGAGTCCCTGCACCTCTTCCTCCATTCTCTCCCTTTCCCCTCCCAGTTGATAACCGTCCCAATGGTCTTCATATCTATGATTCTGTTCCTGTTCTGGTTGTTTGCTTAGTTTTTTGTTTTGTTTTGTTTTTTGATTCAGTTGTTGATAACTGTGAATTTGTTGCTTTTTTAATGTTCATCGTTTTGGTCTTCTTCTTTTTCTTAAATAAGTCCCTTTAACATTTCATGTAGTAATCACTCGGTGATGATTACTCCAGGTAGAGTAATCTAGGTTGTAGGTCCTTGCTTTTCATCACTTTGAATACTTTTTGCCAGTCCCTTCTTGCCTGCAAAGTTTCTTTTGAGCAATCAGCTGACAATCTTATGGGAACTACTTTTTGGGTAACTCTCTACTTTCCTCTTCTGCTTTTAAGATGCTCTCTTTCTCTTTGACTTTTGGCATTTTAATTATGATGTGTTTAGGTGTGGTTCCCTTTGGGTCCAGCTTGTTTGGGACTCTCTGTGCTTCTTGGACTTGTATGAGTATTTCCTTCACCAAATTAGGGAAGCTTTCTTTCATTATTTTTTGAAATAAATTTTCGGTTTCTTGCTCTTCCTCTTCTCCTGGCATCCTATGGTTTGGATGCTGGCATGTTTGGACATGTGTCAGAGTCTTCTTATACTCTCTTTATACAATAATGTTTTTGAATTCTTTTGTCTTCATTCTGTTCTGGTCAAATGTTTATTTCTTCCTCATGTTCTAAATCCTTGATTTGAATCCCAGCTTCCTTCCCTTCACTGTTGGTTCCCTGTAGATTTTTCTTTATTTCACTCAGCGCAATCTTCATTTCTTCCTTTATGTTGTTGCCACTCACAGGGTATTCTTTGAGCATCCCGATCACCAGTATTTTGAACTCTGCATATGATAGGTTTGTTATCCCCATTTCATTTAGTTCTTTTTCTGAAGTTTTGTTCTGTTCTTTCATTTGGGCCGTATTTCTTTGTCTCCTCAATTTGGCAGCCTCCTTGTGTTTATTTCTGTGTATTGGGTAGAGTTGTTTTGACTCCCTATAAAAGGCACCTGTAAATTGTGTGGGACAGGGTCTTAGGTAATCACCAGGGTGGGGCAACTCGCGTCACTGCTGTGGCTCTGTGTAGAGGGAAAGCTCGGAGAGGGGACCGTGCTGCTGCCTGGCCTCTGAGGGTTTGCTGGGCACTCGCCCCGTTTCTAGTCACTTCCCCCACTCCCCCTATGCGACTGGCGCCCTTCCAGCTGTTGCCCTGGTATTGAATCCCAGAGTGGGTGGGTATGCGAATGTTTTAAAACCATGCAGTCCCTTTAAATGGAATTCCTAAACATCCAGCAGTTTCTTCCATCATCCCAACCCACACTGGGTTTTACAGCCAGATATTAGGGGGATTTATGTTCCAGGTGCTGGAACCCTGGGTTGTGTGGTCTGGCCTGGGGCTGAGATCACTTGCTCCCAAGATATCCTCCCCGATTTTTATCCACCACATGTGAATGTGGGACCATTCCTGTTTCTCCATTGCTTCTCCACACCACACCTTGTCTTCTCTCCCCTCACCCCATCTCCATACCTCCACCCCTCCTACCCATCTGGATGAATGTGGCTTCTTTAAATTCCTGGTTGTCGGACTTCCATACAGTTCGATTTTCTGACAGCTCTGGGTGTTATTTATTTTGAGATTTACTGGTAATTCTTTTTGTGGTTGCGCGTGGAGATGAAGTGTGTCTACCGAAGCCTCCATCTTGACTGGAAGTCCCTATTAATATTATTATTTTTTTTTAGCAAACCTCAGAATAAAACTTTTCCTATTATCTGTTTAATAGAAGAGAATCTTAAAATTGTTGTCAATTATTGCTGAGTCTCTTGAGGCTTGTAGTTTAAAACAAGACAAAATACCTTTGATCATTTGCAGCCACCTGTTGGTATGAATCGGACCTTTCTCAATACTGTGCAAAACCCATCACATGCAGGAAAAAATTGACTAGATGATGAAGCTTAAGTCTGCACTGGCATCCTAACTCCCAGTTTCCAATTTGCCATTACTGCACAAACAACTGTGTTCTTTTCATTAGTTGATGTTATAGTAAGTACTTTATGTACATGTAATGCATTTGAATTTGTAAAACTTGTAAAATAAATTTATTCCAATAAGATATGATAATATCTAATTTACATATTGGGGTTTCCCCCAAGAGTTCATTTGAATAAAAGGTTAACCTACATTTTAAAAAAGCATGCAAACCATTATAGAGCAACACAGGATTTTATAGTGAGGGATTAACTTGTTTCCATTTTCACTTTAGAAAGGTCACGCTGGGCAGTGGGGTGGATGGATCGGAGAGGGTGTGTCTGGCAGCAGGCAGGCTAGTTAGAAGGCTGGTCCCTGTCTGAAGAGCAAGCTAGACTAATGTCATGGCCCGGGAGACAAAGAGAAGGGGATGGACTTTGGGAACTAGGGCGGTGAGTGGAGATCAATCCATTTCCTCCCCAGGCACCAAGGAATCCAGGAGCTCAGGCCCAGCTGTCAGTTATGACCTCTCTGTCAGCCCCTGACCCTCACAATTCTGAGAGGCAAGGCGCCTGGTGGCTTCCTGGCCCCTGCTCCTTCCTGCTGTAGCCCCTCCTCCCAAAGGCTATTTTGGGGGCTTTAGGCCTCATGGGCCACATCAGGGCCTGGCCTGGGCTTATTCACATTCCCAGGAGCCTGAGTGAAATATTTAAGCCCCAGACCCATAGGAGGCCCTCACCTCATGGGACCGGAGGACTTCCTCAGTACAAACCTATCTGCTTCTCTCTCTTCCAGCTGCCATTCTCCCTCTAAGTCCTTCTAGAAATAACAGCTTTGGGCCGTGTTCCTATCTTGGTCCCAACAGACAGGATCATATCAGTCTAAACAAGAGTCCCTCAGACAGGCTGGAAGGGGCTGTGCCACTCTCCGTTGTCACCCCAGTCCAACCCCTCTAAGCCAGAAGGGGAACACCAGCCTGGCCCCCACCCCAGTGGAAGGCAGAGAGCGCTGGCGGGCCAGGGCTCCCAGGCCGAGTTCCTGATCTCGGGTAAGGGTCTTTCTGACCTAGTTCCCTGTCTGAAATCTGGACTTCTTTCTGATTTCTGGGGGATCTGTCCTCAGGTTCCCCTGATAACACAGGACAGGGTGGCCTCCCTCTGCAGCTAGGCCCAGGAGGGTCTCTGAACGCTTGCTCCTACCCAGCCCTGGCCCACCCCTTTCACCCGTTCCTTCGGCTCCGCCTGCAGCCCGCGCCGCTCATCTCTTCCAGCTCCTGCCCTCCAGGCCCTGGGACTCCACCTCACTTGTACAGTGTCAGAGCAGGCCGAGCGGGGGCGGGGGGGTCAAGGTCCTGCCCTTGGGACCTACATTCCGAGGTAAAGAGAGGCCTGTCCTTAGAATCCTCAGTGTGAGGGCACTGCCCCTCACCATTTCTCCCAAATCTGGAAAGGGAGGGCTGCATGGGAGGGCTGTCCCAGGGAAGTGGCTGAAATAGCAGGGGTTGGGGGTCTCCTGAGAGTTACTGAGAAGGGGCCTATGGGGGATGGGGTGCTGCTGTGTAGATAGAGGCCAGAGATTTGGGATCTTATCCTGGTTCTGCCTTGACTTTGCTGTGTGACCTAGAGTAATTTTCTGTCCCTCTCTGGGCTGATTTCCCCATCTTTAAAAGAAATGGAGACTCCTGGAGGCAAGGCAGCTGAGACAGTTTTATTGCAATGGCCCAAGGTGGGATTGGATGGGGTCTGGGCAGGTCAGCCAGAGGGGACCCAGAACATGGCAGTCTGGCAGCAGGGACTGTGGGACAGAGAGTGAGGAGTGAGGCCTTGGCTGGCTTGCTGCCTGGGCTGGAGGGGCCAGCTTGGGAGCCTGCCTGAAGGGGCTGGGAGGACAGCCGATGCTCTGTCCTTGAAGAGATGGTGGACTCTGTCCCTAAGGCAGTAAGCCCAGGGGGTGGGACAAGCTCAGCCCCTGTCCTGAATGCCATCCAACTTCCTGGGTTTATGAGAGTAGGTCTCCCTACTCCCCCAACCCCACCCTTTCCATCCCTGGCCATCCCTCTATTGTTCTTTTTCTCCAGGTCTTTTAACTTTATTACCTCCATTCCTTGAAGGCTCACAGCTGCTGAGGGGGTTGGAAAGTACCCAGCCCAAGGACACACAGATACACTGAGGTGGCCAGTAACTGGGACAGTACTTGAGCTGAGCCCCAGAGGAGAGGCACCTGTCCTGCCACTGGCCTTAGACTGGCCCTGCTGGGCACATGCAGCACCTTGGTTGGAATAAAAGTCAAATGCAAACCGAGGCCTGCCTCACGAGCTTGGGAAACTCATTGGTCTTCCATTCCTGCTCTGAGGTTTCAAATCCTTACTAGCTACTTGCCAGTCATAGCTACTTCTGTAAATTGATTAAAATTAAAAACAATTAAAAATTCAGTTTCTCAGTCTCACTAGCCACATTTCAAGTTACTCCGTAGCCACCTGCACAGATCCGGACATTTCTGTCATCACAGAAAGTTCTTTTGGACAGTGCTCTTTTAAAGGATGGCACGAATCTCTGCATTGGGGACAGGTCATAAGCTCTATGGGGGCAGGGATCACACCTGTCTTATTTCCTGCCATGTCCCCAGAACAGTGCCTGTCACATGATAATCACTCAATGTTGTCAACTGATTGGAACCTAGGCTTGACTCCAGAAAGAAGCAGCGGGGCTAATGCGTGGCCGGCAGGACCGTCAGGAGCAGGCCCCAACTGGAGCCTCTCACTTATAAAGTAGGAATCATGGTCCCAGTACAGCTCAGGTCACAGAGATGTAGTGGGACTCTGGGTATCTGTGAGTCCCCTGGGACCCACATCCTGACCCTCCTCAGGGATTACAAAGGGCCCAGCTGGTGTCTGTTATGGCAGCCCCATCTCCATTCCACTGGAGGTGGTGGAGTCATTCTGAGGGCACCGGGGGTTCTGAAAGAAGGCCCTCTGCAACCTGGTGCCTTCCTACTCCTCTGGGCTCACCTGTATTCACACCCCCATGCTTGGGCTCTGCGCACCTCCGTGGATGCACCGTTTGTATGCACACGTCTTCATGCCTTCCTTCACCTTACTCCTCCTTCAAGTCTCTGCTCAAATGCCTCCTCTCCCGGGACAACTTCCTCTGAACCCCTGTCATCAAGACCTGGCTTTCACCTTTTTTTTGTCAGTCCCTTTTGCATCTCTGTTTACCTGACTTTCTCCCCCACCAGTCTGTGAGCTCTAAGGACAGGACCACCCCAGGCAGAGCCCATGTGCTTGGCACGAAGAACCAGTGAATGTTTGTCAAATTTTCAACAACCCCCCAAAAATATTATCTGAGCACCTGCTATATATCAAGTAATCTGAACAGATTACAGAGCTGCACTGAAGCTTCTAGTTCATGTTAAATTTGTCGTGGCAAATATTCTTTTTTTTTAAAGATTTTATTTATTTATTTTTAGAAGGAGGGGAAGGGAGGGAGGAAGAGGGGGAGAGAAACATAAGCGTGTTGTTGCCTCTCATGTACTGCCTACTGGGGACCTGGCCTGCAACCTAGGCATGTGCCTGACTAGGAGTCGAACCAACAACTTTTGGCTCACAGACCTGCACTCAATCCACTGAACTACACCAGCCAGGGCTCAAATATTGTTTCTTATTGAAATATGTTACTTAAAGGTTCAGAGGCATTAAAAATTTACTGAGCTCCTATTATGTACATTTCTAAGCACTAGAGATACACTAAATCAACACGATAGTCATAGTTCCTGCTCCCTCAGAACTTAGGCATGGTTCCTGCTTCCTCTCCAGAGTTCTGTCTAGATATAGAAATAATTAAATAAGCAATTATAATTTACTGTTAAATTTTACTAAAGAGGAAATAGAAAAATAAGAGAGGAAAAGGAAATAGGAGAGGTAGCAAACCCATGACCAGGCGTGAGGGAAAGCTTCCTAGAGGTGGCATGTATTTTGAGACCCAAAGGTTGGGTAGAAGTTAGCTGGACCGAGAGTCAAGGAAAGAGTAGATCAGGAAGGGGAACAGCATGTGCAAAGGCTCAGAGAAAGACAGGAAGGTGTGCTTCCACATGAGAAAGGTCAGCTTGAGCAAAGTGGGCTCATAGGAATGTAAGAGTGGAGAGAGAAGTAAGGGGTCTGTCATAAAGAGCTTCCTACTCCGCACTAAAGGCTGCTGGCTGGAGCCTGAGAGAAGTGGGCATTGCTGAAGGGGAGGGGCACATGATCAGATCTGAATGTGAGAAAAATCCCCTGGCAACAATATGGATGACAGGAGATGAGAGATGGTGATGGACTGGACCATGGTAGGGAAGACAGAAATAAGTGGACGGAGTCTAGTGGAGTTGACACGTGTTGGTGACTGATTGATGGGGAAAAGGAGCTGAGGAAGAGAGAAGACTTGCACTGACTTTGGGGCTCCTGGTTTAAGTGATAAGTGCATGGTGGTGCTGAGCAATGAGATAAGGAAGGAGGGAGGAGCCTAGGTTTAGGGGTGGAGAAAGTGGCAGCATTTCAGCCTTGAGCATGTTGAGTTTGAGTGTCTGTTAGTCAACTGGGACAGTCAGACACATGAGTTAGGAGCTCAGGAGACAGGTCTGGGCCGACATAAATTTTCTTATATAATTGTCATACTTCTAGGCACTGTTTCCTCCTAAGGGCCTGTAGCCCTCATTTTATAATGGAAACCATCTAGAGATCATCCTGAGCATCAGTCACACTCTGTGGCTCCATACACTGCATTCATTTTTCGGTTGTGTCCAGATGGCTGGCCACATTGCCAACTCACCGAGGGCATATCACTGCCATTCAATCATGCTTCTTCGTAGGGAGCCATCATCTCCCTCCATCCCCAGCTGGGTCCTTCACAGAGGGGTCCTGTCCTAGGGCTGCCCCCGTCCAAGACTAAGCCCCCTAAGGCCCAGGGCAGAGGTTGGGCCTGGGCCTTCTCCCAGCCCCACTACCCAGAGGGGCTGGCACATGAGACCCACCTCAGGGGAGTGTGAGTGATGGCCCTTCTCCTGTACTTCTGCAGCCCAAGCCTCAGAATGCAGTCACCATTGCTGTGTCCTCCCGAGCCTTGTTCCGCATGGATGAGGAGCAGCGGATCTACACAGAGCAGGGTGTGGAGGAGTATGTGCGCTACCAGCTAGAGCACGAGAATGAGCCATTCAGCCCTGGGCCGGCCTTCCCCTTCGTGAAGGTGAGAGATCGTCCACCACTAGCCATGCAGTGCCTTTGTGGGGGCTCAGAAAAAGCACTCCCATGGGTGTTTTAATAAGAAAGAGGGACCCTCGGGGAAGATGCTGCCCCACAGGAGCACAGCCTGGCTAGGGGCAGAGCCATGGTGGGAAGCAGGGGCCACCCCGTACTCTGGACTAATGCAGCCCCACACCAGGAAACCATCCAGTTTGGCAAGTAGAACATGGGCTGGAGTTCAGCCCCCACTCATGCTTTCAATAGATCAACCCACACAGCGGCAGAGATTAGGAGGAGAAAGTTTGATCTCACCCGAACCCTGGCCCTTGACCTCCTGTCCCTGTCCTCCCCAACCCTGGCTACCAACTCCAGATATTAGTCCCCGGGCATCTGAGCTGCAGGGTCCCCTCTCCCATCCAGGCTCTGGAGGCTGTGAACAAGCGGCTTCGGGAGCTCTACCCCGACAGTGAGGACGTCTTCGACATTGTCCTCGTAACCAACAACCACGCTCAAGTGGGTGTCCGTCTCATCAATAGCATCAACCACTATGGTGAGCATGAGGGATGTGACCATGGGGCACCCCTACCAGACACCTGGGGGTGGGGCCACACCCCTGCAGGGTAAGGGTATACCAACTAGAACCCCAAAACCAATTATGTGCTGGTAAACTGGCTCATTTTTAAAAGCAAAAACAAAAACGACAACAACAAGAAAACCTCCCAATTGCAGCATGGCCAGTTTCAGGGTGGAAACGTTCCCACCATGGCTGATTTGAAGCTGCCAACAGTTGAATAATCTACCTGGCTCAAAAAATCCCAGGATGTTTAACATTCGGTTCTTGCAAGCCGGTATAAACCAGCTCCAGCACACCACTGCTCAGGCCCCGCTCCTTCTGTGATAGGGCAGGGTACTTACTGCCTCTGTGCCTCAGTTTCTGCATCTGCAATGGGGCTAACAGGCCCCACACAGCTGATGGGAGAACAGGTGCAGTGATCAGAGTGAATGGGGCTTTGTGGCTTAATTCAAATTCTTGGTTGAAAATATAAGACCTTCCAGAGCTAGTTGACAAAAATCTTTTATTAGGTTATAGGAGTGTCTCTTAGAACCACAGGACAAGAAATAAAATCAGGCCTAAAAGGCCTGAATCGAAGAACTGGAAATCTCTCCTGGACTCTTCTCTCTCCAGGCCACATAAGCTCTTATTTCTGCTTCTCTCAGCAAGTCTGTTTCTTTATTTTGTTTTTTGTTTTTGTTTTTTGTCTCTTTCTGTCCCTAAACTAGGCAGGCTTCTTTGCTTTTCCTGAATGTGGCCAAAATTTTTAAGTGTACCAGTCCTTGTTTTAAGCAACCAAGAGAGTCCAGTTGGCATTTTTTAATCCTAATTTCAAGTTGCTGGGAATAGGAGTGACATTCAAAATATTTAACCACCTGTGATGTGTGGTTAATCAGGACGGACAGCGCCTATAGTTCTGGAGCCTGTCCAGACCACCTCCTGCTGTGCCCGGCATTGCCCCTTCTGTTGTGGATTACCCTGCGTGAGGGGTGGGGTAGTGTCGGGCTAACTCAGTGGACTCAGAGCAGTAGCCATTTACCAACCAGCAAATATTTTAGAACCTGTGCAGCCGTAGGTACTAGCTGGCTATCTGCCCAGGCTGTGAGAGAATCTGATTGGCCCAGCTGGGGTCAGGTGTCTGTCCTTATCCAATCAGCTGTGGCCAAGAGGTTCACTCATGGTTAGAGACCAACCTTGTGTAGAACTAGGATTCCCTGAGAAGAGGATGTTACTGTCAGCCAGGCAATCGCTCCAGAGGTGTGATCATCCTCACATCATGGATAAAGGATGGGGGTGCTTAGAGAGGGAGAACGCTGGCCTAAAGTCACTCGAAGATTCGCTCCAGTGCCCTGCCCCCATCATCACTTAGAACCAAGATGGTATCTATTGGACGTGGAGAGACCACTGTGAGGCCCTAAGGGCTGACTCAGGCATCACCTGGGTGTTCTGTACCTCTTCCCCAGACCTGTTCATCGAGAGGTTCTGCATGACAGGTGGGAATAGCCCCATTTGCTACCTCAAGGCCTATCACACCAACCTCTACTTGTCAGCTGATGCAGAAAAAGTTCGGGAAGCCATTGATGAAGGTGAGTGAAACTAGAGAGCAAGGATATGGGGAATCTGGCAAAGGGGTCCCAGAGGTGGGAGGCCTGGCTCTAAAACTCTGAGCAGGTGCTAGGGGTTGCTATGGTCACTGGGAGGCGACTACCTTTCTTAATTCCTATGGCCTGTCCCATAAACTGTGAGAACAAGGCCCCACCTATTCCACTTACTGCCCACCTATTCCGCTCTCCCACCCCTGCCCTACCATGTTAAGGATGCTTTAATTCAGCACTATCACCCAGGCTTCTGTTTCCATGGAAACCCTCCTTACAGCCCAGGGAGCTCCTCCCTTCTAGGAATCCTGCACGGCAGTAGGAGTTCTGGTTGCTGTGTGACCATGGGCAGCCTCCGCCCCTCCCTGGGCCAGTGAGGAGAGAGAGAAGTTTCTAGTCCAGCCTGAGCAGTGAGTGGGGTCTGGGAAATGGCCAGCATTCCAGAAGCTGAGGTGAGGTTAGGAGATCCAGCCACACATTCTGACAAAGAAAATTTCCCTCCATGTGTCCCTTTCAGGGGGCAGTTTCGGGGGCAGCCATAGCTGTGGTCCGACACAGGCTGACAGGCCTCTAGGCCCCGCTGCTAGAGAGGGCTCGTCAGGCTAAGCACTACTGGCAGGTTTATCAACCAGCAATATATTTACTCTTCTCTTCCTCCTTCATGCTGTCTCCTGCCTAGAAGCCTGGCTTCTCTCCTCCTGACGCCTCACTCCTCTGAGGTGTTTGGGCCTCTAGGAGGCTATCTTTAATCAGGAACCAGAAGCCATTTCCCTACACAGATGGCACACCCTCTGGCTGGGGCCTTGGCGCTGGCCTGCACGCGGGCCTCTATACATTTGCCATTTGAGCTCAGGCTGGAGAGCGGGTGGTGGTCGCGGGGGAGGCCCTGCTGAGGTAGGACTGGTTTTGGTTCATCTTGGCTTCAGTTATTGGCAGAGCTGAGAGGTTGCCTGGCCTGATGCTCAGGGCCTGGTCCTACTTATAACATCCTCAGGCCAGCAAAGTTGCTCTGGGGTTGGCACTGCTCACTTCTCCCGAAGCTCTGCCTAAGCCCAGCTCCTGTGGTCCCAGATTCCCAAAGAGCAGGGTTGAAGCAGCCTTTGGAGAGGTGAAGGACAGGGAATGGATTGAGCCAGCTGACCAGGTCTCCAGCCTCCTAGCACTGGCTGTCGTGGCCGTGGTAGCTGTAGCCTGGAGCCTGGGTTTCCAGCAGGCATGCCTGACCCTCTGGAGAAGCCCAGGGTTGCAGAGAGTCTGGGCCACAGTCAAATGTAATTAGTGCTGCCCCTCATGGCCACCCACGTTGCTTCAAGGAGCCCTGAATAGCCAGGCCGCCCTGATTAGGACATACCTGGGTGCCTTTGCAACAGTAGACTGAGGGTCCCCACACCCACTCCACTCAGGCTGCAGCCTGGGATCTCAGCTCCAGATGGAGCCAAAACATCCTTACTTTTACCTGGGCTTAGAGCAGGGGACAGGCTTGCTGGAATCTACAGCAAGAGAGTGAGGCCAAGGTAGGGTCAGTGCTCCTTCCTAGCCCCCCACAGGTCTTCATCAGCAGTCTGTGAGGAAGGACGTCAGCGGCCTGGGGGACCCTTCCTTCCAGCCAGGACTGATGTTCCAATGGTCCGTACCAGCATGACCTTACTAAATATTAAAGTATCAACATTCCTCCACACTGGTTGATAAATGGCTCCTGCCCCGAGTCCTCTAAGTGCCCTGCTCTTCCCTGGGACTCCCTCAGACCTTTCCACAAAGCAGCAACGGAAGGAAAACTCAGGCTTAGGCCAGGGCCCTCTGACACCTGCTCAGAGCAAAAACCACCATCCATTCTTATGGCCAGGTTTTAAATATTCTGAATATTGGCCCCCGTTAGCCTTGTTCCCTCTGAGCCCTGGGTGAGGCAGATGGGACAAGGAGAGCCTGAGATAGCCCTCTCCTGGCCCCAGGTGTCAGGAAGCCCCTATTGCCAGGATAGAGACAGACAATATTCGCCTCTCTCTGCCCAGGGATCGCAGCTGCCACCATCTTCAGCCCCAGCAGGGACGTGGCTGTGTCCCAGAGCCAGCTGCGCGTGGCCTTCGATGGGGACGCTGTGCTCTTCTCGGACGAGTCGGAGCGCATTGTCAAGGCCCACGGGCTGGACAGGTTCTTCGAACATGAGAAGGCCCATGAGAACAAACCCTTGGCCCAGGTGCTCCAAACACTCCCCAGAACCCTGGAGGGAAGCAAGGCAGCTCCCCAGAACCTACCCTTGGCTGGAACCTCCAGCCCAGAACCAAACTCTGAGCTTGGCCTAGAATCCAGCTGGGTCCCCTCACCAAGCCTCCAGGCTTCATCCCTCTCACTTGACCCCCTGGCTCCCCTCAGTGAGCTTCTTCCCCTTCCTGGAGCCCCTGTCCCCCTCGCTGCAGTCCCACCCTCCCTCCGAAGCCCTCATCTTCTCTCTAAGCCCCTCTCTGAAGCCTCTACCTCTCCTTTACAGCTCCTTGCTGAGGTCTCCATCCCTTCTCTCTCTTTTTAAAGATTTTATTTATTTACTTTTAGAGAGAGGAGAAGGGAGGGAGAAAGAGAGAAAAACGTTGATCTGTCGCCTCTTGCACACACCCTGTCCAAGGACCAAACATGCAAGCCAGACACGTGCCCTGACCAGGAATCGAACCGGCAACGTTTTGCTTTGCGGGACAATGCCCAACCAACTGAGCCACGCTGGCCAGGGCCTCCATCACTTCTCTAAAGTCCCCACTGCACTCTGCAAGCCTCACCCTCTCTCTTTGAAGCCCCCATCTTCTCTCTGGAGACCCGCCTACCCCTCTGAGGAGGCTCCCCTCCTCTCAGGAAGCCCCCACTTCCCTTGCTGGAGGAAAGAGAAAGCTGGACTGGTGCTCCTCACCGGGGCAGGGAGATCCAGCTGGGCATGGGGTCTGGAGCAGCCCCTCTGCTTTGGGCCAAACATCCCTAACTACCTCCTGCCATCCATCCCTTGGCAAGAGGCTCAGGGACCCTCACTCACTGTCATACTGCTCAGGGGTCTCCCTGAGAGCAGAATATGCCCTAGAGCCTGGTTGCAATTCCTTGGGGTTGGAGCTGCTGGACTTCTCCAGCCCTCCTGGGAGCTCCTATTTGTGAGTTTAACAAAAATCTCGACCATCCCGGAGCCTCTCTCTCCAGGGCCTCAGCAGGCTCCTGTCACGGCCCCGAACATTCATTTCACTTCCAGTCTCATTAGTTCCCTCTAAAATCCTTGGGAATCAGGGCAGGACAGATTTCCCACTAAGTGGTAGGCAGAGCCTAGGAGATCACTGCTTGCTCCAGTCACCCAGCAGGTGAGGGGTCTCCAAAATTGGAAGCCCACCTTTCCTTATTTCTAGCTGCTGTTGTAGTTTCCTTTTCTTCTTTCTTTCTTTCCCCCTTCCTTCCTTCCTCCCTTCCTTCTTTCCATCCTTCCTTCCTTCCCTCCCTCCCTCCCTCCTTCCCCCTCCCTCCTTCCTTCTCTTTCTTTCTTTCTTTCTTTCTTTCTTTCTTTCTTTCTTTCTTTCTTTCTTTCTTTCTTTCTTTCTTTCTTTCTTTCTTTCTCTTCTCTTTCTTTACCAGCACCTGGTCCTTTATTCATATGTCCTCATTAACCTTCATTGTACCCAGCACCGCGGAGAGTAAACCCTTTCCCTGACCCAAGAGAGCCAGAGCATGACACCCTGAGCCAGTCACACACTGGTCTGTCCATCCGTGTTGTCTGCAGCTGGAATCCACTCTGCCTGGAGGATATTTTTAATATCCTCCCTGCTGGGGAACATAGAAGGTCATATTACTAAGCAGCAGGACAGACACCCATATTCCCTGGGGACACAGAGACCGACATACACAGTAATAGCTGTCCTGGTACAGCTATCTTGACACAGACAGTTCCATTGATGCACAGAGTGGCCTGAGCAGGCAGAGCAGAACTGAGAGACGTGGGGCTCTTGAGAAGCTTTCCCACGCCAAACATCAAGACATGAGTGCTTTAGGGAGGAGCCCAGCGGGAGAGGGGTGGGGGTAAGTGTTCGGGAGAGGGATGAGTTCACAGTCTTCCCTTGCCTTCTCCCAGGGACCTTTAAAGGGCTTCCTGGAGGCCCTGGGTAGGCTGCAGAAGAAATTCTACTCCAAGGGCCTGCGGCTGGAGTGCCCAATCCGCACCTACTTGGTGACGGCGCGCAGTGCTGCCAGTTCTGGGGCCCGGGCTCTCAAGACCCTGCGCAGCTGGGGCCTGGAGACAGATGAAGCCCTGTTCCTCGCAGGAGCACCCAAGGGCCCCCTGCTCGAGAAGATCCGCCCGCACATCTTCTTTGATGACCAGATGTTCCATGTGGCTGGGGCTCAGGAGATGGGCACAGTGGCCGCCCACGTGCCTTACGGCGTGGCACAGACACCGCGGCGGACTGTGCCTGTGAGGCAGGCCCCAGCTACACAGTAGCTGAGCCCCCAGCTTCACTGACCCACAGTGCTCCAGGCACAGCTCCCTGTCCCACGTCGGCGTGTCGTCCAGTGGACCGACCCTCCTGATCCCTTGCCACACTGCCTTGCTGCATGTCTGCCCTCAGCCCTCTGAGCGAGGTACTAGTAGGCAATGATGCAGACGGGGCTGGCATTCTCTCCAGCCCGCATCCTGGGCCAATGCTGTGCCACAACGCTGGTTAGGAAAGTAAGACTGTGGCTGGACTTGCGGGGAAGGGAAGGTGATGGGGCTGGACATGGGAGGGTCCAAGGAGCCAGGATGCCTCAGAAGGGCTCTGGGATGAAAACCAGCGCAGTGTCGTGGAAAGGACACTGCGCAGAGAGAGAAGGACCGGGCCTCTGAGCTCTGTCCTGCCATTAACCGCCTGACTTTGAGTGAGTCCCTCCCCTTTGTGGACCTCAGCGCCCCATCTTTTAGGTGGTTTTCAAACTCTCCTTTAGCTAAAGAAGCTTGTTTTTTCTAAGATTGCCCTCTTTGAGGGAAGGATTCTCTGCCAGGGCTGTTGCTGGCCTGCACGGCACCTTTGTGCAGATAACAGAAGGACGCTGTTTCTAGAATGAATTTTGAAAAGAAGGCCCTTCCTCTGCGCTGCTGTACCCGTGCTGGGCACACAGCTTGCTGAGCAGGATATCAGTGGGATGTCAGCCCCCACCAGCTCCTCAGCCCAGAGGCCTTTGTCAACTGGGCGAAATGCACAAAAGGGTCGTCCACAGCAGCCCTACCTATAATTTTACACACTTGAAAACCACTGGACAAGATGACCCATTTGCTTCCTGTGATCCTCTAATCTGACTCATCAGGGGTCAGCTGCCAAGTGGGGATGTCTGTGAAAGGAATGAGCGAGTGGATTAAACCTGCATGCAAACTCCAGTCAAGCCAGCAGGGGGCACTGCAGGCACTTCCTGGGGAGCCGCCTTAGTGGCAGCCTGCTCAGTGCTTCCATTGCTTTTGCTTTTAGCCAAAGTTCAGTTCCTGCCTGCCAACTCCCTCACCTCAACACTCACTCCTTCAATTATTGCATCCTGCTGTGTCACCAAGCAGCCCTGCCAGCGGGGGAAAAGGCAGAGGATTGGGGTTTACTCTTGTGGGCCCAGGGGGCGAGAGCTCAGTGGCTGAAGCGGAAGGTGGTCCAGGCTGAGCTTCCAGGAAGGAGGGTCTGCCTGGGATGATGTGCGATGTGTGAGGAGGTCTGGTCTGCGGCAATGACTAGTTAGGGAAGAAGGCGCTGAAATGTGCTCTGGAAGCTTCTCCAGCTATGGGATCGTGAGTGGCGGTAATGAGCTCTCTGTCACTGGGATGCTGTGCAGGGGACATGCTCCGAGGAACACCTATGAATCCTCCGCCCTTGCAGGAGCGCCTGCAGCCCCTTCGTCACCACTTCCAGGGTAGAATTTTCACTGCTTGATGAGTCGGCCCCCTCCTTTGCTAACCAGCCCAGTTCTCTCTGGAGGGATGGTGGGCACCAATGGCTCGTCCCTCGGGAAGACCCAGAGGTGTGAGTGGACATCTGTATGGGGGCGTTGATTGCCCAGTTCCTGGGTGGGGCGGGGGACTCCTAGCTGTGAGCAAGCACTTTGTGAAGAAAGCCAAAGGTACTGTCAAAGTGGGCCGGAGCCTGGAGGTGTGTGCCGGAGAGCCGGAGTGCTTGTGGAGGCGGGGCAAAGGGGTGAAGGACCATCCAGGGCCTGACCTTTGTCCTTCTGAGGACTCAGCCCAGGGTCTGAATGGGCACAGGTTCTGGGCAGCGCAGGTAGGGCAGTCATTACAGAAAGATCATCCAGGAAGGAGAAAAAAGTGAGGACCCAGAGGCAGTTCTCTAAATGACCAATAGTTCAGCCAAAATTGAAGTGCTTGGCTGGGCTTTTACCACCAGCACCCAGAGGCTGGTCCTGGGGCAGAAGGGCAAGGCTGTGCTGAGTGCGCAGGGCAGGTGCCCAGCACTGACTTATCAGGGGGAGGGCATGTGATGAAGATGTCTCTGCATAAGGCCCTTTTCATCCACAGCCAGAATCTTTTTGGGCAACAGAGCAAGCTTTCAGGGCAGAGGGCCTGGTTTTGAGCTCCTTCCTCTACCCATGCTCCAAGCCCAGCTGGAGTTAGTATGAGACCTAAAGGGGAATGAGAAGGAAGTCAGAGAGCTCAACCTAGGTCACTTTTGATCTTGGCTGAACCATAGCAACATCTTCTGCTCACCATCCCCTCGGTCAGAATCTCCCTCGTGGATGGGCCTCCAAGGCTCCCAGAGCCAGACAGAATGGCTGTGTGATCAGGGTGGACATGCACTGTGAAAGCAGACCAGATGTCCCCTAATTAAGATAAACCCCAGGGATTCTGGGAATCAAGAAGTCCTGCCTCCAGGCCCTTGTGATAAAAGCTGCTGATTCTTCTAGGTCTCTCAGGGAGCCAAAAGATAAGGTGCAGTAAAAGCCTGGATTGCACTGGAGCCTCCATTAATAGGCATAGACAGCCCTGGGCAATGAGAGACAGTGGGGTCCAAATTCTATTACTGAAGCCATAAAGATTGAGCATCTCAGGCCTGCAAAAAAAAAAAAGCTTTCAGAGGCTGGAACAAAAGGCTGATAGTTCTGAGGGCAGGTTTAGGCAGCAGCCAGACACACCTGATTGTTGCAAGAGCCAAGGAGAAGCACTCACCAGGCATTAAAAAGTCAGGTGAGCACTAAAGCCTCAGACCCGACAAGTCCTGCAGCGCTGGGGCCCGACACCGCAGCTCCCGACATGCTGGACCCCTGCAGCCAAAAGATTGCAGCCCAACAGGTCTTACAGAACTTGTCCCAGGAAATGCTTGCCAACAAAGTCCCAGGCCCACTAGAAACTGCCACTTAGCAGAAGAACAGAAGCCCTGATAGAGCCCTGAGACCACTTAGATCATTGCAAGACATCCCCTCCCTCTCCCGAGAGTCCAATCAGAATGGTGGGGATATAGCAGAAAATGCCAGAAGAAATCAAAACTAGTAAGAATTTCAAATACAAGATGGATCTGGCATCGTAACGATATTCAACTGGTCTGCACCAGTACAGCCAAAATATTGAAATGTCTTCAGAACAGTTGGTAGGTTGCTCTGGACTGAGTCCCTGAGTGGGTCTGAATGGCCTCAGTCGCCTTGCCCCCTCCACTGTGACTGCCCCCCTTCCCACCATCCAGTTAAAGAGGCTTCTCAGGTGGCTTCTAGGAGGCTGCTGCTGCACGATGGACAGTGTCCCCTCTGTTTGGTGGTGCCTGTGTTGGTTTAGAAAGGTAAAGCAATTTCCCGGTCACAAAGCTAGTACACGGCAGCACAGGAACTCAACAAAGTTTGAAAGGAACTCAAAGCGGGCCCACCAGGCTTTTAACCATTTTGCTATATGGCCCATACATGTGCATAGCGGTGACAATAAAATCTTCATAACAAAGTAGTTCACCAAGAGTCTGTTAACATACTGGCCTCCTGCATGTTAAAATGCTTAGTACTCTTGAGTGGGTACATTTTTTACAGCTTCCTAACTAGCAAGGACAACTTTAGAGTCAAACGTTTGCAGAGCCTTTGGAGCACCTCAACACCCCCAAGTTCTGAGGAACCCAGTTTAAAGACCCGGAACCGATCTAATGCAGGGTTGGTAAACTATGGTTCTTTGGGCCAAATAAAGCTCACTACCTGTTTTTGTAAAAAACAAACAAACAAACAAACAAAAACCTTTTATTGGAACATAGCCATGCCTCTTTGTTTACGTATTTATGGCTGCTTTCACACAGCAATAGCAGAGGTGAATTCTTTTAACAGAGATCGTGGAGCTGAAAATATTTATCTGGTCCTTTACAGAAAAAGTTTGCTGACCCCCCAGGCTAAGGCAAACATCCCCAGCTTGCTCTCCAGTGGGAACGGCCAGCTCACAGGCACCCAAGCGCTAGGAGGCAGAGGCTGGCTCCACTGCTGAGGGCGCAGCCTGGGGCCTGGGGGAGATGTACGTGCCCATCCGCAGGCACTGATGGAGCTGTGGAGTCGCATAGGTACCAGCTCAACACCCCGGTGTTAAACACAGCAGACGCTTGTCATGTGATGAGTTAAGATTTCAAGTTTTGACTACTTTCAAGTGACCTGTGTCCTGTTGTAATTTGAAATGTGGTTGATGCACAGATTTGTCTTATGTGTGCCCCCCCCCCCCAAGCCAATGAGCAAAGGGCAGGGAGCAAGACTCCTGTTTAGGGCTAAGCCCGGCTGGTTGTCCAGCATCTACTCAGGACGGTTTTGTTGTTCTTGTCATCGCCCTCATGGGCCCACTTGCGAATGATAAATGCAGGCGGATGGACAGGCCTTAGCTAAATATGAATTTTGGGTGAAGTACCCAACGTTGATTTCAGTGCTCAGATCTAACAGATCATCCACATGCTCTCTGTGGAAGCAAAAACAAGCTCTTCACAAGGACGGTCCCAGTGTGGCTTTAGTTGGCTCAGGAGTTATGGATCAAGTGAGAGAGAAAAATCCAGTGAAAACTGGAGTGGCAATTTTCTTGTGCGGTGAGGTGTGGCCAAGAGACACACATACCTCATGACAGAATTGTGGAGCAGGAGAAATCTGCAGATTTAGGGATTTACCAAGGTTCCAGGATCCATGGCAAGAAGAAATGTGGAAGCCGCCCTACCTACAGCCATGGTTGCTGTCGCTGCTCCACCACGATACTCTTCTCCGCTAAGCCCAGGCATTCCAGGCAGTCACTACCAGTGCGTTGGAGGGGGCAAGAAAGATGAAAGCCTATTTTGCCATCTGCATTGGATACTGCTTTGGATGTGGTATGCAAGGCCCTGAATACTTATTTTCTGATGCTGTAGTGCTACTCTGAGATTTCCAGGGTCTCACCCCACTGGGACAGAACACAAAGAAGGAGAATAGCAGTTGGCAGCTTCCTTGGGAGTGCCTGAGAAACAGTGTCCCTGGTTTTCACTCACTCTTCAAGCAAAGTGCAAACACCCATCCTGCCAGTAGGTGGCGCTGCAGGCCCGCACTCAGCTGCTTGTGGCGGTAGTTGTTAGTGGTTTTATTTACCGGTTCCTTTATCTCTCCTCCCTTAGTATTTGGTGCTGTCTTGGACTCCCGCAGGTACCTTAGCCAAAAAGTATTGTACTTTAGGCTCTGAAAGTGTTTGTTAAGTGTACCTGTCTGAGGAGCTAATTGCTCTTACAATAATTGTGATGGTGTGTATGGACACACTCAGTGTGTGCCTCAGGATAAAAAACCATGCGTTGTATGCATGTTTGTGTAGCTGTGTGTAATCGGTCAGCTATCTGCTGACCACTCTGTGTCAGTGTGTGTGGGTGTGTACAGGATGGTTATCTGTTGACCAAGTGTCCTGGGCCCCACACACTGACGGCCAGCCCTGCTTCCTGGGACTAGTTCTGGCTATTCCTATCATCTCGTGGGCATTTGCACATGTGCCACATGGGGGTTGCTGAGGCCAGGCCCTTTATCTTTCTCTTCATCTTCTCGCTTCTGGCCAACAAGGTCTTGGCTCCTAACACTCTGCCTCCCACCCCTACTCCCTGCAGCCTTAGGAAGGAAATGGTAGAATCTGTGCTAGGGCGCCCCTTTTGGCTACACCTGTCTTAAAATCTTCACTTGTTTCTCCCCTCCCCCTGACAGTCCAAAGCTAATGTGCACAGTTGGGAAGACTGTGCACTGCACAAGTCCAGACGGAGCCATTCACATCATGATGTGAGCGGTACTTCCTAGGCAGCTGCAAAACCTACCAACTGTGCACAGCTGCCCTGGTCATCTCATGGCCATGATGGGAAAGCCGCCTTCTTCACTGTGCCCCCTGGCCCCGCCCAGCCTAGGCTGGGATTCCTTCCTCTGTTTGTGTGTTCTAGTCTGGCCCAGAAGTGATTTACCCTTGGCCTTAGTCAGGAAGCATCTCCCTGATGGGCCATCCACAGAGGCCTTTGGGATTCAATTTACGAAAGTAAGATATGGCTGGCAACCTTTCAGTCACTCATCTGTAACACAAACCAAAACTTGGTAGACTGGGGTCACTGCCTCTCACGCTCCTGGCCTCTGGGTAAATGTGCCTTCACAGGCCGACTGTTAAGATGAGTCTGCCATGGAATTAGAGTAAAGGCCTCAGGGCTAGACTTATAACTGCCACCAAATAGAAAACCATGAGAACATCACAGACAAATGCCTGGGCCAGATCCCAAACCCTGATGCCTCCAAGGGCCAGGCAGGAAATAAATAAAAAAGCGAAGAGGGCCAGGCAGTGTCTTTAGTGGAATGGAGAGCACACACTCTGTTTGACGTGGCTCCTACCCTGTGGGAACGTGGGCTGGTGTTGCCAGATATTTCACCCCAGTTTTCAAGGGGAACTACGAATCTGGGCTTTTAAATGTTGGCAACTATTCTGAATTTAGAAAACACTGTGCAGGCCAAATAAAACACACCTTCTAAGCTAAATCTGGCCCTTCCGTCTCCAGTTTGCACCCTCTGGCTCAGGTCCAGTGGATTGAGTTTTTCAGAACCGAGTAACTGAGTGTAAGGATATTACATTCAGAGGAACAGAGTTTTACATCTTTAAGAGACCTTAGAAATAATCTAGTTCATCCCTGTGTGTTTTAAACTGTATACATACAAGCTTCTTTACTAACTTAATAACTCACATATCCTTAACTTCTAGTTTTCTCCTTAAAAGCATCTCAGTACCCCCAATTTAGAACAAGATTTAAAATGAAGCCTCTACGTATAGTATGTCTGTATCTACCTGTCAGCAGCCCTATTTTATGCCATTTGCTTAATGATAGCTCTACCTCTGTCTTTTGCAAACGTGAGCTGTCCTGGTCTTCCTCCTAACCCAGGGGTGTCCAACCTTTTGGCATCTCTGGGTCACACTGGAAGAAGAAGAGTTGTCTTGGGCCACACACTAAATACACAAACACTAACGAAACAAACAGACAAAAAAATCTCATGATGTTTTAAGAGAATTTACGACTTTGTGTTGGGCCTCATTCATAGCCATCCTGGGCCACATGCAGCCTGTGGGCCGCGGGTTGGACACCCTGCTCTAACCTAACCTCCTTGGATTGCTTTTTATGGCAAAGCTCTTAAGTGCCTCCTTGAACAGTTGGACCACATTCCTCTTTATCTATGGGACTTTCATTGCCCGGGGATAGATAAGACTGCTCATACTTTTCTCAGCTTTTCCCCTCCTCAGGCCACTATCAGCCTTCCCCAGCCCCCAGCTCTGTCTGGCTCCGAAGCGTTTACCCAATCACATGATAAAGGGTGCTGCGTGCTTGTCAGTGTGGACCCCTCTCGCTCATGCTCGCCTGTACCATAATTTTACAACATGGGCTTCTGCTTCTTAAAAGCCATTCAAATAAATAGGAGACATTTAAATTAAACGTCTATTGTCTTGTTTTCCCCTCTCACAACTGTAGTCACAGACTGGCTTAAGGTCGCATCAAGAGATGCCACCGTGGGCACACAGAGTGGGCAGGCCCGAGGTCAGTTCCACCCATGGGTGTCCGTGTCTCTCTGCAGACCCTCTTGCCACACAGGAAGAACACTCAGAGGGGAGATTCTGTGACGGGCGGCAGCCTGAGCCCCGCAGAAGACAAGCTTCCCCTAGCAGGGCTCTTGGCATGGACTCAGTGTCCCTACCTGGAACCAACAAGGCTGGGGGGCGGGTAAAGTGGAAGGAAGAAGAGGAGCTAAACAATGATGTGAGATGAAGGAGGAAGGGGGTGACACTGACTGCAGCCTCAGCCTCACAAAATCCTTGCTCCGGCCCCCCAGGACCCCCAGAGCCCACCTAACCTAGGGCCAACACAGCTCCGCCAGTCTGTTGACCCATGTTTCTCCTGCCACTCCCTTCACCTCCATCAGCGGGGGCCTGTCAGGGAGCATCTGAAACAGCACTTTCTCAACTAGGCTCCCTCAAAAACTCCATAGATCATGAGGGATAGGTCACCCCCTCCCTTGAACAATCTTTAGGTCTATGGCTCTTTCTCCCATAGCCCAAATGACTTTCTCCAGGTTCATTTTGGTGTCCCCAGTCCTAAGTGTGAATCATGTCAATAACTGTGCCTATAATTAGACGGCTGAATCCAGGCCTGATAGGACTGGGCCAGCTGTTTGCAGCCAATGTCACTTCAGGTTGGCACCCACATATTATTATACCCCCACCAGCGTGGTATAACTTATCCAAGTTTATCTTAATCATTCCCCTACTTCCAGTCAATCTGAGACCCAAATATGCCTCCTTGATTCTCTGACCCCAAGTCCCCCACCTTCCCACCCTATCACCAGGAATAAGGAGCAATGTGACTCCTCATCCCTTTCCTTTCTCATACCTCCCCTCCAGCAGATTCCTTCAGGGACCCTGGGGTCACCTACTTGGGAACGTCATGGAAACTTTGTGTTCTGAGATGTCTTGGTCTCGCTGTAAAGTTTTTATAATGTCCGAAGGCCAGCGGCACCAAAGCTGCTTATACTGGTTTGTAGCCAGTGGACCATGACTAAGGTGAGGGAGAGGGCAGGGTGGTGGGAGGGGGAAGGGAAGGCTGGGAACCCGACATCCTCTCCTGCCCGGGCCTCTGGTGCCATAACCAAATCCTCTACTTTCTGACATGATCTTGGACTATATTTGGGAGCAAAAGCACCAAAGCATAGCAGAGATGTGACTGTGGCTTGGAGCATTGGGATGGAGAAACTGTAGACACAATGCTTTCTCCTCTCTTGTGCCCTCCCTTTTCAACTTGCAGAGCTCTTCCAAGACCTGTGAGCTATACAGCCTTCATTTTTTTCTTTTGTTTATTAGTGGTCTGTTTTATTTGCCAGTAGGTCATTAAAAAAACCATTGTGTAGCTCAAGGATAAAATGACAAATTCACATAACAGTTAATAGAATAGAGTCTGTTCTAAATATTTACACAAATCATTTAATTCTTATAATAATCCTGTGAAGTAAATACTACTATTATCCACATTTTACAGATGAGGAAACTGAGGGCCAGAGAAGTAGCTAGTAAGTGGCATAGCTTGATTTAAACTCAAGTTGTTGGTTCCAAGGTGTGTGTCTTAAGTGCCATGCTATACTGACTCTTTCACGTTTGGTTTTTCTGGTTTTTTTGTTTGTTTTTTGGTAGAGAGGGGAAGGGAAGGAGAAAGAGAGAGAGAGTAACCTCAATGCAAGAGAGAAACATTGACTGAACACTTCCTGCAAGCACCCCAACTGGAGACGGGGCACGGAGCCCACAACCCGGGCATGTGCCCTGACCAGGAATTGAACTGGCGACCTTTCGGTTTGTGGAATTATGCCCAGCCAACTGAGCCACGCTGGCCAGGGCTTTCATTTATATTTTTAAGATAAAACACATGTGAGAAAATTTAAGAATTCAGTAAGATAGTTTGTGCTATCCTGAGCTTCAGGAATAGTACAGATAGTTTTCTGCCATTTGGGTTACTCCCAGGGGAAAGCTGGGTTTTTAATGGACGACTCTGTATGAAGCAGAACCATCTTTCCAGAGACAAAAGTACTGGTACCCCTCGTCCCACTGCTTTTGGATCTGGTCAGGGAAGGCATGAGTGAGAGCTTCTCATTCACATCTTGCAATGGTGAAAGCCAAGTCTTAGGGGAAATGACGTGTCTGAGGACACATGCTAGTAGGTGCAGAAAGGAAATCTAATGTCAGGGTGTTGATCCAAATTCAGTGCTATTCCCTCTGAAACCCCACATTTTTGCCTGACTTCATGCGCATCATTATTCTTTGATTCATCTGGCAAAGCCCCTTGAGAAGCCTCGTAAAATTCCTTGTGGTTTAAAGCTCAGCCCAATGTTAGCATAGCACAGCCACAGCCCAAGGGTGCCAACTTATCACCTGCTTGCTGGGCTGGATGACCTTGCAAAGCACGCATCCTCTGCAGCTACCAGGAGGGCACATAACTCATATTTGCCTTCAAGATAACCAGTTGTCAGGAATATCATTAACCAACGACCTCCAGCTGCTGCACCTCCGGATCCAAAGACGGCCTGTTTTCCCATTGGTGTCTGGGCACAGCGCGGAGAGACAGCCAGGCTATTTCAGCCCTGCCTAGGGCTCCTCTCATGGACTGTCTTGACTCCGGGCCTGACCCAGACGTTCCCAGACCTGCATTGCAGCCTGAGGCTCTTCCTAGTCATCCTTCATCATCAAAAGGCTCTTTTTGCTTACTCTAGCTTCCTCCCTTTATTTTTACAAATGTTTCCCTCAGTAAACCTCTTATACCTCTGATTGGCCTTAGCACCTGTCTTCTACAAAACCTGAACGGACAGACCTTCTCTGGACCATAAGCCTCACACCTATCTGCCCCTTGCGATAGTTTGTGCCTGATGCTCTTACAGTCCTTCATCATTACTAAGTGGCAGAATGGAAGTGTGGCTTCCCTGGGAGCTCCAGGAGCCATGGTGGAAATCAACCGCAGCACAGCCAGAGGAAAGAAATGGCTGTTTCTGAAGTCTGGGGCTCCCGCCCAGCCCCCACGCTCTCTCAACCCTGCTATCACTTCCCAGCCTCCTTTTCCCCAAGAGGGGAAAAGGGCCTCAGAGCCTCGGACTGGGGCAGGAGCCCTGAGTTTTAATCCAGTTTCTACTGCTGACTTACCTTCTCTGGGCTTCAGGAGGAAGGGGGACCATGGCTCTTTTGGGGGTTTAAGAAATCCCTTGGCAGCTGGTAAGCTACTTCCTTTGCCTGTTAAGACCAGACCTGGTGGGAAGCTAGCTCCCCTGGCAGTATGGGGGTGGGGCCATGCCTAAAGCCATGTCCTGATCATGCTTGGACACCCACATGTTATGGGGTGCTGTGCCTGGGCTCCTGAGAGTGGCCATCAGCCCCAGAAAGGACAGCTCCCTGGGGAACCACGGTCAGGGGAGGTAAGCAAACAGTAGCTGTGTGTTGAGGTCAGGCTATCCTAGAGGGAATTATGGGAGTACAAGGAGGCAGTACTAGTACCCGAGGGAGGCAGGACAGACTTCCTAGAGAGGGACTTTTGTGTTGGGCTTTGAAGGCTGAGTAGGAGTTTTTCAGATAAAGAGAAGGGCTTTCAGTGTACACAGATCATAGACTTGGAAGCAAGAACCCATGTTATGTGTTCTAAAACATGAGAAATGACAGGACTAGAGAAATGGTGAGAGAGTGAGCTGTGTCTAGACCACGAAGGATCTCTAATAAGGTCAAGGTTCTACAGCCTTCACTGTTACACATAGGAGAGGGATGTTAATTATTTTTAATTAGCCGTATTTTTAATTTACAGATGAACAAACTGAGGCCCTGAGAGAGGGAAGGGACTCTGACAGGAACGCAATGGGCGGTGTCAGGACCCAATTATTCTTGTGGGGCCAGAGGAAAAGTCACCTTCTTCTTCTTGTGTGGGCAATGCCAAGGACCGCCTCCCCAATCTCCCCCTGCCCCTCCCCATGGCCATCTGACATCAGGGAGCATGGTGTCTTCAGTCCTTCTCCTTCCTCCACCCCCGGTGTCCTTGTCCATGCTGACATCATGTACACATGGAAGAGAGATCTGCAGAGATTCCAGAGAGGCCAGAGCGTGGGAACCAGGACAGATGCCGCTGGCGCTGCCCCAGGGCCGGGAAGCCTCTGGAGCCTCTGGGTGCTGCCAAGGGGGCTCTGGAATGTGCCCGAGGCCTCTGGCTTCCTCCATTGCAGCCCCTCAAGCCTGGGAAAGCTTGGAGGCTCTGATCACCCAGCCACCGTGTGAGCCTTGAGCAGCCTATGCAGGGTGTTGTGCGGCCCATACCCAGGAGTGTTTGTGCGTCCTAACAGCGGGGCCAGACCAGCCGGCCTGCTCTCAGGGGCCCTGCAATGGGGCCACTGGACACCCAAAGATGGAGCATGACCCTCATGAACTCTGCAGCCCAGGGATGGAGAAGGGACCAAACCAATATTGTCTATTGTCCACCACCTTCCCTGGAGAAGGAGCTCAGGAGTGTGTGTGTGTGTGTGTGTGTTAGACAGACAAACAGACACAAACAGATGGTCCCATCCCCACCCCCACCCCCATGGGCCCCAGGGGTGGCTGTGCACTGCCTGTTCATCACATGTGGCTCACAGCAGCTGCACATTCCGTCAGTGACCAGCTGTGGTGGCAGCTGGGGAGGTGGGGAGTGAGCCCTGATGGGTCCCAGGGGAGCAGGGGCGGAGGGCAAAGGGAGGACAGAAAAGGCCTGGGAGAGCAGGGGTCAGGAAGGGGGTGAAGAAAGGAGGCTCGGATTGTTCTCAGGATAAAACACGAAGCGGGACCGCGGCGGTGGGGATGCCTGCCATCTGGGTGGGAGGCCCTGTAGACATGCACCGCGGCACAGTGTGCCGGGGGTGGGGTGCTCTGGGACAAGCCCAGCACACCCTGGATAAGTCTTGGCACATAGTTGGACCAACATGAGCGTAAGGGAAAATACCGGGCAGTAGGATATGTGGGACCAAAGCTCAGGAAAAAAAAAAAAAGGTCTGTATTAAATATGTAAATTTGGAAATCTTTGGCTTCTAGGAGGTAAAGCCATGGGAGTAAAGGACTCTCCTAAGGAGAGAATGCATGGGCTGAGTCAAACGCTAACATCACCAAGCTCTCACTCTAAACACCAGGCACTGTTCTATGCATCTTACCTCATTTAGTCCTCACGACAAGCCTACAGAGTGCGTATTGTTATCATCACATTTCACCAATGAGGAAACCATGGCAGAGAAAGGCCTCTCTTACTCTGGTCCCCTCCTGCCTTACTGTGAGGCTCTAGGGATGTTTCTGCTACTCTCGGGTCTTTGTCCCTAGACACAAAGGGAGGGCCAAGGCTCTGCAAAGGAAGGACTGCCCTTGCTGGGTGGCTCATTTGGTTGGAGCATCATCCCATACTCCAGAAGGTTGCAGGTTTGATCCTCAGTCAGGGCACATACCTAGGTTGCAGAGACAACCCATGGTTGGGGTGTGTATGGGAGGAAACCGATTGATGTTTCTTTTTTGCCCTTTCTCTCTCATTAAAATAAAAAAATATATCCTTGGGTGAGGATTCTTAAAAAAGGGAAGACTGAGCGGCATCCAGGTGCTCCAGCCCCCCACCTCGCCTCCCCACCCGCTCTCCCCAGGCCCTGGACGAGAGTAGTACCTGCTATGACTCAGTGACTGTTTTCCTGGGGGCCACATACCACCTCCTCCATGGGGAAGGTAGAGGCCTTCAGGAGCCCCCAGCTACCCTCCCTGTCACTAATTACTTGGCCAGTATTTACCAAAAATACCTACTATGTGCCAGACACTGCTAGGCTCAGAGGAGACTACAGTGAGCAAACTGAACCTGGTTCCTGCCTTTATGTGCTGGAGACAGAGATAAACGATCGCACAGTTAATAACTACCAACCACTGACCACTGCCCGAGCGTCTCCGTGCCAACCATCCTCTCCTCTGGAAGCCTTGGTGGCTCCAGCCCCCAGCAGTTAGAGGCTCAGTGCCTGGCCTAGCAGAGGCCACCGTTTCAGCATATGGCCCACATGCAATCCAATCATTCGGAGCCCAGGTAATGTAAGTTTAGTAATCTAAATACTAGCCCTGAGAGAAGACAGAGATTGACCTAGTGTGGGAGTCAGGGATTGAGAAAGTTCCCTGGAGCTGAAACATGTGCTTGAAAATCTCTTCCTGCTTGCTCAGATCCCCGGCCTGGGGGATGGGGAGGAGGGGAGGGTAGAGGTCTTCTCTCTGTCTTCCTCCCTTTGAACCTGAGGCTGACTGCCTCTCCTGAGTGCCCTGGAGCTCACCTCTGCCTACTCCTAACCCCCACTCCGTCAGCAAGCACCCCCCACCAGACCCTGCTGGCCTCTGCAGCTGCCTTTGTGCCCTCTCTCATTGACCTGCTCCTTCTTCAAGCCTGCTTCTGCATCCACCCGTAGACACTTCCCAACCCATGGACCTGGCCCCTGCTTCGTCCTCCTCCATTCATGCCAAGGCCTCTGTGGCCTTGTGATTGCGCACCTTCCTCTTGGAGCCCCTTGACGGCGACCAAGCCCTTCTTGTTCTTGGCCTTCTCTGGCCTGGGCCCCTGGTGCCCCATTCTTGCCTGAGTATTCCCCTCCTTTCCCGAGCTTCTCTGGCTGTTGTTCCCCAGGCTTCAGCGCTGGCTTTTCTTCCTTTTTGCTCAACACTAGCTCCTTGTGAGAGCTCACGTACCCCATGCTACCAGTCACTGTATCTCTGCTCCAGCCCAGGCCTCCCCAGCTTCTCCTCCTGCGTATGCCCTGGGTCTCACAAACAGCATGGCCACACTGAACGTTTCACCTTCTCCCGAGTCTCCCATTGGTGCCTGTCACCTTCACATACGCAGTCACCCAGACAAGACCTCAGCATCGCTTGAATCTCTTCCCTCTTCAGCTCCTTTAAATCAGTCCCAATTGCCTGGCCTATTGTACGAGTCCCCTGATTGGTCTACCCCACTCTAAGGCATGATGCAGGGGTTACCAGCATGAATTTGAGTGCCAATCTGCCTGGTTAGAGTCCCAGCTCTACCACCTACTATCTGTGTCATCCTGGTAAGTTACTTAACTTCCCTATGTCTCATTCAATGAGATTATAATAGATAATAACAGCAACCTCTAGTATAGGTTGTTATGAGATTTAAATGAGTTAATGTATGCCCCACAGTACAATGCCTGATACATGGTAAGTGCAATAAAATTTTATTTTTATTTTTGTGTTGTTTATTTATTTATTTCACAAAAATTTTAAATGCTTACTATATGTAGACATTTCACTAGGCATTAAGGAACATAATAATGAACAACGAAAATGATTCCTGCCCCCTCCCATCCCCCGCCTTGCCCTGGGTCATCCTTCAAGGCAAAAGGTCACCTGTTTGATTCCTGGTCAGGGAACATGCCAAGTTTCTGGTGTTTCTGGTTTGGTCTCTGGTCTGGGCTCATGTGAGAGGCATCGGATTGATGTTTCTCTCTTCCATTAATGTTTTTCTCCTTTTCTTTCTCCTTCTCTCCCCCTCTCTCCAAAAATGAAAAAAGAAAAAAAAAGTAAAAAAATAAAAGATTTTGCCCCCAAGAACTTCACAATGTGGAAGCCTTTTAATAAAAATCCCATGGAGTTCTGGTTTTCCGGAGCTTGATCAATGCCCCACCCTTTCCCATCTAAAACAAAACAAAGCAAAAGCAAACACAGCCTGGATTCCACATTTCCCTCCAGCTATTCTTCTAGTGTACTTTCCCATCTGTCAAGCTTCTTAAATTAGTTTATTCTGCCAGCAAGTATTTATTGCACACCTACTACATGCCAGGTGTTGTGCTGGGTGCTGGAGAGTCAGCCCTGAAGAGAAGAGACAAATCTCTACCCTCAATGAGTTTATCTTCTGGTGGGGGGCAGGGAAAATAAACACACATATCAACACGTATAATATCAATGATAGTGATAATGCTGTATTGTGAAATAAAGTTAGGTGGGGGGTGCAGAGTGATTGGGGGATTGGTGGCTACGTTAGGTAGGGGGTCAAGAGAGTCCTTGCTGAAGATATAACATTTGAGCAAAGACTTGCATGGAATGAGATCATCTGAGATCTAGGTGAAGGGGATTGAAGTTTTAGCACATGTTCTGCCGAAGCAAACACCAGAAGAGGATTCCAGGTAGAAGAAACACCAAATGCAAACAAGCATGAACTACTAGTGGAATGGCAAGAAGACTCTAGTAGCTGAGTGCGCAAGGCAGGAGCAGGGGCCAGAGCTTAGAGTGACCACACACCCAGTGTGCCCTGGACTGTCCCAGCATAGTTATTAGTATTGCCTCCTTTCACCTGCAAAGGTGCCCCAGGATTAAATGATAAATTATATAGTCACCCTACATATAGGCCATGGGAAGCAGTTGGCATTTTATTGTTAATGTGATAGGAAGCCTATAGATGGTTTTAAGAAGAAGTGACATGATCTGCCCTGGGTGGTGTGGCTCAGTGGATTGAGCGCCAGCTTGTGAACCAAAGGGTTGCTGGTTCGATTCCCAGTAAGTGCACATGTCTGGGTTGCAGGCCAGGTCCCCAATGGGGGGTGCACAAGAGGCAACTGACTGATGTTTCTCTCCCTCTCCTTCTCCCTCCCTTCCCCTCTCTCTAAAAATAAATAAATAAAATCTTTTTTTTTTTTTAAGAAGTGACATGATCTGACTAACATTTTAAAGGATTATGATCAAGTACTCAAAACACTCTTTTGGCTCCTGCAACACCCTGTCTTGCTCCCCTCCACCTCCCAATATCCTCTGACAGCTTTCTCTTCTGCTCAATGTCTAAATCTGGAGTTTCTCTAGGTCAGTAATTCTCAACCAAGGGTGATTTCTCTAGGGAACATTTGTTATTAGAGACATTTTAAATTGCACGACTGAAGCAGGTACTTCTGGCATTTAGTGGGTAGAGGCCAGAGATGTTGCCAGACTTCTACAATGCACAAAACAGCTCCATACAGTAAACAGTTTCCCAGGCCAAAATGTCAGTGATGTTGAAGTTAAGAGACCCTGCACTAGATTAGCACAGTCCAATAGAAATAGAATGGGAGCTGCATATACAATTAAATATTTCCCATAGCCACATTAAACATACTAAAGAGAAAACAAGTGAAGTTAATTTTTAAACAATTTTTTAAAAGATTTTATTTACTTATTTTTGGAGAGAGATGAAGGGAAGCAGAGAGGGAAACACAAATGTTTTAACTCTCATACGCTCCTTATTGGGAACCTGGCCTGCAACCCAGGCATGTGCCCCCACCAGGAATCAAACTAGTGACCTTTTGTTTCACAGGGTGGCACTCAATCCACGCAGCCACACTAGCCAGGGCTGAAGTTAATTTTAATAATATATTTTATTAAATCCAATAGGTATAAAATATTATCATTTCAACATATAATCTTTATTATAAAAATCAATGAGATATTTTAATTCTTTCCTTTAAAAAAAATCTGGTGTATATTTCACATTTACGACATATAACAATTTAGTCCAGCTACATTTCAAGTGTCTAGAAGTCACATGTGTCTCATGACTATTGTATTGATGGCATAGCTCTAGGCTCAGTAGTAGATAATATATCCTCATGTTTAAGAGCTGTATGAGGTCATAAAGCCTAATACATTGGCTCTGGGACCACACCGCCTTGTTGAATTCCAGCCCTTCCATTTTACTACCTGCCCATCTTAAGTAGAAATACTTCACTTTTCTGTACCTCTGTTTCTCATCTGTTAAGTGGGGATAATATTACTACTTTATAGAGTTGTTAAGGATTAAATGAGTTAACACTTACAAAAGAGTTTCAGGTGTTTTTGTAGTGCTTACCAAATGTTAGCTGTTCAGGTAGGCCCCTCCTCTGTCTCCATCCACACTCTCCCTCTAGGTAATGTCTCCTCCCAGAGTTTAAGTGCTCCCTCTTATCTAATGACTTCCAAATTTACATATCCAGCTTAGACCTCTTTTCTGAGGTCCAGAATCCCTGTGTAATTGTGCACCCCATTTTGATGACCCAGGCCATCTCACATGAAGGTACCCATAGCACAACCCTTGACCTTCCCCCTGAAAATCTGCTCACACAGGACAGATAACTGGGAGTCATGATTTCGGCCTTTCCAGGGAATGCACAGTGCATGGATTGAGCAACTTGTATATTGCTTGAGGTTTCCACTCCACTGGTGTGTGCCTACAGAGGTTATGTGAGTGCTGAAGACATTCGTCCGAAGAGTTCAGAGGTGTGTCTGGTGTGACCACCAGAGCCACCCAAGGAAGCACAGGCCGTAGGTCCTGACTGCTCATGCCGGCTGTGTATCAGCGCGTGTCTGCATACATGTGTTTGTGTACTTGGTCAAGTGGTTGTCATGTCTGTGGACGTGTGTGGAAGAGGGCATTGGAATACTCTTTCCTACCACCATTATCAAGTGTCTGTCTCCAAGCAGGTCTTGCTGTGACGGTGAAAGTGCAGTCATACTCAGATGACTAACCCCATTGTCCAAATGAAGGGGTGGCTTTCTCTGGGTCCTGGTGGGTGGGTCAAAGGGAAGGGCTTCTCTGACTCAGAGTCACCCCATCAAGCCCATCTTCTCGACTCCTCCTCCCTGCCTCCTCTTTGCCTCCTCTTCTTGGTACTGGCCCATGAAATGGCAGGTGAATCTCTGAGAGTCTTTTTTTTTTAAATATTTTATTTACTTATTTTTAGAGATGACGAGGGAGGGGGAAAAGGAGGAAGAGAAATATCAATGTGTGGTTGCCCCTCTTGTGCCCCCTACTGGGAACCTGGCCCGCAACCCAGGCATGTGCCCTGACTGGGAATGGAGCTGGCAATCTTCTGGTTTGCAGGCCAGCACTCAATCCACTGAGCCACATCAGCCAGGGCTAAATCTCTGAGTCTTCTCTGAGTCCTCCTCTCTAGGGGCTGGAGCCCTCACTGAGTGAGCAGTTTGGTGTTGGGGGTAGGCCGCCCTTTTGAGGCCTGCCACAGCTTCAGAATGAGCCCTCTCCTGGTGCTCTTGGCTTTCTAGGACAGCTCTGAATCTGGTGAACTGGGAACTGATTCCCAGGGACAACCGCTGCCACCACCATCCAGCCAGGTCTTCGGGAACCTTGGCCAGAGCCGGCCCTGCTCTGGTGGCGCAGCCACAACCACAGCCATTCCTTTTAGGGATGACAGCCACCTCTCACAGGTCTGACCACACTCCCACACACCTACCCCACCCCACCCCCGCGTGCACGCACACACATTCCATTTGCTTTGGACCCGTGTGGAAGAAGCTACTGAGGGATTCTTGTCCATGATCAGACCACAGCCACCCCCACCAACCCATACCAAAACAGACGTGTTGGTTCCCCGCAGAACCCCAAGGCTGGAGCCAGCGGGGTCGACCTTTGCACAAGCTGGTGCATCGGGGAGCGACACCTCCACAAATGGGCAGCGTCCGAGCAAACTGGGGACAGACAGGGACTCCTGGACTCCCCTGGAGGCCTCCAAGGGCACCTGCCCAAGGCCACCCAGCGCGCTGCGGCCGAGGCGGCGGAGCGGAGCCAGACCTCCCAGCCGTCGGTGGGGGCGGTGACCGCCGGGGGCCTTCCCACGGCTTGACCTGCGCGTCACCGCGGGGGCGAGGGGGCGCCTGAACGCCAGGGGCTACGGCGCGGAAAAGGGCCCTGGGAAAGGGCGGTGGCGGCGCCCCCGGGGCGGGGCCGGGGCGTGGCCGAGGCGGGCCGACTTCCAGGCTGGGAGCCGGCACCACCAGGCAGAGACCTGGCAGCCTGCTCTCACCATGAAGCGGCCAAGGGAGCCGAGCGGCTCCGACAGCGAGTCCGACGGACCCATCGACGTGGGCCGCGAGGGAGAGTTTAGGTAAGAGCCGGGATTAGGGACTGGACGCGCCGCCGGACTCTGCACGGGCCGAGACTAGTTCGTTGCCCTCTCCGGAGACGCAGGTGTGGGAGGTGGCCCGCAGGTGTGTGTAAGGGGGCGGGGGTGGGGTTGGGGGGGTGCAGTGTGTGCGGTTACACGCATGAGGGCCTCGGGTCCTGTGCGCCCTCGGCCATTTAGGGCTCGGGATGCTGGGATACTGGGATGCTGGGACGGAGGTAGCGTTCAGCTCGGGTCTGATGTCCAGCTGGTGATCTCTTTCTGTCGAAGTGCCCAAGTGAGGCTATTGGCAGGAGTTTTTCTCCCCGAAACTCTTAGGAAAACCCTCCATAGGCTATTGGCACCATACCCCCTATCCGGAATCCGCTGACCATACAGAACAACCACCCTTTCCCAATTTTACCTTAACTCGGGTGCACTTTTCATATAGTACACAGAAAGCTTCTAGGAGAAGAAAGACTTCTGTCCCTTGAGCACAGTGGACTTTGATATAAGGTTTCAATATTGAAGAAAATAATAGCTGACCTGCGCAGGGCCAGTGCACAGGCCTAGGCTCCAATTCCCGGGCCCTGCTGCCAATGTCTTTCCGCTCTTGATAAATATTCTGAGCCACTTCAGACCTGTAGAACAAACTACACGCAGATAGTTCTACTACTTCCCTTCTCTGAACAACCTAAACTTCAGTTTCCTTGTCTGCAAAATGAGTATAAATAATAGACCCAACCTCATGGGAATACTGGGAAAATCAAATGAGATCGTATATGTCAAGGGCTCAGAATAGGGCCCAGCGCAACAAATGCTTAATTAGTGTCAGGCACCCAGCACATGACACCAAAGCTCTGAAAGAACAGCAGGGTCTGACTGGGAGTCTGCAGGCCTGGATCCCAGCCCCGAATCTTCCACCAGCTGATCATGTGACCTTGGGCCATTGCTTTCCCTTTGCGAGTCTGTTTCCTCAGCAGTAAAATTGGGAGGACAGAAAGGACTCTCTGATCTCTCCTGGCTCATCCAAATCTAAATCTCTAGAATAGAATTGGAGGCGGAGGGGAGGGGGTTCAGTTTATTCTTAGGGATGCTTTTGAGGGTATTTCATAATTTCAATGATCTCCAGTTTCGGAGACCAGGGGATCCTGCCTCAATCACAAATCCTAGTAAAATTCCACCAGCTTTCAATTATTCATAGCTTATAATTGGCAGTAAGGCAATAGATATTCTCCTTGCATCCTGTATGTTAGGTTTTGGGGTATATAATATAATTTCCATGCAACTTAGTAGCATTTAAAAAAAAATTCCTCACCCAAGGGTATGCTTATTAATTTTAGAGAAAGAGGAAGGGAGAAAAAGAGAGAGTGAAAGAAGCATCAATGTGAGAGAGAAATATTGATTAGTTGCCTCCCGTAGGCACCCTGACAGGAGATTGAATCTGCAACCTAGGTTGTGCCCTGACTGGGGATCGAACCTACAACCCTTTGGTGTGCAGGATGACGCTCCAACCAACCAAGCCACCGAGCCAACATGGTATCCTTTTTAAGTTGTTTAGCAGAAACTGCTCTTTAGAGAAGCAATTCTCTGAGTCTGCGCCTGCTAGGAGCACCACGTGGTGGTGGTGGAGGAGGGTCTCAAATTCAATGTCACTAGGTTTTCATGAATCAGAGGTACAAGACTGACACCGGAAAGCTAGGCTGATCAGAGCTGGATTCTGTATTTCAATAATTTGCATTCTGGCCAGTGACGTGTCAGGTTACACAAAGCCCATGGACAGCACAGATGATGGAAGGAGAGACAGCCTATAGGCTGTGAGGGCACCCAAGCCGGGAGAGGTCACTTATAACCGAAGGCAGCAGGGAGGGCTTCTTGAAGGTGGTGGCATTTGGGCTGTGGCCTAAAGGATCAATGGGCAGTTTCTTCCTTTGCAGGAGTTTGTCCTTTCGGCCAGAGCCCATTTTGAGAGACTATGTCAATTCTTAGAGGAGCAGACCCCATCCGAAGAGAGAAAGCAGTTGGACATCTGGCAGAGCTGACTTATAGACCCCTCTTTGTAGCACTCACCAAAGGGCCCTCCCCCCAGCAGACATCAATGCTTCAATTCAGGGATCACTGAACGCTGCCTGCTGTGGCCCAGACCCTGGGCTGGGCGTGGGGGGCCCAGATGTATCCTGCTCAGCCTCTGCCCTCAGGGAACTCTCAGAGAAGAGGAGCTTCATGTACAAAGACAGCCAGATAAACAGTGGCAAGGGCCACGGGACTGGGGTAGCCAGCCTCCCTGGAGGTCAAAGGCAGGGCGCAAACCCCCCTCACTTAGAGATGTGAGAGTAAAGAGCTGAGTGTGTTCCGTGTCATGTGGGCATCTGCCCGGCGGTGGTACCCTGCCCCATCTGTGTGAATCGCCCACAGAGCTCCTATCTGAACCCAGCCTCCTTACACATGCTGGGGCTGAACTGAAAATATAGCTTCCCCTTCCCCTCTGCAAACATTTAATGGGCACCTGCCACATGCCAGGCACTGGGTCAATGCCTCTGGATTGTTCCTACGTGATTTAAGGCACATGGTAACCTTTGAAGTTAGATGGACCTGAGTTTGACGCTCGCCGCCATTAACATGGACATTTCTGAACCTCAGTTTTCTCCCTTACGAAATGGGGATGCTAATACCTACCTCACAGGGTGAGGCTTTGATGAAGTAATGAACCCAAATCATGTCTCCCTGTCTTGGCACAAAGTAACTTCCAGTTAATGCTGTTCTCTAATGGGTTGCCTTTCAGTTGGAGGGTACATGTTCATGAGGTCACACAGTCTAATGAAAAGACTGGAAGGCTGAAGACTGGATTTATTGGGCATCATTCTTTTTTTTTAATCCTTACCCAAGGATATGCTTGTTTGTCTTTTTTAATGAATTTTAGAGAGAGAGGAACTGGGCAGGGGGTGGGGGCAGGGAGAGCAAGAGAAACATTGATGTAAGAGAGAAACATCGATTGTGTGCCTCTTGTATGCACCCCCACTGAGGGATCAAACCTGCAGCCCGGTATGTGCCCTGACCGTGGATGAAACCTGCAACCTTCTGGTGCACGGGATGGAACGATACTCCAGCCAACTGAGGGCTAGGCATGATTCTTAACTCTCTGTCTTTGGCACTCCATCTATCAAATAATTATTTTTCCTAAATCTGAAATGGCCCCAATAATACTTAATTCACAGAGCTATTATGCAATAAATGAGAAATGCTGTCTAGGACAAAAAGTACTGGCTATGAGATTTACAAGATGTGACGATGAATATATGGGGTGCGTTGGGAAGAACAATAGATTAAAAGCCAGTAGACTTGGAATTTCCTCTAATTTGCTGTGTGGCCTGGAGCAGATCCCTTCCCCTCTCTGTGTTTCTTCATCTTACCAGGGGGCTCAGTGCTGTCTAAAATCCCTTCATTGGGGACATTGTGATTCTCTGCCTTTGGTTGATGCAAAATGAGTGGGATTATCTACAAGGGACCACAGTGGAATTCCCAAGGGGAAACGGAGAGTAAGCACTAAGGGTGGTCAGGACCGGCAGCCAGACCACCTAGAAAACTGCCCCCAACCCAAGAGACCACCCCAGTATTCTGGCTAGGGACCACTCGAGGTCCATGAAGCAGATCTTGGTGGTCAACATATCTTCTCTGGGTCTGTGAAAATCTGCCTTAGTTTCAGACTCTCAGCCAAGAAGCTCTCACATCTCCTCCCTGTCAGTGTCAGGGCCAGATCAGAGCTTGGAAGTGAGTGCAGGCTGAGCTCTGGGGAGCTTTAAGGATAAGGGGACTGGAGGGCTATTCAGACATACAGGAAATGGGAATTAAGAAGGAAAACAATGCTGAATCTGGAGCCAGAAGACATGGATTCCCATGCTGGCTTTACTTGTTAGCAGCTGCGTAGGCTGGGCAAGCTGCCTTAGCTCCTGAGCCTCAGCATCCTCCTCTGTAAAATGGGGCTTTTGTTAGGGTCACAGGAGGGAAATGCACACAGCGATGCCAGGAAAACTGTGAAGTGAGGTTTGCCTGTTAGATATGGGAGTGGGATAACACTGCAGAGAACAAGGGACCAGGAGACGGAGAAAGATGACAGAGCCACCTGCCTTGAAAGGGGTGCATCAGCCTCCAACGGATGGTCCCTGAGGAGGGATCAGGCTCAGAGGCAGTGACGTGGGCAAAGCTAACCCAATACCCCTAGAGATGCCTTATCCAGCCTGGGGGGACAAAGGCTGGGTTTCTTAGCAAACCCGGGCTCTTGGGGCTTGTCCTCAGTGAAGCTCTGTAAACAAGCTGCCCTACAGATCTCAGGATCTGGCCATGTGATCCCTGAACCTAGCTTGCTGGGCCATCCCTCCCAGGAGCTTTTGCTGGTCTTTTACCAGCCCTTCTTGTCCAGATGTTTGGATGGACATATCCTTTTCCAGATGTGGCTGCCCAAAGCCAGGGTGTAGCAGCAGGATTTGACAAATGTTGATCTGGTCCCTCCTGCAACCTTCTCTCTTTGAGCAGTTGATGAAAATAATTCAACCTCTGATGCCAAGAAGAGTAACTGGGGGGACTGGACTGGGACCTTCCTGGTGAGCCACATGTGCCTCCATTCCACAGAGGTCTAGGACGTAGATTTTATGGTGTCACCTCTCTGTTTCCCAGTAATGCCAAAGATGAGGGCAGAAAGAGCTCAGCCGTGAGCTCTTCCAAGCACTTGCTGGGGGGAGGAGTGTGGGGTGGGGGCCACAGGAGTGAATGAGACAGACAGGGGTCATGACCTCATGGAGCTTACAAGCTTGTTGGAGAGACAGACATTATTAACCAAATAATTGTGTAAATATAAAACAACAAAAGGGCATAAATGCTGTGAATGCAGGATGCTGGGCATAAATGCTGTGAATGCAGGATGTTGGGAGAGTGTACAGTAAGGGATATGTACTTAGTAGGAGGGGGGATGTCAGAAAAGTCTTCCCCAGGAAGGTGACATTTGAGCTGAGACCTGAGAGTGGTATAAATTATTAGGCAACAGGGCTGGAGCTTGGGGGTGGAGAGACAGGGTGGGCCAGAGAATTCTAGCCTGGGGGAACAGTATGTGCAACCACAGGAAGAGGCACACAGAGCAAAGGAGTTGTGTCAAGGAGGTGACTGGGGGGGGGGGGGGGCGGGGGGGGGGGCTGGCTGGGCCACGTGAAAGACCGTGGCCTTGATCCTAAAAACACTGGGAAAACCCCTGAGGAGTTTTAAGAAAGACGAGATCAGATTTGCATTGAAATGATCATTCTGCCCCCTGATAGGGAGAAATGGGTACCAAGGGGCCCAACACTAGACTCCTGCCGTTGTCCAGATACAGGCTGCTAGAGGCTTGCCCTTGCTGGTGTGGCTCAGTTGGTTGAGCATCGTCCAGTACACCAAAATCTTGGGGATTCGATTCCCAGTCAGGGCACATACCTAGGTTGTAGATCCAATCCACAGTCAGGGCACATATGGGAGGCAACAAATCAATGTTTCTCTTTCTCTAAAATCAATAAACATATTTTTTTAAAATAAAAGACAAAGAAAGAAAGATGATAGAGTCTTGGTCCTGAGACTGGCAGTAGAGATGCGGAGGACAAATGTGAGATGTATTTTAGGATTGAAAAGGTGGGGTGAGGACCACGGAGGAATCCAGGACAGTGGCCAGGTGTCCCCCTTGCAGGACTGGGAGGCTGGCTGGCTCGGCTGAGACAGGAACCCAGGAGGAAGAGGAGTGTGAGGTGGAGGCAAGCTCAGGGGGTCCTGTTCAGGAGGGTGGCATTTCACATTTGAAATGAGAGGGGAGTCACCTTGTCTCAGGTTGTTTGTTGACCTGGCCCTGGTGTTTCTCCATAAAGGTGAGTGTCTGGAGGGTGGGGCCTGGCTGACCCATCCAGTCCAGCCCTGGGCCTGAGTGGGACCTCTCGGGTTTTGGCAAGTTAAGGATCCTCAGTGCAACCCAGCAAATGCCCTCCATTCCAAAAGGGCCTCTGAAGCAGGAAACCGTTAAGAGGGCGAGCAGTTGGGGAAGATTTGGGTCCGTCCAGGCAGGGAAAGCCCCCAGGGCTGAGCGTCTTCCCTGTGATAAGAACTCCTGGGGTGTGAACAAATATCCTTCCTTTAGCCAGGCCTTTGGAGCGGGGCCGACGAGATGCTGATCTGGGGCCTTTTCGGGGGAGGGGTGGGCAGCAGGGGAGTGTCCCCAGGGTCCTGAGAGGGGCCTGTGACCCAGATGCCGCTCCCCCTCGTCCCCAGCCGCGCTGCGTGGGAGGTGGCGGCAGCTGCAGCCGCAGCGGAGGGCGGACAGCCGGCGCGCCCGGCCCGTGGGAAGCAGCGGCATCTGCTCTTTCCACGCTGATTCCCAGCGGCTCCTTCTGAAACCCAACCCGCCGGCCGCCCGCCGCCGCTGGCCCGTGCCCTCGCCCGCCCCGCCCGGGATCGCGTTGCAGGAGCCAGAGTGGCCAGAGGCCTTTCCGATGCCCGCCCCCTAGCAGCCCGCAGCGGGGGAGGGGGCGTGGGGCAAGGGCAGAGGTGAGACCCAAGCCCCCCTCTGCCCCCAGCTGCCCCGGGACAGTTAACCGAGTGCTGGGAAGCACTTGGCCCAGGGAGAAACGCGTACCCCCCGCCCCCGCCCCGCCAACTCCCCCCGCCCCAGGGAGAAGGGAGAGGCTGCGTCCCCTCCCACGCCTGCTCTGTGCTTCCTTCCAGCCTGGGAGACCACAGCCGCCCGGTAGGGGGCTGTGCTCGCCCAGAGGTCAACCCAGGCCCGGGCGATGGTCCCCAGCTCTGAGAGTTGGCCTTTCTCTTCCTCTCCAGCCAGATGGCCAGGCCGCTGTCCACCCCCAGCCCTTCTCAGATGCAAGCCAGGAAGAAACGCAGAGGGGTGAGTGTCCCAGCAGAGTTGCCCAAACCAGAGGTTTACCCTGTGTCCCTAGGGCCCCAACCTCAAGAAACCTGGTCAGAAACATCACCCCAAGAGAGGCTGTCTGGGTTCAAATCCTGGCTCTGCAAAGAGCTAGCGGGATGACTTTGGGCAAGACACTTACCCTCTCTGTGCCTCATTTCCTCAACTGTGTCACTGAAATAATGACAGTACCCATCTCAAAGTGTTGTTTTGAAGATTAAGGGAATTAATGTAACACACTCAGAACAGTACATGACACAATTAGCCACTCTTATTTATTCTAGCCTTCCTCCTCTTCCCTCTGAGCCCAGAACTTTCATTTTTTCTCCGTGCCCCGAGGGGTGGGGGTGGGGGGACAGAAGAAGGAGGCCCCCTGCTTGCGGTTGGCCATCTTGTCCCAGCCCCACTTCCCCCCAAGATGCAGCTGTGTGGAGTCTAGAGACCTGGGACCTGGCAGAGACCAGCCTTGTGATTCACTAATCAGGAAACTGTCTGTCCAGCCCTTATTTTCTTTTTTTTTTTTTAAAGATTTTATTTATTTAATTTTTAGAAAAAGGAGAAAGGAGGGAGGAAGAGAGGGAGAGAAACAACAACGTGTGGTTGTTTCTCATGCGCCCCCTACTGGGCGCCTGGCCTGCAACCCAGGCCTGTGCCCTGACTGGGAATCGAACCCACGACTCTCTGGTTCGCAGGCTGGCACTCAATCCACTGAGCCACATCAGCCAGGGCAGCCCTCATGTCTCTACTGGTAAAATGGGACTCATAATTTATGCCCTGCTGTCAGTGTTCTGCTACCAGTATTGTGAGATGAAAATGAGAGCGTGTGAATGAAAGGCCTTCACAGCTGGAGAGGGTGATGCCTAAGCCTCCTCTGACCTCATGACCCAGCATGCGAAGGGGTACTCCTGGCCCAGCAGGGGTTCTCCGGGGTCTGCTCCAGGGCTGTGGCTGGTCCCTGTTTTGATTGGTTGGTGCTGTACCAGGGGTTAAATGTTTTGAATGGCCTCCACTACAGACCAAGACAAGAGATGTGAGTTCTCCCAACTTTACAATTCCTTGCTGTGTGACCTTAAACAAGTCACTGCCTCTCTCTGAGCCTCAGTTTCCTCGTCCATAAAGTAAGAATAGATTTATCTCCCTCACAAAAATATTGTAAAGGAAAATATGAGTCAGTGTCCATCAAGGCGTATTGAGCCCTGGCTGGTATGGCTCAGTGGATTGAGCACAGGCCTGTGAACTGAAAGGTCACTGGTTTGGTTCCTGGTTAGGGCACACGCGTGGGTTGTGGCTGGGGGTGGGGGCGGCTGTTGGGAGGGTCCCTGATTTGGTGGTGTGTGGGATACAAACGATCATGATGTTTTTCTCATATACAATGTTTCTCTCCCTCTCTTTCTCCTTCCCTTCCCCTCTCTCTAAAAATTAAATGAAGTCTTTTTTTTTTAAAAAAAGGCATGTTGAACTGACATTGAAGAGCTTATGTGTAAATTCTTGTCATTGTCTTTTAGATCATAGAGAAACGGCGCCGAGACCGCATCAACAGCAGCCTTTCTGAATTGCGGCGCTTGGTCCCCACCGCCTTTGAGAAGCAGGTATGTGGCGTTGCTGATTGTGCTGGAGGAAACCTGTGTGAGTGGCAGATGGGGTTCGTGGCTCATGGCATCTCTTATTGATTGGTAGCAACTGTCTGCAGTCCTGTGATATCATTTACCGATATCTGTCACTGGCCAGGGATGAGGGGAATGGAAATTTCTATTTATTGAGGTATCTCAGGTGTCGTGGCTTTATGTCTACTACTTCACTTAATTGAATCCTCAAAATGATCCTGGAGAGTAGGCATTATTATGCCCATTGCACAGGTAAGGAAACTGAAGCACAGAGAGGTGAAGTAACTTACACCAGGTCACACAACCAGTAAACAGCAGAGCAGAACTGGAATACAGAGCTCTGTGATTCCAAAGTGCCCTAACCTTCTACACTACTGACATTTCCAAAGCTACTGGAACATGGAACAGGCTGCTCAGGGAGTGCGCACTCTGACAGTGAGCATGTTAGAGTGGAGAGGCGGCAGTGGGGGTCAGATGGTTGCCCTAGTTAGATGGCCCCAGAGCCTCTCCCCTCGTGTTCCAAAGCATGGTTCTAGGTCACGTGTTCTCCCTTCTGCTGGTGAGAACGAGCCAGTCATTCCACAGACTTCCACTGAAACCTTCGCAAGACCAGCCATGAACCAGACCTGCCACCTGCCCTCAAAGGGCTCACACGGCGAATCTGACCCTCAGGTTTCACCTGGGAGACCAGGTGATGCTGGTGGCTTCAAAAACACTTTCCAAGAAAGAGAATAGAGGAAAAGCAAGTGCTTTGGAGGGTAAGATGATGAGCTAGATCTTGGGCTCCCCAGAGAGCTGGTCTAGGGGGTGGGTGGGAGCGCAGGACTGGCGTCCTGGTGCTGGTGTATGAAGCCACGGAGATAGATGAGAACCTCTGGGGAGAGTGTGCGCGGAGAGGAAAGTGAGCCAACACCGGCTAGGACAGCACCGTTTTCAGGGGCAGGCAGAGCAAGAGGCTTGGTGAAAGGAGAACCGAGAAGTCATGGAAGTCAGGGGAGCAGAGGTGTCTGGGAAGATGGTCAGCAGTGCACTGGACAATGGACTAACGTGAGAACTGAGCATGATCTGTTCAGTTTGGAGACCTCAGCCAAAGCAGAGGCCCCTTTGCAGGCAGTGATGGAGGGGGAGGAAGATGAGGAAGCAGAGACAGTGGGTGCTGGTAACGCTGTGCTGGGGAGGTGAGCGACAGGTCAGCTGGAAGCCTTCACTCTTCTGTCTCCTGTACACACAGGGTTCCTCCAAGCTGGAGAAAGCTGAGGTCCTGCAGATGACGGTAGATCACTTGAAAATGCTCCACGCCACTGGCGGGACAGGTACTGATGTGCTACTCTTCTGGGAGTCATTTATGCAGCCAGTATTTGGGGGCTGGGCCCTGGGGATACACGAGTGAGTGAAGACGTTGTCCCTGCTGTCATGGAGCTCAGTCTGTAGAGAAGCTGAAGCAGATCCAGGCAACACATTCACAAGCTTGTCTCTCTTCTTTTTGGGGCACCTCCCTCTCCACTCTCGGTGTCTGCATTTATCATAACTCTTTCCTCAACTCAACTCCTTCTCCAAAAGACTGTTCTGCTGACCCTGCCCCCAGGGCCTCATTAAGCATTAGCCTGCATGAGCTCATTCTCACTGGGATCCCAGTGGGAGCAGCGTGCCTGGGATTTTTTAGCCACAGATGGTTCTCTAGTGCACCCACCACTGGTCTAGCCTTCTGGGCTGTTGTGTCCTTGGCATTGCTAGGGTCATATGTCATGCTCACAGCTGAAGATCAGTTGCGCGGGATTATCATAGAATAAATATGTTACTCCTTCCGTAATTTTGAGTTCATCTATTACAATAAAGACATTGAACTATGGCTTTAAAAAGACTTTTGGACAAATAGAAATTTTGGCTACATGGAGCCTCTCTGTGTATTTTGATGATTTCACAACTGGAAAACCTGGAAAGCTCCACAGACCTTGGCCACGAGGTCCTAAGCCCTAAAACCTTCACTTACTCCCTTTGGAGGGGACAGTTGCATTTTAAGTGGCCCAACCTGGTGCCTTCCAGTGTGCAGCAGTACCATCCGGGGGCAGGCAGAGTGCTGGGCCCCACCCCAGCGATTCCGGGGCAGTAGGTCTGGGCCGAATGTGAAGGCGAGGAAGCACGCCCGATGACCCGGATGCCGGTGGTCACTCGGAGAACTTTTGTCTAAGCAATGCCTAGCCAACAGTAGAAACTTCCGTGACTCATCAACCGGTGGAGAGGCACTTCAAACTGCATCTGTGGTTTCCCAAATAAAAGAAAAATAGTGACAACATAGGGGCAGCATTTCATCGTTTCAGAATGCTTTCACTAGGGTTATCCCTTTTGGTTCTCACAAAACCCTCTTGGGTGGCGGGTGGTCACCCCCATCCTCGGGCCAAGGGCCCGTGGGAAGGCAGGACTGTGGTGGAGAGCGCTAGCTTTGGATTTAGATGCTGGGCTTTGTTCATGAAAATTAACTGAGATAATGCAAATTAAGTGCTAAGTAAGAACTCAGAATGCTAGTTAGAAAGAACAGTGAACACTGAAGGTGAAGGGATTTGTCAAAGCCAGCCCAGCCAAGCCTACGGCAGAGTCCGCGAGGCCTGCTTCCAGACAGAGTCCCCTGCCCCGCCGGCCTTCTGCAGGGCCTCAGCTGCGGGCCCGCGACCAGGTGTTTGCTGCCGTAGTCCCGAAGCCAGTGCTCTTCCGTGTCTGCCCGGAAGGTGGTATGGAGAGAAGGGCGGGTGTGGAGAGGCAGTGGACCGTCCACCTGGTTGTTCCTCTCTGAAGTCTGCCAAAGAGAGGGTCCCCAGCCTGATGGCAGCAGCTGACAGCGGGGTCCTGCTGGGGTCCTGCTTTCCAGTCGACCCATTCTGCTGGATGACAAACTGGAATTCCTACGGCGGCCAAGCTGTAAATGGTAGCTAACTTTTAACTTAAGGAGCATTTTTGTTGGCCATTTCATTTCTTTCTTTCCTTTTTTTTTTTTTTTTTTTTTAAGGCAGAGAGGAAGGGAGGGAGAAAGAGAGAGAGAAAAGCATCAATGTGTGGTTGCCTCTCATGTTTCCCCTACTGGGGACCTGGCCTGCAACCCAGGCATGTGCCCTGACTGGGAATCGAACTGGGGACCCTTTGGTTCTCAGGCTAGTGCTCAATCCTCTGAGCCACACCAGCCAGGGCAGCACCATTTCACTTCATTTCACCTCACAGTTCTATGCAGCAGGCACTGTTATATGCTAAGGAACTAGTTGCACAAACAGGTCAAGAGACTGGTCCACGGTCAGGCAGCTTGTGAAGTAGCCTCCAAAGACCTCAGGCTTCATGGCTACACTATACTGCCTTCTCCAAGGAGTGTCCCAGCATCTGCCCACACCAGCAGGCAGGATTGTCCTATACTGCCACGTGCACAGTCCTGTCACACCTGGCAAATGTCTACTTAAGTTACTGTGGTCACAGTTTCTTCTTTGCATTAGTCATAAATTGCGCTGAAAATAATACTTTACATTTTATAATGCTTCATAGTTCAGTTCAACTCATTTGATCCTCACAACCCAGTAGGGATGATGGTTCCCACCTTACAGATGAAGGGACTGGGGCTCAAAGAGGCGAGGTGACATGCCCAAAGTCACACGGGGAGTGAGGAGGGGAGGCAGGTCCAGAATTCAGGCGGCCTGCCCCCGGTTCATTGTGCGTGCCCCTTGCTGGGCAGGCCCTCATCACAGCTCACTTTGCAGGATTCTTTGATGCCCGAACCCTGGCAGTGGACTTCCGGAGCATCGGTTTCCGGGAGTGCCTCACCGAGGTCATCAGGTACCTGGGGGTCCTGGAAGGACCCAGCAGCCGCGCAGACCCTGTCCGGATTCGCCTTCTCTCCCATCTCAACAGCTACGCAGCCGAGATGGAACCTTCACCCACGCCTGCCAGCCCTCCGGCCTTCCCTGCCTGGCCCTGGTCCTTCTTCCATAGCTGCCCAGGGCTGTCAGCCCCCAGCAGCCAGCTTGCCATCCTAGGAAGAGTGCCGGGCCCCGTCCTCCCCAGCGCTGCCTCCCTTGCATACCCCATCCCGGCCCTCCGAACAGCTCCCGTGCGCAGAGCCGCCGGCACCATCCTGCCAGCCCGGAGGAGTCTGCTGCCCAGTCGAGGGGCATCTTCTACCCGGAGGGTCCGCCCTCTGGAGAGGCCAGCTGTCCCCCTGCCCTTGGTCCCCAGTGGCAGGGCTGCCAGGAGCAGCCATGTGCCACCCCTCCTGCGGTCTTCTCCCCCCACATCCCCTGGTGTTGGGAGGTCCCCTGCTCCTGCCGCTGTTCCTGCCCCCAGGCCCTCTTCCCTGGGGCTGGAAGGGAGGCCCTCAGGGGCCGTGCTCTGCCGCTCCTGGGTCTCTGAAATCACGCAGGTCGGGGCTTTCTGAGCTGTCTTCCCTGGCCCCCCGGACCCCCCTGCCCCGCCAGGAGTAAGGAAGATTCTTTTTCCAGGAGCTCTGAAAGTGGCTCTGCCTCTTCTGCCCTGCCTCCTGGACTGGCTCTCGTGTGAAGGCGCCTTCCCCATCGGAGGCTCCCTCCTCCTTTGGCCCATCTCCCCTCCTCACTGCTTGTCCCAGCATGTCCTCCTGGCTCTCATGATGCTGCTCTGACCTCAGAGGCTTGGTCTCACTTCTTACCTGGACAGACGAGTCCCGGGAGAGCCCCAAGAGCTGTGCCCAGACCCCTCTCCCACCCTGTATACATGGCAGCAGGCATGAATCTCAGTTCTGGGAACACAGCTTTGACCTAAAAAGCACAACGGCCTGAGGCTGGCTGCTTCCCAAGAGAGATCAGCCCCCAATCAGGAGCAATGACTGACTGGCTGCAGCCTTCCCAGGACGAAGGGGCTGGAACACGGTGTCCGCCTTGCTTCCTGAGACAGTAAAGGAACAGGGGCCACAGAGAGGTTTCCTGGGAACCCTGTCTGCCACTGCCCACCACGGCCAAGGCACCTCTTCCCAGCTGTAGGCTCCCACCCTCCAGCTGACCAACAGGTTCCCTGCACACAGCCGGGAGGTTTCCTGGCATCAGTAAGGCTCCACGACAGGGTGTCCTTACCACCAGGCCTGGGGCAGCGCTCTCAGACAAGAGCCAGAATTGAGCGAAGAGAACCCAGCTCTCGGCCTCTCGCACTGTCACCTTCCTCCAGGCGTGTGGTCCCTGTTGGGCGCGCTGTGTGGACAGCCATGTTCCCACGTGATGGCGCCCAGCGCGGAATCCTCCTGGGATTCAGAACCAGACGTTTGTGCTGCCTGGTTTGCATCCGGCTCACGGAGCCCAGACTGCTAGGACAGCCAAGAGCTGTCAGGCTGGACGAAAATAACCACGAGGAGGGGCGAGAGGAAGGACAGTCAGAGGCAGCCAGGCCCTGCAAGGTCACCCAGTGGCTCGAGGGCCTGAGATCCTATTCACCCAGGATTCCAAGCAGCTGGTGCTGCTCAGAAGCCATTTCATTACCCAGCTCCGACCCAGGCCACTTTTCCTCTAAAGGGAACAAATGACCCAGCGACCATTCCCAGCAGAAGAGCAGAGTCTAGACAAGATTGGGGCAGACCCAGGACTGACATTGGTAGGACCAGTGTTGCCAGACCTGTTATTAAAATGTGGTAACACATCTGTGCTAGATGGCAAATACCTGCTTCCCCCGCGTGGCTCTGAGTGTCCCCCGCCACATGGCTTTGCCCCCGGGGACCCCTGTGCTGGTTAATACCTGGCAAACCCAAGGTCATGGGATCTGCCAGCTGGCAAATTGTTTGTTGGTGCTTATTTCACACCGGTTATTAAATACTTCGAATGTCACCGCTGGGAAGATTCTCCCACCCCCACCCTGTGAAAAAACTGCCCTCCCCAGAGTCTAAAATGAGGGGACTCCCCAGGCTCACAAGTAGTTTGCAAAAACCCTAGGGAAAAAGGACCCATTCAGAGAAATGGGTCAGAGGACAGAGGTCATTTAAATGACCCAGAAAGCTCTTTTGCAAAGGCAAATTCCGCAAGGAGGCATAAAGAATTCAAGTAATGCTTTTGCTCCTTTCTGTTAGTTCCATCAGACTGCTGTCCTGTGCCCCTCAGAACCTAAAGGAGAGAGGGTATCATTTCAAGGAGAGGGTTCCTGGCCTGGGGTGCTCCTGAGGAAGACAGAGAGCAGGGCTCAGCAGGCTCCCAGGAACTGGGACGTGGAAAGGGGAAGGTGGCATAAGGGTAAGACCAACTCCACCTGTCTCCCAAAAGGCAGGAAGAACGCCTTCCTCTTCCTCCCACTCTGGTTCCTCCCCTTCCTGCTCCCCCCACTCCCCTGCTCCCCCTACCCCGCCTCCACGCCTCCCTCTCCCTGGCTATCCCAGGCGGTGACTCACTGCTCCAGGGTACCAGGTTGGTCCTGTGGTTTGGAGACTTCCTAGCCTGGGCATTTACTCATAGTGGGACTGTAGGAATCCCCTGTCCATGTTTCCAGCGCCCAACTCCGAAAGAATCTGTTGACACCATTGAATGAGGTGGAAATGGTCCAGAACTTTGAGCATCTTCATGATATTGGGTTCATTCTCCCTGAGAGATTGTCGGGGGAAAGATGTGGATGTCATTGTTTCTGTGGTTGAAGATTTGTATCTTTTGTTTGTATTCCCAAGCCTTTCTGGTGCCCCCGACTCCCACCCCATTGCTGGGGATGTTGCAGACATCCAATAAAGTTGTTCTGTTGTTTTTTTAATTCTGGAATTCTGGAAACTTCTGAGTGATTTTACTTCTTGAGTATCTCTGGAGTCCGTTCACTTCTCTCTGAACCCACAGCCATCCCCCCGACTGATCACATCGCCTACCCCGACAACACCGCCCTGCACAGGTCGCCTCACTCCCCTCTTGCTTTGTCAATCGGTTGTCAGCAGCAACAAGAGAGAGCTTGAAATGTGCAAGTTATATCATATCACTTCTGGTTTAAAAGCCTCACTCTATTACCCTGTTATTCCAAAAATAAAATCTAAGCTTTTCTTCATCTGGTCTCAACCGCACTTCCAGCCTCATTTCTTGCTAACCCGTCTTGTTGCCCGTGCTTCTCTACCCTGGCCCACCTCCATGTCTTCCACATTCCAACCACGCCCCTACCTCACGGACTTTGCATATGCTGTTCCCTCTCCCAGAATGCTCTTCCCCTATCCTTTGCTTGGCTGAGCTCTGCCTATCTGCAGGCCTTGGCTTAAAAGTCACCTCCTCAGAGATGCCTCCCCTGACTACTGTGCTGGACTAGTTAACCTGTCTCAAAGTCCCCGATTCTTTAATCTCTGCCTTTATAAGGAACTTGCCACTGCACATCCTCTGATGTGTGTACTTCTTGGTTGACTGTCTCCCTGAGGGCATGTAAGCTCTGAGAGGCGAGGCCGTGCCTCCTTCACTCTCCACCAGCCGGACGTTTTTCCCAGCTCAACGTCAGTGTTCAGTAAACATTTGCTGAATACGTGAACTGGGGAGGTGAGGAGCCTTCCACACTCAAACTGCTGGATGGTACAGGCCTCAGCAGAGGGGAACCACCCACTGGACAACTTCAGAAGGAGGCTGGACGGCAAAGTGAGAGCCAGGGCCAAGGGACTGGAAGTTCTGGCCAACAGCGAGGGGGCTCTGGCCAAAGAAAAGTGTGAGTGTCCTGGCCCTGGAGTGCACATGACAGCTGAGAACAAGCAGGCGTCCCCGCCAGCAGGTATTGCTGTCACCACCCTTGGCCTGGCTCTCTCCGATGGATTTGCAACAAATGCAATAAACATTCACAGAAGTGTGTTCCAAGTCAGGCATGGCTGAGCCAGAGGTGACAGAGACACTGTCACCCTGGGGGCACGTGCCCTCTATCTACGTGACAGTTTGGTGAGGTGAGAGTGGAGAGAGAGGTCTGTTGAAAGGCTGAGGGGTCACAGAGGGTGGTATCTGCTTCTGCCTCATGTGGTCATGGGGGGAGTGCAGGGAGGAAGGCTTCCTGGAGGAGGATGAAGCAAGGCATCCGAACAGCAGGGGGAACCAGGGAACCTGTGTGCAAAGACCTGGAGACGTCCTAAGGTGAGCTCTGGAAGCTGGCGCTACGTTGAACACAGGCCTTCAGCAACAGAGGGGAAGGTTAGGCTAAGTCTGGGCATTGAAACCAGATTCCCTGGGTTCAGGCTCCAGCTCCATTGCTTATCAGGGTTATGGCCTTGGACAAGTTCCTTAACGCCCCCTGAACCTCAGCCTTTTCATCTATAAAACAGAGAGATCCAGAAACTGCTACTGTTAACTGAGAGGTAACTATGCACCTGACATCATGCTAAATGCTTTTCTTAGAAAGTCCCCATTTTACAGCTAAGAAAACTGAGCCAAGGCACCGTCTCCTAAGGTTACGTGAAAAGTGAACGCTTGGGTCATACGAAACACTCGTCATCGTTCGTGTCATTAATGGGAAGAGGCTGGACCGGAATTGTGAAAGGCCTCAGTGCCAATGCAGGGTTTGGGCTCCAACCGGCAGGCAATGGAAGCCACAGGGGGTTCTGTCAGGTAAATGCCAAGATCAGACCTTGTGTAAGAAACCCCTGCTTGGACTGGTGTGGATGGCTGACCAGGAGAAGGAGTGTTCAGACTCCACTCCACCCATCCACTGGAAATATCTAAATGCTTTTTAGAAATACTGTGAGCAGGCCTCAGAGGTGACGAGGCCGCCCGTGTGCGCTGCGGCTCCATGCGGGGGTATGAATAAGAGTCACAATTTCTTTCCTGATCAAGATCAATTTCCATTCAGCGGGAGAACTGCACTCCAACTTGTGGGGATGAAAAGGGTGAGGACTTTCTGAGAAGTGAAGCAGGAATTAATTTCCACCCCAGGCGTCTCTGCCCTCCAGCCCAGCAACCCCCATCCCCGCTTCTTGCTTTATTTTTGGCCATCTTCATTATTCCGACTGAGAAAAATACAAAAATTTTCTAATTTTGTTTATTGTTGATCTCCCTCTCTTGAATGTAAGCTCCAGGAAGCAGGGACATCTGTATAATGCATGTGTGTGGTCCATCCATCCCCAGTTCCTCCAACAGTGGTATTGGACCACAGCAGTCTCTTATAAATATTGGTTGAGTTGATAACGATAGCTTGAATTTATTAAGTACTTAATAAGTGCAATTATAGGTGAGAACATTGTAGAACAAGCATAGTTATGATCCTATAGATGCTGTTACAAACACATTTTATGTATCATCTCATTTCATTTTTTCAATAGTTTTATGTGGTAAATCCTAATATTTCCCTACACTGATGAGAAAACTGAAGCATGGAGCTCTTATAGTGCTAGCTTGTATGGAATGGAGCCAGAATGTTAATTCACATGGTCTGGCTCCAGAGACTGAATTTTTAGCCACTCTGTTATGTTGCTCTAGAGTAAGTGAATAAATGAATGAAAAAAAAATGAATGAAAGAATAATTATGTATTGTACTCATACCAGAAACAATGAATTTTGTAGTCAGATCAAAGTTTAAATTCCGGATATTCTATGTATTGAAATACATGATTTGGACACGTTTATTAACTTCTATAAATCTCAGGGTCCTTTTGGAAAGAACGGGAAAAACCTACCTTTTATCTACTAAATGCCAGCTGCACTAACCCTAGTATATTGTAGCCATTCTTGATCCATTACTGCCCTCTTGTGGTCAGTTGAAACAACAACTTCGTAACTTCTATGCTAAATCCAAATCCTTAAATGGGGTAGCCAGAAAGCTAGCAGTTTCGACAAATAAAATAGTCCATGGTTCTTGGTTACTTCAATCTCCTGGATTTTATTAGTCTTCATCGACTAAGTGAAGACCAGTCTTCCTCAAAGGAAAACAGGAAGGACTAGCCCATACGGGTCCCTGCAGGGCAGAATGGCTCCACAGAAGTGATCCTCATGAAAAAGAAGTTAGCCAAATTCCCCACCCAAACAATTACACACAGAAAGGTTAACAGTCTCAATAGATTACATAGGTGAGTTTCCCAGACCTTCAAAGAACATATTCTCACTATGTGATGGATAATTTATGTGTCAACTAGACTGGGCCATGGGGTGCCCAGTTAATTGCTCAGATGTTATTCCGGGTATGCCTGTGAGAGTATTTTTTGGACAACATGAACATTTGAGTTGGTTGATTAAGTAAGCAGATTACTCTCTATAATGTGGATGGACCTCATCCAATCAGCTGAAGTCCTGACTAGAACCAAAAGGCTGAGTAAGAGAGCACTGGGCCTGCCTGGCTGTTTGGGCTGAGACATTGGCCTTTTCTGGTTTTCTCACTCCAACTGAAACATCTGATCTTTCTGGGTCTCAAGTCCACTGGTTTTTGGACGGAAATTTATACCATCAATCCTTTTGGTTCTGAGGCCCTCAGACTCAGAATAGAACTATACATCAGCTCTCCTGGGTCTTCAGCTTGCCAACTGCAAATCTTGGGACTTTTCACCCTCCAAAAATTTGTGAGCCAATTTCTTATAAAAAGTCTCATCTTGTCTCGTCTCGTCTCCTCTCCTCTCTTCTCTTTTCTTCCTCTCCCCTTCGCCCTCCTTCTCCTCTCTCTCCTTCTCTCTCTCTATACACACACCCCACATCCTACTGGTTCTGTTTCTTGGGAGAGCCCTGACTAAACACAACCTGTTTTATACAAACTGATTTAGGAAATTTAAAAAAGAGAGAGAGAAAGCTACTTAACTCATTTTCTAATAGCTATAGTGTAACCTTGACATCAAGCCCAGGCAAGTGCAATTACAGCTGAGAACATGATAAAACAAGCTTAGTTATTATTATATATGCAAAACTCTTAAATAGTAATAAAACAGAAAACAAAATGCATATTATATAAAGATATAGAAATGTATAGTAGAGTTTAGCCAAAAATGCAAGGATAGTTTAACACAAGGGAAATAATTCCTTTATTCTGAGCCTTAATACATTAAAAGGTTAAAAGCACATGATTACTTTAATAAATGCATATAAATTATTTGATGAAATTAAAGACTCATCTTTTTCTTAATTTTGGCAAATTAAGATTAGTATGGTAATACATCAACCTCATAAGGCTATTTACCAACATAAGGCTATTTACCAACTACCTAAACATCATCCTTAAGGGTGAAACTATTGTGTTCCTATAAAAAAAAGCCCCATAAGAATGCTCTTTATTCACAATTTTATTGGCATTTCCAGCTAATGTAATAAAATAATAAAAAGAAAAAAGATTTAAGAAATAGAAAGGAAAAGTTAACACCATCCTTAATGTATATGATTTATTTTCAATCTGAAATATAAAGAAATCTACCTGCAGAGTATTAAGACTAATAAGAATATTTGGCATGATTGCTGAATACTAGATAATCCTATGCAAATCAAGACAATTCTTATTGAATCCTCATTGGATTAGCAATGAGGATTCAATTAACAATTAACAAGAAACAGGAAAATACGATAAAATGATAATATTTCCAATAGCAGCAGAAATTATAAGGCACCTAGAAATATATTAACAAAAAACTACTGCATGTTTTCTCAGAAAACTATATAACTTTTTAATGTAAAGGCATATAAAACTAAACATACCCTACCATCTGATTCAGCAATCATGTTACTTGGTATTTATCCAAATGGGATGAGAATTTATGTCCCTTCAAAAATCTGCACACAGATGTTTATAGCAGCTTTATTCATTATTGCCATAAGTTGGAAACAACCAAGATATCCTTCAGCCAGTGAATGGAAAACTGTGGCATCTCCAGACAATGGAATATTATTCAACTCTAAAAAGAAATGAGCTATCACACCATGAAAAGACATGAAGGAAACTTAAATGCATATTACTAAGTGAAAGAAATCAATCTGAAAAGGCTACATACTGTATGATTCCAGCTATATGACATTCTGGAAAGAGTAAAACTATAAAGACAATGAAAAGGTCAGTGGTTGTCAGAGTTTGAGGGAGGCGGGATAGAGATAGGCGGAGCATCCAGGGTGTCCAGCCTGTGGCCCGCAGCCACCTGCAGCTCAGGATGGCTATGCATGCATCCCAACACAAAATCATCAATTTACTTAAAATATTATGCGGGGTTTTTTGTTTGTTTTTGGTTTGGTTTGGTTTGGTTTTTGTGATTACGTATCACAGTGTATTTAGTATGTGGCCCAAGGCAACTCTTTTCTTCCAGTGTGGCCCAGAGACACCAAAAGGTTGAATACCCCTGAAGGATTTTTACAGCAATGAAACTATTCTATATGATACTGTAATGGCGGACCTATACCATGTACCACACCAAAAGTGAACCCTAATGAAAACTACAAATTTGGGTGATAATGATGTGTCAGTGAATGTCCATCAATTATAAGAAATGATCCATGCCAGCGGGAGGCATGCAGGCTGTTGCTAGTGGAGGAAGCTGTGCATGTAGGGGCAAAGGGTATACGGGAACTCTGTACTTTCCACTTAATTTTTCAGGGAACCTAAAACGTCTCTGAAAATTAAAGTCTATTTTAAAAAGTAATGGAAGACCTAAATAAATGTAAATATACCATTTGTTCATGGATGGGAATGCTCAATAGGTAATGGTGCCAGGTAACCTGCAAATAAATCTATGATTTCGAAACTATTCCATTGAAAAATCTTAAAAGGAACTAGACTAACTGATTCCAAATCCGTATGGGAGTGTGAAGGTCCAAGAATAACCAAGAAAACAGAGAAAAAGAGAAGAAGGGAGGGAGGAGAAACAAAGGGAAAATAACTAGGAATAAAGGAAATACCAATGCAAATTAAAACTGCACAACCATCAGATATGTAAAAATCAAAGTCTGTTAATAACAAGGGTTGGTGGGAAGGACTTGTGGAACTCATAAGCTGCTGAAGGGAGTGTAGCTGATACCACCACTTAGAGAGAAATGTGACAATATTTTGAAAAGTTGTCTTCCCTACAACGCAGCAATCACCGGAGAGAAATCCTCCCCAGACGTGCCCCAGGAGATACTGTCAAGGCTCTTCGAGGCGGCTCTGCTAGGAGAGAAAAACTGCGTCACCTGTCATGCCTGCACCAGGAAAATTGACCACGGCATGTTCCTCCGATGAAAGACAACTGAGCGGTTAAGATAAGTGAACAAGAGCTACACGTATCAATAAATGCAGAGTGAGTAAATAAGGCACAGAAATATATCGCCAGGATGTAGGAAGGTAGGAAAATATTTTAAAATCATATTCTGTTTTTTTTATTATTGAGATAAAATTCTTATAACAAAATCCACCATTTTAACCATTTACAAGTATACACTCAGTGGTTTTTATTCTATTTACAGAGCTATACACTCATCACCACATCTAATTTAGAACAATTTTGTCAGCCTAAAAGAAGCTCTTATTTGCTAAGAAGTTGCTGGCCATTCCTCCTTCATCCCCACCCAGCCTCCGGCAACCCCAATCTCTTTTCTGGTTTTGGGATCTGCCAAGTCTGCATGTATGGAATCATATAATATGTGGCCATTTGTACCTGGCTTCTTTCACTTGTAGTATTTTCAAGGCTGGCTCATGTTAGCATGGAGTAGCACTGCATTTCTTTTTATTGCTTAATAATATTCCATTATATGGATATACCACACTTGTTTCTTCGTATCAGTTGATGGAACATTTGGGCTGTTTCCACTTTTTGGCCATTACAAATAATGCTGCTATGAACACACCTTCTGTTTCATGCATAGAAATAGATTATAAGGATACACATCAGATTAATATGACAACTGTGCCCGAGAAAGACAGGGAGGAGAGGAACTGGCCTGGGGAGAGGGACAAAGTGACCTTCAGTCTTATCTGTGATGTTGTATTTATTTTATATAAAATATATATCTGGAGCAAAAATGTTAATGCTTTATTATACTGGGCAATGAACACATGGGTGTTTGTTACATTACTCTGTGGGCTTTCTAAAATATTTTTTTAGCCCTGGCTGGTGTGGCTCAGTGGATTGAGCACCAGCCTGTGAACTGAAGTGTTGCCGGTTCGATATCCAGTCAGGGCACATGCCTGGGTTGCGCCCCAGCTGAGGGTGTGCGAGGGGCAACTGATCAATGTTTCTTTCCCTCACTTTCTCCTTCCCTTCCCCTCTCTAAAAATAAATAAATAAAATCTTTAAAAATATATATATATATTTTTTAAATTTTAAATCAAAACATATATTCTGGACCTAAACTTCCCTGTAGCAAAGGTTGGGCACCAAGGGGCCAGGGTGTCTGGGAAAAGTGAACAGTGAGGTGCGGGGTGAGGCAGAAGGAAGAGGCTGGAGGCCCTTAGAAACCTAGGACGGAAGCCCCTGACCCAGCTGGCGTGTCTCTCCTGAGCCCCCCCAAGAAGAGGGCCCAGACCTGATCTCCATGATCCCTGGGGGCAGAGCCAGGGTCAGGTGAGAAGGGAACGCTGGAAGCCCGCCTCTCCCTCCTCAGCCAAGCCTCTGGAGGGGGGTCATCCACTCTCCCACTCCACCCCCATTGTCCTCACTTGACAATTCCCTCAGCCCTCTGCTCAGGAGCAGCTATATAATTTGTGAGGCCTGATGCAACCTGAAAATATGGACCCTTTTTCCAAAGGCTGGTGCAAAGGCAATTCCTCATTCCACAGGGGCATCCACAGGCTGGGTGGTACCAACATACAGGAGCCTCTGGGTCACGTCACTGAGTTCATTCATTTGCTCATGCATCCTTCATTCTTTGATTCATTCAAAAGAATGCTTACTAATGGGACAAAAGTCCCTTTCTCAGGCCCTCTTTCCCAGAGCTGGCTAGACCCCCAAGCAAGACTGACCCTAATTGTCTTATGAGCCTTTATCTTCAGGACTAGAAAATTACTGGAAGCGCCCTGAAGGCTCAGAGGCTCCAGGAACTTATGGAACAGGACATACCAGACCACAATGACCACCGCCCTGAAGGCTCAGAGGCTCCAGGAACTTATGGAACAGGACATACCAGACCACAATGACCACCGCCCTGAAGGCTCAGAGGCTCTGGGAACTTATGGAACAGGACATACCAGACTGCAATGACCACTGGACCCTGCCCCGAAAGATAGCGTGAAAACAAGCTACAGCGTAACTGAAATACTCTACTCTACAACCACCCCATTACCCGATAAAAACTCAGAGCCCTAAACCCTCAGCGCTGGTGCTGATGCATGTGTCCACATCCAGCCCTTTCCCTCCCTTGGGAAAGTAAAAATAAAACCTTTACTCTCCTGCACTTTCTTCTCTTTGTGAATTCTTTCACAGCCCACATCACTGACCCCCCTACCACTTATTACATGCCTGGCACTGCGCGAGCTGCCAAGCCTACCATGGTGAGCAAGACACGGAACAGCTCCAAGAAGCTTACACTCTAGTGAGGGCCGTGGATTTAATCCCAGGCACAAAATGGCTCATTCCAAAATTGAGGAAGGGCAATACAAGATACCCCATCCCTACCCCCCAAGAAAGAGTGTGGCTGGAGTGGAGCTCTGAAGGATGAGTGGACATTATCTGAGCAAAAGTTGGGGAAAAGTCATGGAGGAGTGAGGCTGGAGAGGACATTCTAGAACATTCCTGGCAGATGAGCAGGAGGCATCTTCAAGGATTTGCAGGCCAGTATAGCTAGAGCCAGAGAGGGAGGGACAGAAAGGTTCAGGTAAGGCTGAAAAGGGACCTTAATTATTTGAGTACCCCTTTCACAGGATTCCACTTGTACTCATAGTTCCTTAAAATTTTCCTTTAAATTGACTCTCGAAGCAGGAATATTCATGAAATCAAAGGACTGACATAGCACTCATACTTTTCCTAACACACAGCTGAAATGTAACAATGTTCTTTCCGTTCCCACCTAAAATCATCCCCTTTACCACCTCAGTTAGGCAAAGGCTATTGCCAGCTCTGATCTTAACAGCCATGGAGAAGCCTGTAACAGGATTTCATCTGGGTGAGACCGGTAACATGGTCTTATTTACAATTTTGAAAAATGATTCTGGCTGCCCCGTGCAGGGCGGATGGCAGGGGTGCTAGAGGGAGACAAGGAGGCTCCTGCAGGGGTTCAGGTATGTGGATCTGTAGGGAGGGGCAGCTTGGCCTCCACACCGGGCTCATCCGAGCCCTACCCTTTGTGGATTCAAAGCCTTTCCAGATAAGTGGATTCTTCTGTTATCCTCCCATCTCAGCGTCAGCCCCGGGACTTCCTGAATTCCAGGCCGTGGGGCTTGTGCACTGAGAAGAATCTCCCAGCTCCCTTCAGCCTAACCACCACCAGGACTTTTGGGCCATGTCCAGTCAGGAGTTGTGGTCTCCACTCCAACGAGGGCTCCCAAGGCTGACCACTGTGCATGTTCAGGAACAAAGGGGGTTATATGGTTTCTATCACCTGCGTGTTGAATTGTAAACCTATACGACCCAAACTCCAAACCCCTTACCACTAGAAGCATAGCGCATACCATCGCTTCTTTAATTCTCATGACCCATCCTCCACAGCCTGCTCACTCTTAAACCTTTGATCTTCAGAAAGGCTTGGCTCCCTCTGACGTTACTTCCCTGTTGCTGCTGCTAAACCATTATCTCTCCTTTTTCCCAGTAAAACAAAACCTCTCTGCTTAAGATCCCTGCAAAAATGCCCTCTACACCTCCAATTAACTAGCTATTTGATGAAAGAGTTGGGGAGGGAGGATTTCCAAATGTCACCCTGTGCTAAATACCAGAAATACCATGGTGAGAGAACAAGACTGACGTAACCTGTGGTAAGGAAGGCGCCGTTTCCAGTACATCCACATGTCCCTGGTCTCTCTAGCGCAGGCTTCAGAGCTGAAGATTTGAAAAAGGCTGGGGAAGGTGGGGGGCACAGGCTATGGACAAGGAGGGAGAGAACCTAGGCAAGGCATTTGGGAAGCCTTCATTAAGACATTTCAAGTTTAGTCTGAAGGCACAGGAGAGTTGCTGAAGGGTTTAAACAGGGGTGTGGCAGGACCCAACTTGTACTTTGGAAAGGTAACTCCACTGCTGTGCAGAGAATGGGAATGGAGAGGAAACCTAGGCTGAGAGACCAGCTGGAGTAGGAGAGTGGGGGTAGGTCTGGAGAGGTGGGGTCAGGGTTTTTGATTTGGTGATTGGTTGGATGTGGTTGGGGGAGCTGAGTGAGAGGAGGAACTAGATGATGCTCACTTCTTCTGGTTTGGGCAACTGGGTGAGTGGGGAAGGTTGCTGAGCGTCTGCTCTGTGCTAGGAGCTGAAGCATAAGGAAGACCTACGGCCCTGGCTGGTGTGGCTCCGTGGACTGTGTGCCGGCCTGTGAACCAAAGGGTTGCCGGTTCCATTCCCAGTCAGAACACATGCTTGGGTTGCAGGCCAGGTCCCCGGGAGGAGTGCGTGACAGGCAACCACACATCGCTGTTCCTATCCTTCTCTTTCCCTCTCTCTTCCCCTCTGTCTAAAGATAAGTAAATGTTTTAAAAATCCAGTGGTTTTCTGTTTGTTTGTTTTTTAAAAGAAAGACCTACCGTTCCCCTACCCTCACAGAGCTCCCATTCCTGGTATATGAGCGCATTCTAGATTTTCATGCATTCTGCAAGGGTGATAAGCAAGTGCTGTGATGGAGAGTCATAGAGGCACATCCTAGGGGAGCAGCCTCTCCGGGGTGGAGGCGATACTTGAGCTGAGACCTGGAGAATGAGAAAGGCACTAGCCAGGGAAGGCGAGTCCCAGGGGAGGCTCCCGCTAATGCCAAGGCCCTGAAGGGTGAAAGGGCCAGTGTGAGGGGAGTCGGTGACACAGGCTGCGAAAGGATTCACAGAGAGAAGAAAGTGTAGAGAGTAAAGTTTTTATTCACTCTCCAAGAAAGGAGGGCATGGTGTGGAGAGACACACTGGCATTGAGGAGGTTGGGGCTTTGATCTTTCATAGGATTATAATTAAATTAAAAAAGGGTTGGGGTTGCTGCTGCGTGGCCCCTGGGAGTTTGGGCCTGTAACCCGAGGCTGCAGCTAGTCCCAGTGCTACCTTTTGCCTGTGGCTATAGGGAGTGGTTAGTCCTGTTCTTGCTCTCCAGTAATTTCCATTCCTGAGGAGAAGCTCAGAAGAGTAAAATGGCAGTCATGTTTAACAAAGTCACAGGCCTGCTCAGCAAATGGTGCCACAATAGCAAATGGTGCTGGCTTTACCCTTTCAGCCAGTGCAGCTGGAATTTGTGTAGTAAACCAGGAGGGGAGAGGGCGTTGGGGGACAGGGCTTTCAGAAGAGTGTGGAGATGCTGACTAGGGACTCTCCTCTCTCCTCTGACGGCGGGGGAATGGAGGAGACCCCCTTCCTCTGTCAGAGCCTAATCTCTCCTGTAGAGCTCTAAATCTCACCTCCTCCTTCCTCGGGGACTCTGTCTCAGATTCTTCACTCCCTCCGGCATCTTCACTCCGTCTCTTCTGTTGGCTCATCTCCGCCGGCAGGGAACACCCGTAGTCACCGCCATCTTTAAAGGCCTCCCTGGATGCATCTTTGGTTTGAAAGCCCCTCCAGCTACCATCCCTGCCACTGCCCCCAGCTCTGGGTCCAAAGGCTCCTCAGTCTCCTTCAGTGTGGGCATCCCCTGGGGTTCCACTGTTCTCCCTTCTTCCCTGCACTGATCTTTTCCATCGGACCGATGTTCATGACTCACAAACCTATATGGTCATTTGTTCATTCAGCCAAATGTTATGGAACACCTACTCTATGCCGCACATTGTGCCGGGCAGTGGGGATATGATGACAAACAAGACAGACGTTGTCCCTTGACTTAGTGCAGTTAATAGTCTTGTAAGATGGACAAACTCAAATGGACAATGATCTGAGCTGTGAAGGAAATCGGCAGAGTAAAGTGGTGGTGACGCTGCCTTAGACAGGATGGTCGTGAAAGGCCTTTGGGAGAAGGTGGTATTTATGGAGGCACCTAAAGAACGTGAATGAGTCAGGCAGGGAGCAACTGAGGATGAGCCTTCCAAGAAGAGAGGAGGGCAAGGGCAGAGGCCCTGAAATGGGAAACGTTTAAGGAAGGGAGAAAGGCAGCGCGGCTGGAGCAGCATACGCAAGGCATCAAGTGGACTGAGATTGCAGAGAAAGGCACCAGTTACTGCGGGGCCTTGCAAGTCATAGTAAATAGCCTGGACATTATTTTAAGACCAATGAGGTACCTTGAAGGGTTTTACACAGGGAGAAGGACTTTTATTTTTTTTAATTAATTAATTAATTCCCCCCCCAAATACATTTGTCTCTGCCTTCCCCCCACCACATTTCCTTGCCCCCTCCCCCCCCTCCCTACCTCACCTTATTTTTTTAATTTAAAAATTTTTTTAAAAAATTTTGACTTTAGAGAAAGGGGTGGGGGAAGAGACATTGATTTGTTGTTCCATTTATTTGTGCATTCATTGGTTGCTTCCTGTATGTACTCTGACCAGAGATCAAGTCCGCAACCTTGGCATACTGAGAATATGCTCTAACCAACTGAGCTACCCAGCCAGGGCTGGGAAAAGACTTTTAAAAGTCTACTCTGAATTCTGGTCAAGATGGCAGCACAGGCAGACATGGCTCACCTCTTCACACACCAAACAAAATTACAACTAAAAATACAGAACAACCATCACTCAGAACCAACAGAAATCAAGTCGAATGGAAGTCTGACAACTACGGGATAAAAGAAACGACATCCGTCCTGACTGGTAGGAGGGGCACAGACACAGAACGGGCTGGTCCCTCACCCATGTGCAGTGGATAAAAATTCGGGAGGGATATCATGGGAGCAAGGAGTCCCAGCCCCACACCAGTGCCCTCAGCCCAGGGTTTCAGTGCCAGGGAGATTAATCCCCACACCTGGCTGCAAAAACTAGCAGAGATTGAGCCACTGGAAGAAACTTCTGGAGCCCCAAGCAGTCCCTCTTAAAGAACCCACATGCAGACTCACCTACTCAGACTTACTCCCTCTGGGCTCCGGTGCTGGGGTGGTGGCGTGAGGGGCCCCAGTGGTGAGCACGCAGAGGCTGAAGTGTCTGGCATTAAGGTGAGCAGAGGCCATTGTCCCTTTTCTGGGGCCTCTCCTCACAGAGCCCACAGACTGGTGCTGTAGCTAAGATTGCATCAACCTGGCTAACACCGTTTGACCCACCTTGGACATCCCCAGAGACTCTGCCCTACCCAACTTTCTAGCCCACCCAAGCTGCTTTTCCACATGAATGGCTGGTCTTGGTTTATGCTGCACAACTTCCTAAATCCTCTCAAACCAGCAGCAGCTGGCCTCAGTGAGCCCCAGGTCTGTAACTAGCAGCCTAGATTCACAGCTTGGCTTCACCTGGAAATCTCCAAGCCCAGCACAAATAGCAGCCATCTCAGATTGCTTTATAACTCAGGCAGGCTGGCCCTGGGCAAAACACAGGTAGGGGCTGATCTTGGCCTGCATCACCCAGGAAACCCCAGGGCCAGCGTACCCAATGGACAGCTACAGACCATGCTGGAGCACCTGCACAGCTGATCCTCCACAGAGGTTGGAGGTAAGTTGTCATAGCCAATTCTTGCAGCTGACTGGCCTGGGTAGATCCTTCCCATTGACCTGCCAACAGCAACCAAGGCTCAACTACAAGAGGAGGGTGTACCTCAAGTACTCAGTTTGGATGATAGGGGAGGCTGTGCCATTGGACCCTACAGGACACCTACTACATTAGGTTACACTACCAAAACACAGAGTCAAAGCAGCTCTGCCTAATACATAGAAACAAACACAGGGAGCCTGCCAAAATGAGGAGACAAATAAACATGGCCCAAATGAAAGAACAGATCAAAACTCCAGAAAAAGAGATAAATGAAATGGAGATAAGCAGTCTATCAGATGCAGAACTCAAAGCACTGGTTATAAGGATGATCAAGGAACTTAGTGAGGACCTCAGTGGCATAAAAAAGATCCAATCAGAAACAAAAGATACACTAATTGAAATAAAGAACAATTTACAAGGAAACAACAGCAGAATGGATGAAGCCAAGAACCAAATCAATGATTTGGAACGTAAAGAAGCAAAAAACAACCAATCAGAACAAGAAGAAAAGAGAATCTAAAAAAATGAGGCTAGTGTAAGCAGCCTGTAGGACAACTTTAAGCAATCCAGTATTTCCTTCATCGGGGTGCCAGAAGGAGAAGAGAATGAACAAGACATTGGAACTCTATTTGAAAAAATAATGAATGAAAACTTCCCTAATTTGGTGAAGGAAACAGACATGCAAGTCCAGGAAATACAGAGTCCCAAACAAGATGGACGCAAAGGGGCCCACTCCAAGACACATCATAATTAAAGTGCCAAAGGTAAAAGGTGAAGAGATAGGACGGGGGGTGTGGGAGAATAGGTGAGAGGTGAGAGGATTAAGAAATACAAATAGGTAGTTACAGAATAGCCATGGGGATGTACAGTACCGTATAGGAAAGGGAGTAGCCAAAGAACTTACATCCGTGACCTGTGGGCGTGAACAAGGGTGGGGGGGATTGCCTGAGGGAGTAGGGGATGTTGGGTGGAGGGGAGAAGGGGGGGGAAATCAGATCAGGACATGTGTAATAGAATGAGCAATAAAATATATTTTTTTTAAAGTCTGCTCCTGCTGCTGTATGAAAAGTGGGTTGGAAAGCAATAAACGCTGAAGCAGGTGGCTAACTTAAAAGCTATTGCTTTGGTCCAGGTGAGAAATATTGACCTGCAACCTCTCTTCTGCGGACCACTTAGGCTTATGTACCCAGCTCTTTATTGGACATCCTCCCTCCCAAGTCTCCATCTTTCACAGAGTCATCATCATCTTATCCACTGCCCTACTCTAGAAACCTGGGAGTATCTTTTTCTCCCTCACCCTCCAGTGCCTTTGTAGAGGAGGAAAAGCAATTTTTTTCTCCACCCTTCTGAGTTCTTGGCTGAGACCCCTGTAATAAAAGACAGATTAACAAGGAAAAAACAAACAGAAGTTTATAGCATCTGTACCTCAGGTACACATGGAAGATAGCCAGGAAAAAATAATAACTCCCTGAAGTGGCTTAGAGCTCAGGCTTGAATGCCATCTTAATAGGTAAAACGGAGAAGGGACCTAGGCCTGTCAGGGGAGAGTAAATGATTGTTAGGAGAGATGAATGGCCCTTAGAAGAACGAATACGAGATGTAATAATTTGAGACAAAGTTTATCTGGACATGGTCTTGACTTCTCCTTTCCTCTCCTGTGAAAAGAGTCAATCTCCCTTGAGTGATAAAACTCCTGGGAGGAGATTTATGACAATTTAATTCCTTTTGGAGATCGGTCTTCAGGCAGATCAAGGGAGTTCAGATAAAGCCTCTGCCTGCGTTTGCTGTTTTTCAAGTGCCTGCAGTTCAAAATAACCAATATGCCAAAGTGGCATATTCTTTTACCTTTCACATTCAATCACCAACTCCTGCTGACTGTACTTCTTAAATTTCTCTAAGATGCATCTTTTTTTGTCTGTCCCTGCTGCCATTGTCCTCATTTGGACTCCATTAAATTGCCTTTTCTTGAGTACCCTGTTTTGTGTGAGTCTCTGCCTATCCATGAACAATGTTGTGGTTGGATAGGTCCTTGAGGTTCTTATTATGATTGCAAGATGCCTTTCAGCAATAACCATCGGGAAGCTTTGAAAACATAGGTGTTTATTACTTACAGGATCTGGAAATTACACAGCACACCTGGGGCCATACAGCAGGGATGGCAGGGCAGGGGCCGTGAGCATGTGTATGGGCCTGGGGTTCACAGGCTCACTCTTTATGAGTGAATTTAAAACATAAGAGTGGAATTGAAAGAGAAAAAAAATGGTCCAAATGGTCAGTTATTGCCCTGGCTGGGTGGGTAGCTCCATTGGTTTAAGAGTTGTTCTGATACACCAAGAGTATGAGTTCAATCCCCAGTAAGGAAACACACGAGTCAAGCAATGAATGCATAAATAAGTGGAATAACACATTGATTTTTTTTTCTCTTGCTCTTTCTGTCTCTCTCTCTAAAAATCAAAAGACTATGTCAAATGACCAGCCACTGAAATCCACTAAGATCACTAAAACAAAGGAATGTCAGTTGAGGGAGGGAGCCTTGCTCTTTAGTCACATGGCTGGCAATGTGCTTACTTGAGAGAACCGTCTTAGAAGTGGATGTCTCTTTGAAGTGAATGCCTGGGCAATCAAAGCTTAAGTCAGGCACCTACCTCACAAAGAAGGAAAAAAATTAACTGGTCAGGGCTTACACTATATACTCTCTTTCTCGTTTTATGGGTTGAATTGTGCCTGGCCGTGCACCCCACCAAAAGCAATGTTGAAGTTGTAAGTCATAACCCCTAGTACTTCAGAATGTGACCTTGTTTGAAAATAGAGTTATTGCAGATGGAATTAGTTAAGATGAGGTCATACTAGACTAGGGTGGGCCCCTAATTCAATATAATTCGTGTCCTTACAAGAAGAGGGAAGACTATGTAAAGATGGAGGATTGGAGTAATGCATTTACAAGTCAAGGAATGCAAAAGACCAGAAACCGGGAAGGGGCAAGATGACACGGCTTCTCCTACAGGTTCAGAGAGAGTATGGCATGCTGACAACTTGATTTCAGACTTATGGCCTCCAAAACTATGACACAATAATTTTCTGTTTTTTTAAGCTGCCCAATTTGGAATTTGTGGTAGTTTGTTATGGCAGCCCCAGGAAACTAACATACTCACCATTTCAAATTCCACACCACCCACCTGAGAGAACCTTCAATGGCTCTGCCACCTGGGAAATAAAGTCTAAAGTCCCTAGGAATACGGCATGGAAGACTCCAAGATCTTGTCCTCTAGCTACACCTTCAGTTGTGTTTCCTGTCACTCTGCAAAGTTACCAACATTAAACCACTTTTAATTGTTTTAACAGATTTCCTACTCTGGGTTATTTGCAGCATCTTAGTGTACAATGTCTTCTCCTAAGGGTCCTATTTGCTTGGCAAATGCCTTTTCTTTCAATGCCAAGCTCGGTCAACTCAAAGATAATGAAATGGAAATGATCAAAAAACATATGAAAAGGCAATCACCCTAACAGTATACCAACACTACAAAGAGATCCTGTTCTCTACCTTCAGATTGGGGAAATTGTTTAAAACTGGTAACTTTCAGGGCCGGCAAAAATGAAGGAAAACTAGTCTTTTCACACACTTTTCCTAGGAGACTGAATACCAACAAACTTTTGAAAAATTTCTGCAATGTTTCTTAAAATTTAAAATATTTTACATGTACTCATTGACCCGCTTTTGAAACTCTACCTAACCAAAATAAAAGCCCCAGTAATGAAGGTCAAGAAATGTATGGCAATGTTTTACCACAGCCCCACCCGGAAAACAGTGTGAGTGTCCATGAGCAGAGAGTGGTTGATTGACTAATGGTTCACCCTTATTGACTAGGATATTAGCCGGAACAAGTTGGGTTGACCTGAGTGCATGTCAGGTCACACATCAGGCAGTACCAAGTAGATAGATGTTTGTATGATCACAGAGAAAAAGCTAGAAGGATTCCACAAAACAGTGATTCGATGGTGGCAGTGGAGGGGGAAGAGATTTGACTTTATCTTTATTTTCTTCCTTAAAGTCTGGCTTATTTCAACGAGTAAGGATTTCTTTTTAGTTTGAAAGGAAAAGTAAGTTATACCAAGGAAAAAAGAAGTCCCCTTTTGGAGAGCCCTTCCCTGGCCTTTTCAGTTAGTAACTACTCCTTTCTTGTACTTACAGTGCATCCTCTTCGAGGCATCTAATGGAATTGTCAATGTAAGAAACGTCCAAACCCGCAAGAAGTTTTATGAGTTTATTTGAGCCAAACTGACAACAATTGCCAGGAAGCAAAATCTCAGCAGCTTGAGAAAATGCTCCAGAGAATAGCAGTTTTACAGCTTATTTTATATATTACAATCAAAGGAGGAGGTATAAGGGGATTACATGCAATTCACTGGGGTTAGGTTAGGGGGATGGGAGAAAGCAAAGAGGGAAGGGTTGCCAACAATCTCTGCGATGGGATAAAAAATAAAAGGAATAGACACAAACTTCCTTTACATAGGCAGGTATAGGATAGTTAACAGTTAACAATTAATGATAAGAAGAACAAGGAGAGGATTTGTGGTTGTTCTTTAAGGAGAGCGCAAGAAAGGAGATTACTTTGACATTCCAAAGTTACTGTTACCAGGTATGTTATCGTAGATGTGAAAAGAGGACAGGCTCAGTTAAGGTAAGGCTGACCTTTGAGAGAAATACCAGCTTAGGACGTGACTACCCGCCAGGACCTGCTTTTCTTTAGAAAGCTTTAATCTCAGACCATCCCATGTGGTTACTTTTGGTCTCTGAGTTTGTAAATCCACCATTCAGGACTCCCTTGAGTTTATCAGGTTTAGTATGTGGCCCCTTTTTCATCCATACTTGGTTGTTTGCATGCTTTCCTCCCATTGTATTCATCTCTGCCCCCCCATGTCAGGCATACAATAGGTGCCAGGTAATGATTGGGTGGGTGGGTGGGTGGGAGATGAACAGATGAGTTACTTCTCTCTCTTGTGATTTGCTCAGCATATCGTCTGTACCTCATTTAGAGATCATTGCTCATTCATTTTGGCCGTGTTGTTTCTTATGCCTGTGTTATTTTTTTCACAAGACTATGAGCTACTCAAGAGCAAGTTTTGTATCTGCTCTATGGTCGCTACTCCTACAGAGCCAAGGCTTTACGCATGTGTTGTTTTTATTTTTTTAAGATTTTATTTATTTATGTTTAGAGAGAGCAGAAGAGATGGAGAAAGAGGGGGAGGGAAACATGGATGTGCAAGAGAAATATCAATTGGTTGCCTCTCACATGCCCCCCAACTGGGGACCTGGCCCGAAACCCAGGCATGTGCCCTGACCGGGAATCAAACTGGTGACCTTTTGGCTCACAGGCTGGCTCTCATCCACTGAGCCACACCAGCCAGTGCACATGTGGTTTTATTGAGTGCTCATAATTCTTTGAGGCCAATACTCTTTAGTATATATACCAGCTTCACTGAGATGTAATTCCTGAACCATACAATTCACCATCAGCCATTTAAAGGGTACAAATCAATGGTTTTTAGCATTTTCACAGAGCTGTACAACCAGCATCACAATCAACTTTAGAATATTGCTATCACCCCAAAATGAAACCTCAATCCATTAGCAGTCACTCCAGATTTCCTCCCAGTCTCCTCCCACCCCTAGCCCTAGGAAATGCCACTATACTTTCTATCTTTATGGGTTTGCCTCTTCAGGACATTTCATGTCAATGGAATTTTATAATATACTGTCTTTTGTGACTGGCTTCTTTCACTTAGCACGGCGATTTTCAACTGGTGTGACCCAAGAATGTTTAAAACATGTGAGATTTCTTTTTCCTTAGATTGTCAAATAAAAAAAGAATAACAACAGCCAATACAACAATGGCCATCTGGTGTGAATGAATCAAAATTATACCTATTTTTTGTCAGATCGGCAAAAACTATAACATATTTTTTGGTGCATCGAAGAATTTTAGTAGTTAGCTTATGTGTGTCATGAGATGAAAAAGCTGAAAATCGTTGACTCAGCATGAAGTTTTCAAGATTCATTGCAACATGTACTGGTACTTTAATTGTTGTTGTTGCTGCTGAATAATATTGCATTGTAGGGACATCAAAATTACCTGGGGCCTGGGCAAGGCAGCGTGGGGATGCTGAACTTTACTGGGGGTCTTGATAAAATGCAGATTCTAGTTCAGTGGCAAGGGGTGGGCCTAAGGCGCTGTGTGGTTAAGAATCTCCCAGGTTATATTGGGGAATGCAGAGGATTTTCACCAGAAGGGCAGGGAATTTGGAACTTACCCACACTGAAGCAGGTGACATTGCCTATGTTATCTCCCTTGTGGGGGGCTGTGGGGGGGGTGAGTTTTTTCCAGACATCCAATTTCACGTGAGGAGTCAGCATGGTGACTATGGATTAGAACAAGAGTAGCTGGCTACTTTTGAGGAATGATTTGGCCCAACTATGAATGGAGCCTGCTGAACCCTCCTTCTGTTCTCTGAGCCCGTTTCTGTGTCAGAGCCAGACCATGGGTCAGGAAGATAAATTGCCAGTGTGCAGAGCTACCTTGGGCAGCATGCACATCCATCCCCATGCCTCTTGGTTCCCCTCTCTCTGCTTATGGCCATCAGACTTTCACGGCAGGCTTCTGTTCCCAGGTGCTCAGACACTGGGTGGCTGTCCATGCTTCCAGCTGGCATGACATGAATTAGTGGGCGTGAGCTGCTTTGTCAATTTCAAGGGCCAAATGTGAGAGGCAGGCTTGTTGAGTCTGGTACCCGGTCTGTGTGTTAGTTGGGGTCCTCCAAGAAGCAGACACCAAGAAGGGATTAGGCGTGTAAGAGAATTATTGGGAAATCCCCTGTGAAGAATGAAGGAGATGAGACTAGAAGTAGGCAGGTAGTGCTTTCCAGGGGTGTCCAGCCTGAGACCTGTGGGCCACGTACATCCCAGAACAGCTGTGAATGCGGCCCAACAGAAAATCGTAAATTTACTTAAAACATTATGAGATTTGTGTGTGTGTGTGTGTGTGCGTGTGTGTGATTCCATGTCGTAATGCAGTTAATGTGCGGCCCAAGACAGCTCTTCTTCCAGTGTGGCCCAGAGACGCCAAAAGGCTGGACGTCCCTGTCAAGACCATGATGTAGGTCTGACATCTGTGCTAGGAAAACAGGAAGGAAGCATTGGGTAGCAAGAGCTTCAGATGGCAGTGCAGTTCTGAGAAACTATTGCCCTGGTAGCAGGGGGTCCTAGAGGGATATCCAGCAGAAGAGTCCCATGACGGCAGGGTAGGCCGGCACTCCAGCCTCCACCAGGCTCGTCACTGGCTGGAGCCGCCTGGGGACGCATGGCCCTTGGGTGAACAAGAGGGTGGAGAGCCCAGGGGGCCACAGCTGTCCCTCAAGTACACCCCCCGCAGCAGGTCATCTTAGAGGAGCAGGAGCAGCGTGCTTCCAGGGCTTCCCGTTTTCCACCGACTACCAGTGGTCAGGCCACAGAGTCTCTCAACCTCCCAAGTCTCAGTTTCCTCATTTGCAAAGTGATGACAGCACTGACTTTCTATGACTGCTGCAAGGATTGAATGAAATGATGTGTGCAAGCCTCGTGAAGGTTAGTTACCGTTACTATTAGTGTTATTTCAGACAGCATGAGATTGAGAGCACAAGAAAACCCTAAAATCTCAGTCCACTCTTGCCAGCTTTGTGATCTCGGCCAGTTACTCCACAGAGCTGAGAACAGTGTCTGGCATGTAGGGAGTGCTGTGCAGTGTTTGCTATGAATGTTGTTATTTCCAAATAATAGTATTGGATCAATACTATTACTTCCCTTCCATTTCTACCTTCTGAAACACTCTCTTCTTTTAAAGTCCAGCTCCAGCCTTCCTTCAGGACGCCTTCCTTGGTCCTCACTCTTGATGCAGATACTTACTCCCTTAATGCACGGGGGTCCTGTCTGGGGCCCATGACTCCACTGGCATTGGGAGAACTAGTTGATCTGGAAGTCCGACGTTCCCACTAGATTGTGACCTGTTCCAGGGAAAGGTCCACCTTTGTAGCCAGTATCCTTCCCGGGACCTTCAACTCGAAGGCAGCTGTGATGAATCTCCTCAGTGATTCCCTTGACCCCTGCAGATGATTTTTTTAGGTCAGTTCCAGCTTTTAACACCCTGGTCTTTGGTCATGTCATGCACATGTTTAGTATTGGTTTGAGGTCTCAAAATAATGCCTGGCACACAGTAGGCGCTCATCAAATGGTGGTTTCTTCTTAGAATTTTCTGGAAAGGCCAACAAGATGTCAGGCAGATTCGCAGCTTTCAATGTAGGCAGGACCAGCAGGAAGGGGACAATGTCTTCTCTCCAGCGGGCAAGTGCTGGGTCCCTTTTCCTCAGAGGGCTGACTGAGGCCATCGCACAGATGGCGGAGGCCCAGAGGTGTGACGGCCACTGTCCAAAGTGTGCGGCCTGTCTTGGTGTCTGTACCAAACCTCTAAGATCTCAAAGACCCCGTCTGTGGACAAGGAAGGGTCTTCCGTCCTGATGGGGTAGAACCATTGTTACTAATAGGAAACTGAGCTCTTGTAGAAAGAATTAGAAGAATTGGCCTCCTGCTGGGAGGATGGGGCTGGGTTTCCCTTGCTCTTACCTTCAAAAGTCTCTAGATTCAAAGCACTTTTCACAAAGTTTACTTACACACACAGACACACACACATTTACTTGCTTCTTATCTCTCTCCCCAATAAGGGCAGGCTGTTCTGTGAATGTTTAGCTCACAGTTCTGTCCCCAACACTCCCCGCAGCAGAGAGAGCCTGGCTCTTAGGAATGCCACATAAAGTGTGCTGGATGACGAATGAATCTGGAAGGCGAAGATTTTACCTTTCCGCTACATTGCAAAATCCTTAGCTGGAGAGGACAACGCCTACGCCCATCTGCTTACTTTGAAGTTTTTTCTCCTTCCTCTTCCCAACCTTGGACGCTCTTTCTTTATCTCGACACATCATATTGTCTATCAAGTACAGACCTAAAGAGAGTAGGTTCTGCCTGTGAAACAAAAAACTGCACCCCTCCCGTCCCCAGTAAAGGTGGATTTGTAATGGTGAGTTCAGGCCTCCTCCCAGATAGGTCCCTGGCCCGGTGACTTGTTCAGCCTGTGCCTACCTTGCCTTTAGTCCCCATCAGATCCTGTGAGGGTTTGGCAGTCCTGGAGTCCAGGTGGCTATTTTGGTGGCTTTGCATCTCTTTCCCTTCTAAGACTAAGTGATAACCTTGTGTTTGGGTGTGGGCAATCTAACTTTTTTCCTTTATTTCTGAGAAACTTGGAAGCCATCTGTGACTCCTGTTCTCTCGCTTCCCACATCCAGTTAATCACAAATGATACTAAACTTTTACAGATCCAGTCCCTTCCTCCATCTTCATGGCCACTGCCTTGGGAGCCTTACCTCCCAGCTTTCTTTGTACCCACCATCGAATACTTTTGCATTCCACAGCCAGAGAGGGTTTTTTCCTGCCTTTTTTTTTTTTTTTTTAATGTAATTTGAGCCAAGGCACTTCCCTCTTAAAATCCTTCAGCTCTGCCCTTTGATCTCAGGATAAAGTCCAAACTGTTTCAAGTCTCCAAAAACAGGCTGTCTTTTCCACCTCCTGCAGACGGTGGGAGTTCTCAGCTCTGGTCCACCCTGCTCAGGGCCTTTACACCTGCTTTCCTTCTCCCTGTCTCGTTCATTTTCACTTAGGTAACTCTGCTTTCTTGCTACAAATGTAGCTCGGTAACAATCACAATCGACATTCATACAAACATTTCACAGGTTCGTGCCTTAGCTTTTTCTCACAATGACCCTACTGAATGAGTACCTTCAGTAGTTCAATTCCACATGGGAAATCTGACAGTCAGAGATGTGAACTATCTTGCTCAAAGTCTAGCAGGGCAGCCTGCTACCTGTTGAGGACAGGGACCGTGTGGGTTCTGCTCACGGGTGCCTAGTGTTCGTTTGTCTATTTAACGAGTATTTATCAAACATTTAGTATGTTCCATATTAGACACTATTCTAGGTTCCTGCTCTCATGAAGCGTATGTATATATACAGTGGGGAAAAGATAGATACCACACAGGTAGACACATGTATGAAGAACATAATTTCAGGCAGTGATAAGAACTCTGAAGACAAGAAGACAGGATGCTATTGCAGGCATCAGAACAGGCTCCCCAAAATATGCCAGTTTGGCACATGAATTATTTTGAGCTGAGAGCAATTGATATCCTGTGGGCTCATGAGAAATGTTTACCCCCTCCCATAAAGAATTTAATTTGGGTGCCTACCTGTAATAAGAGTTATCACCAGAAATAACTTCTTATGACCTATCTATAGGGCAGGGCAAACTTCTAGTCACTGAATATCTGCTCCTGTCTTGCTGAAGACCTTGCTGCCCTGAAAAGCCCCTATGTGCCTTACATCATCCCTAGCTCAAAATACCATATATACCTCCTTTTCCCTTTCTGTCTCTGACTCGTGTGTGGGGTTTCTGTCTGTATGTATATAATTACATTTGTTTATTTTCATTTGTTAATCTGTAGCATGTTGATTTGATTATTAGACCAGCCAAAAAAACCTAGAAGGGTAGAAGACATTTCCTTCCTCCCTCAGAGTTAGTGCTGTGAGCAAGATACCTCACCAGCTGGCCAGCGCTCACCCTCCCGAACTGCTACAGTAGGAAGAACCTGGAACCTCAAACACGTTGCTGGCAAAGAAAGGTAGGATTTTTTGCTAAGTGAGATGCTGATCTCTACCTGGAGAGTCCCGTGGAAGTAGAGTAGTGAGAGTCCTTTTATTTTTCCTTTTCTAAATTTAGATTAGCAGGAGAAAATATTGGCAGAGCTAGTTCCTTGGGTTTAGTGACTTTTGGTTATTAGGTATGGGTGCTCTCAGTTTTCACGTGTCTTTTCCTTCCAGAGATGGGCATCGTTGTGTCTGTTGCACCACTTGCCTTGTTCTATGCTTTGAGAGCTTGGTTTTGACCTGTCTTTGGTCTCTGCCATCAGAATGTGCACATATTCGTGTGCGTTTGACAGCCAGTCAAATAGACTGGGGATTCATGTTATAACTTTTGTAAAATTTGTCAGCAAGAGAAATAGCTTGATGTGATAAAATTTTCATAAGTAATCTAAACATAATTAAGAAAAAATAAATAGATGTGAATAGAATAAAAGGTTATTAGGTGAACTCTTGAGCAATCTTTATATGTACTTGAAAATGGTTTCCTACATCTCTTTGCTAACTTGAAACTTTAAAGTTTTTCTAAAATAATTAAATGGTGGAAATTCATTGACTACCCAGATAATTTCCAAATAAGATAAAATAATGAAATATTAATTACTAAGCATAGATTTACCTAGTTTTGGTTTCCTTTTACAGAAAAACTAAAGAAATTTGGGTCTGTTAGTAAATGTCTCATACTTCACTGAAAGATTGTACTATAAAAAAGCATATTTTTCTAGAAGTTATGAATGTATTTGTAAGTTTATTGATCTAAAGAATACTGGGGTAACAGTTTAGAATTACTTCTTAGTTTTCACTAGAAATTAAAGTTTCTGAGGGTAAAATTCTAATTAATATAGAAAGAAATAACATATTTTCAGTAATAGAAAATATAAGTATAAATATACATTTTTGAGGGAATTAAAAGAAAGTAGTTTGTCCTGAAATAAGTTGGTTTTTTCTGAATGGGTAAGAGAACAAGAGACAAATTAAAAGAAACAAGGAAAGTTGTAGAAGGTTTGTAAAAAGGTATCTTGAGAAAGAAATTTTATGTGTGATCAAGATGGATAAGACTGAATAAATTTATTAGAAATGTCTTTTTAAATAAAACAAAAAAAGCTTTAATAACAATAGGGTACTAAAACTTAATAGTTTCTCATCTGCTGAAAGGACAAAGTTTTCTTGGATTATTGGTCTGCTCCTGATAAGATAATACGAAAAGTTTTCCGCTGAAGAAACAGATTTTGTGCTTTACCAAAATAATTTTGTTTTATGTTGTCCTAATCAGGTCTTTGATTACTTAAGAAAATTGGACGTTCTGTATTTGAAATTCCCTAGCAGACTTTCTTGCAAAGGCAGCAGCAACCAAATCTATAAAGATTAAGGCACATGTGGATGAAGTACATCCTGCTTCTGCAAAAATGACCCCTCAGCCATGGCCAGGTAGCTCAGTTGTTTATAGCATCGTCCTGATACCCCAAGGTTGTAGGTTTGATCCTGGTCAGGGCACATACAAGAAGCAACCACTGAATGCATAAATGCGTAAATAAGAAGAACAAAAAATTCATGTCTTTCTCTCCCTTCCTCTCTCTCTTTCTATAAGGAAATCAGTAAATAATGATCCTTCAATGCCAGACTTTTGCCATCTTGATGCTCATGTAACATGACAACACTTTGATCCTAAATCAGGGAAGCTAAGATGGGTAAACAATGCCTATAAATTAAACAAATAGTTGGGGCTATGGGATTCTCCTAGGCTCCCAGGAAAACCCAGTTTTTTGGTTTTTGTGTCTTTTCATCTTTCAAAGTACACTTAAGCTGGTCTTCACTCCACTGCCGCTTAGTATGGGTTATCAATATGTTCTTATTGTTGTAGGTATATTTATTTACCAGATGGATTGAAGACTTCCCCTGCCACAAGGCTCATACCTTCACAGGGGCAAAGAAACTGTTAGAAAATGTGTTTCCTGTGTGGGGTGTACCTTCCATAATCTACAGTGGTCGAGGCACCCACCTCACTGAGCAAATCATACAAGCCTTGAGAGGAAGTCTTACAAACTTCTTGAAATTGTCACTGACCTTATCCCTCTAAATCATCAGGCCAGGTCTAGAAAACTAATGGAAAAATTGGATTCAAGCAGAACAAGTCTTAATTACATGAGGCTGAATGAACTGATGAGGGTGATTATAATTTTTATGACTTTTTGTTTGAAACATTGCTAGCTCTTTAATTTTTTAGTTTTTCCAGACACAAGGAAAACTTTCCTTTTAAACTATGACTTAGAACAATTTGGTAAATTCTACCTTTGTAAGCAGAATTGAAACATCTTTCTCCTCCTACTTGATCCCTTCAGAATTTGGAAAGTCTCAATGAGTACAGTGAGTATTGTTATTTTCACAGCAGTATTGTTATTTGCCTAAGTTCAATAAGAATCTGTTCTCCTTGCAACAGAACATAATTGGAAACTGGGTATATTACAGACACAGGAACCTCAAGATATTTTGGGGACCTTAAGAAGAATTAACCCAATCTAAAGGTATTGCAGGTGAAATCTGATGGCAAGTCCTTGGCTTGGCTTTTCTGGCCTTGAGAGGCCATTTACAGTTCAATCTGTAGATTGCTTATGAAGAATTCCAGAAAGACAGGTTTAAAAGGGCATATATGGTCAATTGCTACTCTTGTTGTAATTATACAAATAACAGGCCGAGTTTATTAAACTAGACTTAATTTGCAAACAAATTAGTCTTAATCTGGCTATCTTTGGTAAAAAATGGAAATGATTTTAGAGAGAAAAATTATGTTTCAGTAATACACCTCTGTGGATATTAGATTCTAGTGCTGTTCGTTATCTTTTGATGTTTTTGTTTTCTATCCATAAACTTGCCTGCATGCTGAATTCTTCAAGTTTCCTCCAATATCTGGCTATGACTCTGCAAACTACTGTTTCCAATTTTTCTGCCACCTTTCTAAATTGCAATCATTGAGAATTAAAACTGCCTTTTTCCCAAATCCATGCAAGCTGAAGTGTAACAACTTGATATACACTTCAGAGAAACACCACAGCAACTCATATACGGACAATCTTTTTGCCTGTTGCAGACAGATCACCTAACACACATATACTGTAGACCAGGAAAATTTATGAGACCATAACTGCCTGCCTTCACTCAATCTGAAGATGGTTCCAGACAGACATCTAGAAATGTTCTCAACTGGCCGCTTTGAGAGCTCAGAAACAGGATTATAGTCTGCTCTAATCATTAACCATTGTTTTTCTTTTGTTTACAAGGAGATGCCTCTTATAAAATACTCGATTGCTTGCATGCTAGGCCTTGCTTTGGGAGCTCACCTGCGTCACTGTCTCCTGAAATGAGACAGGACTATTTAACTAAACTGACCTAGTCTCAAGACTGAGACTGGTTTAGTGAGATATGGACAACCTATGAAACCCAAGTTCTGGGATATGCAACTTCTCAGGAAGTTTACAATGCAGGACTAAAGTCGGTCAGAACAGGCTTCTCCAAGATATGCCATTGTGGCATGGGAATTATTTTGAGCTGAAAGCAATCGAGGCCCTGCAGGCTCAGGAGAAACTTTTACCCTCCCTTAAAGAATTTAAATCGGAGGCTTTGACCGTATTAAGAGTTATTACCAGAAGTAACCTTTTACAACCTATCTATAGGGTAGGCTAACATCTAATTACTGAACATCTGCTCTTCTTATTGTTGTGCAAATGACCCTCTTCTCCTTTGAAGCCCCTAGGCACCTTACTTCATCCTTAGCTCAGAATGCCATATATACCTCATTTTTACTTTCTGTCCCTGAACCTTTCATGTATGTGGAGTTTCTATACATAATATTTCATTACATTTATTATTTACTCTTGTTAATCTGTCTCATGTCAATTTAATTATAAGACCAGCTGAAATAAAGTTTCTTTCTCCCCTGGACTCTAAATTTCCAGAAATACCACTACCATGTAAATAGGGGGGTGATTGTATTTTGTCTTACAAAACTTTACCAAAATTTGTTCATTTTTCTGGAAAATCCCATCACCCATAGACACTACTGCAGTTGTAGCTGTCCATGCCCGATCATTCTATGCGAGATCCCAGTATTCTGAAAACTTCAGAATGTTTTCTTCTGTATTTGGGCCCACACATTTACATATTGCAACACCTATTATATCATTATAATTTATTTTATGTCATCTTTTTTTTACAATTAAGCAATATGTTGTTTGTAAACATTATGCATGTGTTAAATTATCTACGCGTTTTATTCCTGGGAGGCGAGCTGTTTGCAAGAGCATTGGCGTGGCCAGAAGCTCTTCAGTCTGCACAGCAGCCCCCTCCATCGCGGGGAGGTCGGCCGCGGGAGCGGTCCTCCGTGCACCAGGGGTCGCTGTGGGCACCGCTCGGCCGCGCCAGGTCGCTCTCGCGTGGCCGCCCCGCCTCGGGCCCCCGGGCCGAGTGGGCGGGCAAGACTGCGCCCAGGTCGCGAGGCGCCCTTCGACCAGCAGCGCCCGGGGCGGGTATAAATGGAGCGGTGGCTCCTCCAGCCGCCTCTCTCCGCCCCGGGTCGCCGCAGCTTCTGCTGCTTTTGGGCCCAGCAGCCTGAAGAAAAAAAGAGAAAAAGATAAAAAAAAAACAAACCCGAAAACGCTTTAAAATCTGAAAAAAAAGAAAAAGAAAGAGAGAAAGAAAAGGCGAATCCTCCTCGGAGAAACCGCGGGGAAGTCACTTTTGCACGCTTCCGGCCTGCCCGCGCCCGCTGCCGCCGCTGCCGCCGCCACCCCACACCTGGTCGTCTGTCGGTCCCTGTCTGTCAGTCTGGTGGTGAGCTGCCCGCGTCCACGCGCCTCCGCTCCTGCCCTCCGTCCGCGCCGCGTGGCAGCCCCGCGCCCCCGCCCCCCGCGCGCCAACCTCCCCGCGCACCACGTGTCCGTGCTGCCCTTCGCGGCCCGGCGTGGAGGCGGCTGCGCGCTCGGTCCCCGGGGCTCGCCGCGCCGGCACAGACAGATATTTTGTATCCCTCTTCCCTGGCTGCTGTAATCTTAAACCGCCAGGAGCCCGGGGCCTATATTTATAGAGAAACGCGTGTCCCGGAGGCCGCGTGGGCACCGTTTGGTTGCCTCTTCAAGGATTTTTATAATTTGGAGGGAAATCCCCATTTTAATAAATTTGTTTTTGAAATTTGGAGCTTCAGACCAGAACAGCTGAAAATTACAAACTCCCAGGGAGGGCCATATTGTTTTTGAGAGCCTTTTGTCTGCGGTCTTGCAGTCTCCAGCGAGCCGCCCCCGAACTGCTCGGTCCCCTCCTGTTTCTGAGCCTGCTCCAGCTCCTCAGCCTCACTCTGCCACCTGTGAGCCGCGCCGCGGCCCGGGCTGAGAGGAGAGCCCCTTTTTGTCCTGTGTGGTCCCTCTAAGAAGTCCTCCTGGCGGGGCTTGGGGTGGTGGGGGCTGGGGAGATGAACGCTGCCGCCAGCAGCTACCCCATGGCCTCCCTGTACGTGGGTGACCTGCACTCGGACGTCACCGAGGCCATGCTCTATGAAAAGTTCAGTCCTGCGGGGCCTGTACTGTCCATCCGGGTCTGCCGCGATATGATCACCCGCCGCTCCCTGGGTTATGCCTACGTCAACTTCCAGCAGCCGGCTGACGGTGAGTAGAAGCTGTCCACGAATTCTCGGTATCCCAGGGGGCCCTAGGAGCCATCCATCGGGCAGGTCCCTACCCACATGGAGGGGGCATCACGACAGCACGTTGCCACAGAAACCGTAGCGGGGGAACAGGATGCAGGGGCTGGGAACATGGGATCCTGGCATCAGATGACCAGAGTTTCAAGTCTTGTTTCCACCACTTGCTAACTGGGTGACCTTGGGCTAATCGGTGGTGGCAGTGCGGTTGGAACCCAGACGCTAAAACAGCGGTTTCCGAGGGAAGTCACGGTCATTCTGTGGTGTGTGTGGTCCTGCTGCCGTGGGGCTGGTCTGTTAAAGAGACCCTTGCTGGTGAGTGGGCACTGGCTGGTGTCTCCCACAGGCCTGCCAGAAAGGACGACTGAAACACAATTCCTGCAAAAATTTTAGATTGCCAAGCTGGCATCCCTTCCCCTACCTTTACCCTGGCCTAGGCATCTGTCTGATTTTATGCTGATAAGGGTCTTTCAGGGCAGGTAGGAAGCAGGGGAATGAATCTGTGCATTAAATTTGAGCAGGCACTTGCGTTAGCACCAAGTGTGCCAGGCCAGCCCCCTGGCTGGGGTGTTTGCCACTGGGGTGAAGGAGTTCTTCGCCCTGGAAGAAGCCGTGGGCTGTGTGTGGAGAGTGGGTCTCAAGGTACTCTGGGGAAGCGCCGACTCCGCGGGGCTGGTGGGGATTATTGTCTCACCTGTGAACAGTGCTTTACGCTTGTCAGAACCCTTTTACTACATCCTACCTGAAGAAAGTAGGACTCCTGCGAAGCAAAAGTGACTGCAGAAGGTGGGAACCTGAGCTGGGACTGCCAGCGCAGTGCTTGGTGAGCCCACGTTGGGCCCTAGCTTGGAGCCTTGGAGTGGAGCGTGTGCTGCAGGCGTGGTGGCAGGAGCCAGGCCAGAGGAAACCTAATCAGGAGCTGCACGTGACTCCAGATTAAAAAGGAACAACTGTAGAGATCATTACTGGGAGAAACAAGCCATTCTGTGGCAAAGGATCGCCAAGTCCCTATTTTTGTCTCCACTTTATTCTCTGTCCGTGAAGCCCAGGGAATGTCACTTGCTCAGGATGCAGCTGAGACCATAGAATTGGATTTACTGAGATACATACACAAGGCGCTACACCCATCAGTTCATTGTACTCTGCACTGACTTGGGTTTGGCCAAAGGCACAAAGAAGGTTGCTGAGTGTGACCTTTTTAGGTGGGAATAGTGGGTATATTGGCTGTTGCCTGCCTTCTTGACTCTTCTGCACAAAAGTCCTGTCACTTAGAGATAGTAGCAGAAACCATTGGTCAGTGTGTCTGCCAACACATACCTCTGCAGGACCTCTCCCTGCTATAAATAAGTGCAGCCCGATTTGTCAGACTAAGCTGACTTGCCTTCTGCAGCGCTGTCTGGAAATAGAAGAGGAGCTGTGTTGAAATGGGTTCCTTTGCTGCTAATTGATGAAACCCAGGTTGGGGTCCCAGGCTTTCAATCTCAGTTGGTGACCCACAAGCAAACCCTTTGGTGCCTGGATTTTCCTGACATAGATCTGCCCTGTCTCCCGTTTCCTGACAACCTCTCCTCACCGAGCGGCCCACTGAGGAAGGTGGGAAAGATGGTTGGAGATAGATACTCCCTTGGCTGGCTGGGCAGCTAAGCTTGCAGAGGGGTAGTAAGGGAATTTCGTCTCCTTTTTAAGTGGGGTGGTGCCTGAAGGCAGGAAACCCCGCCCCCACCTCCCATCCCTTCATGGAGGACATTGTGGGTGATATATCATTGCATAAGTCAGGATACGTGGCCAACCAGCTATGGGTCTTTGTTACTACCACTGAAGAGAATTGCTCCTGACTACAGGTGGTGATATGTTTTAGCTTCTGGTCCTTTAAATGGTCTAATGGTGCATACAGGGATTTGGTTGGGAGAACTCGGTTGGACAACAAGGCATAGGAAGGCCTGGAGACCATCAGGTGCAGGGCCTGCCTGCATTGTCTACTTAGGCAGAAAGGTGTAGCGGTTTTATCCTTCTTGTCTCATAAAACAGCATTTCCATGTGTGACCATTAGTATTTATCATTTTGATGATTGAGGATTTTTGTCTGATTCAGTTTCTGCTCTCAGAAAACGTAAGAAACTGGGCTGAATTCAGGGATAGCACATTTGCAATCCCAACCATTTGCTCACGGTTTTGTTTTGTCATTTGCCTCATAGTTGTCATGTAGACTAAATAACAGCTAGTTGATAACTTTGATGTGATACCTTATTGAAAAAGAGCCAGAAAATCTGGTATTAGTTTGTTTTTTTTTTTTTTTTTTTTTTTTAAATTTAGGGCTATTCTGTATTAATTTCAGGTAGATAGCACAGTGGTTAAATGGTATCAGTTTCTTAAGCTTAGCTACTCTGAACATAAGTTTGTTCCTTTTATAAAATGGATAATGTCACCTGCCCCAGCTGTGTTATGGTGGGTGATAGGGCTGCAGTTTCTTATATAAATGATTTTAAAAGCTTAGTCAAATAGGAGATACAGAAGTCCCACTTTATTTGCTGCTTTTCTTTCTGTGGTTTTAGTTAACCTATGGTCAGCCATGGCCCAAAAAATAAATAGAAAATTCCAGAAATAAACAATTTATACATTTTATATTGCCTGCCATTCTGGTTAGCATGATGAAATCTCCCACCATCCTGCCTGGGACGAGTCATCCTTTCTCCAGCATATTCATGCTCTATAGACTGCCCGCCAGTCAGTCAAGTCATTTATTAGGCGTCGCAGTTATCAGATCAACTGTGCTATCTCAAGGCTTGTGTTTAACTCCTTATTTTACTTAATAGTGGCCCCAAAGCACAAGCAGAGATGCGGGCAATTCAGGTATGCGGAAGAGAACCTGGAAGTATTTCCTTTAAGTGAAAAGTTGAATACGGCACAGTACACTTTTCAGACAGACCACATTCTTAAAACTTTTATTGTAGTACCTTGTGATAATTGTTCCATTTTATTACTGTTAATCTCTTACTGTGCCTAATTTATACATTAAATTTTATTATAGGTATGTTTAGGAATAAACAGCATATGTAAGGTTGGTACAATCTGCAGTTTCAGGCAGTCACTGGGGGTCTTGGAACATACACCCTACCACCATATTATCATTTGATCCTGGTGCCATAAGTCCATTTAGATGATCTTGCCTAATCCCTTTACCCAACAAGGATACAGACCCAGAGGGGTTGAGGCTTCATCTATGAAGTAGATTAATTGGATAGAACTTTTTCTGCTCTCAGTAGCAATGCAGGGTAGAGGAGTCTGATGCCCTTTAATTTTAAGAGTTGCTTTTTATCAGAGTGATTCCTAGGATGGTGGCAGTCACCTATGTGAGATATTTTGTATCCTTTTTTTAAAAAGATTTTATTTTCTTTTAGAGAGAGGAGAAGGGAGGGAGAAAAGAGGGAAAGAAACATTTGTCAGTTGCCTCTCACACGCCCCCAAGCGGGGACCTGGCCTGCAATGCAGGCATGTGCCCTCACCGGGGATCGAACCAGCGACCTTTTTGGTTTATAGGCCAGCACTCAGTCCACTGAGCCACACCAGTCAGGGCAGGTGTTTTATATCCCTGACTGAAATGTGTTTCTCTTGCAGCTGAGCGGGCCTTGGATACCATGAACTTTGATGTGATTAAGGGGAAACCAATCCGCATCATGTGGTCTCAGAGGGATCCCTCTTTGAGGAAATCTGGTGTGGGAAACGTCTTCATCAAGAACCTGGACAAATCTATAGATAACAAGGCACTTTATGATACTTTTTCTGCTTTTGGAAACATTCTCTCCTGCAAGGTAAACATTGTTTAAATGATTTTAGCAGAATAATTACCACATCTTGAAAACAAAATAAATACTAAACGGGAAACTGCCTTGGAATTGAGTTGACAGGGTACAGTAATTTTCAGAATTCTGGAAGTGGCTCTTAAGCCTAATAAGTCCCTGGAGATAATCTCATACCATAACCTAGCATAACTAGCAGGTGCTTTTGTGTCTTTGTTTGTTCTTCCCTCTGTGGGAAATATCCTTCCTATCTTCTAACTTTGGAAAGCATGAAAAGGTTTCTTTTGGGGGGCGGGGACCCAGAGCAGTGCCTGTGGTTTCCAGGAGGCTGTATATAGCCATTTTAGAAGCATAAATTCCCCCTCTTCCTTTTCTGTGCACCTGTTTATGTGGAGAATTGTATACAACCTGTGGGGTGGTGGTTTACATGGCTGCCACCACACTAGACTGAAATTCTGTTGCGAGCTTAAAAAATGGTTTGTCTTTCTCTAGCACTGTGGTTTTACACCCGTATTTCTCAGAGTTTTTAATGAAGAAAACATTTGGAATAGAAGCAGCCTAATGGTGGCTACCATTTGTAAATGGGTGCCTGGTGCTGCACTGAGTGTTAGGAAAACTTACCTGCCGTAGTCCCTGCTGTTTGACCATGGATTGGGTAGAGGCCTCAGACACAGGAGGCCCCGAGTAAGAGACCATGTGGTTCTTGAATCCCTGGTGCTGACCAGTGGCGCTAAAGTGGCCTGCCTTGTCTTTGACAGGTGGTGTGTGATGAGAACGGCTCTAAGGGTTATGCCTTTGTTCACTTCGAGACCCAAGAGGCGGCAGACAAGGCCATCGAGAAGATGAACGGCATGCTCCTCAATGACCGCAAAGTGTGAGTGTCCCAGTCCGGAGCAACAGCCATCGCATGAGCCAGCCTGGCCCCACCTCGGTATTAACTGGCACACACAAGGCGGCTACTGGTTCTCACGGCCCAAGTGTGGCCTGCTCCTACCTCTCCACTCCAGGGCTGGTGAGTCTCCCTGCCGAGCCATGGCAGCCCTTTTGACTCGCCAAGGTGGGCTTCCTGCCCAAGCCATGGCCTGCCTGCCGCCTCTCCCTTAAAAACATACAGCTGTGGGTTTTGTGAACATCGGCAACTGGGGCTGGCTGGAGGATGGCTCTAAGCCACTCTGAGCAGGGGTCTTGGCCAGCAGCAGAGTGGAGAGGGCCCTGAACTGACCAGGAGCTGTATATGAGCCACATGACCTTGGTCTGCCCATGGGATCACTAGGGGTTGATGCCAAATTGTCCCCAGACCTCCACTTACCTAACTTAAGGCTTCTTGGCCTTCTAACACAAGGCTGGCTCCACAGTAATACTTAATTTGGTTACAGTGAAAAATCTCCTCCCATTTCAGAAGACACTGTTCACAATAGACCTTGTTGCTTTGCAGTGGTTATCGCACAATGGAGAGATGGGGATCGTAGCTGAGCCACACAGGGAGAGGAGAAGGGGCTGAGTCCTGGCTGTTACAAGCAAAATCATTTCTGTCCTTTGTGTGTTGTTGAACAGATCAGGAGATGGCTTGCATTAATAATGTGTATGTGCCCAGTTGTCAAGTCTCCCAAAGGTATCACTAGAAAGAAATCTAAAGATATTCAATGTATGGATACATCCCTATTAAGTGTAAACAGCACTGAAGTGTGAATAAAGTGAACAGTTAAAGGTAGTTCACTCCAGTAATTTCACTCCTCAGATTAACCACTGTTAACAGTTTGGTTTGTATCCTTCCAGACCTTTTCTATGCATTTACATAGATGCACAGAAATGAACGTTTAAAAAACATGGTCATCAGGTTTCTTCACGAAGGCAGTGTGATGTGGTAGGAGTAGCCTGGTCTGAGCCAGGAGCCCTGGGGCTGGTCCCTGCAGGACAGTCCTGCTTCTCTTTCTCTTTTCTGTGGGGAGTTGGGCGTCTGAGCTTGCTCTCTTGGTGGTGGGATTGGGACTTGTATTTTAACCTCTCCTGTCAGCCTTTAACCTGCAGTCCTTTGAGCCCCTGGAAATCATGTTTTGTTCCTAAGGGTGATCACTGGTTTTCATGATTTCTTCTTAGGTTTGTGGGTAGATTCAAGTCTCGAAAAGAGCGAGAAGCCGAGCTTGGAGCCAAAGCCAAGGAGTTCACCAATGTGTATATCAAAAACTTTGGGGAAGAGATGGATGATGAGAGCCTGAAAGAGCTGTTCAGCCAGTTTGGTAAGTTGGGTCCTTTGTCGCACGTGTACTCTTTCACAGTCCACCAGACCTGGAATTCCTCTGTTTGTATTTAAGAGAAGAGGGCACCTAGACCCAGAGGTAAAATACCTTGCATGACAAAGGTCATAGGATAGATAAGAGTAGACTCCAGGCCTTGGCTCTTGGCTTTACCCTGCCTCATCCAAGCTCCAAGGCCATCTGGGCAGCCTGGGCAGGATTGGAAGGCCAGGCATGGTGCCTCTCTCTTAACAGTCCATCTGGGTTCTTCAGGAGGTTGCTTCACGTGGGCTCCTAGAGAAGCCTCTCTCCTTGAGCTGTGGTAGAGATGGTGTTACTAATAGTTCTGTCCTTTGGTAATAGGTAAGACCCTAAGTGTCAAGGTGATGAGAGATCCCAGTGGGAAATCCAAAGGCTTTGGCTTTGTGAGTTACGAAAAACACGAAGATGCCAATAAGGTGAGAGTACCACGTGGGCTGGGAAAATTTTTGTAGGAAGTGACCCCAGAGTGCGGGCAGGGCCTTGCTAACAGAGAATGGAGCTGTAATTACCTGAGTGTCTAGTAGTGATGCATAGTTATTGTACTCTGGAATTGCCGTCTTACGGGGTTTTATGTGTTAATGTATCAATTAACTGTTTTTAAAGCATGTGGCACAAACCTCTCACCTTAGCTGTTCAGTCTTGTAGGTTGAAAATAGGACAGGCGTTTGTTCCCATTCATAGGTAAGGGAACTAAGGGCCAGAGGGTTGTTGATTAGATGACAAGACAACAGCTACTTGTGGGCGGCGCCTTGTGCTAGGCCCTTGAAAATATCACTTAATACTCGCCAAAGAACCTGAGAAGTCTAGTGACAGCTAGATCAATGCAGGCTCATGTCTACTATGCTTATATTTATACAACTGTAGTATTTTTTTCCTATGTTATCTAGATCAATAGTTCATCTAAATATTGGCCCCATTTCATTGACAAGGAAGTTTGGATTTGCTTAGCTGATGTCAGAGACAGAGTGAAGTTAGTTTTTAGCCCTAGAGGGAAGATTTCTTTCTCAGAATATTTGGTGAGATTTAGAGACCCCTGGAGCAAGGCTCCTGCCTCTGCATTTTGTTTTAAAGATGCATATTTATTTCTTCTTTAGGCCGTGGAAGAGATGAATGGAAAAGAAATCAGTGGGAAAGTCATTTTTGTAGGCCGTGCACAGAAGAAAGTGGAACGGCAGGCTGAGTTAAAACGGAAATTTGAACAGCTGAAACAAGAGAGAATTAGTCGCTATCAGGTGAGAGGTGGTCTTGGCACAGCCTACCAACCGGGAATTTACTATGATGTGTTGGCACAGCACCCAGATGTTTAGCAGGCTTTCTCGTTGGGGACTTGGGGCCGTTCGCCATCACCAGGTTTAAAAGGATATGCTTACCAGGGACCAGAGAGATTAATTTATTCATTTACAGGTTGTTCCAGAAGCCTCAGTCCATTTTCAGTCACATGGATTCCTTTTACCTCAATGATGTCCATTTGTCTGGAGTGGTGACAGGAAGAGCCCTGCAGGGGGAGGGGCCGGCGAGTGGGGAGCCAGACAGCTGGGAAGGGAGAGGGGAGTAGCATGTGACTGCACTGATGCTCCCGTCAGGGTCTTCGGGCAGTAGTTTATGAAGTTGGAGGTGCGACAGAGTCCCATGCAGGGCTTGTTCAAACACGGATTGCTGGGCCCTAGAGTTTCTGGTTCTTGGATTCTGGCCTGAGAAATTGCATTTCAAACAAGTACCCAAAGATGCTAATGCTGCTCTCTGGGGCCCACACTTTGAGAACCACTGTCCTAAGGAATATATAGGGTATAAAAGAACAATTAACAGTGATCCTTCTGCTCTAGGGGGTGAATCTCTACATTAAGAACCTGGATGACACCATTGATGATGAGAAGTTAAGGAAAGAGTTTTCTCCTTTCGGATCTATCACCAGTGCCAAGGTAATTTATACTGAGATTCTGGGATTGAAAGCAGAAGGTGTGACCTTTTAGCGGGCTATTGGCACTTGTTTCACTGACGGAATAGTATCTAAATTGTGTTCATTTCTCATGATATCTACCACATTAATCTTGCAAATTCCTCCTGGCATTCAATTAACTGTCTGAGTGTATGCTCTGGAGAATGACAATTCATTAGGTTTTCACTGCTCTGTCTCCTAAGGCCTGTGGTGTGGAGATAAATTGGACCCCGTCCCTCACTGCCAACCCCCCAGAGCACCTGAATCTTTCCCATTCTTTGCTGCTTCGTGCTGGTGTGGGGACAGATGGTGCCACAGTAAGAGCAGAGGAAATCCAGACGGGTTGTTTTCCATTTGTCTTGGGGCCTGTCTCTACAACTCTGCCACACTCCCTAAACGAAGGTATTTTGAGGACTTTAGAACTGGCATGGGAACTTCCATCCTGGTCCTAAAGGAGGAAAGAAGAATGGGAAGTTTGTTTTTCCATGTTTTGCCATATGCGTCATTTGCTTGATTTTCTTTGATAGATCAACTGAGTTAGAAGAGTGAGTGCGAACCCCATTTTTAAGTCAAGGAATTTGAGTCCTTGAGCAAGAGGATGCTGGCTACACGAGGATAGTGTGCTGTGTGTCCTTGGCATGTGGGGGTTGTGACAGGATCTGAAAGTTTTGGGTCATAGCCTATTGCAGACTCTAGCCCTGCTTAGCAGAAGTGCAGCAGATGTCACAGCGTCCTTTAGGTGATGAGAAAGGAGGCCAACTGGGCCAGTAAAGACTCCCGGTGACCCTGCCCTGTCCCTTAACTTAAGTTACCCATAAGTTGGGAGTATTGTCGTCATTACAGCAGCTGTTGACCAGAGGCCAACCTGTGGGGTTGCTCCAGTCCCTTGCCCTTCCCTCTTCCTACACTGGCCCCCACTAGTGCAAGGAGTGCAAGTCTCCTTGCTTATCTGCACAGTAGTGCAGTTGGCATTTGCAAGAAGAGCACAAAAGACCACATCTTGAAATTTCCTAGGTATCATTATTTAAAATTTTAATTTATTGTATTTTTTTTTCCATTACCATTTAGTCCCCTCATACCTCCTTCCCCCGGCAATCACCACATTGTTGTCCATATCCATGAGTCCTTTTTCCTTTTTTGCTCAATCCTTCCACATAGGCATCATTTTCATCATCAAGGTGTGTCTTGTTCTTACCTTATTGGCCCACCTCATTGGTAGGGAGTTGTTGGGTTGCTACATACCTTTACTGCCACATCCTCCACTTCAGGAGTCTCTCCAGGCAGTGAGCTAAGACACAAAACAGTGCCAAGCACATTGTCGTATTATCAGTGCTTCTGAAGACAGAGGCCAGGGAAAGTAATAAGTAACAGTTTCAGGTGAGGAAAGAGCCATTTGTGAATGACTAATTGTAGAAAAGACTGCCTAAACCAGTAGACTTGTAGTTTTCTAGCTATTTTCCTCATGGACATTAAGGCTCAGAGAGGGCAATTAAGTGCTTTGTTAATGTTGTACAGCTTAGAAATTGCAGAGCTGGGAGTAAAATCCAGCCATCCCCCAGCTGGTCGTTTTTCTGCTGTTACTCTCTTTGAATTAATGGTGGGAGTCATTGGTTTTAACTCTTTCTCACATGTGGTATTTAAAAAGCATATCCGAACTGTGCTAAGAGCTTATTAAGGTTTTGTTCACCATAGTCTTGTGCAGATAAATTCTACAATTAAATTGCTTGACACTGCTGTCCAGATCTCTTGTGTGGGTACCCAGAGGAAACCATGCTGCTGGGTGTCAGGGAACATCTTTTGGTTCCTAATTTAACCATTAGCCATATCATAGTGTTTGGGAACTTTAGAATTTAAGAAAGAAAATGTCTAGGTCCTGCCCTTAGAATTTGTGACTCAGTTAGTCTGGGATACATCCCGGGGGGACAGGGCAGAGAACCCCTCTCCTAGACATGGTGACTCTTTCAGCAGAACCCAGGTTTTCTGGCTGGTAATAGCTGTCAGAACATAGAACGCCTTTTTCTTAAGCCGGTTTCCTGTTGTAGGTAATGCTGGAGGATGGGAGAAGCAAAGGGTTTGGCTTTGTCTGCTTCTCATCTCCTGAAGAGGCAACCAAAGCTGTCACTGAGATGAACGGACGCATCGTGGGCTCCAAGCCACTGTATGTCGCGCTGGCCCAAAGGAAGGAAGAGCGAAAGGCTCACCTGACCAACCAGTATATGCAGCGGGTGGCTGGAATGAGAGCACTCCCTGCCAATGCCATCCTAAATCAGTTCCAGCCTGCAGCTGGTGGCTACTTTGTGCCAGCAGTTCCACAGGTGGGTCTGCTGTATGTTCATGGCTGTGTAGCCTGTCCACTAATAGTGGCTCCTGTAGTAGTTGGGAAAGGGGGGCCGGGAAAAGTTTAGAATGTAAGGGTAAGGATCCCTCAAATAAAATGAGAAGGGACTTATCCATGGGCATACATAGAGTGGCAGGGGTAGAGTAAAAGAATGCCCATTAACTGACCATCCTTATGCCAGTCTTTTGAGTAGAGAGAGCCCCTGCCTGAATTAGCCAAGGCCTAGTAGTGAGATGAAGTATTTCTCCAGTGTGGACTTGGGTCCTTAAAATAAAAGGGCTTGGGTGCTCTTTCTTACAGGCTCAGGGAAGACCTCCTTATTACACACCTAACCAGTTAGCCCAGATGAGACCTAATCCACGCTGGCAGCAAGGTGGGAGACCTCAAGGTAGGTGGTGGGGAACAGGGATTTGATCCCTGTGGTCTCCCTGCCTCTCCTGCCTGCCCTGTGTGAGGTGCATCCTAAGTTTTGGTCCACATCATTCATCTATGATGTGCAATTTTTGTCTTTTCGCCAGGCTTCCAGGGAATGCCAAGTGCTATACGCCAGGCTGGGCCTCGTCCAACTCTTCGCCATCTGGCTCCAACTGGTAATGCTCCGGCCTCTCGTGGCCTCCCTACTACTGCTCAGAGAGTCGGTGAGCAAACTGGCCTTGAGAAGAGTGGCCTGGGGAGGAGGGAGTCAGGATGACTAGGCGCTGCCCAGGGTTGGTCAGTTTGTTGCCTCATCTTCAAGTTCTGGTTCTATAATCTTAGCTGTGTGCTTAGGTAGGTATAAGGGGCAGAGAGACAATTTGTTTTAGGAGTGTTGGTTACTTTTAAAAAGAGTCTTTGCTCATTGGTGACTTGTGAAAAAGGATAACTGTACAAGTTTGTTAGCTGAATGACTAGAGGCAGCCCATTCTTTTGGGTGGAGTCGGGACAGTTAAGGAAACTTTTTTTTTACAGAATATGTCCTGTATTCTGAGAGGTGGAAAGAGTTGTATGTTATCTGTTGGCTGTTCTTGAGAGTAGCAATAGAGGCCCCATGTGTGATGTGTTGTGTGAACATGCTTTGGAATTTCTTCTTCCACGGGGCGTGGCCAGTTGGACATCTGCCAACACTGATGTGCGTTTGCTGGTCTGTTGTAGGGTCTGAGTGCCCGGACCGCTTGGCTATGGACTTTGGTGGGGCTGGTGCCGCCCAGCAAGGGCTGACTGACAGCTGCCAGTCTGGAGGTGGTATTGGATGCACACAGAATGGGGAAAGCTGGGATTTGACGGGTCTTTGCCCAGACTGATGGGCTTTAATTTTACTTGTCCTTTTCCTAAGGTGTTCCCACAGCTGTGCAGAACTTAGCACCCCGTGCTGCTGTGGCTGCTGCTGCTCCGCGGGCTGTTGCACCTTACAAGTACGCCTCCAGTGTCCGCAGCCCTCATCCTGCCATACCGCCTCTGCAGGTGAGAGCCACCAAATGACGCTAAAAGCATTTCCCCCATTTCCATGTGATTTCAAAGATGCCTTGCTTGGATTCCTTCAGCAGGTGTCAAATGCCTGCTCTGTGTCAGGATGTTGTGTCTTGTGTGGTGACACCGCCCTAGAAGGGCTCTCTAGTGAGGGAGAAGGGGCCTAAAAGGGTTCTTCCTGATAACAGTTCACTCAGGTGCTCCAGAGGAGACAGCTGGTGATTCCTGCTCTCCTTTATGCAGTGTAGTAATGTATGTGCTCATTCAGATCTTTGAGCTTGCATTTCTTTTTTGCCTTCCCTGGCCTAGTCAATCCTTAGCTGCTCTGCACGATAATCAGTGCTTTAAGGCAAGAGAGAACTTCATGTCACAGGAAAGTTGGAGTGGGCAGTTGGGCCCAGATCCTAGATTTTCTGATCTGGAACTTGCTGTTTCCAGAACTGTGCCCCCCCAGGTAAGCCACGATGGCAACTATTTGTTGAAAAACTCAGTAGCACTTGAAGGAGCCACACTCAGCTTTGTGATCCATGAGCTGTGTCCTCTGCTTGGTGCTCCCTAAGTTGAATATTTCCCGGAACTTGATGCTATGTGAAATATTTTTTGCCTTCAAGGCCCTACTTTTAGGCTGTGACAGGCACTAACTTTGCATGTTGACAGTCCTCAAGCATTTGATATGGTAAAAACTTGGTACAGTAAAGGTAATATGGGATGTAATTATAAATGGTTTGATATTCATACCCTTGGACCCAGTTTCTCCTAGGAATTCACCCTAAAGGAAATCTGGAATTTTGGGGAAAAGGCTATATATACAGATGTTCATTGTACCTTATTTATTAACAAGATTTCAGATTCTTGGGTAACTTTGGGTAATTTAACCTTGAATAAATTACAGTAATTGCATAGATGTGCCAAGCATTGCAGGTTTGTTTTCTTACTTCCCTTTCCTTCTAATTTTAGCTGGCTGTGTATCTGTGCCCACACCACTGTTCCTCACCTTGCTCTCTCCGTCCCTCAAGGCTGCAGTTAGTTCCTTGACAGCAGGGGCAACCACTCCACCTCCTCTTTCACACAGTAGACTTTCAGATGTTGAACGGTCAGGCTTTTGATCACCGTCAAGAGTCCTTTCCTTGGTGCTAATCAGCTGCCTCTCCTGGTTCCCAGGCATCCCAGCCTGCAGTCCACGTGCAGGGGCAGGAGCCCCTGACTGCCTCCATGCTGGCCGCAGCACCTCCCCAGGAACAGAAGCAGATGCTGGGTGAGTGACTCATGTGGCTGCAGGCGAGAGGGAGACGGACCTGGATGCCAGTGTCCATTCTTGCCTGGTTTTTACTTGAGTGTCTTCTTCAGGAGAACGTTTGTTCCCGCTCATCCAAACCATGCATTCGAACCTGGCTGGCAAGATCACAGGAATGCTGCTGGAGATCGACAACTCCGAGCTGCTGCACATGCTGGAATCCCCCGAGTCTCTCCGCTCCAAGGTAAGTGGGTGGGCTCAGCTGGCGAGGAGGATGGCTGGTCTTGGACCCCCAGGCGTGGCACAGAGAAGGAGCTGCTGTGGTGTGGGTGTTTAAGAAAGCAGTCATCACCAGGAGAAGCCATCACTGGGCCTGGGCATCAGGGAAGAGTGCAGGGTGCTCTCCTTCCATGTCACTGACAACCTAGAGATTTCTCACAGGTGGATGAAGCTGTGGCGGTACTGCAGGCTCATCATGCCAAGAAAGAAGCTGCCCAGAAGGTGGGCGCTGTTGCTGCTGCTACCTCTTAGACAAGGAAATACTGTACGTTTGGCTATTTTTGTTTTCTGCAATGGTTTTGACTCATGAATAATACATTCCTAAAAGTTTAGGGACAACATATAGAGCCATGTTTTTGCCATCTAACCTGATACCTTGGGCATGCTATCTTCTGGGGTGTTTTTGGTTTTTTACTTTGTGCGTGTCATCTGGACATTAATATGAAGAGTACAGGTTGTAAAGTGTAAGGCGCAAACAACAGTTTTCTCAATAAAGAGCACCTGGTTAGCAGTTCTATATAGCTTATTTACTGATGGTTATAACCAGACTTTCCCAAGTATCCCACAGTTGGTCTGGAATAATGAACATACAGGTGTGTCGTAATCAGATTCCACAGCCTCATTTCTATGAACATCTCCCTGGTCTGATTTGAGTTTGGTGAGGTCAGCTGTGAGAATCGCCATTGTTTAACTCAGGGAACATGGTAGACACAGGCGTTGGTGTCAAAGTGGGAGAGACAGCCACGCACCTAACTACAGTTACAGTGTGTGTTGCAGTTGACTTCTGGACTTGGGGGGCCATGGCCTCTGTCTTCAGGGGATTTGCAGCTTAACCCTGACCCCTGACAGGGACTGATGATGAGAGGAGAGGACCAAATGAGCAGAGGCACAGTCAAGGGAGAAGTCCAGGTGGTAAGGGCTAGAGCTGGTGTGGAGGTTAGGGTTGGTTTGATATAGCCACGGATAGCCCCTTGGCTTGTCATTTGGAATTTAAGCAAGAGGATCATAAAACTGTAGAAACTTTAGACTACAGGGTGACCTGGAAGGGTAGGGGTGAGTCGTTATAGACAGTAGCTACCCTCAAAGTCAGTGGTTCTCAACTAGGTGTACCCCTTCAGAGGACATTTGCCAATGCCAGGAGACATTTTTGGTCCTCACAACTGGGAATGTGTCACTGGCATCTAGTGGGTAGAGGCCAGGGATGCTTCTAAACATTCTACACTGCGCAGGACAGCCCTCACAGAATTTTATCCAGGCCAAAATGTCAGCACTGAGGCTGAGATTTCAGTGAATCTCAGGTTCTTTTGATTATTTATGTCGGTGCTTTTCTTTTCAGGATTCAAAAGCCAAATAACCCCTCATGAAATTCAGCTCAAGGTTTGAAGACTTCCTAGCTTGTCCTATGGACCTCAACATCAAGAACCACAAATTGCAAATTTAATAGGTCATTTTGTATCAAAAGGTCAATTATGAAGCACCTAGAATTTTTCAATTAAAAGAATATATTCTCTGGGTTCTGCTATGGCCCAGACAGTGTTGACTTTTTTTTTTCTATTGTGGGTTTTGATTTTTTTTTCCCCCCCAGAAATTGGTTTTATTTGATGTATCCAAGTCTTAAGTTTCTCAATAAAGGAAAAAATCTCCATAAAACTGACTCTGTCTTACATGTTACTCTGACCACAGTTTTATTTATTCTATAAATCTCTTTCACTGGAAGTAATTTTAGGATGTTAAATAGGGTCAAATGAAGTTCTGTATACTTGATCCCTTCCTGGCTGGATTACCTGGGTGTGCAGAACTGTCCCATTGCATTCTGTTGTGGGAGGACTTTGTATTGACTCCCATTTACTTAAGGGGATAGGAGTCTGATCAGAGCGGGCCTTGGATCTGATACAGGGTTGGCGCATTTCTGGAGGCCATATGATGAGATCTGTAGATCTGGCCCCTCCCTCCGGGACGTGCTGGTTGTGGGTCGTCAGTCCCTTCTGTCTCCTAGGACAGTTATACATGCAGCTCAGCAGGTCCAGTTGCCCAGATTCTGCAGCTGGGGTCTTCCCTGGCAGTGGGAAGAGAGTTTGGGAGATAGGTCTGAGCTACAGCAGCAAACGATTGTTCAAAGCCTTAAGTGTTTTGTGGTTCCATTAGTCCTCAAAATGACTATAACCTGGCCAAGGTCAAACAGTCTATTTGCCCTCCCTAGCCTCCAGGAACCCTTCCTTTTCTCACTTCCTTGAGCGTGGCAGGCTGCCCTTCCTCAGGGCCTTACCCATGTAGTCCCTTTATTCGGAACGATCTTCCCTTTGGCCGGCTGCCGTTTTCCTTAAGGTCTGGCCTGGTCTACAATAGATTCCTCCATTTTCTGACGAACGTGGTAAATGCGGCTGTGCGTTCGTGTTTTCTATTATCTGACTACGCCTCCACACCTACCAGTGGCAGGGTCCGGTTGGTGCAACATCTGCGCTAGCTGGTGAGGGGGCGGGACGCGGACGCGCGCTTCCGGCGGAAGAGCCGGGGAGCAAGATGGCTGCCACCAAGAGGGCGCCGGCATTGCGTGACGCAGGGTCCTCGCAAGCCTTTGGTTGAATCACGGTTGGGGTTGGCCGCAGGCGGCACGCACGCCGGCACGCACGCCGGCACGCCGGCACGCAGCAACCAGGCCCGGTGTCTTATGGGATGTCGTCCTCGCGTCCTGTGAACTGTGCTTGTGATTGGGTGGCTCTGCTGGTCCTAGCGCTGCCCAAAGCCCTTTTCACTCTGGCCCTGGACTCAGGTGGTGTGATGTTGTTGGGACTCGGACCTCATCCCAAACTCTAGGCCCCGGCTCCTTAGATGAAGGCATTCCCAAAATAGCTGGGGAATTACGGAAACAGCCTCACTGCGCGTGTTGGTGAGCACTACGATGCGATTGCATGTTTGATTTTTGAATAGGGTCGGGCTGGGAGTTTCAGGGAATGACCGCTCCACCCAGAAAGATGAGGGCAAGCATCCCGGATGCGCTGAGGTCAGAGCTAGGTTTGAAAGGCCAGCAATGCGCCGGACTGAATGGAGAGCAAGAGCAAAAGCCCAGAGTTGTAAAGACGTCTAACCCCTGGAGGCAAATAGTTTGCACTGGAGAAGCAAGGGAAAAGAGGCTCGAGAGGTGGGCAGGGCTCAGGTTGTGAAGGTCTTATATGCCATGCTAAGGAATTTGGACTCGTTCTGTGGGCACTGGTGAGCTTTTGGGCATTATTAAGACTGGCAGTGTTGTAATCAGATTTGTACTTAATTGGAATTACTCTTGTGACCGTATGGAGGAGAGAGGCTGGAGAGGGTGAGCCCGTTTAGGAAGCTCTCGCAGGGGCTAGATGGAGGCCTGAAGAGGAATGGGGAGAAGTCATTTTGTATTCCCGAAAGACTGTAGGGACCCCTTCTTTTCCTCCCTGCCGCTATCTTGCTAACACGTTGTTGCAGGAGCTATACCAAAAGTGTGGAGCGCATTAGTGCAGGAAGTGCTTGCTGGGCTAGCAGAGGAGGTGGACAACAAAGTTCTTTATGCTGCTTTTATTCCTTTTGGAGACATCACAGATATTCAGATTCCACTGGATTATGGAAGAGATGAGTCTTTTCAGTGTCTCATGTTTAGATTCCTAATGCCAGGGTAGGAACTTGGGGTGAAAAACATTTAAGTCATGTATATTCTGTATACGTTCGGTATGTAGTGAAGTTAAGGAGGATGTCTCTATAGGTCAACATCACTACTTTTGGTGATGGAAAAGGAATGTTTTGAGGATAACAAAGCCAAGATGGCGGTATGGTTATGGGCTGAAATTGACAGAGATGGACTATTTGTTTGATTTGAAGAAAGGCTTTCTCCACATTGGAACCGTTTGGGGGCTTTGATTTCTGATCATTTAACCTATAAACTGTAGTAAGAATCAGTAAGAAGACAGTCTGAAAAATCTTGAAAGTTCTCGTTACTGTTTCACAATGCCTGCTGGGTCCCTGAACCCCACCACATCTGCTGAGCAGACCTCCCTTCTTGGCAGCTGTGCTTTTAAAAAGCAGAGGTCAGCAGTTAAACTTAGTCTTGACAATGGAGACTTGGCCTCTGCTTAGCTGGATGAGTTTTCCTTCAGTTGGTATCAGAGGTATAGTGAATGGTTCTATTTTTTCAGGTAGGAGTTTTAGACCCAGCTCTGCTACTAACTCTGTGTGTGACAAACTCTCTGAGCCTTATGTCCTTCAGTTTTTAAAAAATATTTATTTATTTTTCAGAGAGAGAGGAAGGGAGGAAGAAAAGAGAGAGAAACACTGGCCGCCTCCTGTACATACTTCAGCTGGGGACTGAACCTGCAACCCAGGCATGTGCTCTGACCAGGAATTGAACCAACGACCTTTTGCTTTGCAGTATGACGCCCAACCAATTGAGTTACACCAATCAGGGCACAAGTTCTTCAGTTCTTCAATAAAATGGTAAGGCTGGCTTTTGGGGGCCCTTCTATCCCTGCATTCTGTAAATTAGTAACTCTTACTCCTCTTGCTCTGCCAACTAAAATACCTGTGCTGCCGTCTCTAGTAGTTCCCTAACTCAGTCGTGAGGTCAGCACTCTGTAAGTAGTTAATGCTCAATTGGGATGAATAATTGATAAATCAACATTTTTTCCTACTTTCTATAAGTCTTGCAAACAAAGATTATCACAGTGCTTGAATAGTAACTCAAGGCTTAAATTGTATAGTGGTAGAATTGAATAATACGAAATTTAAAAATTTAGTCACTATTTAGCTATATTAACTTAAAATGATTTTAATATTTCTGGAAACATTGTTAACTAAACCAAGAAAAGTCTAAAAATTAGAGTTTCTCTTTTTAAATGGCACCTGGATATGCCCTGCTTCCTCCTATTGCTCACATAATTAACTGCTCATTTCTGCTATTGTAGAGAAGTGCTTCTCATTGATTTTGAGTTTGCAGAGGTGCGTTTCACTGCTTACTGTTTGACTCGTGTTTCTGTTACCATTGGTTACAGAAGGTGTCACTCTTCATTTGGGTAGGTATAGTAGATTCCTGGGGCTACCATAACAAATTACCACAAACTTGGTGGCTTGATAGAAATTTATTCTCACAGCTCTGGAGGCTAGAAATCGAAATCAAGGTATTGGCAGGGCCTTGCTTCTTCTGAACACTGTAGGAAGATTCTTGTCCTTCTTGGCTTCTGGTGGCTCCCTGGCAATCCTTGGCATTCTTTGGCTTGTAGCGGCATTACTCCCATCTCCGCCCCGTCTTCACATGGACTTCTGTGTGCGTATCTCTCTGTGTCTTCTCTTCTTATAAGGGCACTACTCATGGGATTTAGGGCCCACCCTAGTCCAGTATGACCTCATCTTAACTAATTATTCTGTAAAGACCTCGTTTGGGTAGGTGAGAAATTTGGGGGATACCATTCAACCCTCTACGGGGGCTTGGTGTTGACAGTTGCCAAGAGGTAGGAAGTTCTGGTTCAGAGCTCCCCTCATGTAGTGAGAGCGTGGAAACCAGGTCCTGCAGAACTCGGAGCCTTCCGACCCGGCACTGCCAGTTCCTGTTTCCTGTGTATGTTCTCTGTCTCCGTAGCTGGGCACATGGCTGTGGTATACCACCAGCTCTAACAAGCAGTTAGTGTATGTTCTTTGTTAAGTATGCACATACAGTCTAGGGGGTCAGGAAGGAAAAATGTCTTTTTTCCTTAGCCTGTGCTACTGAGTGTTTAAGTGCTAACTACAAGAAGAGTTAAACAGCAGGTATGAACTTTTTCGAGGGGAAGGCAGGATACTGCAGCAGCTACTGACAACGTTGTATGGCTGGGAATCTCTGCTTTTTACTAACGCTGTCATTATTTGAAAATGTTCACTATGAACCGACTATCAAATTAATTTTTATTTAGATATTCTCCCCGCTCAATATTTGAATAAATACCAGCCATCTTTGTTGGCCTATCTTTCCCTGACTGTTCCGTATCTACATCAGAGGTCAGGAAACTACAGTTCATAGGCCAGAGCCATCCTGCAGCCTGTTTTAGTATGGCCTATGAACTAAGTGGGGTTTATAATTTTAAAGGGTTGTGGGGAGAAAAGAATATGCAGCAGAGATTGTATGTAGCCTGCAAAGCTTAAAATATTTGCTCTCTAAACCCTTTACAGAAAATTGGTTGACTTTTAGTCTAGGGCGATATACTGCAAGTAGAGTGTAAGTTGATTGTAAAGTAAAGCTGTGAATCTTGCAAAAGAGGCAGGATTTCATGAAGTATCTGAAAGTGATTATGGGAAACTGCTGCTTTTGGCTGTAGTTTAAAAAGAGGGGCTCTTTTGAGCCATTGAAAAGTTACACTGTTGTAAAGTTAAACCAGTTAACAACTGAGAAGGAAGAGGTTCCAGTGCTTTAAAAGAAAATTATTTGAATTCCTATTGCTGCTATCACAAATCACAAATTTGGCAGCTTATACAACGCAAATGTGTTATCTTACATCACAGTTCTAGACATCAAAAGTCCAAAATGGATCTCACCAAGTTACAGTCAAGGCGTTGGCAGGGCTGTGTTCCTTCTGGAGGCTCTAGGGGAGAATCTCTTTCTTTACCTTTTCCACCTTCAGGAGATTGGCTACATTCCTTGGCTCTTGGCCCCGTCCATCTTCAAGCCAGTGATGACCAAGTGAGTCTTTCTCACATTGTGTCACTCAGAAATTATCTCTTCTGGTTCTGTTTTCACATTCATAAGATCCTTGTGACTATTTTGGGCTCATCCAAATAAGCCAGGATAGTATTCTTACTTTAAGGTCAACTGACTAACCTTAATTCTGCCTGTAAGCTTAATTCTTTCTTGCTATACAATAAGCATATTCACAGGCTCCAAGGAGTAGAATGCAGACATCTTGGCTTGGGAGGTATAATTTTGGCTACCACAAAACCATTAAATGTTTGGCCATTTAAAAAAAAAAAAAAAAACTCTCTGATCAATCTTCATGACTAAGCATGAAATAAGGTTGTCATTTCATGCTGTCTTTCAATTTCATTTAATTGCTGAAAATAAAAGTAGTAACTTACCCATCTTTGTTTCTAAGAACAAGGGCATAGCTATAAATATAACCTAAGTCTTATTAAATTAAGGGAAAATATTTCATATGTTTTTAAATTTTCATGAAAAGACCCAAAACAAGCTTTAAAAAAAAAAAATCTACTTACTTTTTCCTAGCATCACTTTTTTTTTCCCCTGCACAGGCTCATGTAATAGAAGGGACTTTTATTATTTTTTAAAAGTGTTTTTACTTATTGATTTGAGAGAAAACGAGAGAGAGAGGAAGGGAGAGTGAAAGAAAGAGAATCCTCAATTTGTTGTTGCATTTATTTGTGCATTCATTGGTTGATTCTTGTATGTGCTCTGACTGGGGATTGAACCCATAACCTTGGTATATCAAGATGACACTCTATCCAGCTGAGCTACACAGCCAACTTTTTTAAGAATTCTTACAGCCATTGATTATACAGAGCCATTTCTCAGTACCCTTTTCTTCCCACTTAAGAAATTGTAATTCAGCATGATAAGAATAATGCCAAAACAAGAATCACTGGTTCATCATCTAAAGTACAGACACACACTTAATTGCTTGACACTTTATTGAATGCAAAGCAAGATTAAGCATCTTTGCCTTGGTGGACACAGCTGAAGCTGAAGCAGGAGCCAGGGGAGGGGAAGACCACAGAGCTTTCCCTCCTGGGGAGGATGTGCGCCCCCTGCTGTCCCATTCTGTGGTAAGACTAACGCATTTCTGTGGGTTGCCATAGCCCCTGGGGTGGGTGGCCTTCTAGTTGCCCCTTTCCCCAGCTTGGTAGAGTGTTTGCTTATCTTCCTGTTCTTTTTGTGGCTCAGCTACTTTTTTGAACCCCGATGTCCCTGATTTGGTTCAGTCTTCTGATGCTGATCATACCAGTCACTCACCATCATAGATACCACACTGGGATAGCCCGCTCCAAATACTTGGGCGTGGGCCACATTCCAAGTGAGAACGAAGGCTTTCGTTAGCAGCCTGGCCTGGCTTCGCGAGATGAGCAGAAAGTTGACGCCTCTTTTAAAGAGTCTTTCTCTCAGGATCTTCATCTCCTGGCCAGCACTCTCAGTCTCTTCTAAGCGATGCCAATCCACCTTTGAAGGTGAGGGAGGTAACATAAACACGCTCATCATTTGCTGCCCCACTTGCCACAGCAGACTTCGGTGCAGACAGCCTGCGCGCCCTCTTCTTCTTTGCTTGTGTCTCTGTTTTAGTCTGTCTTCGAGATGCTGTATAGCAGCAAGACTAAAACAGGCCGCAGTGGAACTAGCAGTGCTATTTTCAGCTGAGTTGTTCTTGATTTTGGGCAACTCAGACTCTGCCAGATGATGGTGTTGGCACTGAGTTAAGTAGTTTAAAAAGAGTTCTCGAGTGTGCCGGGGTCGACTTGTTTCATGGCGACGCTCCATGAAATGCCGGCACTGTCAGGTACTGCAGGTGGGCGGGAATGGTCTCTTCAGATCTTCATTTTGGCTGAGCAAGTCAAGCTATGATAACGTTTTGGGCACTTTCTTCAGGAGGTGCAGTCCTTTCACCGTCTCTTGGATTTCCCCAGGAACTGGTGGGCTCAGCTGTTACTTCCACTTCGCCCAGAAGCTGCTTGCTGATATCAAACAACGTGGGGAGCCGCGGTGGCGGTACTTGCCTTCTCTGGCTGCTGCCATCTTGGGGGAGGGCGCCGGAATCACTTATTGTCGGACAGTGAAATATTCCATACTTCATTCCATGTTCTCCGTTACTCTTCTATGAAATGTGTCTCTCAGCAGTTAGCAGTCCCATTTTTTTCCAGTTCAGTGCTGATCTTGACTTTTGAGGTGGACTCAGAACTTGGTAACTGCATTCACCCTTATAATTTCAGATCTAAAGATTATGCCAGAAAAGCCCTTCCTATTGGGAGAAAGGAAGTGCATGGTGGCTCAGGGTCTTTTTACGGTTAGCTTGTGCTTCGCTTGCTATTGAAGGGAAGGGGAGAGGATGTAGGCCCACAGCTTAGAATGAGTTGTGAGCAAGCCTAACACTTCCTAGAGGTAAATGGCAGGCATTCATTTACCTGACAAGGTTTAAGCAGCCAAATTGTATTGTGATCTTTTCAGAATGAATCTGAACTTTTTGGGTTGACGGTGTGTCAATCTGACCAAACCAACTGTGGGGACTAAGGAAGGCTCTTCCAGACCAGGTGAGTCGGGCCAACCACAGACCCCCCGCCATGTCTTCGACTTTGACCTCTTTTGCACTTTTATCCCTGTCTCACTGCCTGCTGGGGTGGTAGCACGTACACGAATAGAGCGGTTTGTAGTGGGGAGAGCAGATTCTCAGCACAGCTAGAGGCACCGTCCCCATGAAAGTCTTGCTCTGGGACATAGGCGTGGACTGGGCCCTTCCTGCCTTGACAAGAGTGGGAGTTCTTTTTTGCTCAACTTAGTCCCTCTTTACTCTCATCTGCCTCTGCTAAGACCTGGACTTGAAGACTTGACATTTCCCAGTGACAACTGCCCTAGCCCTGGGAGTCCCTCAGTGGTAACTTCTATGTGTGACAGAAGTCACACACGCAGAATGTACACTCGGGTGACCCACGCAGCTAATTAGCAGTTGGCTGATAGCTTGAATCTCTTGACATTTGTTTGATTCTTTCCCTTCGATTTGGTTAGATGACGACTAGTCGAAGAAGTTCTCTAGGAAGACTCTGGAAGCCCATAAAGAAGAAGAGGGGCGAGAGCCTCCCAAAGTGGAACTGCAGGCGACAAGATCAAAGGCGCCTGCCTCTGATGTGAGTGGTGATGGGGCAATTGAATGAAGAAGCTTTGGGTTTCCTGTCCTCGTAGGGCTCGAGGTGCGCCTGGGGATTTGTGTCGCTGTGGATCGAGGGGGATGTCCAAGGTGAGAAACGGCAGCGAGTGTCCCTTGTTACTGGCATCCACCATCTTTCTCATCCTTCCTGTTCCCTCCCTGAAGACTTTGGCGCCAGGCTCACACTATCTTCCACTCCTAGGCTGATTTCAGAGAGGCCCTTCCTGTCAGCCTGCTCCCAGGTGCGGCCTCTCCCTACCTCGGCGCCTTCTGCCTCTTGATACACCATCCCGACCTTTGCTTCTCCTCTTTCCACCCTTTGAACAGTGGGGCTTCTCTGAGTTCCTTCCTTAGTCCTCAGCTCCTCTCCGCACTGTTCTTGGGGCAGTTTCAGCCACTTTTGTCCCATTTGAGGTTATCACAAACATTCAGTGTGCTAGTCTCCAGTCCTAACCCTGACCACTGTCTTGAGTTTCACATATTTCTGCCTGAATGTCTCACGGTCACCGTAAATTACCAAAGCACATCCCAAGTGAATTCCCTCTCCTTTTGCCTCGGTCTTCCGAGTACCCGACCTTAGTTAATGTTGCTGTCTTCCACGTAGTCACCCAAACCAGAAACCTCAGTGTCATCTTAGACCCCCTCGTAATTTATGCTTCATGCATTGCCGTAGCCTGCTAATTTTATCTGTTAAGGCTTCCTGGGTCTCTTTTTCATTCCTGCCACATCTTGGCTTGGCCTCTCTCCTCTCTCCTGTGAGTAGCTTCCTACCTGGTCTCCGAGCCCCAGGCCTGTGCCCTCCTGTCTTGTGCAGCCAGCGAGAGCTTCCTACAGCACAGACCTGATGACACCCCCTTAGGTGTTCTGGGCGTCCCGCCTCAGCAGCACTGAATCCCGGCTCTATCAGAGGGATCGGGGGCTCCCCGTGTTCTGATCTTGCTCTTCCCTCCGCATTGTGTCCCCATTTTTATTCTAGAAAACAAAAGAGTTTGTAGTTACCTATAAATCTCCATGTTTTTGCACAAGTAGTTCCTTTGCCTAAAATGACCTTTGCAACTTATCTTATTTGGCTAGTTCCCACTGACCTTTCATAGCTGAGCTCACTCGCTACCTTTTCCAGGAACCTATCTGAGTCTTCCAGTTGCGTTAGATAGTGTCCCTTCTGGGCTTCTGTGGCCTCTGGACTTCCATGGAAACCTCTGCCCACGCATTTACTGCATTGTTGTGGCATCACGTATTTAACAAATGTCTAAATGTTGCTTACTCTGTGCCAGGCACTATTTTAAGTGCTTTACAAATATTTACTCCTATTGACAATCCTTTGAGATAAGTACTATTATTATCCCCAATTCTGGGTGACAGAACTGGGGCACAGTAAGGTCAAATAACTTGTTGAACATGACACAGCCTGCAAGTTGTGGAGCTGGGACTGGAAGCAAGACTGTTGCTCTAGGATCTGCGTGCCTCTCGCAGTTCAGACCCATCCCTTCCCCACTGAGTAGCCAGCTCTTCAAGGGCAGGAGCCACATCTTACTCAATAACCCCAGTGCTCGGTTTCCTAGTTCAATACCTATGTGCTGACCTACCCCCACTACAAGGACGTCAGAGACAATAGTGTTTCCTATATCACACAAATGGAGAGTTTGTAGTGAGTGCTCTATTTATCTAGTCAGCTTTGTCCATTTGGAGCATAAAGCAAGGTTCAATCTCCTCCATTGTCTTCTGCACTTGAGCCCAAGAAAGATGGCTGCCCTTCTTGGTTCCACTGCAGCCATCCTGTGAATAGGAAGGGTTAGGCGTAGAGGGAGAAAGTTATGGTCCCTTTAACTGGGGTAAGGTGGGTGTGCTTGAGCTGGGACGCGAAGGTGCTGAGAGCTGTGTTGGCCAGGCAGTGTCATTCTGTGACTGCAGGGAGGGCGAAGCCAGCGGGCGTGTCCGAGGGCTCCTGTCACTGGGTGTCCAGCTCGGTGCCGTGGCCTCTGCCTCCTGCAGCCCCGCCAGGCCCAAGGCCTTCCCCGTGGGCGCTCGCTCCGGCCTGCTCCCTGCAGCTGGGTTCTGGGTGTGTTTTCAGAGGAATTCTCGCTCTCCCGCCTGGGGAGTCAGGGAGTTCTCTCTAACCGAGTGATTTCTGCACCCAGGGAGAGCCCGCTGCAAAAAAGGCCCGGTCCAATCCTCAGGTGTACATGGACATCAAGATTGGGAACAAGCCAGCCGGCCGCATCCAGATGCTCCTGCGTCCAGATGGCGTCCCCGTGACAGCAGGTGAGCGGGGCTCTGGTCAGGACTGCCAGGAAGCTGGTGGCTAATCAAGCTGGGGAGGGAGCTGCTGCAGCCTTGACACTATTCCTGCCTGAGTCCACTTGAGGCATCTTGGATCCCAGAAGCTAGTAGCAAATGAGGCAGAACAGGTATTTTTGAAGCTCTATAAAGCGTTAGGACCATTATAAAGAGTAAACAGTTGAAAGTTATAAAATATTTCAATTACCATCTGGTTTGTGTTTATTTCATTTTTAAGATTTTATTTATTTTTAGAGGGAGAAGAGAAGAGAGAGAAACATCGATGTGCAAGAGATACATTGATCAGTTTTGCCTCTTGCACGCCCCCCAACTGGGCACCTGGCCTGCAACCCAGGCATGTGCCCTGACTGGGAATTGAACCAGTGACCTTTTGGTTCACAGGTCGGTACCAAATATACTGACCCACACCAGCAAAGGCTGGTTTTATTATTTTTTTAAATAATTTTGTTTTGACATATTTTCAAACTTATCTGCATATGGAATAAAAATTCTGTAAGAACAGTGCAAGGACCTCTCCTATGTCATTTTTCCATCCATTAATTTACTTTTTGGCCCTGTTCTTTATCACTTACTTATATACATATATTTTCCCTCTTCTGTACCAGTTGAGAGGAAGTTGAAGACATGTCCATTGACTCCAGATATTTTCAGTATGTATTTCCTAAGAACAGAAATATGCCCTTTTCCAAAAAACTATCAAAAAAGCTATCAAAGTACAGCTATCAAAGTCAGGAAATTTAACATCACCACAACACTAATCAAAACTAATCTTCAGGCTATATTCAGATTTTGTCACTTATCCCAACTTCATGTAAATCTTCATGAGTCCGTTTTCCAGAAAAACTGACCTAAAATAGCCAAAAACGGGGAAAATCAAGTAGCAGGAACATGAATGTATTTTCAGAGATATAATCACAAAATAATCACCTGAAAGAAATGAACTTTACCTCTGGCAGGGCAGAAGAATGGTATTGGGGGAGCAGAAGAATTTCATGTTTTGTAACAAATTTCATGGAATGATTTTCTTAAACTATGTATAATTATGACTGTAATAAACATTTAAAAAGGCCAGACTGAGTCAGGCCAAGATGGAGGTATAGGTAGACATACTTCACTTCCTCTCACAACCAAAAGAAAGGTAGCAACCAATTTAAAAACAAAAAGCAACTAGAGTTGCCAGAAAATCGAACTGTGTGGAAGTCCAACAACCAAGGAGCTAAACATTCATCCAGACCAGTAGGAGGGGTGGAGATGGGAAGCCAGGACGGGAGGACGTGTGGCAAGGGGGCTGGCAGATGGGGGCAGGCAAATGGCAGCTGGTGGGCCAGAATATCCCACATTCAAGTGCGGATTAGCCAGAAGGAACAACTAAGGAATGAGACAGACCACACAACCCAGGGTTCCAGAGCAGGAAACTAAAGCCCCAAAACCTCTGGCGGTAAAGATCTGTGGGGGTTGCGGCAGGAGAAACTCCCGGTCTCACGAGAGAATCAGTAGAATGTACACAAGCTCACCCACCCGGGAATCAGCACCTGAAAGGGCACAGTCCACTTGTGGAAAGTAAGGGAAGTGATGGAAAGTGGGAGAGAGCTGAGCAAGCAGCATTGTTCCCTCTTGGGCCCCTCCCCGACATACAGAGCCACAGCGCAGCAACATGAGCTGCCCCACCCTGGCGGATACCTAAGGCTCCAGCCCTTACGACATAACATGTGCTGTGAAACAAAGAAATATGGCCCAAGTGAAAGAACAGATCAGAACTCCAGAAAAAGAACTAAGCGATGAGGAGATAGACATCCTATCAGATGTAGAATTTAAAACACTGGTGATCAGGATGTTCAGAGAAATGATTGAGTACAGATGCAAAATAGAGGAAGAAAGGAAGGCTGTGCCAAGTGTAATGAAGCAAAAACACAGGGAACCAACAGTGAAGAAGGAAATCAGGACTCAAAAGATTTGGAGCAGAAGGAAGGAATAAACATTCAACTGAAACAAGGAAGAAACAATTCAAAAAAGTGAGGAGAGCCTTAGGAACTTCTGGGACAACTTTGAATGTTCCAACATCTGAATCATAGGGCTGCCAGAAGGAGGAGAGAAAGAGCAAGAAATTGAAAACTTAATTAGAAAAAATAATGAAGGAAAACGTCCCCAGTCTGGTAAAAGAACTTGGCATACAAGTCCAGGAAGCTCAGAGTCCCAAAGAAGTTGGATCCAAGGAGAAACACACCAAGACACATCATAATTAAATTACCCAAGATTAAAGATAAGAGAATCTTAACAGCAGCAAGAGAAAAGGAGAGAGTTACGTACAAAGGAGCTCCCATAAGGCTATCAGCTGATTTCTCAAAAGAAACCTTAAAGGCAAGAAGGGACTGGAAAGAAGTATTCAAAGTTATGAAGAGCAAGGACCTACAACCTAGATTACTCTATCCCGCAAAGCTGTCATTTAGAATGGAAGGGCAGATAAAGTGCTTCCCAGATAAGTTCAAGTTAAAGGAGTTCATCATCACCAAGCCCTTTTATGAAATGTTAAAGGGACTTTTCTAAGAAAAAGATCAGAACTATGAACAGTAAAATGACAACAAACTCATATCTATCAGCAACTGAACCTAAAAACAAAAGCAAACTAAGCAAACAACTAGAACAGGAACAGAATGACAGAAATGGAGATCACATGGAGGGTTACCAACTGGGAAGAGGTTAGGGTAGAATTGGGGGGGAGGTACAGGGAATAAAAAGCATAATTGGTAGGCACAAAATAGGTAGGGAGAGGTTAAGAACAGTATAGGAAATGGAGAAGCTGAAGAACTTACATGGACAACCCATGGTCATGAACTAAGGGGGTGGGAATGTTGGAGGCTGAAGGGTGAGGGCATTTAAAGTGGAGAAAAAATGGGACAACTGTAATAGCATAATAAAATATACTTAAAAAATAAAAAGGCTAAACAAAAAAGATTATGGGTAAAAGGGTCATTATGAATATTTAAGAAAATATGAAACACAACAACTATCAATAGTAGTTAACCCCTGGGAAATGGGTTGCATATAGTGAGGGAAAATATTTTTTCTCATCTGCATACATGAATGTTTGCCTGGGCATAAAGTCTAAGTGGATTTAGAATAATCCTTCATTAGATGGGACATTGCAGGACATTGATTCCCTGCTCCCTTCCCACTAATGGCAGTAGCGCCCCCCAGTGTACGGACCAAAAACATACCTTGAAGTCTCCAAGCAGCCTGCAGGGGGCAGTGTTACCCTGCGTAGGACCCCTGTCCTAGGAAATCGCCTTGCCAACTTTGGGCTTAAATGTATAATGGAATTAGATTGTAGGTGCGGATGATTGTAAACAGACCTTCCCAACCCATGTCTGGCAGGACGTTTGAGAGTCTTAGAGATGGGACAATTCTTCATTAAGTGGGATATTGCAGACACCTAGCATTTCAGACCCCCACCCGCTAATGCCAGTAGCACCTTGCAAGTGTCTGATAATCAAAAACATTTAAATTTCCAAAGGACTCCTAGGGATGGGACCAACCCCACTGAGAACCATCAGCCCAGGCAAACTTCCAGTCCCTGGGCTTTCAGTCACGTCTGTCACTCCTCCCACATTTAGTGTCCATCCCATCTCTGTCCTCTTCCCTTGGAGACCACCCCCCACCCCCCAACATGGCTTCACATGCCCAACAGCTCTTCCTGAACTCTTCCTCTCCTCTTCCTGTTTGAGTCAGTGACACCACCATCCGAGGGACAGCGGGAGCAGGCGCCCTGTGGCCTGGAGGGAGGGCTCACCTGCTCTGGAGGAGGCTGCCTGTGCTCAGGCTGGGAGATGGGATGGGTGTCCCTGAGTCCCCCTTTAATCTTGCCCCCCTCTCCCCGCCCCTGGTTTCTCCTTTTCTCTTCTGCCCTCAAAGGCCAAGGGCAGCAAGGACGGGAAGCCAAAGGAGAAGGTGATCATTTCCGACTGCGGGGAGTACGTGTGAAGAGGTTCTTTCCCTGCGCTGCGCCTGTGGGTGCAGCCCAGGGACACAGCACTTGTTAAGCAGGGGTCCAAGACACTGCCCTTCTCGGCGTCAGCCTGGAGCAGCCCCTCTGCAGACCGTCTGGGCTTCCCCTGGCTCTTTCCCAAGCGCGGCCGCGGGCCCGGAGCCGGCACAGGTGCCACCCTCCCCACCATGGGTGGCTGGGCATGGACTTCCTAGGCCTTTGCTGCCAGGGCCTCTCCTGGGCCCACCAGTGTGACTGCTGGGCATTTCTTCTGATAAAATAAATCCTGGCTCTTATATTGCCATCTGCTAGGAAAGACCAGAGCTCCTCCCCTGCTGCTCGCCCTTCCCAGGCGGTCCCTGGGCACACACCATGCGGGGCCACTGCCAGGCCACGGAGGTCAGAGCAGGTGCAGAAATGCCTCTGTCCTCTCGCTCCCGGTACCAGACATGCGACGTGGGTGAGCCAGACTGTTTCTGCCGTCACACCTGCTGGTCCTGAGTCACCTCACAGCATCTCTCATGTGCTGAGGCTGAGAAACCATCGGTCACCAGAAACCAACTCCAGCATGACCACCTGCTCCCAGCCAGTAGCTCTGCATCAAATCGCGACATTTAGGGACATCTGGGCTGGGCTGGGCTGGGCCGGGCCTTGAACACCGGTGAGGTCAGGTTGAGCGGGGAGGGGAGGAGGCTGCTGGCCTGCGGCCCCAGCATCCCCGGCCAGCTCCTGCGGCCCGGCCTCTGGCATCCGGAGCCAGCCTGGGGGCTGGGCTTCAGGTGGAGCTTCTCCCCAGCAGAGACCCTCACTTCTTAAACTACATGTCCCTGTCACGGGTGGTTGGTCATGGCTGTCAGGACAGGCAGCAGTGAGTCCAGGGGAATGGCAGCCTTTTGGGGCCGGTGTGACATTCAGAAGAGAGGATGTGTGTAAAGTACTCAGCTTGGCCAAGTCTGAATATGACAAGCTGGGACATGGAGCAGGCTGGCCCGAGGCACCAGGAGGGAGGGCTGGTCTCACAACACTGTGAAACAAGGGGAGAGGCAATAGGGGGACCTTGTCGCTCACTGTGCTTCCCTGGTTGTCTTGGGTCTGTAGGACCAGCAGACTGGCCAGGAGGCTGGTGGGTGGGGGCCGTGGGGTGACAACTGCTCGCCCTGTGCTGTGCAAGGGCTGCCCCAGAAGCCAGCCCTGCGTCCACCCGTGACTTGCACAGGTTGACCTGACTCGGGGCAGGTGCCAGGTCCAGGCATTCCAGGGTAATGGCCAGTCTGCTGGCCATGCAGGTGTCCCCTTCCCCATGCTGGGTGGAGCTTGGATGGGCTTCCAGGCAAGGGATGGTGAAACCTGGTTTGTGAGTGAGAAAACTGAGGCAGACGCCTAGGCATGGAATGCTACTACAAGTTGTTATCAAAGAATATTTAATAACATTTTCAGAATAAATTGAATAAATCAGGTCCACAAGCAGTGCATACAATATGATCCTAACTTTGTAAAGTATCCATGTGTTATTTTATAAAATAAAATAAATATATATGTGCCAAGAAAAAAGACTGAGAGGGATCATTAACAATGGTTATACCTCTGTGGTGGGATTATGCATGTTTGTATTGTTTTTTTATTTTCAAAAACTTCCGCAGCATATGGGTAATTTTCTTAAGTGAGGAAAAAACAAAGGGAGTCAAATGGTTGCTCAGAGCTCCCAGTAAGAAGAGAAATCCCGGAGTTTCTCCCTTCAGCTTCCCAGGAGGGGCGGCCGCTGCAGGTCCTGCCAGCCACTGCGCACAAGGAGGCCCACATTTGCAAACTATTTTAAAATAAGACCACTAATAGATGCTACTCATTCCACACACGTGCAGACATGGTGGTAAGCGCTCTGTGGACAGACCTGATCCCCATCTTGGCCTTGCAAGGACAGAAGCAATACCCCTTTTCTATAAGGGAAGGGCCTTCTAGCTCAGGTTTTGTCATTTAGTCAAATTAACAAGAGGCAGAGCCAGGTCTGCTGGTGCAAAGCCCTCTCTCTCTTGGCCACAGCCTCCTTTCCTGTGAAATTGTAGGGGATTTCTTGGAGCCTGTTACCCACTTCCCTGCCTAGAGAGACAAAAGAACAGGGCTTTGCCCGATAAGCTGGCATCAGGGCCAAGGCGGCGTTTGACTCTGGTGGAGTGTGATGGGCGGCTGAGGACAGAGCAATTTGCTCCACACTGAACGGCCCCGGCTCGCCTGCCCCTTTGCATCCTCCCTTAATGTCAGCGTTTACTTTGCTGTCAGCAGCCTTGAGTTGACCACCCTTATTCATGCTTCTGACGTGCAGCCTTGAATGTAACGGGTGAAAGAGGCAACCAGATAAATGAGGTGGCCTTGGGAACTCCACACTGCCACTTCGTCGGCTTAGGGACCATAATGATCTTCCTTTGCCAAGGCCTTTTCTGTTGGAATTTTGTACGGTGGCCGCCTGTGTGGCTGAAGGAGCTGGAAGTCTCAGGAAGGCCGAGACCGCTGTACCGCGCACTGATGGGCGAGGCAGTGCGCATCTTTAAAACATTTGCTTCACACACTTTCCTGGCACGCCCAGCCCATGCCGGTTTTGTGCTGGGCATGGAAGAGACGAAACACTGACATCTGTCAGAAGTTTCCAGCCTCCACTGTACCAATGTTGGGAGGAGAGAGCTGTTAAATAAAGTTCTGAAATGGCAGGTTCCATGACCTACGGCAGCTGGGCACTTGGCTCTGAGAGAAGGGTCAGGGTGGCAGGCACATTGTCTGGCTCAAAGGGCCTTTGGAGATGAAAGAGTCCTATGTGCTCATGTCACAGATGGGAAACTGAAGCCTGAATCAGGAAGTGGGCTGGTCCAGACAGCAAGCAGGTCAGTGGCCGAGCTGGCACCAGAGCGCAGGTCTCCTGATATTCCTGCCGGTGCCTGGCCCAATCCCTGTCAGCCTGAGCTCGGAGCCCCTGACTAAGGAGGACCCTCCATCTTCCAGACAGTCTGGGCCTGTCCTCTGTGTACATGGGGTGGCGGGGTGGGGGTGTCTTCTCTGTGCTAGCTCCCAGCGCTGCCCCCCCCAGGTCCAGGTGTGGAGGCTGCTGTCCTGCAGCACGGCCCCAGCCTCCGCCCCCGCCTGCTCCAGGCCTGCTCTCCCAGAGCCTGTCCTCAGCGTGGAGAGTGAATCCCAGGGTCCTGCGTCCTGGGGCACAGGAATCGTTCTGCCTCTGTGGGTGGGAATGGCCCCGGGTCAGCTATCAATGACACAGTACTTCAGGGTTCAGGCAGCTGGACTCTGTCTGCTCCAGCAGGTAGATTACAGGTTTAGCAAGTCAGAAATCAAATAAACACTCCAACTGGAGGACAGTGGTTTCTGGGACCCTTCCCACCCAGCTCATCCTAATTACTGCCTGTCGCTCCCCTGGGACAGGGGCCTTTTCCTTTGGCTGAGAGACTCCAGGAAACAGGACAGGACTCAAGCACATAGGGTGACCAGCCTGTTCTTACCTTGCAGACTCTAGCGGACATTGACAGGGGCCACCCTTGCCCCACGCCTGGCCAGAGGTGGCCCTGGCCCTCTGCTTTGGAGGGACGGGCTGCTCCTTAGCATGGGAGGAGCGGGGGAAGTCTGCTCATTTCAACTCTGAACGGCTGGTGGCTGCCCGGAGTTTCGTGTTGAGGTCTTAGGGCCCTGGCTAGGTTCACGGGGCAGAGAACCCAGTGGTTACTGATGGCCATGGGCAAGAGGCTAGGCAGCAGGGACGTCTTGTGCTGTGTGTCTGCAGGACCACCTGCTGCACATACTGTCCTTGCTTCTGCTAAGAGTCACCTCTGTCTCAGCGCTGAGCCCCAGCGAGGGAACTGGAAGACCCCAAGACTCTTTGCTTCTCTGGGGTTCCACCTCTCCCCCAGGCATGGGGTGGGCAGGCCCAGGGCATGAACCCATCCAGCTTGTTCTTTTCCTAATGTGCGAACTGCTGGTGGCCAAGTTAGGAGCCCAATAAGACACTGCCCTGAGGGCATGTACATGTCCAACTAAGCCTCAGAAATGCCAGATGTTGCCCCAGGGAGGGGCAGATTCTGGTCCCACACCTGAACCCTGTGACGAGTGATGCAAAGCCAACCACCCAGCCTTAGACTCCAGGTTCTCCTCAGACCGGCCCGGGCTGCTCACAGATGGGCCAGGATGGCCAAGGACAGGTCCTAAGTTAGGCCTTCTGTGCTGACTGCAGACAGCACAGCCAGCACGCCCTACAGGGTGGGGCGGGACAAACCACAGATGCGGGGGAACGGGCAGAGGGGCCTGGACAGGACCAATCAGACGCTGTCGGTGTGTGCGCAGAGAGAGGAGAACCCTACTTTCCCCACCTACAGTGGCATTTGCCGGTCTCAGCCTCTGGAGAGGGGCCGGTCCGGTGGGAGGCGCTGCCGCGGCCGGGGGCGGGGCCTCAGTGGCAGCCGCAGGCCTTGACCACCATGTTGCGGTGTTTGCGCAGGATGACGTTGTTGCTGCTGTCGTAGTAGAGCACGGTGGTGGCGCTCAGCCTGGTGGGCGCGCAGCACGCCTTGGGGACTCCGTCTGGCTTCATCAAGTGCACCTGGCCAGGGAGGAGGGCGGCAGGCAGAGGCGTGAGCACCACGGACTTCTCCCAGGGCCCGCCCAGCCCGGGCCCCCAGCTCCTGCCTGCCCCTCCCCTGCTCCACAGACCTGCAGCCAGCGCAGGTGTCACAGAAAATCTGCGCCCCCCCCCCCCCCCCGCCCCCGTGACCCTTTCCCTTCCCAGCCCTGAGGCCCTTAGGGCACAGCCTAGGCACCTGCCTGCTCCCTGCCACGCCCACGCCCCTCGAACCCTCAGACCCTGCTGGTCCCCAGCACACAATGCTCTTGCTGGCACGTCCCTCGGCCTGAGGCTCTGGAGCCTCTGGGGTCCCTTCCAGGGTCCCCTCCACTCCTCCCTCTTCTCTGTGCTTCCATAACGTCCCTGATCATGTCTCATCCACCTTCGCTGAATACCGTCTGGGTCCCCCTCCTGGGATCCAGCGAGTGTTCGTGGAATAACTGGATAAAGCCCAGGCTTCCAGGGTCGCCCTTGGGTGCTCAACACCGTTACTTCCCAGAGCACTTTCGCCGCTCGTAGCAGCTTCTAAGGCAAGTCTCGTTCTGGCCGGTGGAGAAACCGAGGGCACACGGCCACGCGAGCTGCTGCAGGACTTGGAACCACGGGCGCTGATCCTGCGCCCTCCCCCTGAACAGCCTCACCCACCTGACTGAGCCTGACTGAGGAGCTATTTCAGCCTCCTCACAAATATTTATCCTGGGACTTGGCAGCAGGAGCTGGGTTTACACTGGGCTCCTCGTCAGGGCCCCAAACCGATGGCCCAAAAGGCAGCCCTGAGCTACGGGGGGCAGCAGGGAAAAGGAAACCTATTTCCACGTGTGTGTTTGTGTGTGTGCGCGGGCGCATGTGCGTGGTCGCTCCGATGGCCCAGAACCACCCAGCCCTCACGGAGGCTGCAGAGCAGGACCTGGATGCAGCTGTCCTATGGGGGGACCCGTCCGGCAGCCTGGTCCCTGTTCCCCAATGCCTTGTCCCCAAAGCCCCACCTGCCAGGAGGACTGTCGGCGGGGCACTGGGCTGGCTTGGGGCCCAGAGCCTCTCTGCGGCCCGCTGGGGAGCCGAGGCCTCTGAGGGGACGTCCAGCCGGACTGGGACGTGGGGACCGCTGCTCCCCAACTTCCCAGCCTCCACACGTGATGTCTGGCCTTGGCATTCATAGGTTCATGTGAAAGGAACCAGGCAACACCGCCCTGTGTGCCAGTCATGATGGGGCTCGAAGTGGCTAAAAACCATGGAGGCCTTTCCTGACTTGGGACACTGGAGAGTCCCAGGGAGGGTGGGGATGCTGCCTTCCTGCGACTCCACCCAGGACCAGAGCATTGTCAGATCAATGACAGAAAGAGAAGCTGCCTTTTATTCCACATGGCACCAAACAGGTCGATGTGCAAAGCCTAATGTGCCATTCCATTCTGTTTGCTTTTGAGCCACTAGGAGACCAAATCAGAGGCTCTGTTACTGTGGGTATAAATCGCACATCCGTGGGCCTTAGTTTTCTACTCTGCTAAATGGGTATGCTGGTATTTCTTTCATTTCTCACACATATGCCTTGTGGCTGCCGTGCCAGAGGGGAACCCAGAAATGTCCCAGATGAGGTCGCTGCTCTCATCTCAAGACCTGTTTTAGGGGCCCCTGCCCACCCGGCGTCCCCTCCCAGGGGCCTCCTTCGCTCCTCTCCAGCCCCGCCTCCCCGCAGGCCGGCCCGCCAGCTGCTCCTGTCCTGGGGCCTCTGCACCCGCTGCTTCTGCCTGGAACGTCTCCCTCCTCGTGCTGAGGCCCGGTCCCCCTGGCTCGTGTGTCAGTGACAGCCCCCGCTCCCCCGAGAAGGCAGCTGCTGCCCTGTTTGCACCCAGGACAGCCTGAGCACTCGCTCCTGCTGACCAACAGTGGGACCTAAAGCCTGGACAGAGGTGTTGGGGGGGGGAGGGGCAGCCCTGGAGGTGCAGTCCTCACCCACACCCCGCACAGGGCCCGGGAGACACACATCCATGAAGGACGGGAGGCCTGGGTGGCCGTCACACACGGCCTGTCACCCCTGAGTTTCACCGAGGAAGGCAGCCCCCGGGGTCCAGCAAATCCCATCTGACGTTGAGAAAGGAGGCCGTGCACGGTCGCAACAGCAAATGGCCGTACATCCATCTCCTCTCGCCCTAAGGCATCACCTTGCCAACCTCTGACTACGTCAACGTAAGGCTCGGGCATGCTAGGAACTAGGAGTCCAGGTCAATGTTCTAGAAGGAAGTCTCCACACACACACACACACACACACACACACACACACACACACACAAAACACTGAGCAATAAGCAAGCAGCAATAGTCCTCATAGAAATTATTTTTCGACATTAAAGTTACTCCAGGCACCGGAGCATCAAAAGCCACACCACCTGTGGGAACAGGAGCGGGGAGGACCAGGAGAAAGGGCCAACAGGGAGTGAAGCGAAGGGGGAGCTCACGCTCAGAAGAGCCCTGTGCGCAAGGGCTCACCGGTGACTCACCGCACTCGCTGTGGAGAGGGTGGGTGGACACACATGCCTGAGTCTCACCCCATGTGCACATGTCACAGGAGGTTGAACAATCCAGCGTACACGGGGGCACGTGTGTTCAGAGCACACAGGTGCCCAGGTGGGATGCATGTCTGTTCAGAATGTATGTATGTTTGACCACAAGCAAGCTGCCTCTATCTGTCTGGGTTCTATAACACATACCTGCATGTGTGTGCACATGTGTGCACCAGCAGCAAGTCTGCATACAGTGTGGCCACACAGGGACCAGCACCTGCACAGGTGTGGGGACTTAACTACATGTGCACAGAGCTATGGCTCCACGCGGAGAAGACTCCCTGAGACCCCAGCAGATGCTCCCGTTCACCCTCTGCTGTCCAAGCCCCTCCCCGCAGGGCACCCTCCCCTCAGGGCACCCTTCCCCTGGGGTCCAGGCACGTAGGTTGGGTACTGACCAGGGACTGCAGGATGGCGTGGTTGGTGGCATTGGAGTCCAGCGGGAAGGAGCACTCCCCCTCACAGTAATAGGCTGAGTAGCCTTGGGGGGCGATGACCCAGTCCTGGGTGGGCAGAAGGAAGAAGGTGGGTCCCACTCACATGGCCCCTCCTATGCCCCTCCACCCACCACTGGTCACAGGAAGACTCAGGGCTGCCCCTCACCCTCCCTCACTCAGCCTCAGGGACCTGCCAACCCACCCTTGAGCCCCTCCTGGGGCAGCCCCCCAAAAGCCTGACATCCACTGCAAGACCCTCAGCAGACAGGACTGGAAACAAGCTCTGTCCCCGCCACCTGCCATCAGCACTCGGCACCGTCCTCCCAGCCTGCCCCCCACGGCCCACGGGTGCTGCCGCTGCCGCCGCAGCAAAGGCACAGAGGCACTGCCACCCTGGCTTCCCATCTTTCAAGCACATGCATCTCCCAGTCCTTGTGCAGGGTGTCGGGTGAAGACTGCACTTGTACCTCCACCTCCACGGCTTGTAGCCCCCTGCCCCTGCCCCTAGGCTGGAGCCTTGGTCAGGGACCCAAAGGTGGGTCAGCAGGATGGGGCACTCAGCCTGTGCTGGGTGCAAACAAGCAGCTGCCATGTGGGAAGGCTCAGGATTCAGTTTATCTCCATGTTCATGGGTTTTAACAAAGATCATTTTATCACTACAAAAGTAACATATTCTCCCCATGGAAAACTTGGGAAACAAAGAAGGAAATAACACATGAGAAAATAAAATTCCCCATGATTCTACCACCTTCTGGAGACACTTACAATCTTTAGGTGGGGATTGTCATTTAAAAAAGTGAGGAGGAAACTTCTGGTCAAGATGGAGGTAGGGGTAAACCCAGCTTGACTCCTTGCACAACCACAGCAAAAACTACTACTAAAATACAAAACAACTATCATCCAGAATCATAGAGAAAATTGACCTTAATGGAAGTCCAAAACCCAGGAATTAAAGAAGTCATATTCATCCAGATGGGTAGGAGGGGTGGAGACACAGAGACATGGAGACACAGGACAGGTAGTCCCACAACCATGTGTGGTAGATTAAAAATCGGGAGGGATGCCTCGGGAATGAGGGATCCCAGCCCCACAGCAGACCACCAAGGCCAGGAGTCCAGTGCCAGGAAGGTAAGTCCCCATAACTTCTGGCTGTAAAAACCAGTTGCGGTTGGGGTGGCTGAAGAAACTGAGGGATTCTCAGACATCTCCTCTTACAGGGTCCGCAATGGACTTAGGACTTACACAGACTCACTCCTTCTGGCCTCCAGCACGAGGGCAGCAACGGGAAGGGCACCAGTGTCTTACGGGGTGAAATGGAAGTGTCTGGAGTCAGGGCGAGTGCCCGGGGACAGCTTCCTCCAGGACAAAACTCCGGAGGCCAAGCAGTGGCCATGGTCCCTTTTCTGAACTCTCCTCAACAGAGAGCCAAAGCAGGACAACACCATATCTGAGACTCCATCAACCTGGTTCACAAGGGTTGCCTCACCCTGGCGATGACCTAAGGCTCCACCCCATCCAATTTACTGGTGCACTTTTCTACAATAGGCCTCAAACTAAGACATGGAGTCAAAGCAGCTCTGCCTAATACATGAAAACAAACACAGGGAGGCTGCCAAAATAAGGAGACAAAGAAATATGGCCCAAATAAAAGAACAGAACAAAACTCCAGAGAAAGAACTAAACAAAATGGAGATAAGCAATCTATCAGATGCAGAGTTCAAAACATTGGTTATTAGGATGCTCAAGGAACTCATTGGTTACTTCAACAGCATGAAAAAGACCCAAGCAGAAATGAAGGTTAAATTAATGGAAATAAAGAAAAATTTACAGGGAACCAACAGTGGAGTGGATGAAGCTGAGAATCCAATCACTGATTTGGAACATGAGGAAGAAAAAAATAATAATCAGAACATCAAGAAAAAAAAAGGATCCAAAAAAAAGGAGGATAGGCTAAGAAGCCCGTGGGACATCTTCAAACATACCAACATTAGAATCATAGGGGTGCCGGAAAGAGAAGAGAAAGAGCAAGAAATTGGAAACTTATTGAAAAAATAATGAAAGAAAATTTCTCTAATTTGGTAAAGGCAATAGACATATAAGTCCAGGAAACACAGAGAGTCCCACACAAGATGGATGCAAAGAGCACCACACGAAGATACATCATAATTAAAATGCCAAAGTTTAAAGATAAAGAGGGAATCTTAAGAGCTGCAAGAAAAAAGCAGATAGTTACCTACAAAGGAGTTCCCATAAGACTGTCAGCTGATTTCTCAAAAGAAACTTTGCAGGCTAGAAGGGATTGGTAAGAAATAGTCAAAGTGATGGAAAGAAAGGACCTACAACTTAGGTTACTCTACCCAGGAAAGCTATCATTTAGAATGAAAGGGCAGATAAATTACTTCCCAGACAAGGTAAAGCTAAAGGAGTTCATCATCACAAAGACATTATTATATGAAATGTTAAAGGGACTTATTTAAGAAAAAGAAGATCAAATCTATGAACATTAAAATGGCAACAAATTCACAACTATCAACAATTGAATCTAAAAAACAACCAGAACAGAAACAGAATCATAGATATGGAGCTCATTTGGAGGTTTATCAGTTGGGAAGGAGAGAGGTAAGAATGGGGGAAATGGGGCAGGGATTAAGAAGTACAAATAGGGAGGTACCAGACAGGCAGCAGGGTGTTAAGAACAGGATAGGAAATGGAGAAGCCAAAGAACTTATATGCATGACCCATGGGCATAAACTAAGGCAGGGGGGATTGCTAGAGGGAATGGGCGGGGTCCTGGTTGGAGAGGGACAAAGGGGAGAAATTAGGACAACTGTAATAGCATAATCAATAAAATATGTTTTTTAAAAAGGGAGGGAAGAGTAGCAATTACCATCCAATCGAGGTCCCGGAAGCTGACATAGAGCTCGTGCCGACGGCACACCTGCCGACCGTGGGAGCCGTGGACGTCATCTGCAGGGGACAGATGGCACAGGGTCTTTTCTGGGGCCCTGCTCTGAGCAGCTGCCAAAGGGGCTCCCGGGGCAGGGGATGCCCTGATGGGCACGTTCGGGGAATGAAGGAATGATGGGAAACTAAACCGTTTGGCCGCATGAAGCCCATCCCTGCAGCTCTGCTGGTGCCATGACCCAACTCAACAACCTCCGATGGCTCCAGATGGCTCCAGAGCTGCCCTGTGCTCAGCCCGGCCCCTCCCCAACTTCAGCCTGTGGGCCTCCTGATACTCTGATAGACGGCTCAGGCTCGGGCGCCTCCTGCTTTCCGCCGAGACACGTCCTGCCCTCGCCCCGCTGTCCTGCCACGCCCATCCCACAGGTCAAGTGGCTCACGCTGAGCCAGCCAAAGGGCCGATCCCGTGAGGGAAAGGGAGGCACATGGGCAGGGCAGGCCCGACCCTGATCCTGAGGGTCTCTGCCTGGTGGGGACAACTTTGCCTCACTGGCTGTGCATCCTGCAGGGTGCCTGGGAGAGAGCCGAGGGCCACAGGCGCCGTGCTGCCCGGGTGGGGGCACCCGACCCTGACGGAGGCGTCTGGGAAGGCCTGGGCAGCCGGGGGAGGGCAGAGAAGGGACTTCCGGGTGGCAGGGAGGCCCGAGACGCAGCGCAGTGGCCGGTCCACAGGGGGCACGGGGCAAAGGAGGGTGTCAGGAGAGGTGGCTGGAGGGTGCCCATCAGCCTGACCCCTTCTGAGGCCAGAAGATTCTGTTGCCACCACTGGTCCTCGGCCAAGAGCCCGCGGGCCCGAGACCCAGGCCGCCCCGGCCCTCACCGAAGATCCCCGGGAGCTTGTTCGGCTGCGGCAGCTCGTTGGTTTTTTCGGCAGCCTCCTCCTCAGGGACCTCACTGCCCGAGGCACTCGGATGGGGCTGGGGCTCTCCCTGAAAAAAGTGACCATGAAAGGCTGTTTGGAGCGCGGTGCCCGTCGCCCCAGCAGACCGGCCAGGCCAGGATCCACGCTGTGCCCTGAGACAGAGAGAGGAAAGAGAGCGGTCACTGGAGGGCTGTGGCTCTGCACGGGGACCCCGCTGGGACCTCTGCCGGGGCCCGGGCGGGCCCAGGAGCGTGAAGCTGAGGGCCTCGGTTTCCTCCTCTGAAGACCGGAGCCCCAAGTCCAGCCCCGGGCCCCGGGCCGGCGGGTCTGAAGGAGACGGTGGGAGGGGGCCTCGTGAACCGCAGGGCCGGCAGGGGTGACGGTTGCGTACACTGCCATTCGAGAAGCCCTTTCCAGCTTTCGGCGTCATTTCCCACCGATGATCCCGCTCATCTTTACAGTAACCCTGGACCTCGCGTGTCACTGAGAACCTTCACAGTCGCCCCATGATATCCCAGAGTCCCACGGCCAGGGACCCACCTCGGTCTCAGGACTCCTAGGCCCGAGGTCTGCCTTGCCCCCATACTCCCGGGGTGTCAGCGTGGGACGGATGACACCCAGCTGACCGCAGCAGCTGCCAGGGCTGGGCCAGCGCTCGCTCCGCTGAGCAGTGCCCGGGAGCAGGGCGCTCGCCCTTCCTGATGCCACTCGCCCTTCCTGATGCTACAGACAGACACCGGGCTCAGTGGGGCAGAGACACTGAGCCACAGTCCCAGAGCCAGGGTTTTACCCAAGTCATCTAATTCCAGAGCCCGAGTTCTTATCCACAAGACCTGGTTAGTGGTTTAAAAAAGAAAGAGAGAGAGGGCTGCGGGCAGGGACATGATTGGGGCCTCAGCCCTAGCAATGGCGAGGTCTATAAAAATGGGATTTTACCCACAGCCTCCCAGAGCCCAGAGCTCCCCTCCCAGAGGGCTCGGCTTTTTGCCCATGGCCTCCTGAGCAGGGCTCCCTTCTCCTGCTTGTCATGTGGGTGGGGCCCTGGGTTGCCCAGCTCTGGCAGGTCCCTTTCCAGAAAGGCAGTGGTGGGGGCTTAGGAGACCCTGGGGTCCCGGGTCCCTGCCCCTAGACCTGACCGTGGGAGCGTGCTGGCATGCGGGGTGCCTGCGGCCGTGCCTGGAGACGTGGGCCACACAGGACTCCCCCGGGGCCGATGGAACACGCCGTCCCTCTGAGCCAGGCGGGCCGCATAAGGCTTCCCGCTTCACCCCATTTCTGAGTCCGCCCCATCAGGGGCCAGATGTCTTGGCAACTCCCTCGCCCTATCCTGTCCCAGGGCAGGTGTGGGGCCCTAATTCATACCCCTCCCCAAATGTGCCCGGCCAGGAGGGCTGCCATCTCTTCCCCAGGCTCTGGGCGGCACCTGAGCCTTCCCGGCAGCGCCTGGCCCGGTCATGGATGTGACCCTGGTCACGCTGAAGGACACTCAGGGTGCATGCTTGAAACCTGAAGGGAATCCTGTAGGTCTGTTAACCTTGTCCGTTTTTGTCCCGTAGGTGTGACTTCCTTGCACGAGGACAGGAAACTCAATCCTTTTCCTCCTTTCTCCTGCTTAGTAGCCCTGTAACTTGTCTGCGCTGGAACCTCTGCCCGTTCCATGCTGCTGATGGAAGGTTCTCCTGACACCCACGGCACATCTGCCCAGAAGCCCCCAAAGGTGCCCCTGTCCACTCAGTGACATTCCATGCCACCCACCCCTATCTGGTCATGGTCCCCGGCCACTTCCCCCCAACACCCCCAAACGGCCCCCTCAGTGAGCACTGTCTCCCACCTCTCCATTCCAGGATCTGTCCCTTCTTTGGGGGTGAGGCTCCAATAGGGCCTCCCTGAAAAGCCTTCCTTGTCCAGCTGGAATTTCCTGCTCTTCCCCAAGGGGCTCATGCTGGTTGTGCGCCCCCTAGAGCTGTGCTTAGGAAGTGCCCGCTCCGTGTCAGGTTTTAACACCCCCACCACTCCCCAGACACACACACATAAACTCACTTTTTTCTCTTTTGTCTTTGACACTAAGGAGTCAGGATAAAACACCTCACAGGCGCTCTTGGGTTATAAGAGAGTATGAACAAGAGGCCGGACTGGGCTCCACAACAGAGAGGCAGGATCTAAGTGTCTGTTCGGGGTGACGCCGGAACACTATGAGTTAAGATGAGAAAACCCATCTCGGTCCATGGGCTAGGTTTCCAGAACTCCTCCTGTCGGAAGCCACAGCCTTGGCAACACACAGGTGGACTATTTATGGAGGAAACTTCCTGCCGGCATGTCAGACCAACCGTCTCTCCCCCTTCAGTACCTCCCATTACCGGGTCCCTGTCCCCCTGAGGAGGACTTGCTTTCCTTCTGGGGACACCGATATAGCAACAAGGAGGAGACATGTGGGGTTGGAGAAGGTGAGGCTGCAGGGAAACAGACTTTAGTCACAAAATGAAAGGCCACAAAAGGAAAAGCGGAAGGGTCAAAAGAGGCCCTAGCGGGTGTGGCTCAGTGGATTGAGCGCCGGCCCGCGAACCAGAAGGTCCAATTGATTCTGGGTCATCTCCCTCTCTCTCTTCCTCCCTTTTCCTCTCTCTAAAGATAAATAAATAAAACCTTTAAAAAAAATAAAGTTGAGAGAAATTAGGAAGAAAGACAGGCCAAAGGAAAAACATCTTTCATTCAGACAGCGTGTCTTCGGATCACAAACGGACTTTGATGTTCGTGCATTTTTCACGGTACTAGTGCGACGGTGCCTCAGCTCCACTCTGGGTGGAGCTGTTCGCGCCCTCCTCATCCTCCCTACATTCCTGACTCATTCCTGAGGGGAGAAATCCTTCCTACGGGGTCATCTCGAGCTGCACAGATTTCACCTAAACATCCCAGGGAAGAGGGCGGCCAATGTCCTCAGCGACCGCAGCAGAGCTTTCTGAGTACCCACAGAACACACGAGGTCCACGTCTCTGTTCCTCTTTTGTTTCTCTCAAAGTCATTTCCCTCTTGCGAGAACAAAGTCTTTGTAGCCTGAGATGCCAGGAGAAAACTGGTCGGACTGCTTGTGAACTGGATAAAGTGATCCCCCACTTCCTCTGGATGAAATCCTGAGGTGAAAGTGGAAAACACAGCCTCGGGGAGCCAGGCCTCCTCCCCAGTGAGGGGGCCGCCTGCCGCAAGGGCCTGAGGTCGGGCGCGGCGGCCAAGGCGCGCCCCGTGCCCTCCCTGATGTCCTCCACGGCCAGGCCCTCCCAGAGCGCAGTCAGCGTCAGTCCTTCTGCTTGTGCGCATCAAACACGGCCTCTTCCGCGACGATCCGGCCCACGCACCGCTCCCCAGTCAGGGGCATCGTGCATTCCCCCCAGATTTGGGGGTCGTCGGCCTTGGGGCAGTGCTCCATGGTGACCACTCCTCTGGTCCTGACACTGGACACCAGATCCATCGCACCGCCGTTCCCTTCACGTTCTTTCCGGGGACCATCCAGGCCGCCAGGTCACCGTACTTGGAAACCTGCATGGCTCCTAGCGTGGTCAGGTGGAGGTGTCCCCCTCGGATCACGGCACATGAGTCATCGCCGGAGAGAAAAGAGCCCCCGGGAAGAACGGTGACTGTTTGCTTGCCCGCATTGATGAGGTCTGCATCTGCCGCCTCTTTCGATGGAAAAGGACCCGCGCCCAGGATTCCATTTTCACTGTGAAGCTGAACAGTTAAGGTGGGGCTGGTGCAGTTGCCGGCCAGGAGAGGGATCCCTAAGCCCAAGTTGGCGTCATGCTGTCCTCAGATTCGAGAGCCGCCCGTTTGATGATTCGTGTCCTTTCATCATCCGAAGTCCCAGCTTTTCCATCTTCATCTCCCCGATTGTTAAGTGCTCAATTCCTTTCTCATACTTTCCTCTCTGTATCACGCGATCTACATAAATGTGAGGAACATGAATGTCTTCTGGGGCAAACGACCCCACGTCCACAGCTTCCTCAACCTCCACCACGGAGGTTTCCGCAGCTTTGCACATGAGCAGGTTGAAGCTCCTGGCCCTCCTGCTGAAGGTGACGTTTCCCACACGGCCGGCCTTCCACCCTTCCACCAAAGCGAAGTCCGCCCTGATGGCGCGCTCCAGGAGGTAGTGTTGCCCGCGAAACTCCCTCACCTCTCTGGGCTGACTCATCACGGCGATGTGGCCGTTGTCGTGGTACCTGATGGGGACGCCTCCTTCCTGGACCAGGGTCCCATAGGCCGTGGGCGTGTAGGAGGCGGGCACCCTGGCCCCACCGGCGCGCATGCACTCGGCCAGGGTGTCCTGGGGCGTCATCTCGAGCTCCAGCTCTCCGGCCAGGAACGGGTGCTTACAGGGCGCATTCTCGCCCACGTAGGAGCAGACAATGCGAGTGACTTGCTTGGTCCCCAGTAACAGGCCCAGCCCGAAGTAGTCCACGCCCACGTTGCTGCTGACCATGGTCAAGTCCCTCACGCGCGTCTTGAGCAGTGCTCCTATCCGGTTCTCGGGAATCCCGCAGACCCTGAAGCCCCCGACCATGATTTCCGCTCCATCAGAGATGTCCTTCACGGCCTCCACGGGGTCTGTGTAGAATCTGGCGCGGGCTCGAGTGCTGGTGAGGAAGCCGCAGCCGCTGACCCTCGGCTCCTGTGGATACAGGCGGGGATGCAGCATCCGAGCGATGCCGCCAGGAGCAGCAGAGAGGCCGAAGTCGGCTGATGCTCTAGGCCCCTCGGGTCCCGCATAACTGAGCAAGGAGGGCGCCTGGGCAGTGATGCGCCAGCCCCCTAGTGCCCCCAGGACACTCGGCCTCGTCTCCGACTCGAGGGACATCCGAGGCATTGAGCCTCCCAGCTTGGGAACTGCAGACAGTGGGGGACTTGGTCCAGGACTGTCCACCCTGACGGGGGCGGGGGGGGGGGCAGTTACACCCACACCTCCCAGCCCGGTTGGGAAGCCCAGAGGCCCCACGGGGCGCCACTCAGGGGAAGACTCAGTCTAAGGTCCCCTTCGGACTCAGTCGCTGAGCTCCTTCTCCAGGAGGCCTGCTGCAGTTTCAAGACTGTAGATCCATTTTCTGTCAGTGTCTCCAGCAGGCACTGCTCTGGAATGACATTGGTACGGACCTCTGCCAGGGCTATCAGTGATATCAGGGCCCCGAGAAAACTCTTCATTTCCTACCTCAAACCTGCCCCTCCTCTATTTTTCCCCAACTCAGGCAAAGAAAAACTATTTATTGGGAAAAAAAAAAAAGTCTCTCCTGACTGGTGTGGCTCTGTTGGGCAGTGGTTCTATTTCCCATTCGGGCACATGCCTGGGCTGTGGCCTTGGTCGGGTCCAGGCTCGTGGGAGAGGCAGCTGATCCCTGTTCCTCTCTCACATCTATGTTTCGCTCCCTTTCTTCCCCTTTCTCTAAAAATAAGTAAATAAAATATTTTTTAAAAATCCAATGGCACACAGAGTAGGGCTGGGGGACTCAGTGAAAAGGGTGAAGGGATTAAGGAGTATAAATTGGTAGTTACAAAATAGTCATCGGCCCTGATGGGATGGCTCGACTGGTCAGGGTGCGATTCCTAAATGCCAAGGTTGCAGCTTCTATGCCAGATTAGGGCACATGCGAAAGTCAGTGAATGCATAAGTGAGTGAAATAATGGGTCGATGTTTCACTCTTTAAAAATAATCAATAAATAAAATTTAATAAATAGTCAAGAGAATGTAAAGTACAGCATAGGGAATATAGTCAGTAATATTGCATTGTGTTGTCCAAAAAGTCTGTATGGTTTTTTTCTTGTAAAATAAAAGACACATTTTCCTTTTCACCAATAAGTTTATTGATTTGGATATTTTGAGTATGTTGGCAATCTCCCACGTGATTATAATGTTGATTTTTCTCAATTAATGTCTCAACTTGATCGCCATCAACTTCAACTGGTCCACCCGACCGTGAAGCATCGTCCAGCGAGAAAGCTCCAGCACACAACTCCGCAAAACACTCTTGACACGTTTGATCAGTCACAGCACCTTCTCCACACATTGCACAAATCTTTTTTTTTTTTTTTTTGCATTTCAGTTATGTTTTTACCTTTCTTGATGTAATAACGCATAATATGCTGATAAGGTCCTTATTTTCTTCCATCTTCAATATCTTCAATCTTCAGTCTTCGATGGCTTCACAAAAATTCACCAATTTTGATAAATTTTTTTAATGCATGCTGATATGACAGCTGTCACAATACAATCTAACAAGTTTGTTTCAAATGAAGTTAAAGACAGCTAAGTGATACTAGAGCCATCTTGCAGAAAAAGACAAACAAACTTTTTGGCCAACCCAATAATAACTGTGTATGGTGTCAGGTGGTGCTGGAAATAGTAGAAGGATCACTTCATAAAGTATATGCGTCTGACCACCATGCCGTACACCTGACACTTAATCAAAATAACACTGAATGTAAACTGTAATTTAAAAAAAAATCCCCTGGCTCCGTCCACTTTATCCGTGGACTTTATCCGTCCACTTTATTCTCTACCCGCCTTTCTCCATTCCTGCTGCTACCAACCCCCTCCCAGCTCTCGCTGAGGCACCGTGGCTCCCGGGGCCTCTCTGGCATCACTTGACTCTTGTCCCCACAGCTTACACAGCCCACTGAAGTCAGGGGCTGTTTATTTTATGCAAACGGTAAAGGAAGTGTTTACTTTACAGCGGTTGAGATCTATGGAAAAATTGCAAAGATAGCATAGAGAATTCCCCTACACCCAGACCCAGTGTTCCCTGGGAAATGTTAACACTTCAATTACTATAGTGTGTTTGTCACAACTAACGGACCAACATCAATGTCTTCTTATTAACTAAACAGCACCATGTATTCCGCTCTCATTAGCTTTCCCCAATGCCCCTTTTCTCTCCCAGGACGCCATCCTCAGGCACCTCTGGGCTGTGACAATTTCTCGGGCTTCCCTTGTTTCTGATGACCTCGACAGCTTTGAGGAGCACTTGTCAGGCATTCTGTGGGCTGTCCTTCAATCTGGGCCTGTCCGGTGTTTTTCTCATGGTCACACTGGGGTTATGGGTTTTGGGAGAAGACCAAGGAGAAGAGTCCTTCTCATCCCCTCATATCCCGGGTACCCAGGAGCGACAGGACTTATTCATGGGAGCCTTGGTCACCTGGCTGAGGTGGTGCTGGTCAGCTCTTCCACTCTGAAGTTCCCTCCCCTCCCGCTACAGCCTGTCCTCTGGGAAGACAGTTACTAAGGGTAGGCCACACTGAAGGGATGGGAGCGATTCCATGCCTCCTGGAGGGATCGTCTATGAAGAGCTGATCAGATCCTGCCATTCCCCGCCGCTATTAAATCCTAAAAGTTCCCTAAAAACTCCAACCCCTTACCCTGGTTTCCTCTAACTCAGAACGCGCCCTGCCCGCCTCTCTCAACCTCCTCTCCTTCCGACCTCTCCCTGACCAGCTCCGCCCCCGCCACGGCTGTAGTCACCCTCGCCAATCTGGGGCGCGCCTTTGGGCTTCCTACCCCCCCACTGCCCAGGATACAGGAGGCTCTGCCCCCAAACACCTGGTGAATGAAAGATTGTGTGAATCCCCCTACAGACGAGAAAACGAAGGCTTGGAGGGAAAGTAACCGGCCAGGGTTCCAGCTGGGAGGCTGCAGAGCTGGGATCCAGCCCAGGCCCCTCGGATCAGAGCCCCCAGGAGGAGGTTCACCGCCTGAGGCTTACCGTCCTCTGTTTCCACATAGAGGCGGAGTCCCAGGTCCTTGTTACGGTTCAACAACCAGCGGTCACTGGCTGCTGTCACGTCCAACACCAGCCAGCCTTCGTCCTCAGCTCGGAGCGTCTGAAGATCCAAAAAGAACAAGTCAGACTCCCTGTGGATACGAAAGAACAATTAACCGAAGCCGGCACAGCTGCCTTCGTGTTTCCAGTGCCCACCTGGGGGGCACTCGTGGGGCACCGACCCTCCTGGCTCTGAGCTGGGCGCCTTATGTCACGGCATCTACCGTAGGAAAGTGCTACTGCCCCTGTGGACAATGGGGAAACTGAGGCTTGGGAGCTCAGTGACCCACACAAGGTCCCACAGCCAGGGTGGCAGGGAGGCGACTTGGAGCCAGGGTGCCAGGGCCTTGGGCCGAGCATCCTCCATCAGAAGGCTGTGCTCCCAGGAAGCTCCCCGTCTGTCCTCTGGGAAATGCCCCCCCAAGGCTGGGCCAGACACACCGACAGAGGCTTGACCGGGAGGCTGGGCGTGGGGCAGGCACCTGTTGGCTCGCTCCCTGACCACCTCGAACATGCTGACGTGGAGGGTCCTGTTGAGCGGGTGAGTGCTGGGCAGCTTGTAAATGCGGAACTCGGCAGCTGTGACCGTCTCCCCCGCCGGGATCTGGGTCAGGTCAAAGCGGAACTCCTTCCAGTGGGGCTCCTGCTGGCCCAGGGCGCGGTCGAGCTCCACTGCAAGACACAGCAAGGCTGGTGTTCACTCCTGGTCTTGGGCTCGGGCCCCAGGGGGGCAGGGCCTGGTGGGAGCCAGGGGCCGGGCTGCCTGGGGAGAGGCGTTTCCTGCTCGGGGAACAGGCCTGAGCCCATCGCGCTGACAGGCCCCGGGGCCCTGCGGCGAGGTGCCCAGCACAGCACGGGACACACAGTCGGGGCCAACGAGGGCAGCTTTCATTTCTGGCCCCCAAGCCTCAAAGCCAGCAGGTCCCAGCTCAGCCCCTGCTGGCTCTGGGACCCAGAGATGAGACAGAGAGGACAGGTCCCGCCTCTGGGGAGCTGGACTTCAGACCCAAGGCAGCATAGGCCACGTGGTGGGCACGGGTATGAGCGACTGCATTTCAGAGTCTACTGATGTGTGTGGATGGGACAAGGGGGACAGTGAGTGCTCACAGCTGACACTGGGCCTTGAGGGTGACAGTGAACTGGCCAGGAGGTCATGGGAAAAGGATGCTGTAGAGGAAGGGACCAGAGTGAGCAAAGGCCTAGAGCTGAGGGACTAACGGCACAGGCAGGAAAACAGCAGCCATAAAACACAGCAAAGGGCAAAAGGATGGCAGGTACTTTGGGAACAAGGTGAAGGACGAGGGAGAGCTGGGGGGAGAGATGGAAAGGAACAAGGAGAAGCAAAGTGGGAGTGACAGCCGCTGGAGGGGCCCTGTCAAGGGCTGGGGAAGTTCCATGGTATGGTGCCATCCGAGCAGGCTTCCTGGAAGCGGTGGCATCTGAACTGGCCTTGAAGGACAGATGGAATCTTGGCAGGTGGAGAGGTGGCAGGGAGGGCATTCTAGGCGGAGGAGACATCGAATGCACAGACTGAGTGGGCCAGGGCCACCCACACATCAGCAGGGTTGGGTATGGGGCGTGAGTCTGGCTCTGGCCTGACTGCGGAGGGCTGGAGTCCTAGCCTAGGAGCACGGGCTGTGCCTCTGGCCACTGGGGGCCAGTGTTTCGGGGGGCAGAGGAGCAGGAGACTGGCGTGGAGTGAAAGCTGCGTGTGGAGGTGGGGGCGAAACACAGGCTGGAGGGGGACCCGAGGTGGGTGAAGAATAGATCCCCAGCTGCCAGAAATGCCCAGGACAGTATATTTAGGGGTGTCTCACTTTAGCCTTCTGTCATTTTCTTTTTTAAAAAAGATTTTATTTATTTATTTTTAGAGAGGGGGGGGAAGGGAGAGAGAAAAAGAGGGAAACATCAATGTGTGAAAAAAACATTGATCAGTTGCTTCTCGCACGCCCCCAACTGGGGACCGGCCCACAATCCAGGCATGTGCCCTGAATAGGAATCAAACTGACAACCTTTTGGTTTGCAGGCTTGCTCTCAATCTGCTGAGCCACAGCAGCCAGAGCAAGTCTTCCCTCACTTTCAAACACAAAAAATCTGTGTTTCCAGAAAGCAGAGGTGGGAGCCGCCCAGCACCTTTCCTAAAACTCAACGCTGAGATTTTAATTATATGCCTGTGAGTCTTTTTAAAAATTCTCTCTGGCTCCTGGGCTCAGTGACCACAAGTCACCAGGCGGGTGGTGGAGGTGGATGTGGGGAGCACTTCCTGTCTTCGTGGTGGGAACCTGGTCTAGTGATGGACGGGGCAAACAGCTGTGCTGTGTGGGGCCAGTGGACACACATTATTAGGCAGGAGTAGATGAGTGTTTCATCCCCAGGCTGGGGAGAAGAGGAAATAAAATGTGCATCATGCCCTGGCTGGTGTGGCTCAGTGGATTTGAGTACCAGGCCTAAGAAATGAAAGATCAATGGTTCGATTCCCAGCTAGGGCACATGCCTGGGTTGCAGGCCAGGTACCTTGGTTGGGGGTGTGCCAGAGGCAGCCAATCTATGTTTCTCTTGCACATCGATATTTCTCTCTCTGTCTCCCTTCCTTCCCCTCTCTCTAAAAAATAAATAAAAACTTTTAAAATGTTAGGGTGCTGGACACGCAGCAAATGCCGACTGGGAGCCAGGCTGTGTCGGACACGCAGGGCAGTACGGGTCCTCCCGCACGGGCAGCGAGCATGGAGGGCAGGGTTCTGGACAGACACACTCACGCGCACACACAACTTTGGTGACAATTCCTGTTCATTCAGGGACCGCACAGACCGCCTCCATTACACAGCAGCGTAAGATCCCGCATCCACAGGATGAAATAGGTCCAGGCTGTTGGCTGTCACAGGGTGTGGCACAGAGCGCAGGAACGTCATTCCTTCACACCCTCATCAGACCCTGTCAGAGCGTCGTTCTGCGCATCTATCCCCAGGCGCAGCGGGAACTGACGGGTGGGCCACTGGGAAGCTCTCAGGCCTGCGCCGATTTTCATGTTGGATCCGGGGACTGAGGGAACAGCCCACAGACCTGCCAGTTCCACGCAGGCACCAGCCACGCGGCCTCCCTCTGCTGGGTCAAGAGAGCCTTGTCCACCTGAACGGACTCCAGTTCCAGACTTCTGTTCTCTGTGTTTTGATAAACCACCCAGTATCTCCAGCACAGGAAACTGCCCACCCTGGCTGTTCCAGGCAAGCTCCGGAAGGTGGGATATTTTTTAGAAAATAATGCTTTTAATCAGAAACTGATAAAACTTTCAGTAACTGGCCAAACCCTCCCTCTCTTTGCTGGAACTCAGTGGATGTACAACTTTTCAGAGGTTGCTCCTTTGGGTTAGAGGGGAGGGTATTTTTTTTTCAAAAGGAGAGTGAGGAACAGCATCTGTAGGGACCTGGAGTTTCCCCTGCGGAGCTCTGGGCGGGCCGCCCGGCTGTGGGCCACTAGATCCTCACGGAGAAGGGCAGCTGCCTGGCCTGCAGCTGGGGTTCTGGTCCCGGCCTGGCCCAGTGCTTTCCCTGTGGGGGCTCAGTCTCCTCCTCTGTGAAGTGGGGGCACTAGGAGCCTTTCCATACAGGGCTGTGAAAGGGCAGACATTATGAGATAGGAGCGGTGGCTGTTGGGAGTCAGGGTGGCTGCTGACCTCTGACTTGTGACCTTAATCGATGTATCAAAATGATGACCCCCCTGCCAGCACCATTAGGAGTTACATGTGTGGAACTGAAGAGCCACAGGGGGCGGTGTGGGGAAAGGAAATGAGTTGATTTCTTTTTCCAAATAAAAGTATAAAATAAAATGTTAGAGAATATCGAACGTATCATTTCGGCTGAAAGGCACTTGGATGGCTTCAGGGTGCCTCCTTTGTCAAGGCACCCGATCCTCTGGGCCTCAGGATGCACGTCTGCAGAATGACCACTGGGACCAGTCAAATGAAATTGTAAAAAGCCATGTTTGCTCTTGTAGCAGGTACTTGGTTATGATCCAGCAAATGCTTCTAACATCATTCATGTTAGAGGCGCTTCCTTTTCAGCACCTCTTCATGCCCAGCCTCCGCCTTCCCCACAGCCCGGCTCTGGAATCTCCCAAAGATGCCCAGGCTCAGAGAGGCAGCCCCTCAGCAACGCCGGGGGCCATCTGAGTTCTGGCTCAGGCACGAAGCAGAAACTGACCCTTCCTTCATGAAAGTGCTGAAGATTCCAAAGTATTAAGCTCTAAGGACGTAGATCACCACATACGCACTCCTCGCGTGTTTCTTCCAGCTGGAGAGGGAACAGGGAGTTCACACACCTGTGTGGGCTCCTTCCACCGCAGTGGCCCCCTCATCTGATGTTGAAATAACAGTGTGAAAACCAGGTTGGACTTGGCCTGTTGCTGCTCCCCATCCTGCTGCTATTGTTGGATGGTCCTCAGACGGAATTTCTGGGAAAAGCCAAGGGCTGTACAATGTGATTTCTCAGGTTTTCCCAGTGAAATTTTGTTTCCGGTTGTGGGGTTGGGAAGTTCATTCCCGGGTCCCCTGGCAGGTTCAGAGTGGCTGAGTGGGGTGAGGGGGGGTCCCTGCCTGGCATATGCTCTGGATCCTGGCCCCCCGAGACATGTCCTGCCAGGAGTCCTCTCTCCAAGGTGGCGCTGGTGGATGTGGGGACCACTGGTGTTGGAGCAAGGTTTCTAGGTAGTAAGTTATTTCCCCCGTCTACAAACCCTGGGGCAGGGATTGCTAATGGGGGGGGGGGGTCACGTCATTTCCCCTTTGGGCACGTGAGAGATGACTTCTGACTATGATGCCTTCTCCTGCTCTGGAGGCTTTTCCCTGGTCACATCCAAGACTATTAATTAATTCACTTATTTGACACGTGGAGAGAGTAGTGCCTATTGAATGCAAGCCACTGTTTAGGCACTGAGGCAACTGCAGACCATGAGACAGACCAGCCTGCTGCGAGGGAGGTTACAAAGGGTGGGGAAGTCAGGAAGCAAACAAGAAGCAAACAAATAAGATACTTGTGTGCGATGAGCTATGAGGGTTATCTAGAGAGAGGCGGTGCTAGGGATAATGCAGGGAGCGGGGCCTGTGTGAGTCCTTTTATGTTGAAATAATTTTAGATTATTTACATTTAGAGAAAAGTTGTTGGAAGAATAATTACGTAGACTTCCTATATACTCTTTGCCCAGCTTCTCCTGAGGATAACAACTCATATAAGCAAACCATAGTATAATTCTCGAAACCAGGAAATTGATATTGGTACAATACCATTAAGTAAATATTGACTTTTCTTGAATTTTGCCAATGTTTCCACTGATGTTCTCTTTTTGTTCCAGGATCCAATCTAGGATCCCACATGTATTTTGTTGTTGAGTGTCCTTGGTCTGCTCTAATCTGTTATAATTGCTAAGTTTTTCCTTGTTTTTTCATGTCCTTGACACTTTGGGGGAGCACTGGTCATTGATTTTGTAGCATGTTAGATAAGATTGAAATTATGGATTTTGAAGAGGAATACCACGAAAGTGATGACCCCTTTTAGGCACATCAAATTGTAGGACAAAACAATTAGTATATTAATGTTGTTAGGACTGGGTTATTCAGTGAAAAAGAAAATGGAAACATAACATTGAAAATTGAGGTAAAAGCCTAAAATCCTAAATTTGAATTTGAAAAATTAGTTTGAAGTCACAATTTTTTTTTCCCCTCTTAGAAAATACAGCCCTGGCTGGCATGGCTCAGTGGATTAAGCACCAGGCTCTGAACCCAAACGTCTCCGGTTCCATTGTTGTTGGTTCGATTCCCAGTCAGGGCGCATGGCTGGGTTGCGGGTCAGGCACCCAACTCGGGGCATGCAAGAGGCAACCGATTGATACATTTCTTGTGCATTGATGTTCTCCCTTTCCCCCTCTCTAAAAATCAATAAATAAAATAAAAAAATTAAGTGGCCTTGCCTTTACCTCCTCACCTTCACTTCCAAAAATGTCTCCAGATAGTGCCAAATGTCTCTTAGGAGGCTGAGAACCACTGTCTTTGGTTCCTGCTAGGAATCAATTCCTCTGGAGGGAGAAAGGGACCAGGCAGAGGGAACAACAAATGCAAAGGCCTTGCATGTTCCAGAAACATCCAGGAGGCCAGTGGGGCTAGAATCTAGTGGTCCAGAGATGAGGAGTCCGAGGTGAGGCTAGAGTGACTGGCAAGAACTCAGCATAGCGATTCAAGGAAGCTATCTGATTCAGGAAGGATGTGATGAAGTTCAAGTACTGATGATGCTGTGACATTCGCGGACACTGTGGGGTGGGTTGCAAAGCCCCTGGAGTTTCCTGTGGCCAGTGGAGACTTTCGGTCAGCTCCATGGACGCCAGGGCTGGTGGGACATGGACACAGGGTTGGGGACAGGCAATGCCACTGCTGTTTCCACAGGTACCTTGTTTTATACAAAGCTTTACTTGGGGAAACACTCAAAGAGTTAACTTTCTCAACCCCTTTCCTTGGCTCCAGGAAAATAAAGAATCACAGGACCTTCTCCTCCAGGCCGATTAAACAGCCTCCCGCCCCATGTCTGCGGGAAGGGCCCCTGCGGGCCGGGGGCGGCCTCTGAGGCCCTGCACCCGCCACTCACAGGCGGCACCTCCAGAGGCCACTCCCTGTGTCCACCAGCCCGACACCCGCAAAGCCTTTGGCTATTTTTGTGCCCTGGACAAAATTTAGAGTCACCCAGATGACCCGAGTTTATCTTGTTTCTGTCCAAAAAGTAAGACTGCAGAAGCACCCCTCTTCCTCCAGCCCAGAGCGGCGGTGAAGAGAACGGAATCTTCTGACCGGTCCGTCTGTCCTTCCTGCCCTCCAACCCTTCCCCAGCCCCGCAGGGCCCGGGAGGGGCCTAAGCTGGGCTCTGCGTTCCAGGACCCCCTGAGCTGGCCCGGCCCATCCACTCGTCCTCCCCGGCCTCCCGGCTGCCAACACCCTCCCCTGAGTCCCTCTGGAAGCCGCTCTCTCCTGGGTGGCCCCCTGCCATGTCTGAAGGCTGCTTTCCTCTCAGTCCAGCTGCGAAAGCCCCTCGTCCGCCTCGGACCCCACACAGATCAGCCTGCTGGTCTCCCCTCTCCCCCTTCCAAGGGCCTTGTCCCTGGTTCATCTGCCCCCATGGATGGTGAGCAATTCGAGGGCAGGGACCAAACAATGGGAGGCGGGCGCAGGAGGCTCCGTTCCCGTCTTCCCAGGGGCTGCTGGCCCCCAGGACGGCGGCTCAGCGTCAGCACCGCCGGCCCTCGCGGCCGGTCTGGGAGCGGCTCCCAGGTCACAGCGTGTGCCTCCACCCTCCATCGGAGCCCACTCATGTTTCTCGCTTTCCTGTGGGACTCGCCGGCCCTGAGGTGGAGGGCAGGCTCCCCCAGGGCCCCGCAGGCGGACGGGCTGGGCCTGTCGGGCTGGTCCTGCTGGGAACGGAGGCCAAGGGACCGCTTCAGACCTGAAACAAGACCCGGGTCCTCACGCGGGAGCCGCAGAATTGACCACCCCTGGGCTCGGCACCCTGAGTGGCTTCCTCCCACCAGAAATCTCAGCGCTGCCGAGAGCAGGCCCAGGGTTTCATTGCTGAGGTATTTTTAGTCAGTTCTCATTACTGACTTTTTTCGGAGCTCTTTCCATAAATGGCTCTGCACTCATAATTACCGGCCCTGGCCTCAGACGGCTTCAGACCCCAAATTAAAAGGGAACACCCGCACACTCCGCCACATCAAGGCCGCCAAGGCCAAAAATAGATCCAAGGAGATGTGACCAAGGAGGATGCGATTCCTCCAGTAAAAACCCGGGAGAGAACTGAACTGTGGGCGTTTTCCAGAAGGATACGGTCTCGGTGACACATCCCTCTCTCTCGTGGGGAATGTGTCCCCGTGGGGAGGTGGGCCGTGTGTGCCTCCGCTCTGGGCCTCACCCGGGCGGAGCCCCCATCAGAAGGCAGGCGGTGGGCACATTCTTTGGTCAGAGCTGGAAAGGCCTTCAGGGCGACCCTCCCTAGATGGGTCCAGAAGAGGCAGAGACCGGCCTGGGGTCGCACGGCAGGTTAGGGGTCCTTCGTGTGGACTTTCAGACTTGGAACAGATACAGCACGAGTGGCCCTAGAGTTCCCCTGGGGGGAAACACTGGGACGGGGTCACCTGTCTTCAAGGTCCTTCTGTCAGCAGGCGCCCTGAGAATGACTGCCGAAGCCGCCTTCCCCCAGGCAGGACCCCGCAGGGACTCGGGATCCAGGGGAGGACCCAGGGACATGCTGCACTCACTGCCCCCCTCCAAAAGGACAGAGAGGGTGGGCCCCGCGGAGCCGGCCAGCCAGACTCCTTCACCTGGCCCTGGCCCTGCCCCCCACTGAATTCCTCTCTCCTTCAGCTTTGCCCGCAGGCCCTGAGCGCCTGAGTCACAGACACTAGGGTACACGGCAGGGGAGGAGCACAACGAGTCAGATGTGGTCCCTGTTCCCAGCTGGCTCATGGATCCCTGGGGAGAAGGACAAAGAGGGTGACATATCCCTGAATCTACAGGCAGAATGCGACTAACACACACCGTGACGCATGGGGGCTCCAGCGACGGAAGGAGCTTATCTCTTTGGGAGGAGTAGGGGGTGGGACAAGACAGAGTTACGGAAAGCCCTGCTAACCTCTTTTAAAAACAGAAATGGAGGTGAGGATCATCTCTGCAGAGGGTATAACATGAGCAAAGGCACTGAAGTGGGATGTAATGTATCCATCAGCTCCCATTTATGAAGTTCCCACTGTGTGGTGCACAGCCAGCTGGGCTCAACGCACATTTCGCTTAGTCCTACGCAATCCTGGAAGGTAGGCCTCATGCACCTTAAAGGTGTCTTAAAAGTGAGGAAATGAGAGTCAGAGACTTTAGACGGAACCTGTGCCATGTCTCATAGCTCCTAAATGGCAAAGTCGGGATGAACATCCAGGTTTAATATAACCACAGAGGGAAGAGTACAAAGATGCTCAGGGCAGTTTTAGTCATAAGTCTAAACTAGAAACATGCCCAATGTCCATTAGTAAGAATGGATAAATGTGATGTAGTCATGCAATGCAATACAACTCATTTATTAAAAAAAAGGACTATAGATACAACATTTCAGATTAATCTCAAAAATATTAGGTTGAGTGAAAAACCAGACACAAGGGTATGTGCTGTATGATTCCGTCCACACGAAGTTCAAAGAACAGGCCAAATGAAAGTGCGGTGACAGGAACCAGAAGTGGCTGCCACCTGCGGTGCCTGGCTGTTAGGACTCCCAGGGCCACTCATGCTATATGTTCCTGGGAGGTCGGAATTTTGTATAATGGATACGCGTTAGTTCTGTAAACCTCCAAAACAATAGATATTTTAAAAACAGGATTCTCGGTTTACAGCACACATTCAGCACAGCCCGATTCAGCAGCACTCGCTGGACCCGATGACGGGCCAGCCTCCGGGGCGCGGAGAGGCAGCTCCCACGTAGGAGCAGAGCAGAGGAAGTGCGGGCAGGGAGCCCACCTGCTGTGTGGCCTTGGCAAAATCCCCTACCTTCTCTGAGCCTTGTTCTTCTCTTTAAAACAAAGATGTGATAGTGATTACGAGATGGAAATGAAGAAACAGATGCGGAGGTCTGGGCATGGGGTCGTCCCTGGGTGGCATCTCACACGGTCCCTGAGCAGCCCCGCAGGGTGGGTACTGTGAGAGTCTCCTTTTTATAGAAGAGGAAACTGAGGCCCCAAGAGGCGGGCCGGAAAGTCCAGATCACACTAAGAGTAATGGCGGAGTCAAGGTGCAGATCCTAAGTCCCAGGTCAGAGCCCCCACCCCAGTCCTGTCTGCTGTCCCACTGTCCATCCTGTCCTGCTGTCCAGATAGGTGGTATCACTGTCTAGAGTTGACAATCACCTTTATGTCTCCTGTGATTGTTTGCCTCTCCCACTACAACGTCAGCTCCCTGAAGACAGGGATTTTGTTTGGTTTGCTGTCATATCCCAGTAACTAGATCTATGCCTGGCACAGAGCAGGTACCATGTGAGTATTTATTGAGTGAATTGGTAAAAAAAAATAAAAAGTGAAAGGATTCCCTAGAGAAGAACCAAAGAAAGTGGCCCCGAGGCTCGTGGAGGTAAAGAATCAGCCCTTCAAGGTCACAGAGCTGAGCAGGACCCAGGTCAGATCCCTCATTCCCACTGAACCCCGCCTCTTCCAAATCCAACAGCCTTAGTTTGTCAATATCCCTGTCCTCAGTCGCCCAAGACCCTGGAATAAATTAGCCTGGTGCAGGGAAGGATCAGGATAGAAGTGAAGGTGGTTCATTCATTTCTGGCTGCATTTCTGCCGGAAGTGCTATTCGTGCCTCCGTTTCTCAGTTTAGATTCTGAGCATCTGTTGTTGTGCTGACACGAGGCGGAGGATCCTGGAGGAGGAAGTGGAGTTGGTCCTTTCTACCTGTTCGCTCCCCTAGGAGGGGCTGGCCTGGCCTGAGGGGCCTGAGGTGCAGCCAGTCACGTCTGTGCGGGGCCCAGGGGCAGGCATGGTACTGTAAGAATGCACCTCTGACAGAGAGCCACAGGGTCAGAGCTGGGAAGCTCCTCATTTTTCTAACATTTTCACTGTAGACCGGACAGGAAACCAGAGGCCCAGGGCAGGGAAAGGACAGGACTCAGGACATGAAGGAATCGATGACAGCTCCAACAGGACAAGACCCTGGTGTTGTCTCCTGCCTTCTCCCTGAGCACAGGCAGCATGTCTGCTCCATGTCAGCGTCGACTTGCATTACTGTGCTCTGGCCATGGGGAGGCAAGACTCCACAAGGCAGAGACTGACAGACAGGCCAGGTAGGAACTCCAGCTCTGACCTCCTAACACAGGCCCCTAACGCCATTTGGACATAAGGCCCGATCCACATACTGGTGGCCTGAGAGAGGTCCATGGCTTCTGGGTCCCATAGGCTGTCACTGAATGCCAGGGATCTGCCAGCACCAGGCTTGGCTTCTTCAGGAGCCAGATGAGGCCAACAGGAGAGGTGGAGTAGGAGGCAGCTGGCGTGGGTGCTGATAGAACAGCAATTCTGCTATTAGACTCTGTGGAGGTCCAGGGGCCTGGGGCCTGGGCCTCCAAATGAGGAAAGAGTCCAGCTAGGTGTCTGATCCCTCGCATCAGCCTAGGTAATTACCAGTTAAAACCACTCTCACTGAGATTTCTACTAGTACAATTAGTAAGTCAGAATAAAGAAAGCTCTTCTTACAGCTGGCTGGGCCCGCCCACAACTGGGCTTCCACTGAACAAGGACCAGCGTGTCGATCCCACGGGCCTTAGATCTTAATGAAACATGCAGAGATGGTGGGGGAAGAAGCTGGGGTTGGAAACCACTGCCTGGATGAGGTCATGTACTTGCTGCGTGGCCCTGGGCTGGCCATTCAACCTCTCTGAGCCCATGAAATGAGGCTGGATGAAATGAGGACTTTACAAAGCTATGGAACTTCAAGTGCTAGTTTTTATTCTAAAAATAGGTGGAGACACCTTTGGTTGGCTTTTAAAATCTGTTTCTGGGTTTTATGTGTATATACGACACATGTGGACATTCCCGTCACATCCATACCAGGGCTGGGCAGCAGCTGGGAGGAACCAGGGTCTGCAGTGACGAGACCCAGGGTCGCCCTAGGGGAGGGGGCTGACTTTCTGCTCCTCCCATGTATCAGTCAATCACACAACAGCTCTGAGGATGCGCTGATCACCAGGAGCCCCATTTTACAAGGAGGGACCTGAGGCTCAGAGAGGGGAGGGACTTGCCTAAGATCGCACAGCAGAGTCAGGAGGAGAACCGGGTCTTCCTGAGCTCAGGGCACTGCTGGATTCGCAGCAGCAGCTCCCGCTAGGGCTGTGCACGCCTTGACCCAGGGGATGCTGGGGGAAGCAGGACATGGGCTGGGCGGTGACTCACTCTAACAGATGGCTCCCTTGGGGGCATTTTCCGGGTGACTCCATCCACAGCTCTTCTTGGTCCTGAGCCCTGGGTCAGCTTGTCCCAAGGACAGAACTCCAGTCTCAATTCCTCATACTCTCTGTCCCTGGTCCCCACCCTGCCCTCTGCCCAGGCAGGCAGCACCCAGGACCCAGCGACCCAAGTCCTGTGCCTGGCATTGGGCTCGCAGCAGAGGCTAACCGCTGCCTCCTGCTGCTCCTCCCCACCTCAGCCCACCATCAGTTCTGGGTTGAGAGGGACAGAGGCCTCTTTGGCTGTCCCCTCCTCCCGCCCTCGCGTAGGCAGCGAATGGCTGCGACCGCACACTACCTGCTGCTGCTCCAACGCCTGGGTTCCTCTGCCTGAACCCTTCTGAAGGCTCCCTCCACCCTGAAAGCCTGCCCTCCTGCCAGCGGAAATGTCCTTGAGAACCAGATGTAGGGCCTACAACCTGGGCCTGTCCTGTCTTGGCCACAGAAAGGCCGAGCTATCCTGGGTGTGACATTGCCTCTCCTAGCCTCACTGTCCTCATCTGGGAGATGCAGGTGAACATCTTGGCAGTTAGTTAGGTTGCTTGGGGAATAAGGAGTGATGCTGTAGCCCCCGCCGGTGGGCTCAGTTGGTTGGGCATCATCCCCCAGACCAAAAGTTTGCAGGGTTTATTCTCTGTCAGGGCACAGGCCTAGGTTGTGTGTTCAGTCCCAGGCGGGACTGCGTGCAAAAGACAACCAATCAATGTATTTCTCTCACATCGAAGTTTATCTCCACACACCTGGACACTCACTGCACGTCCTTGAGAAGCCACCGTGGGGGCGCCCGGACACTCGGCTCGCCGTCCCCACATGCGCATTCTCGCGAAGGTCGCACTGTCACTGAGTCACCGACGCCCATCCCCGGAGCCCGCACTCACCCATGTTGACGAAGCTCATGACCAGGTCCGCGTGGCCCAGGCCCCGCTCTCGGGGGCCGCCGTCCTCGTCGTCGTCGCCGGCCATGGCGTGGTAGAGGTCCAACATGAAGAGCGGCGCGGACGCGGGCAGCCGGGCGGCGGCGGGCGGCGCGCGGGGCCGGGGTCTCCCGGGCAGCCCGAGCACCGCCAGGATCTCGCGCTGCAGGTCGCGGCGCTCGCGCGGACCCAGGCGGCGCTGAGGGCAGCCGGCTGGGGGACGTGGGCCGGGGCCTCCGCCGCTGAGAGCGCACAGCGCCAGGCCCAGGAGCCACAGCGGCCCGGGACGCGCGGCCATGGCGGGAGGGACCGGGCGGGCGCTCACTCGGCGCGCATCCGCTTCGCCACTGGCCCAGAGCCGGGGGATGCCCGACGGAGGGTGGCGGGCCCGACCGGGGGCCGGCGGGACGGGGCGGGAGTTGGCCGCGGCTTCAGCGCCGTCGCTGGAGAACCCCGCGCGCGCGGCACCTGTCGCGGCTCTGGGTCGGGCGGCTTTGGCCGCCAACACCTGGGGCAGAGGCTACTCCAGGGACTGCGCGCCGTCGGCCAATTTCTCTGTCGCCGCTGTGCCGTCCGATCTGGCTACTGCGGAGGCCCGCTTAGTGCAGAAGTTCAGGGAGGTGGGGACCCACGAGATCCTGCTCAGCGAGATCCAAGGTCTCTGCCCACGCCCAGGGCTCTGCCACCTGGGGTCGGGTGCCCAGTCTCCGGCCCTGACCAATGGGGCGCGGCGGCGGGGCCAATGCCGCAGAACCCATCTGCCAGTGCAGAGCTTGGAGTTGTAATTGATGTTTTGGGTGGTAGCGCCCGGGAGATTCAACCTGCTGGTGGGTGGTGGGCGGATCCGAAGGGGGTCCACAGACCAGCAGATAGGGTCGTCCGGGTCGTCCTGGGCTGTCCTCGCAGCCGCTGACCACGCAGTCTGGCGGCTACGGACACTTCAGGGTAGGGTCTGAGTCAGGAGAAAGCTAGAACCTGCGCTCTCCCGGGGCGCGTCCTTGAGCGCCCTTGCCGGCCGGGAATCCCGTCTTGGTCTGGCCAGAGAGTGACCCGGCTGCCCCTCCTTGGTGTGCTGTGTCCCCCCAAGACCCGAAACAAAGCGTCGGTCCGGTCTGGAAGGGCCCCGCGGGTGCCAGCCAGGCCGGAGAGTGGGCGTCTTCCTCTGCCACCAGCATCCGAGCGCGAGTTCCTCGCCACCGCAGCTCCTCGCCGGCCTTCCCTGCTGTACTTTTGGGTGCACTGCTTCGGGCTTCTCCTTCCCAGACACCTGCTCTGTTGCTGCTGCAGAGGCGTCCAGCCCTCCTGGCTCCCGCGTGCTCTCGGCCAGCGCCTCAGGCTGACCTCTCGCTCAACACGCCCACCATCTACCTATGGGTCCGAATCTCCCGGGCGCCAACACCCTCGACGCCAACCGCCAGCCCGTGCTATTGAGGCCAGTGATAATGCAGCCCTGCGCAGGGGGCGCGCACCCAACGCCAGCCCTGCCAAGGAGCTCTGGGACTGTTCCTCAGAGCCTGGGAACCGTTTTTGCACGTTTTAATTGTCAAGGCCCTCAGCGGCTAGCAAGAGGAGGCTCCTCAAATCAGAAACTCCTGTATTGACTAGTGTGGACAAAAAAGAGGCCATATACTAAATCTGACAAGGTCAGGGGAGGCCTGCATGGCAAGCCTTATAAACTCAGAGACTGAAGTAGCCAACAGGATGGTCTGAACATAAAAATTCCTAACTGAAACCTGGTCATGGCATGTAGTCACATCCTATCTAGTCCTGCAGACCCCTTGATTTTTGAGAGAGGGGGGAGGAGAGAGAGACACATTGATTTCTACTTATTTATTCTTATTTACACATTGATTGGTTGTTTCTTGTATGTACTCTGAGTGGGGATGGAACTGCAATCTTGGCCAGGACAATGCTCTAACCAACTGAGCTACCCAGCCATGGCTGACACTGGTCAATCTTTACCTTAAGTGAGTCTGAGTACTGCTGTGCATTGTTTTTTTGTGCAAGATAATATACCTTTGAAATGTCAGAGTAATTTCCTTTTCCAGACCCCTGAGGGCACACCCAGCACACCAGAGCACCAGACTACACAAACCCGCATTGTTATCTTGCTCCCCAAACACCATCTTTAAATGCTGTTAATTATTAGCTATCCTGTGCCTCCCAGTGTACAAGTGTGTCTGTTTTTATCTAATTCCAGAAGTTTCCCCACTTGACTTTCTCCCTCCCCCTTAACCTGCCATCAATGAATTTCATATAACCCTCTTTACGCCCTCTCCTCTGATCCCAATGTATGCAATAAGCTACAAAACTGCCATTCTCCTGACCATTTTTTCTTAATTCATTGAGATTTTCCTGGAAATTGTCATCAGTTTGACTCAAGCTTGTAAAAGTTTGGACATTTCTTACATTGACCCTGGTCCCCTTCTGCACAGCCTGCCCTTCTCGAGGCACTTTCTCACCACATTTATTCATGTATGGTTAGGACGCTGCTCTGGGGGCAGGGGTAACTCTTAGACTGAGCTGGCAAGGCTGGAAGGAATTGGTTGGGACAACAGGAAAGGTCCGTGGGAAGACAGTGGCAGAGAAAATAGCTTGTGTTAAGGTTATGAGATTGGAAGAAGAAAAACAATGGCAAATAACAATTGGTACTTACACATGCCAGGCATGGTCTGTATCATTTCTTTCACGCTTATGCATTTAAAACCCCTCTTTTTATCCAGCCAAGATGGAGGCATAGGTAGATACACTTTGCCTCCTCACACAACCAAAAGAAGGATGACAACAAATTTAAAAACAAAAAATAACCAGAACTGCCAGTAAACCGAACTGTATGGAAATCTGACAACCAAGGAGCTAAAGAAGAAATATTCATCCAGACCAGTAGGAGGTGGGGAGGCGGGCAACTGGGGTGGAGAGGACTCCCAGCAAGGTGGCGGCTGGAGGACAGGGTGGTCTCACATTTGCGTGCAGATAAACCGGAGAAACAGCGGGAGAGTGAGACAGACCACACAATCCAGGGTTTCATTGTGGGAAAAGAAAGTCTCAAAACCTCTGGAGGTAAAAACCTGTGGGGGTTGCGGCAGCAGGAGAAACTCCCAGCCTCACAGGAAAGTCTGTTGAAGAGACCCACAGAGTTCTAGAATGTACACAATCCCATCTACCCAGGAATCGGCACCAGAAGGGCCTAATTTACTTGTGGGCAGCGGGGGAAGTGACTGAAAGCCGGCTGAGAGCTGAGCAAGCGGCACTTCTTGAACCCCTCCCACACAGACAGTGTCACAATTCAGCGCCCTGGCTTGCCCTGCCCTGACAAATACCTAAGGCTCTGCCCCTCTCAAAGTAACAGGCACACTGAGACAAAGAAATATGGCCCAAATGAAAGAACAGATCAAAGCTCCAAAAATAGAACTAAGCGATGAACAACAGCCAACCTATCAGATGCAGAGTTCAAAACACTGGTCATCAGGATGCTCACAGAAATGGCTGAGTATAGTCGCAAAATGGGGGAAAAACCAAAGGCTATGCAAAGTGAAATAAAGGAAAATATGCAGGGAACCAACAGTAAAGGGGTGGAACTGGGACTCAAATCAATGATTGGGAGCAGAAGGAAGAGATAAACATTCAACTCAAACAAAGTGAAGAAACAAGAATTCCAAAAAACGAGGAGAGGCTTAGGAACCACCTCTGGGACGACTTTAAATGATTCAACATCTGAATCATAGGGGTGCCAGAAGGAGAAGAGGAAGAGCAAGAAATTGAACTTATTTGAAAAAATAATGGAGAACTTCCTCAACCTGGAGAAGGAAATAGACTTCCAGGAGATCCAGGAAGCTCAGAGAGTCCCAACGAAGTTGGACCCAAGAAAGCACACACCAAGGCACATCATAATTACATTACCCAAGATTAAAGATAAGGAGAGAATCTTAAAAGCAGCAAGAGAAAAGGAGACAGTTACCTACCAAGGAGTTCCCATAAGACTATCAGCTGATTTCTCAAAAGAAAGCTTGCAGGGAAGAAGGGGCTGGCAAGAAGCATTCAAAGTCATGAAACGCAAGGACCTACATCCAAGATAACCCTATCCAGCAAAGCTATCATTTAGAATGGAAGGGCAGATAAAGTGCTTCCCAGATAAAGTCAAGTTAAAGGAGTTCATCATCACCAAGCCCTTATTATGTATGTTAAAGGGTCTTTTCTTAAAATAAATAAATAAATAAATAAATAAATAAATAAATAAATAACTATGTACAGTAAAACAGGTGGGGGAGGGAGAAGAATGAGGGAAAAAGTACAGGAAATAAGCTGCATAAATAGTAGGTACAAAATAGGCAGGGGGAGGTTAAAAATAGTATAGGAAATGGAGAAGACAAAGAACTTGTATATGCAACCAATGGACATGGACTCAGGGGTGGGGGAATGCTGAGGGGTGGGGCGGTGTTGGGTGGAGGGGAATAAAGGAGAGGAAAAAAATGGGACAACTGTAATAGCATAATCAATAAAGAGTGTATATTGGTTTTTTTTATAATTAAAAAAATAATAAAATCCCTCTTTTTACAGATGAGGAGACCAAAGCACACAAGTTAAGGGATTTCTCCCTATCACACAACAGTGGAGCTGGGCTGGGGCAGGTGTGTAGGCTGGGAAGCCGGGGGGACAAATGGCAAGGCTGAGGGTGAGGCTCGAGGGGTTGGCAAGCTTTGGGCCACAAAGGACCTTGCAGAGAGGCTAGATGAGGGCTCTGGACACCAAGACGGTTATGGTGCCTCAATGTGGATTCAAGATTAACCCTCAAAATAAATGTATGATGTCCAATAAAATCCACCTTTTCTCATGATCAAACTTTTAAATAAAATATCAAATCTTAAATCAAAACAATCATTTGCTGATGCCTTAACCCCATGAACTAGTCTGCCTTTTAACCAACGGGTAAATTTCCAGTTTGTAAACCCAGATAAGAATGCTGCAGATTGGCCATTGAAAGTGCCTAGGGCAAGACCAGAGGGGGCTAAGGACTGGAAGGAGGGCGACTGGAGTCAGGCCTACAGTTAGAGGCAGGTACAGTAACGGGAGAGGGGTGATGGCAATTATCCTCTCTACTGGTGATAGGGTTAAAGGCAGGGAAGTTGTTCAGGAAGCTGAATCTACAGGGCTTGGTGACTGCATGCCTGTAGAGGCAGGGTGCAGAGCCCAGGTGTCCCTGTGTCAGGCTTGGTCGGGGCCTCTGAATCTCCTGCCCTGTTCCCTGTCCTTCTCTCTGCCCCTGGGTAGACTGCAGAGTCCAGTGCTGGGCTGATTCGTTTTTTTTTTTTTTTTTTTTTTAAGTTGATGTGTGTGTGTGTGTGTGTGTGTGTGTGTGTGTGTGTGTGCATGTGTGAGAGAGAGGGAGAGAGAGCGAGAGAGATTGATTTGTTGTTCCACTCCTTTATACATTCATTGGTTAATTCATTTATGTGCCCTGACTGGGGATCAGAACTGGGCTAATTCTTGTAAAAGCAGAAATCATTCCTCTTAAATTTAGTTTGAGTGGAGACAGCTGTGTTCTTTAAACAACGGCCTCACCTTCCTGTAAACAAATAGGCTGCTCCGGGCTGTGCCCTGAATCAGAGATGAAGCCCACCAGCTCCCTGTCCCCAGCAACCCCCACTGTAACAAGTGTGATAGGCGAGCATAGCCTTTCTGAAGGCGGATGAAGACTGTGCTCTGACAGGGGCAGGCAAGCACCTGCAAGGGCGGAGGAAGTTGGGGTGGGCTGAGTGGAATTCTGAATTGGAAGGGAACTAGGTCGAAAAGGCTTTTCGGAGAAAGCGCTATCAAACAAGAGCTTCTCCCTGGCAACTTTGTGACCTTGGTCGTTACTTAGCCTCTATCAGGCTCATCATTTTCTCATCTACAAATGGGGCTCCTGATTGTAGGATTGTGATGGGGATTAACTGAGAATGTATCTAGAGCACTTAAAAACAGTGACTGGCATGCAACAAGCACTCAATAAATGTTAGCTCATTGTCATTCAAGGTCCCAGTAACTCCCATTTATCCTCTACCTGAACACCACACTTACATGACTGGTTTAGCACTTGTCCTAGAACTGTACCTTTTTTTAAAAACTCTTTTTCCGGCATCCTTTCATTTCCTGACATGACTTTGCATATAGGGGATTGCTGAATGCAAATACACTTTCTGAAGGTTTGACCACTAGTTGAGCGTTGTCATGTCTGAGGGGAAACCTGAATGACTTGGTAAGAAAAACAAGTGACCGTGGACCTGACTTTGAAAAAGATGGAGGTCAAGCTGTTTTCAGCATGTTTCTGCGGCCAGGCCTAGAGGTTGAGGCATATTTGGATGAAAACTCTATCCTACACAGGGTTCTGGCATCTTTAAGTTACTCAATTCCATGGAGATCAGAGTATGTACTTCCCTCAGAAGCCATCAGGCTGCAGGTTCCTTTTAATTTGGGTATTTGGCCTCAAATAGCTTTGATGAAATGAACATAGTCCATCTTACCAAATTCTCCTATCACAAGAGGAGTATGACCTACTGGGTAGATACAGGCGCCTGTTTGAACCCCTCAAGTTCTCTACTTATTTCCTAGGCTAATTCCTGTTGTTAGGATTAGTATTTGGCTTTTCTAGTTATAAAGCCAATAAGGGGCTAGAGGAAACAAAACTGCCAAACTTGAATAGATTCAAAGGTTAGATTCACGGCCATGTTTGCCACTTGTTCATTCTGTGATCTCAGGCAAGTCAGTTTCTCATTCCAGTTTCTCCCTACATAAAACAAAGGAGCTAGATTTGATGACTAATTTTGTTTCCACCTCTGAAACTCCTATCATTTAGCCAGAAATTTCAGTGTACTGTGGGAAACCGGCCCCATTTTCTCAAATCCCAGGATCTCTGTGATTTCAAATATAGATGTCTTCTTACATCACACACTGGTATTTGTTTAATTACCTACGTAGGGCAGATTCCCTACAGATGCATGTTAATAGCCTGATTGTTTCTTTGTTGCCTTGTTAAGTAAAATTAATGAGCATAAAATAAACAAGGAAAAAATCTATTAATAAGCTCCATAATTTATCCATCAAGACATTTTGATTTCATTAATGCACTCAAGTACCTAAAACACAATCTTATCCCAGAGTAACATGTTATATATAAGGGAATGGTTGAGGAGGAAAGCAGGAAATACAAAATGTTTGTTACTGCAAGCAATTTTAATACAAAAGTGTCTTGTTTTTAAACAGTTCATTGGTAGAGCTTCAGTTTCTGCCTCAATTAAAACCAATTGAGATAATCACACAGCAACATGGTCGGAGCTGAAGAGGAACAGCAGCTACAAACAGGAGCCCCAGGCAGTCCCTCTTCATGGTCACTTGGTCAGTTGACTTTATTACGCACAAAAAAAGACGGAAGCAAACGGGACTTGTTAACAAGTGTGCTGGTGAACTCCTTTAAAGGACGAGCAGTGTTTTGTTTTATGTCCACATTTCGGAATTCATTCCTCAGTTTGTGGAAAGTTGACTGACCATTTAATATAGCAAAAAATACAGATAAACAAATCTCTAATTCACAGTGCCACTTAGGAATCTCCCTTTGCCAAGGGCCTGGTTCCTGGTGAGCACAAGAGTTATTGGTGGCCGGGCTGGATAGGAAGTTACAAACCAGGACTCTTAAAAAATCCCCACGTTCTGACGTTTTCTGAACAGTTAGTTACATTCACCCCTGAATTCTAGCAGCTATTTGTTCTTTAAACACCCAGTACTGAAACAGTACTCAAAGACAGTATTGCAATGAAGTCCTTTTGCCGTATTATGTGCAAATGTTACCTAGATGAGGTTCCCTCTCTTCAGCTAAAATCACACAACATTAAAAACAATGGAAAAAGCAATTAGAAGTACCCTCCCCTCAGTTCTTGCTAATTGAGGTGTCTGTGATTTACAAAACAAAAACAAAAACAAAAAAAACCCCAAAAAAGTTCCTTAAACACTGCAGGATTCTTATTTTTTAATATAATTTATCTTGCTGAGACAGCAAGTCAAGTTTATAAAGAAGTTGCATTTAGGAATAATCCTAAAAGATAAAGCAGGTTCATAACCCTGCACCACACAGAAACCCTATTTAGAGGCTTTTTTTTTTTTTAAATACATATTCGCATCTTGACCTTTTCATTTGTTTTTTTCAAATATTTCATTTCTGGGCCCCATCCAATACAGGGTTACCAGGAGGCAAATTTTATCTACATAAATATTCACATGAAAATAGTAACTTACAAAAAGAAAAAAAAGTAAGGCAGCTTCATAACACAATTATTCTTTTACACTTTTAACAATATAACTTCTCCCATTCAGAATAAATATACACCCAATATATGGAGCAGGATTCAAAGTGGATAGAGGCCAAGGGGTGCGTATATAGTGTTATCGCTTGGGACCCGGAGTCCTGGGGGAGGCAGTGGTGGTCTTCTTAGACATGGTGGGGATTTTTGAAGGCTTGTTTAGCCCTCTCCTGGAGCTGCCCTGGCCCCCTGCCGCACTGCTTTCTGAAGTGTCTGAACAAGCAGACTGTGTCTCTAAAAGGTCAAAGTCAGAAGCATCACTTCCTCTCCGGCTGCTGGCTCGACTCCCCGCTCGACTCCCGGCCCGGCTCCCAGGGCGACTGGCTGACTTTTTCGGGTCTGGAATTGAAGAATAAAGCAGCAGCCTTAACAGAGATGTTAGGGTTCTGAACCTATATACCAGTGTGTCACATTGGGCAAATCAGAGACTTTCTGGACCCCGTTCTCATCTGCACGGAAGTTACTGAAACCATTTCTGGCTCTGTGATGCTACTGAAGAAGCCTGCGTCCTGAGGATCAGAAACATGGGGTGCTGGAAAAAAAACAGTTGCAAAGTGCCTGTCCCAACACTGTAAGGGCTTTTGAGAAGGTACTGCTTTGGGGGGCCCTTTCTTCCTTTTACATTCTCTTAAATACGGTTTTGGCTGTGGAAGTGTCGGCTCTCAGAAGGCAAGTCCGAGCCAGCTATAGTGACAGGAGAAAAAAGTCAAGGTCAGCAGGAAGCCGGCAGGTCTGTTGCTCTGGGCATCACATCTAAGTGCTACTACTCTCATGATCTGCTCCTTGGGGAGTAGTGAAACGTTGCTGATGGGCTGCTGTTTTCAAATTCCCTGCCTGGCCACCCCTCCCCCATCCCAATGCATAGATACATACCTGCCCTATTAGTTTTGGCACCTGTGGAAGCTGGGGAAGAACTATTGCTAGTATCACCAGCAAGGGATGTTCGACTAGAATGAAAAGTTGGTGTTGGCCTTTTCAACTTGCTGCCCGATGATGGAATAACCTTAAAAAAAATAAAATGGTTATATTTACTTGGTGAAATCTTTGATAGAAACTGAATTTTAAAACCTAAAAGCTTCCTTATGTCTAACTGATTGAAAAGCAAAAGTTAAAAGTCCAGGAAAACAAAGATTTATTTTGGAAGTATTCTAAGTCATGTATTTTGATGATTTCTAAAGTAAAGTTTTCATGTTCCAACTTAAAATTCAACATGCTTCCAATATCTGTTATCTTGCTGATAAATTTCCACTATAAATGTGGGTTTGGGGGGGGGGAGTCCACAAACTGTAAAAGTGTAATACTTATAAGGAATAGACATAGGTGAATAAGTAAAGGGAAAAAAATCCAAATAATCCCAAGTATCAAAGTTTTGGGGTTAGAAATGTGAAATACTGAGTTCTAGCCTCAAATATGTAATATGGAGAGCTGAATACTACTACATCAATTTCTGTCACTAGGTAGGTGCAGCAACTTCAGTCAGGTTAAGATCTTTCAGTTTTTTCCTCACTGGTAAAATGCAGATAAAATTACTTGACTGTGGATCAAATAAATGACTAGAAGTCTACAGGGTGGGGCTGTGAGATGAGCCAGGAACCTGAAGACCTGGCCTGGGGTCTGGGCTCTGTGACTGCACATCTCCCTCAGGAAATCAAGGCTGGTCCTGCCTCTCTCACTTCATTTCTGCTGCACCCCGTCTCGTTCAAGCCATCCCGGCCACACTAACCTTTTTGCTGATCCTCCAACAGCCGGGATGGGGGCAGTGGGGGTGTGTGTCTCCTGTTTGTTATCTGTCCTTCCTGCATTAAAATGTAAACTCCATAAAAGTGGGGGCTTTGTTTTGTTCACTATTAAAATGCTCAGAACTAAAACAGTGTCTGGTACAAAAGAAGGGTTCAATAAAAACTTGCTGAATGAATAAATCATGCACTTCCTAAACTGGAAAAGAGCTGGATAGATGTACATTATTATTACTGCTACTGCAGGAGCTACATTTGCTATTTGAATGGGTGGGGTTTTTTTTCTGTGTTTTTTTTTTTTTTGCATCATTTCATGCCAGAGCATACTGTTTTAATTTTTCTGTGAAATCAGCTGGGTAAATTGTTTTCCAAGACCTTTAACGTGCTTATACCAACAGAAGAGTAAAGCAACCCATTTCATTGTGATTCTTGTATTTCTTTAATTTACAAAGAAGCAGAAGCGACAGAAAGCGATTAACACTCGAGCACAAGCCCTCCTGGCCCACACAGGAGGAAGAGCACCAGTTTCAGAAGCTATCGCTGGTGAACGCTGCTGCTGGGGAGACACAGCCCCAGAGCCCCTGGGCCGGGAGTGCGTCAGGGTACGCACGGCCTGGTTGCCGAACACCAACAGATAAGGAAAGATGAAACCTTGAAACGCAACAAGAGGTGAAACCTTAAGACAAACAAAAAGGCTGTTCTATCAGAATTCTCTAAGAATTTGTACTGCATAATTAAAACATTTAAAATTTTAGAACTTTTAAAAGTTCCATGAAACTGAGCCATTAAGGAAGAAGAGAAGCAAGACCAGCAGGTTCAGCCTTGAGGTTTTAGTAGCAATAGGTCCCCCGATCATGTTCTAAACTAGATCTATTTCTGAACTGGAGTTTTAGCTTGGAGAGGAGTGAATCCCAAAGCAGCAGCCTATTCACAGTTATTGGCTTCTTGTACCTCCCGGTTTCTCTGGTGGAAGCATTACATCACTGAAGGCAGCACTATCTTTTGAGGCACAAGAACCCAATGATTTCCTGGAGAAGCTAGAATGCAAACTGTCCTGCTATCAGACAAGCCACTAGTCCGTGTTTTGTTTCTGAAACACTGCTCTTCCAAAAGTGCTTGGGCATTTTGACTACACATGAACATGCTTAACTGTTCATGTGTATTCAAATGAAGGCTACAGAAACCCAAGTGCCTAAGCCAGGAAACCCAGAAGCTAAACCCTGAGACTCAGAGCATCATTTACTGATACTGTGCTAGGTTGAAGTGGGCAGCACCCACACCTCGAACCAGCATGGCGACACCAGCCGCCCTGGGACGGGGGCTCTGGGCAGGGGCACCAGCCACGCTTCTGTTCTCAGTGAAGAGAAGAAACTGTTGGACATGCACCCATAGGTGAATTTCAAGTGTTCATAACTCATCTGTGTATCTGACAATTGGAGACTACAAGAGGCCTGATTATAAATAATCATATTAAATCACCAGGAATGGCCAATGTTTATCACCCTGAACATGTATCCTTCTGAAGACTCTAAGAAAGTTGTTAAACAATCTCATTTTAGGCATCTCTTACTTATCTCCAATTCTGGTGACTCTTGAGTTAGAAACACCTGAAAAACACTTCACTAGATGAATCAGCTGTGAGAGCAAGCACCACAGAGATGGAAGAGAGCATGAACTTGTGTCAGAGTAACTGGTCAAGTTCTTTGCATTGGAGAGGGCCTCGTCTTGACTGTGTCCTTAGTCAGCGAAGCCATACTCTACCTCGGGGCTGGGCAGCTGGAGGTCAGGATAGTGGCTGTCCCTGACTGGGGTGCCAGCTTTACTGTTTACCAACCAGGGTTTGTCATAACAGCGAGAGGACTGAAGTGGCGTCTGCGGAATGGAAATGCAAAGGGAAGGACGGGAACAATTGAAAATGGAACAGGAAGGGAGCAAATAGGAAACATAAAACATAAACAAAACACACTACATTTTAAAGAAAAAGAAAACAAAATAAAATGCATGTCAGTCTGACGAGATGAGAATGACCGGCTGGAAAGGCAACAGCACTCTTCATATATAACCTGTTTTAACACAAAATGTTACCTCCAGCCGCACAGAGTGTATCTGGATTTTCTCTGTGCTCAACTTCAAACTGGGGATATGTGGAAGAAAGTGTTTGACTTAATGACCTGAGTACGTATGTTATTTATTTACTTTTATCCTCACCCAAGGACATTTTTCCAATGCTTTTCAGAGAGAGAAGAAGGGAGAGAGAAAAAACATCAGTGTAAGAGAGAAACATCAACTGGTTGCCTCCCATATGTGCCCAGACTGGAGATCAAACCCACAACCTAGGTATGTGCCCTGACAGATCCAACTGGCAACCTTCCGGTTACAGGACATCGCTCCAACCAATTGAGCCACATGAGCCTGAGTACCTATTTTAATAAGTATCCTTTGTCGTCATCTTAAAGTCCCTGTATCTTAAAGTCCCGTTAGGGCCTGGTCAGCCTGGTCCAGGTAGAGCTGAGTCCATGTATCTTCACGGTCCTCTTCTCATTGGAGCCTTTCAGAGGCTACACTGAACAAGGAGTATCTACAAACATGGGGAAGGAGGCCATAATGGTAGTCAGTACATACCTTGGTACCACTGGCTGGGGTGGCTGGAGAAGATGGCATGGATGTGCAGCTATGGTTACTCTGGCTAGCACTTGAGCTTGAGCGGGTAGGGGAAGCTGCCCTGGAAGATGGTTTGGACCTTCGACCCCGTGATCGGAAAGGGGTCATTCCCTGCGATGCTCCCTCAGGTAGGATGAATTTCTCTCTGAGTTCAATGTTGGTTCTGCCCCGTGCTAAAAGGGGAATAAACACACACACACACATGATGGCAGTTAATCTTAAAATCTTTACCCCATGAGAAGTTATATAAATTATAGACTTAGTACCATGTTTGGGTTCTTCTAAAATAGACAAATTCATGAGCTATCAGCCTTGTCATGATTCTTACCCATAACAGACACATTAACTAATAAACCCCTTAATCTGCTATAATAAATCTTTGTATACAAAGTGCCACTGCATTCTGTTGTCATGAGCATGCCAAGCCACTGTCCCCAGGGTTACAAGTGTGCCTGGCCACTGTCCCCAGGGGTAAGCACACTGAGGCTGGTCAAGGAGAGCAGATGTAGCAGTTCAGACTTCTGAGACAAAATCAAACCCCTTTCGTATCTTATAGGATGTGTACTTTTTCCTAAGCTTTTGAAAGATACATGGTAATGAAATAGTGGAGAAAAAGAGAGAGTTGAAATTGACATCATCCAGACTCTTCTATTTGAATTCAGTCAATAGCGATCCTTAAAAAAAGGGGTCCAGAAACTTAGGTACAGTAAAAAGATGAGGATAGAATCATTAAGAAGTAAACATGGGAGGAGAGAAGATCAAACCATGCACAAAACTTGCCCGTGAGGTAGTGTTAAGTCAAAAACTTAAGAGTGGTAAGAAGCTGAAGGATGTCTGTGAATGGGAGAGGAATGTCAAGGTGGGGAGAATCTGGAAACAGCACTGAAGGCCAAAAGGTGCTGTTCTGTGGCTTTTGGATTCGGTCAGAAGATACCAAGTATGGCCAACACAAATGTTAAATGTGAAAGATACTACTAATTCAAAGTAAGTAATTCCTCTGGAATATGTTCTTAAATTTTTTCTCCTCGAAAGGTGTTATCCTGCAATAACCTTCTATCTCATCATCTACCCTAAACTTTGCTTTATAGAATGTACGAGATAGATCTAAACAAATGGGACTGCTGGTGAAGCGAGAGGAAAGGGAACTATTCTAAACAAAATATTTGTGGTTCTTTTCTATGTTAGACTTTTCCACTTTGGCCAGAAACTGCAAGTTTAGAAGATTATGGGTAACTGTGCCCACTCAACTGATCTCCAAAATAGAAGACCAATGGACACGCTCCCAAGTAATGTATATTTAATTTACTTCACCTCGGCCAGTGCTCTCTGTATCAGGGAGGTGGGGAAGGGATGGAGGGAATGAGAACCCATGTGTGTATGTATGCAAGTAAAAACCTGCCAACATGACAGGTAAAAACAGATCTCCGCTGTTGTAATGTGCATGTGAGGGGATTACTAACTGCTCTCTTCTTGAAATACTCCCCCTACCCTGGGTCCCTACTTTGCCTCCCTCCCCCTGCCTGCCTAATTTTTAACATTGACATCCCCGGGTTCTGTCTGAAGTTCTGTTCTCCTTATTAAGACTTTCAACCTGGTAGTGTCTCATCCACCTGAGACTTCAGTATCAAAGGTTATGCCTGACTCCCAAATACATCCCAGCACTGACTCTACTCCTGGAGGTCTGAAGTTATATCCAATGACTGATTAGACATGATCAAAGCCAGATCCTCTCCCTTGTGATGGCAGTTTGGCCTACCACTCTACCTTCTAATGCTTCGTAAATTCCTGAGCCTTTCCACACCCTCCTACTCTATGTGGTTCATGTGGCATCTTCTCCACCCAGGTTGGCTGTAACAGGCTTCCAGCTGGCCTCCTTCATTCTCATCTTGTTCCTTACCTCTTCCTCACTCATTCCCCAGACTGTATTTCTCAATAAAAATTTCCTATCTGTGTACAGCTCAAAATTCTTTCATGGTCTTTCACGGCTAATAGCAGAATTTCCCAAACTGAAGGTTTGTTTTTTGTTTGTTTTTTTAAAAGATTTTATTTATTTTTAGAGGGGAAGGGAGTGGGAAGGAGGGAGAGAAACATCCATGTGTGGTTGCCTCTTGCGCAACCCAAACTGGGAACCTGGCCTGCAACCCAGGCTTATGCCCTGGCTGGTAATTGAACTGGTGATGTTTTGGTATTGCAGGACTATGCCCAATCCACTGAGCCATACCAGTCAGGGCCCAAACTGAGGTTTTTGAGAAGTTTCCTATAAAATGGAGTTTAGTAAACTCTGTATGCTACCTCCCCGCCAACCCTTGGCCCCTGGAGAGCCCTAATGCAATCATCATTTTATAAGCTCTAGGAAGTCCTGCAGTGAGGAAATGTGCATTTGACCATGATTTTTAATTTTTTTGAAGATCACATCTTGGGGACCAGACTACGGACACAGCCATTTCAAGTTCAGTTTTTGAACCCCCAAAGAGGCCATCATTTTTCTAAGGGACCTAAGCGGGCCACCTGATGTTGGCTGGAGCAGGCCTGCTAGCTATAAAATTCAGTTCTAAGCTACTGGTTTAATTGGTAGAGTTTCAGTTTGACCAGATGAAAACAGTTTCGTGGATGGGTGATGGTACCAAGAGAGTGTGAGTGTACTTAATGCCACTAAACTGTTCAGTTCAAAATGGTTAAGATAGTAAATTTCATGTGTGTATTTTACCATCAGTAAAACAAAACAGTTCTAAGCCAAACTGTACCATTTAAATCTCCATAAACAAAGTTCTTCTAGATTTTCACTAAAATCTGTGGTAATTAATTTGTATAATGCTCAAAAATCAGTAAAGGTCTACCATTTCGTTAGGCAGGGGCACTGCTGTTACTTTCTACCCGAACCACATCCTTCGCCGTGTTTGGATTCAGAAACTGAACTCTCCCATTCTGGCAATACCAGGAACCTCCCCTGTTGAATATTTTTACTTTTTCCATTTGGCTAAAGCAAAGTGTGGAGACATTGTTCATCCTTTTAAACAGATGTGTAAAAGGAAGTAACAAATGATCATGCACATTGGTATTACAAATGTCATAATTTTTACACTGTCCTCAGTATGAGATTCTCTATGGCTCAGAGTGTCAAGGAAATACAACAGAAACAAACACAAAATCTACCTCCAAATGGCTTCTAGAAGCCACAGTAATCCTTATAGGATTCTAGACACTTTCCAGAACTTTTCTTTTTGTGATGTTCATGCCTTTCCAAGTCATTTACTGTAGCCACTCCAGCCCTTCAGTGTAAACCTCCTAGCACAATTTTTATTTGACTAGAAGTGGCTCATCGTGTCCACTACTAGCAGAGTCATGATATCTAAGACTGCTGGGACCTCTTGACCCTGCAATCGATGCAGCTGTGATGGTTACTGAGCTCTAGGGGGATTCCTGGAGAGACACCGAGGAAAGCCTTACCTTGTGTGCTCCAAGGGATGCTGAAAAAGGCTACTATGTTCCATAGACAATAGCTATTAGATGGCCCCCCCAATTTCCTTGGGGTTACAACTTTCAGCTAATAACAGAAGGACAAAGCAGACAGTGTTCTTCTTGGCCAGCAGCATGTTATCATAAATAGAGCAAGTAGAGCAGGCAGCAAACAGGCAACCAAAGATCCCAGGATATTACATGCAGTTTTTCTTTTGTTTGTTTAGTCCAATCATACATGACACAAAAAAATAAAACCTTATTAATAGATTTAGAAAGGAATAATGCTGTTTACTGAGTTACGGTTAAAATGAAATATATTGCTCCTCATTTAAAAGAATGAAAGAGGACTTTTATACCAAAGAAATTGGTTTGCAATATAATTAAATTCTAAAACTGATTATACCCTTTCCAGTTTTGACCAGCATATTTTCAAAATTAACTATTTTCTAAAAAAAAAAAAAGAAGGAAACTCCTGATGAAGATTATTCTTGTTCATTGGAGTAAATGCAGAATGAGTTGAAATAAGAGGAACTATGTAAGAATTGTACCCTTTAGCTCTAAAAGCTTCAGAATATGACTACACTTTACTTCCCCCCAAAAGTTATGTAACTGTACTGTAAACATTTCTGCTAGGTTTATAAATAAGTTTTAATATGTTAATTACACAGGCTGAACCAGTCATATGCACACAAAAAGGGGTGGTGGGTATGTTAGCCTTGTACACACACTGCATGGTGGTCAGGAGCACATCTCTAGAGCCAGACTATCTTGGATTTGAATCCCATCTTTGCCATTTATGAGTTGTCTGTTCTCAGGCAAGTATTTAACTTTTCTATGCTTCAATTTCCTATTCTATGAAATGGAGATAATAATAGTATCTACACCTTACAGAGGTGTAATGTTATTATTTGTCAAGTGCTTATAATAGTGTGTGGCATGTAAAACTACGTATTAGTTAGATAACTAGAAACTCAAAAACAAATTCCATGGGTTCTGTCTCAACAGAAGTTTTTATGCTCTGTCAGCTTACAATAGAAAAGCTAAGGTTTGGCTATTTGAAAGCATTCATAGAGGCAGCAGTTACCACAGAGACAAGAGATGCTGCAGTTTCAGAAGCAAAGCCATTCTCAACAGGCTGGGATACGGGGAGGAGGGACAAAGCTTAAAAGCCAACCTATGGGAGACTGACTGGAAATCGAAGAGCTGGAATCAGAGCGCTTTATTTTACTCCCAGGATGGTGAACTAGAATAAAAAAATACATAAACACAGACAGACAGAGCAGGAAATGCAGAAACTGGTCAAGAAAGACAAATTGGCAGACAGTGGGGGAGACTCCTGTATACCCACATGCAGCTTGGCTAAGAGGAAAAAGGAAAGGACGCCGCTGGAGAGGATTTAGCAACTGGAATTTGACCGCTTCCCCCTTGCTGCGGCCCTCATGCGCATCTAGCTGCAGGTGCCACCGCTCATTATTACAGTCACCCTTTCCTTTTGCCTTTGGGCTGGCACACCAGCCTTTTCATGTTTAGCAGACAGATATCCCTGATCTTGTTTAGGTGATCATCTGACCTAAAAGTGATGGGGCTCACTGCTAGGTGTTCTTTATCTTGCCTCCTGGTCAAGGGAGCACCCCAGTCCTTCCTTGCGTGGGAGGGGCCCAATACACTCCCCGACTTTCAGGAAAAAGGATTTGGAGCACTAAAGGGGAACCTAAAGGGCTTCATCAGGCTCCATTCTAGGCTAGTGTTTATTTAACACCTCAAACTGAAATACTCAATGACACCAATAAATTCCCAATTCTCATTATTGTCTCCCCGATAGTATCAACCTCTTCTCCTTCCTCTCCTTGGTCTATTCTGTTACCTTCAAGCTCTCATCTGTGCTAGTGAGACAACATCTGGGCCACTGAACAACAAAATAAATCAAGAGACCCCCAACACTTTGAGTAAACACGAAGATCAAGATCGGTGGTAAGGGCGTACTTAACACGTAATTCACGCTCAGGATGGTTCCTTACCTCGGCAAGGGTCATTTTTCACTAAAAATTCATCCAGGGCCATCCATCCTCCACCAACGCGAACCATCACTGTGCTGCGCAGGATGCGGACCAGCCGCAGCTGCTGGGAGTCCCCGAACTGCAGGACCGAGGAGAAACTGATGAGTGAGTGCGCCTCAGAGCAGGCCTTTCCAAAGCAGACTGTATTCAGACACAATGACAATTTGATAGTTTGGGGAGAATTTTAACTCTCACTATTTTGCGTTTTTCACAAAAGAATTTAAAATATGGAAAAACTGAAATATAAAGCTAAAGACTTTTGTATTGGAATAAAATTAACTTCTGATGGTCACGCCACTGACCAAAGGTGGAGCCAAGAGTATAGATAAAACATTAACTCATTTGGATTCTTTTAAACATTCTGCCCAAATTAAAACTCAATAATGAAATGTTTTACTATGCTAGCTTGTTTTCATAGATGGTAAGGTGGATTAAGGTAGGCGTCAACTTCTGAATACAGTGTGCTCAAGTTAAATGGAGAACAGCAAATATTTCAAGCCTCAAGGAAACCCTTGCAAAGCATCGTAATTATTACAAGCTTAGAAGGAAATTTGATTTTCCACATCAGATTTTCAGAAATAAACCCAAAATACTCTCTAATAGTGATGTTACCAGCAGAAAAGTTTCTCCAGCTGCACAAATGATTAGGTAATACTTATACAAAAATTTATTTAAAGAAATCAAATTTTTAATTTACCATCTTGATTATATTCAACTGTATTTAACAATCATTTTGGGATGTTAAGACAGGCATGCCTTTCTAGTATTTATTTTTTTTCTTTTTTTCCTACCTAATATTTCTACTTCTCAGTGCTGTTAACATTCTGAAGTTTCCCACTGCATAAATTACCCTCTTCCCAAAATAAACTAAGAGGCAACAGAAGAGAATCATGCTGAGATCCCAAAACAAAAATCAAAGGGCTGGAAAAACAGCATTCCTAAAATTATTCAAATCAAGGAAAATAGGGGGAGGTGGGAGAAGGGACTATAGGGTTTTCAAAGTTATAAAGGAGAACTGTACCTTTGAAATTAGGCACAAAAACTGAAAATGCCAGAAAGAATGTTTGTGAAGGACATATAATCAACCTCCTTCAAAATTAATATATCTGTGGTAATTATCTGTACTATTACTTTGCATTGACTCAAGCGCACTATTTATACAGGCAAGATGACTAAAAAAAAGTATCATCCCACTCCCCAGCTCTTTACTTTGAAAATAAAAAGTCTTGTATCTTTCATTGCATACAGTTTTAAAGTGCTTTTTTAATACAGAGTGATGACAGCAATGGCATGGTGGAGTGTGAGGAGCGCTGAAGTGGGCACCCAGAGAACGTGAGGAAACAAATGTCGTGTCCTGGGAAGGAAGCTGCCCCTTTGGCCTCTGCCAGAGCCTCCCTCAGACAATGGCCCAATGAGTGAAAATGGGGAGGCCCTTAGTAAGGGACTGAGGATTCCACCAGACTCAAGAGCAGCAATGGACTGAGTCACAGTTGGGGGTCCTCTCCATATAGGTGAGGAGGGGAAGGAAATGAGGGCCTATGTATCTTCCAGAGTAACCTAGGAATCCCAAGATGTACTTTATTCTTATGTTATTGTATCCTGCAATTTGTTAGCCTTTACTCCATTTATTTCATTCCTTTCCCCTTTAATTTCTTACTAAAACTCCCTCTGAAAGACTAACTTGCTTCTGCTGAGCTATGGGGAAAGGAGGTTTGAATCCAGCCAGTAGCCAAAGTGTCTGGGGAAGTTGAGGGTGGTGAGTGACGAGCGGTGGATCGGATTATGGCAGCTCTAAAAATGGGGACCTGTGATGGCAGGGTGGCTCAGCTGGTTGGAGCAACATCCTGTACACCAAGAGACTGCTGTTTCAATCCCTGGTTGGGGCACATATAAGAAGGCAACCAACCAATCGATGTTTCTCTTTCACATCAGTGTTTTTCCCTTTCTCTCTTTCTCCCTTCCCTCTCTTTAAAATCATTCAACATATCCTCGGGTGAAGATACAAAAAAGCGGGGGGGATAGGGGCTCCTGCTCAAACCTGACAGAGCTGCGTATCAGTGAGGCAAAGCCTCAACAGAACTTAAGAGGCAACAGTAACTTCTGTTTCCTATTCTTAAATGGAAAATCCCTTACAGTCACATGGGTGCTTGCAGTGGTTGAGACTTTGCTGTGTGATTATTGGCATGTGATCCTTTAGGCCTCAGGTGCTTCGTGTATAAAATGAACTTCATAATTCTGTTTACAACATGAAAATGAACTCATCCCACCCTCTGCTGGTCAATGGAGCAGTAGAGCCGGATGTCAGTCTTCAAAGGGGCCCTGCCGCTGCATGCAGTCAGCAGGTTAACAGTCACGTCTTTTAGGTGCTACCTGGCACTCTGACAGAATGATGCATGTAAAGCAAATTTCATTGTTGTCCTTTCCTATCATTTGTTCTTCCCACTGGCCCAAAAGGTTACTGTAGTTTGTGATTATTGCAGTGCCTGGCATTTAACATTGATTGAGGGCCTCAAATTAACTCTTAAGTATTTCTGATTTCATATCACAAGACAGATTTTACCCATGCAACTTCCTTCCATTTGAAGACACAGGACCCCAGAGCCCTCAAAAAGATCAAAAAGGTTAGAGTTACCAAGTGGAGTCAAAAGTATTCAATCTTTTTGGCCAGTCCATTTGATCCCATTAGATTTTGGCCAGTTGGCCTTAATTAGCAAACTTTAGGCTATGGCCAATTGTGATTTCCACACTATACTTCTCAGGTACCTTATAATGATAAAATGTAAGTGCAAGTAACTGTAAATATTCTAAGGTATTTAAACAGAATATTTAAATACCCCAAGACTTTCAACTTGGTGTACATTATAGAATTTGTGTTTACTGTCAAAAGACTTTGGTACAAGTCAGAACTGTGTTTTCTGGTTGTCTGACTTCCAACACAGAAATACAAGACCAGGTTCTTTTTAGAAGAGTGCACTGATACCATAGATTCAATTTTCCCTGAAATATACTACTGTTAACTTAACCCAGCGTAATACCATCATCTTCAGCCAACCTAATTTTGAAGGCAAAATTTCATCTCCTTTTTAAAAAATACAGACTTATAACCCTTTTCTGCCAAGACAGGTCTACAGTACTAGGCCTGTTCGCAGTTTCTCCACTTGGTAAGACAACCAGATGTGACCCAGGCATGCTTCAGATTGTGTCCTCTCCCCATAGCAAAGAACAGGCATCATAAACTACACAGACCATGTCCACCGAGAAGGAGAACGTTGCAAGGCACACTGTACCTGATTGCCGAGGAAGAACTACAGAGAGTAAGAGTAAAGGATGAAGGAAATAAAAGAAAAAAAAAAAAAAGAACATTTTATGAAATTAACACTAAGGAATAAAAATCATGTAATCATGTTACCAATCGTTAAGCATAATGACACAGGTTAAACATTTTTACTGAGCTTGTGGTTTTACGAATTAAGAGGAACTAACTTTTCACACTATGTTGTTCTTCTTATTTCTCTCATAGGTAATTTAAAAGAAATAAGAAAATGAAACCCAAAAAGCAAGCATAAGAATGCTTGCAGTTTGGTTTTTTTTTTTTTTTAAACTAAGTGCCCTGGGTTGGTCCAAAGCAGTCACCCAATACTCCCTAGCTAAGGGCAGCACAGTGTGCTTTTGGTGTACTTTGAAGACATTTTTGATATACTACTAATGGAACCTAGATTTTTTTTTTTTTTTTTTTTACTGTTTTTAACTCAGTACATATACTTGCAATTTGACATAGCCATCTTAAATCCTCTTTGCCAATCCTAAATTTCCCTTAGGACTTTAGAGAATTCCTGACAAGCTGCTGAGTATATTTTAGGGGCCCTGTTTCAGGCCCTGATCCTAAAAGAAACTAAAACAGCATAGTTCTCTGTCACTTATGGCCACACTCAGCATGGCTTTCCAGGAAAGACTACTGAGCCTGGCATCACCCAGGGCACCCAGGCCCTGTCTGTAGCCCAGCTCAGCACAGGGAGAGTGTCCTCCTTGGGGCCTTGACACAAGTTCCTCCAGCTATGTCTGAGCCCAGGAGCCACTGGGGCTCACAATGACCAGCTCTTGGTGTATGGTCAGCTATTTGGTATTTGCTTCCTTATCCTACAGTAGAGGTGTCTTCATCTCCCTAAAGACCTTGGTGAATAGTAAAGACAGGGCTCTGGGATGTCTTGTATATTGAAGTACAAGCTATTGTTAGCCAGACAGGGCAGTGTTTTTCAGATGGAACTATAAAGCGCACTAAGCATAGCCTAAAAGGACACCTCACATTTGGAATCTACAGAGACACATCTCAGGTCCCACCGACTCTGGTCCTCCAAGCCCTGGCAATGGGAAGGTGGGATCATCGAGACTGCCATTTGTCAGGTTGCTTTCACCTGTAAGGGCCATGAAGGACAAACCACCACCAAAAAGGACTACTTTTCTCTTCCTTACCCGGTATTTATTCTCTCCAATCTGTTCCACCTGAAACCTTTTTGCGCATTTGCATTGAGCCACTTGTCTTGTGACCTATTGGTTGTGAACAACAGTAAAAAGAGGTAAGTGTGAAGTTAGGTAAAGCAACACTTCTTCAAAGAAACAAAGATTTTTATATGTAAACAAAGAAGCTATTCATTATGTACTCTTAAGGCATTTCAGGCTTTGAAACATGCATTATTTACCTTCTATTCCAAATTAAAACACATTGTTCTTACATATGGGACACTTGAGACAGAGAAAAGTATGAGAAATTCCCAAGTAACCATAAAAGGCGTTCTTCCATCCTGTTCCAAAATTCTTTCAGAGAAAATGTGCTAATATGCGTGCAACAAAATCAACTAACAAAACAAATTATGAACCGATCTGAATTTCAACCTAGGAGCCCAAGATTCCCCAGAAGTTCATCCTGGGGAGTTCTAGGCCACTGACAAGACAGGCCCTACTGCCTCTCCCTTCCCAGGATCAACACATCCTGGGATGTCTATGTGCTACTAATCAATTTGCTATTTCAGTGTGATACAGCTCTTAACTAGGCAGAAAGTTTGGTGGGTACACACCATCTTAAACGTTACTTTACATTTCACCCTTAAATGCTACATCTGAAGACCACTGCCCTGGATACTGAGGCAGGACACTTAGATCTAAGAGTCTATTCTAAGCAACACAGTATCTCTGAACCAAGTTAAGGTGTAAACTTTAGAGCACCACACAGATGTGACTTACTTGAGTGAGAAGTCATCTAGACTGAGCTACAGTGCAAAAGCCAGAGATCTTTTGGGGTAACGTCATCCAAAGGAGATCCCTAAACAGAGCTCTATCCCAATAATTACCTCCCAACAGACAAATCCCAGGGCTGATATGGCAACTGTACCCAATTAATCAGGACAGTAAAACGCTATGGTCAGACATGTACTCAAGATACAATTATTTCCCACACCTCATCTTCAATTTTATCTGCATCGGTTGTTGGTCGATAAGCATCCTTATTGGGATGAAGAGCGGCCACGAATTCATAGTAATCAATGTAGCCATCCCCATCTCGGTCAAAAATGTCTGCAACAGCTGTCATCTCTAACTTGGTAGTAGGGAACTCTGGAGAAAGGTAAACACATTTGGAACAATAACTAAGAGGGCTTACTTGGGTGGAGGTTATGTAAATGCTACTTGAAGAAAAAACTTATCTTGATTTTTATCCTGAAAAGCAATAGACACTCAACTTTAGAAAACCTCGAAGATAGGCTGCTTACTGTTAAGTTTTTACTTAAACTACCCTGCCCCCCACCATGCAATTAAAAAAAAAAAAAAGTGGTGTTTCAGATATACCAAATTGCATAAACAGCCCCGGCTGGTGTGGCTCAGTGGACTGAGTGCTGGCCTGCAAACCAAAGGATCACTGGTTCAATTCCCAGTCAGGGCACATGCCTGGGCTGCAGGCCAGATCCCCAATGGGGAGCACACGTGAGGTAACCACACTTTGATGTTTCTCTTCCTCTTTCTCCCTCTCTTCCCCTTTCTCTAAAAATAAATAAATAAAATCTTAAAAAAAAAGGGCATAAATAGAATATTATAACCACCCATGGACATAGCATCGACTTTATTTATCCACTCCACTATTATTATTTAGATTATTCCAGAATATTGACAATTTGAAATTAACAGGATAAAGTTCCTTCTGTTTAGATAACTGCCTTAGATTCCTGACAAACTGCTTTCCAAAGGTGACAATTTACAGTAGCAGAGTGATTTATTAAAACATAAATCAGATTATATTGTCTCTGGTGGCTGCCAACTGTCCCAATGTTTCTAGGATAAAATCCAATCTCTTCACCATGGCCTACGAGGTCCTGCATTAACTAGCTGCTGCCCATCCTTCTAGCTTTATCTCCTACACTCCAGCCACATTAACCTTTTCATGACTAGAACATGCCAAGTTCATTCCCATCTCAGCACTTTATATCTGCTGTCCCCTCTGCCTCTGTCTCTCCCCTCAAATCTTGAATTGGCTGGATCCTTCTCATCATCTAGGTCTCAGCTCAAACATCATCTCCACAGACAAGCCCTCCCCGGCCACCCATGTAAAGTAGCTTAGCTGTGGGATGTGCTTTGTGATTCCAGCCAATCACTGAACTATTTATGCCTCAATTATTTATTTTACTAAAAATAAATGAGATCATACATTTTGCAAGCTGTTATATAGATCTCAGAAACTGATGTAATGAAAAACTTAATTTTTTCAAGCATTTTGCTTAGAATCATATCACTCACAAAAGTTAGCTCCTTATCTATACCTCAAACATGTTTTGCTTGCCACAATGTGTCAAACAAGGCCTGCTTTTTCATTCCCAGCAAGATGAGGTTCTTTTCTCCGTGAAAATGAAAGACCAATTTTAGTAAGCAGTTCCATTTCTTCCCTAAGATGATAGCTTTAACTTCAGAAGTACTGTTTAGCCATATTATCATCTGCTTCACACAGTAAGGAATCCAAGTGTGACCACGTTTGGAATTATGACTAGACTCACTGGATGCTAGAATGCCGTCAATAAATTCCTGACGTGTTATCTTCCCGTCCTGGTCCTTGTCAATTCGCCGGAAGAAATCCATAACCCGTGACTTTTTGTGATTCATCCAACGCATGTATTTTTTCCTCCAGACATCAAAGTCAAAGTTGGCGAATTCCTTCAACTAGATAGAAATCAGAAGTGTTAACCAGACCTGTATCTTGGCTTTTAAGCCTGCCCAGAGCACACCATAACTTTCAGACACTCAGTAAAGCCATGCAGGCCTTCTGGAGGTGCATCAACAATATCTGTGTTGCCTCTTTTGTGAAGACACCATCTGGCTCCTTCATGTAAAGCCATGATCACTTACACGAGCTGTGGCATAACGGAGCGGCAAAAGAAAGGGACTGAACCATCACCATAGGAAATGCAGTGCAAGGAGAACAAGAATGGGCAGAGCCAGCCTTGTTTTCCCTTTGCCCCTTTTCAAAGGGACACCCTCTTAGATGTATGGGAATGAATTCTACCCTGGAAGAGAAGTGCTTATTAGCACTCCTCATTTAAGTGATTTTTGAAAGAAACTACGATCACACAGGGACCCATGTCAGGAGGCTCACGTTTCCCACCATTTTCTGAGATGAGATAATTTGCATTCTGGCCGGAAGCGTTAAAAATCCAATCTTGCACAGAAATATGTTTCTTTGGAATGTCATCAGGAGGGGCAAACTGCCTGTCTGACTTCCATGTTAAACATTTGGCTCTGACAGTCAACAGTAGGCCCATGAAGTGGGCAAGGTGATGTTTAGCTACTTGGACTATGTTAGTGATATCAATGCAGAATGACTTAAGTGGTACAGCAGTTTTCCCCTGGTCTTTCAAACTTCAAAGTTGGAAGGAATGGGGAAAAAAGAAAAAGCCGAAAACCACATATGCTTAAAGCTCAACTGACCTTCCATAAAAATAACAACAAAAAACACAGAACACTCACTTCTGGGCACAGCTGCTTTGATATGCACAAATAAAAAAATATAGATATTAGAGATTTATTTTTACAAACTAGAAAGTGTGGTACTATATTTTTAGACTGTTGTTGATACTTCAAAACAGACTTGCTCTTCATAACCTAATGAAGAATAAGAGAATAGCAAACCAAGATCATAAAAAATTACTCTTGCCCTGACTGGCGTGGCTTAGTTGGTTGCACGTTGTTCCACAAAGGGAAAGGTCACTGGTTTGATTCCCTGTCAGGGTATATGCCTGGGTTGCGGGTTTGGTCCCCTGATTTGGGCGCATACGAGAGGCAATGAATTGATATTCCTCTTCCTCTCTTTCTCTCTCTCTTCTGCTCTCTCTAAAAATAAATAAAATCTTTAAAAAATTACTCTCATTTTATAATTGAGTAGCTTACATCTTTACTTAAAAGGGGTCAATAGTAGTCATTTTTTATGATAAGCTATACCCCTGGAGGTAATTTTGCAGCACACTCCTGATTTTCGATCACAGCGCCAGGTGCTGAGGGCCAGGTCATAGACTCTCAGGGCTGGCTCGTTGTTTGCTTTCTGGCCTTCTCCGTTGTGAGTGGTTTACTGACATGTGTGTCTTTTATTTTTCCCCTAATCTCTCATACTTTTTTTCTTCTTTTATTTATTTTTACAGGGGAAGGGAGGGAGAAAGAGAGGTAGAGAAACATCAATGTGCGAGAGAGATGTTGATTGGTTGCCTCTCACATCCCCCAGCTGGGGACCTGGCCCACAACCTAGGCATGTGCTTTGACCGTGAATCAAACTGGTGATGTTTCAGTTTCACAGGCTGGTACCCAATCCACTGAGCCACGCCAGTGAGGGTGCATGTGTGTCTTTTCTCTTAGTGGGCCTGAGGGACAGAGTACTGGCTCAAACTGGGCTGTTTCTACTTCTGAAGAAAGGTCAAGGCACACAGGTTATGCATATTTAGAGAGCCTCAGAATGGCTGTTTCCAATAAAAGTCACCTCCCTCCAGGGATGGCTGCTTGGCAAGGCCTTACCTCCTCCAGTCTATCCAAGGCATCATTTAGCTTCCGCTGACGCTCCAGCGCTAACAGCCACACCTGCTGCCAGCGGGCAGATAGCTGGTTGATCCGTGGGTTTTTTGCTTCAGACTGTGAAAGGATTGGCATGGGAGGAGGTGTGGGCTGACTCAAGGACTTCCCTAAAAGGAAAAATAACCAGGAGATTAGAAAAGCTGGTTTTGTCAGTTCACAAATAGAAACACTGTCGCATGTATGAACTTAGGAGATGTTTATAATATCCAATCAGTAACAGAAAGGAAACATGAAACCTGGCAATACTTAAAGTACAAAAACATATTAATTTCAAAACTACTGATTCTCCTCCGAGCCTACAGGTACTTGTCTCATATTTTCAATCAATTCTCTCCTACCTTAGTGAACTGAGGAAATGTCAAATTAACTAAAAGAACAATCAATTCTCTCCTACCTTAGTGAACTGAGGAAATGTCAAATTAACTAAAAGAACAAGAGCAGTTCATTTAGTTTATGATTAAATTAATGTAAACCAAATGTAAACGGCTAGCACTGATGACCAAAACAATGGGAAGGCCACGGTAAAAAAAAAAAAATTCGCTTAACTATTTTGATATTTCATACCAATCCAAAAAAAAATGGGGTCTAGTTATTATTACATGTCAGTGTTAAGAAAAAAAGAGTTTCAAAAAGAATTTAGTTTAAATCCAATGGTTTTTGAAAATAAAAAGGACATTTTTTTGATAGGTATTTGGAAAGTGTTCCTCTTCAATTAGCAGGAATGAAGCATCCTAACATAGTGGCTGGAAACTTACTGCTGCCACTACGGGATTTATCGATGAAAGGCCCGTGGGTAGGCTCTATATTTTTCCTTTTGTATGTCTTGGTGACCCGGTCCATATCAGGCTGTTTTCGAGTCATCTCTTCCATAAATATCTGTTAAACACAAACAATAAAAAAAAAAAAAAAAGAGTTGAGAGTTTTCTCAAACTAAGATGAAACTAGGAGACTTCTTACTAACAAAGGCCAAGTCCATGACGGACCAAATGATAGGTAGATGTCTTTGTACATTGTCTTACTCATTTGAAAAGACATAATTGAGCAAGGCACTTCACCAGGTGCTGGAGGCCTAGAAGGTTAAGACATGGGTTTTCACTTCAAGGGACTTACAGGTGAGTTAGGAAAACCAGGAAGTTAGAGCAATGAGTGCCATCTTTGGTGCCAAAGAAAAACCTAGGACAACCTAGCAGCAGGTGGATGAATTCTACCTGTTCAGTAACATGTGTAGCTAAGACCTGAGGGAAGCTGCTAGGAGCTGACAGCAACTCCTAGTTGACAGCAAAGAAATGAAAGGGGAGCTCTGGGTTCGATTCCCAGTCAGGAGTGTACGGGAGGCAACCAACTACCGTTTCTTTCTCATGTAGGTGTTGCTCTTTCTCTCTTTCCGTTCCTCTTTTTCTCAAAACATATCCTCAGGTGAGGATTAAAAAAAAAAAGGAAAATGGAAGGGAGCTGGGTGAAATAGGTAAAGCGATTAAGCACAAACAAAACAAAAATAAAAACAAAAAGTCATAGACACAGACAACAATATGGTGATACCAGAGGGAAAAGGGGTGTGGGGGCAAGGTAGAAGAGGATTAAAGGGGGGAATAAATGGTGACAGAAGGCAACTTGATTTTGGGTGACACTACAATATGCAGATGACATAATATAGAACTGTACATATGAACCTATAGAATTTTATTAACCAATGTCACCACCATAAATTCAATTAAAAAATAAAAAAAGAAAGAAATGAAAACAGAGACCTCGGTCCTACAACCACAGGAAATGAATTTTGCCAACAACTCAAATATGCCTGAATGAGAACTGCTGTGCTGACTAACTTAATTTCAGCCCAATAAGACACTAAGAAGAGGACCAGCAAACTCATGCCCAGACTCCTGGCCCCACAGAAACTGTGAGATATGTGTGTGTGTGATGTTCTAAGCTGCTAAGTCTGTAGAAATATGTTAAGCAGAGATTTAAATAGGTCAAAGTAAATGGGCTCCATGAGCAACTCAAGAAATACAAGTGACCACGTGATGCAATTAAAATACCTGATGCTCAGCGATAAGGGCTTTAACTCGGTCAATGTTCTGAGGGATTGGCTCCTGATCCCGCTGAATGAGGGTGGTCTCAGCCCATTGGATCCATGCCAGAAGTTCTTCCAAGAGCTCAGCGTTAGCCACCAATTCTGACAGAGCCGTTTCAAGACGCTGCTGGTGCTGCTTAGCCCAAGTCAGGACCTGGGGGAAAAGAAATCATAGCCTCTTTCAGTCAAGTAAATCCCTTTGTTTTCAAAGTCCTTTTTAATGTGATCCTAACAATGACTCTTTAGGGCAAAAACCACCCACACAGTTAAGAAGCTCCAATGACAGAGCTGGCATGAGAAATCAGTTCTGAAAGCAGAACTAGTATGTCCTATTAAACATAGGACTTCTGAGAAAAGAGGAGGAATACACAATGTGCCCACCGGAAGCCATCGGCTGACATCACTGCACTAGCACTAGTCTTCCAGATTTTAGCCAATGCCAAGAAAGCAGTCATTACTAAAACATTAACTTAATCTTGTGGAACTATTTCCAGTGAGTGCAAAATTTCTTATAGGGGGAGCTCTGTTGTATTTTATCGTTTTAAACTCATTTTATACAGAACAGGTAGTCTTCCTCTAAAGCCAGGGACCTACCTCCTCAAAGCGAGCTCGGATGATGGTGATCCAGTGTTTGATGGTAGTGATGCAATCTGGATGGCAGGCAGCCAAGATGACTTCTCCCATCGTCACTCCTGTGTTCACATCCACTCGCTTTTCTTCCACTTTCTTCATGAATTCCTAAACAAAAAAGATTAAAAAACAAAAACTTAAAAACAAACAAACAACCCCCCCACCCCCCCCCCCAAAAAAAAACCTACCAAAACAGCACTGTTAGTTTCCACTGTCAGGGGGAAAAAATTTTAGTGTATTTTTTTTTCCTGCATGTGTTCATTGACATACATCTCTAAATGCCTCTAACTAGTCTATTAGGAGTTACTGGCACTTTCTTTTCAGTTTTGAAAGATGTAGGTGAGGAGTTTACACAAAGAATGTCTTTTCTCTGCTATAGAGGACAAGGACTAGGGACACAGAGGTATGCCCCTTTTCCAAACTGGGCATGCCCATTTTCCTATTCTGAATTAGTTTCTCTCTTTTTAAAAAGTCTTGTTTTTATTCACTTCCATGTGTGTAAACAATCTTGGACAAATAACAACGGTAAAACACTACTATTAAAAAAAAAAACACCCAAAACAGAATACAATAACAAAACCAAGATTAAAATCTCCCAGTGGGTAACTAAAAAATTAAAATAGGAAATATTTCCCATCTCATTAGGACAGTCACACTGCAGCCTCAGATACTGTATATTTTGTGGATTGATTAAGAGGTTCTGGGGGAAGCCCTGGCTGTGTGGCTCAGTGGACTGAGTGCCGGCCTACGAACCAAAAGGTCGCCGCTTCGATTCCCACTCAGGGCACAGGCCTGGATTGTGGGCCAGGTCCCTAGTATGGGGTGTGGGAGAGGCAACCACATACTGATGTTTCTCTCCCTTCCCCCATCTCTAAAAATAAATAAAATCTTAAAAAAAAAAAAAAGAAAAAATAAAGTTGCAGACAGGTGTGTGTCTTGTTAAAAAAAAAAAAAGGGGAGTTCTGGGGGAGCTGATCAGGGTCTGAAGCTAGTGACAATGAAAGTGAATCAAAGCCGTGTGCAAGTGAGGAGTAAAGAAGCTGGAATAGTCCATGTTTTTCTTTATGTAATACCATGATGTTAGACTTCTTTAGAACCAACATGCATTATATTGTAAAAACAAATGAATGAACAATCTTTAAGGCGCCAGAGAAATTGCCAGTCACTTCTACCATTACTGCTAAGAAACATGCTGTGCTCCTTCTGGTTCTGCTCCTTTGCATATAAAGTCTGAAGTTTACAAGCCAAAGCTGCTTTCCTTTAGTGGCGGGGCAGCCCTCACTGTGGTGGGTGGCATGGGTCACTGTACCCTGGGGCTGGGTTACCTTATGGGTGTCAATGAGAGACTGTAGGGACTCTGCATCATCAGGAAGTGCTCCACGAAAACGAAGTGTTTGCTCTGCTTCAGAAAGCCACTCCAACAGCATGTGGACTGTGTCCCGAAACTCTTCCGCCTGAAATAATCAAGCACAAAAGATTGACCGTCTCTCTGCAGCCAATGTCCTGGACACTGGGGAGTGCCTAGGAAAGGGTCTGGGCTTAAACTCCTTAGTGCATCACAGGAATTTGATGGCCCTATCACAGTCCCACAAAGGCTATCTTTCATTTGTAGTCTTTGAAAGTGAACTGAATTCATTATTCCTCTAATACAAATCAGTATTAAAATCCTGTAGAACATTCAGAATATAAATGTTTGACATATTCATTTTGAGATTGGCTGGAACTCATCCTGATCAAGAAAATAGAATAAATCTGCTTGGATCTACCCCCTGGAGTTGTCCCAGCAAACGTGTCTGACCTGTTTTAAGGCCTGCTCAAGTCGGCTTTGTTTGGAGACGGAGAGTTTACACACAGTGTCCCAGCGTGTGCTCAGTTCCTGGAGCTGCCCTTTAACCCACGTGGTGTCATCACGACTATTCTCGATCAGCTCTCGGCCTGACCGCTTCAGAACCTGAACGGTTCCTGTTCGCTTTCCCAGTTCCTTCTGGAAAACCTAGAAAAGAAAACAGAAAAATTAGTTTGAGAATGTTTTGAATACAAGAAGCAAAACCACAGAGAAAATCATCATTTAGTTCAGTCTTCCTTAACAGGTTCCAGTCACGTGTCTTTTATGCACAGGGGGAGGCAGGATGATGCATAAGAAGACAACCAGAAAAGGTGGTTCTAAAATATGAGCAGTGTGACTTTTGGGTGGGTAAGTTGCTTAGCTGCAGTCTCAGTTTTCTGATCTGTAAAATGGGAGTAATGTTATACTAACATTTCCAGAATTGTGGAAGTTAAATAAAAACACACGTGTCATACACATAACAACATAATTTCAGGGTAAATTGAATGCTCTGTGTTGAAGCCCAAAGACATTATGCAGCTCAACATGACAGGTACCAGTTATACTAAATATTGGTGCATTTGGTACTGGGCTTGTTAGGTTTAGAAGTAGTAAAAAAAAAAAAAACAAAACAAAAAAACCCAACACTCACTTTCATTTAAGGAGTCAGTGGAAATAGATGTCTGAGGGGCTACTGAATTTCAATTCATTTTGTGACCCAACTACGAGATAAAAACAGGAAGGGGATGGGGAATCTCAAATTGAAGTTTACATACTGCCAAATCTGAATCTAACCAATTTTGGTAAATTCTTTGTGACTGACGCAGAATCCAAGCTGCAATTTGTTTAAACTTGCAGAGCAAGGAGCTGCCCCTCTAACAAGCAGAGATCCAGGCTATTTCACATTTCCTTTTCCCCCGAAAAGGTAGCAAGAGCAGTAGACACACAGAGGTAGAGTCCCCAATGGCTCTGCCCTACATGCAGCCCAGAGCTCACCCCTTACCTTATGGGCATCCATGAGGTTCATGACAAGATCGAGGTCCCCATGCACAGGCTGGTCCTCAGCCAACTGTGGCTCCACCTTGTACAACCAGTCGACCAAGGCCTGCAAAGCGTCCATGAACTGGCCTGAAAATAACAGGGCCTCCTCCAACTTGTGCTGCCTGAGAAAAGTATACAAACCTTGCTGTTTTTAGGTATCATTATTTAAGAATGGTCCGCAATTCTGACTGCTGAAAAAAAATACTAATTGAATTCTATATAGAGAGGGACTTCCAAGTTAGAATGGTAGAAGTGCAATAAAAAATGACTAGGAGAGATGCCTAGACATTTTAAATCAAACCACTCTTTAAAATGAGTTAATCATAGTATACGAAACAGGTATAGAGGCTTTTCGAGCATCTTAGAGTTAAGTGGTTATACGCATGGACACACCCTAAGAACCAAGATCTGTCTGTGTTCACTTTACACCACTCACTGGAGTACAGGGTAATGGTTTTGGTAATGGCCTAGAGCCAGAGTTCAACTCTGAGCTCTATACCAGTTGTGAGACCCGGGGCTCTCTCTTCACCTCTTTCAACCTCAGTTGTCTCACCAAAAATTTGAGAGTATAAATTATACAAGAGATATTGTAATACTGAGTATGGCATAGTTGGTACAAGTGAATAGAAGTACAACTTTTAGGAACCAAATAAAATAGTTTTAAATCCCAGTTCTGCCGCTTAGTAGCTAAGTGACCATGGGGGAGTTAAGAAACCTCAATGATGATTTCCTCATATGTAAGACAGGAATAACTGTACCCACCTCAGTGGTTGTTATGAGGATTGCACGATTAGTAGGCACTGTTATGCACATACTCAGTGGTCGTTGCTACAGGTCAGATATCATGATGGTTAAATGAGGTAATATATGTAGAAGCTTTGCATAGTGTCCAACACCATGAGAGCCCTCAGTGATATAGCTAATGGTCTTATAAGTTGGTAATTTACAGATAGAGTCGTACCTTGGTACTCATCGGCTTCAGAAATCGTCAAACCCTGTACTCCTTGAATTTTGATGGAACAAAAAAATGTTTCAGCACTTGGTGCTTGCTTGGGACTCATTGCACTGGCTAGATCTTGTATGAGTCACAATGCTGCCCCACAAGAGAAAATGCTTCATCATTTGGTACTTGCCGGTTTCAGCACTTGTCACGAGTTCCAGAATGAATTAATGAGTACTGAAGTACTACTGTATTTAGAGTTACTGATCTATTACGGGGGCTTCTCTCCTTCTAATACAGTGTGGTTCAAGTTTAAAATGAGAGAATTTTAATATTTTGCTCAAAATTTTCATAACTCAGCAAACTAACTGGAGATACTGAAATGCTATAAAACCTGTTACTGATGTATAAGCTTTATTACCATTTTATGGAATCCAGTAGTAGTCTCTTAGGTAGTTTTGGGAAAACATACAGACCCATTAAGGGGATATTCATGCTCACCTCTCCACAGACTTGCCACACACAGTATCCCATTTGTCTCTGACTTCTCCCAGTAAGTTGTCAAGCTTCTGAGTGTCATCAGACAGCAAAGTCTTTTCTTTCAGGGCTCTTCCAGTTCTAATTGTGGTATCATACACAGGCTGTTTGCCACCAAGGGTTTTCTGAAACTCCTGCTCCCAAAAAGAAACAAAACAAAACAAAACAATGCTGTGAGATGACACCTTGGTTTGGAACAAAGATGACACTTTAGTTTGTCCGGAACAAAGATGACAACTTAGTTTGGAGCAAGGAAAAATTTTTGTGTTTCTAGGTTGGTAATAAAATATAATACAGTTTGATTGTGACTATTTTTTGAACTAAAACTAGTGAGAGCTTTCCCTTAAGATTCTTAAAAAAGTTGTAAGTTTTCGTCTGTCATATACAGAGGTGCTTATTTCTAAAAGCCTAGAATTTCAAAAGCCTACAGTTTTAACTGGTTTACTCCCACAATCGTTTTGTTTGAACTGTTATTGAAATGAGCAATTGTCACGGTTAGAGATCCTGTCTAGAAATCACGTGAAATGCTGGCTTCATCACTTTCACTTTTTTACCCAGAGACAATCTTCAGTGAACACCAAGTTCAGGGCCTACGAGCAACAAACTGCTTTACCTTATGTTTAGAGAGCTGAAGTTTAATTTTGTCTGGGTCATTGGATATCTCCAGCTCTGAGTCCAGGTGACTCTCTGCATCTTCTAGCCAGTCAATTAGTTTTTTCCAAGCTTCATGGAACTACAATTATGTAAGATATAAGTTATAATAGGCAAGAACAGGCAAACTATACAAAACTTATATGTGAACCGACCCAGAGACCCAACACTTGCTACCCAAGGTTGTTTAGTAAATTAGTAACATTCTTTAGTAACTTACTTGTTTTGCCCTCTTCCTGGCATCATCTAGCGATCGCCCTCTTTCAACAGATCGCTGAACAACCTTCTCCCATCGAGACTGGACACTAACCAACAAATTCTTGATCAGAACAACGTCCTGTTTTTGGCTAAGGAACTTCAACTGATTCCCGGTTTGATCCAGCTCAATGATCTGGTCTCGATGAGCATTCACTTCATTAGCAAAAACCTGGGGGGAAAATATTGTTGTGTTTGAACTGAAGAGAAGACAACATAGCATCTCTTTCAACTAGTCCTTTCAAAAGGAAGGCAACATTATAGTGTCATAGTTACCTTGTGTTCTTCTATCTGGGAAAGGACAGTGTTTAGAATCAGGCTGGGAGGAGAGGCGATGTTTAAATTCTGCTCTGCTAGCGTGAGCCAGTTGATAAATTCTTGCAGGGAATTTTGGAATTCTGTTGCCAGGTTGAGGGCCTCTTCCAGCTTTGACTGAATTTTAATTAAAACACATACAGACAAAGAAAAAGCGCCAAATTAAGGAATTATAACTTTGAGAACAAAGGCATGAATTGTACACCAAAAGAAATGATCTCTAAAAAGGAAGCATCATTTAACTAACCTCCAAACATGCCTTGTTTGCAAAGAAGGGGACATTTTAATGTTAGTGTCTGAAACAACTGTATATTAAAAAGGAAAGAGCACAGTTTGCAGCTGAGCTGCCTTCTTTGCTATCCCCCCTTCTGGGAGCATTAAGGAACAGGAGTAAAACCAGACACAATCTAAGTGAACAGCTTAGTGGTGACAGCTTTGGATCTCCAACCTGCTCTGGGTAAAGTCTCATTTTCCTTTACAGTACTTTTTGTGGCATAAAAACGACCAATGAAAAGCACTTTAAAGATGATGCTCACTGCAGTGCCTCAGTTTAAATGTTTTCAGGAAGATATGGCACCTAAAAATGTCTGAGTCTGAAACGTATGCTATAAGCAGAAAAGGTAATAAAAGCCATAATATTCTAACAACCCTAGATGTAAATTTTTAGATGCTTTTTATCTAAATCAGGTGACAAAAACAATGGTTCAGTCAGGACATGTGCAACTGTCCATGAGAACACACAGCCCAACTGCACAGTCCAAAAGGCCCATCCACAGAGACTTCTGTCCCCAGCGCCTAGCTGAAGGCCTCTGCCCCTGGTCCATCTACCAGGCAAAGTAGAATGACGACAGATTGTTAAAAATGAATACATCTGAAATATTCATAGATATATATATTACTTTTGTAACCTAAAAAACCCACTATACTGTTACAAAAATGTACAGGCCCAATCTAGAAAAAGCAAGTAGAAAAATAAAACCTACATAAAATATATAAGAAATTAATATATTGCCAAGTTCCTAGATGGCAGGAAATCTCCCACATTGTTTTATTGATATATTCTTTAATATAGCACCACACACAAACTTAATAAATGAGTGATCCTGAAATGTAATGTTCTTGCAAAATTAGAAATAACTACCCTTGACAACTAGCCTTTGCTTGACCAGTTCCATTCATGATAGGTTAAATAGTTCTGGCAACCTGCTCCATTGCTGGGAAAACCCTTTAGAAACGTGATTATGAGTCAGAATCTGCATCAGTTACTTTAAGTAGACTTAGTTCTGCATTCTGCAGGAATTATAGGCAATAGGCTGTCCAAGAATTAGAACACAACCATAAATTCAGGTCCTCTGGACAGTCCTTGTGTAACAAAATTACCAGACCCCACATTAGAAGAATTCTAGAAAATTAATTCTTCTGTAAATTGTTCAATTATGTGTAAATATTTATTTTAAGTCCTCTGCCCGCTAAATCTGATAGGACCCAGGCTTTTTATAATATCCACTATATACTTAGCACAGTGCCTGGCACATACATGCTTAATAACTATTTGTTGAATGGATGTGGCTGACAGGTTTAAACACACATTTTATTTGATCTGCCCAGCACAGAACCTCTGTGCAGAGAAACGCTCTGAAACTCAGTACTCCTAACAACTAGTGTTTTGGGGGACTTGATCCCTAATTACTTTTCTTTTGCAGACAATTTGATTTTTGAGGAAGAGTGAGAAGGGGTCATATAATTTATTTCTCTCTTGATTTTTAGTACAATTTTTCTGCATATTGTACTTACACTAGTATCCTTGTGTGGCCTTAGTTGTCACACTCCCGGAATGCCCTCACCTTCCCAATCCCAAGTCACCAACTCCAACATAACCTTGTTTTTAAGTAGGAACACAAATTTGAGTAATAATGGATATATGGTCTACCACTGAGCAGTATCAGGCAGTAATGTCTTAACTGGCAGATGCAGAAAAGGAATGAATAATGAATAATAAAAGCCTATATTGGCAGAAACCAGTAGCATCAATGCAACTTGACGTAGATGGAAAACAGAAGCTTAATGGCAGAAAAGATAAAACAGAAGCTTAATGGCAGTGTAAAGGCAATTCTGAGGATGTCAGTCCTGCAACTTCTTCACAGGAACAGGTGGTAATGACACACCATGAGCACTCACATTCCTCAGATCCCACAAGCACACCATGTACATAATCACACCCTGTACTGTATGGCGGTACCTTTCTTTCCTCCATCTTACTGCTGACCACATGCCACTTCTGCTCCAGGAGGGCCACGCTCTGCTCCGTCTTTGAGCCGGACCCAGAATCATCACGGCTCAGAAGCATCAGTCTGCCCTTGTCAAGTAGCTGATTATAAGTCTCTTCCTTGGCTTTGAGTTGGGAATAGAGTTCCTACAAGAAAATGCAGGAAAAATATTAATACTGCCAATTTTGTGAAAGACACCCACACACAGATTTACAAGCACAATTTGGAGAAGTCCAGGAAGGTCTCACCTTGATTAAAACCCTTTTGGAGTCAGTTTTACTACTGAGCAACTATGGGACTGAAACCCACCATTTTTGCTCAATATTAAAGTAATTCTGTAACCAAACAATTATTTTTAAGGATTAGAGATTTGTGGGAACACACAAGCACCTCGTTTGTCTAGGACACAGTCAAACTACGTGGCAAGAACAGCCCTGCAAGCAACCTAAAATAGACCCCAATACTTTGTTTCCTTTCTTTGAATAATTTGCCCAGAAAGTATGCCTTTAGTTCTCAGACACTTTCTTCAAAAAGTATTAAATACTATCTGTTGGGTTTCTCTAAATCCCACCGAAGGGGCCTTTTTCTTAAATACAACCACATCTATGTTATATATTTGCATTCTTGATGCTTATTGACCAACTCAAAATTAGCCAGCTCACCAATTTATCTCTAGCTGATTCCCCTGTCCCTGTTACTACTGCTGTCTGTGGAAGGTTATTAAAAGACTATATATATAGGCTTTTATATATATACACACATACACACACACACTTATATATATAAAAATATCCTTTACATGTAGTCTACCTGTGTGTGTGTGTGTGTGTGTGTATGTGTGTATCCTTTATATACATACTTATAAAAAAAAATCAGCAATCCTCATAGTGTTACCTCAAGGTAACTTCAAGGTAACACTATGTTGTCAGTAAAAAGGCACTACTTTGTAGACATCCAGATACGTATCTCTCCGTGAATTCAGAAAGGAGCTACTGAACGTGGGACACTTATACTCAATTTCAGGATATCTCTTACCATATGTGTATCAAGCTGTTCCCTAGCAGTTTCAGGAAGTCCTCCTGTGGGCTTAGATGCAGAAAGTTGGGTCTCCATTTTGGTCAGTTCCAAGAGAAAATCTTCAATTTCACTGTGGAAACCTTGGGCCTTTTGAGAAAAGACACATTAGTAAGGTCAGGAGTCAATTCTAGCTTCAAAAGTAAACTTTTGGAATAACCATATGAGGAATCTGTCTTGAGGGAGGAATTTTGGTCTGCTCTCAGGCAGAGCTCTTCTGTTGCTGGATCGGAATGGGGCCAACATATTTATTTTTAGAATTTCGCAGAATCCTTCAGGCCTCGCTGTAACATACAGTTGTGAGCACATGAAACAGTTTATTCTTGTATTATTACTTATTAGTTATTGTATTTCCATACGAACAACCAAAAACCTACTTTTGCCCACCCCAGTATTACAAATGTCTCATGGAATTAATGAATTAATTGACTGAGGTACTGTTGAATATGAATATGGACGGAGCTGATTTGATCTAAGAAATAACTATATCTGTGAAGAGATTTGTTACTGCAAAGATCTATTTACTTTGAGTAGTAAATAAAGAGATTGGGTTACAAACTAGTTCAAAAAAAAAAAAAGACCACTGAATCAGAAGCTGTTCTTTCCAGGCAAGTTCCAGCACAGAAATAACCTTCCTCACAAGACACAGGGGGCTCTATCTTAATTTGCTTTCCTTTCCTTGACTTAGAGGGGCTTCCTTCTGAATACGTGCACAGCTCCACCTGCCTACCTTGGATGGTGCACGTACCTGCTGCAGTGTTGACTGAAGCTGTTGCTCTCTCTCCTCTGTTTTCTGTAACACTGACTCCCAGCATTGGTTCATAGTTTCCAAACGACTCCTTAAGCTGCTGGCATCATCTCCAGCACTAGATTCAAGAAGTTCATTGCCAGCTTTGTTGACCGTTTCCACTGTGGCTTGATGGGCCAAAACATCATTTTTTAGAACCTAAAAAGTGTTAAACAACACTTTGTATCACAGATAACATCAAACCTGGTTCTCTAAGGTTCATATAACATTGAAAGGCTTCTGGTGGTAATGTTTAGTCTGAAGCCAATACACTTGTGGAGATGAAATACAAAAATACTTACATGGTGCTTTGCGAGCTCAATTTCAATGACTTTTGGATCTCCACTTATTGGTCTCTGAGCATTTAACAACTCTTCAGTGTGAATCAGCCAACTCATTAGTTCTTCTAAGGCATGTTGGAACTGGCCAAGGGCCAAGAGAGCACCTTCTAGCTTATGCTACTCATAAAAAGATATAAAGGAAACAACTGTTAGGACAAAAACAAACAGTAGATAGTAGTCCATTTATGCACTCCGCTATTTGCCTTACCTGCCTGTGGGCAATTTTTTCACCCAGGTTCTCCCAGAGGTGTTTGAGTTCTGTCAATGGTTCTCGTATAATGTCTCTGTCTGTTTCATCAGTAGCTTTCTTTAACATCAGTTCACCCTGGTGATTAAGCTTCTCCATCTCAATTTGCTGCTGGTAAACTTCCACTTTGAACTCCTATCAAAGACATACTTAATGTTAACATTAAATCAAGTGTCTAAAACCTAAAAAGAAGCCATCCTTCTTTAAAAACCATTCCCAGATACAAACCTTCATTTCATTTAACTGATCTTTAACAGTGTTGAGGTCAGTGCCGACAGGGGGCATGGTGCAGAGTTTAATTACAGTGTTATCTAGCCAGTCAAACATAGCCTAAAATAAAAATACAAATAAGCAGTCAAAAAAGAAAAACACAAGGAGTCCGGAGAGACAAATCAAAATGCCAAATACTGTTTGTGTTCTTAGGCAGGGGAGGCAGAGGTAAGGAACAAAGATTTTTATTCCAATAATATAGGGAGTTAAGAACAAAAGAAAAATTATTGGGATAGTGTACAAAATAAACTATAACCTGGAAAACCTAAATATGAATAAAACTTACTATTCTTCAACACTGGCTAGCAAACTCAAGATGTGCTGAAGTTACACTGGGCCAAGTTGTGCTTTAGTTTAGGAAAACCTGGTGTGGAACCCCTAGCAAGTAGTGTGAAAAAAAAAACAAAAAACTTTCACAGTAAGGCCAGCTTCACTGTATAGTCACCAAGAGAATAAATATGGTGAACACATGATGATGAAAAACACCAAGAGTAAAAATTCAGGTGTCAGTACTTTTCACACCAAAAGTGGGAACCTTTGGCTAGAAAGACAGAAAGAGGTTATTGTCTTAGGTTTGACAATGCTGTGTTCCTGTAAAGGTGGTCCCTCTTACGCTGGATTCTGAACGTGAATGACAGTGCAGACCCTGTATGGCCACGGTGGTCACGTCCTGGCTTACCTGCAGGGTGTCCTGATACTGCACAGCAGCTTGCATGGCTTCTTCAAGCTTTTCTAGCCTCTCTTTCCATGTTTTGTTTAAGTTCTCCCAGGCATTATTCATCTAGAGGAAAACAGTCAATCAGATTCTTCAATTAATACCATTGTTCCAATCCAAGCCCACTAATGTTTTGTCTAACTCATCCATTTCTCCACACCTCATCAATGCTCTTCTTCACTTCGGGCTTCTCAGTTTCTCCACAGGCAAAAATCAAATCTGCTCCAAGGATTCGAATAAACTCCAATTCCTCATGCAGACCATCTGTCTCTTCCTTAATAGTCTATGTGTAAATGAACAGATTATAAGCCAAAATAGAAGCAGAACAGAACTTCCCAAACTTTGCAAATGCAATTATATCCCCATCAATAGCAGGTGGTGAACAGAACATGTCAATTTCACAAAAAAACCTTTCAATGTTATCAATATTTCACTTATCTAAATAGTGAAGCTTCAGACTCTGGTTATTCTTCATATGTATGTATACAAAAATATATGTACCAAATATGTTTATATGTAACTATACATACACACATATAAACTATATAGAAAAATATGTATAAAATAGTCTGAGAAAGATCCAATGAGCTTCAGTAATTTACCAAAGGTTCATCCCTTCTGCCTCCAAGCAAATTATAATCTGTAGCCGGAAGTCTATTACAGAGAAGTTTATCAACAAGGGGAAAATAATACAGCACAAGTCACAAAGTTAAGAGCTGAGAGCCTAGCTATAGGAATGCTAGACTACATAATCTTGAACAAAGTCAGTTCTTTGGTAGATCCTAAAAAGGACGGGGGTGGAAAGAGAGAGAATGGCTAAAACAAAAGTAAAAGACAGAGTATCAAAACAAGCTTGGCTTATACTAAGTGCACAAAATGAGGAGAGAAATGCATTTAATAAAACTAAAAACTAGGCTCCCCCGAAAGGCTGTAAAAAGGTATGTCAATGTAACAATTGTTATCTTTGGATGATGAATGTAGAATTTATTTTCTTTTCTACCTTCTATTTTTCTGAATTAAAGAAATTTACTTGAGAAACAAAAAAGTGTATACTATAGTGAAGACTAAATTCAGAAATGAAAGTAAAACTGAATTTTCTAAGCATACTCTATTAATTTAAATGGCTAAGTTTGATGAGAAAATTAGTTTTGTATGACAGAACTGTTCTATATCACAGTTGGTAGAAGTTATATAAATCTATTAAGTGGTAAAACTTGTATTTATAACAAAGAAAGAAACCTCCTATAATGAGCAGGTATTTTTTTCAAATGGAAAATATCCTCTTAAAGATTAAAACAAACACAACCACCTTTTAAGGCACTTAGCCTGGTTAAGCAGTTAACACAATATGCTTGGAAAAAGTAGTTTTTCAGATAGCAAATACAAAAGAGAAGGGGTTTTTTTTTTCCCCTTACCTCAGCAGCTTCAACCTGTTGTTTGATAATGGACGGGTCAATGCCTGGGCTTTCTAAGTCATGGACAATGTCCTGTGTGTCTTTGATCGTGGTAAGGAGAGCTGCCATGTCATACCAAAACTTCTCTGCTAGTTCAAGGACATCAAGGAACTTAATTTCTCGCTCTTCAGCCCGAGCTTTGATGTCCTCCCAGAAGAATACCATTTGATCCAATTTGTCCTGGATTTCTGAGAGGGTAAAAAAGAGATACAAATAGGACTTCTCTAAGTACTTGAAATAAGCCTCATCAGAAATACCATATAATTCTCATATTTTCACTGAAATTATATTTTAAAAAGTTCTAAGAATTTTTATATATATCTTAGCTTTATTATTATTTCTACATTTACATTTCCCACATAAAGAGATCATAGAGGTAATCTGGGAATGAGTTACCATCTAATATAAAGGTACTGCTCAGATACAAAACCCCTAACTTATAAAGGGACTGAGATGAAAACTCTATTTCCAGTGTTCTGTGTTGAACTTGCTGTTTCCCATGGAAAGTGTTATAAAAGGTAGCTATGTTCTACACACTACTGAGACTGCAGCTCACTCACATTAGGGGTTAAAGGAGCATTTGTTTCCTGGCCTGGGAATCTTAACTACCAATTGTAACCTTGTTTCAATAGGGAGATGTGTTCTGAATTCTAAATAACTTCCAAATGACTTTCTGGAATATTCATTACTTGGAGGACTGCCTTCACATTCAATGAAGTGCATCTGGTGGGATGCTGGAAGTAACCATAGCCTAGAATTTTTTCTATTGGTTCTCTTCAAAAATAATTAGATTAATCAAGCACCTTTTGCAGCCAGGTCCTTGTCAGCTCCCTTAGAGCGCCCAATGAGCTCTTCTCCACGGCGCTTCAGGGCCTCAAAGGAAGGCTGAAGTTTTTCTAGCTCCACAGTGGCACTCTTATTGTCACTGATACACTCTCTGATCTTGTCGACTTCAGCAGGGATCAGTGGTGGCATACGCAGACGAGAGGAAAGATTTTCCAGAGTCTCCAACATAGGTTCGATTTTATCATGGAACTAAATAAATGTCAGACCATTAGCTATCACAGCAATACTTTGTCACACTTCTGGGGGAAATATTAGGGAATAAGGGCAAGGTATAAATCCACTACTGTTTAGGATAACCTGTAAATAGCCCTAACCTGATGGCTGTTGGGTTTGGCTAAGGAACTGTTTTGGGCATAATATACCAGAGCTGGCCCATCAGAAAAAGAAAATAAATATTTATTTTAAGAATCAAGAAAACATTAAGTAATATACCAGCAATGTGACGAGAAAGGGACAACACTATGAAACTAGAGAGACTCACTGTGTCAACATCTCAGATGATAGTTGCATGCAACAGATTAGACCAACAAGTTAGATGCCCTCCACCAATTATGCAAATGAACGGGGAACTCAGTATGCTAAATGACTTGGAGTTTAAAATTATCATAGCATGCAATTTGATAACCACTGTATGTAACAGTGAGAGAGGCAAGTGTTGGCACGATGAAAGGTAATAAGGGAGGCCAAGTCTAACCTTATTCTAAAAGAACAATTACCTTTCCACTTTTCTGATACTTTGAATAATATGACTACAATTGTAAAATTTCACTTACAATCTGAAGCAGAGAGAGGAGAAACAGGAGCAAAACAGGTAACCTTGCCTCCCTAAAAAAAAGCTCTCTAAAACCAACTCTGGATTTATTAATTAGAATAAGTCTTATCAATTTTAACTGTCTTAGAGGAAAGACATGGTGGAATTTCCTTAACTCCCTCTTCCCATTACTCCCTCACTTCTAGGTTCCACCCCAAATGAAACTGGCATAATAAATCGCACTGATGAAATTCATTCCGCTGAAGTACAGGGAAATTTTCTGATAGGTAACCCTCAATTCTCAGCTTCATAAAAATACCCTAATCCCAATGGGGGTGGGTACCTTACCTCTGTAATCTGTAATGGTGGGCGCGGTCAACACAACAATGAAATGTGACGATGTGGGGAAGACAGGAGCAGGCAGCAACAACATAAAGTAACACATTCCACAATGTGAGTGAGAGATGGGACGGAAGGTGGGGGGAAAACTTGAGTAAGTACAAATATTAACCAAGAATATTGACTAAACATAGGAATAAAATACCCAGACATGACAAAAGTGCCACTAACAGTATATATTAGTTGAAAAGTATGTAGTTACATGCTTTAAACTCTGCTACTGGTGGATTATTTCTCTTTGGCTCTTAACTTCTCTTTCCTTAAGCATTTTTCTTTGAACCATGAACTAGGTGGTGGCCTTCTGAGTAAGAAGTCTAAATGTGCTCTCTTCTAAGTCTCAAAAGTGACATGTTCAGGAGGAATCTGACTTTTCTTTAGGTATTTGTTTCTTCAAGGTCAATTTATCCAGAACTAACCCTGTTAAAGGACTGTCACAATATAAAATTTTAAAGGGAACTATCAACAAACAATATGTACCAACTAAGACACATTTTACCCTCGGAATAGTGCCAGCATACCCATGATCCTTGCAATAAAAATGCAGATCAGCAAAGGTTCCTAATCTCTGATAATGAATCATCAGCATGCTGGTCTAGACACTCCTGAGCATGGAGGTGTACCTGATACAAAAACTTCTTGCTTAGACTAAAGGACAGTTGAAAGTTATGTGAGTTTAAGACATTCATGTACCTGAGCTGACTGGGAAACAGCCTCGTCCAGAGCCAGAGCCCGCTGGCGCACCTCCTCTTTAATTTGGGCATATGTGTTTTCTGCTTTCTGGTATTTTTCTTCCACCATTTCACCCTCTTCAGGGTTTAACTCCTTTAGTTGAGGGCCGATCTTTAGCAGTTTATCAATATGAGGTTTGTGTTCAGCAATGGATTCCCTTAGTTGCTATATAAAGAAATATGGTAAAGAAATAAAGATAAAATAAGCATTTTTTATACCAGTTTATCTGCTTAAATACTTTGGTCAAAGATCATACCAACTTTGAGAAAGTCAAACTGAATTACTAAATACCAGTAAGTCTCAGCATTTCATCATTTATTGAGGGGGGAAAAAACCCACCTAAGTCTTGGGCTCTGACACTACCTAATTCTCACTTAATTGTTAAAAGCCAGTTCAGATATCCTGTCACCCAGGAAGCCTTCCCAGGCCACATACTCTCTCTTACTCTCCAATACAAATTTGTCCCACCATCTCCTATACTCATAAATACTTCAATGTACTCATCGTAATTTACATGGTTTAGTATCCGGCCTCCGCCTTCCCAAGACTGAGAGACACTAAACAGAACAAGCTACAAATAACATTTCTGGTAATTCAACTAGTCCCTGACTTTACTGCTGGCTACTTCTGGTTTCATCCTTCCACTTACAGGAAATACAGAGATAGGAATAAGCACAAGCCATAAACCAATAAAATAAACATTAAAAAAGTATCTTTTTAAAGTGGTTATAGCACTTGTTGACATGTCTAACAAATCTCTCTTTCATCTTACCTACAATGCAGCAAATGCTTTCTGACATTTCCTTCCTGGCTCTCATTCCAGTTGGGGTCTAACCAAATGAAAAGAGCCACCCAACTACACGCCAAGTCTAACACCACCCCATTGTCATTGGAAAGATGTTAAATTCCCTTGATGTTTATTACTTAGTTCTTTGTTTACTTCTGCAATACCCAAGTTCCTGATATCTTCATAAACATATTCTTTACTTGATTCATATAAAAGGACAAAGGAAATAATTAAGGTATCTATTTTTATTGTGCAAAGAAATTGTAACTGATTAAGAATTTCATAATACAGAATTAGAATAAATTGTGGAGCCCATTTTAGTTCTGCAATTAAATAAAACTTGGCATGCTCCTTACCCTCATTTCCTCTTGCTGTTGCCTGAGCTGTTCATGATCAATAGCTGGAGGAGGTAACTGTGCTATTAGTGTCCGAGTTTCCTCAATCCAGGGGCTGAGCTCTTCATAAGTTTCCCAGAACTGGTTCACCAAGACCTGTGCCCGCTCTAGGCGGGCATAACGCTCTGAATTGAGCAGACTAATGGCTTCATATTGCTCTATTAGAGACTCTGTCTTTTCCTATGAACAACAGAAAGAGTAGGTGTAGACACATTAAAAAAATCTAAAGGAATAAATACTAAAATGTTAAAAATACGAACTAGCCTATTAAGATTGCAAATGATTTTTATTTTCTTTATACTTACTGGAATTTAAAAACTTTCCTATCACACATGTATTATTTGTACAATTTTTAAAATATGAAAGTTTCAAATACAGTTAAACAGCACACACACAACACAGCAAAGTGAATAGCCCTTTACAACTTCAGATACAGCATTATTTAATAGATGAGTTTAAGACTGAACATCTCAGGGGCTATGATGGAATGTTTCCCCATCAAATTTCACTTGTCTCTTTTTTTTTTCCTGGTAAAAAACTCTCCACAAACAGTATGGACAGTTCTTCAAAAAATGAAAAAATGGAACTGTCTTATGACACAGCAATTCCACTTCTGTAAATTTATCTGAAGAAACCTAAAACACTAACTCGAAATAATATACGCACCCCTATGTTCACTGTAGTGTTATGTATGCAATAGCCAAGATATGGAAGGAACCCAAGTGCCCACCAACAGATGAGTGGATAAAAAGCTGTGGTACATATATATAATGGAATATGACTCAGTCATAAAAAGGAATGAAATCTTACCATTTGCAACAGCATGGATGGACCTAGAGGGTATTATGCTAAGTAAAGTAAGTCAGTCTTAAAAAGACAAATACGAAATGATTTCACTTACATGTGCAATCTAAAGAACAATATAAACATGCAAACAATACAGAACAGACTCACAGATTCAGAAAACAGACTGACGGCTGCCAGAGGGGAGGGGAGTTGGGGGACTAGATGAGAAAGGTGAAGGGATTGAGAAGTGCAGACTGGTAGTTACAAAATAGTTACAGGAATGTAAAGTACAGCATAGAAAATACAGTCGATAATACTGTAGTAACTGTGTGGTGCTAGGTAGGTACTTAAAATATCAAGGGGAAACACTTTTGTAAAGTGTATGATTAACCACTATACTGTATACCTGAAACTAATACAAAATAATATTGAATATAAATTGTAATTGGAAAAAAGTGTCCACTAACATGGCATTTATGCTCTGTATGTTTTGGATGAGTAGTGTAGTCAACTTAGGTATATTTCTAAGAAAATAATGGTTACCAGTATACTTCATTTAAAAAACAAAACTAGTGTACATATTCTTAACCAAGTTCTTAGAAATGGGTATGATCTTTTAGAAGGACCTGATAAAAAAATTAGTATCTGCATATGGTTCTGAAAAATCTATCACAGAGTTCTGAAAAATAACCTCAAAGTCACCCATTATGGACTGCGGGTAAGTAGCAATTTCTCTTTTTAAAGAAGATGGACTTGCAATATATTTCACATTATGCAGTATGGCTGTTTAGACATTTGTGAACACAGGTTTGGGAGCCTGAATTCCCCGTTACTAGTAATGGAGGAAAAAAAACTAACTTCAACTCCTTAAACTATAATTTCACAACTGTACTTCTAATCCACCATAATCAAGACAAGAATAACATGGTGAATAAACAAATGCAATTCACCTGTAATACAGCTTTTTGCTCCTCTCCACATGTGCCGAAGATTTCACCTCGATGACTGAAGAGTTCATCCATTGAATCTTTGTGTCGAATAATATCAATGGAGAAAGCCTTTGCGAAAAATAAACTACAGTTAAGTCAAGAAGTAAAATGATTCCAAGCCTGTGTCAGTGAAAAGTCAGACATGCCTATGAAAAATTCTTTGCTTTAATAAAGCCACATCAAAAACTGTTCTTACCAAGTTTGACACTTGGCCTATCCACACATCTTCAATGTTTATCTTTTAATAGTTTACAAAAGTATCTTCCCTCACGAAAATCATCCAGAAAAGTATTACTCTTTCCTGGGTTAATGAGTCTGTTTCTTCCCTTTTCACAAAGTAAAAAAGCTCTTCCTTATCCTAACCAAGAATTTATAAAATTAATCTCTATCTACCTCCATGACGTAACATCATTCCATTTGACTTGGAATAGTAGTCAGAAACTCTCTCCTAGGCACTCCAAGCTAAGTTGATTATTCTGCCTCAGGACACAATGGATACGTCAGTGTTACACGTACCTTCTGTACTTGGAGCTGAGCTGTGGTTTGGTCCTGCTCTAGGCGAATTGGACCCAAGGCCATCAGTTTCCGTTTTGTTTCAGCAACCCAAGCTAGTTCTGCATCAGCAGCTTGCTCATACTAACAGACATTGAAGAAAAATGAACATATTATATATAGCCAGGGTCTTCCTTCTTAGAATTCAAATCAAAATGCAGATAATTTAGAATTGCTTAAATGTCAACAAATATGAATTGCTCCTATTTCAACTTTTTTAGAAAGAAGTTACAGAATTTAGTTAGTGGTCCTACACCTAGAAACAACAATGGAAATTGATACTCTTAAAAATAAATACATTTTTAATCTGTTTTTATAAGGCTGTGCTCTTTCTGTCAGTCCTCTTTTCTACCCATACACTGAAAAAGTCTTAGCCATGTTTAAATATAAACATGGCAGTAGACAGCTAAGTCAACTTGGAAGTACTCACTTAGCTGAAGAAGCGTAAGATGGCAGAAGAATACCAAACCTTTAAACAATTTTGCAGTAATAGAAAAACTAAGAACATGTTCTATGTGACTGTTGTTTGATCAGGGTTCTTCAATCTTTTATCTCTTCCTCTTCAACTCTGTAAACCTAAACTAATATTTACATAGAAAACTCCCGGGCAAGGTAGCTTTTATACTCAATTATCTGGCCAAGATTAGACATATCAATAAAAACAGACTGGAATGCAGTTGGAGTCAGAGCAAACTTCTGCGTGGTTCATGAAGCATTTATCTCTATGAACCCAAGGAGTCGTGTTATATTATTTTTTTTACACCACGGCACATTAATAGGTGCACAGTCTGCCACAAAGAAAAGCAAAAAATTTTTTTCAAGAAAGCAGGAAGGAAAAAACATGGAGGGAAATATGACACCTGTGTTTACTGGGAGGGTTCTATTTTGGATGGCTCTGCTATTTTGGTTGGCATATTTCATAGTAATTATAGTTCTTGGTCCATTCTCCTCTTCCATCTAATGCTAAAACAGTTTATGTCAAACTAAGACTGAGATAAGCATTTGGACCTTTTGGGTCTATTATCTACTCTCATCATCACCTGCCTCTTAGCAGGGCATGTAAGGAGAGGGCTCACCGACTCTTTCCCAAGTTCTCTGTTCAAAAGGGTTAAGTATTTTGGGTCAAACCAAAACTATCCTCACATACCTTTACTCAATCATTTCCTATCACTGAAATAATTTGTTGTATTGAATTTACCTTGATCTTGTTTTTCCTATTCCTGAGCCTGTATTTATGTGGGTCATATTTTTCCCCCCTTACATACATATCTCTATTGCCAAAAATATTAATGCAGAGGTGTTTAAAAACATTACCTGTTGTGATCTCTGAATAGCAGCATCAATTTCATCCACCCTTTGTCCAACAGTGTCACTGACAAGCTTGTACTGCTCATTGGCATCAGACACAAGTTTATCCAGCCCTTCTCTGGCTCTCCAAGGCACCAGCTCTAAGAGAGCACGGCTCACCTCATTCACTGTGTCCAACACCAGCCTGTGCTCCATGACCTCCTTCTTTAATTCCTAAGGAGGAAAAAAAAAAGTTTTCAGGCCAGACCCTGCTAAATTAAGCACATTAGCAGCTATGATGGGTAGAAAATGGTATCTTTGCCACACATCCCAGCAGGGCTTTGACCTCCTTCCTTTACTTATTTTTTTCTTGTCTTAGATTTTTTAAATCATTCCAAGCCTGGCTTTAGGCTTAGCTGCTGTTCAGAAATGTCTGCAAAACTTCTTCCTCTATTTTTTTTTTAAAGATTTTATTTATTTATTTTTAGAGTGAGGGGATGGGAGGGAGAAAGAGAGGGAGAGAAACATCAATGTGCAAGAGAAACATCGATCAGCTGCCTCTTGTATGGCCCAACTGGGGACCTGGCCTGCAACCCTGGCATGTGCCCTGACCAGGAATTGAACTGTTGACCTTTCGGTTTGCAGGACCACGCCCAACCCACTGAGCCACACCAGTCAGGGCTGCAAGACCTCTTAAGCCAGACTGTCTCAGTGTAAAACAAATAGTGCTTCTTTCTTCTCTTTACTTCAATAGAAATGATAAACTGCTTTATCCTTTGGCATTTAACTCAGTAAGTACCTACTTCTATGCATTCGGAACTGTACTAGATCCTGCAGGAGAATCAAACGTAACATGAAATACTCTTCAGAAAGTGAAACATGAAAGAAAATTCTAAAATGTTATATGCAAAGCAAAGTCCCTAGGGATTTGACACTCAGTTTTTCTTCTTTCTCAGACTGTAACAAGTAGTTTTAAATTGGTCTGTCTTTATGTCAAATCTTACTGTCCATGAGAAAACAAGAAAGGAGGCAGACAGAAGTTTTTGATTTAGATTTAAGGTAGTGAGAGTTAGTGATAAAACTTCGGAATATAAACTTAAGGATTCTGACTAAGAGGGAAACTTTTTTCTTTTATAGTATGAAATGACAGCTTACCTTCTGTCTTTGCTGAAACTGGGGTATCTGCTCCCCTGTGGGAGACTGTCCTCCACTGGCTGCCAGCTCCTCCTCGACCTCCCTCAGCCACCCAGTCAGTTCCTCATAAGTAGATTGGAACTTGGTAGCCAGCTGCCGGGCTTGCTCTAAAGTTCTGAGGGCCTTGGAGCTAGTGACCGTGATGTCTGCATAGCGAGTCTTTATTCCATCCAGTTTTTCTTGGATAAGCAAAACCTCTTCACCTGTGGGAGACCGCTCACAATTATTCATATTCATGAGAACATGAGGGAGTCCCCTTTTGGGGATGAGGTAGTCCCTTAACCCTCCTTTCTTTAAATCAGAGCTTACATTTTATAGATGCTCTCACCCTAAGATAGTAATTTCACCTAGCATCCCACACTAAGGAAGGAGGGAAATAAACCTTTTAATCAATAAAAAAAGCCACTTCTCAGATTATTAAGATGAGTTCAACTACAGGTGTTTCTAGATGTCCCCTTTCAGTGAATGCTGACATTCAACATATTGGAGGGCAGGGGGAGTCATCATCTGTAGCCAGATGTGAGACAACATAGTCTTTCAATTTTCAAAAGGTTTAGCAGGAAATAGGACCTAGGCTGTTTGTGGGGGATGGGGGGAGACAGGGAGGCATGGTAATATAATCAGTGAATACTAAGTTTTTATATCCAAAGAGAAGTGGCTAACACAGGGTGCTTACTTCCCTGGATACGTGATTGTCTGTGTATGTATAGTGGTGCTAAGAGATGCACTTTTCAAAGTACCTGTGGTTTGTTTTAGAAGAGCCTGACCGTTTTTAATAGCTTGATCTACATTCTTCTTTCTATTAACAATTTCTTCATTTAAAGCCTGTAAGAAAAGAATACCATTAATCCTAAAACTATGGCATGACAAAGGAAAAGAAATGAGACCCGTAAGAGGTGAAATTTAAAGTAGAGAGATGAATACCAGTTTAGTTTAAACATCAGATATTTGATTCCTTCATTATCTCTTTGGTTACACCTTTAATTACTCAAAATAATTAAATCAGATACTCATAGACAAGCTTTCCTTTGTACTGGATGAGAAGTTTTAGGATTAAATCAATTTTACCAATTTATTGGTACCAAACCTGAACCCAAGAAAGGCAGAGTAGATTTCAGCAAAAATGTCTATGTCCAAAACAAAGAATAAGACAGAAATTTCAAAAGAAGAAAGTCAAAAAGAAACAAACAGATTTAAATCCTGGTTAAAAACTCTAAATATCTGAAATCATTGAAGCAGAACAAATTTAGATTACCAAAAACTGCCCTGCTTTGCCTATTTTTACCATCCCAAAATAAATTGCATAAAATGAAATTTAATGAATTTCATTTGATTACATGAAAACACAAATTATTCTAAGATGATGCAGAATTTCTGGAATTTGATAAATTCTAGAAATATTTTAAAAGTTACAGCTGTATGATCAAACCCTGGAAATTATTTCAGTAATCTGGTCTTATGAAAGCTTCTGTTCAGATGGATACTGAGTGGTATATTACCTAATAATGTAAAACCTGAGTTGGAATTGAGACGGCCTCTGACTACACTCTGGATCATCTTTGATTCAGTTTGTTAAGTACCAGTATTTCCATAGATTTATCAGAAAATAGGTTAGTTCTTTGTAACAAGTCTGTAAGTATGCACTTATGTATAAAGTTGAAATGTTAGGAATAAAAAAGAAATGAAGAGAAATATGAATCGAAATTACAAAATAACTAGCAACATAACCAGTAAAAATGGAAAACATGAATACCAGGTGGTCAGCATGCTGTTTCTGCAGGACATCCTGTCTGTAATCCTTTACGAACACTGAACTGAGCTTGTCCTCAACCTCAGCCAGCCAGTTGAGCACCTCCACCTCATCCTCCCCGAACAGTCTAGCATTAAACAGTGCTTGTTCAAGCAGGGCTGCTTTCCGACAGCACCGGTCTTGAATCTCACTGTATCGGGACTGCAATGAGTCTAGCTTTTCTGAGAGCACACCCTGTTCTGCAGAGCATGTCAGGGAGGAGAGGGACTGCCCAATTTTGACTGCCTGGTGCACATCTGCTGCATGGCTTTCTATTTCCTCCTCCAGGGCCTGGAAATCCAGATGGAAACAATGAATAACAGAAACAAAATAAATGAAAAGTAAACATGAAACAATGAATAACAAGTGATGTAATAAATTAAATAATAATACAAAAAGTTTACCTACTAAAGGGCAAAAATAACACGAGTATTTTTTTTTCTGATGGTAGCCTATTAGTCCATATCTATCAAAGATGTGACTATCCAATTAATAATTTGACCATGTTTTAAACTTTACAAAACCCCACAAAACACATCTTTTAGCATGTTGCAGGCAGTTTTCTAATTCCCAGGATTTCTGATTCCATTTCTTTGTTTTCATTTACCGTAAGTACTTCCTACCTTGTGCCGAATGATCTGCTGTTGTATTTTGGCAGTCTGAGTGCCAACAGGTTCTGAGTTAGCAAGCTTTTTCTCTGTGACAGATAAGAAGTCAGAAATAGGCTCAGCTGTCTCATGGAATTGTTTAGCCAGAACCAGGATATCTTCCAGCTGTTTTTGCCTACACAAATATATAGAACAAGCTGTTAAGGCAAAAAGTCACATTAAGATGGTTAACAGTACTATATTCAGCAAAAGACCAATATTTACCAGGTACATTTTAAGTATCAATAGTAAACAGAACACATATATATAACGCCTTGCTGTTTTAGAGGTTTTCATGAGCGTTACATTATTTTGATTTTGTTATAACCTCGTAGTGTAGGCAGAATAATTATCCCACTATTACAAAAGAGATAACTGAACTTAAAGGCCAAAAGAAATAGTACAATGAGGATAAGGATCAGACCTTCTAAGACTTTTTCTCCTACAGAATGTAGCTCATGCATCTTCTGAACATGAGACCAAAATAAAGTTTAAAGGTATTGAAAAATCATCAGTCCTCATTTTTTTTTCCCTCTGTCACTACTACCTTCAGTTGTAAATGAAGAGAACATTTGAAAAGAACTGACAAACTAGGAAATAAAACTCTCTTCCCATTCTCTAAATCCAATAAGGCTTCTAGTAATTTCTTCCTTTTTTCTTTTTTAAAAAGATTTTATCTATTTATTTTTAGAGAGGAGAAGGGAGGGAGGAAGAGGAGGAGATAAATATCAATGTGTGATTGCCTCCTGAGCTTCCCCCACTGGGGGTCTGGCCCAAAACCCAGGCATGTGCCCTGAGCAGGAATCAAACTGGTGACCCTTTGGTTTGCAGGCTGGCACTCAATCCACTAAGCCACACCAACCAGGGCAGGCTTCTAGTAATTTCAAGCCCCAGAACATAACTTTGAATCCAAATTTAAGGAAAAAATAAAACAAACAACACCCCCCCCCCCCCCCCCGCCCCCAGACTAGAGCTCAATCTGCCAACACAAATAGGAGAACTATAGACTTTATGGCTTAATATAACATCCACACTAAGCTTGGATTTCAAGTTCCCTATAGATTAAATACAGCAAATTACAAAGAAGAGCGGAACCCTGAATGTTGAAGGCAGTCTAATAAGAAAAACCACCACAGAACACTATTAGTACACAGATTAATAATAATGGTCATGATAATGACTTTGAATCATTAAGAACAGACTATATACTAGGTCATTTGAAAAGGCCCAGGAGTATAGAATGCACTTTAGTTCAGCATACCTTTATTGAACAGCTCTGCTTTGTGCCAGGCCCTCTGGACAAACTTTTTAAAAAATTGGTTCTTAGAGAAAAAGAAAGGGAGGGAGAGAGGGAAGGAAAGAGACAGTAGAGGTAGAGGAGAGAGAGATTTGTTGTTCTACTTATTTATGCATGCATTCGTTTCTTTTTGCACGTGCCCTGACCAGAGATGGAACCCGTCACCTTGGTGTATCAGGACAATGTTCTAACCAACTAGGCTACCTGGCCAGGGCCTGGACACACTTATTTTAATAAGAAATGATCTAAATATAAAGATTTGTCATTTTAGTTATCTGGGAATTCAATTATTTTTGAATATAAAGGAAAATATTTTTAGATGCTATCTTTAAGTGTCAATGTACAGCATTTCCTTCCTTAGTTTCATTAAGCCAGGCGTCAAAATATATCTTTAATTAATATACCTAAACATATTATTTTAAAGTTTAATACTAAACTAGAATTTCATAAAAAAAAAATCACCCCTAATTTCTATGTTTTTCTGACTCATCTCCAATTTTGGAATTTGAAAGTCTGAAGAACTCAGTTGTATACAGGTTTGGGGGTAGGCAAAGCGAATACTGTATTTGCCATGTATAATGCAAAATATGCACTATTTTGCCCAAATTTTTGAGAAAAAAAAAAAGATGAGCATTATACATGTTGAGCACTTGAAATATCTTGTACCTCTTCTTGTGTTTTGTAATTATTTGCTACATAAAATTTCTTGTACCATAATATGTTCAAAAATAAATGCTAACATTCCTTTATAATACAAAAAACAAGTATCTAAATATAAATAAATAAATACTTGGTTGATTGAATTAAAAATTAAAACGGAAGATTTTTTCCCTGAAAGGGACAAAAACATGGGTGCACATTATACGTGGCAAAATACGGTAGCTAAAATAATTTAGAGGCAGCAAAAATCCAGTATTAAAAATTTAAACAAAAGTCTTCAGAATATCTGTAACAAATGAAGCTGCTCTTGGCATTTTTCTTTAACATAATGGCCTAGAAACTGTGTTAGGCTAGGAGGATGGACTGGGTAGGGTAGAAGAAGGTAAGTCATAAAAAGATACATTAGAAACAAATCATGACTTTAGGGAGCTTATGGACCTAGGAGATTAGTACTACATTAAGTAATGACCATAGTACAAGGTATTGTTACCGAGTTATGGCAGTTAGGAGGGAGGTGAGGTTATTCTATGCTTGGGGAATAAAGATAAGCTTCATAGAAGAAGGGAAGATGGTCAAGAGTATTTCATGGACGATGCAACACCACCAGCAAAGACAGAATTAGGAAAACTGACACAAGATACTGAAGAACAAAAAATGATGTTCTTTTATAACATAAGGACTGAGAAGAATAGTGGAAACTAAGAAAGGTAGGTTAAGGCCAAAGAGCAGAAAGCTTTGAATGTGGTTAAATAGCTTAGATTTTATTTATAGGCAACAGGGAGTCATTAAATGGTCTTTGAGCATGCAAAGCAGCGAAGGCCCGAGGGTAAGTGCCAGTAGAGTGATGAGTGATGAGTGATTAGTTAGAAAGCTACCTCAGATGAGCTTTCTCCTGTGAACTAGCCCATGTGAGAACTCTTAAGTTGTGAACTGAGGTATGTGAGTGGGAAGACACTGTAAAAGTAAAGTGTATAGAATTTAGCATCCTAGTAGATGTGAGACACAAAGTTGGGGTGGGAGGGAAGGGTAACAATGGCACTGAGGTTTTAAGCCTAGGTAATTAGAAGGTTAATGGCAATATTATTGGAAATGGACAGAGAGAGAAGAAAAGCAGTGAAAAATAGGTTGAACTTTGCAACTCAGATAAGAAATACGTAAGCCATGAGCAAGTGGAAGTAAAGAGACTAAAGAGGAAGTTATCTGAAGACTGCCACTGGCTACCTAATAAATGATCAACTCTACTACTCTCATACTGATTTCTGATGAGCTAGCATTTATTATTAAAACTGGGGACAATGTAGGCTAAAAGTAAAGATATCCGTGTGACTTATTAAGCTCAAGTGGTGTTGGGGTAACATAGATATGGAAAAAGAAAGCACTGCCTTGGAAGAGAGAAGTATACCACTTGTCTCTTGGCCATCTATTGAAGAAAATAAAGTTTGTGTATTTCTGGAATGCAGAAACATGTAACAGAACCAGAGACTAGCTCCTTGATGCAAAAATACCTAATATTAGAATAAGGACAGAAATGAAGTATAACTTTCAATCCCAAGTATCAAAAACATTATTTATAAATATGAAGGGAAAAATGTCTGTTTCAAACACTCAGAAAAATAACTGGCTGGATTGTAGGAGTCTGTGTCTTGTCGTTTGGAACCACAAGTATTTTGCAGCAGAATAACACAGAGCATTGAATTTTCCAGTTCTCAGAAATTTATGGAGGAGCTGAGGATCATTTCTGGGGAGCTATTCTGATTATGAGGATCATCTCTAAGAATGTATCCCTCTTCAAGATAAAAACCATTAAACACCCTCCAAAGCACTGTACAAAGCATCCAGGAGTTTTTAGAGCACCTCAGGGAAAGCAGGTCAAAAACAGGACACAACAAACCTTCTCTGACCCATTCTCAAAACCCCTTGGGCCTTACCTGGCTGCTGCCTTGCTGAGTAGTCCAGTCCATCTACTTTCCAGACTCTCCAACTGTCCAGTGATTTTCTCTCTATCAGCCAGCTCAGCTGACTGGGCTATTCTGCCTCCTTCTGCTTGAAGCATGTCTACCGTGGCCTTCCGATCATCTAGGAGTCGCTGGAGCAACTATTGCACACATGTTGAAAGAGAATGAAAAGTGGTAACATGGGGTCACTTTAAAATTTGAAATAAGGATTAAAAAAAAAATCCCCCCAAATCCCAAATCTCCATCCTACCAAATCCTAAGTCTAACTGAGTAACAGAAGTTTTTTTCCCACCTTGAGGCAGAAACGTAAGATATACAGCATAGTTCCTTCACCCAAAAAATATTTCATATACTTTTGGGTTGTTTTTTTTTTTTTAAAGATTTTATTTATTTGTTTTTAGAGAGAGGGGAAGGGAGGGAGAAAAAAAGGGGGAGAAACGTTGACTGGTTGCCTCTTTATCTGTGGCCTCTTGTATGTGCCCCAACTGGGGACTGGTGTGGCATGTGCCCTGACCAGGAGTGGAACTGGCAACTTTCGTTTTGCAGTATGATGCCCAACCAACTGAGCCACACCAGTCAGGGCCATACACTTGTTTTTAAATGGAGAAGTGATTGCTATTGCATGATTAACAGATAATTTATTTTGGACCAGGAGAAAAATGCACTGAAATGAAAAGCCAAAAAACCCGTACTTGGATAGAACTGTGTACCTGATGTATACATTATTTAGAATACTGCTGACTATGAAAACACCAAAAACCTTTTAAGTAAAGCTGTGACTGAAACACTGAAATAAAATACATCAACAAGTAAAACTGTCCAGTTTAATTTGTGCCACAGTAAGCTAGTACATTAAAGTAAGATGATAAAAATAAATTTCTATATGTCTTTTCAGGATCATACAAAGTATGTGAGGATTCTAGTAAAATTCCTGAACATGCTCCTTAAACTATAAGCAAATGTGTTGTCTGCCGCTCCCTAAGGCTGTTACAGTTCACTGTCCCAACATTCTCACTTACCTTCTGTTCTTGGATCTGTGCTTTCACCACTTTATACTCAGCAGATGGAGGTTTCTGATTGGCTATGAGCTCTTCAGTGTCTGCCAACCAGCTAAGCAACGGCTCTAAGGCATCTTGAAACTTCCCACAATGCAACAAAGCCTCCTGTAGTTGTGCAATTCTTTGTGCAACCTGTATCACAGACACGGAGGCTCATTATAAGGAAAGAGCTTTTTCAATTACTACTGACCCCTTTCTGTAACTACAGATTGCAACTGCTAAATTTTCATTTACATTCAGGAAAACCTTAGATTTAGATGTCTCTTCCCTTTGTCTTCCATTCCCAGTATGCTTGTTATCCCCTGCACCGCAACCCCCCGCCATTTACCTTTTTATTCAGTGTGTTCCATCGAGCATTGATCTCTTCCATGTCATGTTCCAAACCCTGCACATCACAGTTTTTTCCAGCACTCTGAATCAACCCCTGGCCAAGTCCATTCACCTGCTGTAATTTCATCTGAAGAGGATCCACCTGTTCTTTCTGAAACATCTAGATAATTGTAAGCCAAAGAAGATTTAATCTAAAGGCAATCAGATCTTCTATACTGCACAGTGACAGGTTATTCTTGGGAGATTTATGACTTAACAAAGAGGGCAGGAATAAAAAGTGAAAACAAGCCATTTGTACAAGAAACTATCAAGGAAATGTGGTTTCATATCTCAACAGCCTCCAGTGGACAAGTAATTACAGAGACTTATGGCACTACCTAGGTCTTAAACCTGATCAATGACTCACTGTTTTTTAAAAAGATTTGTTTGCTAATTTTTAATGCAAAAATCTACAGAGAGAAGCATCAGCCTTGAGGTATCACAGAAGTAAATGTGATATATTTGTATCAATCCAAAAAGGGAAGAATGATACCAAATGACTACTAGTTAAGATGAAAAATACCTTGGGGAATAGCTTTAAGTGACCAGTGATGTAGGCAATGCTCTTCTCTGACTAGGACTAATAACTCAATTAGCCAAAACATATTAACAGTATGAAAAATGCCAAGCTCATAGCTTAATCCCCCTGTGGCCATTTAACTCCATTCTTTTCCAGGGCCACAGACCACACACAATAATCTTGAAGCAGTATTCTCTGATTACAAAGGGAAATGGGCCAATAACACTGGGAAATGTCCTTAACTACTTCAGACACATAACTCTGAAACTGTATATCCATGTTCACCGCAAGACAACAGAACTTTAAAACAATGTGAACAAGTGTAACAAGTAATACGCCTGTTTCTACTGCAGTTAAGCTCCATTATGACTTAGAGATTTTAAAGGAAACAAGGAGAGACTTCTATTTTTCTAAGAAAAAGAGTAAAATAAATATTTATCCCTAATATCAGATTCCTTAATCATCAGAGGATAAAAATCAGCCGTATTACACTAATCTGGCCATTTTTTTCATTCTTTTTTCTTCCATAAAAAGTTCCTTCAGTTTCAGTGAGGCAGGTGAGTCAATTATGACAGAAAAATGACGAAAAATAGAAGAGGACAAAAATAAATGTAAAAAAATGTTTAAAGTTTGGGTATGACTAATTTTGGTCTATAGGAGACCACAGATCACACTAGAATTAGGAAACTGATTCTAGAAAGTTGGATAAATGAGTCACCAGGGAGGAAAACCCCCGGGGAATACAAAAAAAGGGAAGGTTACAAAGGTAATTACCAGTGGGCTTCATTTTATACTGTAATTTGATTATACCATATTTTGTTAGGCAACATAACAAGGCAGTTAAGCTAAAAATGACTATTTCCCCACAACAACATGGTTCCCAGAAAAAGCAAGTGCTATGATTCCATTTTGTATTGAAGATGTTTTCACTGAAGAAAAATCAAAGCAGAGGGGGAAAAATCCCCAGAAAACACAACTCCCATGTTTTAAGTTACCTGGGTACAATACAATGGTGGCAGTGGTTGGAAAAGCAAAGAAAGCAGAAAGACAAAGGTATAGAGGGAAGATACATAAGTGCAAGAGCCCCCCCCCGCCACTTTACCCATAATCAAATCTTGTCTCACACTATGAATGACATTTACATTCTTTCTGTGCTAATATGGTAGCCAGCAACTCCATGTGGCTATTTCAATTAACTAAAAATTCAGTTCCTCAGTCACACTAGCTACATTTCATGTGGTCAACAGCTACATGTGGCTAGCGCCTACTAAGCAAAGATAGAGTACATATTCACCTTGGCAAGAAATTCTGTTGGATAGCAATTTAAACAGCACCAAAAAGTATTTAAATATCTCAATCTCTCTGAGAGCTAATTCTTTTTTTAAAATCTGAACTTACTTCATGAACATTTTCTATAGAAGCATTAGATTTCTTCCTTTGTTTCCCACCTTGTCTCTATGGATTGTGTCGACATGGTATGGGTATTTTTCTCATTTTTTTTCGTAAGGTTAAAGATATAGAAGCACCTCTAAGTAAACACTATCTAAATATTTACTTTGAACACAAGTGAACAGAATGTTAAAGAAAGTAAATTTGAAAACAATTGCTTCATTCCCTCAACTCCCAAATAAAGCTGTTTTGCCAACCCAGTGCTTTAAGGCATTAAAATTCCTACTCCTTAGTGTTTCAATTGGACTGTGCCATATTATTAACTAACCAGGGCTGGTAGACATTTCCCAGAGCAAACGCTAGTAAAAATTATTGCAAGGATGTAAGACACAACAGGGACATAAAACAGAAAATTTCCCAAAGAATGTCTTAAAATACTTTTATCTTTTGTAATACCACATTCTTTCAGTTTTCATCCTATCTTTTTTGACTTCCTTTATGCTCTTCCAGACCTCCAAATATTAGTATCCTGGGCCTCTTATCATTCTATACTCTTCTAGGCAATTCTATTCATTCCGATGACTTTAAATATTAACCATGATAAACACTTATGACTTTAAAACTGTAGATCCAACTACTTCTCAATATTGCCATACAATGAATCACAGGCATTTTGAATCTAACCATTCTAAAACTGAAGAGTACCTCCTACTTTCCTCTCCCCCCAAATCTGTTCTTCCCTAAATCAATGATTTACTACTGTCCCCATCCAGTCAGTTGTATAAACCAGAATCTAGAAGCTATCCCTGATGTCTCCTTGGGTCTTGTTACTTCTACCTCCAAAATATATCTTAAATCTATCCAACTGTCTTCAAATCTAGTTACATTTCTATAGCCCAAGCAACCTGGATAACGGCAGCTGCCCAGCACGTCTCTCTACTCTGTCCCTGATCTCCTAAATCCATTCTACACACTGCAGCTAGTGTGATTTTTTTAAAAAAGTGCAAACCAGTCAGTGTTTTCTGTATTTATGCCAATAATCTATAATACAAACTAATAAAATATAAGACAAAAGAAATCTGAGATTTATAAACCCCAAATAATTCTGAGAATGTTTACTATTAGTGTGGACCGGTTTTCTCTATCTTCAAGCTGAGAGCAATCTTTATTTGGGAAAGATTTTTATTTATTTATTTTTAGAGAATGGGAGGAGGGAGGGAGGGAGGGAGGGAAACACTGGTGTGAGAGAGAAACATCAATTAGTTGCCTCTTGTACATGTCCCAACTGAGGACCAAAACCACAACCCAGTCATGGCGCCCTGACCAGGAATCAAAGGCTCAACCTACTGGGCCACACTGGTCATGGGAAGCCGAGAATAATCTTTAAAAAATGTAAATGAGCTCATGTAGCCCATCCACCTTGTGGAAATCCAGTGTCCAGAGCAAGTGGTTGGTGGTATCTATGGTGTTCTGAACAGAAAGCAGGACCATGCCTTCAAGGGGTACCAGGTGCCCAGCACCCCCAGGTTTGTGGTAAAGGCTTTCTTGCGTGTTAGTGAGTTCTATGGCTTCACCTCTGACCTGAGGTCCAACAAAGGCAGCCAGGCCTTGCTGTAGTGCAGTCTGACCACTGGCAGATCCTGCCCGGAGACCCCTTCCACAACACTAGTGCCCCAGACAGATGGTGGCCGACACACGAAGTACAAAGGCCTGAAGGAAGGCATGCCGGCCCTGGACAACTTCCTGGACAAATTGTAGGTTGCCCTCCTTGCAGCCTGCCACCCAGGTGCCACCCTACACTGGCTCATGATCAACCAAAACAAGCCCTCATTCTCCAACACCTCAAGACTCTCCAGACAGAAGGCTGCCTGCCTGGCAGGTTCTGGGGCCACTCTGTGCCACCTTCACTCAATATGAACACCTGATGCCGTTTCTTTCTACATTTGAAGATTTTGGAGTCAACAGAAATGCCTTGGCTGCAGGGACTTGCTTGGCTGGTGGGGGAGGTGGGATGGGACACCCAATATTTATTTTTCCCCCTCCTATTTCTGAGGGAAACTCAAATGGCCAAAAGAAGAAAAAAGAAAAGACACGCATTGAGAGGTTTATTTGGATAAATGGCCTATAGTGGATTCCACTCCCCAAAAGGTGGGAAGAAACAACAGGCAGACATTCTTGTTTGGACAGAAGCTAGACAGCAGGGAATCTTGTCCAATGTCATCATGAGTACTTCCAGTAGTTTTAGTGCCACTGGAGTAATAAATTTGATTATGGTGGTGGAAAAAAAAAAGTAAATGCAATAATTTCACTCACCTACTTAAAATGTTCCAATAGCCTCTTATAGCTTTTTTTTTTTAAAGGTACAGATGCTTCTGTGGATGTCTTTCTCAGCCCCTGCATCATGTGGCCCCTGCCAACCTCTCTAGATTCACTTCAAGGCACTCTCCCAGAACCCATGTTCACTGTGGTCTAGCCACTTGGCCTTTTAGTTCTAACATGCCAAGTTTCTCCCAGCTTCCATTTCCTTTGTCTAGAATGCACTCCCCTCTGACTCTTTGCCTAAGTAACTACTGTTTATCCTCCAGATTTCAGTTTTAAAAACTTTCCCTGACACCACAGTTGAAATTAAATACTCCTCTTATTTCTTATGATAGTCTTTATATTTTATTCAAAGCATGTGCCACAATTTGTAACTATGTATTTGTATCATTTTTGCTTACTGTCTGCCTCCCCCATTGTAGTATAAGTTCCACAAAGGCAGGGACCATGTCAGTTCTATTCACTGCAGGATCCCCAGTACCTGGAACAGAGTAGGTATGCAATAAATATTTATCAACTGAATAAATGAATCACTGTATAGAAATGGTCAGGAAAAGCAAACAAATCCGTGCAAGTTCTGTTGATCAGCTAAACATTCAAACACTGAACTGAGATTATGGGGACTCTCCGATTTTTACTTGAAGACTTTTGGGGCAAATTTTAATTTTATAGAACCCCTATTTTATACAAAGGTTTTTTTCTTCCTCAGTGATTGGAAATTAGAATAAGAAGTCTGCAAATGAGAAAAGCATTTAAATAATCACAGATTGCTCTCAGTGGGCCTAGATCCCATTATAGAGATAGCAAACAAATCCTGACATTCTGCTTCTTCTATGAAACTCTCATTGTTATTAGAAAGCTTGTCTCTATTTAAACCATGTATACATGTGTACATTTTTATATATGTATACACACAGAGGCTCTAAAGCAGTCCCTCTAAATCATTCTGGATATAACCACTTGTCGAGTTCTAAGTGTTTATGTATAAAAATGACAGGTTCAATTGCTCCTAGAAACCCTTTTGGAAGATATAAAATCCATACATTTCTCATCTTAGAAATATTTTTTTTCATCGATTCAGCAGAATTTCTATACTCTTGTTACCTCATTAATGATGTGTGTTTTGTTGCAATAAATATTTTCAAAATAGCCTCTCCACATTCTTTTTGGTTAACAATCCTGGTTATGGCTATAGATTAAGTTCTTCTTTTATACACAGATGTAGGCATCTTGTTTCCAGATATTCTACAAAGTAAACGTACTTCAAAGATGATGAACTACCTTGCAGCAGAGGCTACTATTTCCTTTTCCTGTCATTTATAACAGGCAATGTATCATAAAATGACTACCTACTGTAACTCGAAGGGTCCTTAGAAATTACCTAGCTCCAGCTACTCATTCTGTAGATGAGGAAACAGAGATTCCCAAGACTGATACTAAGGATTTCCCTGAATATTTTTCCTTTATGCAGATTTGATTGGGTCCTTATAAATTTAATTTCTGTATTTCATCAATTGTTGCTGTAGGCTTTATACTAAAAATATTCTGTATAACCAATAATGCCAGTGACTTTGGACAGGTTACTGGAACCTTGGTGTTAATCCCAAATTCACTAAAAATCAGAAAATTATATCAAATCCATCAATCTGGAAGGTGATTCATTCTAATTTGATGGGATGCTACATTACAAAATTTCTGAAGTCCAAGTCAGCACTACCACCACTTATGAGGATCTGTGGCAAAATTGGTGCCTTATGACCCACCATGAAAATGATTTTTTGTTGCTGGTAGGTTCATGTTTAAATGGTACTCTAGTCAGCTAAGGCTGTCCTGAAAAGCTCTGTAATGGGGTAGATAAGAGAACCCATCTTTCTTTTTTTAAATATTGACTTTAGAAAGAGGAAAAAAAACCACATTAACTTGTTCCAGTTATTTATGTATTCACTGGTGATTCTTGTTTGTACCCTGACCAGGGAACAAATCTGCAACCTTGGCGTATCAGGATGATGTTCTAACTGAGCTACCCGGCCAGGGCAGGACCCAATTTTCTTGAAGTATCCATGGATATCCAGGAGATTACTACTTATCCAGTCAGTCGGTCAACAGTGAATGCTTACTACAAGGAAGGTACTGTTTTGGGTCCTGAGGATGGTGTAAAACCAAAACCACCTCCTCAATCAGTAATACCTGACGGAATTAGATTAATTTTCTAATTCCTTCACTCCACTGCTTACCACTAACTAACTGACACAGGGACAGTGAACTGTAAAATTTGCTGATCTCAAATACCTTTGACTAGGAGTGCTCAACATTGTTCCCAACAGCTCAACACAGTCTGTTGTCTAATGGAACTTCAGAGTCTTGGAGATAAAGGACACCCAGGAGAACATTTAGCCCAACTCCCTTATTTTAAAGATTAAGAAACAAGAGGTGTAGGAAAGAAAAGTGACTTGCTTCAGGACACAAAGTTTGACAAGATGGATGAAATACCTCTCTTCTTCAAAAACATTACCTTGTTCTGGCTTTAATAAACAGCTTTCTGTATTAAAAAGCTATAATTCACACATCTGTATATTGCTTTAACCCAATATGTTCTGGTGAATTCTTTCAACTAACCAACATATCTGTCTGAAAGGGAAAGGGGGAGGATACTGACAGTGATTGAGATCTTACACACTTGATGGGTTATTGCATTTTTATCCTCACAAACCTCCCAGGATTGTGCCTTAACAAAAGACAAAACTGGAGACTCAGAACATCTACCTAATTTTCCCAGAGTGGTTAGTAAGTACCTCAGGTCTCATTCAAAAGCCTAGACTGTACTGTGTATGTCACTGCTGACATTACTGATCAATTAGCAGTCCCTAGATTTAGCAAAGAACACCCTTATTCTAATTTCAAAAACAGAATCACCCATTTCTGCTTATAATCTTTTTCAAAATGTAAACCAACAACTGTGCACATCCCTGTCTTCCTTAGGCTTTTGTTATCTCTGAATAAAAAAATGGAATATGAAATACGAAGTTTTGCCAGATGGAAATAAGACATATGTTCCTCCATAAACTCCATAAAAACACCAGAAAAGCCCAGGAGCCACAAAGGGAACCAAAGAAAGGACTATCTGTGCTCTTTCTAATCACAAGGAAGTCAGAGAACTGCAAATCACTTTACTTTCTAGATCCTTCCCCAACAAAATGAGCAACAATTACCTCATTTGAATTTAATCCATCAGTTGCAGCCAGAGGCACTTTCCCATGCAGCACTGCACCAGTCACCTCTTTTATTCCAAATGCTGGAGGATCAAGGTCCTCCTTGATCCACACTACAGTGGAGGAAGACTCCTCTAGCACAGGAGTTCCTTCTCCTGAGATAGGCACTGAATCAGTGTGGACAGCATCTCCCAGGAAGGGCACACCAGCGGGGAACACTTCCTCCACAGCAGGCACTGCAGCAATTGGAGTGAGGGGCTCCTCAGGGGCGGGCACTTTATCATCTGGGGATGCAGGTTCCTCTGAGGTGTGCATTGCAGCAGCTGGGGCTGCAGTTTCCTCTGAGGCGGGCATTGCAGCTGCTGGGACTGCAGGTTCCTCTGGGATGGGCAATGCAGTAGCTGGGGCTGCAGGTTCCTCTGGGATGGGCAATGCAGTAGCTGGGGCTGCAGGTTCCTCTGAGGTGGGCATTGCAGCAGTTGGGGCTGCAGGTCGCTCTGAGGTGGGCACTGCAGCAGTTGGGGCTGCAGGTCGCTCTGAGGTGGGCACTGCAGCAGTTGGGGCTGCAGGTCGCTCTGAGGTGGGCACTGCAGCAGTTGGGGCTGCAGGTCGCTCTGAGGTGGGCACTGCAGCAGTTGGGGCTGCAGGTTCCTCTGGGGTGGGCACTCTATCAGCTGGGGCTGCAGGCTCCTCCAGGGTGAGCACTGCAGCAGCTGGAGTGGTAGGCTCCTCTGGGGTGGGCACTCTATCAGCTGGGGATGTAGGTTCCTCTGAGATGGGCATTGCAGCAGTTGGGGCTACAGGCTCTTCTGGGGTGGGTGCTCTAACAGTTGAAGTATCAGGCTTCTCTGGAGTGGGTATTGCAACAGCTGGGGTGACAGAGCCCTCTGGGATCTCCTCCCCTGTGGTGGGCACTGGAGCAGCTGGAGCAGTCCCCTCAGAAGCAGGCACTGTAACAGCTGGGACATGTGCTTCCATGGTGGCCACAGAAGCAATTGGCACATTCCCCTCTGGAAAGGCCACTGTGACAGCAGCTATAGCAGTTCCCTCTGGGGTGGGCACTGCAGCATCTAGGGCATCTTCTATAGCGGGCACTGGAGCAGTTGGAACAGGTGTCTCTGGGATGGGTATCCATTCCTCCAAAACTGGTTCAGTATTACTAGCCTTGGTAACTTGTTCCCCCAGGAAGGTATCTAGCAATGATTCTGAATCTCTCATTTCTGTCTCCCTTCCACTCAGTGATGCCACATTCAGTTTTGGCTTTATCTCATTCACAGTTCCCTCTCCATCACTGCTATGTCTCTGTCCTCCATCCAGCAGGTGCAGACTCAGAAACTCTGACTCTGGCAAGTCTCTATGAAAATGAGCTGGGGCTTGGTCCTCCAAAAGCTGGGCATCATAACCCAGCTCTTGTGCCTCACCATAAACTTTCTCCATGGACAAGTTACAAGGGTCCACATTTCCCAACGAAGTCAGACTATTTTTTTGATTAATAGTTCCTTTCTCCCTTTCCAAATGAATCTCATCTGTTAGTAAATGTGAACCGTACAGTAACACCTCTACTTCAGGTCCTGAGGTAATGTCTGTTAGTTCATAGTTAAAAGCAGAACTGAGGGGAACCCTCTCAACACACTCCTCAACATCCCCCTCAATTTGACTGCAATCTACCTGGGACAAACTGCCATTTTCTTTGGCCAGCTCAACTTCATATGCTGATAAGTTTTCTTCAGGAGAAGCACTGCAATCAGAGTTGTGCAATCCTCCTGGGTCTAGCTTTCCCGGTGACTTCAGATCAGGGGGGTGTCTAAACTTAAATTCCCCTGCAGTCTTGGGGCTTAAAGGCACTTTTTCACACTCCTTCTCACTAACAGTGATATCCCTCATGATATCAGAGTGGGGAATAAGTTCCATAGTATTAGGCACCTGAGAAGAATCCAGGGCATTAAAATATTTACAATTCAATCCAGCACCATCGTCTTTCATCTTTACATTTGAAATGCCTACATGTTCCTTTTCTAAGGCAGCCCCTGGAAAATGACTAATTACAAGTGAATTTTCTGTATTTTGGGATGGGGCCAGCCCTTCAGAGGAAACTTGGTTCTCCAGCTCAACTAGAGAAGATACTCCGTATAAACATTCTTTTTCAAGTTCTAGAAACATCTGCACTGAATCTGTGTCAGAGAGCTGCTCTGAATTAACAGGACCAACAGTGTATTCTAAATCAGATACAAGACCCTGTAGCTTCTGGGAAGTTGTGTTTTTCAGCTCACCTACAGCAATCTCACCTGTGAGACTACAGCTGTAATCAAGAGGTGTATCCTGGAAAACTGAAGCCAAATGGTTTTCAGCTGGCTGTAGGTCATCAGAGCAACAAATCTGACCAAGAGCAAGGTGGTCAAAAGTCTTCAAGAAAGCAGCTGAGCAATCGGATCCATCCTCTACCACTGCTACAGTGTTTGCCTGGTCTCCTTCTTCAAAAATATCTGCCAGGCTGGTCTTTTTCTCATCTGCCATTAGAAAAGTCTTTTCTCTCTCTGACAGTTTTTCTTCCTCCCACTCCTCCTCAGCCTCCATCATAATCCATCGCTCATCCTCCTCAAACTTTAGTTCAGACTCCGTTTTCTCTCTCAGGCTGGGGGTTATGAGAACATGTAATTCTGGATCCAACAGCTCTTCACTCAGACAAGGGGAGAGAGGTGGCATTTCCACAGTGCAGGCTGTGTCTCCAAGGGGGTGGTGCTTCTCACTGAAGCCTCCCTTAGCCAAACATTTCATGGCTCTGGGCCAGGTTGCACTTGAGAATCGGTGTTCCTGCATTACATCTGTGTTACCACTTGCTGCTGCAGCTTCTGATTCTAGAGGCTTGAATTCATGGGGAGAGCTCTCCCTGTGCTGCTGAAATCTGAAGTCTTGGCAGTTTCCACTTAAGTTTTTCACGTCCTGCACTTCTGGAATACCTACAGACTTGGACATATGTTCCAGAGTTACTGACTCTGATTGAGGTTCCCTGTGGTCCAAATGACCAGAACTTTCTGTTAATGCAGAACTAGATTCCTTCTTCTCTTGCAAGGAAGGATTTGAAGCACCAGCTTCTGAAACCTCACTGAGAGAAGCTTCCATCCTTTCTGCAAATTCTGGGAAATTGGGTGGCATGAAGGACTTCCACGATCTCCTGTTAACATTGTCTTTGCGTTCTGCATTTGGTCGCCTTCTGGGCGGCACAGGTGCTGACTTCTGCACATCACTGCTTAGCTTCAGTGCATCAAATATTATCCTCTCATCTAGCTTTTTGCCTTCTGGTGCTCTAGACTCAAAAACATTAGATGCTGCTCCCAGTGTCCCATTGCTTGATATAGTACTTCCTTCCATCTTTTCCATGGTGCTTTTAGAAGTCTGATTAAGCTTTGATCCCTGGTCAATTTGTTCATTTATCCTCATTGTATCATATATAGACCGCTGTGGAACATAACAATCCTCTATATAGCCATCCTCTTCCTCTCCTTTCCCCAGGCAGGTGGGGTTCTGCCTTAAACAGTCTGGCCTGCTGAGTGGCTTACCCATACTTTTTCAATCAAAATGAACGATCAACCTTTGAAAAGTTTTTCATGTGTTCTCCAAAACTGCATTCTGCGTAAATTAAAAATCCCTTTACATGTTCATAATCTCAAACCACCAACTGGATTTGCCCTCCAAAAAGGCCTGGAAGTCCCACTTTGAAACCATTTTAAGAAAAGCTCTAAGATGAACAGCTTTTTCCTCCCAGGCTAGCAGCCTCATAGTTGCAGGTAAGTGGTATAATTTAATCAACAGACAAAATAATTCCTTGCATGGCTTCTTTTTTTTAAAAGAGCACTGCTCTTTTTAACTTAGTCAATTAAAAAAATCTGATATTGACAAGTCTTACTAAACACCTAGTTTCACTCACTTTTCATCTAAGCAGAGTTGGAAGCAGAGGATTTCTACCAACTGTGTCCTTTAACAATGGCACAGCCTCTCCAGTCTTCATGTAAGGCCTAAGCTCCTAAGAATTCCTCTCGTTTTATCCTCAGTTCCACCCTTGCAGAGTCCAGCTGGTCTGAATTAGCCATTCGTCCTCCCTAGTTCGGGTGTTTGCATTTGAACTGGGCTGGTCGGCGGATATTCCTGCAACTTTAAACACAGGAAGTCCTTCATTCGGGGCCAGTTTGGGGCTTCCTGTCTCCAAAACATCATGGCATTGTTGTGGCTCCCAGAACAGCCCTCCGCTGTGGCCACAAAACAAGGCGAGTGGAGCCCGGCGCTGGGCCTTTGAGAGGCCGGCAGGCTGCAGCCGCCACCGCCAAGGGTCTGTCAGAAGGGCTCGCTCAGTGCTGCCCACTCCCCCGCGCCATGCCGCGCGCCCCGAGGGCCAGGGTTGCCTCACCGCAGGCTGGCAGGTGGCTCCGGGCTGCGCCGGCCTCCGGTCCCGCGCTCAGGAAGTTAGTTTGTCCCTCGGGTAGCTGCGTCCCGCGTGCTGTGGGTGCTGCCTCCCCCGCTGTCGCCGGTCCCTGGCCTGAGCCGCCGCGCGGTGGGCTGCATGTCAAGCAGCCGCCTCTATTCTCTACCGCCGCTGCCCGCGGCCCTGCCGTCCTCCCCGCCCGCAGCTGTCACGGTCCCGGCATGCAAACTTCTGGCTGGGAACAAAAGGCTCCGCTCGGGCCGGGCGGGGGCGAGCCCTCCTCCCTCGCGCCGCTCGCCCGCCGCTGCTGGAAGTGCTGGGCTGGCGGGCGGCTCTCCTCCCCCTTCCCGTGCCGCCGCGCCGCGCCGCGCAGCCCCGCCCGGGTAGCCCCCCTGGAAGCCGGGGAGCGCAACGCGGAGCGCCCAGGGGAGGAGGGCAGAGGCGGAGCTGTGGCGGGGGCAGGGAAAAGGAGCGACCCGAGTCGAGAGGGAGGGGGCGAAGGAGAGGATTGGAGGCCGAGGCACCGAAGGAGGGGCTTCTGCGCGGTTCGGAGCGAGGGAGCCCCGGCACCAGGCGCTCGGCTCAGCAAGCCCACGCCCCGCGTGCCCCTGAGCTGGAGGGAGAGCCCCGCCCCCGAGTGGGCGAGGGGAGGGGAGCCGCACCGCACTAGTGAACGCCGTACCGCGCAAATCCCCTGACAAAGAAAAGCCCCGCCCTCTCCCCCCGGCCCGGCCCCCTTCCGCCCCAGTCGCGTCCCTCCGGGCCGGGCTCCGAGCCCAGCCCAAGGGCGAGCTAATCCAGAAGGGGCGCCTCCGCTTCCCCCAGCCTGGAGTCTTTGGCAAGGGCCACTCGGGGCTCCATCTGCCTGCAGGGTCGCGCCGGCTGCTGCGGGCCGCCTGCCTCGCTATCGTCTCCAGCTCTGCCGCCAAAGGCGCTTAGAGTCCCGCCAATGTCACCTTTGGCGCGCCCCTGCCAGGCCCAAGAACACTCCAGCCTTAAACCCGGCACTTTCCAGGTGTTCGAAGGAATTCGGTCACGGTCAGAGAACAAGTTATTGGATAAACTCTGGACACCATCTCTCTCCCCCTTCTCATTTACATCAGGTCTTGGTCCCTTTTCCAACCAGGCTTTCTCTGCCCACAGACCTAGTTGTGTCAATGACTCAAGAATGGGGATTGAGGGAGTGGGGCAGTGGAGATGCCAGCAGCACTGCCCCACGTCCAGACACCTGGGCTCTCTTATTGCACACACCCAAGGAAACCCGAGCCTCCTTGGGGCCAGCTGAAAAGCATGGGTCTGTATTTCAAGCTTCAAGATGGAAAATGCTATATAGAAAGGTGGCTCACAATTCCGTCCACAGCTTTTTGGCTTTCAGAAAAGCTAAGTCACCTGGTGACTGTTAAACAAAGAAAGTACAAAGGGAAACCCAGGAAACTGTCCACCAGAGACAGCTACATTTTTGAAGGGGAAATGTAGCTCCATTTGTGATGGTCACTTTCTGAAGGGAAAAAAAATATTAAAATTTCTGAATCTTTGTTGGACCATGTGGTCAATATAGTCAGTCAAACTTATGGGAAGGTTATCTCTATCCTTTATGCAAACACTAAGTGAAGCCAATATTTGGTATATGGCGATCTGGCAGTGAAGCCCTGAGCTGAAGCTGAGCCTTAGGCTTACTTAGGGAGCCAGAGAGGTCCTTGGCAACACTGAGGTGTGTGGGCTGAAGCCTGTGCTCAGAATAAAACAACTAAAAGACCTTTCAACAGCAAACTACTTTACACTTTATTTCTCACTTCAAAAGAGGCTGCTGGTCGAGTCAGCCCACTCAAATCTGAAAGACTTTCTCCCCATCTGTAAACTGAAATAGGGAGGTGCAGACTAGATTGTGTTTTGACTGCCTTTCTAACTTTAATATTCTTTAGTTATAAAGCTTTTAAGAAGCTGCCCCCAAATCTTGAGTCCTCCTGGTCCTATACTGCAAGACATTAAAAACCCTGTCTTCTGAGGAACAAACAGCAGAAAGAACCAAAACTGCTTGACCTAGAGAAGGTTCCAGGCAGTATGGTCAACAAGAAGTATCTGAAAGACTGGGATGTGGGAGAAAAGGAAGCTTGTTCTGGATGTCTCCTTAAACTGACACATGAAGATCCAAAGGCAGATTTCAAACAACAAAGAGCTTTCTCACAGCTATTTAATAAAACAGGGTGTCCCTTAAAGTGATGACATTCCTAACTCTGGCGGTGTTTGAGCAGAAATTCAAGCCATCAAAAAATTCAAGCCATCACTTGGCAGAGATTTGAGGAAACAGATTGACAAATCCTCTATAAGTTTGTCTATAATAAATTTTAAAGTCCCTTCTAACTCTGACACACTGGGTTCCTAGGGCTTGATCAACAGATCTGATAGTTAACATTTCAGGAAATCCAGGTTTTAATTTCTTTTAATTATTCAGTATAACTGGAAAAACCCAGAGAAGGCAAGATCAATTTCACTAGCAAATCTCTCTGGCCAAATACATTCACTAAAGAATTCAGATATCATAACACTGTTAGTGTGCCAGGGCCCCTCTGGTTAGAAGAATCTGAGGAATCCTGGCTCTGGACTAAAGGGTGGGTGGTTATTCTATTATAAAGAATGATCTTGATGTGGAATCACAAACTTCTCAGGCAGAAATTCCTTTCCTGTTTCCTCACCATGTCAGGTGCCAATCAATTCAGTCTTTTCTGGTCTTTCCCTCCCCACACCTATCTACCCAATTCTCATCACTCTCACCTATGTTCCAGATCATAATATAAATAAATAAATGGAGCATGTTAGCAAATATGAAGCTTGGATTCAAATTACTTTTCAACTGAAGTCACATGTTCTCTGACTAAAGTGTTAGGGCAGTATTTCAGAAAAACCTCCCCAGAGTGCAAACACAACCTTATAGAAAGGATTACAGAAAGCTGCCCAATGCCCTATCCACCTCCCAAAAAGAAGCCAAAGATTGCCTGGCTCCTACTTTATCATCAGTACGTGTTTAGGAAAAAAAAAAAAAAATCAAGGGAGGAAGCACAATGTTTCTTTCCTCTGTGTCTTATTTTTTATCTGTTCATGAGTTCCTCCTTAGTTTTGGTATGTGTAACTCTGCCAATAGCCATCACAGTGACTGAAATAAATACCTGAGATGCAGCTTTCAGCCTCTTGTTACCCTGATAGCAACAACAACAACAACAACAACAACAACAACAAGCATCTGTTCATTTCACATGCTGTGTGTAAACTTTGAGAAGTACAGGGAGCTCCAGAGAACCACTTTGGATGCTTCTTCCACTCCTGCAACCACAAATATAGATGCTGAAGCCAAATTTCAAATTAGTTTCCAGTTAGTTGATTACAGAGTTCAAAGTATTCTCTACTCATTTAGAAATTCCTAAGAACAGATTTTGGTGCCCGACTTTCCTTTAGTGAACTTAGAAGAAAGAACAATCTGAGCCCTTTCTGCTATCTCCCTAGTTAAAGACAGCCGGGTAGAGTTTTTTCACACCCTAACACAGCTCCAAGTTTTGGACACAGCATTTTGCCTTTGTCTGCTTCAGCCTTAAAAGACTAGACCCTCAGGACAATTTGGAGACCCCTGAACCACATTTCCTCAGATTCTATAATGCCTCCCCCGCCCTGCCCAGTAGGATTAGCACTGACTAGAGGAAGATACAGAAGACTGGTTGGATCTTGTCCATTTTAAATCTACAAAATGCCTTTCATTTTAGGATCTCTAGACTTTACAAGCACTTATTTAGTGGCAAGTGGAAACTCTACAGTATTAGTCTGTACCTGTTGGGCATTTATTATATAAAGCCCAACAGGTATTTGGTGTTTTATTACATAAAGATGGCTACTGAGTGGCTCATTAAGCAACACAGCAAGATGTGAAGCTTGTTTTGTTTTAAATGGCATACTACAGGCCCTGGCTGGTGTGGCTCAGTGGACTGAGAGCCAGTATGTGAACTGAAAAGTTGCAGGTTCAATTCTCAGTCAGGGTACGTGCCTGAGTTGTACACCAGGTCCCCGGTTGGGGATATGCAAGAGGCAATCAATGGGAGATAACCAACTGATGTATCTCTTGCACATTGATGTTTCTCCCTGCAAATCAATCAATCAATCAATTAATCAATCAATGGCATACTACAGATATTTGAGCTCTCATGTATTCCTGAACCCATGAGAAAACTTTCCACACTGCAGGAACTCTCATGACCCCTACAAGCCCTTTCCTGCTTGTAGACTTTCCAAAAGACAGTGTATTAATCCCTCTTTAAGCCACTCACCAAGACAGTGGTGATGACAAAAGCATGGGGCTTTGCAAGTTAGAAAAGACCTGACAAAGGAGTGGGAGGAAGGGAGGCAAAGGGAAATCAAGTTCACTCATTAGGACTTGTACACAGGGTGAGGCAGAAGTATGTTTTCAGTTGTTTGTATGGAAAATAATAAAATAGTTAATAAATAATAATACAAGAATGAACTCTGTGTTTTGTGTACTCATAACTATAAATCTACTTTTGCCCCACCGTGTATACAGATGGTGAAGACAAGGATTTCTAAGTGAAGGGCTAAAGGCAGGAATCCTAAAAAGGCATGGACCCTAAAGAAGCAAATTTGAAGTCAGCATGGCTTAAATATAGGGAGTATGGAAAGGAAAAATGAGAAGTAAGAATGGTAAGTAGCTCAAGACCAATTCACTAGGGCCCTTAAATGCCAAGCCAAGGAATTTATAATTTATTCAGAAAACCATTAGTGTATCAAGATTTACTTATTTATATTTATCAGGGTTCATGAGAATTATTGAGCGGTGTATGGAAAGTTTGCTAAGAATCTGGGACTGGGTGCTCATTCAATTGCCATTTAATATATATTAACTCATTAAAAAAATCCAAATCCTTAAATTTATAAAATAAATGTGGGGTGGTAAATTTATTTGTCCAAGGTAACACAGCTATTAAATTCCTGGACTCTTATGGTTTGAGCCTAGGTCTGTAGATGCTGCACTGGTGTCAATATGTATAGACTAGACTATAGATGGGAAGACTGAAGTTGAAGCAATCAGGAGGGTTACGCAGTTTATGCACGTGGTAACAAAAGCCCGAACTTGTGAAAATGGGATGCGGGGGCTGTGAAAGAAATTACAGAGGCAGAATATTTGGATTTCACAACTGACCAGAAAAAGGGTTTGGGGGAAAATAAATTTAAAATAATGCTGTAGTAATACTCTTGGAGTATTACACAGTAATATTATAAAGCCCCAGGGTGCAGGAAGAAAATATTTGAAGATAATTAACACATTCAATTTAGAGCAAAGTGAGTATGAAGTACTCAAAGTTTACCCATATGGAGGTGTCCAGAAAGACCCCTCATACAAAAAACTGAAGTTTGGGGTAGAGATACAGATTGGAAAACCTTTTCCAATAGAACAGTGAAGGGGTTGGACATCCCAGGGGTTACATGGGGACAGATACGATAAGACAGGTGACAGAATTTCAAGAAGCACATTTTTGGGAGGTAGGAATTTCAAGAAGCACATGTTTGGGAGGTAGGAAGACAGACCAAAAAAGAAAGCAAAAGAACAGCCAGGGAAGAGAATGGCAAGAGTACAATGTCAGGAAAGTATATGGACAGGAGGGTTTTAAGGGATACTGCATAACAGATGAGGAATTCAATGAGTTAGACAAGGCCACTAGACTTGGCAACAAGGAAGTCAGCGAATACTTCTAAGAGAACAGTTTCAGGACAGTGAAGGGGGCTGGATCAGATTATAGGGGTTAAGGATAAGCAGTGGTAAGAAAGTGTTGGTCCTCCACCCCACCCTTCTTAAGGCTCTGTTCTTTGGGCTTCCGTGACATTGTACTATCCTAATGTCAACTTTTAGCCAGTCTTTCTTTGTCTCTTTGGGCTCCTCTTTCTGTCCTTTTAAGGCAAATAATTTTACAAGGTGTAACCTTGATTCTATTGTTTTCATTCATTCAACAAATATTTATTGGGGTCTACTGAATGCCCTAAATTACGCCAGGCACTTTAGGAGAGTGATGCGCAAGATGGGGTCAGGCACCCACATTTTGGTAGGGGAGACAGACATTCATTTTAATTCAATTGTGATAAGTACTCTAAGAACAAAGCAAACAGTGCTAAAGGAGCATGGGTTAGGCGTCCCATGTGGTCTGAGGGTTCAGGGGAGGCTTTCCACAGAAAGTGATTATGAGAGCTTTCACTTGGGACTGAGAGCAGTCTTTCCAGGAATAGGGTTGCATGACTTCACAACTTTCACAAATTAATAACTTCACAAATTTGCTTGGCTATTTCTATGAAACAGGTCCCTGGGTTGAATCTCTAAGGAATCTTGCTATATGGGGTAGAATAAATAGTACAGAGGAAAAGAGATTTCTGAAAACTCTCTCTTTCATTTTGATACTAAAGCAATTCTTATCATTGATCACAAACAAATAATTTAGGTTTAAATTAAAAAAAAAAAATCACACCAAAATCAGAGCTCTTCCTTTGGGAGTGAATTGCAAGATGAGATATTAAATGGTTCATTTGAATGGATGCAATAAACTCAAGTTGGAGAAGATCTAAGAGAAGTTCAATTTCTTTCAGTTCTTATCATCTTCTTCCACTGACTCATATATACATATAACCAAATATCAGAAACACATATTTGCTGAAAATGTAAAGAATTAAAGATAGTCTGTAAGTCATCTTGATGTGGTATATGTGTTTGGAAGAGAAATGAAGTATATCTATTTTTAAGCTGCTTTCCTCTGATATCAGGCTGACATTTTTTCCTTCACATCTTGATGTTTTAATTAATGATTGATTAACATTAAGGGGTATCTTTCCCAAAGATGCTGACTTGGTAGTTGACATTGTATGGCAACAGAGGAAGAGAACGTGGTCTGTGTTAAAAACCAATTAGGCCAAGGACCCTGAGAACATTAAAACTGATCTGATGGGGTAACTGTGACTAGGGAAGTCACTGAGCTGGTACTGGCTTCTGGTTAGTTCTGGTTAGTTCTGGTTAATGATATGAAAATAACATTGATTTGGAGAGTACATTAAGCAAGGTCAAAATGGCCTCAGAAAAACTCACTAGCTATGGGATTCTGATATGAATGAATAAATGAACAAATTAATGAATAAATTAGTAAAGATGTATATGTATGTATATGTACATAAAGTATATTTAAAGCTATGTTACAGAGTCATGACCTAGACCCACACATTTAGTCCCCACAAAAACTGCTCAGGGAGGTTATTCCATTGCTATCATCAAACTATTCAGTAATTTTACTTTATCCTATTTCCAGTTTTCCAAGAAGAAAAGAATGAATCTAATCTTCAGCTGGACCTTAGATCAAGTCTTCTGGAGAATGATTATTCCTAGGCACAAAGGGCATAACTTTCCTTATTTTTCAATATAAATTTATTTTATAACATTTAATTTGTAGGTCTGGATAAACTTTTTTTTAATAAATGTACGTTATCATTTACTGAGCACTTAATATATAGCTAATGCTTTCCTCTATATCACTTCATTCGATTCTTATACAAACTCAAAAGTTATGATTTACCATTGTTCACATTTTATAGTTGAAGAAACTATACAGAGGTTAAATAATTTCTCTCAAGGTAACTCAGGTAGTAAATGATAGAGCCAGCATTCAAAGCTGCATATTTAATTCAAACTCATATTCATTTTTTTTTCAATATGCCAATGTGACTGAAGTATAAAGACTCTTCTTAACTGCCAACTAGTTGAATAAATGACAGCGACTCAAATACTACAAAGCAGTATTTCAGAACCTGGCTTTCTTCAAGTATATCTGCAGTAGTAAATTTCTTTCTTAGTTTTGCTTTGTTCAGGTTAATACTGAAATGAAATTATGTTCCTTTAACATATGCTAACTAGTAGGAAGGGAGCACAGAGGCGAGATGGAGAGGTGAGGAATCCAGGCTAGGGTCAGAATTTCTCAGGACACATAAGGATATACCTCAAGTCTTGCAGAGTAGACAGCAGTTTGAATCCTCACATAGCTTATGAGAAATAAAGAGCATTCATCCAATCAGTCAAATATTTACTAATCTCCAACTATATGTATAACAATATGCTAACCACTTTGAAGGACACAAAAATTGACTTATTGAGATGAGAGATGGGACAAATGCATATAATTTTAAAAAATGCCAAAATTAGGCAGCATATGATAAAGACACATTAGGCAATTTAGGAGATCAGAAGTAGTGAGCTGGGGAGATCAAGAAAGCTTTGTGGAGATATGGGACTTGAATAAAGCCCTCAGGTGTGAGTAGAAGTCAAACAGGTAAAATACATAAAGACTTTTTGGGATAACTGTATGGAGTGGATGGTCTATATAGGAAATAAGACTGTAAAGATAATGGGGATCAAAAATGTAGTTTCCAAGAGACTGGAGAAGGAAAAAACTGAAGGCTTAGATGTAGACCAGTTCTGAAGGATGCCACTATTTAATTCATCTGATCGCATGTCTCCTGCATTGATGGGGGAAGGATAAGCACTCACAGAAAGAAGGGTGAATACAGACAGGAGTTAAGGGAAAACCACCTTGGAGGCCCAAGTTTTAGAAAGCTACAGCATAATTTATGAGTGTTTATTCCGTGGGAACCATGTGCGTGCATGCTGGCTGTCCAATCACACTAGCTCTCTGCATCGTGAACAGAGGATCCTTTGTTCCCAACAGCAAGATTCAAAAGAGACAGAGTCCGATAAAATCACACTGAGATCAGTACTCCCAGCTGGTGCAGGGGCTGATGCCATTCCATAACACACCCTACAGGAAGCAGCTCGAGATACACAGCTGACTGATTTCCACAGCAGGAGCCTTGTGGCAGGGTGGGGTGGGGACTGGTCAAGCATGGAGAGAATTCTTTAGCCACTGACTCAAATTAGTTCACGAAGATCCTGATTTTATCTAACAAATCTGTATAAGTCACTCTCAGAACCAACATTATTTCTTAACTAATTTTCAAAAAAAGGAAGAAAAACCATGAAGCCTGCCTAGACAGTAGAACTATTAATATTTCATCAGTTAACTCTTACTTGTCATGGAATCTGAAAAGGGCAAAATATCAAACCCCTTATCTTTCCAGAAGTGGGAGGGGTAATTATTTGCTGAAAGGGGCTATCCTGTGTATTACAGGATGTTTTAATGGCATCCACTGGATGCTAATAGCAGTCTCCCCAGACATGATAATTAAAAAGTGTCTCTGGACATTGTCAAATGTACCCCAAGGGGCAAAAATGTCCCCCAGCTGAAAACCACTGGTTAAGCATGAACTTTGGGTGCTATGTGCTTCAATAAGTTACTTAATATTTTCAAGTCTGTTTTCTTACCTGCAACTAGAATCTCAAATGTCTGATTACAGGTAGTGGTGTGGGAGGGTTAGGATTAGAGATCATTCAGACATAGGTCTCTCTTACTGCACTTACCACTACATTACCAGCACTATAATTCTTTGATAATTCTATAATTCTGTCTCCCATACTACACTGGTAACTAGAGACTCTCTGAGACCCCAGCACCCATCACAAATACTGGCACAAGGGCTCAGTAAGGACAGATAGGATGGAATATGAAACCCCTTTCTCCTAACCCCCACAAAGAGATCCATGGACCATCAATCACCATGTAGCACTTATTCTCATCCCTGGGTGGCCAAGTTCTGAAAGGTCCACATTTTAAATCGCAGTGGGAAAATAGCTTGTGAAGGCCTAGGGAATAAGTGTACCCCGTTAATCTTCCACAGCCAATACCAGAGACTGGTATTTGAAAAACACTTGGTAGTGGCAGTGGCGTAGTATTAAGGAAGGTGGGGAGGGAGCACATTCTCCCCATAGCTAGGTTTTTCCAAAAGGGACAGCTGAGACTTGGGAAGAATCTGTTTGGCAGGAGACAGCCCTCTGGTGCAGTGCCCTGACACGACTCCCTGTAGGAATCATTTTATTCCTGGTGAACCAACTAACTCTAACAATGAAGTGTCCTTCAGAGCAACTTATCACACTTCCTAGAGGCTCACTGCTTACAGCTCCTGTGCCAGCTAGTTAGCTTGAAAGTGCCCACGATACTTTTTTGAAGCTCCAGGACTAGGCTAAGGCTGAGACCACTTACCAAGCATTTCTAGACACAGTGAGAAACTGTCCTGTTCTGCAAGTCTGTGCTAATCTCAGCTGTGTTCATTCACTGAATAGTCAATAATAAATGCAAGTTTTGCATGGGGAAAATTCTAGTTTTTCTGGAAACACAGTTTTCTTCCTTCTTGTACAAAATCATAAGATGAACCCTAGTTGCAAATGCTCCGTACTGACACTAGATGTAAAGAATTTCAGTAAACATAAATCAAACTGTTCAGCCCCTTCCTTTTGGTTGAGGATATATTCATTTAGTTGCTTTAAATCCTACCTTGCTATCAAAATTTCTAGACAGATTTTTGGGATATCCACCAACACTTTCTTGACAACCTTCCCATAGATTTTCCTACCTTCGCTGAGGCATGAAGGAGGATCCTTTAGGATGATATAAAGTCTGCAACCTTGGGATTTTGCTTGTGATGCTGATATTTGGAATACTAATGATACTTTAAAATGGGGCTGGAAGGAGTTCAACATGAAGCAAATTTAAAGGCCTTAAAGGTTCCCACACCTCCTCCCCACCCAGTTCCTATGGTGGGGGTGGAGAAGATTATTACAGAGCTCTGGAATTCTTGGGGGAGGGGTAATAAGGGTAGTCACATATGGTTATAAATACCAGCAGTCAAGCTGAGGAGAACAACAGACAAACTGTAGTCTCCCCTTAAAGGCACAGAACAAGGAGGCTCTCTGAAGTCATATTTCCACAAAGGAAGTTCCTCTTCTCTTTAGAAATACATCATCAACAACACCTGCATCAACAACCTGACACAAAATAAACTGCAGATGCCAGGGAAAGTGACTAGGGGGTTTTAAATCAGACACAGATTCGTACTAGCACAAATAAAGAATTCAGCCAGGGCCTGGCCTAAAGAAAGGCAGACTTAGAGGCAGTTGTTGCTACTACATAGCCACAATCAGATTATCAAAAGGCTGCCACCTACATAAATATTTAACTTAATCAATTAGCACTTTTTCCAAATGAATCCTAAGTTTTCTACACAGAGATGGCAATTTTCTTCTAGGGCAGTGGTTCTCAACTGAGGGAGATTTTGCCTTTAGGAAGATCTGACAATGTTTACAGACATTCTTGGTTTTCACACTGGGGAAGGGTAGCTACTGGCACCTATTGGGTGGAGATCAGGGGTGCCACCAAACTTACAAGGCACAGGACAGCTCCCCACAGCAAAGGATTATCCAGCCAAAAAAGTTAACAGCTGAGTGCCAAGGTGGAGACTCTGTTCTAGAGCATTCTCTTTACTTCTTTGGACCCTGGAAGGGAAAAAATAACCCTGGACAAGACAAGCCAAGGTGGGGGTGGGGACGCCTATTCAACTTATCTTGGCTGCTGTAAAGCTGAGATACCTAAACCTCCAGGTGACAGAAAGGTCACACCAAATGTGATTTCCTTTCTCTCCAAGGGCAGGGAGATAATGCCGACCTCAATTGCTTTATTCTCTAGTAACTCTGACTGGCAAAAACACAGATGGGCAGATACTGCCTTTGTAATTATTTGAAAGGAAGGAATAAGTATCTTTGTGCAAATTGGCAGTCTTTCAGCTCCGTGTCAGGCCTTGTCTTCCAGAGTTTTCACATATGCTCATAGGGAAGCCTAATCTTGCTTTCCATGAGACCAAAAAAAAAAAAAAAAAAAAAAAATCAAATGAAGAGGTTTACAGGGCTCTCTTCTTCTGGCTTCACAGTAGGATGCTGAGGTCTCCAAACAGAAGTTGCAAGTAGATGCAGTCACTGACCCTGGGCTTGGCTCAACCTGAATTAGGACTGAGAACAGTCCTAGGGAAACCTGCTGCCTCACCTATATCTCACCAGCCTAACCTCAAAGACAGGAAAGGGAAAAAACTGACTGGCTTGGCTGCTTCAAATGCATTATCAGGTGATGTGAACCTTTTGAGAAACCTATGGATCCTAAAAAAGTTTCCATTTTTCCCACTTGTTTTTTCTTATGAATGAGTGGTAGAGTCTCAAGTCTGAAGCCTAGCTTAAATACATAATAAGTATGAATATATACGAAATACAGAGTACATGATGGTACATCCAGGGTTCTTGCTACTGCTCACCATTAGGATGCCAACACCACCTCGTATTTCCAGACTGAAAGGCCAGGCTGGTTCATGGGGAGGCAAGAGGGGTGCAGGGGACAAGTCAAGATTCGAAATGATCTCAATTCTTGACTACAAAATCTACATAGGGAGAGTTTCAAAATGAGGAAAGCCTTTTATTATTTCCAGACTTAATACATTTCATCTCCAAATTTCAAGTCTTTTTCTACCCTTCCCAGAAAGTTCACCTTGGAGGAACTGTTTGGCTTAAGTTATAGTGAAATAAAGGTCCCTCTTTTCTTTGTTAGCCTCCTGTTATGTACACACAATTCCTTTTCCTAGATAATCACAGACTCTCTTGTTCAGGAAAACAGAATTTCCTGAAGAGATCAGTCTAAGTCTTTTCCTTCCAGTTTTCTGAAAGCATGTTCAGAATTCTCATTTGTGAGTTCTAGAATGGTTTCTTCCTTTCTACTTCCAACAGAGAGCAGAACCCAGTAAAGTGCCTTAAGGTCTTTGCCTGTTTAGATCGGAAGAGGACTCTATTTCATTCTCATCTGATAGATCCTCAGTGGCTGGCCGCATTCTATCAATTATTTAGAAGCAATCAAGGGAAAAAGTCTTTCCTAAGGGTAATGACTTTCAGTTTTTCATATTCATTTAAGGAGGAAATACATTTTCTCTCAGGCTAACTGCCTCTCCATGCATTTATCAGTCCTGCACAGTCCCAAGTAAGCCCGAGGTTCTCCACAGACTTGACTCATCTGTCTAGTCCATCCATCCCTAGTGGAGTCAACTGGGTCAAAGCAAAGCCCATGTCACAGATTTACATTCTCTTCTCTTCAGCAGAGGATGATCCCATTATAAAAAGAAAGAGCTAAAAAAGCTAATGCTGTTTTTTTAATACTTATCTTCTTTTTTCTTTTTTCCTTTTTAAAAAAGTTGAATATGAAAGAATCACACTTTATGAATGTAGTATGTTGCTGGTGAGGGAAGTTTATCTACTGTTGAACCTTCTTAACCCAGCAACTCAACTCTCAAATCATGAAAATGACACAGTCCTCCAAATGGGTCCAAGAAGGCCTTCCCTTTACTCAGCCTCCAGGGAACTAGGAAACTAACCTAGAGCTTTTCCCCTCTCATTGTTTTCACTTCCCATGAGCTCAACGGGAACTAAGCCAAGAGCATGTGCCTCCCCTCAGGACCAAAGACCTTTGCTGGGAGGAAACAGAAACTTTCCCCCAAACCTTTGACTTGATAAGGTGGACCTTATAAGGTGGAACCAGATGTCTCATTTCCATCCCCGACTTGAGGAGGATAGAAAGATGACACAGAACTTTACCACTCTCTTCTCACTGTTCTTGCAGTTTTGCCCAGTCGACACCAGTCACCTGCAGATAAACACACTCTGCAGGTGACCAGCTCATCAGTGTCTGGTCCTAGCCTTCAGTTCCACAGTATTGGTGGTAGGAAGCTTATTCTTAGAAGTCAGTGAAACAAGATTGCTACAACAAGCAACTAAGTTGCTATTGAAACCTGACCACAACTAGGCAACATATGAATAAAATATGGTGAAGTCCAGCAATTTCTTAAAACCTTCCAGCATCATCAAAATTCAGATCTCTAGAAACCAAAGATTAAATGAAAAGGAAATGATTACTTGTTCTCAGATACAAACGCTATATATGCCTACCTGTGGATTCTTCATAAAATTCTTTTAAAAAATCTCGTATTTAACACAGTTTTAACATGCTTGTTAACTTCATTTTCTATCTCACTGAAGATGAGAAGGAAGGGGAAAATTGCTAGAGGCAGGCCCAGTGACAGTAGTGAGAATAGCAATAAGAATTACTATCTGATATCATGGTAATAGAGAAAAAGCAAAAACTACACACTGCCCCATACATACAAACCGCCAGTCCAACCAGTACAGTGAGGTAGAGGCCTTAAACAAAAACTTCAACACAGAACTCAAACTACACAGTAATTTAGGAACATTTAATATAAAGCAGTCCCAAATATCTCTAATATTCCTGAGGATATCACCACAGTAGAGACCAGTATCATTTTTTTAGTAATGTTAACCTGCACTGAAAGAAAAATTATGCACAATACAGTGTTTAGAAAATTAGGCAAATAGAATGTAAAATAATTCCCATATAAACCAGAATCTAGTTGATAAAACTATTTTGAAGCCTAAAGGGATAAGCTTTAGTTTTCTAAGAAATCCAGTTAGTTTGGTTAGAGCAACCCAAATTCAAGTAAATTGGATCAATGAAGCATGCCTATAGAAGAATCTTTGCTTTCGAGGAGCTCACAATGGAAGAGGAAAGGGAATCACGGATGGTGAAGCAGGGAACACCACTCTGCACTAGAACAGAGGTGTGGGACTTTCTAAGAGAAAAACAAATGGGCTCATGGGTTTGAATTTTCTCTTCCTATCCTTTCCTTACTTGGGTGCTTCAAGAACCCAAATATGACGACTTGTGTTGCTCCAAACTGCACTATTTCCAAACACGGTAAAGGGCCTTTAGCCAGTGTCTCACTTTAGTGTTCAACATACTGTCAACTCCAAGAGGGGCCCTTCTGAAACAGCCACCTTTCTGAACTTGGATCTTTCTACAAATTTGTGATCTTTCTCAGGATATCTCATGGCTCTGACCTGATGACAATCACCTCTCCACCCATGTTTTTAACAGGAAGAATCCTGACAGGAAGGGACTTGAGAAAACAAAACAGTGATGGCAGGAGCGTTAACAGTGTAAGTGGCAATGATTAACACTAGTGATGGAAATAAAGTGCTGGAAATGTCCTTTCCAAATCTATTCCATGCATGAAGAAGGAAGCAGCAGCAGAGAAGCCTCCAGCAGTAGGATGAGACACTTTTTGGTACTTACAACAAGGTGATCTCTCGGGGTAAAAGGCTAATGCAGTGAGAGCAAAGACCCAAAGTCAATTCTAAGACCTCTGAGACCCAGACTCACCAAATTCATATTTTGAGTCAACTCCTTTCATCTTCCCCTGTTGTTTTAAATTAGACTCACAAAATCTCAGGATTAGTGCTTCTGCCTCAGGAAAAGAATTAAGACCTTTTTTTCAATTAAGGTAGTGCTTCTTAAACTCTCCTATAGGCAGAGAACTTGTATTCTTGAGGAGTCCGGGGTATAGTGTTAAGCTACTTGTTACGAGTGAAAAACGTCTTTGAAGTGCCATGTTTTATGTTAATAATTCATGAGATTTTTGCATTTCATTCTATAATACATCAATAATACACCAATAATTTCCCCTTGAAATCTGTGAAAAAATCAACACTTTAGGAAGAGGAGCCCATGTTTATCTTATGGCTTCTTATACCTCAATCTGAAGAACAGAAACCTGAAGGAACAAACATTCAATGCTCTTTTTTTTTTTATCCTCACCGAGGACATCATCTCATGCTTTTAGAAGAGGAGGGAAGTGGAAAGAGACAGGGGGAGAGAGGGAGAGAGAGAGAGAGAGAGAGAAATGTTGATGGAAGAGAGAAACATCAATTAGGTTGTTTTCTTGGACGCACCCTGACCAGGAATTGAACCCATGATCTTTCAGTCTACAGGATCATTCTCCAACCAACTAAGCCACACAGGCCAGGGCTCACTACTATTTTTGAATTGGTTAATTTAAAATCTCCAGAATTTTGTAAGAGGAGAGTCTTAGAGTAAGAGATAAGATATGGACATTTCTTTCTATACCCTTAATTGGTTGTAAATGCCAAAATAAATTACATTAGAAATATATTCAAACCAGTTACTCAGAAGTCCAAGCAACTGTTTAGTGTCCAAAAAAGTACATTTTGATGGTGATGGAAGTGAGAATAATGAAGCTGGGACAGAAGTTAAGATGTATACACTACTGGTTTCTAAGTTACAGGAATAGAAATACACGTATTAGACAGAAAAAGAGTAAAAAACAAGACTTACTTTAAAGTCTGCTAATTGTTGGTTGATGATATCCACTTCAGTCCCCACTACCCACTGGAGGGCCTCTCCCTCCTCTGCTGCGGTGGTCATGTCACTGAGTACTTTCAATGTCCTATAGAAGTCCTCTACTCGGCCCAATGTCAGCTCTAGCTGCTCCTGACGAGCTTTACTCCTTTCTGTCAGTTTGCCACACTGTTTGTTCAGGGCTTCTAGCTCCCTCTTAAGACCTAACAAGTCCAGAGTCCCCTCTTCCTCCAGCATTTGTCGGCATTCTGCTTCAGATGCTTCTATGTCTAACTTGAGCACTTGGATTTTGTTAAGAAATAGCTGTACATCCTCAATTTGGGACTGGAGGCTGTCAGTGTCTCTTCCGATAGCACCCATGCCATCTAGCTCATCATCCAGGTCTGCCAACTGAGAAAACATCTCTCGGACTCGGCAGTGAAACTGACTGATCCCTTCTAGCTTGTTTTCCATCATCATGCAAACACTGTTCACTCTTTTCTTCACCTCTAAGAACCCTTGCTGGGTGGTATCAGCTTGAAGTAGAAGTTGGGAAGCATCAGATCCATCTGGGGCATCTTCTACCAGGCCCTGAGTCAAGTTCCTCAGATAGTCTACTTGGGTCTCCAAGGCCTGCAGCACTTCCTGTTGGGCTCTTAGCTTCTCAAGGTTCTTGTTGCTACAGGCTTGAGAGCCGAGAGCATCAAAGATCTCAAGTTGGTGTTTGGCCCCTTCAACCTTCTTTTCAATATTCTTAAAGCTTTCCTGGAACTCCTTGAGTCTCTGAGTCATTTCTTCAAGCAATCCTGTTTTGGCTTGTAGCTCTTCTGTAACAGAATCCATGTTCTGGTTAATCCCAGCCTTCTCGTCTCGGATATCATCCTCATCTGTTTCTGAAGAATTGATCAGAATGTCAGCAGCATTGTTCAATATTTCCAGCAGGGAGCGACGCTTTTCCACTTCACTCAGCATAGCCTTTGATCTCAGGAGACTGGACTCCAGTTGCACTGGATCCAGAGTGACCTGCAAATCAGACATCTTGGCCTTACAATCTTCTATCCATGGCACGAGGTCTTCTACATGCCACTGATATTTCTGAGCTTTCTGCATACAGTCCTTGAGCCTAGACTGTCTATCTGCAGTTTTTTTACTGAGCTCTTCCCAATGGCTTTTGAGTTCAACCAACTGGTTTTGTAAAGTCTTTTTCTCTTCTCCAGGAGGCACAGAAAGAAGCAGAGATTCTCCTTCAGCCACAATCACCTCATAGGAACCACTGTGTTGGTTAAGGCTCTTCTGAAACTCTTCGTTCTCCTGTAGCTGAGACTGGAGCCGCTCCAATTTTGCAGAAATTGGGCAGTTTTTTGCTTGCTGGCTTTGTTTGTCATCCAACCAGGTTCTAAGCTCATCAAACATTTGCTGGAACTGCTGGGTGCTGGCAAGAGCTGCCTGGAGTCTGTTCATGCGATCAGCTAAAGTGAGAAAATCAAACGTAAATCAATCAAGTCTAGACATGGCACTTAAAATGTTTGCTGAGAATATATGGTCTAACTTTCACATATCATATCTTATTTAATAATCACTTCAATCTTGTAAGATGTTCTGAATAACAAAACACACATTAGGTGCTAAGTTGGTAAAAACACATAAATGTTTCTAGAAAAAGAGGCAATGAATTAATGACAAAATTTTTCTTGTACAAGGCCACAATAAGAAGTCCTCAACATGTTCTAATTTTCTATATGTATGTACGTACATATGTATGTATGTATAGGTGCATGGTATAACAAAGTGATCATCAATGAAAGTAGGTATGTTACTCCACCTATAAGTACATCTGTGAACACTGATGTACTATGTAGCACTTCACATATCACTAGTGCCCAATCAATGTGTAATGACCATGGCAGGTCTCACTGTAGTTGGACAAAGGGACAGGTTAACACTATTCTGAGTCCAAAGGCTACTTCAAGGTCATCCTAGATTCTTAGGACTACCACTAATCTATTCCTTCTTTTAGTTTGCCACTAATAATGGCAGCAGTGTATTCCTCAACCCAACTCACCTGCAAGGTCTTCTAAGCCTTGGAGAGGTAGGGCAACTGTCTCCAAACGCTTCTTCAGCTCATCCTTGAGGTACTGCTCACCGATGAGCACTGAGAGTTCATCGCAGAGTGTCTGCGCCTCCTTAACCTCATGGATTAATTGCTCCAGGTCGGATCGAATCTCACTGGTTTCCTCCAGCTGCTGCTTCACAGCGTCAGGTTGAGTGCTGATGGCTGACTGGCTACTCAGTCGCTGTCTAACCACTTTCACCTTCTCTGATAAGTCCTGGAGCAGTTCCTGGTATTGGGTGCTTTTGACAATAGCTTGGTCAATTTGGCTGGAACGGGAATTGAGTTTGTCAGTCAGCTCAATCCACTTCTGATTGACACTCTGGAGTTCTTTCTGTACTTGGCTGGTGGATGGAGAGACATCTCCAGGGCCTGTTAGGATGCCCTGAGCTGCCTCATTTAGCTGCTCATGCTGTTGCCTGCGTGCTTCAAATTCCTTTAGCATAAACTGTAATAGAAATGACACCAGGGTATTTAGAGAGAAAAGACAAATCTACATACAATGTCAAAACAAAAACTGATTTTGGATTGTGCCAAGTGGTGCCAACTTCTTTTGAAAATAAACTAGAAAACTCCAAGCACCAGGTTATTAGGATAATACAGTATTATTTGTAACAACTGCTTAATAAAAACTTGTTTTAAAAGGATGATTGTCTATTTAATTTCTTTTATTTCTCTGTCCTACTCTGTGTTTCAACATTGGTTACTAAGGTTGGCCTTGGCTGGGAAACCAGTTTGTTTTCTCGACTGGCACTCATCAGCTTTTCCAGGCAAAACCCAGGCCTCTGAACTGGCAACCCTAGATCCCAGAGCCAGCTATATGACTGGCTGGGCTTGCCATTTCAAATCTCAATACCTCTGTTTTTCTTAGTTTCTTTCTCAGAATTCCAATAGCATATACAACCTGTACATTATAATACAGTACAATTAGATAATAAATTCCTTTAAAGAAAGTACTATGTCTTTTTATTCTTTTCTATTCACTGCTTCACTTACCAAGGAATTTAGGATTATAGGTTCTGGAATTAGACTGCCTGAGTTCAAATTCTGACTCCATTACTCACTGGCTATATAAACTTAGGCAACTTATTATTTTTTATCTTTTTAATCCTTACCTGAGGACCTTTTTCCATTGCTTCCCCCTCCTCCCCTTTTTAAGAGAAAGAGAGGAAGGGAGAGAGAAACATCAATGTGGGAGAGAAATATTAATTGGCTGTCTCCTGTACACACCCTGATCAGGGATTGAACTGGCAACCTAGGCATGTGCCCTGACCAGGGATTGACCCATGACCTTCCAGTGTTACAGGATGATGTTCCAACCAACTGAGACATGTTGGCCAGGGATAGGCAACTTTTTAAAAGTTCTCTAAATCTCAGCTGTAAAATAAGATAATAAAGCACTTAAATTGGCTGTTGTAAGGATTAAGAGAGTACTTAGCACTTACACTGTAAAAAATAAGACACAACTTCAAGGAAGAACAGATATATAAATAATGAATAATAGTAGAACATGACAAAAATAAAAATGAGAAAACACTGATGTGAACATGGAACTGTGAAATCAAGGAGTAAAGGTAATTAATTCTGTGGGGGATGAAAAAAGTAGAAGAGGGAAATCAGGCAAGCCTTCACAGATGACACAATAAAGAATATGTAGTTCTCCAAGGGAGCAGAGTGTCAGGCTTGTTCAGGGGAAGGCCCTAGGATTAGCAAAGGCACAGGGCTCTATGAGTGTGGCGTGTTCAGGAAAGAACACGCTATCTGGTGTGGGTAGCAACGTGGGAATATGGAGAAAGAGCTAAAAATGAGGCTGACAAGACAAACTGGGACCAGACTGTGAAAAGCCATATATATTATATACCACATTGAGCAGGTATTTGGGCTTTGTTTAAAGCACAGCCAAGAGCCACTAAAGTATTTTAATACATTCAGATACACGATTTAAAGAGATAATTTGATAATTGGGTAAAGGAGAGACTAGACAAAGAAGCTCTTTATGAGACTGTTGCAATGATACAGGCCTGAAATTAAGCCTACCTGAGGTGTTCAGAATGGAGAAGAGAAGGATCAGAGCAGTGGTTCTCAAATTATGATCCAAGGGCCTCGAGGAGTCCTACCAGGAATCCATGAGGTCAAAGCTATTTTCAAAATACTACTAAGATGTTATTTGCCTTTTAAAATTCTTACTCTCTCACAAGTGTTCAATGGAGTTTTCAGAATCTCCATGACATCTGAGATCAAAAGAGACTGAATGCAGAAGCAGAAAAGAAGATCCATGAAAATATTCTATTACGTCAGATATTACAGAGAATTGCAAAGATATAAAACAATGCAACTCTTACTATATTTATTTTCAAAAATGTATTTTTCATAAAAATACATTACTTATGTTAATTCTATGGTTCTATCAATTTAAAATTAATTAATAAATACATTTAGAAAATTCGCAGTGTTTTAATACAATAAATACCAACAGATTACCAACAGATAGCCATAGACGAACAGAAGCTCTTCGGAGTCCTCAATGAGTTTTAAGAGTATAAAAGGGCTTTGACTTTTAAAAGTCTGAAAACCACTAGGTTAGAAAAATATTTGTAAGTACACTAAATAGCACTTGATTATTAACTGGATACAGGGTCTAAAAGAAAGGGTTCCTTCAAAAACTACTCAGGTCTTAACTTAGGGGACGTTGTGGATGGTGAGAAGAAATGAAACAAGCTTAAGGGGTAATGCAGAGCAAAGAAAGGTTCTAAGCAGAATTTCATTGGAAATGCCATAATTTGACCAATCTAAAGTTTTATGATATTTGGCACTTAAATAAATTCTTATGAGGTTTGATCAGCAGAAAATCTTTAAGTAAAGCAAGATGATACAAGAAAGATGTTGCATTAAGTAATGTGGATGACTACTGGGGATTATAAGTGAAATATGATTCTAGAATTTAGTCAGAAGTTCCCATTCTCGCTTCCTTTCATTTTACTGTCTGTTGATGATATTAATAATACAGCTACTGACTATTTACTATTCAACAGGCACCATGATAAAGATGTTAGAAATATCACACTTAAACTGAGGAAATGAGACTGAGAGTTAAATGACTTGACCAGGGTCATATGAAATCTACTTGCTGAGAGCAGCATTCAAACCCAGGTTCATGTGACGCCAACTTCTTTGCGCTAAAGCATTGAGGTATGTTGCTCACCTGGACCTGCTGCTTTTGTGCATTCAGCATGTTGGGGTCAATAGACAAGGGCCCCAACACTCCCATCATCAGTTCCTTCTCCATCAGCCAGGGCCGGAGCTGGGATTCTGCAGCCTGGAAGCAGGCCAGATGACTTGCAGATTCCTCTAGCTGCCTTTGCCGAGCCATTGTCACCTCTGTGGCCCTTTCCCATCGGGAATCTGTAGAGAGGAAATGAGAAAATGTATTCCTTTCCTCTCATCAGCCACAGGCCTAGGCCCTGAATTATGTTTCTAATAAACTACAGGAAATGACCCCTGGAGCATTATTTAAATATTTTTTAAAGTTAAAAATAACTTTCATTTAATTTTAACTAAAATAACAAACAGTTTTGTCTCTTGATTGTAGTGGTGGTTATATGAAACTAGACATGCAATAAAATTGCACAGAACTACATATAGACGCAGAAAATATCTTATATAGATATTATTTTATAGCATGTTTTTAAAACTTTCTATATTGTAAACATCTTTGATGCCAATAAGTTTTTTCATATCAATAAGTATTCATTGATATCATCTGTAGTTCAACATTATGAACATAGCATAATTTATTTAATCCCTTCATTGGCTATTTAATTATTTCCCATTTTTCATTATTATTATCAATACTTTTAGTTCTTGATCATAGCAGACTGTCACTTTGACTTGTCCAAGAAAGCCAAACTTCTGACACTTTGAGCGGAATCTCTAAATTTTTTCCCTAATCAAGCTCACTCTCTGACCCTATGTAAGCCTTTTATTTGCTTATAAAAATTAACTAAAAGTAATTCCTGCTCCATACAATGTGCTGAAATTCTGTATTTTTTTTTTTAAGATAAGCAATTTAGGCAAGGTCAATCTGTAACACCCCTGTGATAACTTACTAAGCTCTTCCTGCATTTTCTTCCAGTTTTCTGCTTCTTGTGAGTTGGGATATGTTATCAGTAATCCAGCCAGGGCTTCCTTTACATTTTGGATTGTTGGAGACTTCTGTTCCAATTCAGCCAGGAAAGCCTAGGAGAAAGAACATCATGTATGCCATAAGATTTCTGGACAAGAAACCAAGATATGAGTGAGGAGCAAATGACTGGAAGACAGGGCAGTAATTATAGACTCTACTTCCGATTCTATTCATGACTTGTTTAGTGATTTTAAGATACTTAACCTTTCTGCTTCAATTTTTACTTTAAAATGAAAATCTAGATGGCAGAATCTGAATTTATGTTCAACACAGTAGTAGAACCCAATAAAAAGGAATTATTACTCCCAAAAAACTAAAAGTGTCAGGATACAATCATGATGATGATGATGTTTATATAGCTGGAGGTGACATGCTATACTCAATTGGAACATAAAAAATTTTGGTAAAAAATTTTTACAGGATTTTCTGTATGATTTTATTCTGATATTTTTCTTAGTCCAATATGTCAAGCTTTAGAACGAACTGTAATCACAGTTTATTTTGAGCTCTCCAAGAGTTGGAAAGGTGCTTAGATGAGAATGGCTTGGTTTGCAGCATCATAAAAAATGAGATCCCATTCTCGATGAGCTCATGCTTCTGAGGAGGGCTATTCTCTTTGGAAACACACCTGGTTTGGTTTCTGAACTGACTTGTAACAATTTCACAGGTAAGACAATTCTGTAGGAGAGTTTAGGCACATTAAGCATACTGCTCATCATGACTAGGATGGTTACTCATGTCTCACCTCACATCTTTGGGCTCAGGCAGGAACACTGGTACAACAGCCCCTTCCCTTCAGTGTTTGGGATGCAGCTAACAGTACCTTGTTAGATTCAGCTTGGGCTCTCACTGTTTCTGTCTTTGTTGGAGATGAAGAGGCATCCATGCCTTTCAGGATTTCCTCTTTAGATTCCAGCCACTGCAGGACTGAGCTTGCCTCCTTCTGAACTTCCTGCATTCTGCTGAGGACAGTCTGAAGGTTTCCCTGGCGTTCTCGAAGTACTCCCCCAAGTTTCTCATATTTCAAGTTTACATCTGACATGTCACATTGAATCTCCGTCAGATCTAGTATGAGAGAAACAGAAATCAGGTCTCCAAGCAAACCCACTGGTTCCTAACTACTAAATTCTTATCAAGATTAAGCACCTCTCCTACTCCTTCTAGTGAACTAGAGATTACCTTCCTGCTAAATCACATAAAAGTTCCTGTTTACATCCACAAAGCAAAAGAGCTTTCATTAATCTGCTTTCTGATTTTGGTATTATATACTCAGATGTATAAATAAAATGCTAAATAAACAGGGGAACAACAAGAGTGATGAAAATTAAGTTTTGGGGTATTCTTCTGCTCCTTTTTCTCTAAACTAGAGAAAAGTTACCTAACTGGGAGGTTGAGGGCCAGACTAGACTACCTGTCCTGTATAGCTTCTTTATAATTCAAAGATTCACATGTATTATCTTCAGAATCTTTCCTCATGGTCTTATCTAATGGTCCAGTTTATTTCCTTAGTACGTTCCTTTATTTCACTGGCTGCCAAACTGTTTAGCCTATAGCTAGCAAACAAAGAGGCATCACTTGCTTCTCCCCAGAATTTTACCCTCACACCCATCCTGGCAGCAGTTCTTCCACACATATGGAAACATACACAGATGCAAACATGAACACTGTCCTAAAACACCCAACAGAGAGGCACTGTTGAAATGGCATTCTCACCTTTGCAGGTGTGGTATCCGTTTACACTGCCTACAGAACTTCCTAGAGAGGGCAGTATGGAACCTGAGCAGAAGGACAGAGAGACAAACAGGGCAAGACAAACGTGTTAGGAATACATAGAGGCACTGAATTTGTATTTTGGCACTCACTTTAAGCTTGGGTTATCAGGAAGTTAACACAGCACAAGACAACATACTCATGGAAGGAGACAAATCATTTTAGCTGCCAGGCAACAAAGTGTCACTCAAGGTGTTTCAGCTCTTTAGCAGTAATGATTCCTAATCCTTTCTAGAGGAAATCCAAATTCCCTTCTTCAATCTCCAACTTGAATTCTTTGGACCCTGCCCTAATTTTGTGAAGCAAATATTAGTAAAATGATTAAATTTTTTCGAATGGTATTTGACATACTTTGAAATGAGGATTTATAATAAAGCCAAAAGGGTTCAACTTTAATATCAATGTCCTTCAACATAATAAAAATGAACAGTTAAAATATAATCAAGGAAATAAAAAGCAGCATCCTTCTAATAAAGGCACTAAAATGAGCCCTTCTTATAATGGTTCAAAAGGAAGATTTCCCTACTTTTTCTTTCATGGCTTTCTGCTCCCCTTCCTCCACCAGAAAACAGAAATTTTGGGTGCCACTAAGTTTGGATCATTAGCATTCCCATGAATTCTGCTTGGGGGCCTTTGGTTCTGTTTCTAATTACCACAACTTCACCTATGTATATTCTCCCCAAGTTTATTCTTTATATTTCAGAGGAGTTTCCCAAGTTAAGTAAAAACCAGAACATGAAATTATAAAGATTATTCAGAAATGTGAAGACTATTCATGATATAATGTTATACTACGAGGACAGAATAAACCTCTCTTGTGCACTGATTTCACTGAGGAAAATGTTATGTGCAAGGTTATATTAAAAAGTGATTATACAACTTCCAGTGTATTTTCAATTAAAAGTGGATCAAACACAAAGATCGTATTTCATTGCAGTGTGTTGATAGCCAAAAAGAAACTGGACTCATAATTAGGAGGAGAAGGTTCTAGTCAAGACTGTCACTAAGTTGGCATGTGAGCTTTAATCTATGAGCAGACCTCAGATCTTCCCTAGGATATGAAGCTAATACTACTTCTCCTGTCAACTCTCATGGCGTTACTGGGGAGAGGTGGTGAGGTAATGTATGTAAAAGCACTTTATGAAACAAGAAGAGCTACACAAGTGTAAGGAACTAGAATATTCATGATTTTTCAGAGTTGGAAGAGAACTCCGAGAATACTCAGGCAAACGATTTTCAAGCTGATTTTCAAAGCGCCTAAGGAGGTGCTCTTTATGGACTCTGTAAATGTTTGGTTTCAATTTAATATTTGGAATATATTTCTAACTACTTAGAAATAGCAATAAAACATGCATGTTCAATTATGTTCAACCATATCTCAACTTACTAGATACAACCAATTTACAGATACCCCTCAGTACCTACAGGGGATTGGTTCTAGGACGCCCCCACAGACACCACAACCCAAAGGTGCTCAAGTTCCTTACATAAAATTGGCAAAGTATTTGCATATAATCTGTATCTTCCTGTATACTTGAAATCATCTCTAGGTTACTTATAATACCTAATATAATAATGTAAATGCTATGTAAATAGTTGCTATACTGTATTGTTTAGAAAACAATGACAAAGGTCTGTACATATTCAGGATAGATGCAACCATCCTTGGCCTAACTACCGAGCACATGTCAGCAACAATGTAGTATTTTTAAAAAGTATTTTCAATCTGCAGTTGTTAGTGAAATTGCAGAAAAGGAAACTGTGAATACAAAGGGCCAACTGAAGGCTGCTTTTTGCTGGGAGAATAAAGAAGGTCCTGCACCTCTATGTACACATTTAAGGTTTTTTTTGAGTGTTACTGATTGAAGGGCTATAGCTCTTTGTTAGCACTTTACAATGTTCAAATCTACACATGCCACTCATGTCCAAAGAAAAACATCTACATTAAATAAAATGTCAAAAAGATTGAGGAACATCTTCTCAGAGTAGACACACATTGTGTAGTAATAGAATTTTTAACATTTCAGGTCATAATGCTGTTAAGGTTATAGACTGTTTTTTCCTCATCACCAGTTTTAGGTGTTTTCTATTTTTTAGAAAAAAAAATAGAGCCCTCACTGAATATTCTTGGTGATTTAACTTTGGAAAGGAATTTCTTACTACATCCCTTTCAAGCTTCTAGTTCAGTTTAATTGAAGGGTATTCTGTGATTATAGAGTGAATGTTTAAAAACATTTGTCATCATTTACAACTGCTTACCTATGTGAACCATATTTTCTGGATACAATACAATCAAACAAAATTTAGAAATAAATCAGATGATAAAGTTGTTGTCTAATAATCCTTTCTCAAATTTTAATATTTACAAAGATAGTCTCGATATTTTTCATTAATGGATTTTATAACAAATGAGTATTATAAAGTAACTTATAAGGGAAAGTTATGTCAACAAAATATCATTTTTGTTTATGTAGTAGAGTCCTATATGAGATTTAAACTAAAAAAAATTTTAGTGCTTTAAAAAGTGCTTGAAAAACCATTGATCTAGTCCAGGAGTTAGAAAACTAAAGCCTACCAGCCAAATTTGACCCTCTGCTTGTTTCTGTACATAAAGTTTTATGATACAGGCATACCCATACATTTATGTATTATCTATGCTTGCTTTTGTCCTATAATGGCAGATGCATATAGATATGACAGAGACCATATAGACCACAAGGCTAAAATATTTACTATCTGGCTCTTTATAGAAAATGTTTGCCAATTCCTCATATAGTCACACACTGACAAGGGTCATTAAACTTAGAGGTTTACGTGTTAGAATATTAAAAGATCACCAATTCCCTGAAAGGTTGTCAGTATTTTTAATAATTCAATATTGAACTCAATTCAATTTGAACCTCTCGTTAAGTGCCAAAGAGATCTTTAAACTTTAGGATGCAACAGAAAAGTAGCCATTCTCAGTAGAAATAAAAGTAAACTTTTCCCATACTATTTAAGTGACTATAGGGATACATTAACATAGCCGGGTAACAAAACCTATGAGTTACCAATTTACAACCATCAAGTCACTGAGTTCATAATGGATTTGTTTAAAAGACTTAATTGGCAGCCAGAGATTATACATGTGTCTGGACACAACCTTTGTATCCACTTCCAAGAAATGGGTCAGTCCCTGGTGTACCAATACTGACTCTTAAGTATCTAGCCTCTCCCCAGATACCAAGCTTATACTGTCCAGGGCTGACCCCAATGTGAAGATGTGTACAGCCATCCTACTCCCATGTATAAAACAGAAAATCTTCAAGTTAGGAAATACCATTTTAATCCTTCTATGTCTATTTGACAGCTCTAAGTGGGCTAACTAGTTCCTTTACTTTTCCCCATCATGGAAAGGAATTTTGCAAAATGGAGCAATGTTATACCATAAATGGAAAATAGATCAGATTGATGGGGGAAGACAACTTTACACACACCCCACCTTGTTCTCATATCCAACCTTGTTTCTGACTTTTATTAAAGGGATCATTAACAAAGACCAAAGCTAAAAATGAGGTTTATTGACTACATTTTTAAGAGCCTGAACTCACCTGTTTTGGCCTGGGAATCAGGTGCTGTGATCTCCATGATGAGATTTTCTAAAGAAGTGCCTTTGCAATTGATTTCTTCTACCAAAGTTCCTTTACTTGCCCAGTCATCTAGGAGACCCTGTTCAAAGAACAAAACAGGTAAACGTAACATCTAGGAGATTTCTCCCCATAAATAGGACTACCTATTCTACATATTTGCCCTAAAGTTTTTAAGAATTAAGGGACCATCCTCATGTAATCAGCCATTTCAGGATCTTGGCTGAGCCAGCAAAGGTGTGGAAGAACATCACGGAATATTCAAGACCTTCTCCATTCATTCATTCACTCATTCATTCATTCATTCATTCATTCACCAATCAAATATTTACTGAGCATTTACTATAGGCCAGGCATCATGCTAAACACTGTGGTTACACAGTAAGATAATGACACAGTTCTTAAAACCAAGAGCTCAGATTATCAACTGCATTATAATGTGATAAAAGCTATTAAAGAAATATGGACAGTCAGTAAACTCTTATGAGAGAACAAGAGAAGACACTTTTAACGCTGACTAGAGGGAGGAAAGCTTTGAGTTAAGAGTTAGGTGGATAAAAGGAACAGCATGCACATAAAGAATAAAAAGGAAATGGTCATTGGAGAATAAAATGAGGAGTTAGATATTGAGATATAGAGAAGTACATGCAGTCATAGGCTACATTTTGTATTTTCAAAGGAACTTTGTAACAGGTTTAAAGTCAGAGTTCTCACTTCAATAGGAAGCCATCAGGAAACAATGGCATGTTTTACGACCAAAGTACCAAGTCACAGTGTCTCTAAGATGTGGTTGCCTGCCACAGCAGTAAGATTTCACTCCCTTCAAAACTTGGGCAACACCCCAGCCTTTAATCCCTTTCTTCACAATAAATTTTCCTGCCAATCTACTTACTTTGTTTTTGATTTGAAGCTGCAGAGCAACAGCAGAGGAAGACACAGAGCCATACACATCTAGCAAGCTCATGCTGTCTAGCTTCAGATGGAACCTTACCAAGTCACAGCTTGTCAATTCTTGTATTAATTGTTCTTGACTCCAAAGGGTCACAGTTTCCAAACTATGTACTACTGGTAGGATATTTTAAATTTTTGAGGGAAATACAGTGACATCTGTTGGACACTATGTGAATAAATCCTATTAAATTGTTTGGATCTGATCACTTAGAAAGTGAGGTTTTTTTTTTTTTTTTTAATGTTTTTGGCCTTGTGTTGCCATGAAAAAGTTCTTGAAACACTAAGGGTATTGTGAACTAAGAAACTGGGGAACCTCTGCCCCAGGGAATTCCCTACAGCAAATGCTCCTGTAACTCTCTCTGTGAAACCAATCAAATTCCTTTCTTTTACCTGTTCAAGATAAATCCTCTTTGCTAAGACAATGAGCACAAATGAGTGAGAGTTAGTGGGAGGCTGGTTTCAACAAAAAGAAGAGATGTGTTAGAGGTACAAGCAGAGGCCTGATGACTGACTACAAACCAAAAATGGTACAGAGGGGTTCTGCAGGGATGGGAAAAAGGCAGCCTACCCTTGAAGCTACCTTCTAATCATCTGATTATATCTTTTCCTCTATTAGTTATAGCACTAGTTCTTATATCCTCCATTTCTGGATCATGTATTTTGTCACTTGCTCATAGATAACTATCTAATTTCCAAACATACAATGAGAATTTAAGCTTCTCAAGGACTGGACTTTTACAAATATCTTTTTTATGACCCACCATAGAATGAGAGGCATCCAAGAAACAGTTAAAACTTCATAGCTATTATTCTAAAATTATTTTTTTGCTTTTCAAATAGATTTTTGGTGCTCAGTGCTTAGGTAGGGGGTAGGGGTAGGTGGGAATTCCTATTTTGATGTAGATGGATAACTTGGATTCCTCACACCACTTTCCCACTACAGTTGGAAATGACTCCACACATACTTCTAAGCTACTGTCTTGCCCGATTCTTGGAGATCTTTTTGTTCACCTACCTTAAGGTGTTCAATCTGCTTTTCCAGCTCTTTAGTACTCATGAAAGTCTCTGTAGGTGGAATACTCCCTTCAGTTTCCTTCAGCCATTTCTGGAAGGTCCTAACCAGCTTCCGGAATTCATCCAATTGTTCCTGGCAAGACGATGCATCTTCCTCTCTGTCAGCAAAGAGGTTTTGTTACTTGCCAGACTAAGCAGTGTAAAGAAGTCAACTTGAACTAAAACTAAGTTCATTCTGGGACTCTAGACAGTTTCCTAACAGGGTCTTTCCTTCCCATCATCTTTTCCACAACAGCCTTGGCTAAACAACCACATATAATATAGGAGAGCATCAAACTAAGGATTCTCTTGCCCTTGTTTGGACATTTCTGGGGAAAGGAGCCTTCAATCTTACTCTGCGCTAAAGTGAAAGTGAGAAAAACTAAAGGGAGACTGCTATTTAGGTACTATGATACAATGGAAAGAATGTAGTCTTTGGATCTTAAGTCCAGCTCTGCTACTTTTTAGGGATTTGACTCTTTCTTGAGTAAGGTGCTAAAACAGAAGCTCCTAGGAGTTAGGGTAAGTACACTCATGAACAAAATAAATCAAGTAGAAGGGTAAAATCTCTTTGCAGTTCACTTTTGGAAATGGCCAGCCACATCTATTCGGACCAAGCCTGAGCTAAAAGGCCTCATCGTAGGGGAAGAAAAACAAAGCCTTCTTGGTCTTTGTCTCCCTCCTCTCTACTCCTGTAAATTACCTGCATTGGTCTGAACAACTACTTTCCTCTAGTCACTAAGGCTGTCATCTGCTAAATCAAGATTATATTTACAGCTAACCCAAGAGAAGAAACCTTAACAAGCTCTTAAGTTCACTTCAGGCTTTCTAATGGACGAATCATGGCTTTTCAACAATGAACTGATGACCTGAAATCAGCCACCTTTGTCATATAATCCATGTTTCCTTAAAAAACAAACAAACAAACAAATAAATAAAAAACCCAGACACTTCTCCAAAACAGTAACTTAAATGTGGTCAAAACAAGCAGGGTGAGTGCCAAGAGAATCCTTAATTATGTCTGGGAAGTCTCCAATTTTTTTCTTTATTTCAAATCCTATCACAATCTTACTTGTTGACCCAAATTTGTTTTGTTTGGTCCAGGTGACCTGGGCTTTTGATAGTACAGACAGAGAACTGAGCCTCATTACTGAGAAAAAATTCATTATTTAGTAATAGAAAGACCACTCAGCATCAAGTAGGTTGGGTACTTTGGTTGAAGGAAGCATTTTCCAGATCTCCTGTGACTCCATAGCAGACAGAATTCTTGATGTCACCTTTATTTTTATTTATTTATCCTCAACTGAGGACAATTTTTTTCATTGCTTTTAGAGAGAAAGGAAGGGAGAAAGAAAAGGAGAGAGAAATATGATGTGAGAGAGAAGCACATGCCTGGACCAGGGGTTGAACAAACCCGCAGCCTTTCTGTTACGGTATCACACTCTAACCAGCTGAGCCACACCCACCAGGACATCTTGATGCCACCTTTAGATTCTAATGATGAATAGTGAGAGAATCATTTTACTCAATGGCATGAAAAAATTAGCTCCTTAACAGTGACCAACACATATGAGAACTCACCTCTCCTTAACTGTCTTCTGTAGCTCTGTGAAGTCCTTTTTGAGGTTCTGTATCCTGTCCTGGTGCTGAGACAGGTCTAGTGCAAAGCCACAGGAGCTCAGTTCAGTGACCAAATGCTCAAGAGTATCAAGGTTTTCCTGTTGGTCTTCCATTTCCAAACTGAGCTCCTGCCGAGCAAACAGGCAATGTATTAAATCCTCTGATCCTTATAAATAAATACACACTAAAAGATAAAAGGCATCTAAGCAGCATAACAGTCTGCTATGGTATATGAATAGACAGATTAGTGAAACAGAATGGTGTGTCTACTCCTTGGTCAAATCAAGTATATGCATATACTATGACCCAGCAATTCCACTCCTGGATATATGTATATGTCTTTGGTAGGTAATACTCTTCACCAAATATTTCTAGCTCTGTGTCTTCTAGTTACGTAACAGAATTAGGTATCACCACAGTCAGGTGTGGTCAAGTATAACTTGTGTTGAATAACAAAATGTAAATGTATATAATATTCTCTCTTTTCAATGATGCAGTAATCATGAAAACTTATGTCAGGATGAAGTTTCCAACAACTTGAATCCCTGAGTGACCATGATGATCTAGGTATCCTGCTGGTCTGAGCTGAACATGTAGTGTGAGTGAAAAATAAATCGAGGCTATGTTTTTAAAAAAGGGACAAACAGTATCTAGTTTGCAGGATGGTTGTGATAATAATGCCACTAGACTAACATCTTCTGTACTCAGTAAATGTTGGTCCCCTCCTTGCCCTTCTTTTCCCTTATTCTGTCAATTTGGTAGGTCCTCACCTGGATCTGCTGGAAGAAATGTGCAATATCTTGATCTGGCTGATTTCCAGAGGCCAGCATCCGATTTTTGTTTTCCATGAACTGCTGCAGCTTATCAGAGAGATGTTCAAACATCTCTGTCTGGGGCAGGAGCTTCTTTAAGGAGCTCTCCTTCTCTTGCTGCTGTAGACAGAGCTTTTGGAAGCGCTGGCTCACCTCCGCCAGTTTGCCCTGCAGCACTGCTGCTGTGGTGCTGTCTGCTGTCTCCATGAATCGGGTCACCATTTCACGGGTGGCCTCCAAGCTGCTCTTTTGCCGAGCAATGTCCTGCTTCAATTTCTGTCATCAAGAACATGTCTGTCAGCTCCTGGCTCACTTATTCTAGGGTATCTGATATACAAACTAATAAACTTCCCATAACTACATGCTCACCCCTCAAGAAGGTTCAGGATTGCAACTGAACCTTCAGAAAACCTTATGTCTCATCCCTCTAGTTCCCTAAGCCATTCCACCAAATGACTTTGCTATTGCCACTGTTCTTCAAGTTTATGGTTTAGAAATTGAGTAGCAATATCTTCACATGGATCAGTCACCATGTCTAAGCCTCATCATCTGAAGAGTAATGAAAATGAATTCTCTTGATACTTTTTCTAAGTGATGCAATTATGGAACATGGCAAATGAACCCTCTATGCAAACTCTTGGGGCAGAGATCTCACCATGTTAGTGGCCAGGGCTTCTTGGATGACTCTGGATGACAGGGATGCCACTTGTTCCTCTTCCAGGTTTTTTTCAACTTCCTTGATGGACTGCAACAAGCTGTCCAGGCTTTCCTGCACACTCTGAGACTGGGCAATTGCCTTCTGCAGCAGAGCAGAGCGCTCAGCCAGGCTACAGGAGAGGCTTTGGAAATGACTAAGTATGGAATCTGGAAAATCAAGGCCATGAAGAGAGAGAATGGAGACTATTTTTGTGTTTTCCTTTAAAAAAATGTATTTAAATTGCACATTTATTATAGTAATGACAAACATCAAGACAAATAGAAGGAATAAGCTTAAAGGCATTAGTATTTGAGCCAAATTCCATAAGTATTACTTATTTAGCACCGACTAAGTGCCAGAAATTATTCTAGATACTAAGGACTAAAGATAATCATGATAAAGTCCCTGCCTTCTACAAACCTAAGACTCTAAAAGAGAGCATAGGTAGAGGAAGGCACATCACATCTAACAGGGAAAATAAAATCCTAAGAGCTATTTTGGTACTAAAGAGTGCTAGAGAAGCCTGAAAGAAGAACGATTGTTTCTTATCTTTCATTTCTTTTAGGGGGTGATGGTGGTGGTCAGGACTTTATAAAGGAAGTAACCTCTTGGCTACATCCTGATGCATGAGCAAAATTTCACCATGTATGGTAAACACTCAATTAATGCTATCAGTAAGCAACAGGAAAACTTCAGGGGTAAAGCAATGAAGAATGACTAGTTTACTTGGGAAAGGAAAGAAGGGTGTGGCTAGAAGGCAGAATGCCTGGGGAAAAGCAGTTCAAGCCAGATTGCAAAGGTCCTTCAATGATACAAGAATAAAGTTCATTAGAGGGTGACCGATTCATGTTTATATCCTCAACTAGTACCATGCTTGTACAACACAATGGGATCTATTGCAGAACAGGGGTACATACTAGGAATTAAGACAGCACTATTCCTGTTGCTGCCTCATACCTGTAGTTTCTTGAATTTGCTTGCGGTCTGGGGCTGGCTCCCCTTCAACTTCCATGAGGTCAAGAGCTACTTTTTGGAGCTTTTCTACAGGTACTTGGTGCTCAGCCAATTCCTCCTGCAACTGCTGCTCGTCCATGAAAAAGGACAAAAGAAAAACATCTGAGTGAGTAATCAAAGTTGGCTCTAGGAATCTAAAACTACTAAGCTGCTTTACAGAATAATTCTCAGTTTATCCACAGCCACAGATATGAAAATAAGTTGTTTAGGAATTAGATCTTGTGCAAGGCATCCCAACCACTGTCTTTAACCTAAATGTCAGTATTTGCTTTATTTTTTGGTGCTATGAGCCATGCAGTACAACAGCCTGTGTCCTGGCTTACCTTTGTTCTTGCAAGCTGCTGTTGCAGGACCCCCGGGTCAGAGGCAACAGTATCTGAGAGGAGCTTCTCTACATTGGCCTCGCAAGCCTGCATCCAGGCCTGAAGGCTGTCAGCGCTGCTCTGGAACTGTTGATAATGGCCTAGGAGCATGTTCAGGTGAGAGCCCAATCGTGTACACTGTGCCAAAGAAAGGGATGAAAGCAAACTTCAGCAAGGCCAGGACAAAGGCAGCATAGTACAAAGAGAGGCCTGGCTTTGTTATAGGGAACTCACTGTAACTACAGTTAGGGGTAGTACCAGGGCCTCCACTGATAGATGGGTAGCAACTACATTTTATGAGTAGGTTCCTCGTTGTTTGATCCGTACTATTCACTTCAACTTTATTACATATTAGGAAAGATTTAGTGAATTGTATGACAAACCATCAAAGAAACATACAAGAGGTTGCAGGCAGAAATGGGATTGAGAGGTACAAAGAAGTACTGATACAAACCACAAGACAAGTGAGAAGAACTGACTAGATTCTGTACCTTAGGAGCTAAATGGAGTGCTTTGATAGGAAGAAAGATAAGGATTTACCCTAGATGCTCTGCCCAAGAATACAGACTGTGTACTTAAGTTTCCCCTGTGCTATGTCTCTCAGGAGCCCATGTCTGCTGGTCAGGATACAAAAGGCAAGCTCTTCCACATTCACCACTGGAGTGAGATATACCCCTGATATTGCAAGGGTCAGGCATTGACCCATGGGCTTCCACGTTTTACATTTTTGCGTAGGCCATAAAGACATTCTGCCTATGGTATATTCTTTCTCTCCCCCGTCCCTCCCCCCCAAATTAGCTCATTCACTGTGTCCTGAGGTTCCTAAGCCTCAGAAACCACCTTCAACTGTGTAAGGGCTGCAAGATCATTTCACCAAAGGTTGCCAGAAGCCTCTTCCATACATACCTTTGAATGGAGAGCAGTGTATCTCTCTGTTGCATCCTTCAGCTTGTCCTTCACTAAGGTTCCAGTTGCTAATAGTTCTCTGCCTTCCTCAAAGCTATTTTCAGTGTCTAACACTTTCTGTCCTGATATAGTCACAAATCTCAAGTCTCCTTTGTGGGAAATTACATCCTCTGAGAAGCTCCCCTGTCGCTTAAGCAGGGAGGGAAGGGCTTCGGGGTTGCTGCCTCCCTTATGCATGTGCTCCAGCTCTCTCTCAGACCGTTCCAGCCAGTTTTCAAACTCTCTATGATCCTGGAGAAACTTCTGCAGCTCATCACGTAGTGTCTGCACCTTCTTCAGCTCTGCCTCTGACTGGGCCAGGGAAGTCGCGTACTGTTCCTTTAGGTCTCCTAGTTTCTCCTGCAGCATCTGTTTTTCCTCAGGTGTGAGATTGTGGCCATGTTGGTCCAGGAAGGCCTGAGCTGACTGGGTGGCTAGGATGAAATTTTGCTGCTGAGATAGCAATTCTTGGTGGCGGGCCTGGCAAAAAAAATCCCCCCAAACAAGTTAGTAGGGGCACTACAATAATTTGGTTATGTCTACAGCTAGAGGCAGAGAGAGACTTTTCTGTAGGCCACTTTTATAGCTGCTCAGAAATCACTGATACTCTCTAAGAATTATGCCATATGCTAATTCCAGCTGAACTGACACATAGAGTCTTAAAGGTTTCAAAGATATTTTACATGTATTATCTGATTTGTGGCATAACCTGTAACATAGGAAGACAATATAATATCCATATTAAAGATGTGGTTAAGTGATTACCAAAAAGATGTATTATTGACTAAGGTCATGCAGATAGTTAAGGGATAAACTGTTGACATGACTCTCTTCACTAAACCACTCTAAGTCTAAGAGAAGGTACAAATGGCCAACTAATAATTACCCACTAAGATGGGTGAGCCACACATGGGACAATATAAAAACTGCAAATTCTTAGCTGTCAAAAATGTCAGTCAATTATCTGTGATGACTGTCTGTATCAGGAAATAGCTAAGAAAATTAATTCATTAAGTAAACAACGTATATATTAGTGAGAGTAAACTGTGTTTCTGGACAGCATAGGTAATTTGTATGTGCTGTCTCCATGTATTTACATGTGGACCTTTTTTCTATTCCAATGGAATATAAGAGAAAGAGGGCAGTAGTGGTTGTTTTAACAATGTTCTTCCTGAGTCTAACAAAAGTAAGTGGGATTTCAATGCAACTACCTAGAGAAGGGTTATAGCCTACTTTCTTCAGAATATTGTCCAGTTTCAACCAGTATCAATAGTAATCTGATAGCCTCAAATTCAAATGTTCTCTCAGAGAAGCTTGAGAGATAAATACACACTGCTCAAATAGACAGTAGGGAATGTCTACTACCACGACCTGTATCCCACCCAGATGTCCCCTTCTCATTCTCCAACCCAACCACCCATAAGTAAGGCAGTTTCCTTCCTAGGAGATACTACTTGGTCAGGTTGACTGCTGCCAACAAGAGGTGTCAGGAAGGTTCCTATGACAGCAGAACCATCTCTGCTCTCTGCTGTTACCAGAGTGCCAGGACTTTGGGGGACACACTACAATAAATCTTCCAAGCACAGAATGGGCATGCCAGAGGCAGAAATCCTATTAATACACAATAAGCAATGGCCCACACAAGCCGTTCAACAAAAGCACTCCAACTAAACCAAATTTTCTTTGCTAGAAAGCTACTAAAATATATGACCCTTATATTTTTTAAGTGCACTGAATATATAATCATTTTCTAATCATGCAATATAATGTGCCTGTGCATCCCAGTTAATGTCCCAGGAGACAGTTTATTTTGTTGGTCCACTGGTTTATCTCCAAGCAGGTGCTCAATATTTGCTAAAGGAATGAATAAATGAGTAGAGATAAATAGTAAGAAAGAAATGGTTTTATGAGTGCAATAGGGAACGAATAAAAGGATATATAGCATTCTAGAAAGATCACTTAGTGTTGGGGGTGGTTGAGAAGATAAAAGCCAAATGGCAAGGAGACCAGTAGAGGTTACTATAGTGACACTAGTGAGACCTAATAGCAGTCTGAACAACAATCACATTTCAAAGGAGATGAAGAAGTATGACTGATTGTGAATGGGATTTGATGACTGATTCTACATGAAACAGTGAGGCAGGGAAAGGAATCTAGGATGATATCTAATTCACACAATTAAGTGGGACTATAGGAAGGAGGATGTATTTAATTAAGTGGGGGAAGGAGTATTACAGTAAACAGGGATTCCATTTTTCAGTTTGAGGTGCTTGACTCCAGGTTGCCAAAAGAAAGATATAGGTTTATATAATGGCTTGAAGTTCAGGTTAGGTATTTGGGCTGGAGGAAAATATATACATGTAATTATTTGGTACAAATGATAACTGAAGTGTCATGAATGGATGAGGCTACCCAAGGAAAGTATATTCTGAAAGATGAGAGAGGAAGCCTATGATACTACCTAAAAGCACATCACTATTTGAGAAGGTGTCTAGGGGAAAGGAATACAGATTATCAGGGGCAGAGTAGTGCTTTACAGAGTAAGGGACAGAGTATTTTAATGGTAGTGCCCAACAGTGTCAAAGCTGCTGAGACATCAAAGAAGAGGAACTGAGAAGTGCTCACTGGATTTAGAAGTAAGGGGGATTTGCCCAGGGCAGAAGCGAGTTCACAGCATGGTGAGGACAAGCTAACACACTCACCTTCATCTTCTCACATTGCTTGTCCAATTTCTCTGAGGCTTGGTTCACTCCCATATGACCATCAGTGGTATCTGAGGCTCCTTTCTCCAGGCTAGCTCCTGATAGCTGCTCCATCTGTCCACCAGGTGATCTCACTGAAGCCACCCAATCCAAGAGAGCATCAATCTTACTCCTGTTCTCCGCCAGTTCCTTTGCTGCTTTGCTCTGAAAGCCAGAAGCCAGAAGTAGTTCAGTGAGAAGACCTTAGATGATCAGCAGTTACGGGTTACACCAAGAAAGAAATTTTTACGCTAAAGAAAAAGAGAAGCTCTAAGACTGGGTATAATCAGTCTTTGAATCTACAAAAAAGAATGAGCATATAAATATGTTGAAAAAATAATTACTTAAAATAACCTCAAGATTTTGCTTATATCTTACCACTTGAAAGAGGGGAGGGGGAGCAAATCCTAGGATTTAAAGGGCTTTATTTTATTATGAGGTGATTTAGTCCTGGCACCCCAGCATGGCCCCACAGCATCATTTCTGGGCAAACAGAAGTGACACACTGGCTTGCTACAGTAAGAGATAACACAGTCACACTCAATGACCTGGCTATTCCTTCCTAAGGGAAATACAGACTTCTCCTATCCTTTTCTCTGCCAAACACAGCATTGAGTTCTGAAACTATTTTCTGACTTGTCAAATTTTTTTTAATATATATATTTTATTGATTATGCTATTATAGTTGTCCCATTTTCTTCCTCCCTTTTATCCCCCTCCACCCTGCCTCCCACCAACATTTCCCCCAGTCCCTTAGTTCATGTCCATGGGTCATACATAAAAATTCTTTGGCTTCTCTACTTCCTATATTATTCTTAATCTTCCCCTGTCTATTTTGTACCTACTATTTATGCTTCTTATTCCCTGTACTTTTTCCCCCATTCTCCCTCTTCCCCTCCCCTCTGATAACCCTCAAAGTGATCTCCATTTTTGTCATTCTGTTCCTGTTCTAGTTGTTGGCTTAGTTTGTTTTTCTTTTTGTTTTTTTTAGGTTCAGTTGTTGATAGTTGTGAGTTTGTTGTCATTTCACTGTTCATAGTTTTTGTTCTTTTTTTTACATTAAGTCCCTTTAACATTTCATATAGTAAGGGCTTGGTGATGATGAACTCCTTTAACTTGACCTTATCTGGGAAGCACTTTATCTGTGCTCTTCCATTCTAAATGATAGCTTTGCTTCATAGAGTCATCTTGGATGTAGGTCCTTGTGTTTCATGACTTTGAATGCTTCTTGCCAGCCCCTTCTTGCCTGCAAGATTTCTTTTGAGCAATCAGCTGATAGTCTTATGGGAACTCCTTTGCAAGTAACTGCCTCCTTTTCTCTTGCTACTTTTAAGATTCTCTCCTTATCTTTAATCTTGGTAATGTAATTATGATGCGTCTTGTTGGGTGCTTCCTTGGGTCCAACTTCGTTGGGACGCTGAGCTTCCTGGATCTCCTGGAAGTCTATTTCCTTCACCAGGTTGGGGGAGTTTTCCTTTATTATTTTTTCAAATAAGTTTTCAATTTCTTGCTCTTCCTCTTCTCCTTCTGGCACCCCTATGATTCGGATTTGGAATGTTTAAAGTTGTCCTGGGTGTTCCTCCGCCTCTCCTCATTTTTTTGAATTCTTGTTTCTTCATTATGTTCTGATTGAATGTTTATCTCTTCCTTCTGCTCCAAATTGTTGAGTCCCAGTTTCCTCCTCTTAACTGTTGGTTCTGTGTATATTTTTCTTTATTTCACTTTGCAAAGCCTTCACTTTTTTCTCCATTTTGCGACCATACTCAGCCATTTCTGTGAGCATCCTGATTACCATGTTTTGAACTGTGTATTTGATAGGCTGGGTATCTGTTCGTTGCTTAGTTCTATTTTTGGAGCTTTGATCTGTTCTTTCATTTGGGCCATATTTCTTTGTCTCAGAGCGTCTCTTACATTGGAAGGGGCAGAGCCTTAGGTATTTGCCAGGGTGCAGCAACCCAGGTCAATGAGGTGTGACACTATGTGGGGGAGTAAGAGAGGGAACAGTGCCACTTGCTTGGCTCTCTGCCAGCTTTCAGTCACTTCCCCTGCTACCCACAAGTGGGCCCTTCTAGTGCTGATTCCCCGGTGGGTGGGTTTGTGTACGTTCTAGGACCCTGAAATTGTCTCCAAAGAACTCTCCTGTGAGGCTGGGAGTTTCTCCTGCCACTGAAACCCCCACAGCTTTTTTTCAGCCAGATGTTTTGAGGCTCCCCCCGCCACGCTGGAACCCTGGATTGCACAGTCTGTCTCCCTTCCCAGCTGTTCCTCCTGGTTTATCCTCATGCAAATGTGGGACTGCCAGGTCCTCCAGCCACTGCCTTGCTGCACGTCCTCTCCACCCCGACTGCCTGTCTCTGCCCCTCCTACCAGTCTGGATGAATGTTTCTTCTGTAGCTCCTTGGTTGTTGGACTTCCATACAGTTTGACTTTCTGGCAGTTCTGGTTATTTTTGTTTTTAAATTTGTTGTTGTCCTTTTAGTTGTACGAGGAGGCAAAGTATATCTACCTACACCTTCATCTTGGCCAGAAGTCCTTTGACAAGTATTTTATCAACTAAAAAGGATATGCCAAGTGATACATACATGTAGCTCATCATTCATCTTCAGGTAACTTATTTCTCTTTTCTCTATCTCCCTGTTAGCATTAGAGTCCACAGCCAGACAAAGGATTCTAATTGAATCTGCCAGTGCAGAATGGGGTGCAGAAGACATTCTCCTAGGTTTATTCCAGTGTCATGATTCCCACTGAAACTATAGTGACAGCTTGGGGATGGGTTTGTAGCCCAATAAGACTCCCCAGATATTTCCCCCAGCCCTCTTGGATCATCAGCCTAGATTCATGTAAGAAACATGCCATTTGCATTCTGACATTTTCAGTTAGTCAGAGTACTAAGTACACAGACAGCCTGATCTATCTTTCCCTCCCTTCCTCCCTTCCTTCCTTCCTTCCTTCCCTCCCTCCCTCCTTCCTTTCATAATATGAACTTCCTACCAACTGTTCCTGACTTAAAGTTCTTTAGGATGTTTCTTGTAAATTTAAAATATTGGGTCACCAACCTGCTCCTGAAATAGCCTTTTCTCAGGATTTTATGCTCTGTATAAGGCAGTTTCCCCTCATTACCATTCATTTGGGTAGGTAACAAAATTTTCTTTTTTGAAAAATACCAAGTATCACAGCAGTCTGGTTACCTTTTCAGTCTCCTGCTGCAAGGCTGAGGTCACTACTTCCTCCAGCTCCTTCTGGGCCACCCGTGTCCGTTCCTGGAGAGTCTCATATTGCTCCTTAGCCTGATGAAGTTTTTCCCGAAGAGCTGCCAACTCATGGGTGCTCAGCTTGGTCTGGTTCTCTTCCAGGAACCCTTCAACGTCTTTGACAACACTGGCAAATGAGGCCGCATGATTCTGAATGTCGTCCTGTAAATCCTTAACACATGAAAATAGGGATGGCAGAGCCTTTAACTTTAGCATGCCTAAGACCTCTAATAGCATGAAGGTGGAATGGCTGGGATGACATATCTGCAACAGATGTACATTCCTGACTATAATTTACTTAAGGTTTAGGTGTAAACCAATGCAAATAATAGATTTTAAAATATTTTTAAATTAAGAAATTGTCTAATATTTAATTTTCTAAGCAAAATTTAAACTGAAGTTTCTGAGTAAACATTTGGTAAAGACAAAAAAAAGGAGACCCCATAACTATGTTGAATAGCAGAGATTTTTATTTTGTAATGAGTTATCCTCAAAGAGATCATTGTTCTATAAAGGACAGTTGACAACAGGATTCTAGCTGAGTCAAGGACTTTATACTCTTCTTATCCTTACTGTAGTCTATAAGAAACAGCATGATATGGGTACTGCCTAGTATCTAGGCTCATTGACACTAATCTTCCTTTTGTTCTGTTCAGTCTAGTTGAACTAGCTTTCTTTCAATTCTGGAATATGTGGAGCTGGATACCATTCCCACCTAATACAGATACATAGGCCTCTGCCTAATCCTCTTCCTCTTTCTGCTCCTTCATGCATTAACCTCTACATGCCCTTCATTTCTCAGTTTAAGTGATACTTCTTCAAGGTAATCTTTTCTGACATCCTAGACTAGATTGGGTCTCTCTGTTATATGTTCTCATGTAATTTATCCTTTACAGATATAATAGTTAATAATTAAGCATATATTTTTGGGATTATCTATAATATCTGTCTCTTTCACTAGACTGTAAGCATCATGTGAGCAGGGATATTTACCATTATGTTGCTAACACTAAGTACTGCACCTGGCACATAGCAAGCCTTTATAAATATTTGTTGAAGGAATGCAAAAAAAATGAATGAATTCATACTGACCTTCAAGTCACTTTGGTTCTTCTGCAAAGCAGAAAGATCCTGCTGGGTGGCTCCACCTTGGTGGCTCACCAATGCTCTTTCTGCCTGTCCTACCCAGCTGCAGAGATCCTCCAGTTTCTGGTGACAAGTATTTTGTTGTTTCTGCAGGGTCTAATTAAAATGCAAAAGGGCCAAAAGACTATTAACATCTCTCATTTTACAAAAACAAGTTAACTCCCTAAAATATAAAACAAGGTTATAGCTCAAGGATGGAAAAGTTGGTGGGAAACTAGAACAAGAAAAAGCACAGAAATCATATTTAGAAGGCTCCCCTAATCTGGACAATTTGTTGACCTGGGTGCGTGGTCTGGATTACAATCAGGGGTAATTTCAAATGAGAATGCTCCCAGGTTTTGGGTTGGGAGCTCCTTTGCCAGACTGCTGTTATCATCCTTAGAAATGGGGAACAGAGAGCTCAGATGCTTGAAACCCATAGATAACAATAAATTATTGATTCTGATCAATTCCTCTACCAGGACCAAAGAGATGTGTTAGATATTAGTCAAAATATAGAAAATTAGAAGGACTGGACTAGGAAGTAAAAAATCAAGAAATTTGACAATTCATAAATTAATTGAGCTTTTTAATAATTTAGCTGACTTTTATAAATCAAATGTCTCACAAATGCAGACACCCATTAAAATGGAATGATTACATATGCCAGGCTCGGGGGGCTTATCTATTTTGAGAAGAAGGAAACTGTCCAAGATTAGCAACTGGCTCAGACCTTCAGGTGTCTACATCAATATCAAAGAGAAAAGTTAGGCCCAAGGGGAGGGAGAGAATATGTTTCTGTGCCTGATCCTTGCTCCAGATCTCATCTCAGCTGCCTGACACAGAAGCACCTGACTGAGCAATTGAGCATGATGTGTTCTCCTGACCATCCTTCTGAAACCATTTTCCATCAGGTTCTATCTTCTGATGGCATTTTAGTCACCTGCACTTACAAACAGGTGCCCAAACTGGCCCTCTTTCCCCCTCTTTAGGACAAATAGAAGGGCTCTGGAAGAGAACTCCTAAGAGCTCTTCAGCTGTAAAACGGGATCTTCATGGGTTAGGATGGGTGCAGACTGAATCTGAAAAAAGCAAAGCAAACAAGTTAACACGCAGACATATACATGCATTCAGGGCAAATATAGAGAAGCAGAACATTTTTGACAATAACACTGTTAATAAACATTGTGAAATTAATTATGTGCTCAGAAAGAATGTTCACATGCAGTTGTATCACCTGCTGCAGTTCAGGGGCCTACCCTGGATCTGTGTCTTAAGGCGGCACAGACGAATGCTATTTCATTAATTGACTATAGGCTACAACGTGCTATATAAATTCCTAAGAGAGGACATTGCAAATTTTCATAGTTGGAAAGTAACTTAAAGTACTTCATTAGTATTTTATTTCATTTTCAATGTACTTGAAACAACTAAGCAGTAATGTAAGACATATGGAATTGACTAATTTCCTTCAAACCTGACTCAAAAGCTCAATTCTACTTTGCACAATATTTAATAAAGCAGACCCTAAGATGGATTTGCTGGTGATAATAACAATTCTAATATTATCTTGCTGAATTCCAATTTATTATTAAAAAGAGCATAAATGACCTAAGAATCAATCTTGGTATTCTAAGGTTATGTTACCATTCATGCAACTATGTTGAGTTTGGCAAGAGGCTTGCAATGGAAGGTGGTAGGGTGGTTAGTCCCCCCCACCCCAAAATGTATTAATGCTGCTTCAACACATGGTTTCCATGATTGAATAAGAACTGGGCACTACAGTGTGAAGAAAGGTGCTAGAAAATAATAATAATTTAAGAGGTGCTAAAAGATTAATGTGATTCTGATAAAAATTTCCTTGTCAGCTGTTGGAAAGTTGTCAAGGAATTTCAGTATTAATCATCTGAAAAGCCCCAGAATAAAACTGATTTCAAAACCATTCTTCTCAAGAGCTCAGAGTATCTAATCGTTCTTAAGAACCTTAAAAAGAATGCTGAGGGACAAAAAAGAGCTGGAGATGTGATTTTCATTTGAAAGGCAGAAAACAATGAGACATAGTCAGGGGACAGTTTAATTAAAAAAAAAACTTGCACATGCATACACATGTAAACAACATATATTCTCTCTCACACACACATAAAACAAAAACATGGCAAGAAAAACAGCCAGAACAGCTGCCTCCTGGACCAGAACCAAGCTGGCTTGAATGAAATTTCAAAATCGGTAAACAAAGACTCCTAGAATCATGGTAGATATATTCTAGCCAGAAAACCCAAATGCAGGACATCTCAAAAGACAAATTGAACCCAGATGCTGGTTCAGTCTGACCTTGATGAGGGCTGCCTGCTCCACAAGATCCTGGAAGGACCTCTGCAGTTCATTCAGAAGCCTCAGCATCTGTCGGCTCTGCTGAGAGGACAAGTCCTGAGCATGCTCAGAGACAAAGAACTGAATATCAAAAGCAAGAGCATCCAGCTGATGTTTCCTTTCAGCCACTGGCTGTGTCAAATCCTAAGGTAAGTAGGGAATGGAAAAAAAAGAAAGAGAGAGAAAAAGAAAGAAATGAAACTTCTAATTCTCTTTTGACGCAGGGGCTGTTGTTTCTAATCAAAGAATCAACATAATCAATGAGAGGTTAATTTCCTGTATTTTTATAATTGACACTGACAATTTCTAGAGTCAAAGCACCACTGGAGGTCTTTCTCATGCCTGGTCTCTCCACACTCATAAATTACAATTAGGTTTCCTTTACTGCAAATTGATTTCCAAATGCAGCAAACTTTTATCTATTTCTGTTAACAGGACTACACTAGAGCTAATCTCAGATACCTGCAAAAACAATTTTTTAAGATTTGGAAAGGGTGACATGAATTTCTGGCCTGAGATATATCTGGCCTGAGATATAATTGTATTTTCTTAGGTTCAAAATGTATTTGTATTTGTCCAACAGCGAGTTACTGGTAGGTAAGAAGTGGGTCCAACTATATTCAATTTATTTGTGATTTATTAAAATTTGATTTTTACAGTAAGCAATGGTGCTTATACATTTTACAACTGTAAAGGATTACAGTCAGACTTTCTTCTATATAGTTACATTGCTCCTATAAACCAGGAAAAAGTGCCTGAACACTACAATGATCTTTTTCTGATAACTTAAAAGCATGTAATTTTTCCACAAAAATTTAGTGGCCATCAGCTGTTATACTGGATGCAATAAAAACAATCAATAAATCTACGTCTCTATCATTGTGAAACTGAAAGCAGTCAGCAATACTGCAAAGCAGGCTGGGACAGTTTTGTGGGTTATCATTAGACCATGCTTCCTTCATCCGTGAACATACAAATTTGGGAAACTATCACTAGGAAACAAGGCTTAAGACTGTAGCTCTCTTCCCATAAAAGAATTCACGTAACTTACAATGGGGGAGAAACCAATGTAGAGATGCTATGGGTTTTTATATCTCACACCACATATCACAGGAATTTCTCACCTTTCTTTCTTCTATATTTAACTAATTTTTTAATTTTTCAATTACAGCTGACATACTATATTAGTTTCAGGTGTGCACCCTAGTGCTTAGACATTATATAACTTACTAAGTAATCGTCTTGATAAATCTATTAGCCATCTGATACCATACATAGTTCTTAGAATATTATTGACTATAATTCCTATGCTCTACTCTACTCTACATCCCCATCACTATTCTGTCACAACCAATTTGTTCACCCTTGCTTCATCATACCCTGTCAGTGAACAGAGTCTGCTACTCATTCCCTGAGTGGTATCTTGGATAAAAGGGTATGAAAGAAGAAGGCAGGTCAACTCTTACAAGATAAAGAGGAATGAAGTTGTAAAGAGGAATGAAGCCTAATTGTGGACAAAACCTTATCTCTGCTTAAGGCTGGGGAAAAGGGGGAGGGTGGAACAAAAGGAGAAGACATCTCTGGTTCTGCTCTGACTTTAAAAAGAGTTTAAGGAGATCGGCACCTGTGGCAGAGGGCAGGCAAACCTGTGTAATATCTAAAAGTATCTCAAGAATAACCCCCCAGAAAAGGAACAATATTTAGGACAAAAACTCTCTGGCTTCTACGCATCTCAGAGTTTGTATCTTTCTCTCACTGATTTAAAAAGTATTAATTAATTTGGGGCTTAAGAAGAAGAGAAGCATTTCTCTAGATCAGGGGTTGGCAATCTATAGTCCATGGCCAAATCTGCCTGTCAGATTTTGTAAATCAAATTTTATTGTAACATATGCACAACCATTCCTTTATGTACCATCTATGGCTGCTTTCATGTTTCAATAGCAGAGCTGAATGGTTGCCACAGAAATGGGCCATTTGTGTATGACCTATAAGACATAAAATATTTACTCTCTGGTCTTTTGTGGGAAAAGTTTTCCAAGCTGTGATCTAGACCATTGGTCAAAAATTCTCCTGAAATCGATGTGTGCACACAGGATTAGATCTTGAGCCAAATAGAAAGGGATAGGTATTAGATACTCCGTAATAAAGAGGCCACTTGATAATAATAATAGACCATTCTGTAGACTCAGAGAAGAGCCGAAAGGAAAAATAATCATAATCTCTGAAACAAACTCCAGGGGTCTGACAACCAGAAAAGCTAACCATAGCAGACTTTACTATCTCTGAAATGGAAAATCAAGCTTTCTAGGAAAGATAAGTACAGATACTGGTTTCTGTAGCAAGAAAATAAAATTGAAACTCAAAGGACAAATAAAACATGCTTGAGAATGGGTGCAGAATTTACCTCATACTGTTGGAGAAACTGATTCAGGCTGTCGGCATCTGTTCCATTGGTACATTCCTTGCTATTCAGAATAAGATTGGTATTATCAACCCAGGCTCTCAGATCTTGAAGTTTGTCTTCTAGCTCTTCTTGCTGATTTAACACTCTTGTCTTAAAAAATAAGTGGCAAATTAGATTATAAAAATCTCTAACCTGCCCAGACTTTGTGAGCCTTTGTGAATAAAAACAAGAAACTACCTTTTTTATTTCTACAGTATCTTGGAGGTAGAGCATTCTGGAACTCCAGGTGTCACTCACAGAGTTGAGGGACTTTTGAAGATTCCTGGCATCTTTCTCTAGAGCCTTCAACAGCTGAGCAGGGACTTCTTGAGGTTGGCTGATGATAATCTGATTCACACACTCCAATTCCTGACTCACCAAGGTGGACAGATCCTTTAGCTCCTCATCCAATATCTGATGGGATAAAGTGGAATTACCTCCAAAATCAAGTCTCTAGAAATCCTGTTATGTAGGAATCATCTGTAAATGCATTTTTCTTTTACCTCATGCCTATACAGGCTTTGGGGCTTATAAAATGTTTTTATATACATTCATTAGTTTATTTGGTTCTCACAATCACTAATTCTTGAGGTAGGCTGGGTAGATATTAGAATTCTGGATTTATAGAAGAGATGCCTCAGCACTTAAATGTAAACTTTTTTGGTCTGAGGTTACCCAGAGTGTAAGGAATAGAGCCAGGACTTGGGATTCAGGTTTTCTGACTCAGGGCAGTGTTCCTTCCACTACAATTTGCTGCCTTTCTAAGAATGTAATTATGCCTTACATAATGTTATGCAAAATAAATCAATCAACAAAACAACTCGCACTCCAAGATCCATCGAATCAGAACCAAGGAACATAAAAATATCCCAAGCCAGGCTTCCCATGCAACTAGTCTATAATATTCTGATCTTTAGTAGAGAAGCCAGAAATAAGCCATGGAGAGCAAGGTAGTTCTTCTAGCATCACCCTTACTTCTCTTTCAGCCATACGGAGAGAACAGGTAAACCTCTCCAATCCCTGCCTTCACTGTGACTCCAATCTTGTGGCGACTCTTAACTTGAAGTTTCAGTGAAAGCTCCTCTTCCCCCCTCTCAAGACTAATTCTGTCTCCTCTAACTTCAAGTTCTCCTTTTCTACCTCTTCTTTCTCCTCAGCCCCCAAAATCTACTAAAAAAACTCCTCTTTCAGTCCATCTCCTTTAGCTACTGTCCTGCCTCCCTCCTTGCCTGCACTAGCAAGCTTCTGGAAAGAATGATCTACATTAATTGTCCCCACCTTCCAACCTCCCATTTATTCTCACTGCAACCTAGTTTATAGTCCACCAAACCACCCCACTTAAAATGTTCTTATCAGAGTTACTAATGGCTTTCAGGTGCTAATCCCCCTTTTAGTCTTCACTGTACTCAGTCTCCCCATTGTAATTAACACTGCAGACTACTCATCCCTTAAACCTGTTCTGCTGTGGTTTTGGTGAGACCAGTATTTCCTGGTGTGCTTCAGAGATCTCCAGTTACATCTTTTCAATCTATTTTTTTGTCCTTTAAATAGTGGTATTTTGAACATGTTTTTCTTCCGTTCTATTTCTTCCATTCTCTGTTTCCTCCAAACTGGAGGGCCTGGGGGAAGGAAGTCTCTGGGAACCTACCTTGGCCTGACACAGCAGATCCTGTAGCTCTTTCAGGCTACGCTCCACAGGTTGAATCTGTTTGGTCCTCATTTCAATGTCTCGTAATAGAGACAGATAAGATACTAGCTTTTCATCATGTTCTAGACAGAGTCGTCGGTTAAATATTTTCTGTGGAGCCAAAAAGACAACTCACTCAGACCTAGCATACTCCTTTAAGTCTGTTTTTTAAGCAGGCTGGATTTTACTGATAGAGAAATCAAAATTTTTACTACACTTACGGTGGGATGAAATAACACATTATTTTATCTATCTTCTCTCAAATCAAAAGACAAAAAAGATTTTATTAACTTCCTCAGCAAGGAGAAGCTCATAATTATCAATCCGTGAGCACCCTTTTAGCAAAATTTCTAAAACCTATTCTAACTTTAGGTAGAATCACACCAGTATCTCAAATTAGTTTCATTGTTTGTTTCTATGTTAAAATCTTCGCAAATTTCAGAAAGACAGAATCACTGCCTAATTTTCCAACAGCTGTGTTTAAAACAGATAACCGTAAACTATACTTAGTTTACTAATGCCCTGAAATGTATGTATGGATACAAAATACACACATACAAACTCAGTATCCAGTCAATAGTTTTAGCATTAAACCAGTTATGTATTAAAATACACATACACCCCCCCCCCCCCCCCCCCCACTGGGAAGCTTACTTTAGTTGCTCTGGATGGTTCTGTATATACAGCTTCATTTCCCTCTCCCCTGGGTGCAGTCAGGAAGGGAGTCTGTTCACTGCCAGGGCTTTCTCTGAGCTTTTCTTGTAGTGTCTTCTCATCCATCTTCATTGCTGTACATATGAGGGGCCCTGTCTTTTCCCCACTGGCATCTGGAATAGTGGGACTAATGGTGGCATCCTGCTGCCCTATACTGTCTTTTTCAGGTACATCTTTGAACAATTTCTCTGGAGGAAGGGACACTAAAACTCCAGGAACTCCCTCAGTCACTTTGCTTTCAAAGGACCCTACCTCTGCACCTGTAACTATAGGGTTTGACATTTCTAGAAATTTCTCTCCAGTTATTTCCTGAGTTGTTACCATTTTAGATTCAAGAATTCCACAAAGTTCACTATCACTTTTGCTGTCCTGATGATGACAGTCCTTTCTGACTTCTTTTGGGTCTACTCTAGAAACTGTAATTTCTTCCAATTTAAGAGCTTTTGTTGAGTCAAAAGGTACTTCCTGGTATTTTTCTTTACAGTCATTAGATGAGCAAATCAAATCTTTGGTTTCCCTAGTCTTAGAAGTAACACAGGAATCTTCATAATAATTGGTCTCTTGTCTGGTGGTTCCTTGGGAAGACTTGTCTGTTTTGGAAATTCGGGATGTGTCTGCAACTTGGGCTTTCCCAGCTGATTCTTGGTACTGCAATCCTTCAGGTCTTAGGGGCATAGAAGAGAATGGTTCACTCTGGGCCCCACTTGTAATTTCTTGAGATAAATTTTCTTCTGGTTTTAAAGTCAAGCAAAGGCTTAAATTTTTGACTTCTCCTTCATTGACCAGCTTAGAGTCGAAAAAACTTAATACATTTTGATTTCTTATGGAAATTCCTTTGGGTATCATTGGGGAAGAAGAGTCTTCAGTTTCACATAGAATAGAAAATCCCAGTTCTCTATCATTCTTTTTCCCTTTTTCAATTACGGTAATTTCCACTGGTTGATTCTTTATATTGGAGTCATGGTCATCTCTAACGGCAGTTTCTTGGTTCAAATTTTCTTCTGAAAGAACTGATGATTTGCATGTTTTGACACTATCTTCTATAATTATCTCCTTCTCTCTCTTCCTTTTCTCCCTGGTATTAACTGATTTCTGCATAATCTGCTCATTCAGCAAATTGCCTGAAGTTTCACAATTTGATTCTTGTCCTTCTGAAATAATTTCTCTTTTGTTTTCCCTTATTTCTTTATGATCTAAACCCGACACAGACTGTTTCATATGAGAAATAATTTCTATTTGTGACACTATTTTTTCCTGCTCTTCATTCACATTTTTTTCCATGTTGTTCCTAGCCACCTCATTGAGTTTAAAATCACAAACTTCTGAGTGAGGGTGTGTCACTGAACCTTGGCCTAATGATATGACAGACTGATTAGCATCTGGAGAAGCTCTCCTCTTATTTTGATCCTTGCACTCCAATCCTTTTAATGAAATTACCCTGCTCTTTTCTGCCTGCTGCCCATCGGAAACTCTCATTTTAACCTTTTCTTGTGCAGAATGACTTCCAATTTGAAATAATTTCTCACTTTCTTCTTTACCACAACTCACTTCAGCAGTCTGATTAGAAGTAATTAACATTTCCTTTCTTAGAAATTCCTTCTTTAATTCACATACTTCAATTCCATCTTGCTTTTCAATCTCAGCCCTGTGAGCACTAGACTCTAAAGTATCTATTTGGATCAAAGTTGCCATTTCAGGGCTGATAAATCTTTTCTCAATAGCTTCCTTTAAAGTCACTCTTTGATCATTAAATATGTCAATGATTCCTCCAGTTAGTACCTGATGAGACGCGATAATTCTGGCCATGTTTTCATCCACCAATTTCTGTTCCAAAGCTGAAGCTAATGTCAGTCTTTGTCCTGTGGCAGTATCTATGATTCCCCCAGTATTTGCCTGAGCTTCCAGAACCTTCAGTGTAGATGCAAAGTCTACTTTTCCCAACTGGGTTGCTTGAGACAATGTAAGTACTTTGTCACTCACTCCATCTTTAATGTCTGAGAAGGGAATTACTTCTAGATATCTCTGTCCAGATTCAATATCAATCTTACATTTCTTTACTAATTCTGAATAGGGAACAATTCTGCAATTCTCAGGATCTACAATCCCATGCATCATTCCTGAAGACGACATTGCTTTATTAGTTAACAGCCCTTCTTTTTTAGCTTCTGCCAAGGTCAATCTCTGGCCAGAAATGAGATCCATAAAGCTTGCAGTCAAGGCCTGAATTTCTTGAATTTCTCTTTTCAAGTCTGGGTTAACAAGATCTAATTTTAGAGCTTCAGAGAGGGAAATCGTTTCCTTGGTTTCAGGATGAAAAAACTGATGGAGGCTTAAATTCTCAACTTTTTGGAGTTGTTTGGCTAAATCTTCATCAATAATGCCATGTTTAAAGGCATTATCAACAGAAAGTCTCATCCCAGATATATGGTGAATGATACCTCCATCCACCACCTGCTTAGTCAACAACTGAATGGCCTCCTCTCTCTCTAAAAGTCCTCTGTCGATGGACTGCGTAACTGTTAGAGGGGCCTTGCTATCAGGATCCATAATTCCAGTTGTTTCCATTTGTAAATTAATTAATCTCTCTCTAACTGTTTTCTCAGCACCTCTGCCTTTGGAAGCTTTTTCCAGATTTATAAGCTCTGTCTGGTCAGCACTGTCCACCAAGCCAAGATTTAAAGCCAAAGTCACTGAAACCTTTTTGCCTCGTTTCAGGTCAACGATTCCACCAGTCACCACCTGCCCCTCTAAAATTCTGGTGGCTGTCTGTGTGTCAAGAAGTCCAACAGCAACTGCTTCTTTCACAGAGCAGAGTGTGTGGGTACGGGGGTCTAAGACACCACTGATAGCTTTGTCTGCCATGAGGACATTATGTAATAATTTCTCATCCATCAGACCTTCATTGATGACTTCTTCAGTTGTCAAAGATTCACAAGTCTGAGAGTCAAAGAAGCCTCGAAACATGTTCAGCTTTCCCATAAGTTTCACAGCAGTATGACTAGGCACAATGCCTCGGGCTATCGCTTCATTCAGTAAGAGCTGTTGACCTGTTTGTTCATGAAATATACCACCATCTAGTAATTGTGTAGATAATATATTTAAGGTAGCTTCCTCAAGCAAGTCTGAAGAATGACAGCATGACAGGGAAGCTTTACTACCATGATCTACCTCACCTGTTTTTTCTAAAATCATTATACTACCACCCACAATGTTTTGATCTTCTGGACTTTGTTTATGGACATCTTCACCCAAAAATGTTTCGCTTAAGACTTTCTTTTTGTCCAGAGAATGAATATTCATGTCATTTTCAGACTTGAGTTCTAATTCTAAATCTAAAGTTTTCTTTACCTCAAATTGTGACTTTTTGCTTTTGGGTTTTATGATAGGTCTTCCAGTTTCACCTGGAATATGTTCAATTTCAACTGTGTTTGCTTGTTCTTTCTGACATATAATGGGAGTCTTTCTGAGAGTCTGCCATTCTTCCTTTGGTGTTTCAACAGAAACAGGATTTCTGTCTACCACCGAGGTCATATCTTCTGTTTCCTCAGAGGGTACTGCAAAGAGAAATCCTCTGTGGATGTTTTCCCTGGTAGGCACTTCTGTTAAGTCTTCCTTTTTGGTACCTGGTAACTGCCTTTTAAACTCTGATTTAATTTGACCTATGACCTTCGAAGTATCAACATTTAGATTTCTCACTTTTTGTTCTGCTACAAATAGGTCTTTTTCAGGGTTCTCTATAGAGGAACCTTCCGTTATTACAATAATCTTTCTGCCTTCTGCTTCGGTGTCATTTGCCTGATTGGGGTATTCTTTGTTCTGAGAGGAAGAGTGGAACTCACATGGCCTCACAGTCAGCCTATCACAGAAAGTTTCTGTGATTTTCACATTCGCTGATTCTTGTAATTCCTCAGGAGTTTCTCGTCTCTGAGGCCCAGTTACAAATACTTCTAGAGGACTTGGTCGATATTCACCTTTTGCTGTTAGTTTTTCTATCAGCTCACTGTCCAGCAGGAGGACCCTCTGTCCATTCCGCACATTAATATAGCTGTGAGTCATCAGCTGAAACAACAGCTTCTCACTATGGCTTGTCATGCCCTCAGTTTGGCCCTTGTTGCACAACAGATCTGATGCTCCAGGATTAATGTTCACCTTGCTCTGTTCTGAAGAATCTGCTAATCGCATGTGGGGCATCACATCAGGTATGCAAATTGATTGTAAGTTATTAGCAAGATCTTTGTCCAACACACCATTTTCTATTGCTTTTTTCCAGGACCAAATCTCTGTGGTTGCTGGCAGAAACAGAGCTTTAATGTGCTGCCGTCCACTAAGGATTTTATGAGCTAGCTCAGTAGACACAATACCTTGTTCCAGAGCATCTGTAATTGGGAGGATCTCTCCAGATTCAGGCCATAGCAACCCCATGAATGACCAAAGGGACTCTAGAATCACAAGAGCAATCTTCGGAGCTACCAGATCATGGCTTACTGCTTCATCTATTGTCAGCCTACGGCCAGTGACAGTGTCTATGATGCCGCCTGTCTGAAGCTGCCTTATGAGTATAGCACAGGCCATATCTTGGTCAATCAAATTATGTCTTACAGCTTCTTCTACTGTAAGTCTGTGTCCTGTTCTTGGATCTACTATGCCACCAGCAAAAAGCTGAGCTTCCAGTAGTCGGACAGTGACCTGCCTATCTATTAGGCCTTCCTGAACTGCACGGAAAATGCTAACCTTCCGGCCTGATTTCAAGCTCACCATTCCCCCTGCCAATTGCTTGACAGGCAATAATTTCAACCCTGATTCTTGGTGGACAATACATCTCTGCATCAGATCCAGCAAACCGATTTTCTCAGCTGTATTGGGGTCTATCAAATTCTTGGATAATCTCAGGTGAGACTCTAACTCTGAGTGAAGCCGTTCAGAAATGAGGCCCTGGTGGAAAGCCTCCTCTAGGTTAATACACTTCTCATTAAGGAAGACACTGAAACCTCCAGTTGCCAAGTGAGCTTCTAAGATTTTCAGTCCAACTCTCTCACTGATAATGTTCTTCTCAATTGCTTCCACTACAGAAAGAGGGCCTTTGCTCTCAGTAAGCTTGCTTACTAAGGACAGAGTATCCTGTAGCTGCTGGAGCTGCTGGTATAGCTGGTGACTAATGAGGTTTCTAGCTAGGCCCTCCTCCAAAGAGAGCTTTTCACTGGTCTCAGGGGCAATGAGGCCGGCCAAGATAACCTGTGATTCCAGGAGCACAAGGCCTGTGTCATGGTCAATGAGGCCCTTTTGCATGGCTCTGAAGATGGGAAATATCTCCACTGTGCCTAGGTCAATCACCCCAGCAACTGCTCTGCAACCCTGAAAGAAAAAATGAAAAAGAAAACTAAATCAGAGAAGCACAAGTACTGAAAGGAGTCATTCAAAGAACTATACTTCAGGGTAGAGCAAAAGTTAAGTTTATAGTTGTGAGTACATGAAAAATAGAGTTTATTCTTGTTTTATTAATTATATTATTTTCCATATGCACAACTGTAAATCTACTTTTATACCACCATGTATGTCAAATTCTGACCACGAGAAAATCCCAGCCTAGGAAAAGCCCCAAAATATAAGAAATATTCTGAAGCCTGGTAGTGTTAATGCTAAAAAAGAATTTCCCTAAACTGCGAAACATTTAATAAGGCCATAAATTCACAGATTACTTGAAGAATGACAGCATTAAGCATACTAGAATGACAAGCTCTACAAAATTGCAAGCAGTGAAAGTGACAGAACAGCTATTTCTAAGATGAATTCACTACAAAGGTTCTTAAAACACATACCAGTTCCCCAAAATGAGAATTCAACCCCATATAACAACTTCTTAGCGTTGAAACCAAAGTAGAAGATTCTTGAGGTAGTACTTCCCTGCTAATCGGTTCAGCAGGACCAGTCCACAGGATTAGAAGAGAGATTAAAGCTTCCTTATACTCACACAACAGCTGTGTATCTCAGTAAAAGGCCCTGTTATATTACTCAAGCAGCTGTTTAGCAACTGGGGCAGTCATACTCTTGGTGGTTAATGCTAGCACTTGCCAAGGGAATGGATCTGAGGTAAATCAGCTCTAGGAACTGGAATTAGCAAGTCAAGGAAAGAACAGACTGGGGACCTTTGCCTCTAGAACCACTAGTAACATTTTTTCTAGTCCAGGTTAGAATGAACAGTAACCACTATCATTTAACTGCTACTTGTTGGGCACTTAATATATTTATTGAGCACTAATATTTAAGCCTCACAACAATTGTAAGAAAAGAATTAGTTTAATCTTTAGTTAGCAGGTGAGAAAATGAGACATGGAGGGGTAAGGTACTTGTTCAAGGTCACAAAACTGGTGAGTTCCAGGATCATACCAAGATCTTGACTAAATCCTGGGCTGATACACTGCCTTCCTAGTCAGATCCAGAAGAGCATGTTATCTTCATCTTCTTTAGATGGTTTTATCTGTCCTCCTTTGGTCAATATTATTGGGTTGGCCAAAAAATTTTTGGCTTTTTCCGATATGATGGCTCTAGTAGCACTTAGTTCATTCGAAACAATTTTGTTAGATGGCATTGTGACAGCTGTCATTATCAGTGTGCATTTAAAAAAATTATTAACATTGGTGAATTTTTGTGTAACTATTTTAGTACTGAAGATGGAAGAAAATAAGCAACATTTTCTGGCATATTATGCTTCATTATTCCCAGAAAAGTAAAACACAACAGAAATGCAAAAAAAAAAAAAAAAAAATTTGTGCAGTGTATGGAAAAGGTGCTGTGACTGATTATACATGTCAAAAATGGTTTGTGAAGTTTTGTGCTGGAGATTTCTTGCTGGAAAATGCTCTACAGTCAGGTAGAGCAGTTGAAGTTGATAGTGATCAAATCAAGGCATTAATTGAGAACAATCAATGTTATACCAAAAGGGAGATAGCAGACATACTCAAAATACCCAAATCAATAAAGTTATTGGTGAAAATGAGAAATATATCTTTTATTTTACAGGAAGAAAACACATGAACTTTTTGGCAGACCCAATAATTTCTGATCTTTATTTAACTCTTTAACTTATCCATGGAGGACCTTGTTGAAGCAACTGCCAAGCACTTCCCTGACTCCTAAATTATGTATTTATTTCATTTCTGCCTAAGTGAGAAGCAAGCACCATAGGAGCAGGTACAATATTTTGTCCATTCAGTGTCTAGGAACAGTAACAGCAGTTCAATAAACATTTCATGAATAAATAATTGATAAATAGTAAAAGAAAAATTTCTTTGAATCATTAACCTATTTCCCCCAGATTTTAAAAACATCACTGAGGATTTCAAGCTTGATTAATGGCACACTATAAGAGATGCAGAATGGAGGGAGAAAATGAGGGAACAGATTTGGTTTTCTTCTCCATCCCACTGTATTTGTTCAAATAATGGAACAACTGACAAAATCTCCATACTATTTGAAATATTATGTTATTCCCCATCCCTCCTTCTTTTCTGACTCAGAATGTAGAGTTTAACCTGTATATAAGGTAAATGAATATTACCCAACTCTAAGTTATCTGTTCTATAAAGATTTAAGAAAAAATCGCATAGCCATATGAATCTTTTATGATAAATGAAAAGCTCCTTTGACAAAATCCATGTAAAGACTACTCAGAGGCAGACAATATGACAAAGGGAAAGATTCTTCTGTGAACTTTTAATTTTTCCTGTGAGTTTCACAGAGTCTCAGAATACTAATATTGAAGAAAGGCCTGGAATCTCACCAAAGGGAAAAGACTACACACTGTTCCTTCCAACACCCTCATTACTAGAGGACAGGCAGGATGCACTGAGCTGGGAAATAATCCAGAGAAACCCATTTAGTACCACCAAACATGGGCAGTCTGATCTAAACAAGAAGAAAAAGACACAAGGAGAGGAGAAAAGAAAACATAAAAGGCTTCTACTTACCAGAATTGCAGGGCACGCCTTGGGCAGATAAGAGATAGAGCCTTATGGAGGAGCTCAGCCGTATCGCACACACAGTGTAAGCTTGGTGTTAGCGTCCAGCATGCGACTGTTTTTTTTTTTGTTTGTTTGTTTTTTGCAAAAAAAGAACCCCAAACAGGTCGTCCTCTTTTCCCTTTGTGCATTTGTGCTTAAACTCCAAAGGGTTAGTGAAACTTGTAAGCAAGGATGTCAGTTAATCAGAACAATACTTCACATGAAACACACAAACAGTAACAGGGACACATCATGCTCAATGTAGTGGTGCTCAGCAGCTTGTCTTTTTTTTTTTCCTCCCCTTTTAAAACCTTTCAAAATGAGAACTGGATGTTCTCAGCAAGCAATTGTTAAAACTTTTCACGTACACTCTTATATGGTGAAGCAACAAGCCATTAAAAGTGGGCTACTGTAGAGAATGCTAAAACAGCACATTCTTTTTGAAAATCTACTCTCAAATCATAGCTAGTTCTGTCTTGTGGTCTTTACAACTCTAGCTCCTGCCACACAAATTTCATATCCAAGGACCAGAGTCAAAGCACATTTGTCTGAATATCATTTTGAGCATCATCTAGACCAAATTTGGTTACCACATAAGCTTTAATTTTGGCCTGCCCCACATAAGTTGGTTATTGCTTCACAACATAGGAAATAAGCAGGCAAACACACATATATATCCCAGAGACACATGTATATAATAAGGTAAGTTTACATATACACAAGTATCCAGGAAGAACTCAGGACAACCAGCAGGAACTTAACAATTTTTATATGGTCCAGGAAATGAACATGAGTGGGAACTGGTAAAGATGTCACATGATGAGATGACTATGGGTACGGGGAACCAGCGTCTCAGTCAGTGCAGCTAATCCACCAATTTGCTTTGCAAATAAACATTTCTCATTTATTTAATAGACATGAAAAAAAGTATGAGGGGAAGGGGTTCATGGTCTTTCCTTCCCAATATTCTGAGCTCTTGGCTATCAACTTGTGAGTGACAATGTCACAAAGGAGCAATCTTATTGCTCTGTGATTAGATATAAAATTTATGTTCTCCTTGACTACATTATGCCACAAAATGACAGACAGCAAAAATGGTGAACCAGATCTAAAGGGACAGCCATAAATGCCTTCTCGTATTTTGACTGACCAACACATCATGGAACCCCAGTAAAGAAACACAAGACAAATGGCTGCTACAATGAGGTTAAAAAAATTAAGTCACATTGGTCATGGAAAGCTAATGATCATGACTTTCAATCAGCAAAGCTGTTTTCATACCATTCAAAAGGTAACCTTTTGGAGAGTAAAACTAAAAGTACCTTTTGTTCTGTCTGCTGGGCCAATTGGCTCTGAAGTTGATGAAGCTGGTTTGCTGAACCATCACATAGGTCATGGTAAGCCTTATTCAGGGCATTCAATTGTTCAGATATCTGTTCCTTCTCTTTTTCTGAGAGCCTGGAAGACGAAGCATTAAAGGCCTTTTAGAGAAAAACCTTCCTCCAAATTCTCCTCTGTTGCTTCACAATCATGATTTCTCCATCTTGGATGGTATTCTTGTCATTGGTTACTATGGATCATCTGGTCAGAGCATCATACTCATTGAACACTTTTGGTTTCTAACTTAAGAGTTTTCCTGTTTATCGCAATTCAAGTCATGATTCTTGGTGATGTCAATGCTCATGTGACCAACCGTCTATTAACATCCTAGGCCTGTAGTCCTGCAATCTTCTCAAGCCAAATGGCCTCCACTCCACTTTAGACCCACCCTCACATGGCAAACTTGGACCCTGGCATCATCTAAAGTTATTCCACTTCTGAAATTTTAAACTTTAACAGTTTACTACCTGAGTGTAACTCCTAATTATAACCCCACCTTTCTAGTTTTCTTTCTTTATTCTTAAACCTCTTTTTAAAATAAAACATTTTAAACAAAAAGAATACTGTAACAAATTTTCATTTACCAATTACCCAACTATCCAGTTTTACCAAATTTTCATATTTTATCAGATTTGCTTTAGAGCCTTTTCTTAGAAATAAGACATTACAGATATAAAGTCCAATGTGATGTCACCAACCCCTACTTTCCCTTTCTCCCCAGAGGCAATCACTATTTTGAATTAGGTAAATTTTACAAGTCCCTTTTCTCATGTTACATTATGTTTTTAAGAATGAATCCTGTGATTTATGTTAGAACTATCCATCCACTTACTGAGCGTATCCAAGTCTTCCTTGACTGCTCCATTTTCTCTTCATCTATCAGTCCTCTCTATTACTACCACCCCAGTCCATCATCTTAGTTTCTTACTATTATCCTACTAATCCTCTTATCCACTAATCTGATAAAACTTCAGCCCCAGATCAATCAAACCACTGGACTTCCCTGCTCCCACGTGCAGGCTGCTAAGTATGACCAGTGTGGGAGAAATTTCACAACCTTGGAGAAGAGATCCTACTGGGTTCTAACCTCGTCTAGACCTCAATGCTTTCTGACACTCCTCTTGGAGGCTTGCAGTCAATTCTTCCTTCTTTCCTCTCAATACCACTACAACGTTCAGCAAACAACCTCTTTACCTATTTCAAATAGAAAATACAGACTACTAGGCACTAATTCTCTCCCTTTCTAGCTTTATTCTTGGCATATTAACCTCTATGCACATCTTTCTTAATCTCCTCTTTCTCAGACTTCAGACTGGAACCTGTCTTGACTCCTATTTAAGGTGTACTTTCCACCCAGTGATGAATTTTATCCTCTCTGACATCCTCTGGAACACCTCCCCTATTACTTCAATCTTTCTGCCTTTAGGTCCTTGAGACACAGTTCATAAAAGATTAGAGGAACTTGTCTGTGTTTAGAGACAACAAATCTCTTCCTTGATTATATAGTCTATTCTAATTATTTCTACTTTATTATTTCTTTCCTTTCCCATGGCCAAGCTTCCTGAAGGAGTGTCTAATTTCATTATCACTACCTTCCTCACTTCATGGTCTCCCCATCATACCAAATCTGACATTATCCCCTAACTTTTCACCCAAGTCACGAAAAACTTCCAACTTGCCAAATTTAACAGACACTTCTCAGTCTTAACCTTTCTTGACTTCTGACCACTCCTTTCTTTTTGGAATTCTTTTCTCTATTGGGTTCTGAGATAGCATTCACAATTTTCCTTTTACAAGAACCATTCAGAAGCCCCTAACCCCTTGTAAATTAATCTACTTTTATGGCTTCTACTATGCTGATGACTCAAATCTCCATCACTTTAAACTTCTCTCATTATTTCTAAATTTACATATGCAGCTGCCCACTGGATAACTTTAGTGGAACTATGTAAGGCATAAATTAAGGTGTTAGGTATTTCCATTCTGATGTCCTATGGGGCCTTCACATTCATAATGTCTAAAACTAAAGCTGCCCTCTTTTCCCTCAATCCATACCTTCTTCTGTAACACATCTCTTGGTTAATGGCATCACCATATACCCAGTGGTATAAGCCATAAATCAGAGAGTTATATCTGGTAACTTTTGTTTGTCACCAAACCCCGTAAGTTCATCATCCTTAATATCTTTAGAATCATTGCCCCCTCTCCACCCCTCATCATTTCTTGTCTATATTATCAGAACAACCTCTTTGGTCACTTAGAACCCTATTCTTGCCCCATGTCAATCCATTCTCTATCAAACAGAAACCTTTATCATCAAAATCCATTCATGTTTATGATCCCTCCTCATAGCCAACAAAGTAAAATGCAAACTCCTCAGCATGAACTACAAGGCTCTTTACCACACAGTTCCTGCTGCCCTGAATTCTTGTCATGACCCCACGTTTTTCCCAGGTATATCTGGCCTCCCAGATGTGGCATAACCTCTCATTTAATACTTACTTATGACCATGCTTGGCCAAGAAGATCTGTGAAGTTTTAATGGCGTCAGAGACTTGTTCTCTCTTTGTTGTCAGCTCCTCTGCCAGAACCTATTTAGTAGAAATAAAGAGAAAAGCTTCAGAACCCCCCAAAAATTGAAGAATCAAAAATTATTTGAAATAACTTGTTTAAAAATCAAAGTGAAAACTTAGCTTAGGTCAGATTATTATTCCTAATGAGCTATATACAATTGATTAAAAAGATAGAAATATAAATGACTTCTTAAGTCTTGAAAATTAACATTTACTGAGGTAACAATTATTCCTGGGTGGCCTATATGTAACTTGTATTATACCACCTAATGCATTAGCATATATTATTATATCCAGAAAGAGTCAGGTGGACCTTCTCCTTACCTGCTGTTCTAAAATAGCTTTTTCAATGTCTGTCAGTTCTTTGGTCTGGGATGAGGTAGCTTTGCTTTGTGTGTTCCTTGCCAGGGTAGACACCCAGCCCAAAAGTTCTTTAACCTTCTCCACATGTTCTTGCTTTTCCTCTTCTACTACTTTCTAGAACAGGAAATAGAAAAATCAGTATATTGGTCAGTCTTATTAGACTGGCCTGACTTCAGATCTCCTAAAATAGAGACATGAAACAACCTAAAGCAGTAAGCAGCTAAAATAACCCAAATTAAATATAATTTAGCTAGCCTACAGAACTGCTCACAGGTGACTACCTATGGGATACTAATAGCTAAGTCCATTTTATCTAGGTTAACACCTTTCTAAAAAAGCACAGTTTTATATATGATAGGTACTCAATAACTATTTACTGATTTTAAAAAAGCTCTTCATATACACACACACACACACACACACACACACACGGCAGCTTACTTATTTTCATAATTCTTATATTTATAGGCAAAGAGATTGAAGTAAAGTGAGGTAGGTATTGACATTAAAGAAGTCTTTTCCTAATTTACACAGGCAAAAGCTGGTATGAGTAAATGCTTCCAAAAGCATTTTACAAGAGTAGTTGAATATGTGGGAATTTATTTTGCAAAGACACAGATGACTTTTATAATTATAAAATATTGCATACTTATTACAAAAAATTAAAATAACCTAAAATATATAATGTATACCTCTTAATATCATTTCCCCAGAAACTTGGCATATAAACTTCTAAAGTTGTTTATATGCACATATTGTGTCTTTGTGGTACATATAGTATTGTTTTTACTGAAACTGTAATTATACATAACTTTTTCCCTCAAACAATGTATTGTGTCAGTTCACTTAAATCTATTTCATATTTTTAACAGCTTCATAGAAATTTCATTGTATAAAATTTGGATGTTTCTAATATTTCCCTTTAACAAATCATGTTTTATTAAGGATCTTTGTTCACACTCTTCCTTCATATTTACAGTACTTCCATAATAAAGATACTTGGAAGTGAGTATTGGACATAATACAATCAATCCTCATAATTATTCATAGAATCCATATTTATGAATTTTGTTTACTCAAATTTATTTGTAGCTCCAAAATCAGTATTTGTGCTTTTTCACAGGCATTCCCAGACATACACAGAGTGGTAGCGAAATATTTCAGTCACCCAATGTTCCCAGCTGGGGTAGAATAGGTGACACTCTGCCTTCTTGTTCCATTTATATTGTAAACAAGTATCCTTTTTGCAGTCTGTTTAGTGCCATGGTTTTCGTATTTTTGCGTTTTCTGTTGGTGATTTTACTGTTTAAAATGGGCCCAAGTGCAGGGCTGAGATACTCTCTTGTGTTCCTCAGAACAGGAAGGCCATGACGTGCCTTATGGAGATAATGTGTGTTAAATAACCTTTGCTCAGGACTGAGTTAGCTCTTGGCTATGAGTTTAATGTCAGTGAATCAACAAACTACATTAAGTAAGGTGTTTTTAAATAAAAATATACATAAAACAAGTTTATGCATTATCTACTAACAAAAATGTTGTGACCAGAGGCTTGCAGGAGCCTAACCCTGTATTTCTCCTGGGTGCAAGAGTTCAGTATTCACTAACTTTGTGTTTCTAGCAACCTCATAGAAAGACTATGAATAAAGAAAATCAGCTGCGTGTGCACTTTAAATTGTGACAGATGAGGCATAAGGTTTTCAATTCCATTTTTAAGATGATTTAGGACCCAACTGTCCTCACCTCCTCCTCTTCCAGCCGCTGGAGTGCATCACTGATATATTTTACATGCTGAGTTGTTAACGTCACCAATGCTGTGTAACGAGTCCTTAAGTCCATGAACTATGGTTTAAAAAAAAAATTAGATAAATTACCCATCAGAAAAATAAATTTAAATAGTTGAAAATAAAGGGAAATTTTCTTGAAGTCACATGCTCAACAGAAAGGTGAGCTGTAAATCAAACTGCAAGGCCCAAAGACAGTGGCCTATGTCATTTCCCCACTCTTTCACCTCTTGCGTGATGGCATCTGAAGAGGAAAGCATGCGACGGCGCTTGCCAGGGGATTTCTGCTGTGATTCCACAAAGGCCTTGTATGTCATCAGCTGCAATTCATAGTCCTGAGGAGGAAGGAATTTTACCATGTTTACATAGGGCTTTATAGCTCACACACATCATGTAACAGAAATCAGCAGTTCACTGCTGGAAGGCATTTTGGTGATCTTTCAAACTGAAGGTTAAAAACTTTTTCTGTAAAGAGACAGAATAAAACTATTGGGCCATGCCATCTCTATCACAACTACTCAACTCTGCCATTGTAAGTGAAAGCAGCCACAGACAATAATAAGTAAATGAAACAGCATGGCTGTATTATAGTAAAACTTTTATTTACGGACACTGAAAGTTGAATGAAGTTCCTATAATTTTCACATGTCACAAAGTATCATTTGTATTCATGTTTTTTAGCCACTTCTTATGGGCCATATAAAAGTAGGTATACAGACTACATTTAGCCTGTAGGTCACGTTGCTGACTCCTGAGTTTGCAGTCTGTTTGCTGACCATCCTTTTCATCTCATGCATGGGCAACTAAAGCCCAGAGACAGGAAATGAACTTCCCCAATTAACTCAGTGGATGAGCAACAAAGTCAAGATTAGAATCTCAGTTTTCTAGTTGCCAAACCAATGTTCTATCCATGTTGCCATGCTATTCTGTCACATCCTCTGCAATCCTGAGAGTGCTGCCCTAGTCCAGGCCCTCTTCATCTCTCAAAAGGCAGGTACAAGAGCTTCCTAGTTACTCTCCTGCTTATGATCTCACCTCCAATTTATCTGCTATACTGCCACCAGAGTAACTTTTCTAAAACAAAGATGACCACTTCATCCATCTGCTTAAAAGCTTTCAATGACCTAGAGCAAAAATTTCTCAAACATCAACATCATACAAATAACCTGGGAATATTGTTAAAAATGCAAATTCTGATTCAGTGGGTTGAAGACTCTGCATTCCTAATCATCTCCCAGGTGATGTTCCTGGTTCAAAGACCACATTTTGAGTAGCAAGAATACAAAGTAAAGCCAAAAGAACTGAACAAGACCTTTCAGAGGTTGGCCCCAGCCTCCCTCATTTTCTAGTCACTGCTTCTTTTGCACCATACTCATTCTAGTGAAATCAAAATAATTTCCCATCCCCTCATTGTATGTTCATTCCACTGTGCCTTTGATCATGCAGTTCCTTTCCTCTAGAGTGCCCTGCTTTCTGTTGTCTACATAGAAAACTGTAGCAGGAGGGAAATATGTAATGAGTTCCTTCAGCAACCTATAGAAAAACAGTAGTAGTAGTAGTAGTAATAATAATAAAAGCATATCCTACCACTTACTGAATGTATTTTAGGTATGCGGCATTGTCCTATATATACATTATCCCAGGCTGTTGCTATTCCCATCTTGTAGATATCACAACAGATAAACTGAGAGCCTAAGTGCTTGCTCAAAGTCTAAAGCCTGACTCATCTTTATGACACCAAGTCTTATTAACTAAAGAAATGTATTCATTCAAAAACTACTTGTTGAGCATCTACTGTATGCCTATCATTGTTCTGAGTGATACATATATAGTGGAGAACAAGTCAGAAAAAATCTTGTGCCTCCTCTGGATCTTACATTCTAGTAAGAAAGCACATAATAAACAAATAAATATATAATAACCTCAGGTCATTTTTATTTAAAGATGTTATCAGAGAAATGGGGGGTGGGATGGAGCAAACCAGGCATGGCCTCATAAACCACATAGGAATGTAAAATTTTACAATGAGAATGACATGAACCCTTTGGACAGTTTTTAGCAGGAGAATGACATGATCCAATTTACTATGTTTTATCTATTGTAAGGTACAAATTCTCTCCACATTTTAGTAGCTCTAAAATTGGAATACATCTTATAATCAATGGCATTTGCATAACTGGCAGAGTTTCTTCTTAATAGCTGGTGTCTGCAATTCTATAACACGTATTCTGCTCTAAAAAGGTGAGTCTGCTACTGTGTGGGAAAACTACCTGTGAGACAGGAACAGAAGGAAGAAATCAGCTTGGAGGTAAAGTAGTCCAAGGAAGATTCCTCACTTGGATGTAAACCAGGGAAATGGCGAGGGGGTGGCTAATGAGAGGCTGTAATATCTAAGACATATTGAAAGATGGAGCCAACTTGTTCAAAGACTGACATAAAGTTTAAGGCAAAGAGAAATCTTAAGAATGTTGAGGCGGTTTTCTCCCTCAATAAACAGGAAAATAGTAACACTGTATCCTCAGATAAGGAAGATGGTAAGCAAACCCCCCAAATTCTGTTTTTGACATGCTAAATTTCAGAGGCCCATGGGTCACCCAAATAGAGACTCCTGGTGTCTGGCATCTTCCTGAGCACCCCTCAAATGCGGGGCCATGAGAAGTACACCTCTGCACTTAATGGAAGGATGGAACTAGCCTATAGCAGAAGAGCTCTACTTACTTTTCCAAGAAAAAAGAAAAAAGAACCTAGAGTGACAATGCAGGTCTTCCGAAGCTGAAGATCATTTATGTTCCTTTTGGGATGTGGTATAGTTACCTTTACAATAGTGGAGTACTGCTGGGAAAACTTCTGACACTGGTCCAGTTTTGTCTGATTTCTCTCAATTTCTGCGAACAGATCCTGGGAACCAAAATAACACATTATCATTGTCATTACCATCACTGAAACAGTTGAACATTTATTAGGTTCTACGGCAGTGGGTTTTAAACCTTAGCTGAATCAGAATCATGTGGAAGACAGCATCAAACACAGATTACTGGGCCCCTCCTCCAGAGTTTCTAATTCAGTGAGATTGGGTTAGAGAGCTTCCGTTTCTAGCATGCTCCCAGATGATGCTGAAAGCCTGGGGTCCACACTTCAAAAGGCACCGTTTTAAGTATTTTACATGTATCACTTCATTTAATTATAACAACAATAACTTTATAAGGTCAGCTGAACAAATAATAGACTATGTCCGATTTACAGATAAGGAAATAGAATAATGAGAGATTAAGTAATTTGCTCCAGGTTTCACAGTAAGTGAGCAAACCAGGATTGGAATCCAGGCAACCTAACTGTAATACTATACAAAGCAAACGACTCCAATATATCAAGAAATAAAAACTGCTTTGAATGAAATAACCTTCTTCCACTCATAGCTTTCCCTGGGTTTTCATTCTCCCACATTCTAATCCTAGTACAACACAATTTAATATTAAGAAACAAAATAAGCCAAAATAATTTTAATGTGTTCATCAAGTGATTTCAATATATATTTTTAGAAACTCAGGATTAAAAGGGAACTTATAGGTCATCTGGTCTAAATGCAACATCAGTATCTTGAGATCATCCTGCTTCAACCCTTTTCAGAAGACAGGCTGAGAATGTTTTACCATTTGGGGAAGCTTAATTGCTAACACATCATCTTTTATGATGAGCTAATTCCTCCCACCCTTGACAACTTTGCACCCGCACCCACCGTCTGCTGGCTGAGCTGCTCGGATAGCACTCTGCTATCCTCTGCCTGGCCTGGCTTCATCATTTCCTGCTGGGCAGTCATTTCCTCAATCCATTTGATGAGAGTACCATGGCAGGCTCGGTAATCTCCTAGAACTTCCTGGATACTTTCTAGTTCAGATTGGCTGAGGAAGAGAGAAAAACTGCTATCAAATATCTTGGCGTCAATAAAGTAAATGAGACCATTCTCTCCTTAGCCTGTGCCTCCAGTTGAGCTTGATTGCTGAGGATAACTCTTTATTTGGAAGGAACAGCAATATAACATTGAAGCTATGCATGCACCCAGTGCCCTAAAAGGTAAAAAGTAATTTGAGAGCAGTTGTGCCCTGCTGGCCCTGGAAACTACTTAGAGCCTGGCATCTCATGATAATCCTTGTCAAATTGTTTACTTAGATTGCCAAGGACTGACAGGGTTGCCAATAAGGTAGTACTAGCTGTACACTTCTGTCCCCTGATGACAGAGTACCTGTCAGATTACCCTAGCTATGATTTATGAATCACTGTAATTTCTTGGGGAGGACAGCGGGGGTCGGGTGGGTGAAAAATAGTAGTTATTTACTCTTAATTTCAGTTAACAGTTTCTTATATCACTTTTACTAGCCTAGCCTGCCTTGGGATACGTAATTCAATTATAGAGGGTCAATCCAAACTTACATTAGTTGTTATCTAACTCCTCTCCCTATATATTTGTCTACCCAACTTAGCTTCAGATAGGTAGCCTTCTATCTTTCCTATTCAAATTAGTCATCAGAAGTAGGATCTCAAATTACAGAGACAAAAATCACTGAATTAGCAAATGAAAGGAAGCAAGAAACTCCACAAAGGTCCACTATGAAAATGGTTCATATTCAGATTCAAAGCTAGTAAAACCAGATCTGAAACTCAGGTTCTGTCCTTGACAGAAGATCACCAGGTCACCTTTCCAGTCTATGTTTCAAGACACCATTGTCATCATGTCTTAACCAGATAAGGCCTGGGACACAGGGGAGGTACTACTTAACAGAACCATCATGTTGACTCAAAAGCAAGACTTAAGTCTGCTTTGGGGTTGGTGGTCCCAACTTCCTGTCACTTATCTTGTCCAGAATTCGTAATGCCATTTAATTTCTCACTCTCCCTATCAATTCCTGCCTTTAAATAAGAATACACAGATATAACTATTTTTGTTTAAAACCTGTTCTCTGAACCCTAACAGGAGAAAAAGGAAGGGCTATCACTTACCGTGTCTCAAGCTGGGCAATGACCCGGTTCCAACGTTCCTGTAGCTGGGAACCTTTTTCCTGATAGCGCTCCAGATCCAGGTTTCGTTCTGGGGTCAAGCGACTCAGCTGCTCTGCTACTACCTTGGCCTTGGCAATTTCCTCATCAAGGACTGAAAACACTGAATTCTTTTCCTTCACATCACTAAGCCAGTGCTATAAAAACACAAGCACAGTAACACAAGATTAAAACATATTCCATGCTAAAAATTAAAAAAGACTCAGATTAAGACAGACAACAAGGACATGATCAACAGCTGGCTCCACATTATATCTGTGATTCAGAAGCTAGACCCTATAATGTCTGTGCCAGAAATGCCTCCACAGTCGTCAGGCACCAAGGGCTGGCAGTACAGTACAAAGAAGTGCGTAAAGAACTTGTGTTTGAAACCTGGCTCTATCACTTATAAGCTATGAAACCACGGTAAGTCATTTAGTCAATCTGACTCTTTGTTTTCTCACCTGTAAGTGGAGATAAAAATCCCTTCCCTATCCACCTCACAGGGAAAATCAAATGAAATAACAGCTAAGTGATTTACAAACATACAGCAAAACCACTGATGGTATCCAATTAAGCCATGATTTTACTCGGGAGAAAAGGTGAAGATAAATAGAAAAGCATAGTCCTTTATCCCCTCTTTCTAGCCAGACGTACTTCTCAGTCTCTTCTTCTTTGAGTCTACAGTAAAATACATTAAATATGATTATCTGCCTAGTTCAAATGCAAGCTCAGAATCAATGTCATGCCATCCAAAATGGTATTTCTCCACTAACTCAAAACATGTGATATACTGTAGGCGGGAGGGTAGAGTTGAAGGGTAGAAAAGTAGGTTTACAGTTGTAATACAAATAAATGATACAATAATTAATAAATAATAATACAAGAATAAACTGTTTCATGTATTCACAACTGTAAACCTACTTTTGCTCACCCCTATAGTAAGTCAACCTCCTAAGAAGCTCAGAGCAACCAACCCGTAATGTAGAGCGATGGGATTCCAGAGCTGAGAGATCTGCTGGTACTGCTTCTTCTTGACTCAGCTTGATCTCATAACCTTTCACCAAGAGTTCAGCATCCTGAATGCTACGCACTATAATATCGATTGTCTTGAGCCTGTGAGGATAAGATCACTTTCATTAACGCATGCATTTTAAGAGCTGGGGTACAGACCTGAAGCAAAGGAGAGGTTCACAAAACAGTAACTGCCAAAATCAATTTCATCATTACTAGATGATAACAGAGTGTCATAAAAACAAGAAATAATGGTACATGTGGTGCCAACTTAAGCCAATTCAAAACAAAGTTCTAGGTGGCACTGGGCATGCACACTCATAGTGGACTCATGGGAGAAAAGGTGTGAGGCCAGAGAACCACTCACCACCATGAATCACCTAAGATCTTTTTCTCCTAAAGGTTATGGGTGAAGATGGGTAGTGAGGGGGAAAAGCTTAAAAAACTTGTATTTAGTTTACTTAGTTTTTTTCTTTTTATTCTTTAGTATCCTTTTCTCTTTCCTTCTTTCAGAGGTATCAAACAGAAATGAGGTACAAAGGAGTTCTAACACTGCAAATCAACTCCCTGATTGGCATTTGTTCAGTGGAGCCCAAATGAACCCACTTTATATTTGGAACTAAAGCCATGGTCTCTTGTCATGGATACAGGCTCCTCAAGATCTGCATTCTCTCTGGACTGTTCATGAAATACTCCAGGCACTTCTCCTCCTCATCCCAATGGAAAATACTCCCATTTGGACCCAAGTTCTCAGCTCACTCACTTATTCAGATAGACAGTGGAGAGACCATATACATGGTCCATTTTCTCCACCAGCAGATTGAGCTCTGAGTGCAGAGTTGAAACACTTGAACCAGATGGGGACTGATGGAGAAAGTTCTTGCATTTCATTGAAACAGCTTCCAAGTCTGACCTCAGTTGCCGTAAATCATCCTGGGTACGCTGTCAGGAACAAGACATATAATGAAGATGGAGGTAGAATTAAACAAAGAAGTTGGAAAAAAGTCTTTGTAATAGCAAAATATTGGAAGCAACCTAAAGCCATCTATAAAAGAGTAGTTGAATAAACTCTGAAATAGCACTGAAGGGGGTGAAGGGGGAAGAATACACACAAGTAATTTCTGAACAAAGTATCTGGACTATTGACATACCTTCAGACTAACAACAAAAATATCTATAAATAAATGTTGAATTTCAGTTAACAAGTTTGGTTTTTTTTGTAACAGTAGCAGTAGTGAGTTAGCAATTCTGCAAGTACTCTCTGTACATGTAAGAAGTGAGCAATAAGTAAACTTGTGGATAACATAAGTAGGTTTTTCAGTCTTGGGGAAAGAAAGGAGGAAAGGTTAGAATAGCCCTGTGGTATTGGTTTGGAACCAGATAGTGATAAGATACATATGAATTCATAGTGTGTGTGTGTGTGTGTGTGTGTGTCTTTCTGATGCATTGATCTACCTTTGTGATATATTTGTATATGCATACTATAGTTATACATATGTACATATATACATGTATATAAATAGGTGTGTATAACATAGAAGTGTGTATGCATATGTGTTTGTAAGTATGTGTTTTTCTAGATCTATTTGCTGAGCAGTCCTAGACAATGAACACACTCAGCACCCAGATCTTTCATGGTTTCTAAATAACAATCTCCACCTAAAGGAAGTAGGGTTCCTTGGAGAAAATGACCAATTCCAGGGCTGAGGCTGGCTAGGGCAAGATGAACCTGGAATATTTATTTTGTTGAGAAATAATAAAGCACTCAAAGAATAATGATGACATATTAAAATGACAAAGAAGCCAGCTTGAAGGGGCTCCCAATGGGTAAATCTGGAAAATTTTGAATATCAAAAATAAAGGGAGTAGCAAATTACAAACCATTGATTAATATAAGAATTCATCAGTTTATAGTGACATAAAGAAGGAAGGAGAGAGGGAGGGAGGCAAGCAAGCTCTTTCCATCTGATAAAAACAGAAGTTAAAAAAATGTAAAAAACAGACTTAGAAAATCTCCTTTTGGCAACAGTCATACTAATAACTATTCAGTCAAGGGTCAACAACAGATGCAAAAACTAGTTGGTAAAACAAGATATTCACATAGTCTTAAAGTATCTCTCCACAAAGTAATTAGTAATTACAAAGAGGAAAATAGCAACAAGTGATAAAAATTATCATCAGTAATGGGACAAATCAACATCACATGCCTCCTGATATTATTCACCAAGGAAACAATATCACCTCTACGGTATACCCGCCCAAAATGTGTTAGCTATTTCTAATCATGAGGAAGCCTCAGATAAATATAAAGAAAGGGCCATTCTACAAAATAAGTGTCCTGCACTCTTCAATAATGTTAAGCTCATAAGAGATGATGAAAAATCAAAGAACTGTTTCAGGTTGAAGAAATCTAAAGACATACAGCACCTAAATGCAGTGTATAATACTGGATTGAATCCTATACCAAAATTACTTTATTTTTTTTTTTTGCAAGGGGGAGAGGGTAGGTTGGGGGTTGGGGTGCTACGCCAAAAATAATTAGGTATGGTCAACTGATAAAACTTTAATAAGGTCTTATCAACATTCATTTCCTAATTTTAATTATTGTCCTGTGGTGATGTAAGAGACTATCCTTATTTTTGGAAATGCACACTGAAATATTTAGGGGTAAAGGAACATCATTTCTGGAAGTTATGCTGAAGAAAAAAAAAAGACTATACTATGTCTACATATATGTAGAAGAAAGTGATAAAGTAAATGTAAAAAAGAGTTATCACCTGGGGAATCTAGATGAAAGATAAATCTAAGCAAAGAATAAAAACTGTGTATATGTGAAACTATTTCAAAACAAAAAGTAAAAACAAAAAGGAGGTCTTTTAGAAGAGCTGAATATTAACCTTTTTGATGACTACAGAAAAATGTTTCAACATGAGAATTACAGGTTAATACAATATGATTCATACAGACTTATTAGATCCCTCTTGGCCAATGAGAATTAAACTGCCCTCTCAACCTCCTCCTCAAGCTTAGGAATAATTAAGAAAGGTAAGAAGAAAAAAACACTTCTCATTAGCCATTCCTTTCCATTCCCTTTAAGCTCCTAGATCAAATCTATTATTCCTTTTTGATGGTAGATTTTTATTACATGGTAAACATTCTGTGACAGTAGGATCCTGGAGCAAACAGGCCAATAAAAACATGGAATGCTTCACAAATTTGCGCGTCATCCTTGCAGAGGGTTTGTGCTAAAGTGAGCACCAATTCTAATATTCTTCACAGAGCTTTCTCATAACATCCCAAGTAGAAATGTTCTACTAAATAAAGCAACTAGTACTTGCTGCTTTTAATTCAAGAATACTACCCTACATTTTTATAACATTTTATTTTTCCAGAAAGCTCATTATATGTACTATATCACTTAATTTTCAAAACAGCTCTGTGACTCTCATACTACATCTTATAAGAAAGGAAACTAAAGATGAAAGTTAATTTGCTCAGTTACAGAGAAAATACATTAGAGGCAAGAGCCTCTAATCTGATTCTTTCCTTAATATTTTTTAGTCACATAACTGACAGTAATCATGTAATAGTAACACTTATAATGGATAAGGCAGACAGTGGGATCTCTACTAAACAGTCTTCAAATATATAGCCTAAATGCGGCCCTTAGAGCAATTTACCAGTCTGTTTCTCTTCCCAACAGTGTAGACTAACCAACATTCAACAATACACTGAAAGCTGAAGTTAACCTGCTCCACAGGTAAAAGGCACTTTCAGGCCGTAGACAAGTAAGATTGCCATAAGTCTATTTCCTTATTTCTTAGGATCCATACTCTCTTGCCACCCAATTCATTCTGAAAGAGTTTACTCTGTAACCAACACTGATCTTGCTCTTAGGGCTTACCTCTTGCTCTGCAATCCTTAATGCACTCTCCTGCCGGGCATCTTTGTCACTTCTAGAGCTGGGCGGAGTCTGAATTCGTTTGACTAGCCTCTGTTCACACTCCTCCAGGCGTAGCTGGATATTCTTCAGCTCTGAAATGTACATCTTGGCCACAGTTTCTTCTTTGTCTTCTATGAATGTACAAACACAGAAGACCATTAAGCACCATACCAGAGATTAGCAAACCTGGGAACAACAGATTTACCCTCAGGTAGAGGGAACCAGTGGTTCCAGCAGATCTGATTTTTGTTCCACCAATGAAAGCAAGGCCTTATGTAGGAAACCTTAAGCCTGATCCTAACTTCCCTGCATGATATAATAATCTTTAGGACGCAAACATGCTATTTCCACAAGAATATGTGATAGGTTGATTAGCAATAAAGACTAAAATACGGCCTCTTCTTCCATGACCTGAATTCACCTCAGAAACCAATTCTCTCTCAGGGTTCTCATTTTAGTGGTGACAGTGCTCTCTAGTTTATAGGAAGGGTCTTGCAGCACCCTTCAGGGTTCTCATTCTACCAGTACCCTGCTCTTCCCAAGGCACATACCATTCTCCATGGATTTTATCAGGTGCTGGAAGTGGGTTTTACAAGCCTCCACTTCCTCTTCCAAACGCAGATGATCCGCCACTGAGAAGAGCACTGAGTCACGGCTATCCTGCAGAAAGTCATCATAGTGGGCCTGGAGGGTCTTCATAACTTGGTGGCACTCTCCTGGTGTTGATGACCGAAGCTACACAGGAAAAGCCAGAAAACTTCAATGGAATGTGAACATAATACTTTCTCCTTTTTATTGACATTTAACATAGACATGAAATAATATATAAACTGTAATTGCATACACGCTGATTTTTCACAAATTGAACCTGTCTATGTAATCAGCATTTAGACTAAGAAACAGGGTATCACTAGCACCCCAGAAGTACCCTTGTGCCCCCTTAGACATAACTTTTAATAATAATTAATTTACCACATTCCCCTACTACATACACTTATGCAAAAGAGACAGTTATCCTGCAATGAGAAGCAGCCTGCAACCTTCTCCCTTTGCCAAGACAACCAAATATGTTACTTATTTTCATCAGGAATTTCCTTAACCTTTTGGGCTGCTGTTTCTATTTCCTAAGAGCCTAAGGTACTTAAATTTAAACCAGTTTCCCTGATACCATTTTATTCTGATTGGGTGGGTAGGAGTCTCACAGTAAAGAAAAAAAGTTCCTTTGGAAAAAAAGCTTGCTAGTAGTATGTGTGCCTGGGGTAATACTTTCACAATTACCTTTTCCAGGTTCCAGGTCTTTATAAGGTCAAGATCCTTCCTCAGATAGTTCCAGGAGATAAGGCTTTTGGTGTTAACATGTAGTTGATGCCAAAGGGCCATCACCTTCTGATAAGACTGCTCCACTCTAGGAACAACACAGAACCTGGTTATAGCTTTTATAAGACTTGAGCCTCACATTAGAGATGCTCTAAGGAAAAAGTATGATTCTTTAGCAGAACTGAGTTTATATGCTGAGCAGAGAAAGTCAACAAGTCAAATACTAAAAACATAGGAATCTTTAAAATGAAATCAACTGCTACCCTCAAACAATTTAGATTTGCTACACTATTATGTATATATATTTCAGCATACCTTTAGCAATCTTATAAATGTTACCTGAGTGTAACTACTTACAAGAAGTTAGACAGAGGAACTACCCAGGGAAAACAATGACAGAGAAATTTAGAGATAAAATAACCTCATCTGGGATTGTTGAAAAATGGCATTATCACCACTTAAAAAGTGGTTTGCTACGTTCTGTATATATTTACAAAACTGCTAAAATGTAAGAGTTAATAGCAATTTAAGAAGTTCATCTGGCATATGGAAGGAAATTGCTTGAGAAGATTTTTCCTTTAGCATCCCATGCCTAATGCAACCTTAACTTCTGGGAAGACTTAAACTTACAGATACACAGACACATGCAATAAATAACAAATTACCTTGAATTTTTTCAAGTTGAGAAATGTGAGATATTAAAATAGAATGAAGAACTAGAAGCCATAATTGTAAGTTAAAGAAAAGACATTAAACTCATTAGTTTATCTTCCTTTAAAAAAAATTCCACTAAAAAAGTTCAGGAAATTGCAAAGAAAAGCAAAAACACAAAGAAACATAAAACAGAAGAAAATGAGAAAATCAGTTCAGGAGATCCAACATCTGACAAATGAGAGGTCTTAAAAGCATGAACAGAACATAGAGAAGGATGTAATTAAAGAAATAATCCCAAAAATATTTTGCCAGTTCTCAAAGATATGAGTTTCCAGTTTGTGTTCAGGGTTAGCATAGAGACTCACCTGAAGACAGAGCATCCCCTCCAAAGATTAAAGACAAACAGAAGGATTTCAAAAACTTCAGAGATAAAGATTTCATTCAAAAGATTAAAGTATCAGACTGATTTCTTTCCATAACTATAGTAGAGGACACTCAATCCTATGCATTTGTCAAAACCATAGTACTGCTCACTACAAAGGGAAAATTTGACAGTTGTGTAAACTTAAAAAAAAATAAAGAAGGACAATGGTACTGTATATTTCAATAGCAAATGCTGGAAGCCAGAAAAATAGTGGAACAGTGCCTTCAAGTTTCAGAGTGAAAATAATTTTGCAAAGAATTTTGTTATGGAAATTCATAACTAATTCATTATGAAGGGAGAAGACAGACATTTTCAGATATGAGAGGTCTCAAAAAGTTTACTTCTCTTGGACTTTTTTCTCAGTAGGCTCCTACAGGGTATACGCTCCCAAACCAGGGAATAAACCAACAAATAAGACTTGTTTTCTAAGAATCAGAGGGTCCAGCACAGAAGAGAGATGAAGAGACCTTCAGGATGAAGACAAAGTGAAATGCCAGGGAGGCAGTACTGAAGCAGGCCTGCACAGCAGGTTCAGACTGGAAAAGGAAGACAGAATGACCTAGAAGAGATGTTTCCAAGAGAAATAAAAATAAATCAAAATGAAAATTACCTACAGTGTTTGGCCATACTAAGAAACCTTTTAACAGTAACATAGAAGAGTTTGGAGATAAATTCATAATACACTAATAGACAACTAAGCAAATTCAAAAAACAAAAAAAAAAAACAAAGATGAATTCTAAGGAAACAAAAAGTTACACAAGAAAGTAAATGAAATAATTTACTCAAACACACATTCAATCACCTACTCATTCATTCTTTCCTTCAACAACCATCTGCCAAGCATTTTCTATGTGCCAGCAATGACCCTAGTACTGAGGGTACAGAAGTAAACAAAAGAAGAAAAATCCCTCTGTTCTTTTGAAACTTCTAATAGGCGAGGAGAGGCAATAAACAAATACACAATCTGTTAGGCTATATTAAGTGTTATGAAGAAAAATAAAGATGAGTGAAGGAGACAGAAAGTGATAGGCAGTGAATGGGGGTGGAGGTACATGGGACGGTAAGATAAGCTGAATGAAGTGAGGGAGTGAATCACATAAATATTTGAAGCAAGCAGAGGAAATGAAAGGCCTGAGGCAAAATGTGCTTGTGGTGTTTGAGAAACAGGAAACAGATGAGAGTGACTGGAGCTAAGCATAAGCAAGGAGCGTGACAGAGGGTGAGTTTAGAGAGGAAAGACACAATGGGGTAAGTCTCACAATAATCCCCTACAGTACTGCGTGGCTCAGCTATAAACCATTTCATGGACTGGGTTGGCTAAAAAGTCTGTTATGTTTTTTTCATGCGATGGCTCAAGTAGTGTTTAGTTATCTTTAGCTTCATTTGAAACAATTCTGTTAGACTGTATTGTTGACAGCTATCATATCAGCAGGCATTTTTTAAAAAATCAAAATTGGTGAATTTTTATGCAGCCATTTTAATATTGAAGATGGAAGAAAATAAGCAACACTTTCAGCATATTGTGCTCTCTTATTTCAAGAAAGGTAAAAACAACTGAAATACAAAAAAAGGTTTGTGCAGTACATGGAGAAGGTACCATGACTGATCGAACGTGTCAAAAGTGGTTTGTGAACTTTCTTAGTACTATTGACATTTTGGCCAAATAATTCTTTGCTGTGGGGCTGGTCTTATGCATTGGAAGATGTTGAGCAGCACCCCTGGCCTCTGCCCACTGGATGCCCATAGCAGGAGAGAGCCGACATACTCAAAACATCCAAGTCAATAGTTATTGGTGAAAATGAAAAATGAGTCCTTTATTTTACAGAAAAAACTAAACAGACTTTCTGGCCAACCCATTAATAACACAAAAATATCAATTTAAACAAAACTGTGACAAAACTACATTTGGAAGGTGGGGAAAGAAGTGTATGCAGGTGTATGTGTAGCAAGGTAAATGTTAGCTTTTTAGAGTAGGAAGTCAATAAATAATTTCTAAAGTTGAAAAAAATCAGATAATAGCAGGAAAAAATCACATTATTTAGAAATTTGGAATTAAATCCAAAAAGTCTTCTCAGAGAGTTGAAAATAGTTAACTCCAGGAAGCAGAACTCTGGAGTGGGGACAGTGGTTGGTAATTTTTATTGTAAGATTTTTGGTATAATTTAACTTTTAAAAATAGGTACACATTAATAAAATATATATTAAAAAAGAAAATTAGCTGTCACTACAAAAATAAATCTGAGAACAAACTGTTCATATCCAAGAATTCTTTTAAAAAAGAATCATCATTAACTGTATCTTAATTGAACATAAACATTTACTCAAAATCTACTATGTGGCTGGCAGTGTAAGACTTTATATCCTAACAGAGAACCTTTCCCAAAAGAAACTTTAAAATTTGGTTGCTCTGTTCAAGGAGATCATAAATGCAAATTCCTCCCTCCATCAGTTCTCCTAGGCCAAGCAGAGTGGCGGTTGAGCAAAGGTACCTGCTGGCCATCTCAATGGCATCCTTGTTGGGTGGAGGGATGAGGAAGCAGACAGATGGCACCATTGCCTCATTCCCTGTGGGGCTGATCACTTTCCACTTGGTCCTTTGTGAATTATCTTCTAACACACATTCCTCATTCTTGCAAATAGTGATCTGAAGAGATAATTTAAAAGTCATTACTAATGGATAAATCAGCAACTCATTTTACCTGATGCCTGATCCCAAGGCTATGAAATCCTCAAGAAAAAAATCATTTTGCAGATCTACCATCACTTAAAGTTCCTGATTCAGACCAAAAAGATGTGTAAAAATACACAACACAGAAAAAGTTGCGGACATCAAATAAATCCAGGAAGCAAGTGTTTCTGAAATGTCTGTTACATGTCAAATAACTCAATAAATGAAGGGCAGAAGGAGACTGTAAGACCTCTAAGAGCAATCTCTCACATATACAGCCATTAGAGTAAAAATTAAAGAGACATAAATACTCACAACTTTGCTTTTGGGATAGTGCCTCCTCCTTCCTTCCTTCCTTCCTTCCTTCCTTCCTTCCTGTCATCCCACCCAAAGCCCTGAAAATGCTTAAGGATTTGGAATCATCAGTTCCTTCTCTTGGGAGACAGGCAACCAATATCATCCCTATTTTATGAGGGGGAGACCCAAAAAAACCCGGAACTATCTTTTGGAGGGCAGGCCCCTTGTAGTACGGGCTTTCCCCTCTAGTTGAGTGTTCTAGGAACCCATCTTTATCAGTGTACCACCTGGTGTTGTTGTGAGGGGCTGCATCTTGCTTCAGTGAATTTTTTTTAAGACTCTTTCAACACATTTGCCCATTTCATGATGGGTGATTTACAAGCACTCCTCTCCACACCATGCTGAGAGTTCAGTAGTCTTTGATCAAAAACAGCTTGACCACTGTACTCTACCCTCCTTATTCACTTGATCTCACCTGGAGCAACTTTTTTTTGTTTCCCTTGTTGAAAAAATTCCTCAAAGGGAAATATTTTGCTGATGTGAAAGAGGTGAAACAAAAAACAGCGGAAGTATTAAAAGGCAACAGAATTGATCACCTTGAAAATTGTTCTAAGTACTGGGAAAAACACCTCCATAGATGCACTGCATCAAATGGAGAGTACTTTGAAGGCGACTGAAACTTAAACATATAAGAATACAAAATTTTTTATAAATAACTTCTGGGGTTGGCGGGGGTGGGGGGGTGGTGGTTCTACCTTGAGTAGACAGAAATACTGAGACAGAAAGGTGCAGAAAAAGTTAATTCATTCTTTTGTGTAACAAATATTTATTTAGCCTACTGTGTACCTGGCAGTGTGCTAATCCATTAGAGATAGAAATGGTAAAATGGTAAGCTGATGAACATGGTCTATTAATATATTCCATATATTCTGGTGGGGTATATATATAGTTACACTACTGTGTGACAAATGCAATTTACCAGGAATGCATGGAAGAGGCATGACCCAGTCTTGGCTAGAGAGGTAAAGAAAAATTATTCAGGACTGAAGCCACAGTAAGGAATTTACACTTTCTAAATAGAAAAAGGGATTGCTGAAGGACTTAAGCAGGGAAGTGACACTTTTTTGTAAATGATCATGCTGGTGGCTAAAGAAGGCATTGGTTCCTGCCTGGGTTGTGAGCCAGGCCATGCGAGAGGCTGCCAATCACTGTTTCTCTCACACATTGATGTTTTTCTCCTTCTCTTTCTCCCTCCCACCACCTCTTAAAAAATGCATCAAGGAGGTTGATGCAACAATTGAAGTGAAAGAAACTTATGATCTAACTTAGGGTACTTGCAGCAGGGACAGAATGAAGTACATCTAAGGGATTTTATTTAGAAGTTAGTTTTGACTTGGTAGTCCTACTAGCTGTGGGAGATGGATGAGAAGGGAGGAGTCAAGGATATCTCCCATCTGCTACAAAGTACCGTTTTGGCCACCACTTAGGCAACTGGATAGATGATGAAGCCCACCACGAAGGCAGGGATCAGATTATTATTTTATTATTGTAGAGCTGAAGCTCCCCGCCGCGCCCCCCCCCTCCCCCGCTTAAATTCTTATCCAAGGATATTTTTCACTGATTTTTAGAGAGAGGAAGGAGGAGAAGGGTGTGGGGAGAGGGAGAGGGAAACAACAATGTAAGAGAGAAACATTGATTGGTTGCCTCCTGTAGGAGCCCTGACCAGGGATCACACCTGCAACCTAGGTATGCGCCCTGACCAGGAATTGAACCTATAAACTCCTGGTGCAGGGGTCAACACTCCAATCAACTGAGCCACCTGGCCAGGGTGAAGCTTTTTTTACTTTTATTTTTAAATGATAGAAGGGATTTGAGCATATCATTTGATCTTTTCTCATAATCATAACCCTAACTGAAGGCGTCTCATCCCCTTCCTTTCCTCTTGTGGCTAGAAGTATCCTTTCGCCTCCTTACCTCGATCTGCCGATAGTCACAGATGGCCTTCACAGAAATGGTGCTCTTTAGCACATGGTCAGGACTGCGTGGCTTTAGCTGAACAATTGTTTTTGATCTCCCAACAAGACTGGCAACAGAACTTTTGGACTGTATAAGCTGCTCCTTTTCATCCTACAAAATGAGAAGAAATTAAAAAAGATACTAATGTTGCTACTTAGGGTGACTAACAGAAAATTGAGTGCTCCACTCTCTAAGAGAATGTCATTTCTCAGTTAAATAATCCTTGGTGGAGCCATTTTAGAAACACAAAGATAAAAAGATAAAAGGAGAGACTGTTTTTGTCTTCTACCAAGTGTTTTTGTATTCAAATTCTGCAGCTCTTTCCCTGTGCCCTTTCAATGAACCATAAAGCCGCATGCAAAAACAAAACACCCATAAAACAAAAAAGAACTTCTAGCTGCCAAATACAGCTAGCTATAAAGCTAGCAAAGCACTTCCCCAAATAAGGTTCGGAGAACATGGCATTTAAAAACAATAACAACTATGTTGTTATTGTTGTTATTATTCAATTTCTTACTGGTAGAAGCCAGTTCTTGCCTCCTGCTTAGAAGAAGCTAGAGTTAAGCTCTTTAAAATTTTTTCAAATAATTATATCTAACACAAATGTTACACTTTCTTAAATTGAGTCAAACTTTCTCCAGAAAGATCTTAGCTCTTCAACCAACAATCTACAATCAATACCGTTGGTGAAGGCATTATGACAAAGGGTTTACCTTTTAGTGTCTTGCTGTGTGAAAGTCATGTAAATTTGATTGGGTTGAAAGCAGTACCATGCAAAATTAAAACTCTCAAGTCTCTGAAAACCCAATTATCTTAAAAACTAATGAACCTCTTGTCAACAAAATTGGTAGCAATCTACTGCTAATTCCATTAAAGTAAAAGATTAACCAGGATGTTTCAAGCCCGTTTTGAGGTATAAAAACTACCCAGAAGAGGGCTTTCTTAGGATGGAAGTAGATGTAATGAGAGCAAAGAGTTAATAATGTTAAGAAATGCCATTAAAGAATTAAGAATATGCAAGTAAAAAAAAAAAAAAAAAGAAGAAGAAATGCTTAAATAAACTACCTGTGCCTGTCCCGGGGAGCATGATTGGAAGAAATACAACTTTAACTTATTAGTTAAGAAAGAGGAATGGAACATATCAGGGTGACAGCCACACTGTTCCATACTTGAGAGCTGGTCTACCCATGTCATTTTCCTTTCAATAAGGATGCCACTTTCATTTTCCTTGCAATAAAGATGTCAAAGTTCTGTCTAACCCAAGCCAAACATCTCAAACTCCAGAAACCAAGTGCTCAGCGTGGTAAAAGTTCTGAAAAGAACCAGAAGCCAGGACAGATGCTCCCGAACCTGACGGAAAGCTGAGGACAAGTTGAGGAGCAGACCCAGTTGACTCCATGCCCCGATGATGCCGCCAACCCGATGCCCCTGACCTGGAGAGGAGGGAACAAAGCAGCAACCCTCGAGAAGAGAAGATAGGACAACAATTGCAGAGAAGTTACCCTACAACAGGAAGGTAGTCTGTGGGAGGGAGGAGATAATAGCCAAGGATTATTATATTCCTCCTTCATACTTGAAGTACATCCAAGAGAGACCTTCTAGAGACAACATCTGAAAAGTCAAATTTTTTACCCTTCATTCCAAATTAATTAAACTAACAGATTATTTGCCCAGGTAAAACACTGAATGTAAAACCATTCTTAAATTTATAATACCTGCAAGTATACAAAAAAATCAACTAACATTCACAAATGCCCAAGTGTCACCCTCAAAAAAATGACACTGTTTTGGGTTATTCTGGTTCTCCTAGTCACAATTTTCTGTTGAAATGTGAGAATCCCCTGGCTTCTCATATAGAAAAAGTAATTTCTCTATCATATATAGTACATATCTTACTGTGAGGTGTACCTTGAGTCTTGTCTTGCCAATTCTGTGTAATATACATTCAATAAATGTAAATAGTCCTGCTGCTGATTTTATTACCAGCGCTCCTGAAGGAATAGTTCATTGGAGGAAATAAATGTAAACTTGATTTGAATTAAATACTGGACGCAATACTATTTAAAAATTAAATGCTGCTACATAAACTGGATAATACTGCATTACATCTAAATAAGATTTTAATGTCCTTAATTAAATTCAATTTTCTAATACCTCATCATTACCAAAAGAAAAATGCCACGGAGGAAAAATTTGGCTCAGGTCTAGTTCACTCGGGTTTTGTTTTATTTTGTTTTAAAAACTCTTTTCGCATGGGAGAGTGAAAAAGAAGTTGATGTCAGGTAATCCCCTTCAACCTTATTTTTCATGCTCTATACTTCATCTTTGGCTCCAACTACTGAATTGAAATAGATAGAAACAATGCAAAGAAAGTATGATGAGCAGTACTACATGGCTCAGGGAGATGACTACGCCTTTACGTCAATAACATACTCAAAGGAATCTTATTAGTAACTTCTTTAGGGAAAGAAAGGAAAAAAGGAAAAAGGACAATTGATTAAACTCTATTTAAATGTGAGCCAAAGATTGTAACGACCTACTGCCCTGGAGCTTTCAAGGATATAAACAGCCACAGCTGACAGGGTTTACTCTATTTCTCAGAGAATGTTTCTGTAATCATCCCACTGATACAATACCCACCATGGAGTCCTGGAGCAGGTCTTCAAGGCGGGATAAGCTGGTGTTGTGGTCACAGGAGTATTTCCGTTTGATGGAGTCTTGGAGGTTCCTCAAGAATGACTCCAGGTCTCGTGCATCACTGAAGAACTGTGGGGATAGAAGAGAGGGGTTCTTTGCACTCACTACGTTGGAACACCAAGACCTTAACTGAGAAAGGACAATCCTCCTGTGCACAGCTGAGGAAAGCTGATTTTACTTTCCCGAGTTAGTGATAGTTCTTTACAAAGACCACGAAACTATAAACTGGAAGTTTTATAATGCCATGGCCAGGAAATATTAGTGATGACTTGCACAAGGCCTACTGAACCGTATGGAAAAGTCAGTCTGCTTCATGTCCTCAGAAATCACTGCTCATTCCTCTTGACTTCTGGCTTGTGACAGCACTTGATTGTGAGGTAGATTTCATAAAAGCCCAGGTGCTGAGTTATCAAGTGCTTTAATTCATTGATACAATTATAAAATGATCAGGAAGATTACTTAATTTACAGAAAAACCAAACAGATAATAGTTTATTTCCTCCACCCACCCTCATTTGAAAACAAGTACTAAATTCTTCATGCTGTGATAGATTGTAGGGAAAAAATGGTCCTGATATTTTATAGGTCTTCCCATCAAGAGCTGGAGTGTATTTCTCCTCCCCTTGAAGCTGGGCATGGCCATGTGACTTCCCCTGGCCACTGGTCTGTTAATAAATGTGACAGCAGAAACAGGTGCTTGCGCCTTGGGGCTTACTCTCTCTTGCTGCTCAGGGAAGACAGGCACTCTGAAGAAGCCAAGGAGAGCCTATTTGATGCTAGAGGCTTGTATACAGACTTGCACCTCATCACCCCCGACAACGTTAGACATGCATCATCCAGCCCCCAGCCTGCTTGCCAGCTGGCTGCAGCCATGATTAAGCCAGGCAAAATGAGAAAGGCCACTCAGCTGAGCACAGCCCAAACTGTCAACCCACATAAGCAAGAGCTAACTAAATGATTGTTGTTTTAAGTAACTAAATTTTAGGGTGGTGGTTTTTACAATAGAAACTAACTAACATAGATGAGTATTTAACCTCACCTTTCCCATGTATATGCATGCACACATGCATGCACACACAAAATCCCTTGCCAGAATGAAAACAAATACTCTTCTCATCCTCTGACGCACACACACATAGACATGTACATGGAAAAACACAAAGCCTGCATACCTGAAAGTAAGCAGTATTCTCTTTTATATGCTGCTCAACACACAAGCACAGCTGCTTCATCCACTGCAACTGGGACTGGACAGCGGCATTGTAAGCCTGCAACATCCAAGCACAGAGAGAAGGGCATGAGATTAATAGACCCAATATACATGTGCAATGCTTTCTTCCAAGTACAACTGCTAATGATGGAGAGGACTACAGAAGATACATGGAGATACTTGACTGGCAGCTGCTCAACACTTCCCAAAAGCAAGAGGCTTGTCTTTCATCCAATGTGGTTTTGTTAGAAGGGGTTACACAGCAAAGGACCCTTCTACACTCAGGTGCCAACTAAATGATTTGGCCAGGAAAACCCAGGCATAAATAAACTCCTCCTGGATTCCTCCAATACCCCTCTTCTCTGGGCAAAGTCAGCACATCAACAAGAGACAGGATCTGTCTGAATAGTTATTTGAAAAAATATGGCCCAAGTCATTTTCCCCATAAAGTTAGGGATCAGTCTCTCTTTTTGTTTCTTGTAGTTTTCTCCTTAGAACATCAAATAATTTTCAGTCTCTTGGGGGCTGGGATGAAAAAGGAGAAAACCCAACACAAATGATCCCTGACACCTCCTCTAGGTCTTTTGGCAGAATGAAGCCTCTGATCTGAGTAATTTTATAACAATCACCTCTGCGCACTTGGCCCTCACACATTCTCAAGTCACTTACCTCCACAGTCTGCTTGGCTGGGTGGTTCTCAAGTGATAGCAGCTCGGCTGTATCTTGTAGAGACCGAAACACATCCTGTTTTTCCTCCAGTTCCATTGTCAACTCCTGAAAATTGAATTCAATTTTATGCTATAAGTGCTATTAAGGGAAGTGTAGCAATAAAGAAAGACTCTGTTCTCTGCCCTACTTTTAAAAAGCCTACAGCACTGGGTTAGAGCCAAAATGATATGTATGAACAGTATACGCCAAAGGCTTTTAGAGAAGAGCAAAAATGCTGGAATTTCTGGTGAATGATTCACAAAGAATATGGAACCCAAGCCAGACCTGAGTGAGTGGGAACACAGAATGAGCATTGGAAGCAGAAAAAGGAAATAACTTGGCTAGAGTGGCTTGTTCATGCTAGCACCCACCTAAACACAGTACCTGACACACCAGTGGATCTACCTTACTGACTGGCTAGATTTCCTAAGACTATTTCCTTAGCCTGTAGTGCCCTCCTCTGGCTCTAAAGTCTGTTAATGTTACAGCTCTGGCTGGGTGGCTCAGATAGTTGGAATGTCATGCCATAGAGCAAAAGGCTGCAGGTTCAATTCCCAGTCAGGGCTGTACCTTGGTTGTGGGTTCAATCCACGGTTGTGCATATGACAGGAAACCAATTGATGTTTCTCTCTCATATCGATATTTCTCTCTATTCCTCTTCCCCTTCCTTTCTCTCTCTAAACTCAGTAAGTTTACTAACATTACAGAACCCACTTTAGATGGCAGCTCTTTTGGGAGGCTGAGTACTGAGCCTTACTATCAGATTTGACCTCTCCTCTTCAATGCTTTTCAAGCACCTTCTTTACGTCTCTTTCATAGACTAATTTCCATTCTTATACAGACTGTTTATTGTATTAGCATATCTATTCTTTCTTATTTACTTCAGAAGGATTTTTTTTAAGGGTTTTATTTATTTATTTTCAGACAGAAGGGAAGGGAGGGAGAAAGAGAGGGAGAGAAGCATCAATGTGTGGTTGCCTCTCACACGCCACCTACTGGGGACCTGGGCCACAACCCAGGCATGTGCCCAGACTGGGAACTGAACCGGCGACCCTTTGGTTTGCAAGCTGGTACTCACTTCACTGAGCCACACCAGACAGGGCTACTTATACCATTCTTATTGAATCTTATTGAAGAAGAATCTTATACCATTCTCTATTCAGGAAAAGCTTATATTTTAAAAAATACTCTAAAATAATGTAATTAAAGTATCTAAAGTAAGCGTTAGTAAAAAAGTTTCCTATTTTCACAGGATGTACAAAATGTTTAGAAATCCTGAGATGTAGAAATACTAAAAGTAGCAAAAACATCCCTCCTTACTTGTCTACATCTTTCACTAAAAAGGAATACAAAGCACCATCCCCTAGTCCAATGCTGAATTTTCCTTCCCATATTACAAAAGAAGAGATTGAGACCAAAAGATTATTAAATGAATTAGAGAATTTGGCATTTCTGAGAAGCCAAGAGTATACCTCAGTTAAACAATGCTAATATTATTATTAAATCTTACTGAATATTTTACACAACCCTGTTAAGTGGTATTGTTATCCCATTTTACAGAGGTTCAGAGAGATTAAATGACTTCCCAAGGTCACAGAGCCAGTAAGTAAAGGAATAAAAAGTTAAGTTTGGTCTAATTCACTCTGAAGCCCATAATCTTCACCACAAAGTTATATTGCTTCTGAAATGACTCATCCTGCAGTCTGCTTGCTGCTCTATCAACTTAAGATACTGCCTTTCTAAATGCATTCTAAATAAATTCATGCTAGGGCTTGATTTCCCTCTTTCCATATACACTTCCCATGCATGGACACAGTAAGCAGGGTCTCTATTTCTATTTAGCAGAATGCAAATCCCGAAACCCAATTTCTCAGCAGACTAGACCCTCTGTCTCCTTCTGCTGCTATTACATAAACATGACAGGCATGTTGTGCTAGACTCACAGAGAAGTAATTTTTCTTGGCTGAAATATTGGGATTGTTGTCACTCCAGTCATATGCTAGTTCCTCCTCCTCCTTCTCATTCAACCAAATCAATTCAGTTGTAGCTCTGGAAACAAATTTGTGTAGGCTCTGAAGGTGCCTCATCCGGAAGCTAGAAGTTTCCTAGACAAAGCAAGGACTACAAGGTTAAACCACCAGACTTTCATCTACAGAAGATAGTATGTTTTACACCAAAGCAAAGAACAACTCAGGAAATAAATTTTGTCTTGCTTTTTAATCTCTGGGTGCTCCTCCACTGACTTAAATTTAGTGTAAGTTTGGTACAGGACTCCCAGAGCCCTTGCCAATATTAGCTAAAAGTTGGAACTTACCAGGCCTTTGTGGGACCCCCTGGATAAAGAATGATCCTGGGCTTGTCTTATTCTGTGCAATCTTGAATGACAGGAATGAAGAACACATACAGAAGAGAAATGCCCAACCTATCAACCTCAAATTTTTAGTTTTGGTGCCTCAAAGCAAATACAGCGAGTGCTTTGGTAAAGCATGATAGCTTGGATAGGCCCTACTTAAAACTTTCTGGGGCACTGGTTCTGATCTATTAAGAAAAATATTATAATACATATGAACAACTGCATCATAAATAATATAATCTAATAAACAGAAATTCAAAACTAAGAGCTTTATGAATTAGGAAAAAGAGTTGTTTGGAGGGAACCAGATTCTCCACAGAACACAGGAGAGTTAGTCAAAACTTACCTTCAATTTACAATACTGTGTCTCGAGCTTTCCAAGAGTTTCAACATAACTAGTTTGAAAATTTTGGGACATTTTCCCCTGATAAGAAAGGAATGAAATAAAAATACATTAGAGAAAGAATAAGTAAATTATATTTATGGCATGGTTTCAATTACATAAATATTATGTCTGCACATAGGATTTCTTACTCAGAGAAGACAGAAACTTGGACCACAAATCTCTGGGTCAGATTTTATAGCCTGGAGCAGCACTAAGTGAGGGACATTTCAGCAGGGTGAATACAACTGACAGACCTCACTGTCTTGTGCTTCCAGTAATTCTGTGAGGTTTCAAAGAAAAACCCATGCCTGATGATTCCAAATCACTCAACTGCTTTTTTTTTGAAGGAGGGAATTGAAAGTAAAAAACAAAAACTAAAACAAAACTGGGAAGATAGAATGAGTGAGGGAGAAGAGAGACTAATTTTTGTGTACCAGCTCTCTCCTGCAGACAGATGTGAAATGGAACAAGCACGGACTTTTGGAACAGAGGGCCTGAGTTTGGAAACAGCAGCCACTACTTGCTAATTTGGACCTTGGCTTTCAGTGTCACTTTTCTTTCTAGTACAATAAAAAAAGAGTTAATAAAAATAATACCTTTGTCACAAGGCTATTTCAAAGAGCAGAAGGACACCTCATATGAAAAGTGAGTTTGTATAAAGCGCTGCTCACGGTTATTCTTTTCCTTAGAGACAGCTGCATTGTGCATACTGTCCCTGCCCCACCCTCTGTAATGGATTCTGACTGCCACATACCTCATATAACCTGGCCTCTTTGACACTTGAGCCCAGCTCTTCCACACTGGTATGGATGTGCTTCTGTGTTTCTAGCTGCAACTCCACACTAGGCAGGTCATTGCCCCACTCTGCTCGTTCCAATTTCATCTGAAAAAGAAGAAATACATATATAATAATTTACATCTAAAAAGGCAGAAAAGAAAATTGTCACAATGTTTAGACAAGGCGGTTGGGGGTAGAGGACTGGATAAAAGGACATCTAAACCATCTCCATCGTGGCCTCTTATAGGAAAATATGCCATAATCATCCCCAAGGAGCTGGAGACTAAACCCCACCAGCCACAGAGGCAAAGGCAGCTTTCTGCTGCTGCACTGTAGGAATACATTCCTAAATTTACCAACCAGAAAGGTATTCCCATAGACTGAAGATGCTAAACTTTGTATTTTAGGCATTTCCCTTTATAGAGCCTCTTCCTTTCACAATCAGAATGGGTATAAGAATATCTGAAAATAATAAGCTTCATTCATGGCCTCAACTATTGGCCAACAATTTTTAAAATATTAGGTTGTCTTTGAATGTTTTTAATTATTGGTACACAGGGAATCCATCACCAGGAGATGGGAAGAATCTCATACAAACAAAAGGGTTGGAAGGATAAAAAGGAGAATATTGAACTTGAACCATTATCCTGGAATACATGTGAATAGTGCCTCCTAGGAACGTAAAGTATAGCACAGGGAATATAGTTTACAATATTATAATAACTATGTATGGTATCAGATGGCTACTAGACTTTTCAGGGTGATCACTTCCAAAGTTATATATAAATATCTAATCAATTAAGTTATATACCTGAAACTAATATGATATTGTTATGTCAACTGTAATTGAAAAATTAATTTAAAAAAAATTTCCCTCTAGAATTGTGAACAAAGAAACCTTGTTTAAATGTAAGAGTTCAGGCCAGACACAAAAAGCGAAGAATAGGTTTCTCCACCAACGAGGAAATTTCAGAAAAGATAACCACAATTTATGGATAGGCTCTGCAACTTCTCCCACAAGCTCCCACTTACAGCACAAATAGCTGAAGGGAATAAATTTCCTAAGAGCTTCAAATTAGGAAAACCTGTGCTATTCAGTGTGGAATTTTGAGAATGTGAGCTGATTCTATCCATTTAAAATTTAAGGAAAAGAGGGTCTGGGTCCTAGGCAATATCAATAATTAAGGGAATTTATATAAGAGGCATAGAGGGACTCCTCTTAGATAAGCTGCTGGATCCAATAAATCTTAGTGCACTGTATAAGCATTTGGAACACACACTCACCTGCATTTCTTCTACCCAAGACAGTAGTTCGTATACAAATCGAAGATTGCCTTCATCTTCTGAGGAGGATATAGACACAAGTTCAGCCCGAGTCATAGGCTTTCGGAACCAGGAGGTAGAAGAAGAATGGGTTCCCTTGGTCAAGGGTTCTGACTTCAGATGAGAAGTGGTTAAAGTAGAGGGTGGAACCAGTTCAAGTGAAGTAAAATGGCCCTTCCGATACAAGTTTGTACACTCCAGACGCAAGGTGACCAGCTCATCCTGCAGACGCATAACCCTGAAATGGAAGAAGAAAAAGAAGGAAGAGACTTAAGTTTGTAATGTCTTTTTAAAATAAAATCTTCCCTATCCATTTGACAAAAATGAGGTAAAAATAAAAATGAGATCCTATCAAGAAAGTGTTTTTGAGAAAGCAAGTGTTAAATGAGTGCAAAGTGGTGTTATTAACATCTTCATTATACAGACTTGTCTTTGAGGCAAATATCAAATTATAGTGTTAACTGGAGGGAAGCCAACCAATACCCATTTTTGTAGGTCCTAGATGGTATAATAGAATAAATAATAGATTAGGGGACGCAAAGATCTAAGTCTTCGTCTTGGCTCTGTAAAAACTATGTGACTTGGATGATCCTCATCCCCTGTATGGGTCTTGGTTTCCTCCTCTATAAAATGACACACTGGACCACGACATCTAAACCTTATCTGGTAGCAAACCCCTGCAGGTCAGTCTGAAATATGTGGGGTGTTATAAGATGGCATGATGATTAGGAAATCCTACAGGTACTTAGTGGTCAGGGGCTGCAATAAGGGGAAATTGTCCTCCACCAGAAGAATTTTCCTGCCAAAATACCTGCAGTGTTCCTATTGACACACTGACTTCCAAGGTCCAAGTTACAGGATTCAGTACCTGATTCTTGAGCCATAAGCCTCAGCAGTAAGCAAACCCTCTATATCAGTCCCATGTTCCTCACCTAAAAGCTAGCTCTTCTAGCTGGTAATAATTCTCATCACGTAGGATCTGGAGATCCACCTGCAGCTGCCTGATAAGACCTTCACATTCCTGAATGTACATGATGACATCTGATTCGCACTGTACTGGTTGTCCTGATTCCAGGTGAGCAGCATCCTGAGAGAGAAAGGGAGAATAAGAGTGGGAGAACCCCCATTGCTCTCACCCACTTAGGATGAGGGAGCCAAGGAGCCCACTGCAATCCCAAGAGTAAGCAAGGAGCGCAGCTGGATTCCTCAAATGTTAACTTCACCCATTAGAGCACAGGGTGAGAAATGGAAAACATGTGACGTAAGAAGTGAGACAAAGAGTCAGACACTTACAGCCTGCAGTGTATTCTTAGCTAGTGTCAGTTTTTCTTCACAGTTCAAAGCACCATTCTGGATTTTGTTTGCAATCTGTAGCAGCAATTCCAGCCTAAAATAAGATAAAAACCATAGTCAAGTGCAGGGCCCAAAGTGGCCCACTATGTAATTTTATACCCCCTGCAGGTTCTGGACCCACCTCTCTACAGCTGGTCGAAGTGATTTTTCTCGCTCCAGCATCTCAATGATGAGCTTTCCCCACTCTTCCTCTACATCATTAGGGTGATAACCCTGAGGCAGTTTAATTCGGCCAAATTCAATCCACACCTAAAAAACCCAGAGATACTCTTTTAGTCCAAAACACAGCCATGACCTCAGGCCCCGGTTTTAATTTATTTTTTGCACATCACTTCTTGCTTCTTTACCCAGCCATTCAACAAATTTTCCAGTTGTCTAATATGAGAAAAAAATGGAATATTTAGCAGTACCTCACCCTGAGGTGAGAGCAAAATAATAATATCTAAAATACAGGGACTATCTGCTCTAACTCCTTCCATTCTTTCTGCATTTTATGTAACTTCTATCCTCTCAGTAACTCCCATTCTGGAAAGGTCAAATGCTCATCTCCACAGCTTCAAATTCTCTAAGAACAAAGTGTGAATGAAAGTCTCTTTTCTTTCCATCCCAGGGAAACACTTAGCTTCCCTCTAGAAAGTGGAAAACTCATCCACAAAACTCAAGGTTTCTGAATAAATGTATGTCACTTTTCAATAGGCCCTTTAAAAAATACAGATGGTTGCTACCGCCCCTTTCCACAAATTTTCAAGGCCAGCCCGAGAGTGACGCTAGATCTGTACCCCTAGCATATTGCTGTTAATGCAGGTTGGGAAGAGGGTGCAGGGGATCTAATATAGAAGCGACAACAGGGCAAACCAGCACACCCTAAGTCTCGGCAAAGGATAAGCTTCCTTACCTCCAATAATTTATACAACTCTTCAATTCTTCCTTTTTCTCTCTCCTTGGCTAGAATTTCTGTTTCTTTGAAGTGTATATATTGGTTATAAAGTGCCTACAAAATTAATATTTGGTAAATGAATGAGTAAATGCAAGCAACCTGGCCCAAATTTTTCATACCACCTCACCCAGAAACCAGGAACAACAAACTCTGAGACTTACTCTCTAGAATGAATTTATAAAAAAGCAATGATTTTACCTTTAGTTCAACAGGATTCTGGGGAAAAGATTTATCTGACATCAGTATTGTATGTTGTTTGATCCAGGGAATGAGGGAGTCCACTCGGCTTTGGTATTCTTGCCACCTGGAGTCTACTTCCTAATGTCAAAAGGTAAATATCACACACCTTCTGATTAGCAGTACACAAAACAAGCATGGCAGAAAGTAACTCAGGCCACCCCAAACTACATAAAATCCTTTTCTTCTAACTGTCTACCCAGTGGTTCAGTTTAATGCTCAGAGTCCCAGTTTCAAAGCTCCTCAAGGGCTCTCAAGATGGGATTTAATTTCCTGACACCTAGAACAGTCTAGGCTGGATGCGACAAAATTAGCGACAGACTCATTCCCAGGGACCAAGGACAATGACTGTGTATAAATATGATGTAGATTCAGTTTGCTCTGCATAAAAGTGCTCTGTATACAATGAGCACTTAAGAAATATGGTCTAATCAATACATTCCACCCAAACAAAGCAACGTAGAAGGTATTTTAAGAAAAGTGTTCTTTTACCGTAGCACTGATCCCTTCTCCACCCTCAGGGACTTTAGGGAACGCATCATAAATCGAAGACACGTAAGTGATTACAGACTTTTCATCTGGAGATGGCACATCCACATCTGAGAGAAAGGATAAGAAATTTCTTAGTAGGACAAAGGAACCTGCCTGGAGAAGGAATACTGAATATTGCTAAACATACTTCAGTTGGGTCTCACCTTCTGCATCCAAAAGCCTGGTGACCCCCAGTCTTTCTGCCACTTCAAAAGCCTGTTCCAGATTTTCTCGGTTACTTTGGATTTGCACCCTCTCCATGTCTATCAGATCAGGTCTGTAAAAGTCCACCAATGCACATGAAAGGTTCACCATCTACATGCCACTACTGAGCTCACACAAAGAAAACCTCTTAAAAAATACCCAGAGCTAAAAAACAGATTGACTCAAAGAGAAAACAAGAGGTTTAGAAAGGCTCTAATTCCATTTTTAAATATGAATACATGCCAAGAGCCCAGTGCTCCCTAATTCAAAACTTACACAACAGTAGCCTTGTTCGATTTCATGGGAAAGGTATCATAAGCTAGTACAGAGTGAACATTGGGGCATGTTTATGACCACTAAGAGTACAATAATTTTGATTTTTATCAGTCAAAATTCCTACCTTCCTCACTCATCTAACTCTAGCCACCTGCTATTCCTCAGCATTCCAAGCAAGCCCCACGTCAGGCCCTCGTACTCTCTATTTCCTCTGAGTGAAACACTCTGACCCCAGATGCCTGCATGGCTCACGCCCTCACAGCTCTGCTCCAACATCCTCATCAGAGAGGCCATCTCCGACCCTCTGTCCAAAATACCACAACCCCTGTCACGTTCTATCCCTCTACTGCACTTATCACTGTATGACAGCATACATTTATTTGTGTATTGCTTAATAAACAAATAATCTTGGTGAGAGCAAGAACTTTTGCTGGTTTGTTCACTGCTATTGGTGCCCAGTGCCTAGAACACCAGGAGTTCAGTACACATTCCTTTTTTAAATGAATAAAATGAATCAGATTCTTGACTCCTGGTTGAGGGAGAAGGTGACATTATAACTAATTACAAAGGAGATGAGAAGAGTCCCCTCCAGGCACACTGAAATTTCACTGCATTTACCTGTATCGGTGAATAAGTGCATTGAACATCTTCCCATCACTCCAACAGGAGGAAAAGTTGGTGCATTTGATTCCTGTATAACCAGCTGTCACCTTCTGGGTCCAGAGGAGCAGCTTCTCCTTGGCGGACATATCCCCTGACTCTCCACTAATGTAGATGTCAGAGATCTGCCAAAAGATAGGACACAGAGTAATCTTCTCTTCTTCATATATCATGGCTCTCAGAAGACGATTTGGCCAGGGAAGGCATGGCATGTCAACAGAACACCGTGTCCCTGGTAGTCAGTTTGAGGGACAATCAACAACACACACTTCCAAGTCTCTGAATCCTAACTTTACAAACTCAACTCATAATAGGTTAGATTAAACACCAGCAAAAGATACTTTAAAATCAGAAAAACAAAAACAAAAATAAGACCAGGAACTTTTACTAATACTTTACTGAATATGAAAGAAAGCTGCAGGCTAATAAATCTTTCTAAGGTGTCTGAAGAAAGACCATGAGAACAAAAGAGTATCCATAGCTTGCATGGAGTACAGAAAAGGGTAACGAGTCAGTGTTGCCTCTGAGACTGTGACGATAAAACAGTGGCCTAACTAGCACATTCCAGGATTCTCATCCCCTTGATAGGTACATTTCTATAGGAGAAATCAGGTTGCCAAACTTTGATGATACTAGTTAGTAAGATCAGCCTGCAAATCCATCCTCCACCCACTACCTATCTCTGCTCAGACTCCATATTCACCTGACAACCTTCAGGTTATTGAATGCTTCCCATAGAATATCCTAAAGCAACAAAATGCAGAGTGGCCAGATTCAAATAGTATGTTACTGGGCAGTTATAAGTTTTATTATAAATTAATTAATTTACATTAATCAATCACTAACAAGTATTATCACACCGTAAGCCAATCCCCTAAAACTCAACTCCAAGTATACTGGGAATAAAAAAGAGCTCCAATTGCAAAGATAAGGACCCAACAAGAGTAGACAGGGGCACCCAAGCCATCATCCTTCAAGTCCGATGAAAATAGCCCCTCCCTGGTAGCAAATTTATTCCTGTTCTCCTTAACATTTCTGGCTGCTTATTTCAATGACTAGAGACCACTCAACAATGACCTAACCTATCTCAGTACTTTCACTGAAGCCACTTCACATACATATTAAGGAAACAAACATATTGTTGGAACCAGAAAATAGATGTGTTTAAGTTAAAAAGGATAGAACTGAATAAACAAAATGAAATCTGAGTATTTGTGTTTTTTACTCAAAAAAGAAATTGCAATTATTAATTGACATTGCATGTGCTGTGAGACCACAGTCAATCTCTCTGATGGCATCACCTACCTGCCAATCATAATATCTTTGTACATTGCACTGAAAATAGTTCAATGAACAGCTTTACTTCAGATTTTTCACAAAGCTGTAATGAGACAGGGAAAGGTTTTGGTCCCTTGGGACAGGGTAGGAGTGGGGGTGGGGGAATCTATTTGGATTAAGGCCCTTCCTAGACTGTGAATTGAATGAGAAAAATGGGATTATTGTAACCATCTCAGTAATTAAATTTGGCTTTTTTCCATCTCATCCTTTAATACTCACATGTGATGTGCACAGTGCTGTCCTTTGGAATACGCAAAAGCTTTTACTTTAATCTCCCCAATGCAAAAAACCAGCTTCAGTGTCAAGGAGCTTTCTCCCTCATCTGGATTTTTAAAGGAAGGCTTTCAGAAAGGGAGGACAGCCTCAATGTCATTCCAGAGACTAGGGCACATCTACCTGAATTCTCTTTCCACCCTCACTTATAAAGGCTTGATTAATTCCTTCTTTGAAACATATCTTGAAACTTAATTTGTTAATAATTTAATAAATATTTACTAAACAACATCTCATCTGTGCTTAATACATTCCAGACACCACGGAGAGGGAAAAAAAAAAAAGTCTAACACCATATATTCATTCTGTTGTTACTTCTTGAGCAACCATTTCATTCCAGGAGCTGTGCTTAAGTTCTTGGTATCTCAAGATAAAAGCACAACCTTGAGCTTCAAGTTCAAGCAATTCAGCAGGGGAGACAATGTATTATATATCAACGCTGTGACAGAGATAAGCAAGTAATCCAGACTAGCAATGCCAAGGAACTTCTCTGAGACAATAACATCTATGCTGAGTTTTAGGAAGAACAGAAGTTATCCAAGTGAAAAGGAAGAAACAAAAAATAGACATGCTTGTCCTGTAAGAACTTGGTTAAGACATGTCGTATCCAGCTAACATAAGTCAGTCCCCAAATTTTCCCAAATGATACCAGATGGATGGAAGAGAGGAACGAAGGAAGAGAAGCTTTGTGGTCCTCTTGAACATATAAACTTTTAGAAATTTATTTATACATACACTTTTAAAATTAAGCAGTATGTCTAATTCACTAACCTAACGTTTTTTCTTTTCCATTTCATAAAGCCATGTTATTCAAACTCTTTGCATCTTTGACATTAATGTCTTTTTCATCAATAAAGCTAATTTTAAAAAATAAAGCTACTGTTTAAGTAATATTCTAGAAAACATCCTCTCCATTTCTTTATAAGATTTCTGAGATACAACAGCACTTTTCTGAATACATGCAGTCACTGGAAGTTTCACCCCCAGCTACAAGAATCCAGTTGCATAGCACTGGATTTTTTTTTTCATTCATTCTATTGGTATTTATTTATGATTTCCATAATGTGACCACTTGCTGTCTGTGTGTCTTATAAATGATGTGAATGATTTAAAAAAAAAAATTTAGTGTGATTACCACTTATATACAATTATATTTAACACATTAAATTAGGAGGTTAAATTCTTAAAAACAATAACTAAAACTTTCTTAAGTTTTTGGTCTTTTTTGTTTAACCAATTATGTCAGTTGGTCTCTATAAAAACTGATAAAAATGGAAATAGAAGATGGTGACTCAAATTCAGTCATCCTTTTTCATGAAATGATTATAATTTAACTAACAGTCCAGTAACAAGAAAAACTTTATAAAGTCAAATACAGAGATAATCCTTTTTTTCTGAAGGCTAATTTCTGGGGGGTGGGACGGGGCATCTTACCTTGTATTTGTCCTATGTGGTAGATCACATGAAAGAGTTACACATAATTTAAGGCCCCAAAAGATCAATAGTAATATAGTATATAATGATATCCAAAAGAGGATCTCAGCAGAATGAAAACTAGTATGGGTTTCAGTGATAAAAAATATTTCTTAGAAAAGTATAATTTAAACTCATATGTGAAGGATATCATAGACTAGACAAAGAGAAAGAATTCCAGGTAGAAAGTGTATGCCAAGATTAGAAGCTGAAATAAGCTGGAACAGAAGTAGACGATTATGGGATAGATCTGTTAAAACAGGAAGGTTCAAACTGGGAACTGACATAGGAAAGAGTAGATAAATGATGGGTGGATGGTGGAGGGTGGGGAGGGTGTAATACCAGGCTGAGGAGTTTGGATGTTGTATAAGTCTATATAAGTCTCAGGGAATGAGACTAGATGAAATGAACAAATAGATACTTGATTCTCATGTCCTCAAGTTTCTAGCTGACCTCATCCCACAACAGAGAAGGCATCAGACTTTAAAAACTTTCACTCAAGAAACAGATGGGGATACAGTGTAGTTATTCATTACAAATGCCTGGATAAAGGGATCTACTGACAGCTATAAAGGTGGGGGGAGGGTCAGTATTCCACTTAGAATCTTGGAGGTCTCTCTAAGAAATACAATTAGAATGATAATCCTAAATCATGGAATATAGATATTTTTCAATTCAACTAAATAGTGTCAAACTACTTTCCAAATAACAGTACCATTTTATACTCCCACCCAAAAGATATGAAGAGGTTTTCCATTACTCTACATCCTCGCCTACACTTGGTGTATTTTCAGATTATTTTTGTCCAATATGATGAGTATAAAATGTATCTCTTGTTTCGATTTCTGTATCTTTGATTACTAGTGAGAAAAACACGTGTATGAGGCATTTGAGTTTCCTTTTTTGCACACTGCTTATTCCTGGGCTTTCCCTATTTTTCTACTGCAGCATTTACCTTTAATATTAATACATTTATTGTGTTTTTCTTGTATTAATTTCTGTAATTCTGATGGCAACTGTACAAAGTATATACTATTCTTATCTTCAATATACAAATGAGAAAATTATGTCACAGAGAAGTTAAGTAACTTGCTGGGAGGTACAGTGCTAGGGAGTAGCAGAGGAAAAAGTCACACTCAGCCAATCTGGCTCTACACACTTCACCACTACTCCTATTAACATACTTCCTATATTTTGGATATTAGTCCTTTTCAGTATATGCATCATATAATAATTTTACCATTATTTTTCTTAACTTTCCATTTGAAATGGAAATTTTTAAATAGATACAAAAAGAGACAGAATGGTATAATGAACTCCTATGTACTCATCACCCAGTTTCAACCATTATCAACTCATAACTTATCTTGTTTCATCTACACTCCACCCACTTCACTCATTCCCTATTATTATGAAGCAGATTCCACATAACATCATTTCTTCCAGAAACACTTCAGTGTGTATCTCTAAAAGGACTCTTTAACATAATCACATTATTGTTATACCTAAAAAAAATGATGATTCCTTAGTAATATTTTTAATTATTTTTGAAAAAGAAAGTCTTTTCTTAAACAAAACTCTAATTCTGATTTTAACTACTACATTCCTACAATAGTATCATCTAGTTAATTTTGCTTTTTTTCTTGCAATACAAAGCCAATATTAGTAAAACAACTTTCCCTATAATTAAAGAGGAGAAATGGGAAAGGGATACTTGTAAATTGAAAAGGCTGAGCCCAGAAATCATATACCAACTGATCTTTCTCAGCATCACTAGCTCCCTAATGTTAGATTTATCACCCAGGATTGTAGGGACTGCAAGGGTTTGTGGCAAGGACACTGGAATAGAGCCAAATTCTTCATTCAATAGAATCCACTAACAGTATAGGCAGGAAATTGGGAGTGGGAGCCAAGATAGGGAGAAGAAAGGGATTTTTAACAATTTTTCTTCTTCCAAAAAGCCAGGTATTGTGGATACTGATGGTAGCTGGGAGTAGGGAGTCCTCCTGAGAGACAGAAAATGGGCCAGAAGGCCTTGGTCTGACATCAAAGTACAATGCTGTTAACCCACTCCCATTCAGCTTCAAATTCTCATCTACTTGTCACTCTGAAAACCACTTTTGTCATCTGGTCCCTGCCATCCTGCTTCTGCTTTAACTATTTCTTGACAGTGGGAGAATCAACTCTACCAGGTAAACAGGAAGCAGACCATTTAACTCCTATTATCTGAACCTCACACTCATAAGAATTACAAGTTTCTATTTCTCTCTATTGTGGAAGAAAACAAAACCCACTGCAAAGTCTGTGTCTAGCCAAAGCCTGGTTCCATTCCCACTGATATGCTCTGGACTGATCAATAACAGAGACTATATGGATTGAATTATACCAAAGACAGATACCACTCTGGAACATGAATTATTTTCTGAGGATGGTTACTACTCTAACATATTAAAAGCAAAACAAGAACACACATAACCACCCCTCCTCCCCAAATCCACTCTGGACCTGTCAGCTGTCCTTTCTTCAGGAAGGAGTTGGTGTGTGACTAGCTGCAGCTGCTCCCCTGACTCCTGGGTCCTCCCAGTGCTCTCGCCCTCAGCAGAAGAAATTCAGGCTCCATTTAAGATGCTCTTGTCTGCAGGCTCAGCCCACACTTTACAGGCCTGCAGAGTCAGAACACACCTCTCTCTCCCATAAGGTGGCTGTCCTCAGGCTGTGTGAATAGCCTGTTGGTGAGGGAGCCACTCCCTAAAGATAGTTCCTTCAGAGACCAATGAGGCTCTCAGGCCCTTTTGCCTTAAGGGCTTGCATTCTGTAGGCATTTCACACTTATCTTGAGAAGTAGCTTCTTATCTGTCATTTGGGACCGTCAGTCTGTGGTCTCCACATCACAAGACGCAGAGCCTCAGAAGCGGTTCAGCCATCTCAGCTGACAGTCACTTAGTTTTTCAGCCTGGGCTGAGTTTTATAGCTAAGTAGTCTGGCTGTGTCTGATCTAAAAGGGTAGATGGGATGGGATGCAGAGCTTGGCTGCCCAGAAAATGCCACATACCAATATGATTCACATACTGAACAGCAAAAGAATCATACCACTACTGTTACTGTCAAACTACAGATCATGATCCGAAGGTTTCTGCCACCAATTCTTTCTTTAATACTCCTCACGGAGTGGTTCGGAACCTTCCCTCCCCAGTGAGGAAATCCTGTATTAAAAGTGCCACGGTCACCTATAGTCCATTATCTAGATTTCCACTAGGAGTCCCTTACAATTTTACACTCTAAACTTTCTAAAAAATCTCACACTCACTTATGAGCATGAGTCTTCAAATATTATGATGCCTTTACAATTTCAACTTAATGCTAGTGGTATCAAAAGAGCAATCAGTTCAGCAGATGGTTTTACCCCCAACTACTCTACACCCATTCTCTACAAAGATAAAAGCTGACTTTGACATTAACTCAAGTACTTGTACACCCCATCCCAGCAACCTCGTTGCCTCCCTTTCCTCTCTCTCTCTCTCTCTCTCTCTCTCTCTCTCACACACACACACACACACACACACACACACACACACACACACACACACACACACACCCCTCTCCCCGCCCTGCCATGGGAAAGCTCAAGGAAGGCTCTTGCCTAACCATATAATGAATATTTTTCAATGACCACTTTGCCCTGCAACTCTTGGGAGTCTCCAAACTCTGTAATAACAAAGGACACTGAGGTGGGTCTATGTACAGGGGAAATTCATCACCAAAGAAGACACTGTAAACACATCAGCTTAAAATTTGGGTCTCTCCTCAGCCTCATGCTGTTGGTGATAAGCAGGACACTGACAGGTAGGCCATGTCCCTGTTCTGCAGACACCAAGGGATCCACCCTATGTCTCAGCAAGGAAAATGACCTACTTCACCTTCCACCTCTTGCTGCTCGGATCCTAAATTGTTTATTTCTTCTGCTGCAGAGGATGACATGCCATCAAAAGTTCTTCAGTCATTGGTGAATTGTAACTTCAGTCACTGTGCCACTCAGGGTCTTGCTGAGTCCTCCTGCCCTCTCAGTGTCCAGATCTCATGAATTCTCACTTGCTCCTTGACCCTAAAAACATTCCCAGGACCCACCACCATCACTATTACCACCACCCATGCCTTGATATATTACTTAGAAACAAAAACTTGTGAGAGCCTTAAACAAGTCTAATAAGAAAAAAAAACTTTTCCTAGCCTCGAACCTTCAAACTGCCCTAACCCCTCTCTGTATTAATCTCCAACCCTATGCCCCTCTCCTCCAATGGCAGAATTAGTAACCAAAGGAGGATTAGCCCTGTCCACCTCTACAAATATTGACTGAGTGCTGTCACTAGCTGTGTCCCTGCAGGAGTAGGATTGCATCAGCTCTAGTAAGAGCATCATTCTCCTGGGGAAAAGAGCAATTATATCTAAGACAGCTGCCTCAACCCTTCAACATTCCTCACCCTTTCTCCACTCATTTCAGAGGCTTGCCTAGATTTCTCTCATCTTTTTTGCTACCCCACGAACTTCCATTGCTGGGGAAGCCGATAAACATTCCTGTCTGAGAGTAAGTGCTAACTAGTACTGCACCTTGAGAGAGAACCCCACCAGTCAGCTCGAGCAATTATGCTGCATGGTTACCCAGAATCAGGGATTCCTCAGAGACGTCAAGACTTGGTTCCAAGCATCCAGGGGCACACCTGAAATAGATTCTGTTTGCCAAGCCCAGCAGTCACTAACTCCCAGTCCCGACATAGTGGTGAGTTTGAAAAGAAGCCCCAAGATCCTCCTCACTGCTCACCACACTCCACTTTAGTAAGTTTGATGGCCAGGAATCCAAATAGCTGTTTGCATATCCCTTGGACATGCACACCTACCTCCTCCAGACCCCATGATGGAGTGTGGCTTGCCTCCAGAGAAAGGGTGCCATCCTCTTCTGAGAATGACACGGAGCTCTTTTCAGTAGGCTGGATCCCATGTGAGTGTGGCCCATTGCTGCCATAGCCAGAGGAGGAGGGCAAAATGCTCACGGTCATGCCACTGATGGACAAATCACTCTGAGAAGCAGGCAGTCTGGGAGCCTGGGGGGACACTCGACCCACGTGGGCAGGCTCTGTGCATCCATGGCCTCTCAACTGCTCCAACAGTGATGAAGGGACAGAACGCTCTGCAATCCAGGAACCTGTCTCAGGGACACTTAAAATATCCTTGGTTCCTCCCTCCACACTCCAGCCCTCTGAAAGTTGGTCTTCATCTCCTGTGTTCATGGGATAATCCGTCCTGGGGAAAGTGCTGCTCTGATAGCCAGGCTGAGAATCAGTTTTCTCCACTGCAGTCTCTCCTTGCAAAGGCAGCAGCACAGCCCTGCTGCTGCAGGATGCTGTCCTCGGAAATTCCACCAGTTGGCTCACTGACTTTTCACAATCCCTCTCTGCTGGGTTATCAAGCAGGTGAGCGATGACAGTCATCCCCTCTTCCAGGGAATCCCAGACCCCTCCGGCAACTGATGACTCATTCTCTAGCAAAAGGTGGGCAGTTTGGATCTCCCCCTGGAATCTCTCTTTCACCTGCACGATCATCCCTTGATCTCCCACTCCTGAGTTGGGGGCTGAGTCTCCAGGCAGTAAAATGTCTGTCGGGGGATGTTCTATCCCTCCCACTCCTTCCTCCTTTTGGACACTCACTATTAACTTCATTAGGGTTTCTGTCTCTTCAATGACTCCAATGCCTTCCAAGGGTTCTTCCTTAGGAGATACCTCTGGAGTAGAGGTTTTCTTTCCCCTCCACTTCCTTTTGAACCGAACCCTTTTCTTAGGAGATATAGGAGCCTTCTCAGGAATAGCTACTGAATCTTTCGTCTCCTTAACACAGCCCAATGAATTTCCCATTGCTTTCCCCTCCTAATCTTAGCAAAAACGCAGCTAAGCCAGTCTTGGGATCCCAGAGAAATCCCAACCCTGGCTTCATCGGATTAGATGCACATTTTAAAACATGCTCTATGCCGGCAATCCCTCCAGTTCTCTCCCTCCCTCCCCGCCTCTCTCTGTCTCTTCTAGCCGCTGCCGATTCAGACAGCCATCTTACAGGCTCAGAGCTGCAACAAGACAAATTCAAAGCATCTCACTGCAGTTCAGAAATCACTTGACCTAAAAGCAGACAGAAACCGGATTGGCTGCAGCTTCCTCTCTCCAAATATGAGGTAATTGGAGCACTGCCCTCAGAAACACAAACAGAAAGCAGAAAGGAGCTAGAAACCAGGAGAGGGGAGAAATTAGGGAGGGTGAGGAGGAGGGGGGAGATTGTAAGAGTAAAAGGGAAAGGGAGGGGGGAAGAGGAGAGGCCAAGGGAGAAGGTAACGTGGAGAAGGGAGGAGGAGGAAGAGAAAGAGGGAAAAGCAAACCAGCGCTGCTGGAACCAACCAGAAAGGGAAGGGCCAAGAAGAACCAGGACTGGGGATGCTGCAATTATGGCCCCTAGACTCTGAAAGGACATAGATATTTCAATTTTTGTACCAACACATCGATAAGAAAATATCAAGCAAGGTAAACATTCTCTATTTTTTCAGGTCAGAAATAGAATTATTGTAATCAAATTATAACCTAAGAGAGACTGGAGCCTAATTCTCAGAGTTAAGAAAAAAAAACACAGGCTATCCTCTTGCAGCATTTACTTCTCTCCTGAGAGAGAGAGAGAGAGAGAGAGAGAGAGAGAGAGAGAGAGAGAGAGAGAGAGAGAACCTGTTAAATCTACCGACCAATGATACACAAGGAAAACACAGAAACCAGTTCTGAGAATAGGATCTGGATACCACTCCCAGATACAACAGAGAAGCAGCATCTCTGCTGAGACATGAGACAACAGTAATTGCTGCTGCTGCTAATAGCTAACATTGTTTTAGCATTTGTAACGTGCTAAGCCCTATGCTAAGCTATGGATTATTTCATTTAATTCTCACAATAACCATAAAAGGTCAAAACTGTTATTATTTTACATTTGACAGGTAAAGAAATGGAGGATTAAGAAAGTTGATTAGTTTGCTCAAGGATACACAGCTAGTAAGTGGCAAAGCCAGAACATGAACTGCTATATAAGACTTTTAATTTCAACCCCAGGTCACACTAGCTTCTAAGTGTGGCAAGGATGGAAGTCTATACTCAGTTAAGAAAAACAGGAAGATTCCCCTCTGTTCTAAATTGGCAACTAGTCTCACTTGGACCAAGAACTCAGACAGAGATATAACACTTGCATTTTGGAAGTAAGGAAGAAAATTGCTAAAATGAGGCCTTGATGATTTTCACTTAAATTGCAATATGGCAGGAAGTCTGAAGAACAGTTCTAAGAAATTGATTCAAAAGTTACCCTGTTATATCAATGGGATTTGTCCACCACAATTTTTAGTATGGTGTTGGACAGATGAGATACCACACAACCCGAAGGGCTCGGAATGGAGCGGAAGGAAAGATGTGAGTTTCTTCTTGGTTACAGCTCTTTAGTCTATACCAAAAGGATCCCAGCCCACACAGCAGAGAGAAATAGCCTGCCTGGCTCTAGCTATGTCAGCCCTAAAGACTTTATCAGTACAGCCCTACCCACCTTTCTTGGAAAGTTGAAAATTGCCCTGCACAAAAGTAGAGCAATAAGAAGCCATGAATCAACAGGTCCTACACAACCACTTCTGAGACCCTACTGATGCCCCGACTGCTTCATAACTGCAGTGGGTGTCTCTCCCCTAGGCCTTTTCCTGAGGCTGACTACAAAACTGCAGCACCATCTTATGACGATCATAAGCCACGGCAAGAAACAAGACAAGGAGATTAGCATGGGACTGAAACTTTATCAGACTTCCATAAATCATATAATCAGCAAAAAATATGACATTCCAATACAATTCTCTAGGCAGGCAAGAGGCCTTCATTCCTTCAATGAAGAGAATTGGAACTTTTAAGATGCATATCCTCCCTAAGGCCTAAGCTTGAATTTTATTCATGAAATACAAGCAAATCAAATTCCTGAAACTGATCAATTCAGGGCCAAGAAAGACAGCTGTTTAATACGACTGCTGCCCTGTAGGGTTTTTCTGAAAACCTTGACAGAACCAAGCATATTTACTTCTGGGAGCATTTTCTTTTTTAAACTTTTACATATGTCAGACAGATCAGGCCTTTATTTCCTTTTGCTCTAAAGAAAAACTGGTCTAGGAAAGGAGCAGAGAGAGATTTTAGTAAGGTAGACCGAGGTTCAAATTCCCAGTTCAGTTAACTTGCTAGGTGATTCGGTTTCCTTACCTGTAAAATATGAATACCTCCACCTACTTAATGGGGCTGTAGAAAGGGTGAAAGAGATAATGTCTATAAAGTGCTTGGCACAGTGCCTGGTCTACGGTAAATCCCTTTCTTCCCATTTATTACTGGAGCTAAAAAGTATGAGACACTCCACTACCACCAGGGTCCTAATATACTTTTTTCTTGACTAGGCTCTATGGAGGAAGGTATGTTCCAAGGTCCAAAGTTCGGGTGCTTCTTTTTCTTTACAGGAGCTCTACTCCCACTATTTAACTAAGTTTAACTCTGACCACCGGGACTTTTCCCTGGGTCTTTTTCTCATTTAGCCTGAGCTCTTAACAAGTGGACTGTTGCCTTCTAGGAAAGCACTTTTAGGGCCTACCCATTCTTCCTGTCTTCTCCTTTGAGTTTTCCCTCATTAACTGTTCACTTTCTGTAGGTCTCCCACAAAGACAGCCAGAGTGAGACTCCAGAGTGAAAGAGCTTACTCTTCCATTCCACAAACATGAATGGTCCTCATCTATATGCCAAGCACTAAGCACCGCAAAGTACACAAAAATGTAAACCTCAAGTCTACCCAGCTAAGATCATGCTGAGGGGTGGGAACTGAGGGGACTAAATGGTAATGGAAAAAAATACAATAAAACATTTTTTCAAAAGAAAGCTCATGCTTGACCTGAACTCCCTGAAGTTTTTAAATTTCAGAGCGCTAGATATATACCAGTATTTAATAAACAACTGAGAGATGGAAAACTAATTTCATCAAGTTCTGACTTTCAAGAATTCATCTTTTAGAAAAACCATAAATCCTAACATGTATTTTCAAACTGGCTTGGACAAAACCAAGAGACAAGAAATTCTATTATTAGTATCTGGATGTGTAACCCAAAAAAGTCAGTTGGTCTCCGTGTTTGCTCATCAACAAATAGGCACAAGAAAACAGACATCACTGTCTATTTCTCTGGTCCACCCTACCACACTGCTTTGAGATCAAATTTATAAAACGTCCATTCACTTAAAAAATATTTACTGAGTGCCTATTCCACATCAGTCAAAGAAAACAACAAAAGAGACAAAATCCTTTCTGCTTCTAAGCTTGCATCATAGTGCCGGAATCCACACACAGATAAACATGTTAAACAGAAGTAGGTGTTATCAACACATACTAAGTCATACAGTGTTTCTGAGAGTAATTTGGCAAAATAAAAAAATGTGCACAACCCAGCAATTACAGCCCAGGTATCTATCCAAAAGGCCCTCTTGCCTATATGCATCAGGACACATGTACACAGATGTTAACTGCAAAAATGAATGTCTTCTTCAAGCAATTAAATAACAGACTGCAAATAACAGCTGTTGCACATATGCAGGGGCTCCACTCACATTACAGCCCATGTAAATTACTGAAGATGAACAAGTTAGGTCCTCCTTTATCAACATGAATAAACCTCAAAAATGAAATTTAGATTAAGAAAAGCAGGACACGTAGAAGATACTCTTCGTGTCAAACATAAAAACATCAAAACAACAGCACATATTGTTTATGAATACCTCTTCTGTCATAAAAGTACCAAAGCATATATGGGAATGATATACATCAACTTCAAGACAGTATTGACCTAGGGTAAGAGAGAGCAAGAAAACTGTGTCTGAAATGCTTCATTTCTTTAAAGAAAAAGAGAAAAAAATCTGAAGCAAACAAAAATATTAATACCTGCCTAATTTTGAAGGTGACTACACACATGAAGATGTGTTCTACACTTTTCTGAGTACCTGAAATTTTCATAACTAAAAACTTAAAAAGAATCCCTACCATTTAGCACATATCTTTTTAATAGGTGTTATAAAAACATTTTAGAAACCATAAATTGCTTTATGAAGTTATCAATACTACCAGTCTGATCAGTAGTAGCAAATTTTTAATCTGCTACAGCCTCTCCTACAATTGAATACCCCTTGATATGACAACCATGACCTATACCACTGTTCTACTTCATTAGCACCAATAACAGAATTCGACTATAATAGCTATTTTACTAATCCCCTAACATTGATAGTTCTTCTCTGCATTTCCATTTTGCTTTATGTAACACATGTTCTTGGTGAAAACAGCTAATAGATGCTCGATAACAAAAGACTAGAAAACCACATGATATATAACTAGCAAGATACATATCACACCCTATCTGAAGTAAGACAAAAGAGGTTGGAGGCTCTATATAATCCTTTATTAGCCAACCAAAAGCTTTGCAGACAGGGAAACTTTTCCCACACTCCCAAACACTTAGTTAATACTGTAGGCAAACACCAAGACTTCAAAAATAGCCAAAAAAGGAATTAGTAATTAGTTGCATCTGGGAAAGTACTCTGGCAGCAAAGCTTCCTTCTATGAGGAGACAAAATAAGCATTCTGCTCTGCTGAAACAACAAGAGAGAAAAGCAGGTAGCTAATATGCATGCAAAAGACAAAGCCAGAGCTGTTTATATCTTCCAGTGAAATCGGTAACAGGGCAAAGAACAGTGGGCTAGGTTGAAAGCCCTGGAAGTTACAGAATCCATTAATTAGTGAGCGTGTTATGTTCCAACTCCCTCTCCCATACCTCCCTGATTCTTTAAATCTCTATCACGTTATTTTATAGTATGTCTCTTGTCATTCCTTTGATATACATAGTTGAACTGGATTGACTCTGTGTCTAGTTCAATTTTGTATCTCCCACTGACTCTACCTAAGATTTGCTCATAGGTGGTCCTCAATAAATGTTTGTGGAATTCAGTTAAAGAAGACACTTTCCTGCAAACTAAAACCACAAGCAGCTATCATTTCACACTCATTGGGATGGCTATAATGTGAAGGACAGACAACAAATGTTGGTGAAGATGTAAAAAAAAACAAGAACCAGCCTAAATTACTTGGTGGGCGCTCTGACGAGCTTGGCTCAGTTGGCTGACTGTCCTCCAGCAAACCAAAATGTTGCCCGTTCCATTTCCAGTAGGGGCACAGGCCTGGGTTGCAGGCCCTGGTCCCTGGTTGGGGCGTATACGAGAAGCAACCAATCGATGTTTCTCTGTCACATCGATGTTTCTCTCCCTCTTTTTCCCTCCCTTCCCCTCTCTCTAAAAATAAATAAAATATTTTTAAAAATGGTGGGAATGTAAAACAGTAAAGCCACTTTGGAAGACAGTTAGGCAGTTTCTTAAAAAGTTATACATAAAACTACCATACAAACCAGCAATTCCACTCCTAGGCGTATATCCAAGAGAAATGAAAACATACATCCACACAAGACTAGAACTCAAATATTCATATCAACATTATTTATAATACCTAAAAAAACCCCAAACAAATGTCCATCAACTGCTGAATAGATAAAATATGATATATCCATAGAACAGAATACTACTTGGCAATAAAAAGGTATGAAATTCTGATATATGCTATATCATGGATGAACCTCAAAGATATTATACTAAGTGAAAGAAGCCAGATGCAAAATATCACATATTATATGATTCCATTTAGGTGAAATGTCCAGAATAGGCAAATTTAAAGAGACAGAAAACAGATTACTGGTTGCTTGAGGCTGGGGATGGGAACATAGAACTGTAAATGAAAAAAGGGATTATACTGGGATGATGAAAATGTTCTACAACTCGATTATGGTGACTGTTGTACAACTTATAAAAATCACTGAAATATACAATGAAAATGGGTCAATTTTATAGTGTGTAAAATATACCTCAATAAAGTTTTTTAAAAGTATGTATTTTCCTAAAATAAAACAATAGAATGATAATCAAAAAGATGTTTTTATAAAGTTAACTAACTGTAGGGAAAGGGAAGAAACAGGATGGAGGAAGCAAAGATGGACACTAGAATTCTCTGAATACACCCTGTATTCACTTTTTAAAATTTCCCTTTGAAATACTGTAAAGATATAATCTCTATAATAAAAAATAAAATTGAAACGAGAAAAAAAAATCCATAAGAACTGAAAGCAAATAAAAACAAATGAGAACCTAATTATGTATTGAATTAATGGCTTAACAACTTTAATTGTATTTTAAAATACAATTATTTGGACATTCTTAGGAAATATACACTAAGGACAAAAAGACCTGCAAAGAAATCATAAAATTCTTAGTAATCATATTGTTAATAATACTGGTATTGTTATTTTGATATTACATAAAATATATGTGACTTTACAGACATATGTGTACCTATGTGTAAGAAAAGAAAATACGTGATGTGTTACTGTGGTCAGGGTCAAGATTTTCAGCCTAAGAAAAAGAAGGATACAAATACAGGGGTGAGCAAAAATAGACTTACACTTGTTCATATGGAAAAAAGACATGCATGTTACAATTATTACAATAGATTAACTGTTTTGTGTACTCACAACTGTAAACCTACCTTTGCCACCCTTATACAAAGCCAAAGAAGTTATATAAAAGTCTGTAATTCTAAATTTGTATTAGAAATATCAGTATAAGTTCATGATTTTTTTTTAAAGAGAAAAATACAATATTGGCATCTCCGTCTAGAGATAAAGCCCAGAAACGATAACCTACTAGTGGCACTCAGACTGTCAATAAAGAATTAGAGCTCCTTGGAGAAATTGCTAATTTCAGGTCTGGGATAGGAATTATATGCCCCAAAGAGTCTGGAATATCTCATCTCATCTCATCTCATCTCATCTCATCTCATAAGAAAAAAAGGAAATTACCAAAGACTTTGGGGATCATGCCAAAGGACTCAAGAGTTTCAACTTTTAAAAGGCTCTTACAGGCCGATGGTGAAGCTATTTGAGTGTTAAAAAGAATAATAGCTGTATGTGATTGAAATGCATTTAAGCCTGTTTAAAAAAATTCATGAGCCATAGTTATACTGCAGGGTGGGTGGGGGGGGGCAGTATAACTATGTTATACTCTGGGCCGGGGGTGGGGGGAGTGGGAATCAACAAAGAAACTTCCACTGGTCACCTATGGAGATTCTGAGGGAACCAACTAATTATTCTGAAAACTTGTAAACAGAGGGAAAGTTGGGAATATTCACCTTTTTATCTTAACATCTCTCACAGGAGCTATTTTTCAAGGTGACTGATAAGGTGAAGTTCTTCTTTATATAGTAGTATTCCAGTCAAATAATAAAGAAATATATTATTTGAGTATCACCATTTTGCAACTTCTAATGAAATAACAGAACTAGCAATGATGATCAGTAACTGCTAAAACTATTACGCGAAGGGCTAACAAGGAATGCAGAATGGATCAGCCAGGCTGATAATACCTGACTCCACTAATCAATCTTACCATCATGATAAGAGAGACAAGAGACATTATGTGCCTCCTGATGTGCAGCAATAAAGTATACAGCACAACACTACCTACCATCTTTGCCTTACCTCCAAAATGAACCTGAATATGACTGAGCATCAGGTCTAGCTCTAAACCACCAGTTTGTAGGCAATACAATAGTGGGATAGAGGGCACTGTTAGAAGACACACCAGAGAGGCCATCAACATCACTATAAACCTTAGAGGACAAAAGATCTGTTATCTTCAACAAATTGCAAGGAGGTGGAAAGAGAAATTTAATGCAATATGTGGACCTTATTTGGATTCTGGTCCAAATAAACCACTTTTTAAAATGAAATAATTGGGAAAATCTGAACACTGACCAGATATTTCATGATTTTAAGAAATTATTAATTGTTATGGCATTATAATATTGTGGTTTGCTTTTAAAAAAGTATCTTCCAGAGATACACACTGAAATACTTCCAGGTGAAATTATATGAAGTATGGGATTTCTTTTGAATTAACCTATTGTGGTTTGAGGAGTGAATCAGGATAGAGAAGAAATAATATTGGCCGTGAGTTAACAATTGTTGAACTAGGGCAGTTCTTGATACCATTTTCTCTACTTTTGTTAATGTTTGAAATTTTCCATAACACATTTTCAGAGAAAACTATTGCTGATGGAGCTCTTCAGAATAAGAACAGCTCCATTACCCCATCTCCTCTGTCCCACCAATGTTTTAATTAACCAATTCAGTTTTGATTCCTTGGCCCCTGAGTTTCCTTTTTAAAAGAGATTTAATTGTAGTCAGGGAAAGTAGAGACACAGTGGACAGATTCTTTTTACCTCACACCTATGAGACTAACATTGAGCAGTAACAGTGAGGACAGGTTTGGGATAAAAATACAGTTTCTCTTAAAAAAAAAATTCCTCTGTTCATAAGGGTTCTAAAGGGATAACTCTAGTACTTGAGGAAAGCTCAACAAAGTTCCAGTTCCCACCCTGCAAAGGAACACTCTGTCAGGTTCATGTTCCTGGTTATCCCTATATCCAATGCATACCTGAGGCCACGTTGTGGTTCCATAAAAATACATATTACCTCCACACTTTCCTAAGCCTACCCACGCTGTCAATTGTCAGTGCCACCTCCAGACTAGAGCCCCAAGAAATAATCCCTAAACTCTCAGAATTGCCTCAGGTTTTTAGGAATTCCAGTACACCTGCTCTTCTGCCTCCAACCAGCAGGTGGCACTACCTCCCCAAATAAGACATAATAGTGGTCTCAGCCCCTGGGATCAGTCAGTGCCTTGACGTATTATTATTAACCTTTTCCCACCATACCAACAAGTGCTCCCTCTAATCTATTAGCCTCCTTCCTGTACAGTGTCTGAATATAGGAGAGCAGTCTGAGAAATAGCTTTGCTTAGTTGTGCTAAAGTGACTCAAGGCAGTCTTTTTATAAAGATAGGGCCATATTAAGTTGAAAAGGGTTAGCCTTCTTATGAAGGCCATGTGACTATGTGAACACTACCAGGATGCCACTTCTCTTGGGTGTGACTAATGCTACAAGGTTGTGCTTACAAACACATACAATCCAGCTACTAAGGTGCTTGCTATGGAATGAATGTTTGTGTCCCCTCAAAATTCCTATGAAGCCCTAACCCCTAATGTGATTATATTTAGAGATGGGGCATTTGGGAGATAATTATAGTTAGATGAGGTCATGAGAGCAGAAACCCCATAATGGAATTAATGCCATTATAAAAAGATAAAGAAACACAGGATCTTCTTTTCTGCATGCATGCACCAAGGAAAGGTCATGTGAGAACATAACCAAGAAGAGGGCTCTCACCAAGAACCCAACCATACGGCACCCTGATCTCAGATTTCCAACTTTCAGACTATGAAAAATAAATGTCTGTTGTTTACACCACCCAATCTATGATGGCATTTCATTACAGCAGCCTATATGACTAAGACAGTGCTACAATTAACCAGGCTTGTTTGAAGTTCATTAGAGGCAAGTTTACATCAAAGCAGGGATTATAAACCTTCATTCCACCCTTTTAAGGCATCACAACCTACATCTTTCCCCACCCCTCATACTCTGAGTACTTAAAGAGCCAGTTTAGACTCGGGTGAGCAGGCTTCTAATAACCAAACTGCTAATGACAGAGCCAAGCAAAAGAAGTAAAAAAATCCCACCCATGTCATTATGAAAGTGATTAGGAAGTTCCAGGTTTAGGCTGCAACAGCTTTATCTCCAGGCCAATCCTTATCTTGATTTCCAACTCCCACTCTTACCCTTATTTACTGCCAAATACAGAAAGGGAAGGCTCAGTATGCTTGCCTGGGTAAAGCAGTGCAACCTCTAGTTCTTCCTAGGTCATGTCCAAACCAAGCAACACGGACCCTAAACTTCACAGACCCTACCTGGAAGTGCAAAATAATGGTCCAGATCAGGCCCAGGGTCAGCTTGGGGTTGCCATCTGTAATGTCATCATTACGAATATTCACTAGTTTCACCTGAAAAAGAAACAAAAGCTGATCTCAGAGTTCTGTGACTTTTGTTTTGATTTCATTTTTATATATTTTATTCATTTATATATAGTTAAATTGATTTATACACAGTTAAATTCAATATTTTAACACATGTATAGATTTGTGTAATTACCACCATAATGAGGACAGAACAGTCTCTTCATGGCAAGAAAGGTGAACTCATATTGCCCCTTTGTAGTCAAACCTTGCCCCCACCCGTAACTCCCAGCAACCACTGATCTGGTCTCAGTTTTGCTTTTTCCAGAATGTCATATAAATGGAATCATACAGTATGTAATCTTGGCTCAGTTTACTGTTTTTTTTCCCCATTCAACACAATGCCATTGATATTCCCATCCAAGTCATTGCATGTATCAATAGTTTGCTACTTTTATTGCTGAGCAATCTTTCACTATATCGATACAAAATACTGTGTTTAACCATTCACCCATTGAAGAACATTGGGGTTATTTCTTGAAGCAATTATGCATAACACTCCTACATTTGTGTACGGGCTTTTTTGTGAGCATATGTTTTCATTTCTCTAGGGTAAATTCCTAGGAGTGAGATTGCTGGGTCATATGTTATATGCTTAGCTTTATAAGAAACTGCCAAACTATCCTCCAGAGTGACTGTACCATTTTACATTCCCAGCAACAAAGCAACCTTGCAGGCACATGGTACTGTGAGTTGCTTTGTTATGAAGTCATCACAGCCCTGACATTTTTCTCTTTTTAAGGTTGGGAGGGTTGCCTCTCCTCTCTCATAAGTCTTTGGCCTCCTCCAGCCTCCGTTTCCCCTCCACTTCCATCTTCTTTATCACACATACCCTATCCCCACCTGCTCATGACTCCCTCAGCATCTGCTCTACTCCTAAAATCTCACTCCAACAATACAATGTGTACAGACACACAGGCTGTCCCCTGCTAGGGTGACCAACTGTCCCAGTGAGCTGGAAACTGAAGGGTTTCCTGGGACATGGGACTTCTAGTGCTGAAACCAACAGTGGCCCAGGAAAAGCAGCCTACTTCCACCTCAACCCTTGTGAGTCTCTTCTGACAAACCCTCCTAGAGCTCCTGTTCAACTGTGGCAAATGTCCCTGACCTGCCCTCCTTATGTATTCAACTGAACAGAAATTTGTGTGTCTCCAGCAAACTCCAGTGACCTCAAACAGAAGCCTCACTTTTCCTTATACTAACGGTGACCAGAACTATAGACTGAATGCTTGTGTCCCTCCAAAACGCACATGTTAAATCCTAATACCCAATCTGATGGTACTGGAGGTGGGGCATTTGGGTATGATTAAGTTATAAGGGTGGAGCTCTCAGGAATGGGATTAGTGCCCTTATACGAGACCTCAGGAGAGCTCCCTTGCCCCTTCTGTCATGTTAGGACATAGCTAAAAGATAGCTGTCTCTGAACCAGGACCTCACCAGACACTGAATCTGCCTTGATCTTAGGCTTTCCAGCCTCCAGAAATGTGAGAAATAAATTTCTGTTGTTTATAAGTCACCCAGTCTATGGTATTTTTGTTACAGCAGCCTTACTGACTAAGATGCCTGCGCAAGTTCTTTCCCTTTTCTGTATCTCAGTTACCTTCTACGGGTAGGAGAAACTGCCTTTCTATCTACCATCTTCCTTGGCCATTTTAGCACTCATCTCAACAACTCAAACATCACCCTATCTGCACAATTCATCTGCCTGCTCAACTATGATGACTTTCATTTTTACTCTGCTTTGGACAGCTGCACAGCTATGACTTGGACTCTACCATTATGAAGAACTGTTCTAGAGTTCTCTCTGCCCTTCTCTGAGTCCATTGTTCTTGTCTGCTCACATTTTCATTCTACTATAAGTAACCAAATCTATTCTTGGCCCTTATTTGGATTTCTAGCCAATCAATTCCTCTCAATTAACCTTGCTCATTAAAACCCACTCTGGTTTCCTCTAACTCTACACACAGACATTTTAGTGCTGCTTACCCTACACACTTCAGCCTCCAATTCTCCTACTACTTTTCATTTATCAATTTATTTCAACAAGTGTTTATGAAGTGCTGATTGTGGACCATTTGTAATAACAAGTGATGAAGATAAAACTGTTAAGTGAGATCATGTTCCCCATCCTCACAGGGCCTATAGTACATTAGAATAAATGGAGAAGCAGTAACATAAGTTTTGTATTAGAAGTGAACTGCTATGGGAGCACACAGAAAGAAAATGTCCCAAGTTAATGCGAATCGCTGATATGAGTGACAAAAAATGAACTAACTCCAAAAATAAGCATACCATTTAATGTTCTCTTGACCCCTCCTGTTGCCTAGCAACTGCAACTATTCCAAATCTTTTCCATACAGCTCTCTCTAAGCAGATGAACTCTCTGACACCCTCATCCATCTTCCTCTCCACCACAAACCACCTCTGTATCTTTATCCATCCTTCCTTCCCCTGTATCTCAGAAGAGAAGTATTTCTCTTTTCTTTCTCAAAGAACTACACAGGCTGTGTTCTGGATCTAATCCCTTAATCCCTGGACTTGGTTCCATCAATTAGGAAGCAATAGGCAGAAGGATGGTGCCTAGAAAACAGCATGAATAAAAGAAGAAGCATTAAACTACATGTCAGGACACCTGGGTTAGAGTCCCAGCTTTGCTCTAACTTGTTTTATGATTTGAAGCAGGTCATTTCACCTATCTAGATCTCAGTTTCCTTAGCTATAAATGAAAAAACTGGGCTACTATATCTCTAAGGTATTTCTAGGTCTAACATACTATGGCTCTTAATTATCTTTCCTCTCATTCTCAGTCTTCTTCTTTTCACTGGCTTCTCCTCTTATATCCAAAAATGCGTTGCTGTCTTCCTTCCTTATGTAGAGAGTAATAAACTTAATTTTTCCCTTCCTATATCCAGGTCCAATATACTCTGAACACTTTTCTGCTCTATTAAAACTGTTCTCTTAAGCCACCAATACTTAACAGCTAAGATCCTTTCCTCATACCTGAAGTGGCATCATCCCCTCATCTGATTTTCATGATAACATGGTACCCTGGTTTCCCCTTGCCCTGGGTGCTGTACCTCTTCCATCTTCTTTGTTGGTTTACCTTTCACCTTCGTTTTGACTTCCATCTAAGGTGGGTCCATACAATTTAATCTTTAGCACCTAACTCTTCTCTGTCAACAGTCTCCCTCTCAGGAAGGCCACAAGCTCTATGTGAGAACTACCAAATGATTTGTCCAGCCATAATACAATTGCTCACTAGCAAGTAAGACTTAGAACTGGGTCAGTCAGATTTAGCAATTACTGAGGGCTTGGGGCACTGAGAACTTCCCTAAATAGGAACCAATGCCAACATTTCCTGGCTGAATGGGGAACCCATGGGATATTCTTACCTTTCTCCGCTTTAGGAAGTCCAGGGCAATCTGCACATTCTGCAGCCTATGAAATCGCATCCTGCCCTTTTCCCGGGGCTGCAAACAAATAAAGGGGGTGTTAATTTTAGCTACACTCTTGACCCATGCAGAGTACTTTCCACTTTCATTTCAGAGACTAGAAGACCGCAGCAAATTCCTCATGGCTGAAGCCAGGCGCGGGAGCATTACTGTAAAGCACCCTTCAGTGGCAGGACCAGCCTGTGTCACCATGCTCTCCTAGGTTCCAAAGTGCCTAGATTACCGCTAAAATTCCCGTGAACACATAGTGCATTTTGACTGCTAATGCTGACCAGTGCCACCGCTTCTCTACAGGTTCTTCTGTAGTCCCACGTGGCAGAACCTGATTATTGATGTAAGATTAGTGGGGATGAGGACTCCGGCTCAATGGCTCCTAAAATCAAAGTTAAATGCTATTATAAAGGAAGGGTGGAAAGTCCTAATTGCGTATTGCACAATAATGGACAGAGCCAACCTTATTGCAAACCTGACAAAAGAAGCCAGTGGTAGCTCATTTTAAACTACAGAATGGGGAGTTACATATGCTCAATAAACAAGTCTTGAAAAATCCAAAATAAGACTCAAATATCAGGAAGAAACTGATCTTCCAAGAAGGAAAGCTACCCTTTACTCCCATATGAAACACCCAGAGCTAACACAACCTTGATGATGTAGGGATGTTCAACATGATAACCCCCCAAAAGGTATTTTCTGCCAGTCTTTTAATCCTGGATGTCACACAAGCCACAGAAGAGGAGCCCATCTCCATCTGGTGTCTCTGGTGCCCTAACCATAGTTCAACGACTATCCATCCAGAAGTATATGAAGTCTGTTTGCCCAACAAGTACATGCAGGGTTGGCTATCTACTTCTGGAACAGTTTCTCCTACTCACTTTCCAATGTTGCTATTATTTTCCGAAGATTAGGACTAAAACATCACTCTCACTAGATATCCCCAGTTCATTTGTAAATGCCAATTTGGTACTAATTAAAGGCTGATAGAATATAAAGTGGCTCTGTTGTGGGCACCTGCAAAGGAAACCTTCCCTCAGGTTGAAATGAGCAAAAAGTGACCCAGGTGGTGGAAAGATAAGGGTAGAGGCATTTCTCTGGGTGACCCCCAACACTTCCAAGCAACACTCCCAAACTAGGATAATCTACAAGGATGTTGAGGTCTCTCCGGGCAACTTCTTAAGTCAAAGGTTTAGGAAAAAATCTTTTTTGCAAGAACTTCTTCTCAGTCATTCCAGATAAATTATTGTAAATGTGGCTTAAAGTGTGACAGAGTCTGTGAAACTGAATATTCTAAGGCAATGGGAAGGGATATCTATGAAGTGAAAAGGTGCCTTTAAGAGGACAGGGAATGGGAATATTGCCTAATCCTTATTTCTGCAGAAAGATCATGAGCTGTAACTTAGGGCCCGCAAGCAAGAAATGCCCCTTCCACACACCCTAAAATTTACAAGTATGTACTCCCCACCAAAAATAAGTAGTCTTAAGAGCATGCAAGCTAAATCTCTGTCCTCTACAACAACTAGAGATACCACTGACCAAGGCAGAGGATCTCCATGCAGTGAGTGGTTTGCAAACAACAGGCTATTTTGAAAACAAACGGCAGGGTGTATGGTGAGAACCTACAGGCTAGAGAGGTGGAGAGAGAGTACCTACCAGTTAGTCTGGGTAAGCAATTAACTGTCATGCTATCAATTAAATTTTCCACAATTCTGCAATCTATGGCAGGGAACACAACAAGGCCACCAGAAAGCTATGGGTCTCCAGGTCTCAAAAGGACTTGATACCTCCAAACACCGTTATTCTTTCTGGCCCAACCATTCTCAGATAAGCAAAATAATTCCTACTTCAGGATCATCTAACAGTGGCCAGGGGTGCAATTAGTTTCAACCACTGTCTTTGGGACCCAAAGTCCCAGGTGGACAGGGAAGAAAGCAATTGGTAACTGAGCTACTGGAGACCTGGAAAACCTCAGACTCCCTGGTGGTCCCACAGTGCCTGCCAGGTGAGATGCTGGCATTGCCAGGAGGACCTACTACATCATCATCATCTTCCTCCTCCTGCTCCTCGCTGTTTGTATGGCGCCAGGAGGGCATGCTCACCAGACGGAGGGTCTTCAGCCCTGCTGGCTCCTTTGGCCACCAACCAAGGCAAAGACATGACAGAGTAACATGAAATGCACAACACAAAAATGAAAAGGAAATGAATGCAACATTAAACAAACAACCACAACAAAAAGATGAAAATACCCTCCCACATCCAAAAAGATGCAAAAGACCAAAAGAGATGGTTATATTGAACACATCTTATTGTTGAAACACATCTTCAATTCTCCATGGCCACCCACCCTCTCTGCTTTTCTGAATCAACGAAAGGAGAAAGAGATATTGTGAATAACCGTGAAAGAGATATTTGAATTGTTTTCAATGAAAATGATATCTTATGAATATCTCCAAAACACCTGTAAGTAAGGTTTTCAAAGGCTCGGAAAAGAAATTAGATTGGAGTGGTTTTAACCTGTTTTGTAAGCAATGTCACCAAAAATGTCACTTTCCAATATAAAATCACTGTAAGTTTACCAAATATTCCAGGAAAGTTGAACAAAATATAACTTGGTCAGCACTGAAGAGTCAAATCCAGCACAGTGAAGGTGAAATTCTGAATACATATGCAATTTATAAATGAGGGCCAGAGAAAAAAATAGAATTCACCCTGTGCTATTTGTGCTGATAACAGCATCTATCAATTTTAGGTCATTATAAATCATATAATTAATTCTATTGCAAGGCAAAAAAGATGTGAAACCAAAACAAAGGGACCAAGAGAAGCCAAACCCAATCCTAAAAGAAGCTGAATATTGTAACTTAGGGAGTAAAATCAAATGTGCCAAATTCTGTTCCTGAAACACAATAAACAATGACTAAGAATTCACCAATGGCAGTGAGTGGGCTGAGCTTCCCAGACTACTCAAGCTGTGCACCCCGCTCAGGTCTCTTTCCTTGTAGATGTTTCCAGAGTTCACCACTAGACTTTTCTAAATGAAAATTATGTTGTCTATGATGCTAGAGATAGAACAGAAACTTCACAGGATCATCTGCTTCCATTAGGCTCAAATATATGAAACAATGGGCCCGCCAAGTAAGGTTGTTTTGATCCTGCAAACAAAGCAAGTATAAAAGCTATTATCTGACAAGCCAAGAGGCTCACACAATATTTTCTCTCAGATATGTAGGTGTTTCCCACAAGCACTGTTTAATACATTTTGGGAGGAGGCAGTCATAGTTAATTGTCCAAGGAGCCCAAATGTACTGCATCGAGGGCAGTGCTCAGACATTAACATTGGCATTTCTCCAAACCTGTAACTCTCTGTAAATCATAGATAGAAAGGAGGAAGTGAGGGGAATTGAAAAAAACAAAACAAAACAAAACTCTAAACACCTGGGCTTTTAAATGTAAACTTCAGGACCTGAGCTGAATACAATACAGAAAGTTAAATAATTCACAATAAGTGAGAAAATAGGAAAAAGTCTATATATTCTAGAAAGAAAAATACACCTTATTCAAAACTTTAAATGTGAATCTACTATTCCTAAAATACTTCTCGTATCTATAAATGGATAAAAAACAAGTAAGGAGAAAACATGTAGTTATGAAAGGAATAAAACTGATACTCGCTCGAATCTATCAAGAAATGAGAATATATGACACATCAATTTGAATTAAGATAAAATCACATCATATGTAAACTGTAAGTGTGAGTTAGAAATAAAGTCCACCTATAATAATCTCTTCTACTTCTTCCTCCCGCGTAACAGAGCACACAGTGATGGACACTGCCCTACCACTCAGCAAGATGGACCAATACGTCATTCATGGGCCACACCTGTGGGGTCACTCATTAGGAGAAAAGCAGCTCACCAGTTTGATGCCCGAGAGGACCTCCAGCAGAGAGATCAGGTTATGGCCATCCCGCAGATCTTCATAAAGATCATTGATGTGCTTGCGAACCTGTGCGTGGAAGTAAATGAGATGGCTTTTTATTTAATCTTGAATTATTTTATTATCTACACAAGAATCTCTGTAAACACAAATTTAAGAATTTGAAACTGGAAACAATAATAAAATTCAAGAATTTTCAGGTTGGAGTACAACACAAACACTTAACAGAAGAGTGAGAGTGAGAGAGAGAGAGAGAGAGAGAGAGAATGCACGCACGCTTTTTAATTGAAGCCAGATTTATTACACACTCTAGCCAAAAATATTCTAGAAAGTTTGGACAACAAGATGTGGGGGAGGGAGAGGATGGTCCTTAATCATCCTGAAACACCTCAGGAATTATTATGGACCAAAATGTGATAGGATGGCCAATGATGGACAGATGAGTCCAGCCAGACATAGAAAGGCCTTCCAGAGAGTGCTACAAAGGAAAATAGAATGCTAGGTATCCAGTGTTTCATAGGGTGTGCATCTAATTTACCCCCTCTCTCACCAAATATTTCTAATAGTGAATTTGAAAATTATTTTCCTTTTGGGAAAAATAATTCCAATTTTATAACAGAAACAGTAGAAAAACAAATCTCACTTTGGAAAAATATATGGTTAAAGTCAAATACTATGCAAAATGTCTTACATGTTATCTCATCTATCCTTCACATCTATAAAGCAGGTTTTATTATTCCTATTTTGTACATGAGATAATGAGGCACAGGGGTTAACAACTTGCCCAATGTTGCAAGTGAAAAAGCTGGCCTCAGTTTGGTCTTTTTGAATTTTAGTCTTTGCCGTTAACCATTATACTTTATAATCAACCATAATCTCCTTTTATTTACTAAAGCCAAATAACTGCCCTGTGAGGTTTTTTTAATGACCCACACTCTGTAGGAGAAACCGAGGCTCTGAAATCTTAAGGTCACATTGCTTTGTAAGTGGCAGCTGGTCTTCTGACTCATTCCAAGTCTAGAGATAACCTCACTTAGTGATGCTCACAACACAGAATCAGAAGATTAGTAGAGATTAAAAGGAAGAAGATTCATTTGCAACATAAGTAATTTTCTACACAATATAAGGAGATAAGACGATGGAGACACAGGTCAGACCGATGATGTTGCTGCTGTGAAGCATAAAGGAGGCCATGAGCCAAGGAATGCAGGCAGCCTCTAGGAGCTGGAAAAGGCAAGAAACATTCTCTCCTAGAGCATCCAGGAAGAATGCAGCTCTTCTCCCACCTTGATTTTAACCCCATTAAGACCTATTTTGTTTTTTTTAATTTAATCTATATTGCATTTTTTTCTATTAACATTTAGTCCCCTTTTACCCCCCTCCCACCAGCAATCATCACATTGTTGTCCATGTCCATGAGTCCTTTTTCCTTTTTGCTTAATCCCTCCACCCCCAACCCCTCCCACTAGCTGTCATCTGCACCCCATCTATGAGTCTGTTTCTGTTTTGCTTGTTAGTTCAGTTTGTTCATTAGATTCCACATATAAGACCTATTTTGAACTTCTGCCCTCCAGAACTTTACGATAACTTTGTGTTGTTTAAAGCCACTAAAATAATAAATAATAATTAATAATAATTATTACTATTATTTTTTAGATAATAAAAAGGGCTAGTTTAAGAAGCAGTAAATTTCTAGCCACTGGAATTTTCCAAGCCGAGACTGGGATATTGATATTTCTACATTTGTGTGGAAAACTGAACTATAAAGTGCTTTCCAATTGTAAAATATCTAGCATTCAAAATAGAATGGGAATCAGAAAAGATAAAGACTGAAATATCAGGGAAGACTTCCTGAAAGACAGAGGAGTTGAAAAACTACAAAATGTTTTAACAGAAAGAAAGAAAGAAGATGGGAAAACCATGTAAGACAAGGTATAGAGGTAGAAATACACAAGGTATGCATGTTTGTATGTGTATGTCACAGAATAAGGTATACAACAGGTAGATTAGCCAGTTGAAGAGAATGGCTCATGATGACTTGTATAATAGTTTTCAAAAAGGACATTAGAAAGGAATTTCTTCAATTTTTGTGCTATTTACAATGTACTCACTATAAACATGACACACTTTTTTAATCTGCAACATTTACATTTTTCTCTACCACTTGAAGTCTAAACAATGAAAAGAAATAATACACCCAGCTCAGACTTGAAGCATTTGTTGATTTTCAGGGTGTAAATTCTCCCACCATGACTAATTTCATGCTTCTAATATAACACTGCCAAATGCAATGTTGGGAAGAAAAGTATAAGTAGCACACCATTATATAGTATTTTCATCATAGAGATATAATAGACATAATTGAGGTTAAGAACACAGACAATAATAACACTTAGTAAAATAATTATGAAGTGATGAGTTTTGAGTATGTACCTTTATTTTAAATAGAATGTATTTAACTGCAAGTTTATATATTTAATTTTTAATAATGGCTATACTTAGCAATGAGCTCACAAAATTACCAAAAATTTAATATTTGGCTCTTGTGAGCCCCTGTAAGCTGGCTCCAGCACACCAGTGGCTCCAAGATTTCAAGACCCTTCCTCAAATGGGTCCAAGGTTTCAAACTTTGCAGCTGGAACAACCACAGTGCACCACTAACAGAAATAAACAGTCATAAAGGTTGCAAAGGGAATGGATTTGACTAATTCAAGTTTAAATATGTTGAATTTAAAACAGCAACAAAGGAGCTACTAATGGAACGTTCTTGCAGCAGCTGGAAATATCAGAATTCAATTTTGGTCAGCTGAGAACTTAAGTTTAGAAGCCGTACGCATAGAGGTGCTAGCTAGAGACATGGGAAATGTTGGGTTTTCTGGGTTAGGGGGCAAGAAAGAAGAGCAGAGTGCTAAGGACTGAGCCTGAGGGAATTGCCAAAATTAGAAGGCAGAGATGGAAAAGCAATCAATAAGCAGGGGACGGGGGAAGGAGGAGAGAAGCAGTGACAGAGATACACCGAAAAACCAAGAAAGAATAATCAAGGATGGGGTGATTGCCAGTATCTAATGCTACAGGACCAGAGGGATGAGGACTAAAAGGGTTTGTTTGTTTGTTTGTTTTACAATTTTCCTACAAATACATGTTTGGTGATAAAAATTTTCTAAAGAGTGGTGGAATGGAAGTCAGATTATAAGTGAATAGGTTAAAAAATAATTCAGAAAATATTAAATACTTGGTATTAAGGATTAAGTAGAGACAACAATGAGGGATTTATTTTTGATAGATAACACCTGAATATAGGGTATAAAAATCAGAAATGAGAACTGAATAATTATTTAAATTAATCACAGTAGGATTGAGGACCACGTGAGATCATGCTACCAATAGGATACTAAATACCAGAGAATATTTACCCTGGCCAGGTAGCTCAGCTGGTTAGAGCGTCATCCCCATACACCAAGGCTGCAAGTTTAATCCCCAGTCAGGACACATACAAGAATCAGCCAAAGAGTACATAAATAAGTAGAGCAAATTGACATCTCTTTCTTTTCAAATCAATTATATATACCACAGATTACTGAAAAGAAAAAGGAGGCACTTTCAAATATAAAGTTAGTTTCATATCAAGGCCCCAAAATTTCAGTTATGTTTTACATCTGTGAATAGCAAAATCCAACCCACTTTCTAAGAAACATAAAAGAAAACTAGCTTGTTATATCTCTCAGTCTTTTGTTGATTATAATAAGAAAATAATTATGAAAACCAACAGAGAGAGATATAGACAGAAGTAATAGGAAAGAATATATCCCCCACCCTGGAGAACATTTAAAAACAGAGAACAACAGTCCGTTTCTAAGCATATTGGTCACAGCTCTGCCTAGAAAAGGATTAAGAACTAGCTGACATCTACTAGTGCTTCTATGTCAGAAATTTTTCAAATGCAGAGATAGGATTTGGAGGACTCAATTAACATCCCAAGATCACACAGCTAGTAGTAAATGGCCAGGCTGATCAAATCTAAGCCTGCCCCATTCTAAAGTCCTTACTACTCCTACAAATACTCGGTTGACCCTAAGTTTTCCACAAATGTCTGTATCTTTTCAAGATTTTATTTATTTATTTTTAGAGAGAGAGAAAGGGAGGGGGAAAAGAGAGGGAGAGAAACATCGGATCAGTTGTCTCCCAAAATGCTCCCAACTGGGAACCTGGTCTGTAACCCAGGCATGTGCCCCGACTGGGAATCAAACTGGTGACCTCTCTGCAGGACAACACCCAACCCACTGAGTAAGGGCTCCACACCAGTAAGGGCTCCACAAATGTCTTTAGAAATAGTCCACTGAACTAAGTAAGCATCAGAAGTTTTAGAGGCAGCCATGTTAAGCCTAGAGTGCTCAGAAATCATTAACATGTATGTTTCCAACAAATAATCATGCTAATCTGTCAACAAATAAGATGAGTGGGCAACTTCAACTATCCAGGTCCTTGACTGTACTCCCTGTGAAAATTACTGTCACAATTAGTGAATGCCTCTAAAGAACATAAGCTAATGTCTAACAAACTCTTGAAAAAATGCTCCTTATCATTAAACTAACTCATGAAAAGATGCTCAATATCACTAGCCACAAGGAAAATGTAAATCAAAACTAGTGAAATACCACTTCACAGCCACTAGTATGGCTACAATTTTTTAAAAAAGGTTAAGTGCTTATTGGAGATGTAGAGAAACTGGAACCCTCATACACTGCTGGTAGGAGTGTAAAATGGCATAGCTGTTTTGGAAAACAGTCTGACAGTTCCTCAAAGGCTAAACACAAGCTACCATGTGATTCGAAAAGATGCCCAGAAAAAAATTCTGTACATGAATGAATGTTCATGTACATGGCCAAAAAGTAAAAATAACCAAAATATCGACTGATGGGTAAACAAAATGTGGTCCATCCATATAATGGAATATTCTTCTGCAATAAATACTGATACATGCTATAACATGAATGAACCATGAAAACATTATACTAAGTAAAAGAGGCAGTAAAGCAAAGGAATAGACCACATATTGTTTAATTCCATTTATGTGAGATATCTAGAATGGGAAAATCTATAAAGACAGAAAGTAGATTAGTGGTTGCCTGGGACTAGAGGAGGATATGGGGGGGTTAGTGGTGATGACTGAAAGGTACAGGATTTCTTTTTGGGGTGATGAAGGTGTTCTAAAATTGATTGTTATGATGGTTGTACAATTCTTATACTAAAAGCTACAGAATTATATACTTTAAGTGGGTAAACTGTATGATATATGAATTAAATCTCAAAAAAGCTATTTTGAAAAATTAATGAATGATGAAATTTTGAGAAACCAAACCCATTCTAACCTAGGTCAATCCTCCCCAATCCCTCATGCGTTAATAAGCTAAAGGAAGCTCTGCTCTCCAATTTTTAGAAGACTGGCTTGAAGTTATATAAAGATAACAGCCTCCCCTAATTTCTGAGTGGCCTTTTAAGCAAAGGAAATAAATTGTACTTAAGTGCTTGGAATGAGAATCTGAGGCCAAAGGGACTTTAAAGGTTACTTAACTTTAACACTCTCAGTTTACAGATGGGAAAAGTGTTGCCTATATAAGTTAAATAAGCCCTAGCTGGTATGGCTCAGTGGACTGAGCGCCAGGCTGCAAACCAAAGGGTTGCTGGTTTGATTCCCAGGGTTGGGCACATGCCTAGATTGTGGGCCAGGTCCCCAGCAGGGGGTGCATGAAATGCAACCACACATTGATGCTTCTCTCCCTCTCTCTCTACCTCCCTTCCCCTCTCTAAAAATAATAAATAAAAATAAAATATTTTTAAAATAAAATAAAATAAATCTTTAAAAAGAAAGAATTTAAATAACTTGTGTAATACAATTAGTTGGGAAGTGTCAGATCACTGTCTCTGAGTTGAGTGCTCTTTCCCTTCACAAGGATTCCATGATGTTTGAAGGGTAGAAATGACATATTAGCAACATTATTAAATTATAAAAGGATCCCCCCTAAAGAATCAAATATTATCAAGTAGAATTCTTTGATACCTGCTGAATACCTGATCTAGAAAAGCTTTCCTCAACACTGTTAAAAGAAAACACAAGCAGCTTAGTTTTCTTGATCCAAATTATGATGAAGAGCAAAGTAATTAAATTAAATTTTAAAAAATAGATCAAGGTGAAAGTTTTAAACTGTATGTTATTTACTCTCATCTACACTTATTAAAATATACAGGAAAAGTGAAAGTGAGCCTGGTAACTTTGAATGGATTTCTGAATTTATAGATTTCTAAACTAAAAGAGGGAAACTCCATATTGATCCAGTGGCCAAATTTATCCTCAAGGAAAACCATAATGCAAAAAAAAACCCCACAAAAAACCCAACAACAATTATAGTCGGCCTATACTTTTCACTTAAGAAAGAACTGTGCTCAAATGCAGGGAATAAGAGAGAAGGATGGAATCCCTGTTGGAGTAAGTAGAGTAAGAAAGAAAAACAAAGCTCTCTGTTATAAAGCTCTTTGCAGATAAGAATTCTTTCCCCCTGTCTGTGTTGAGAATCCCTCAAATTTTGAGAAATCTAACAGTGGTACCAGCCAAGCCTAATTAACAAAGATCCCCTGAGGATAACTTTAAAAATCCACAAGTAGCTTTCCTTAGTAGGCACAGGGAATAGAGAATCCAAGCCCAGATGCAGGCCTAAATCTTTTAGTGAGGGTTGAGATGCACTTATAGTGAAATCATGATCTGAAACTCAGGTCCAGGCAGAAACAGCCACAAACCACCATATGTCACACTTGAGTAACAAAGACATTTCTCTCCTCAGAATCTAACCAACACTACTTGGTCCACCTCTTAAATTAAACTTCACTGCTAGTCTCCTTCTCACCTTTCCCACAGACACAAAGAAGCTAAGAGGAGTGAAAGCACATGCAGTGTTCAGGCAGCAGTGAGTTTTCTCACGTGGCTACAGCATAGGAGAGAGTGCCTGGAATCCTAGAGCTGTCTACTGTCCTGTGTTCACTTAGCCTCAAACAGAGACAAATTGAGAACAGTAAAAATCTGGAGTTCAAAATTTTTTCTGGCTTATCTGGAATTCTTGACTAAAACTCCAGGAAGGCCAGTGGCTTCCAGATTGCATACATGAATAAAAATGAACAAACTATTCCATCTGCTAGATTAAATACTGGCCTTTCTCTGAAGTCAATAGGAACCGACCACAGAAAGCATTTTTCCTCCTCCTTAGGAACTCATGCTCATTTCTTTCTCATCCTCTCATCCTTTGCTGAAGTTCTCTTTGAGTGGGTATACTTTATCAGCTACCAGGACCTAGATTAGATATATGGCAAGGATAATTTAAATAAAACCTAATTTAAAACTCTAGATTTTTCTTTTTGATGGCATATGAGCAGAACACTTAGGTTTATAGGCTTGTATTCTAAGATAGGTTATTTCCATATTTCAGATACTTACATCCTTAACAAATCTCTTTTAAGACTGAACCGACAGTGTTCTCAAATATAAAGAGGAAATTAATGTGCTTACTCTAGAACAAAAAGATATTTGGGAATTCAAAAGATCTTAGGGCAACTAAATCTAGAACTTGAGAGACTTGGTTATTTTGATCTTAGAGCAGTCTACTTGCCAATGGCAACATTAACCTGGGTGTACTTGGGGAGCAAAGCAAAGAAGGCTTGAGTTATAAAAATCAAATCTCAATCCCAGTACTCAGTCCAAAGTTCAAGGAATTCCAGCATGAAAGCAATGATTCTGATTAGCAGTGAATTGCTCTCTGAAATATCCTAACATGAGAAAATACCACTGGAACTGTAAGAGTGGAAGTCTGAGAAGAGATGACAGATAGCCAAGGATTTAAGTAAAGCTCTGGCTGGTCTCCAATTTCTAACAATGCTATGATGTGTTCGTCTAGTTTCTCTCCCCGGGCCTCCTGTCATCACACAGCACTGAGCTAGAGGAACGTTCCAACAGGCAATATCAGCTACAAATGAATGGCAGGCAACCAGGGCATTTGTATTCAACTACAAAGTTTAGGAGGACAAGCTTGAGGCAGGATAAATGCAGTTCTTACAGTTGTTAAAAATGAGGAATAAATGCAGGGCAAAATGAGAGCATATTCAGTAGAGAGAGTAAGTAATTGTGATCAGGAGACTCATGATTGATCTTTAGCTCCATTGTCACTAGCTGTTTGATTTTGGGAGGTAACTCATTCTTCTATTTAATAATTCTCTCTTTCCTTAGTTGTGAAAATTAAAAGAAGAAAATGCTTTTACTTCCTTCAAGGTTATTATAAGGATCTAGATCTAGTAAGATAAGAACGTGCTTTGTAAGCTACAAAGCATTATCAAAGTACTATTTACTCAAGGCAACAAATACTTATTGGATGCTTCTTGTGTCCCTGCTGCAGTGCTTGGTAGAGAAAGTAGCACAATAGAGTCTAGCATTCAATGAGGAGACCAGTGTTTGAACATACAAGACATCTCTTCAAAGTGGTATGGAATAGAGATGAAGTTGCAATTAATTTAGTCCAAGGGATAGAGGTCAGAGTCTCAGGTAAGTAATAATGAACCTGAGCTTTAAAGGGTAAGTGGGTGAAGGCCAGGCAGAGGCTGGGAAGTGCATTTTAGGGGAAATTAATGAATAAGCAAAGAGATGTGAATGTACAGTGGTTAGGGGCCAGTGGGTGGGTTGTCTTGTGTGGCTACAGCACAGCCTACTCAAGGGAGAGTACCTAGAAATGACGCAGGACAGACTGGAACCAGGTTGTGATGGGATCTGCATCATGACAGAGTTACATATTATCAAACAAGAGGCAACTGGTACACACACTGAAAAAATTAGAGAACACTGGGTTTTTTCCCCTCCTCTTCCTTCTTTGTCCTCACACTGAAAAAATAAGATACAGTACCTTCAAGTTATAATCTAGCAGAAAAATTAATGCTGCAGGTGTATAAGAAGTATATAAGGGAAGGGCACAAAGGGTAGTCAATTTCACATGGTAGAATCAAGAAAATATTTATTATGGAGTTGTCAAGTTGGTTTTATCCAGACAGAACAGAGCTGGGGAAGGTATTCCACACAGAGGGAGCAGCATTAAAAAGATATAGAGTCATAAAACAGCATGGCATGTAGTTTGGCAAGACCTTAAGGTGTGAGAGATATATGATGCTATGAACCTGGAAAGGTAGGCAGAAGCCACTGCCAGTACTGCTAAGGCCAAGTTCTAAAATTTCAGTTCTGTCTCTTTCTAATGGTGTGACCTTAAGCAGGTTACTTAACCTCTCTAAACCTCACTGGCTTCACTGATAAAAGGGGAATATTAAAAGAATCTACAACACAGGGTCACTAAAGGATTGAAACTAATCTAAAATAATATTGAATGTCAACTGCAAGTGAAAAAAAATTTTTAAAGGTCACTGAAGGATTACTGTGAAGGACTTAGTACGGAATGTCTGATTTACAGTAAACACTCGATAAACCACTACTACTATTACCATCAGCATTACTTATTATAGGAAACTACTACAGTGATCAGGGCAAGTGATAAAGAGGCCCTGGACTAGAGCAGAGGTTAAGAGGGATGAAGGAGAGAAGTCAGATGCAAGGTTTTCTGAGTTGAAAGTGATGGACTGGAGTTGGTGACAAGGGAGAGATGAGGGGCAAAACTGAATACAGTATGATTCTAGCTTCCAAACTTGGTCAGCTAGATACATGAGTAAAAATATTTAGCAATCTGAAATATGTTGATTATAGGGTATGTCTGGGTAACAGCCAGGTGAATGTGTCAAGTACACCATGAGATACACAGTTCCTTGGCTTAGGAAAGAATGCAAGGAAAGGCTCTATCATACCTCCTTATCCACATCTTGTAGTTTCAAAATCACTCTCACCTGCAGTGTCCATTAAACAAGTGGACCTAAGGAGCCATGTCCAATTTATGAAACCATCTCCCATAGTTTACTGAACTACAGATAGACACCTGACCCATGGAATAACGGAAAACCCCAGCCAATCAGCATGTTTCTGCATGTGTCTTTAAAATCATGTAGTTGCAGGGGTTTGCATCACCATTTGAGGGACAGCTCACACACAAGTAATGGGAGAACTGCAAAGAAATGAATGTAGGAGACATATAGAAACAAAAAATTTAAATGAGGGATTACAAGGTCTCATGGAAAGAGAAAGAGTAGCTGCCCAAAAAATGTTCATAAAGCCCAGATGCATCTAGACATCAGATGCTGTAAGATTGCCCTGTGTCCTTTTCTACTTGTACTTCCTTGCATTCCACGCAACCAGACGAAAGCAGAATACAGAGGACAAAATAAGGAAATGGCCAAGGTTAGGACCCTGGGGGACGTAGACATGGAGGAGTCAGGAAGAAAAGCCAGTGAAAGAGGGAGGAAGGGGGCATTCATAAAGGGAAGAGGAAATTCAGGGAAGGGCCGTGTCCTAAAAGCCAATGTAAGAGAAGGGTTGAAGGAGTAGCAAGTTAGTCAACAGTATCAAATGCTACAGAGAAATCAAATAAGAGAAAGATAAAACAAAGCTACTTGATATAGCAATTAAGAAGTCACTGGTGACCTTTCTCAGAGCAGTAATGATAACTCAAAAACTTATTTTTCAAATCTTGATTACCACATTAGTCATACTGTTTAACCTTAGGTGGGTTCTTAACATGTCCCTGCCTTGGTTTCTCATCTGCTTAAAAATAATTAATAAACTCTACCCCCCAACCCTAGACACTCTAGAAGTGTCTGTATTTTAAACTGCATAGCATTCCACATATATATGAAAAATTCTTAAACTGAACATTTAAGATTTGTGCAGAAAGAGAGAGAGAACAAAATATCCCCTCTGCCCCATTCATAGTAATCAGACTTAAAAATAAAAATTTTAAAAGGGGCTTATAAAATAATTTGAAAAGTGTTCTTTGAATCCCAGGAACCACCCCACAGCCTCAACCTCAGCCTTCTGAGGTAATGGCAAGTATTACTGTCCTCAACAAAAAAAAGCTGATCAGTAAAAGTTTTCATACTGCTATGACTATGTTCATTATTTAAAAAAATAAAGGTCACGTGTATCTCCAACACTTGAGCACAGGGCAAGCAATCTGAATTATTTGAGAGAAGGGGCTGACAGATCCAGATGAAAAGCAGCCAGTGGTGCTAGGGCAGCATCTGTGAAGGAGCCCTACCTTCATCAGGTGCTTGTTGACCCACTTGGTGAATGTTTTCTTCTGAACGCGGTCCCGTTCATCTGTAAAACAAAGAAGGCACTGATTTAGCACTATATAGGCAACAAATTCCCGCACCCCAGTCTCTCCAGGACACTTCCAGAGAATTACAAGATGGTGTCCTGTTGTTGGGAGAGTTGGCCTGTCTGAACTTTACCTTCTGTCCTGGCCATGTTACTTTATATGAGGGGGGCACCCAAAAAACCCAGGATTATCTTCTGGAGGGTGAATCCCTTGTAGTACAGGCTTCCCCTCCAGGTGAGTGTTCTAAGAACCCATCTGTATCAGTATACAAGCTGGCACTGCTGTGAGAGGTTGCATTCAGCTTCACTGAATTTTTTCTGCAGACTCTCTCAATGAACTTGCCCATTTCATGATGGATGATTTATAAGCACACCCACCCACTCGGCACTGAGTGTTCAGCAGTTTTTGACCACAAATGGCATGACCCCCATGCCCCATCCTCCCTATTCATTCGATCTCTGTGGAGTGACTTATTTTTGCTTCCCTGGATGAAAAAAGTCCTCAAAGAAAAACGTTTTGCCAATGTGGAAAAGGCGAAACAAAAAATGGCAGAAGCACTAAAAGGCATCAAAATCAATTAGCTGGAAAACTGTTTTGAACAGTGGGAAAAATGTCTCAATAGGTGTGTTGCATCAAATGGAGAGTACTTTGAGGATGACTGAAGTTTTAATGTAAGAATAAATGCACAATTTGTATTAATAAGTTATGTTTTTGGGGGGAGATCCTCCCTCATTGACTAAACAGAACCAAGTGCCTCAAAAAGCATGCCATGGCAAAGTCTCCTTGGCATCATAATTCTCTGGTGAGCAAAGTGATTCCCTGCTTCCCCCACAGCAAGCTCCAAAAACCAAAGCTGTGAATACAACCAACAGAAAAAGTAAAGTGACCTTGGCATTAGGGACACGTGTCACAGTAGTTAAATCTCACTCTTCATACGTGGTTCTGCCTAATCAGTGCTCCACTCCCTCCTTCTCCTCCCCCACTATTTCCTTCATTCCAATTTCCTCACCAGCCATTACCGGGCAGTCAAACTCAAAGCTGCCCAGTTTACCCCCCTGCACATCTCCTCCCCTCTCCCTTCTCCTAAGTCTTTTACAGAGCCCACGTTTACTCGTAGGCAAACTCTACTTCATTCTCAATTTTGTGCACTCCTTTAACAGAAACATAACTATCAATACTTGGCAATGAATGACTCTTCACAACTGCCAGTTCCCCAGAGCCACTTCCAGGACACCGATTCATGGGCCCTGCTCCTTTCTATTTATTTGAAGCCCATGCCATTCCCTATACCATCTTGTTCAAATCATCCTCACTGTCATCAACCATTCCCTGCTGCCTGCCCCCCTCCACATGGCAAATCTACCTTAACCTTTCCTGACAATTTGGTTCACATTATTATCTCCACATGTATCCTCTGGCAGGATCCCCAAATTACTTCAACGTATATTCCGACAATGCATGTGAGCCTGCTTGACTCCACTGACCTTCATCTCTAATTCATATCCAGCCACCACACTGCCACATCCTGGGCCTCCCTCCTTCTCCAAACAGCTGTTCAGCAGTCTTCTTTATCAATCTTTCATACTTCCTAATCATTCTCAACCTTCAATCACTCCATTCTTATTTTATTAAGAGCATCTAAGATTATCCCAGTCTATACTAGACAAAATGGTTAAGCAATTCATTGCTGCTATCACTAATACCCCAGGAATTTTCACCTGCCTAACCTTCTACTACTCTGTTCACCAAGACAATCTCCAAACCTGAATATCACAATTGTTTAACTCTTCCATTTCTTCTCCAAGTCAGAGAACATCTCAGAAGAAAGTGGTAAAATTATACAAATCTGGCTCACTAGTAGTTCATACAAACTTCAATTAGGTGCTCTCTTCTTCTGCCCAGGTAATTCCCTTCTTTCTGATTCCCCAGGAAAAGCTACACAGGTATCATTCTACATAGTGGCAAGGATCTCTCTACTTCCAGGTGACCTGCACATCTACTTACTTGTCTGAGTTTATAGCCATTCAATGGTCTCACCTTCATATCCTTCTCTTCAGCCTTGAATCCTTTCCTGCTTTTCAAGAAACAATTCTCTCTTCCTACTATAGACGACAGAACTTGGGAATCAGAATAGAACTTAGAAGTTATACAGTCTAATTCCCCGCTGAAACATGAATCCCTTCAACAATAAAGAACCATATATTCAGGGTTAAACAGTCTGTCCAAACTTTGCATAGATCTATAGTTGTACTGATGCTTAAAGCTTAAGACAATAGAGGAGGATCCAAACTGGATGTGGAGTAGGTGGAAGCTACACTCACCTCCTCCAGGTGCCAAACCAGATTTACAACTAAATTATAGATCAGTCAACCGAATAACTGAAATAGTGAAGGCTAGCTAAACAGAAGTATTATAACCAAGGACCTACAAAAGAAGCCACATTGAGACTGAATAATGTTGAATGTAAGCTGTAATTGAAAAATAAAAGTAACAAGGTAACAGAAAAGTCACTATATCATAAAGGAATACATATTAATTTAATAGTTCCATAGTATCATAAGCTGCTTCTTTATAAATCCTACCCATTGGTTCTAACTTGAAACTGTTAGAATTTTTTTTTAAGTGTAATCTATCTTTCACTTCATAAGAGTCCTGCAACTATTTGAAACCAGGATTATTTATTAGATTTAATAACTGTCATTCCAACATATTTCAATCACTTGATCTTTTTAGATGCTGATTCAGTTATCCAAGATCATCTTCATCCTTTCCAAGCCTGTATCATCCACAGACTGAATCAGAATCAGCTTGCAACTATAGTCCTATCTAAATTACTGACACACTACTCATACTATTTATTTTATCCTCGTGGTATGCTACTTTCTTCTTCTCCACCTTTCCAAATGCTATTTATTCTTTAAAATCCAACTCAGTAATTCATTCATTTATTCTTTGAATAAATCTTTGTTAAGAACCTAGGCTGCTTGGAGCATACCGTGTTACACAAAGTCACAGTCCCTACCTTTGAAACAGATGACAGGCTAACAGAGGACAGAAATAACTTCAATACAATTTGATAAGTGCTATAACAGAATAAGCACAGAGTGCTCAAGAACATAACAGCCTGCCTGGGAAGTGGAGGGATGCATGGGAGGTTAGTGAGAGTTTTCAGATGAGTGACTCAAACTAAACCTTAAAGGATGAGAAGTTAGCCAGAAAGAGGAGAGAAAGGACAAAGCTATTACATGAAGTTTCACCTAATGCAAATTGTTCAAAGAACAACATAGTATTATGGATGATTGAAAGATAGGATGTGTATTACGTAGTGGTGAGACTTAAAACTAGAAACGATGCCATGGACTAAATTATGCCTTATCATGACAAGCCAAGGAGTCTAAACTTTATCTCCAAGAAACTGGTAAGGGGAAGGTAAGGGACACGTTGAAAGATTTTAAATATGAGAATGACATGATCAGATTTGTGTTTGAGAAAAATTACTCTGGCAACCTTTCCTGACAACTCCAGTTCTCAAAAGCCTCTTTGTTCTCCAAATTTTTATGGTGCTTATTATGCTAATCACTCCATCAGCACTTATATAATTATATAGAGCTCTGAACTTTTAATATGTTTATTCTTACATCACCAATAAGATCATAAACTCCTTAAGGAAAGAGAATATACTTTACTCTTTTTGTATTTCCCATAGCTTCTAACAGTTAAAGCTCTACCTAAAAAGACCTACGACAAAAACAAATAATTTTTTCATCAGCCAGTATATTAGAAGACTGGCTAAAGAAACACATAATGAAATCAGAAACAAGTTATATATAAGACTCCTGTCCAATATGTAAAAACCCCAACAGCCTCAGAAATATCACCTGTGTGCTGGGACATGCAGACATGATGGGAAAACAAAATTAAAGCTAAAAATTCTGCCCACTACATTTTCACCAATACCAGATCCATTCTGCTTCACTATATTTATTGCCTTCATAACCAAGAATAATAGTTTTACAAAATTCTCATTTTGAAGTCACAAGTTTTCTTTCTTTTCTTTTTAGAATTTCTTTTATTATAAAAGTTATATATGCTTGCTGTAACAGGTTAAACAATGTATAGATAGGGAAAACCATTAACAGATTTGCTTTTAAACTAATCAATATTTTAAAGAAGAGATGAAATCCATGTGATTTCTTTTTTGTCCACTACCTTATTTCTTTTAGACCTGAAGATGTGTCTAACATGATCGAGTCTTTATAACTTTACTATGCATAGTTATTCTGTTCACATACCAAGCCCTCCCATGGGGAAAATGGACTAAGGAAACCTGATGGTCTCATGTGAGTCATGCTTCCAATATCTAAAAAACTGACTTTCAGTTCAAGGGGAAGAGGTCCAAGTACTTATTCTGAATATAATTACTAAGGGTAACATGATTATAAGCCCTTCCCAAGACCAGTTAACCTGCTTAGAGCTGAGCCATAAGTTCCTCAGAAAAGGTTTTATAGAACAACTTTGCCCCAAAAAGCTCAAGGATCTTTTTTTTAGGATCCTCTTTTTTAGGATCCTATGTTGCAGATCCATCAATTACATGTAAGTTCTTCCCTGATTTAACCATCATGACAAGAGGATATTACAGTGCCTGAAATTTAAGACCTTAATATTTTAGCAAGGAAATTCATTAGAGAAGTCAAAGAGCAACTTTATCACACCTTCAAAATGCTCCAAACAACTCAGTTTCAAAGCTTCTAATGATGTTAAGCTTTGACATCCTATCTAAATCCCTCATTCTATTTTAGGCCAAGCAAAGATCTTTCTACCTAACACTGGAGGTAGAATTTGCAGAAGGTACCTTTATATGAGAGGAAAACAGTCAATCATAAAAAAGGCAACATTCTTGTAGGTGTTTCTTGTAAACTCAGGCCCACCAAAGGCTATAAAACTGACAAAGGAGAGCCCAACTGCCCACTAGGAAATTTTTAAGATTGAGCATACTGAGAGACCAATAATCACTTGGGGGTTACTTAATTAGAAGGATTTAATTCTTGTTTCCAACTTTATTAACATCACTATGGGACACACCAAACCACCAATCCCTAATATTCTTTATTTTTGTTTTACTGCCAGAGGTGTCCCACCCAATAACCTAGGCAAGTCCTTTCACCTAAAATTTGGATCCCATCTCTTCCCTTCCCCTCTGGAACCTTAATCCAACAATTAACCCTAACTTGTGTATCTTTTAGCTTCTCCCTCTTCTTTCCCCTTGGCTTCCTAAACAAGTATTACGACAATGCTCACTGTCTCTACTTACTCACCTCCCCCATGTGACCTGGTTTCCAGCCCCATAAATTCACGGAAACTGCTTTCCACAAAAACCTCCTAAATGCCAACCCAGAAGACACCACTGATCACTCCCTTCACCTTCTAAACTCTTTCTCCTTCTTGACTCTGATATTCCATTCTACTGGTTTGGTCAAAAAGTCCACTTAGTTTTTTTCCATAAAGTAAAAGACAGATTTTCCTTTTTTCACCAATAACTTTATTGGTTTGGGTATTTTGAGTATGTCAGTGATCTCCCACTACTGGCTTCTAGAGGACGGGGTGCTGCTCAATATCTTCCAATACATAAGACAGCCCCACAGCAAAGAATTATTTGGCCAAAATGTCAATAGTACCAAGAAACTGCAAACCACTTTTGACATGTTCAATCAGTCACAGCACCTTCTCCATACACTGCACAAATCCTTTTTTTTTTTTTTTGCATTTCAGTTGCATTTTTCCTTCCTAAAATAAAGCATATTACACCAAAAATGTTGTGTATTTTCTTCCATCTTCAATACTTAAATGGCTGCACAAAAGTCCCCATTTTTTATAAAATTTTTAAAAATGCACACTGATATGACAGCTGTCACAATGCAATCTAACAAAATTGTTTCAAATGAAGGTAAAGACAGTTAAGCAGTACTAGAACCATTATATAGGAAAAACTAAATGAACTTTTTTGGTCAACCCAATACCTTAGTTTTCCTGCTTCCTCTTTGGTTTAGAGAGGGGAATGTTGCAAAGCACTGAAAGATGACCACAAAACTTTAGATGTTATATACATTGTGGGATGAAAAAAATAAAACACGTTTTTAAAAAAACATTAAGACTAGCTGTATTTGTCTCCCAGAATAATTTCACCTACTCCCATGGTTTCAAGTATAGCCTATACACTGTTACTTTCTAAATCTGTATCTTCAACTAAGGGCTTTATCCTAAACACCATCCTCATGTCTTATTGCCTCCTAAAAATTTCACACTTATCTCAAACTCTACTTGCCAAAAACTGCTCTTCCTCCTGCTTCTAACAGGTTTCCCTGCTAATCAATTTGTTATGAACTGAATGGGTTTTTTGGTTTGTTTGTTTCAAATATATAATCTTTATTATCCCCCCCCCCCAAATTCATATGTTGAAATCCTAACCCCCAATGTGATAGTATTAGGAGAGGAGGCCTCTAGGAGGCGATTAGACCGCAAGGCCAGAGCCCTCAGGAATGGGATTAGTGCCCTTATAAAAGGGATCCCAGAGGGCTCTCTCACCTTCTTTCTACCCTGTGAAGATACAGTGAGAAGATAGCAGCTGTCTATGAAGCAAGAACAGAGTCTCCATTAGACACCAAATCTGCAACTGCCTTGATCTTGAACTTCCAGTCTCTGGAACTGTGAGAAATAAATGAATGTTGTTTAAGCCATTATAGCAGCTCAAACTAAGACGTCACCCTTAATGATGCCAGCAATCTCTCTGATAAGACTCATCTTGTTACTATCCACCTTAAAATCCTTCAGTGACTCTTTACCCTCCTAATAATATCAATAGTTGATAGCACCTTACATATATTGTTTCTAATACTCAACAACTCTGAAAGATAGATATTATTATACTGGAAAGATAACACCCAAAGAGTTTAAGTAACTTACCCAAGATTACAAGGTAAGTAATAAAGTCAAATTTGAACTCAGCTCTATTTGATTTCAAAGCCTGATGCTTCCATTCAGGATAATATTCAAATTTTTTACCTTAGGATCTAAAACCTATTACATAATATGATGCCTGCCTGCCACTCATCTCTCTTAACCCTTTCATGAAAACTCTAACTTCCAGCCCTGCTGAACAATCTTGCCTTTGTATTTACTGCTCCCCCTTTCACTGACTACTCATTCTTCAGCATTCAATTTAACTATCCCCTCCTCTATGAGCTTTTCCTGTCCTTTACATACACTAGTTTAGGTGAGCTTGTCTACCTGTCCTATTCTACTAGGAGCAATTAAAGAATAGATCCAGGGTTGGAATGAAAGCCCTCATTTGAGGCACAAAGTTCTGTGTTCTGATCCAATATAGCCTACAACATTGTCCCAGTGCATTAAGTATTATTTAAAAGGCAAATGAGGAAACAGCCTTTGCTTGTTTCCCTGAAGGACACAGAGAAATCACAAGTGGTTTAAGAACCTCAAGAAGCACCAACCACCTGGAAATCAAAAAATGATATACCTCAGCTGACAGAAAAGAGAAAGAGTCAGAATAGGCCTATTCCTTGACCTCATGAAGTTTGCAATCTAGTGGCAGAGACTAACATGTAAATAATTAACAATAACACCAAGCAAATAACATACCATATATAAGCTGCATAAAATCATGCTGATAAACACAGTTGATTAATTCTGACAGAGTAGAACTCATGAAAGGCATGGTGTTTTAACTAACCCTCGGATGACAAATAGAATTTCGGCAGCCCGAGAAGAGGTTAGGGAATTCCAAACTGAAGAAAAAGCACGAGTGGCAATTTGAAGACATAGAGGTACACAGAAGGTGTTTTAGGAAATGGTATATAGCTAAGCACAAGGTACACTTAGCACTGTAACGAGAAAGGAAGCTAGCAGGGATACTTGAGGTCACATCACTCCAGAAAGCTAGAGGAGTGTGCACTTGATTAAACAGGTAAAAGGACAGATGCCACTGAAATTTTCTGAACCAAAGGGTGTTTTGCAAAGATTAATCTGGCACTGGACTAAAGGCCAGACTGCAGCACAAAGACACTAAGAAGTAGAACTAGTTATGGGTCTCCCGTAACAACCAAGAAATAAATCTAAGACCTTAAAATAGGGCATAAGCAGTAGGAATATAACGAGGGCAGGTATATCTGCATGACAATGTAGGAACAGAAACAACAGCCCTTAACTATCAACTAGATGTGTTCAAGAAAAGGATAATTTCTAGTCAGAGCAACTACGAGGGAGAAGTTGTACCTTGAGATAAGGAGAATAGGAGGCACAGATTGGGTAAGGGGTGGGTTAGATAAAGCAGAAGAAAAACAATGAGGTGTTAAGAACCTTCTTGCAGATAGTTGAAATTTTAGGTAGAATTCAGAAGAGCAGTCAGTATTGAGGGTACAGATTTGAAGCTAACAGATAAGGTTGTGGCAAGGAGATCAGATTGCCTATTTCAATGAATCTTCCTAAACTACCACTCTGCGCATATCATCTCTCTATTCAAAATCCTTTAGTGTCTTCAAGAAGACCAGAGGAGCAACCAGACCAGAGGACCTTAGTTTCCATAGCTTGTTACAACCCTATGAAATTCAACTCCAGGGTTTATTCACTATGTGTTAGGTGGTTGGAGGGGATAAAGACAAGACATGGCCTCTGACCTGAAGAAATTTACAACCTATCTACTATTACAACTTTATCTTTAGATTCTCCCTTGCATGAGTCAACTAGGATCATTCTGATCTCGTTATTTCCAAACTTAACTCTCATATTCTTGCCTTTGTTCACCCTCTTCCTCCTTCTGGAATATATATCCATCCTCCGTGGCTTATCTAATTTAGAGTTTCCTTACCAGGTCCACTGAAGCCCCACTTCTTCCTTAACATCTTTCCAGCCATGGCAACACTGCTGGATGTCTACAGATACCTCTATTTATTCAAGTTACTTAGCACACAGCACATAAAAATTGTTAGATATCTTTATATGTAAACCCCACTTATTTACCTGAACTTTTAGCTTTTTGGAGCCAAGAAAGAACCATGTTTTAAATTTCATTAAATATCTCACATTGAGGACAACAGTAGGCACTCAAAGAATACTCATTAATTTAACTTATATACTAAGAGCCCTTTATCTGCCAAGGTTATATCTACTTTAGAGGATACTTTAAGAGGCAGGCTATTTACAAAGTCAGACTGGGAAGTATTCTCAAGTAATAATTAAAAGACTGCTTTCCAGCAGGGAGCAGGACTTCCATTCTCAAATCCCTTTTACAGTTACAGCTTTCCTAAGTTTTTGCCACATATGGACTCAGGAGCTTCCCACCACTACTAATAAGCCCAGAGAAAATAGGATTAAGCAGAGATCAAACAATTAAATAGTCTCAACAATAATGTATAATGGCACCATCATTATAAATGATTCCTTCCTTAGAAGTATATAAGTCAACTTTAGAAGATAAGACTGACCTAGAGCCCTGGCTGGTGTGGCAAAAGGAGAGGTACAAGCTATAACTATAATACGGGTTCATTAAAGGCATCTATCATGAAGGGTTGCTGCAGATTTAGAATGTCTCCATGAGAATTGAGACTTGGGAATCTGCAGAAGTGATAACCCAAGAAACTTCAATGCAGAATTAAAATTTGATGTTATTTCTTAGGAAAACCTGAAGTTTATTAATGGTAATTACTTGCACTATTAGAAATCAGAGTACAGGACATAAGTGAGATAAAGAAATATAGCAGGAGTAAGCATAGTGGCAACAGGAAAGCACCACAGAGATGGAGGTAAAGGCATATAAGAGAAGGGAACAGAGAAAAGCTCAATAGTTTCTAGAATATTTATTAGAGTGCCACACTCAGAAAACTAACTACTTCACAGATACAAAGACATCCAGAAATTTAATAATCCTCAAAAAAACCATGTGAAAGATGAAGAAATTGAAGTCAAGTGAGATGTAAGAACTTAGACAATGTCACAGGGGCAGAATCAAGTCTACAATTTGGGTTTCCTGGTCTCTGGTTCTTACCTATAGTAGAATCTTAAAAGACTCTCTGCCTTGAGTTTAAGATTCTACTATAAAATTAACAGTTCAGACTAGGTCAATGGTTCCCAAATACCAGTTCGGGAACCAGTCATATCAAAATTACAAGAGGAGCTTTGCACTGGGCTAAGTGCTATAATATCATATATCCCTCATAATGACTCCATGAGTTAGGGTCTATTTTATTCTCCTGTCAACAAGTGAAGAAACCAAGGCATAGAAAGGTCAAGCAATTTTTCCAGTTCCTATGTTAAATGGTAGAGTAGGAGCACCACTCAGATGATGGAAGCCAAAGCTGATTTTCTTAACCATCAGGGTCTACCAGGAGATTAAATGAAGTAGGATGAGCTGCAGGTATATTTTCACCCTGAAACTTTCAATAAAGATTTTTGACTTTTTCATACTTCTCTGTTGATAACAGAAAAGGGGCCCTTTTACCTCCAAGCAATTTCAGATGCAGAGATTCTTTTCTCTAGATCTCAGGGAGGAAATCTCAATGCTGCTGGGAAGATAAAAAGCTAGATTACTTGTCAATAACTGAATAAAGATTTCCCTCTTGTGCCTCAAGCATTATTACAGCACCTGGTTTTTTTCCTCATGAAGCACTTAAATATCTGACAGTATTGGTCTAATAGTCAAGAGACAGGATCAGAACCCTAGCTCTGCTACTCCCCTTCTGAGATTTCTTCCCAGGTTCCAGCGATTTCAATTTTAGTGAAAATCTGCCTATATGGGACACTGTTTGTTTCTGCTTTAGAGATGCAGAGTAAAAAATCAAGAGATATTCAATTATCAATCCAGTAGCTCTCAAACTTATATTTCACAAACCAATAAATATTCAAAATAAATGAGAAAACCTAACAAAATTCTCAACTTTTTCTTTTGCTGAATAAGGACATCTGAAAAAAACAAACTACCATTTAACAATTGTTTTGTAAAATACAGGGCATTTTAACATTAAAAAAGGACAACTTCAAAATAAAGGACAGTTATTTAAATAAGTTAAGCTGTATAAAAGGCATGCTACATTTTCCTTATCTTTTTATTTTACCCATCGTTCCATCACCAATCTGTACATCTTACAGTTGGAAGCCAAGGAAACCCTATGGCCAAAAAGGTTAGCCACTTGCTCAAGGTCACAGAACATACCTAAACAAACTCTTCTCCTTTATCAAGAGAAATCTAAGCCACAGCAAACAAGACTTTTCCTAGCCTCCAACTCTTCTTTTGGTCTCATCCCCAGACCACCTTCAAGCCTTTTTCCCTCCTCTTTGCTGGCAGTAGAGAGCAAGTGTAAGAGAATTAGCAATGGGCTCTAAAGAGCCCGTGACTCCTCCCTTCCTGCCCCCTCCCTCCACTCAAGTGTGCTCAGATGTGGACTCCGTAACCAACCAACTTCTGCTAAAAATACACCCTAGACTTTCAGAACTATGCAACTTAAACTTAAAAGTGGTTTCCTGATACCAACAGAAGCATTAGCACAAATTCGGTCTCTATAAAAAAAGTCCCACACCCAAAGCTTAGGCTCTTCACTGCTAGTCACTACAAGCTTAAGAAGTTCCCCAGGAAGTGGGGCACCTCAGTCTATTCCACTGCACACTTTAACAAGCCCAAAGGTTGTAATGCCTACAAGGCTTCAAAGTCCATGAAATCCTATGAGTCAATGAGAACAAGGGCTATTTGGGATTCACAGGCCCAGGCAAAGAAAAAAACTTCACATACTAACCCATACAGCACATGCGACAAACCAGGTGGGCGTTGAACTCGTGTTCATCTTGGTAACTGGGCCACATGGTACCCCTGTGTCTGCTGACCCCGCCTAAAAGGAGGGTGTCCCAAACAACTTCCAGCTAGTTGCCTATGCCCCCTCTGCAGCTTCTCAAAACAGGCTTCAAAGTGAATAGAGACAGTCAAAGGGCTGTTCGGTGAACAGAGAAAGACAGCAGAAGTAGAGACATGGCTCCACCCACCACTTCCTACAGACCTCCCCGCCTTGAGGTCAGAGAGGAAGCTCCTCCTTAGGGCATTACCAAAAACTAGGTCCAAGTCTTCAGGCAAATAGCATACTATTCAAAAGCAGCACTAGCTCAGTGTTTTCAGACCAACAGCAGAGGTGGGAGCTTCATTTGTAAAAGTACAGCCAAGTTATCGAAGGAGTAAACCTCAGGAGGCAGAAGCTGGTCTTTGCATTACCCTCCGTTTGCAGAGCAGAAGCTTGTGACCTGGTGAAATTTAGACAATTGCAGGAGAGCTGGTGAGGTAGAATGGCTTACTGCCAAGTCAGGAACAGTGCACCCGTTGCCCAACAACCGTTCCTCGGGTCTGCCTCTTCTCAGGCAGAAGTACATATAAAGTGTTAACCAACTGACAAGGTCCCACAGTGGGAGAGACTATAGTGGAGCCAGCCCATACACTGTCTGTTGCCAACAGCTTCCTGTATTCCAAGGGAGCTTCAGTTCCCCCATTTACAGCTGCCCGAAGGGAAGAGTCACCATCTCTCCCCAATGATTCTACCTTCTCTAGAGAGTTGCCTGGCCCCAGCAAGCCTCTCAGGTAGATTAGCACAGCCGATTTCTTCAACTTCAAAAATACTATTTGCTTGTTGTTCCATTCCTTCCCCTCATTCAACCAGGAATGTCATCTCCAAGTCCCCTTCCTCTTCCCAGACCTTCCCACTTTGCCTTAGCAATCAGTGCACTTAACTCAGCTGTGCCAGAAATCCCTTTATCCATCAGTGGAAGGCTGCTTGCTTGTTTGTCCAACTTGTTTTCTCAGTCTTGGCTAATTGTACCAGACACTGGAATGCTGAAGAAACACAATGAGGCTTTTTTCATTCAGACGGCCCAGCCCATCTATCACTTTTTTACAATTCTGACCCAACCAGGGGACAGAAAAGCCAAGCCTCTGTCCATGTCAGGACAGACACCCCAATCCTGGCCCCGCACCACTCAGAAAGGCCCCACTACAGATAAGGGCCTAATCACTCGCCCTCTGCTCCAGCTCCCTAAATAGAATGACTTCTTCAGGCTAATGCTACTTCCAATCCTATTCCTGAAGGCAGGGAGGGAGGGGCAGCCCCCAGGAAAGCAAGCTGCCACAGACAAGCCTGAAAGACTGCAAGTGAAAAAAAGTAAACAGGAGCTTGCCTAGCCGGCCATTCTATTTAAACAAGCTTGTGACCAGCTTCCGTCCCGACAGCGTCCCTCACTCCCTACAAACTGCTAATAATCCTGTTACTACTTACTAATAACGGGATTCACAGCTGACTTTATCCCCCCTTGACTAAGCTCCCAGTCACCCTGATAACCTGTGACAGCTCTACTCAGTTTGTTCCCTTTAATAGACTTTTCTTAGTCAGCCCTGGAGAGGAAGGGTCCTCCTAGAATTTGCACTGTCCTAGGAAAACAAATGCATAAGAAATACAGAAGAAAGAATAGGAAGGAATAAACATTTCCTTATTCAATTTTAGTAACCCTTTTCTTCATCAGATTTAAATTTCTCACACGCAGGAACTGTCTTTTGTCTTTATATCCCAGCCTCTAATACACTTATAAGGCACTCAATAACTTAAGCTAAAATTACTTGAGCATCTACTGTAAGTTCACAGATAAAGTGCTAAAAACTTACACATCATTTCATTTAATCCCAACAGCAATTCTCTACAAAAGGCATTACCATTTCTATTTTAGAGATAAAAATACTAAGACTTAAAAATTGAATAACTTGACCAAGATTGCATATACTCTATCCAGCTCCAAAGCTATGCCTTCTGTTATACCCTGCTTTTTCTGAGAGGGACCTAAACCAGAATAACTAAATGGGCTATATATGTAAGAAGGTGAAATATTCCTAGGAAGGTTAAGAAATAAAAATACTTGACTATGGCCAACTGGAGATTTAGGGCATGTCCCAAAGGATCATGTGGGACAAATTCTAGAAATAGTAAATAATTTCACTCTCCAAAAATCAAAATAGTCATTACTGGGTAAGGTCTGAGGAAGGTGAACTGAAGCCTGCTTTCTCCTCACTTCCCTGGCATCCAGGCAGAACTATTTCGCCTGAAGGCACTGCAGAAGAAAGAAAGTAGGGGACAGTGTTGGGAACAAGGTCAATCTAGTTGCCAGGGAACAGGCCTTCCCTTCAGGTTCCTAGGAGGTCCTGAGACTCAAAGGGGAAATTGCTGCTGACAACAGAGAGAAGACTTTGACTAATACACTCAGCTAGCTCTTAATTACCCAGAGAAGACCAACCTGTATAGTGATTATCCAAGCCATTCTCCTTTGTTTTTTGCCCAACTTTTAGTCATTTCATAGTTGACTAGATGTCCAGGGATGCTGGAAGTAGGCAAAAGTGAATCTGGTTGCTGCATGTAGATCCTTAAAATGCTGAATGGAGGGAAGAGATGGAAACCAGTATTTCCACAAGTAACCACAAGTTACCTGAGAAATACCCTGAGAAATAACTTGCCCCACACACCAAAAGGCTGTGGGTTTTATTCCTGGTCAGAGCATACACCTAGGTTGTGGGTTTGATTCCCATTCAGGGGACATGTATAAGAGGCAACCGATTCATGTTTCTCTCTCTCTCTCTCCTCCACCGTTGTCTCTCTCTCCCTTCCTCCTTTGCTCTCTCTTTCTTTTCATCTCTTTCTTTTCCTCTCTCTCTAAAATCAATAAAAAAAATTATTACTTGGGTAAAGATTGAAAATGAAATATTTTTAAGTTATCTGAGAATTTATAGCTACTGGCTTTCTTACAGTAGCACAGAAAATTGAAGTTATATATTTATTTCCTAAAATGCCAAAATCACCCACTATTTAAGGATATTAAAGCTGATGCAGAAATCTCTTCTTCTAATATGTAACACAATTATTCATAATACATCACTAATTTTTTTGTATATTTCCATATTGGCTTCTAGTACATTTCTTAGTTCCCAATTGCAAAGACAAGCGTTTATATTTTCTCCCAGCGGCCCACAAGAAAAATACTGTCTTCAGTGATATCTTTAGTTTAAAAAAATTATAATGATAGCAAACAAGTATATAGTCCTTACCATGTGCAGAATGTGTTCTAAGAAATAACTCAAAACAACCATGCATTATTTTTAACTTCATTTTACAAATAAGAAAATAAAGGATCAAACATTAGTGTTACTCTTCAAGTAAAAGCAAGAGCTAGAATGAACACACAGGCACTCTGACCCCAGAACTCTGAACCTGCTCTCAGCCACAATCTATACATACCACCTCCAAGCATGATCTAGATGGTAACATCGTCAGAATCACAGAAAATTAAGAAACCTTTTTTATTCTCATGCAGATTGGAAATTTGAAATCCAAAGGAACTAAGTGACCTAACATTACAAAGTACTAAGCCGAAGAGCTAGGACTTAGAACCCTGATCTTCTGACTCCAAGTTCAGTGGTCTTTCTACCACACTGTACAAATCTAGGGGAAAAAATGGCTAGGGAAAGAAAAAAGGAAAGATTCCATCTTAATTAAAACACCTAATGCCTTACTTATTTAAACAAAGATACATTTCATATATGACCACATACTTAAATATTTATTGCGTGCTTATTACATGCTTAACAAATTTTTAGATGATACAAATAAAAGATTCACAGAGGATGTTATAAGTGGAGGAATCAAAGTTTAAAGAAATCTCAGAAAGCTGCACCAACTCTCACAGGACAAAATTTAACTATAATACCTATAAGTCTTATGCTGAAGTTCAAGAAAACCAAAGGCACAACAGTCTCTGGAGGAGAGACAACAACAATTCACATACAGGGTTTGGCCATTTTACAACTGATCTTAAGTTTAATATGACTCTATAGTGTAATGGAGATGCTTTAAAAGAAAAAAAAAAAAACCTTTAGAGATTAGATTGTCCAACCTTTTTGTTTTATAGATAAAGAAAACAAGACCCCAGAGAGGAAAATGTTTGTCCTTTTGCAAAGACAAAAATATAAATGTTCTTCTCAAGTAACTACACAACTCTCTCCTGTGTACTCTATCACAATGTGAGATATTAATAAAGTAAAACACAGGGCAACTTTGTATCCTTCAGTTAACCTATAATGAGCACCCACATTAGGCCATACAACAAGCTAAGCCATGCCCTATAAATATACAAATGAATAGGACATAGTTAAATTGCTACAGTTTATATATAATGTCACCTTAATTCCTTCATTTATTAGTTCAGGTATCATTTATTGACACCTATTTTTGTCTCAGATACTTGAGAAACTGAGATGAGGAGGAATCCCTATTCTCAAAGATCTTACAGTCTAACAGAATCTGATCAATGGGGCAAGACAGACAACTAAGGGAGATGGCAATACAGATTTGAAGAATAAACACAAACAGAATGTTACTGGAGCACAGAAGAGGAAATCTTATTTCAGTCAAGGAAGGCTTTCTAGAGGTGATAACTACTTACCTTGAAGGACAAATATCAAGGTAGTGCAGCTGAAAAGAGGGTACAGGCATTTCAGGTAGAGAGCTACAAGTGTTTAAATGATGCTGGAGTACTAGGTGTTTGTAAGGCCAAAACAGGAAATGAAACTAGTGAAATAAGCAGGGGGCAGATCATGAAAACCGTTTTATGTCATGCTGTAGAGTTTGAACGTTTCTTCTAAAAGCAGAAGAGATGCACAGATGAGTTTTTAAGCAGGAAAGTGACACAGACAGCTCTGCATCTTAGAAAGCCCACTCCTTAAGGGTGGTTGTTGGATGGAATGAGAAAGAATGGAGGGAAAGAGATTATTTCAACAGTCTGAGAGAGAAAAAAATGAAGACACAAATTAAAACAGGAGGAAGTTTGGAGTATGAGATAATGTATGTGAATGCAAGTGTGCGCAGGGTGTATTGAAAACTATTTAAAATTCTAAATACTAGAGTGCTAAGCTCTTTCTTTTAAGTAATATAAGGCTTTAGTACAAACTATGTCTTCCTATGTCTTGACTGTATCTGCTAAGAGATAGTGACTTGGGGACATAGTTGTAAAAGCCATGTACTCATATAACCAGATCTCACCAGTAGACCAGGTAACACCTAGGGAGGAAAAAAAAAAAGCTAAGGAAAAATCAGTGATTCCTTCCCCATTGTTTTGCTGCACTTCCTTTACCTGTCTGCACACACACAGAGCTCCAACATTTTCAAAGCAAAAACAATTTAACTGTCCAAAGGGAATACTAGGAAGATAAGGAATTAGGAAATCATACATAGTAATGAAAAGGGAAGTCTCTAGGCTGGAGAAGATAGCCTTCAAATACAAGCAAGCCTGATGCCTGGAAGAGAGAGCAGACTGACATTTACTAGGCCAAATTTGCACTAATGGACATAAGTTACAAAGAGACAAGTTTCAGCTTAAAAATGGAACTCCCCAGTTAGGGACACAAGGAATGGTCCATAGGATTTATGTTCAACTATCAGAGACCTTTGAGCAAAGAATGAATGACTTCTGACAGGGTAAAACTAACTAAAAGGTTGGACTAGTTAATAAGTCAAGTCCTTTCTAACTTAGCAGCAAAACAGAAGATGTTACCAACTTTAATGGTGGAAGAAAACAAGAAATCTATACAAACAGTGAGGATTTACTAGAACACAGTATCTCAGAATAGCAGTGCTGAAACGAACCTCAGAAACTATCCGCGTAGTGGTTTTCAACTCTGACACGAGAACACTTTGTCAAACAAATCTTACATGGCACTCAACATATAAAGAACACACGAACAGAGTATTTAATAGCATAAATCAATTTTAGAGGTTCAAATTTGTTATTTATGTTAAAACCAAATAATATCAGGTAATTTTTATTGAAATTAGAGACTAATTAATTACAGTTATATCAACCTCAGCATCCTGTTTATTTCTATGTTGTGTTTTATTGCAGAGAATTATTCTATTAAACTGATTTATACAAACAGAAACAAACAGTTAATAGTTTTACATTTTGCCTGATAATCTTAGAATATTATTCAAATAAATTGATAGATAAGCCTGAAAGAAGAGCAGAAATATGTTTCAAAGTTAAAGACCTTCAACATCTAAAAGCTATGTACATCTTTATAATATGTAAATGTGAATAGAAAAGTGGGACAATAAGCACCAAAAATTTTAGAACACACTATGTCAATGTTACAATGTTACCACTTACATGTGTGTTGCCCACTCACTACTGTAGAAGGAGCACTTGAGCCCATACAACTGAGCCTCACCTAGGATTTAGGCACAGGACCTATGTTCAGCAGTATGTTCTGCAATAGTACACACACTTCCAATTAAAAAAAAAAAAGATAAGAAGAGACAATCTTCACCTTTTTAATCAAGTGTACATTTAATAAGCAGTATGAATATATTACACAAAAACAATGGAGAAACTTTATTCTGGTGATGTCCAATATGAAATTAGTACATTAGGTTATACGTGTTATTTTTAAATATACTATAAAATAAACTATGCCTTAAAATTGAAATTATAATAAAATGGGTGCGGAATCTCTATGTACTTTTGTGGAAGCTTTGGCATCTATAGTCTCCAACTGAAATACCACTGTTCTAATTTTACAGATAAACTGAATGTAGTACATTACCAATATAACTGTTAGTTACTAGAATTAAAGCTGTTTCATAGAAATAAAAAAGCTTTTATGAAGTATTTTTCTTTTTATTTCAATGTATATATGACTATTTATGAAATTAATATTTTTAAAACATAAAAAATGAAGCACTTAAAGATAGGACTATGACTCTTAAGTTCCATAGACAATTCTGTATTGATGATAAACTTTTAAAATATTAATCAATATTAGCAATTAGTGGTTCAGAAATGTCAGTACCATAATGCACGGGGAAAAGCAGCAGCAGCTTCCACCTGAATTTGTCTTTTCTCATTACATATGAAATAGTATATAGGGCTGAATAATGCGTGCCTGCCCTGCCTACTTATTTCTTTCTAAGCTCAAATACAGGCTCACATTTAAGGAAAGCCACTTTGGGGTATCTTTTTAAACACACCATCATACAAGCAAACATATTTTTAAATGTCCTCCTGTTTTTGCTGATAGAGACACAAGCTAGGACCTGAATATTCAGTCAAAAGCTTTTCTGGGACTTACTGGAAAGGACACTGGGGAATGACTGAATCTAATTCTAATTCTGTCAAGCATTCATGAACTTTTAATAGAAAGCTAAGTAATGCCATCAAATCTCCATCTTAACTTGTAAGAGACAAAGCAACAAGTATCTCAGTACTTGGCTTGAGGGTAGTAAGATCACAATGACAGTACTGAGGCACTGAGATCCAAGGATACACTCCAAGAAAAGTTAGACTTCTTCAACTGTGGAAATTCAGAACCAGCTAAACATGGGACTGATCCCGACACTGGGTGTTTAGAAGTTAAAGGAATATAATGTAAAGAATAACTATGGGATGAAAGAGGGGTCTGTTACCATTTTTAAAAAATAATTTTAAATATCAGGGCCCAATTCCCTGGGGAAAAGAATGGCTAACTGTGGCATTGAACAGGATGTCTTGGATACACGCAGAGTAAACTGTATAGCTGCCTGAGGGAAAAGAAACAGTTTCGGTCACATGAGAAAGAACAGAGCCACCCCCCACCCCGTGTTCCAAGGTGTCCCTTGACAAGGACGCCACTCACCCAATTTTCTCACTGACCTTTCCTCCACTATCTTCTCTCACCCGAAAATATACCATCCAGACACTTCTCTAATCCCACAAGTTTTCCCACATCTAAACCTAAAGGAGAGGGACAGTTACTAGATGGTTCTGGTTAAAAACAAAGACCCAAAAACATTTTGAGATTGAGAAGGTAAGGAAGGGAAGCGCCTGATTCTCTGAGGAAAGACACAAGTCGGCATAGTTGCCACTTCCCTCAGCTTCAAGCCCAGACATCACCTCATCAAACCAGCACCCTCCCAGCCAGGCAGCCTCAAAGAAGAACAGGAAAGAGTCTGGGTCCCAAACTGGTGCCAGAGCAACACTGGGACTAGTTTTCTCAGTAGGTATACAGACACACTCAGGTCTGACAGCACCCCAGTTGAGAGGATGTACTGGCCCTTTAAGGAAAGCAACTGGGTTGACCTTCGTCATTTACCCCACCCTCAAAAACCCTACAGTAGATTTAAAGAATAACTCAGTACCAGTTACCTGCTCTACATCTGGCACATCTCTTCCAGTAGAGAACACCAGCAATTCCAAGAACATGAGTCAAAATAAAGATGGTTGGTGGCAAATACGATGAATCTAAGAGAGGCATTTCCAGGCCTGTCCTTTCTCCTTCGCTGAGTTAGCCACAAGTCCACAGTTCGATGCAGGCCTCTGAATGCCTTTCTACTGAGGTTACTGCTGTCCTGTACTATCAGCACAGAGGCAGAGGCTGGCAGCTCAGGGTTGTCAGAAACTTCCTGGGGGTTTCTCCCCCATCTCGCCTATGACTTTTTCAGCAGGCAGTAGTAGACGGGGACTAAAGCTGTACAGTGTATCTCAGACAAAGCCCAGGAAACAACTGGCCAGAGGGGGAGGGGAAAGGGAAGGAGGAACTAGGAGAGTGAAAAGGAGAGCCTAAGCTAGTGTTGAGCTGACTCAAACTCTATCTCTGGCATCCTCTACTCCGCTTAAACAAACAAACCTCAGACCCTTCTACAAGAGGGGAGGGTGTCAGAGGACGTCACACTCCACTTTCCATTCCCAGCCTGGATGGAATGCCAGACTTCAAGAGGAAGCTAAAAGAAAAAAGTCACAGAAGCCCTAGGGGACCACTTTCAGGGAGAAGGCGAAGTATACAAGGATATATAAGCATCCACAAGTGCCCTTGCTCAGTCAGAGGGCAACCTTTCCACACTTCACAGCCCAGGAGGAGGAGGCAAGGGACCTGACAGAGAAGATCGCATACAGAACAAGCTCCATGAGACAGACCTGACATCAAGGTGTGATAAAGATGAGCAAGGAGAACAAACATCACCTCATTTCTACTGGCTGTCTAAGGGGATATCAGGATACTCAGTAATAGCAAAAAAACAATGCCTTCCACATAACTAAGGCCTGCTTACAAATAAAAACTTGATATGGACATTATAGCAGGCAACTGAAAACACTTCATCACTACATATCTACTAAAATGACTAAAATTAACAAAGATTGACAATATCAAATTCTGCTGAGGTGTGAAGCAGCTGGAACTCTCACATTGCCGGCTGGGGTGTGACTTGGCACAACCACTCCAGTTTGGCAGTTTCTTATAAAGTTAAGCACACACATACCAGAGGACCAAGTAATATCACTTCTAGGTATTTACTGCCCCCTCCCAAAATGAAAACATGTGTCCACATGAAGACTTGTAGGTAAATGTTTATAGCAGCTTTACTCAAAATAACTAAAAACTGGAAACAATCCAAATGTCCCATCAGCTGGTGAACTTACAAAATTGTGATGCATCCACACAATGGAATACAACCCAGCAATAAAAAGGAACAAACTACTGATAATATTGAAAAGTATGGATGAATCTCTAAAGCACTATGCTACACAAAAGAAGCCAAACACAAAAGGCTTCATACTGTATGATTCCATTTACATGACATCCTAGAAAAGCAAAACTATAGGGACAGAATCAGATAAGTGGTTGCCATTACAAGTGAAAATTGGTGGCTGAGAAATGATGATAGTTGGGACCAGGGTGTGCTGGTAGAGATGATGAGATGTGGTCATAATCTGGATAAAAAAGAGTTATCAGGAGTTGCTGATAGACTGGATGTGGGGTAAAGTGGGAAAGGATAGAGTCAAGATGTCTCCAAGGTTTTTGGACTGAGAAATGAAAAGGACAGAACCTATTTCCTAAGATAAAAAAGACTACTAGAATAGTAAGGGGTATGGGATTCATAGCGAGTGTGGCTGGGTTTTTTTTGGGGGGGTGGAGTTGGGAGGGAGGAATTTCCCTTTTAGATGCATTAGGTTTGAAATACCTAGTAGATATTCTAGGGAACGATGAACATGCAATTGAATATATGAATCTAGAGTTCAGGAAGAGATCCAGGATGAAGTTTTAAGCCAGGAAACTGAGTGAGATCACTTAGGGAGTAAAAAGAGAGAGAAGAGATCAAGTTCAAGGCATAGGTCCTGGAAACCCTCCAATGTTAGATAGGTAAGAGGAAGAACCACCAAAAGAGACTTAAAAAAAGAGAAGCCAGTGGATTAGGAGAACCAAAAGAACGTGCTACCCCAGAAGCCAGGTGAAGGAAGTGTTTTAAGCAGTAGTAATTAACCATGTCAAACCTATTAATGTGTCATGATGAGACTGAGAATTGACTGCTAAATTTAGCAATGTGGAGGTCACCAGTGAATTTAAGAAGGGCAGGTTTGATGGCATGGCAGAGAAATTCAAGAGATTTGGAATTTCTGAGTGATTCAAGAGAGAATAGGATTTGGGGGGATATAAAGTGCAGGCTGGCTCTGGCTTGTATGGCTTGGTTGGTTGGAGCACTGTCCTATACAGCAAAGGGTTGCAGGTTTGATTCCGGGCTAGGGCATATGCCTGGGATGCAGGTTTGAACCCTGGTCAGGGTGCATGCAGGAAGCAACCAATTGATGTTTCTCTCTCACATGGATTTTTCTCACTCTCTCCCCACCGCTACCCTCCCCCCAAAAAGCAAAAAAACAAATAAATTTTTCACTTAGCAAAACTATTCAGCTAAGAAAAAAAAAATTTAATAAAAATAAAAAATAAAATACAGCTTGGTGACTATAGTTAATGCTGAATTGCATGTATGAAAGTTGCTAAGAGTAGATCTTAAAAGTGCTTATCACAAGAAAAAAATTCAGGGTAATTATGTAAAGTGACATATGTTAACTAGACTTACTGTGGTGATCATTTTGCAATGTATATAAATATCAAGTCATTGCCCCGGATGGTATTGCTCAGTGGGTTTAGCAACAGCTTGGGAACTGAAAGGTCATTGGTTTGATACCCAGTCAGGGCACATGCCTGGGTTTCGGGCCAGGTCCCCAGTTGGGGGCATGTGGGAGGCAACTAATCGATGTTTCACATATTGATGTTTTCCTCCCTCTTTCTCCCTCCCTTTTCCCGGTCTCTAAAAAAATGAATAAAATCTTTAAATATTGAATTACTATATTACACTCCTTAAACTAATATAAATTTATGTCAATTGTACTGCAATTAAAAATAATTTTTTAAGTTAAACGTAAAAAGAAAGAATGGGAGGAGAGGAATTCGTGACAACAGATTAAAAACAACTTTTTCAAGGAACTTTACTGTAACAGGGAGCAGAGAGAAGGATGTAGGGTCAAAAGAGAATTTTTCCTGACATGTGAAAAATAACACAGTGTTTGCTGAAGGAAATAGGCACTAGAGAGGGAAAATTGATAGTGCAATTCAGTGGATACTAAACTGGAGCTCCCTCTGGAGCAGGCTGTCCTGTGAAACAGAACATTTCTTTCACTCATTCAATTTAAAAACATGGAGTATCATGCTAGACACGGTGGACACCAAGACAATAACTCTCACCTCTTACTGTGGAGAAGCTCTGGAGCTGTGATGGTCAAAGACGATGGACATGTTTGGAAGAACATTTATTAAAATATACTATACTAATACTATAGTACACTACCATTTATTGAGCAGCTATTAGAAAGCACTTTCACATTTGTTACTTCATTTAATCCTGATAATAGCCCTTAAAATATCCCTATTTTAGAAATCAAGAATTTGAGGCTCAGAAAAGTCAAGTTATTTTGTCCAAAGTCACTAAAAAGGTAAAACAATGAACAGACATCTGAAATTTTACCAGTCTTATTTCAAGTCAATCACTGTATTGTACCACACACACACTGCCTCCCTTTGCTAAAATGTTCTGGCAGAATAAGTGCACTAATTTGAAGTTAAACACTTTTAGATATTTATGTTTGGAAAACTTCATCCTTGCAAGACTTAGTGTGTACATAGCTCCACCCAGTTCTAAGAAAAGAATTTCAAGTTGAACACAAAACATTACAGTGCTAGTACTGTCTATATCACCATTGTACAACTGTCTCTTGCAATGTTATAAATATTTATACAATATTTTCATTTCCCAAAATGAAAGTCATTTCTCTCCTTTATTCTGTTATCAGAAGCCATTGTAAAACTGTCTTAATCAGAAAATCATTTAGCATGCTCCTGTGATTCAAAATACCTATGAAATTTTAAGAAAAAGAAAGCCAAAGCACTCAAATATCGAGATACATTCCGAATCTGTTATTAGAGAACACAATGAAGGGTAACCAAAGTAATTTACTCTTCACAAGATCTTCATAAGATGACATGCTATACCTTGGCTATACCATTTTTCTACATATGACAGATAAAATGTTTGCTTCCAGCCTTTGTGTATATGTATGTGTGTTTGTTTGAAAAAAGAAAGAAAAGGAGGGGAACTGCTTTTATGAAAATAAATTTTTCACTTAGCAAAACTAAGATGGATCTGTGTGCTGTCATTTACAGGAAGTGGTTAGAGGCTGGCAGAAGGGAGTGACTAGTTTCTTTTTTAGAGATCATTTATTATACAAAGAATGGGCCATTTAAAGACATATTTAGCACCCTCCAGGAGATCCCAGCTAACAGCCCAAATGGGCAGGGCCCCAAACCATGAAAGAAACTTGGTAGAAGCAAGACTCTGAACTTCGTTAAGATTTACAATATTTCCCTCATTTACCCTGGAATGTATTTCCTTCCCATCTCCATATCAAAATCTCATTCCTATGGACCAGCTGAAAGTCAATACTTCCAGACTTTTCCCTAGAATAGACTTCCTCCATCGCAGTTAGAAGTAAACCCCCCTCTCTCGACCTCGTATTATACTTTTTAAGTTCCTCTCTCATGACATTTAGCATTTTCTACTTTATAATGTAGTTGTATACTTATTTATACCCTCTCACTAAAGTTTTTAAAGCTAGATGAATTCTGCTCTCTTATATATAATGTAGTCACTAAATAACTATAGAACTGAGTGAGTAGATAGATAGTATTTATGGAATGAGTGAGTAGATATATAGCTAGATAGATAAATGAATTAGTGAATGAACAAGAGGGTCTAAAGAGCACTGTTAGTCAGGAATATAAAAGGGGGACATAATAAAAAGAGCACAATGGGGTCGATAAACCATGAAGATTCCCAAAACATAAGCAGTTCTTGGGGATATATATATAAATTTTGACTACAGAAACATACACCAGAGAGTAAGAGTCTGTAAAACTATTCATCTTATGGCTGGAATAACTCAATATGCTCCTCTAGATAGGCTCAACAGATAACATATACTAAGAAAGGAGCCAAGCAAGCCATTTTTAACACTGAACTTCCAAATCTACCTGGGAGTAAAAGAGAAAAAGTAACTCCAAGAACACAAGCATATGTTTTGCTTTTCCTTGAAGCTGGGGGGAAAAAAATCAATTTATTGAACAGAAATTCCACTTCTAGAAATCTCTCCAGATACAGATTCTGCCCAATATCTAAACTCTGGGTGGCCTTTTCATCCAGCTCAGCAACTGAGGCTCTTACCCTAGAAAATGAGAAAGAAAAAGGAAAGAAAAGGTAAGGAAAAGAATAAAGGTAGAAAGTAAAGTGGGAAAAGCTCTGGTTTAGTACTTAAAAAACTGACTCTTAAAACCCAAGTGCCTCTTTCTCTGCCCAGGACTCTAAATTTAGCATAATCTGTTAGTCAAACCTAGATTCAAACTCTGGCTTCAAGGTTTCTAGCTGTGTGTCTTTGAACCAATTATCTAATCTCATTAATCCTCAGTCCCTGATCTGTAAAAGTGGGACAATAAAATTATCACTACATGTCACAGCAAGGATTAAGTGAGAAAACGCATGGACTATTTGGCACAGAGTTAACTCATTAATGTTAATTATTGTTTTTATTGTTACTACACTAAAGCATTTATGCCCTAGCTGAACATCAAGTCCTCCTCAGTGGCCAGTGAAAGGAGATAAGTCAAGAAAAAGGGTGTGTTACTTAACAGCTCTAAACCACCAACTCAATGAGTAAATCAAATCAGGCTTCAATGGTATTGCTTCAAAAAGGGAAAAGACAAGAATAGTTAACCTTAACATCCATAGTACTATTTAAAACAATCCCTTTCTTTGGGATTTTGACCATTTCCCCCTAACAAAATAATAAGATCTATTAAACTTTTTCCAGGAAAGTCTAGTAGTCAGTTATCTGAAATAAATGGAGAAGATTCAAGGAAAAGAAGCCCTGTCTATGGGGATTGCTTCTAAATTTTGCTGAGGTAGTTATTTTTGTCCAGAAATCTCCCTCATTCTAAGTGAATGCACAATGAAAGTTAACATCTTACTCCTATCCAGCCTATGTGCTTTTTAAAATGCTTTTCCAAATAAAAAACAAAAAATGGTCTCAATGGAAACACATCTTTTAGGGTGGTCTGGCTAAGAAGCACACGATCAACTTTAGTTTTCCTGAGGCACCTTCAATACAATAGGGCAGGACTGGGCATGCCACACGCAAAGGGATCAGGAGCTCAACAATGAGATAACCTGGCAGCCTTGAGAATGCCAATAGGTAGGTACATTTGAGGCTCAGAGGAAGAGTCCAGGCCAAGATAAAGGTAGGTAAGAGAAATCAACTTAAACTATTTAGCCATGGAAACCAAGCTTCACATACAAAGAGTTAATTTTAGATCTCTGCTGAGAGATAGTTTTCCAGATCCTGGCAGTAGCTGTAAATAAAAAAGAAGAAGAACATTTACCACCTGAAGACAGACAGACTGGTCAGTTCTTAATACAGGTTCACATATGTTTTTTCTGATCTAATATTAAAAAGGTGTACAAAGATGTACAAATATGCCACCAAGGCAAGGAATCTGATTGGCCTAACATAAGATTAGTGAGTTTCTCTTAGAACTTAAATGCCCAGTGACCCCTACTGGACAAAGATAGATACAGAAGACTGAGTTTTATAACCAACACAGAGATTCTGTGGTTTCTTTAATTGTAGTGAAACTCTTACACATAGAACTCTCGTTACACAAGCTCAAGCTTGCCTCAAAACCCATATACACCCATAACACAGAAGGCAACAATGCCAAGTCTGATCTGCTTATTCCTTTCGCAGGAAACATCATCACCACAAAGTTGGTTGGCTTACTGGATCCCCAGGATTCCCAGCTTTGTGATAACTCCTTATAGAGAAAAGAGCAGTCATAGGAGAAGCAGTCACTGGCACACAACCCCTACCCCCCACTACCTTGCAATCTTTCCATTCCAGGAGCTGACTCATTCTCAGCTCAGCCCAGACTCCAGGCCAGCAGTCAGGGCCACTACGTGTGCCTGGTGAGTAACGCTTCCCTCATGCATCCCACCAGCTGCCTCTGACTTAACGAGTCATAAAAGGAAATCTGGGTAACAGTTTTAAGGGAAGAGAACACACACACTATCTTGGTAAGAGGAATGGTTCCTCTCAGCCCCCTATAGGAACTCAGAGCTATATAGTGAATTCCCTCTAATGGCAGCCAGGTGGCAATGCAAAAACAGGCAAAGACAGAATGAGTACAATAAACCCTGACTAAATTCTGAGGACAACAATTTCTATTTTTGTTAAAACCAAAAGTGACGGCCATGAGGCCGAGCCTGACCCAGCATACAGATTGGTTATGGTTCATTCTACCACAGACTGCTTGTCCAGCAATAGCACTGCCCAGTGGAGGGAGACTGCAAGCCAATCCCAGTATCAGACCATCTGCCCTCACTCAGCCTCATAGTGTGAGGCAAAATCCTAATGAAAATCAAATCTCAGAGGAAAGGGACATCCCCTTAAATACCTGCCCATGTATCTTCAAGTGCCCTAAGTAGGGGATAAGGAAAAGACTAGCATCTAGCTTTTTTAAATAGTGTCTGGCACACCTGATGTCCAAAAACTCCTAAACAAAATAGATGTCACTCAACTTTCTCCCAATAACCAACCATTCCTGCTGCATCTAACCCTTCAGGCATGAATATCTGGAGCTATCTCAAACATTCTGGAAATAACTGCCAAGAGCAAGACAACCCAGGGAAATAGAGAAGAATCTTTGACACAGATAATTAACTTTAAAGATACTTTGACCAATAATCTTTGATGAATTATCAAATAGCAAAACTTTATTTAACTAGGACCCACTTAAATTGGGCCTGTACCCCCAATACATAATTTCACTAATTTTTAAAAATGTCCTCAAAATCAGGGCACTTTCAGTAGTTGCGTACATTTTTTTCTCATTCATGGGTACCTCATGCCTTGGAAAGAAAACATGTCTTGGAAAGAGCTGTTATCCAGCTCACTTTTGACAAAACTCAGAGTAATCAAGATCCCGATTAGGAAGGAAGGGAGGGAAAGAGGAAGGATGCAGGGAGGGAGGGAGGGAGGGAGGGAGGGAGGATGGATTATTACCGATGTCCAAATTACCTAATTCCTAAAACCAAAAAAAAAAAAAGTACAAAAATTTTCAACAAGAATAAAACAAAGTGCTATTTGGCTAACCCTGGATTAACCATAATATTTAGTTAAGCATTTATCACTTTTTATCACTACATTTAGCAGTGTGAAAGCTTGAGAAGAAGGCTATAGTTCCAGCTCTGCCCCTAGCTTATGACTGCAAGATCATTTAGTCACATTGAGTCTGTACATTCATTCATAAAATGAGTTGACATTCTAGATCTCTGAGCTCCTTTCCAGCTCTAAAATTCTGTGGTTCTGTGAAATATTTAGTTGCCTGTGTTCTGAGTTAATTGTTAACAACAACAAAAATAAAATCACAAAGCTAGCTTATAATGACCCATCCTTTACCAGCCTAAAACCTGATTAGGGAAGTGGTGTATATATAAACAATTACAGCATAAGGCAATAAATACATGCTGTGTCATGAAGGTGGCGAGACCACAAGGATTCAGTGTAAAAAACTTTAGAAACTCAGTCAATGGAGTGGACATTTCCAGCTACAGAAATTTAAAAATTAAAAAACAAAAAACTTTCATGAATGATGCATACAAGCTGGATCTGGAAGAATGTGTAGGATGTCAGTAGTCTGAAATGGGAGTAGATAGTCCAGGAAGAAAGATGGCATGAGCAAGGAAATGGGGGGCGGGGGGAAGATACAAGTGAAACTAGAGCACAGGGTTTATATATTTAGGAGAGAAAGAAATTGAGAAGAGTCACTTCTGCCAACTCTAGGTTACACATGGCAGGCTTAACTTGCACGTTTCTCTCCATTCCTTTCTGAAATCTTTAGTAAATGACAGTAAGGGAATAAAAATGGCACAGAAAAGAAGAATTAAAAATATCAACAAAAGTTTGATAAAGTGGGGTGTAAATAGATAAATGGTTACTAATTTAAACTTCAGCTTTCTCTTTCTGCTAAGAGCCATGGGGAATGGGGAACAGTAAGAAACAAGGTACACTGTGCAGCAGACTCCAGAAAGGCTCAGGAATTGGAAGCATCAGAAACCTCTGAATGCTTTCAGGGAGGGGAAGGAAAGCTGCAGGGTGAGGCCGAAAGCAAGACTAGTTGAAAGTCTTCAGGCCCTCGTAAGATCAGAAGTGAGATGCCTCACTGAAAACGGGTATTAAGTGAAATTTGACAAAATGAACAAGCCCGTCCCTCCTGCCCAACAGCCCTGCTTGGCAACCCCAGCGCTCTCGCTGACAGTTTTAGGAGGCCCCAGACAGAAGACTGGCCATTTCCTCTCTGTGGAAATGGACCTCCCCTACCTGGTCATTCATTAGAACATACTAGTCAACAAGTCCTTACCGATCAGCTTTTTATGGGCTAAATGTTAAGCATGAAGAAAACCAAGAAACATCAGATATTTTAAGAGAGTATCAAACACAAAAGAGACTAAAATGAAGGAACAGAAGAAGCTTGAAACAAGCAGAGACAATACTACCAAAAGATGCAGAGGAAATCATTGAAGGGACTGTAATTAATGTTCTCAGAGAGTCCTAACAGGCAATATTGCCACAAAACAAAAACAAGTAGCATAAAAAAAGGGATATTCAGAGAATAAGAAAAAGTTGTTTAGAAATTGAAAAATATGATAGCAAAAATAAATAATTCTAAAGAAGAGCCAGAAGATAGAACTCAGGATTTTTACCATAAATTAGAGCAAAAAGAGAGAAAATGTAGAGGGGAAGAACACCCAGAGAATCAATCAAAGAAGTCCAATATCCAACTAATAGAGATACTAGGAAGAGAAAATGAAGAAAATTGAAAAGAAAAAATTAACCAAAGACTAATAAATGAGAGATGTGTTTTCAAATAAAAAAGACCCACAGAGAACTCAACTCCGCAAATTAAAAATCCTCACAATGCACATCATCATAATATTTCAGAATACTGGCAATAAAAATAAAATCCTAAAACCTACTCCCCCCAAAACAGGTCACAAACAAAAGTCAGACATCAGAATGGCATTGAGCTTCTCTAACAGTAACACTGGCAGCCAGGAAGTGGCCTGCCTTCAAAATTCTGATGGAAAGTCATTTGCAACCTAGAGTCTACACCGAAACATTTTCAGATAAGCAAAGTCTCAAAAATAATTATTGCTCATGTATCTTCTCTCAGAATGCTACTCTAAAGTATATTCCACCCCTGGCCCAGCAGCTCAGTTGGTTGGAGCAACGTGCCATACATCAAAATATTGTGAGTTCAATCCCTGGTCAGGGTACTACCTATAGGTTGCAGGTTCAATCCCCACTAGAGGCGCATACATGAGGGAATGAATCAATGTTTTTCTTCTCTCTCACATCCTTGTTTTCTCTCTCTCTCTCTCTCTCCCCCACCTTCCTCTAAGATCAATAATCATATCCTTGGCTGAGAATCAAAAAATTTCTTTTTAAATACATTCCAATGAAGAGATGGAGTAAACCAAGAAAAATTAACAGCATGAAATCCAGAAAACAATGGATCCAACACAGAAGAGAGGCAAAAGAATTCCCCAGTATGATGGTGATGGGAAGCCCCAAACTGACTTATTAAAGGCTACAGTTGCAGAACAGAAATCTCCTGAGGGATATCTCCAAAGAAAAAATTGAACCAAAAGATTATTTGATATATTGCAACATACTTAGAATTGTCTGAGAGTCCCATGGGACTCTCAGGTACATAGAACAGTAAACAAAGGGGCAATTATTCAAAAAAAAAAAAAATTAAAAGTTGGTCAAGAAAGAAAATGTAATTATAGACTCCTATGTGGCTCAGGTTTAAGCAATATCATGTAATCATAATAATCTAAACACTAAATAATATGCAATGGTAATAATGCATGAAGATGGAACGAGGGGGAAGGGTGCCTGTTAAGGGAGCAGGGATGAAAGAACTAAACCCTAATCTTCTATAGTAAAACATCAACAGATAATGTCTAAAACTGAAGAATCAGTAATTACTAATATAAGGGATACTTACACATTTCTGCTACATTTCTACTACAATTTCTACTACATTTCTACTATATTTAAGAAATATAGTAGAAAATGCTAAAAGAATCAGCTAAATGATTTGGAAGCAGTTCTCAGAGGTAGGAAGAGATAGGACAGAAGATTATTTTTGTTACAAACCTCACAGTGATGTTTGATCTTTAAAAATAAGAATAGATATAATTTTGATAAAAAATAATTTTACAGAAAGTTGGACTGGATTATAAAAGGTCTTTTAAATGACAAGATGAATTTGGATCTTCTGTAGGTGATAATGGGCCCCTAAAAAGTTCTTGTCCTTTGCCTACCAAAAAAAAATATATTTTTTTCCAAAAAATATGTATATTTATACAAATATACAAAAAATATATATTAAAACATATATTAAAATATATTTTATATATAAAAATATGTATAAATATTTATACAAATATACAAAAAATATATATAAATTTTTGCCAAAAAAACTTGTATTCCGAAAAACTTATATTAAAGTTTTTTGGAAGCCCAGCCCCCACATGAATTCCCTTAACATTCTGGTTGATTGGCACGTCAGAATATTTCTCCCTTACCACTGCTCAACCTCCTGATTAAAGGCTTTTAGTTCATAACCAAAAGGAGAAAGGATTTGTATATATTATAGGTCAGGTACAATACAAAGAATATGTTCAGGCTCAGACTCACTAGCTCAGAGAATCAGGTCATGACTTCTGAAACTCATCATCACAGATTACCCTCAGGGGTCTCCCAAATCAAACCCACCCTAGGGAACATTTTTTCCTTGAGTCCTTTGGCACTTGAGGTCAAACATCTCTTCTAATGATTTATTATTTCATGGAGACATACAAGGAGAAGCACAACTAGCAGGGAGGAGGAATATTGCCAATTAAGGCCCAAGGAAGTCCAGCACCATTCTCTAAGAAACAAATTATCTGATCAGTGCCTCCAGATTCATGTCATTCTTACCCTACTTCCAAATATCAATTTTAGTCCCACAGAGTACCTAGTAGTATTGTACAAAAACAGAACTTATGATCAGCCAGAATGGTGTAACAATTGAAGACAATGCCAAGTAATAAGTAGAGTTCCCCCCCCATTCCAATTTCAGGATTTTTGTTTATTTTTTCCTTTTTCTTCTTGCTTATAATATATCTTAAATAGAGGCAGTATCTTGTGCTTCTTCATGGCGTTCGATGCTGCCTATCTCCATGACACTTTCAGATGAACAATTCATAAAGCACAAACACAGCAACTGATAATGCTATGCCATCTCTCCCCAGATGAGATGACCTGAATCCTGAGGCAGAGTGATAGCAAAAAATATCCACTCTTTTACCTTTATGGAAACCTCTGATTTAGCCTCACAACCACACAGACTCTGATAATGCTAAGGCATTGTCAGATGTGACAAGGAGCACTCTCAGTATAACTGGGAGCTTGTACATCTAATCAACTTTAGTGCTTTGCAATATGCAAAGATATCAAAACATAACTAGTCTTCTCCTGACTGTAAATTTCCCTCGCTTATCAGCTTCATCCATATACACTACAGGCCACAATTCACAAAGGAAAAAAAAAAAAAAGAAAAGAAAGAAATGTAGTTGAGGTTAAAGCAAAGATTCAGCTTTTATTAAACACTAGAGGGAACCAGAGTACTTTAGGCAATAAAGTACTTGTACCTGAGATTTGACCTTCTAATACCTAGTTAAGTTCCTGTATCTTAATATATCAGGGAACATGCCACACCTCAAGCCACCATGAGAGACCTCAATTCCAAGACACAGACCCTGCTAGTCATGGAGCTGATGCACAGAGTGTAGGAACCAGTACACACCACACTGCGTGTGAAAGAAGTCCATGACTGGCAAAGGATGTCTCACCCAGATACAAACACGGTACACCCAAGACAGGCACAGACTTGACCACATGCTCTGAAGGCACACGAACAGCACTGCCTACACCAGGGCTTATGGGAAAGGAACTAAAAAACAGGTGACATTTCTCGTGATCTAGGCTAGTCAATCATCGTGACTGCCCAGGCAACCATACCATTCAACACCTCCCTCTTGTGCTTCAATCAAAGTTCCTGTCTCCACCTGCTCCTCTGACATCATCCTGTCATTATTTTTCCTTTGAAATTCCTTTGATGAAAAATGAGTCATCTCTTCCTGCCAACACAGGCCTAAGCCCCTTCCTGGCAATTCATTCTTTTGGTGCAGCAATTTTCAACTGGTGTGCTGCAAGAATTTTTAAAACATGAGATACCTGACTATAGTCAGGGGCACTGATCTCTTTTCCCTTAGATTGTCAAATTAAAAATAAAAATGACAACAGCCAATAAAACAAGAGCCGTCCAGTGTGCATGAATCAAAATTACACCTTTTGGGGGGGGTCAGATCGGCAGAAAAAAAATTTTTTTGGTGTACCACAGAGTTTTAGTAATTAGTTTATGTGTGCCATGAGATGAAAAACATTGCAAATTGCTTTTTTAGTTAATCGTCTGGAGACAGGGCTACTCCAGGTACTATCTCCACATCTTCCAGGAAAGACTGCTTCAGAGAAACATCAATAGCCTGGAGGAAAAATGTAAGAAATGAAGGATGTGAGGTTCTTGACAGAATGAGGCCTGGAACCTAAAACATATCTATTCTACTGGGACACAGGGGGTCAACACTGAAAACCTGGAAGACTCCAACCTCAGAGCATTTATCTTGATAGACGTGGTTCCTGATACAAAGCTCCATCAATTATTCTGCAAGAACTGACTATGTATCTAAATTTCTCACTTTAAGTCTTTGAAGCAACAGTAACCTGCCTGGTACTCAAGGTAGTGATGCTCTGACTTCAACATTCATGGTGGCAGGGATAACGGGCCAAGTGCAAACAGACAAAATGGTATTCATATATACAAATCACCCTAATTTTTTTTAAATAACAGCTTTACTGAATTTAATTCACATACCATACAATTAATTCATCCTTTTAAAATATGCAATTCAATAGATCTTAGTATATTCACAGGGTTGTACAACCATCACCACTATGTAATTTGAGAATATTTCAATACCATTATCCCCAAAAGAAACTCTGTATCACTTACCTTTCCATCCTCCCCTTCTCCCAGACAACCGCCAGTCTACTTATTGTCTCTATGGATTTCCCTATTCTTTATAATGAAATTATACAATATGTGGTGTTTTGTGTCTGGCTTCTTTTACTTAATAGTTTCAAGTTTGATCCATATTAGCATCAACTACATTCCTTTTAATTGCTGAAAAATATTCCACTGTATGGATATGCCACATTTGGTTTATCCATTCATCATATGATGGATATTCGGGTTGTTTCCACTTTTGAGCTATTAAGAATAATGTACTATGAGCATTTGTGTACTAGTTTTGTACAGATACACATTTTCATTTCTATTGGATATATACTTAGTGGAATTGCTGGGTCATGTTGCAAAAAATAGGGTAACTTTATACTATAATGTATAGACTAAACAATTAACAATATGTAATTAAATAGGCAATAAGCTAACCAAAGGCACTCTCTAGAGCCTACAATCAACTCTGACCTTTATCACACAATACAGCTCCCACTTTCAAATGTAATTAAATGCCTACAATGATCTTTGTATACATAACTCTAATCATCTCTAATTTCTACTCTTTCAGATAGAAACTATCACCTGCATTTTACAAAAGAGAAAACTGAGAGATACAGAGGTTAAGTAACTTGCCCAAGATCACACAGCTCACATGCAGCAGAGCTGTGATTCAAATCCAAGTATCTTCAATTCCTTATCTGGTGCTTTTACTGCTAGTCCAATGGCTTTCCAAATACCCCCAATCTCTTATCCATGCTTCATACCAAGACCTTCAAGGAACAAAACACAGAGAAGGGCAGCCAAGTCCTACTCCAACTCTGTTTTGAGTGGAACTGGTTTTCTAGACCAATTAAAACAACTTGAGGGAGGAAAGAGTCAGAGGTTGAGGGAGGGAGGGTAGTAAGGAGAGGGAAGGAGAGGTGGGGGAGAGAGAGAAAAGGAAAGATGGGGGAGAGGAAGAAAGGGAGAGCGAGCGAGAGAAATATGAGTGAAGACAAAGATGGACATCAATAAAGAAGTGCGTGGGGGAGTTCACCTTGCAGCTAAAAATGAACCTGAATAAAAGCAGCCAGCCTTGGCCAACCTTAAGATAAGATGACTTTGGTCAAAACTACAAACAAACTTTTTTTCTTGATGATTTCCATTTCTCCCCTGCAAACAGAAGTTAAAATATCACTTAATCACTGTTTAATCATTCTCCACAAGTTCACTGTGGTTTAACTCCTTATATTCTGACAGCCTCCAGCATGCTGCTAGAAAATCCTGGAAGTGAACTAAAGAGACCATCAAGAGATGGCTGAAGCAGACAAGAAAGCAGAAGGAAACTTCCAATAAGCATAAAACTCCAAAACCACTTTATCAAGCCGGAAGTTTTATATTAAGCTCACAGGCCACCTGTTCCTTCAGCTTTCCAATCTGACACCTAACTCATACCATGGCCATGGCTCAAGAAGGGATTCCATGAGTGAGACGCCAGACCAGAATTTCATTCCTGAGGGTCAGGGTTTTAGGTCTGCTGGAATGTGCCTGGTAAAGACGTGGGGGGTGTTTGGGCAGCTGAAAGCCTCCACAAGGGAATTCAGTAAGGACAACTGCTTTCCCTCAACCAGAGGTTATAAATTTAAAAATAAATCTCAGTGACCCTCATGCCTTAGGAATCATTTCAGAAAGAATGTTGTTGAATCCAACAACTATTTGCACCAGTGGGGTGAACCAGAAAGAGGGAAAAAAGAGAAATGCTCTTACCACCCATATCAAGGAGTCTGATAGGAAAAAAAGATGAGGGCAATCCCAGGTCAGCTTCCTTAAGAGCAAAGGCTTATAAATTACTGTGTATGTGTGTTATTTGTATTTTCAGATTTCAGGAAGGATGTTAACACATGTGCAACATCTGTGAGGTACGTAGATTATGTTCAGTACATAAAGTATTTTTAGAAGGAAATACTACAGTGTAATTGTAAAGCAGTAGCTGGCAGGCCTCTGAGTATGCCTGTCTTACTAGGGGCAAGGACACAACCATAAGGCCTCAAGCTCCCTACCGGAATTGTAAATAGAAGGCAGCAGGGAATAACAGTTTCTCAGACAGCCTCGATATTGCAGAAATCCCCTTCTCAGTGATCCCATTTCTCAACCTGATTAAAATAACTACCACCCAAATTCTTGAAAGTGCCATTTTCCCTATTCAATTGGGACTTTTATCACCATGGCAGTGAAGCTTTTCTTTTGAACTAAATAGCTACAGGGTTTCAGCATTCTTTTCACCCAAATGATCCTTAAGACTTGAAGGTCACTGGGAACAGCCTGAGGGCACTTCAGAAGGCCGTGGCTCCCCCATTCACTACAGCTGCTGGTAGAAACAGCAAAGTAAACAGTGCATAGAGTAGAACTGAGATGTTTCCACAAAGTCACCTCGTGAAGCTGATTCTCTAAAAGGTTTTATTACCAATGCCAATTAGAAACTGGGCATGGTCTTCCTCTACCCACACAAACACCCCTACCACCACCATAGCCCCCTCTCCATTAGCAATAAAAATATTATGAATGACACGTGGAATGACTCCTAAACCCCACCTGTGAGGTTCCCTTCTTGTACAGCAAAATGATGACGGCCAGGGCATGATGTAGTTATCTGTACACCGGCCATCAGTCTGGAAAACTCTTATGTAAGAAACTCTGGAAGTCCAACACCTGAGGCTCGACAAGTCAATCATGGTGGTTACTGAAGTTTTTGTTTTATTGGCGGATTTTAGTTGTTCATTTTCCTGGTTTTGCTTTATGGATTTCCTAGGGCAAAGAAGAAACATGTATGGCTAAAAATAACCCATTTTTCTTCCTCAGGATTGAGAAAGCAAGGACTATAGCTTTGACCTTTGTTACAATGCGATGTTTTAAACCAAGAGCTAAAAGAGCCAGACAATACTTAAGGGACAGGTAGGGGGCAGGGTGGCTAGTACCAGAACAACTGTATGTATGCTCCTCCCAGCCAGAAGCTCCTACTGCCTCAATGTATGAAAATGCTACATCAACTTCTCCCTAGCCTGATGAATTGTGTGATTTAAATGCAGCAAGGGCTTTTTTTTTTGCAAATCATTTTTCTTATTATTTATTTTTTTCTGATAATCCCCACTGCTCAAAAGAAATAGTTGAGGGTAGGGAAGAGAAGGAAATTACCTAGTTTAATGCTTAACCAGTAGCTGCTTAAAGGAAGAACACTAGGAAGAGAGAAAGGGGTATAAAGAACCCCACGCTTTTCCCAGCTGCCCTTTGCAGTGAGTAAAACTGAGCCCTTGAAACCCTGGGGAAAACCCCACCTTGCCCTATTTTACAACTAAACTATATTCAATGCCTTGTATTTTGGATTTTTTCCTAGATTCCAAAGAACAGCAACTCTATCTCCTCCAGGTCTGTGGCCAAATCAGGACAAGAAAAATTACAGCCTCACTGAGGTAGTATCTCTCCAACCACACATACTACCTTCTTTTCTCAAGTTAAACAAGGGAGACTGTAAAATCCTTGAAAGCAGGAATCAGGTTTGTACTCACAACACCTTGACCTGTGCCTTGCAAAGAGTGGAATTCATCAAATGTTTGTTGACTTTAAGTACCCTTCTGTGTTCCAGTTAATTACCTACACAAACTATCACCCTCCACCCCCAGAACTATGGTCTCCCCATCTCCCTTGTCTCAAACCTCCAAGCCAGTGACAGTGAATCCCAGTCCTGCAAGTCATAACACAGCCCTAAGTTTCTAGACTATCCCAAGAGATGCCACATAATTCTTAAATATATCTTTAGAACTAATTTTAACCCTCTTGAAGTTCATATTGTCTAGCATTTTTGTTAAGGAAAGGAAGTGAAATCAAATTAAACAAAAGCAAACAAGTCACAATTCCCTTAAGGCGGGGCGGAGTGTGGGGGGTGGGGGGGGAGGAGATAGTTAAAAGGTCTTACAAAGGACTGCCCCTATTCAGGGCTTCAAAGGCAAGCAGTGTGATTCAGAGGAAAGACATTCAACTTACAAGTCAGGAACCTGGGTCCTGGTTTCACTTGTCAATAACCAACTGTGTGACCTGGGAAAGTGCCTGTCCTTTGACCTCTCTGGGTGGGCTCTGTTCCTCATCTATCTCTTTGTGATACTATGAATTTGAGGTTCATCCAAGAACCAACTAAACATCTACAGTTAAACCAGTGATACTTAGTAGATATAACAAAAATTCATTTGTAAGTGGCCTAGCGTATGAAGAAATTTTCTACAGAAAGATGACCTAAAGAGGGAAGAAAATGAAAGAAAGGGCCTTCTATACAACAGATAAGAATCAAAAGTTAGTAGAGGACCTGAGAGGAGAAAATGAAAACTATTACTACAGAATTTAAATGAAGACTATTAGAAGTCTTTCTCTCCTACTCTCTCTCCCAACCACCCTTTCAAAAATCCAGAACACTGAAAATAATTAAGATACGCAACAGGCAATCACACAAATAAGTATTCTGAACAAGAGAATTGCTGCGGGCTATAAAACAGGTTTAGAAGGAAAAAAATGAGATTTTTCAAAATGGAAAAAGAAATAAGAAAAACAGAAACAAAAAAGAAAAATCAGGAGAATCACAACACAATTGAACTTAACCATACAAACTTAACCAGAGAAAGAGAAACAATTCAAACACGTGGAGAGGTTTACTCACAACTCCACTGGATGAAGTGTTACACCAAGGTGAGGTTATGTACCAGGGTAAACGAGAGATAAGAAGACCTGAATCCGAGATGTCAGCAAGTCTCAGTTCCCATGTGCCTCTCACACTGTGAGCACCTTGAATTCCGAATATGATTCTAGTGTTTGAGAACGTCCTCTAATTATAGGCCAACTATACACAAAACCATATTTATATACTTTGATTGATGGATTACTGAAGATATTTTTTAAGGATAATTTTGATTATTTGGGATTTTCACTTTATGTGCTTACTTTAGAATCTAACTTCCTGCAAGATGATGAGACTCCACCTTGCAGGGCAGGGCAGGGAGTGGTAGTTCAGACATCGAAATCCTTCCTAAAAACTAAATATAATATAGAAAAGGGCCAATTTCTATGTCACTTCCTTAGCCACCACCATCAATTTGGGAAAGGAGGTGGAAACTTATAAAAGGGCTCAGGGGTTTGGGGCAGGTCATTTTGCAGGTCTCTTATGCCCAGGGAAATGCAGTGGCCAGGCCCCTGCGTAGGGCCTCCCAGGCCTGGTACTAAAAATCATTAGGACCAGCCCAGCCCTTAAGGATGCCCCCCTTCCTACTCAGATGTCTCCTGTGTCTGTCTCATTACTATAACTTAGGGGCCTCTCCTCTATACCTTGGTTCAGGCATTACTGAGGCCCAAGAAACCTCACTGGCCTTCAGACAAAGACTGAAAAAGTAGTTGACTTCCTATAGTCATGACACACTCTCACCCCACAAATAGGAAATGCTTTGTCAAAAAATAGTAAGTTCTAATGAAATAGATTCCCTTGCTGACATTCAACTAAGGAGACACTGAGCCTCTAAGATGTGTCTACACAGATAATAATAAACCTTTGCCTCTGATGAAACAGTCACGACTAATAGGAACGTTTGCCTCCTTTTTATTCTAGAAAGACAAAGGCCTGACTCTTTCAGCCCTAGAAAGCCACATTTTAAATTTGTAATCAGGAAAATAAAACTACCCTCAACATGTGCCATAGATAGTAGTAGTAATATTTACTGAAATAGTAGTTGGTATTTACTGAGTACTTACTCTGTTCCAGGCACTGTTTAAGTACTTCTCATATTATTAACTCATTCAGTTCTCATTACAACTCTATGAAAATGGTACTTTTATAATCCTCATTGTCTAGCTGAGAAACTGGCCTAAAGAGAAAGGTTAAGTAACTTGCCCAAAATCATACTAAGTGGTAGAATAGGGTTCAAGGTCATATCAGCCCTACAGGTCCTTCGGGAATTACTGTTTTGGATGGAGGTCATAAAACATGGTAAGAAAGGGAGGCTAGCAAAAGCAGTCAACAAAAATTGAACATTTTTGTTGGTTTTTCTCATCTCTGCATAAATGGCCGGCAAAGCATGACTTAGTCTCTCCTCGATCTCTTTTGGTATCTTTCCTTCCCCCAAACCCCTTGAACACAGCACCTTCAGAAGCTCTGAAGTCTTCCCACAGCAGCTTAAGGAAAAGGAAAAAAAAAAATGAGAAGAAGGCCTTTAATCAAAAGCCCTTTTCTTCTGGCAAACAAAAGCCCTTGGTATTTCCTCAGACAGACTAGTTATTCTTAACCCTAACCAAAGATTTTTTGGCAGAGAAATATGAAAATGTTAGGCTTATGGGAATGGCCTCTGCTTTAGGCTTTTGTGTCCCTCTCAGTAATACCAGCCCACTGAAACACAAACACAGCAGCCCCTCAGGAACTCTAGGCCAATTCCGTTAATTCCAGGGTCTAGGAAGAGAGAGAGAGAAAGCAGAGTCCCTATTCCTGATGGTCTAACTCCTTTCTCCCCACCTCCTCCCTGAGTGTTAGAGAATTTTTAAAGTACACTAGGAAAAATACATCTGAAGATATAGACACATAACAGATCAAACCCTGACAGTGAAAGAAAAGCAGCAAGTGGTAGGTGGAAGAGGGCAGAGGTCAGGCCTAACTGTGGGGCAGGGGGGAAGGGAAGGGGAGTGTTTCTCACTAGACTCTGTGCTTCTCACCCCAAATCAACAATACAGAGTTTCAGCACTATGCTGAGTAAACTTGTAAGATCTGGCAATTGTTTCAGTGGCTTTTTCCACTCAACAATTGGTTTCAGAGGCATAGTGTGGCCCTGAATGGCCATAAGTGGTAGACATTTTCCCAACAGGGTAGAGGGAAATCAGACTATTTTATATAATAGCACGGTAAGGGAAAAAAGGAGGGGGGACAGTCTCTCAGAAGACAAGCAGGGGCAGTAGCACTAATCCCAGATATATCTGAGACCCCATCCTTTGCATGAGCACAGAAGCATTAATATTACTATCCAGTCAACAGCAGCCTCCCCTTGCTGCCCTGCTCAGGATATTACAAACAAAACCAGTATGAGAACACAGGCCCAATGATATGTCTCCTAGCAGCCAGGTCTCTGTCCCAGTGGGGAACAAGAGTAGCCAGGTATGAGGAGTCTCAGCCAGACTTTCAAATCCCTTGGAGTGAGCAGCCCAAACTAATGTATAATTATTAGCTATAATGTTACCAAACTTTTAGGTATTAAACCATGAGGTAATAAAGCTTCAGGTGGCTCAGGATTCTGAATCATCTCTGATTACCCTGGAAGTACGTCCTATTTGCTCACAAGTGGTATCAAAAGCCGCCAATGGAGTAAAAGGCACTGTTCAGCCAGGTTCAAGCGCTGGCAAGTTTCAAATGTCTGGCATAGAGTAGGTTCTCACATATTTGCTGAATGAATAAATGAATAAAACATTTAATCTTCAACTGCTATAATCAGTTCCATCCTACACCCAATGAGTACAGGGAGTATCAGAGAAGATTTCTAGAGGACAGAAAGAAAAATTTTTTATTTTTCCCTGTTATTCCCTGGTGATCAAGCCCTTCTGTTGCAAAATATAATGCTCCCTTCTCTATAAAATTCATTACTCTACTGTTCTCCCACAGAGTTGGATAACAGGCCACACAGTATCCTAATCAAGAACAATGGTACTTCTGCAGCTGGTGTGCAACATACAGAATCCTGTGAAAGACGGCAGAGCACATTAGGGAAATGTCCAGTGCAGTAGTTTTTTGTAACAGCAACAACTTGAAAACAACCCAAATATTCAACAATAAGAGAATGGCTAAGTGAAGCCATTATTGACCTCACGACTTAAGTTGTAATGACTGTAAGGAAACACTAAAAAAAACTTACGATGTCACATGAAAAAGGCATGAAAACATTTTTATATGCTAAGTGGAAGAAACCATACACAAAAGACCACATGTTCTATTATTTCAATTACATGAAATTCCACAATAGGCCAAGTTAAAAAGCAGATTAGTGGTTGCCAGGGGCTAGGAGAGGAGAGGGAGAGTGACTGCTTAATGAGTGTGGGATTTACATCTGAGGTTTTGAAAAAATTCTGAAACTGGATCATCATGATGGTTGTACAACATTGTAAATGTACAACTCATTGTCAATGAGTTGTATATTTTTAAATGTTATAATGGTAAATTTTTCGTTTCGTGTATTTTACCACAATAAAAAAAGTGGATTGAAAAAATAACATATATAGGTCAGGTCACGATTATATAAAAGTAAACATGAACCAGAAGGACCACAGACCAGTCCCAACATCTATTAAATTAAAATGAGACTTCATTGATGTTGAACAATAAATAAAAATCAGAAAAGGAAAATAAAAATGCCAGAAGCATACAGCCACAATCACAAGCCTGCAAGTAAGGGCTTACCAAGTCGGGGACAAGTTACACAGCTCGCTTGGGGGCCAGAACAGCAGGTGTGTGCACTCTGGAGTGAGGGAGAAAGGTCTTAGGCCCTTCTCAGCCCAGTCTTCTCTAATCTCCCTTAAAACACTCCCCAGAGTGGAGAAACCATCTGTTTCAACAAAGCCTAGAGCCCCTACAAGCATATTAACTATTTCACTACTGACCTCCTACAGATGGGCTCCACCAAATATTAAGTCCTTTTCATTTTTAAAATGCCTCTAAATGTTAGAATATAGGCTCTGCAATGGAAGATACTTGTCCCGTTCTCTGGTATATCCCTAATACTTGGCATAAACTGATACCAGTGGACAGTCAATAAATGATTTGCTGAATGAATCTATTAAATACCTTTTCCCTACAATAATTGTTTAACTTATGCCTTATTTTCTACAGTCTCCCTCTTCTTGTCATTTGTCCTTACTTAAAGTCTGACCTAGTTTTCTCAAATTCAGTCAACCAATCACTATTTTTCTGCTTAAGTACAGAGTAACTAGTCTCCTCATTGTGGGTTTTTTGCTGGATCCCAGTGCCTAGCACAACACGCATGGTAAGTGCTCATACATATTTTCCAAATGAAAGAATGGTTCACTTTGGTCACACCTTTTAAGTGCTCAGTAATGAGCAATTAAGCTTGGCTAGGTATGAGCTAGGTACCATGAGAGTTACAGAAATATAACATCCACAAAACAGTTCCCTCGAAAAGCATACAAGTTTAATATGGAGACAAAACTAGAATGTGGAAAAGTGATACATCAAGGTGGACAAGGATAATCAAAGAAGTCTTCACGCAGAAGAAAGGCCTGAAGATAGGCTGAAGAAATGGACAGATTCCAGTTAAGTATAAAGAACAAGGGCATTTCAGGTAAACTGCACAAGAAAAGGCCAGAGGATAGACTGAATGAAGCACTTCAAAGCACCATGAGGAGATGAATCTGTCTAGAGCTAAAGCTGTATTCTAGGAAATTATGTGGGATAAGCCTGGATAATGGGGGAGGAGCGGTCACAACATAAAAGCTCTTTCTTACTTTTGGTAATAGAAAACACCAAGAAGTAGCTGGCAGTGTTCACTAGAAGGGAGAGACAGGACACAGCAAACAAAATATGAGATAGTTGCAGTAATTCATGCATAAGGTGATGAGTGACTAGCCTAGAGTCATGGCAAAGAGGGTGAGAAGGAAAGGACAAACTTAAGAGAAGTTCTGAAGAAATAAAAGAACTCTATGACAGAAAATGGGGTTGATGAAAAGAGAAGAGTCAAAGATGTCTCCAGGGTTTCTGATCTCAGAGATTGGAAGAATGTGAGCACAACTGTTAAAAATGGGGACTAAGGAAGGAAAGCCAAGTCTTAAGCTGGGTTTTGAAAATACTGAATTTGTGGTAATATCCAAGTACAGCTGTCCTGTAGGCAGTTGAAAAAAGGAACTAGAAATTGAGAGATTTTTATACCTACAATGGAATACTATTCAGCCTTAAAAAAAAAGGAAATACTGTCACAATGTACAATATGATGAACTTTGAGGACATTATGCTAAGTGGAATAAGCCAGTCATAGAAGGACAAATACTGCATGATTCCACTTATATGAGGCATTTAAAACTGTTAAACTCATTTAAGCAGAAAGTAGAATCGAACAGTGGTTGCCAGGGGCTGGAGAGAGGGGGAAATGGGAAGTTGCTGTTCAGCCAGTAAAGAGTTTCAGTCATGAAAGATGAAAATGTTCTAGAGATCTGCTGACAATAATAAACATGCACATAGTTAACAATACTGTACTATACATGTAAAAATTCACTGAGAGGGTAGATTTCATGTTATATGTTTTTTTAACACAATTTTAAAAACACCTTAAAAATTGAGAGATTTTAAGTAGTATAAGACAGATGTGGGAGTTTGCAATTTAAAAGGAAAGCTGCAACCAGAGGCGGCTAGAGAAAGAAAAGGTCAGGAGTAGCATAATAATAATGCCGGCTATGTTTGCACCATGAGTTTATGTGCCAGCACTGTGTCAGGAGCTTTGCCTATGCCATTTTATTTACTCCTCATAAATTTATGTGAGAAATATTATTATCCCCATTTTATAGATGAGAAAACTGAAGTTCAGAGAAAGTGAGTAACTTGCCTCAAGTAATGTAGACACTTGGATTTTAACTCAAGCCAACCTGGATTCAAAGCCTGTGTTATTTCCACCTTACCATATTGCCTTACCCCTCAGCAAACTATCAGAGTTAGTCAGAAGAAGGAAAAAACCCAGCAGAGGCAGACAAACAGCAATCAGATAGATCAAGAAAAACCAAGAAAGTCCCTCATTAAAGCTAAAGGAAGAGAAATTGTTTTTAATCCTCACCCAAGAATGTTTTTATTGATTTGAGAGAGAGAGGAAGCAGGGGGGGAGAGGGAAGGAGGGGGGAGGAGAGAGAGAGAGAGAGAGAGAGAGAGAGAGAGAGAGAGAGAGAGATCTACCCGTTGCCTCCTGATCCAACCCGCACCCTAGGTATGTGCCCTGACTGGGAATCAAACCTGAAAACTTTTGGTGTATGGGCGATGCTCCAGCCAACTGAACTACCTGGCCATGGCAAGGAAGAGAATTTTTTAAATAGGCAGGGATGTTACCACAGTGTCAAAATGTCAACATTCCAACACAAAATGAACACTCCAAATCTACCTGTAAGAGAGTAATATGAAGATAGAGCCTTGGGCCATGTACTACAGCCCAGGGAATTTCAAAGTAACAGAAGTCCTAATCAGAGCTAAATGGGCTTCTCTCCTTCTTATCAATGACACCTGGGACTGCCTGTCACTGGCTACTCCACAGGCCTCTAGCCCTCTCGCTGAAGTAAATCACCTGACCAGTCCCAGGAAATACCAACCCAAACACAAAGCACTGCACAACATAAGGTCAGGTACAACCTGAGCTGTCAGGGAAACTGGATCTCCACTCCAGAGTTCAACATAAACTCTTGTTTCTAAAACCAAGCTTCTTTTAGAAAGATTTCATGTCTGCTCTCTTTACTTCTCACATCCTGGACAAACTAATATCAGGAACACGTTTACTGATTTAGCTGCAACCCTACTTCCCTGTAAGTGACCTTTCATGCTGCAAGGGAAGGGGAAGGGGAAGGGGAAGGGGAAAGGAAAGGGAGGAAGGGGGGAATCTTGAATCCTGCCCTGGCTGGTGTGGCTCAGTGGACTGAGCACGAGCCTCTGAACCAAAGGGTCAGCTGGTTCGACTCCCAATCAGGGCACATGCTTGGGTTGTGAGCCAGGTCCCCAGTGAGGGGTGCGCAAGAGGCAACCACCCATTGATGTTTCTCTCCCTCTCCCTCTCTTTCTCTTTCTCTTCTCCTCTCTCTAAAAATAAGTAATTTTTTAAACAAACAAAAAAAAGATTGTTCATGTCATTCCTCTGTCTTAAAAATATCTAGTGCCCTCACATGCCTACATTACTTCTTAGCTGTTTATAATAAAGACTCAACTTTCCATTTCAACCTTATCTCTCACTACCCAGCTTCCTACTTCATAATGTTTCTCATTATTCTCCAGAGGATACAGAGACTTTCATAAGTTTATTCCTCTGCACACCTGTTGTCTTCCCAGAATACCTCTTCTCCCTTCTTAACTGGTAAACTCCTACTGACTTCAAGATTCAGCTCACATACCAATTCCACTGTGAAGTCTTCCCAATCACCTACCATGTTGCCCCTACAAATCACTCCACCTCTGTTCTCACAGCATTTTGTTCACATTTCTATAATGGCACCTGCCATAAATATCGGGTTGGCCAAAAAGTTTGTTTGGCTCTTTTAGACTGTACTGTGACAGCTGTCATATCAGCATGCATTTAAAAAAAAAATTAAAATTGGTGAATTTTTGTGTAGCCATTTTAATATTGAAGATGGAAGAAAATAAGCAACATTTTTGGCATATCATACTTTATTATTTCAAGAAAGGTAAAAACACAACTGAAATGCAAAAAAAAAGACTTGTGCAGTGTATGGAGAAAGTGCTGTGACAGATAGAGCGTGTCAAAAGTGGTTTTCAAAGTTCTGTACTGGAGATTTCTCACTGGAAGATGCTCCACAGTCAGATAGAGCAGTTGCAGTTCATTGCAATCAAATAAAGACATTAATTGAGATCAACTTGATACCACACAGGAGATAGACAACAGTAAAAATATCCAAATCAATAAAGTTATGGGTGAAAATGAAAAATGTCTTTTATTGTACGGAAAAAACTAAATGGACTTTCTGGTCAACCCAATATAAATTTTTTTCCCCCCCCAAGGATAGGGACTGTCATTAATCTTTGCATTTCCTATGTCTTGTACAGGGTATGGCATACAAAAGATTCTAATGAAAGAAGGAAAGGAGAAGGATATGGTAACTTCCAGTGAAAGGTATTAGAATTATGGAACATCAAGTAGTTTAGTGTTGATAACAAATTGTAAGAAGTGATCTTCCAAATCAAAGGATTTCAAGATACATTAAACCAAAAAAGTCTAAGAGGTTCCTGCCACTCCACAATGAGCAAAATATACTGTTTAGCAAGTGGTATTCATTCAGAGGGACCATCTCCACAATTGATGTAATGAGGAACATACACAATTAGGATTACTAGCCTGGGATTTCTTCGGAAGAGTAGCCAAAAGAAACTGGCAGATTATGCAAACAAGAACCTTAACCTCTCAATAGTAATGCCTACAGGCTCATTCTTTATGGAAGGACAGTATTACACCTCCAGTTAACGAAAAACAAACACAAAACTACTACCACACATTTGAGAGTCTAGAGTGCTAACCATTACACCATGGAATCCCATATTCTCCACACATTTCAAACCAGCAGCAACAGAAGCCAACCCCAATGTGAACTTGTGCTGATGTCCCTCTCTTGACATGAAGTAAACCTAAAAAATATACAATTAAGAAGAAGATAAACTTTAACAGTACAAAACAGTCAAGCATCCAAACAAATACAGGATTTACTGAGGGTCTGTAGGTGCCTAGTGCTTTTAAAGGTGTTGGCAGATCTCACCCCAGAAACATGTAGACTCCCAGATTGCCTGCAGTGGAGAGAATCGCTCCATTGTGACAGGTTTGCTTAAGGGCTCTGGGAATAGGAGGAGTAGACAGTTCTCACTGTGAAAAATGCAATTCTGTCAGTGACTCAAGCCACTTTCCACTATCCTGGCTGCTGTAGAAACATTCCTATTGATCCCCCCACCTCTAGAACACAAAGTGCCATACATGTGCCTTCTTCTCGCAGGCCTCAGGCTAATCTCCAAACACCCACAGTCTATCGTCAGCTAGAAAATCCAACACTGTCTGCAACAGGATGTCAATTCCCAGTCAGAAAGAAACAAGACTGTACTCTTGTCAAGTCTATACTTTGACCCTAAGGCTGTCAGCCTCAACTAACAGAAGCTGACTTGCACTTGACTGCAATATGTTAATTCAAACACACAGCACCATCTCCACCTCCCCTAGAGGCAGACACCTACCCATAAGCAGACACCTATCCACAAGGAAGACTGTTGATACAGTAGAGTTTGTCAACCTATTATATCAGGTTGAACTGGCTCAATTTACTAGCTAGGGACTAATTCAGTAAAAGCAGGAAAAGAGAAAGAGAATCTCAACTTCAGACCAATCTGGAGTTCCAGTGCAGGATTTCTAAAGAGCACTGATTAAGTCATTCTTCATAGAGCAGTTTCCTCATCAACACTGATGGATATTTCCTGATACAAAAGGAAAGGGTACTAAGGCTGGAAGGATCAATGAAGCCATTTAAATACCTGGAGCTGCTTGGAGAAAAGTTTCAGAGTAAAGCAGTACAGTGCTGTGACGATGACCTGTGTGAGCTGCTGACTAAATGAAGAGACACTTGACACCTATCCCATGATGAAACTGACTGGATAATAAAACATCTGATCCAGCTGTCCACTAAGCCTGAAGACAGGGCTGTCCCTAGAGGGTTAGGGCCCAAGAGCTATCAGGAAGGTATTCAGAGTGTTACAGGTACTCTCAGTACATTTTAAAAGTGAAACAAAGTTAAAAACCAACATCCAGAGATTGGAATGTATGTATTAAGACCAGTAATTCCATTTCTAGAAATTTATCCTTAAAAGAGAATCAGACATGCACACGAATTTTATTTACAAGACTGTTCATTATCATATTATAGCAGTGAAAAATTAGAAATGTGCATGCCCCTCCTAGTTGGGGAATGTTAATAAATGATACTTCCATTTGAGGAAATGTCATACAGCTGTTAAGAAAGTACGTTGGAGACAAACTGTTAAAGGCATTAAAAAAATGCTCACAAAATAAAGAACATGATAGAGAATTACATTATAATAACTACATAAAAACACATTTTATGCATATGGAAAGAAAAATTAGATGGCGCTCTGGCCAGGTGACTCAGTTGGTTAGAGCATTGTCACCACACCCCAAGGTTGTACGTTCAAATCCTTGGCCAGGGCACATATAGGAGTCAATCAGTGAATGTATGAATGAGTGGAACAAAAAAAATCACTGTTGATCGATCGATCTCTCTCTCTCTCTCTCTCCCCTCTGCCCCACCTTAATGCATCTATTTAATGGAAGGGGGAAAATGTGCCCCCAGGGTCCTTTATTAGGCACATTCAAAAGGAGAAAGAAGCTCCCCCCAAAAAGGCTACTCTCTGAAGGGTCCATTTGAGGTGTGAGGGCTTGTCCCGCTTGGCCAGATACCAACAATAGAGAACAAGCTTCTAGGCTAGCTGACAAAGTGGGTGTCCAAAGCAAAGCTGTAAGATAATGGGAAAGGTGACTTGACAAACACAATGAATTACTGGAACCAAAATTGTATGTGTGCCTTCTCATTTGCCACCTTCTTCATTTATTCAACAATGTTGGCACTGCCCAAAATATATCTGGAACCCCTCATTTGAAATTGCTTACAGACTAGTAATACCATCATTCCAATGTTTTCAAGAGCAGTACATTTCCATTTTTTGAGATTGGATTTAATGTTTCAAAACAGTCAGTTATGGATAATACCATTTTCTGACCAAAAATTAGGTATGATGATAAAATGACTGTGGAGTTTCTTACGGGAGTCATAATCTGGCACTGAAGAGAAAAACTACAATAAAAAGGTTTTATAAATTTATATAGCCCAGGAACCATTCTCAGAGTATTTTTTAACCTCCCGAGGTGCAACTGAAGGAGATTTGAATACATGAGTGTAGTTCAATTCTTCAAATGTTTCTTTTATGCTTAGTATCTGCCACTAGGTCGAAAGATACAAGCATAAATGAGACACAGTTCCCACCTTTAGCAACTGTATGGGTAACAACTCCTGGACTCTTAACTCTCTGCCAGATGTTACACTGACTACCTCATTTAATACTCACAACATCTGGTGAGATAAATGCTATCATCCCTATTTTACAAATGAGAAAACAGAAAAGTTAGTCCAAGAAATAAAGACTAGCAGGAAAATAAAATGTTTAATAAAATAAATATAATGTGATTGCTCTAAAATTAGTACAATTTTTAAATTTTGTTTAAATAATGTTTAAAGTGCTGTGACAATGAAGATGAGTAAAAAAAGAATAATTCTACCTAGGAACGTAAAAACAAAACAAAAAACCAGGGGGTGGGGGGGCACGGCGGTGCGGTGCGGAGATTGAGCCAGGCACTAGCAGGGTGTCCAACCTGTAGTTCTCAGGCTGCATGTGGTCCAGGATGGCTATGAAGGCGGCCTAAAACAAAATCGTAAACGTACTTAAAATCTTTTCTTTGCTCACTAGTTTTCATTAGTGTTTGTGTATTTAATGTGTGGGCCAAGACAATTCTTCTTCCAGTGTGGCCCAGAGATGCCAAAAGGTTGAACACCCCTGCATGGACGAACAGAAAGAAGCTTGATTATTCTAGGTAGAGGGAACAGGAGAGTATATGCAAAGGAAGAGAAGGGTGAAAGTATATGGGTATGTTGGAATGTATTTTTTTTTTAAAATAAGTCATTATCTCATAGATCTATCACAAGTTTTTCTTATCAAAGACTAGAGAATCACTTTCTCATCACTCTCCCTCTCCTACCTCTCTGCCTCCTTAATTACTCCACAACTGTCAGTCACAGCACAGGCCTGGACTCTGCAAAAAGAGCAGGACTTGGGCCAACAGTTCAACCTGTCATACTCACAGGACAGGTCCATTAGGCAGAAATCATTCAATGGCTATGGTTTTTGGTAGGCTTGAAAAATAAAAGTTAAAGTCTTCCCGAAGAAGCAGCAGCAGTAGGATATATTGCACTGCAATCCTGACATCAAAGCACCAAGGAGTCACAGGAAATGGGGGACTAGAACTTCAAAAGACTTCTACAATGTCTCTATTCTCCCACTGTGCTCCCTTCAACAATTACCCACTACATGGGGGAACGACTGTAAGCTGAACCATGTCAGAAAAGCAGAGTCAGTATATGGAGAGGGGAGCTAATTACCTCTTCCTGTCAGCCTCTGTGGAATAGACAATGATACAGGTGAAATGAAGGGAAGCTTTCATCACAGCCAGGGGACAAAGGAGGTGAAATTAACAGGAGAGTTTGACAAAGACAATAGTTTGTATTGCCTGGCAGCCCAGGGCAGAATACTTATCTAAGTAAGACCTACAGCAACATGCCAGAAATGATTATGAGGACTAAACCAAACAACTACATGTCCTCTTTCCAGGAACTCTCCCACCTGGAAAAGATTCAGATTCTGAGAGAGAAGAAAGTTAATCAGATGCTTTCTTTGGGTGAACATGACAAACTTGCTGCATATTATATGTTTTATGTCATAAAAACTATTATACAGTATATATAAGTGAATGAAGGATTAGAAAACAGGACACAGCCCTGGCTGGTAGGGCTCAGTGGACTAAGTGCCAGCCAGCCAACCAAAGGGCCACTGGTTTGATTCCCAGTCAGGGTACATGCCTGGGTTGCGGGCCAGGTCCTCAATCAGGTGTGAGCGAGAAGCTACCATACAATGATGTTTCTCTTCCTCTCTTTCTCTATCCTTTTCCCTCTCTCTAAAAATAAATAAATAAAATATTTAAAAAAGAAAACAGGACACAGTTCAAGGAAACTAATGTGGAAAGAAAACATCTATTGCCTTCAGTCCAAAGCACCATACTGCTACTACTCTCCTTCAGAGAAGAAGGTGCTGAAGTGTGTTGTACACATGCACTCGGTCAAACATAGGTACTTTCTCCTAATTCACATGGTCCCCAGCATCAGACGGCAGCACAATACAGCATTTTGGCTGCTATACTCCTAGGGACTATCATATCCCTAGCAGGACAGATGAACCATGTTCTTAGGTCAGCCAAGCCTTGGGTACACCACTGTAAACTATTTATGGTATAGAAGTATTATAAGAGCTACACAGATTAATTCAAGTAACGGGCTTAGAACAATGCCTAGTCCATAATTAACATCTACCGAGTGTGTGTCAGTATTACTAATATCACTGATGACGTTGTCTTCCATTCTTGACCATCATAACTGTCCTATGGTGAGATCAAGTAAGATCCAAACAGGTGATGAGTGACTAGGGCTACTACTCCCCAGTCAGAAAGGTGACGTGATCCAGTTTATCTGGGACGAAAGCAGGCATAGGACTCACTGTGATTCAAACAAGTCTCTGACAGGAACAAAGAAAGAAGAGGTAGAACTAACATTTGGTGAATTCTGACCACATATCAGACACTACACGAAGTATATATATCATTTTGTTTAATGCCTATAGCAGTTAAGTTACTTCTGAGTTCATCTTAGAAGTATAAAACCAAAATAACATGGCAGAGAGCCTCAGTGTCTGGGGTGGGAAATGTGGAGTGGAAGCTACTCCTGCTGTGGCCTTTTCTCTTCTCTGATTTCAATCCCATATGGAACACTCCCCATTACAGTCCATCTAGGCTGTTATTCATTCCTAGTACAGACAGGGCAAAGGAAGAAGGGAGGAAAAAACTTCACAGGTGGGCTGGGAAAACAAATGATTGCCAAGCTAGTCTCAACACAACCTCTTCCAAAAACAGAAATAACCCTTTGTAGGGTGCAATTTTTAACCTCTACACCCATGAGAGGATCGAATCAAGAGCTATTTGGTTCCATTAGCCCCACTAAGAACATCAGGAAAATTAAAGGAAACTGGGGACCAAAACAACTCCTGTTTAGGGAATAAAAAAGGATTCCTTCCTCCGTGGATTTCTATGAGAGGAATATAAAGAGGGCCCTGCCACCAGTCCTACCCGCTCTTTGTTCCTGAAGCACATACAGCAGAGGAGAACATAATTATGAGTGGTGAGGTTTCCTGAGAACCTCAGAAATCTACCTATGTCGCTGCTAAACCTGATCTACATAGGCTGTGGCCATCCTACTATGGTTAACTCCTCATCTAAACCCTGACATAAAGGAGAGCCAAAAGGATCTTCCCCAATCCTATGGAGAAGTAAATCTCCTACAGTTTCTGTTCACTACCTGTCGGTCTTCAAAAAACTCTGGCCTTTTATCAGAAGAATGATGCTAAGGGTAATAGGGAGTAAAACTACACTAAGGAGCTCAGTATCCAAGGAGAGGCCTGGGATTTCTAATCTGAGATTTTTATTCTACTGAAGGAATATGCAAGTTAATTAAGTTTGATAATCCTTCCATGTGGGTTTTTTTTTAAAGATTTTATTTATTTATTTATTTATTTATTTATTTGCAAGAGGGGAAGGGAGGGAGAGAGGGAGAGAAACATTAACATGAGAGAGAAACATCAATCAGTTGCCTCTTGCATACCCCCAAACGGGGACTTGGGCTGCAAGCTAGGTACATGCCCTGACCAGGAATTGAACCAGCACCTTTCGGTTTGCAGGACGACACTTAACCCACTGAACCACACCAGTCAGGGCCTTCCACGTGTTTTTTAAACAAAGGAGGGAAAGGGCTCCTGTTGCTGGTTGGGCACCATGCCCAGGAATACAGAAGAATCCCTATAAGACAGGAAACAGGCCAGGGAAAGGGGGTTTCTTGTATGGGACAGGGATACATTCTTGCACTAATCTTTACCCCCCAACAAGACCCAAAAACTGGAAGAATTACTGAGGAGCACCACTGGTTTCTGTCCCCCATCTCGCAAGTCTTCCCCCATGAGTCTAGATAAAGAAATCCAGACTCTCCACCCTCTCAAAACTTCCTTTGACAGGAAAGCAACAGTTAATGTCTCTCATTCTTGCTAAGACCTGTCTGATGCATGATGAGCTTACAGAGCCCTGAACCTAAAGGGGCTTGGCTCCAGCTATCAGAAGTTCTGGAAAAAAATGTTTCTACATCATGGGGCAAGAAAAGGAAATATAAAGATCACCAGAATAATACTTCACAGTTGCATATCCCTTTGCAGTATACAAAGCTCTTCATACATATGCCCTCTTAGAAATAGTTCTCCAACATGCAATGAAAGTAAAATATGTACAGACCCTGGTAGGAAGGGAATCCAGACCTCCTGCCATTCTCTCAATCCAGGAGAAGCCTACTTCATCCTTTTCTTCTCTCTACCTCCCCATACTCTCTCCACAACCCATGGTTACTCTGCATCTAGAATCCTGACTGCTAATGAAAAAGGGATGGTTTGATCATCTTCCTAAGTACATGGAAATAAAACTACCTATTAATTAGAGAAGGGGCAGTAAAAAAAATTTATTTATTTTCCTCCTTAATAGCCGAAGAGTCCTGCATTGTCACATCTGAGCATCTTTCTCACCTAAGGTTAGTGAAGAGTTTTGCAACCATGCAAAGCAAACACTATTCCCTTTAAATACCATTTTAATAAAGTTTCCTTCTTCAACTTCACTGATTTACCCTTTACAATGGCATCTCTGGCCCATCAACCTGCATTACTGCCCGCTCCCACCCCCACCGCCCCGCCCCGCAACCACTCTTGACTCCCTGCTCTCTCCAGATGGGACTCTGACTCACTGTAGACACAGGCAAGTAGAAAACCTGACCCAAGAAGCCCAGCTACACCTAGGTGAGGCTGCACGGCCAAGTGACAAGAGCCCTACACCCTCATTGTCCAGGAAGTGCGCTGGGCTCTACTTAGCTCAAAACAGCAGGAGACATATGTTCATTGCCCCTTCAAGAAAGAGAACAGACTGCTGTTCAAGTATTATGAGAGGATTCCCTCCTACCTACACACCCATGATCACATTTACAAACTCCACCCTTCCTAGGTAATTGCCTAAACACACGCAAAAAACATGGCCAGCTCAGAATAAGAGGGCTTTCTAAGCCCCTAAAGTATTGATGGAAAGTAAAGACCCCATACAACACACACCACAGTAAGTATTCACAGAATCAGCAAGAACAAAAGACAGGGAGCCAGACAGCTTGTAATACCTCTAAGGCTGTTGAGTCCCTCCAGGAACTTCTGGTACTTGTAAGCATTCATGGCCCGGCCCAGCTGTGTTGGTTCAGGGGCTGGAAGTAGGCACCATGGCGCAGTGACAGCTGAGAGAGAGTGTGCAAACCAACTGATCTCTCCTACCGCGTCTCCTAGCCCCCAAGAACTGGACTTTGACCACATTTACAAGTGACGTCACCAGAGAAGCCTCATTACATTACAGCCCTTTGCACGCCCTCATTTGCTACAGTGAGCGGAAATACCTCCCCAGGAGAGGCCAGCCCCTCCTCTGTGCAAATGAGACAAGAGACCACAACAGCTCCAGCAGATCATCTGCCACCTCATCTGCCACCTTCTCTCGAGACCCCAGCCCAAGTTCCACTGGGATTGCTGCTCCTCTGGTTTAAACTCTAGGGAGAAAGACTTAAACGCTTTTCAGGAGAGCAGTTAGGGGCCCATCTAACATCTGAGAATGAAACCTTTAAACGGCTGGCCGCACTCAACACAAGAATGTTACCACAACAGGAGCTCTTGAGTAAATATCACATGGCAATGGGATAGGTTTTACAAAATAAATAACCAACTCTGCACTCTCCTTACAGAGGTTATGTTTACAAACTGGAATACAACCACCCACAGATGAGACGCTGTACATCCATACAGTCCAAGGCAGGGAGAGGAGAGAAGCAGAAACTGTTGAGTCCACTCCCTGTGTGCAGGGAGGCAGGATCTTCTCCATAGATAACTAAGGAGAAAATACAGCCCACACACCACCCACCTGCTCCCCACTCCAGGGTACTATTTCACTCAGCTGATTTGTTTCTGCTGTGCTTTAATGATTCCAGTAGCTGCTTCAAGTTTCATTCTACTCCACGGTGGCACACATTTCCTTTAGAACTGACAAAATATATTTGAGTCTATAATTTTTTAGAACAGTTCTAAGAACATACTATTTAGTTCAAGGATAATCTAAACACAAATGTTTAACTCAAAGAATGCATTTTATTTTGAAAATAAAATTTACTATAGTTTATGTACATAATTTTGTTATTGAAACTGCCAGTGTGCAAGTACAAGTTACAGGAGATGACATAAATCTTAAGGAAAATTACAAAATTTTATTTAATTCATAAGCAATTATTTTGTATTTTTAGCTTAGTTTGCTATAGTTAAACCCAAGTTCTCTTAGGTCTCTTGCACCAGAATGTAAATATATGCATATATGTATCATGTAATATAACATTTGTCATAAAAGTTATAGTTTAATATTAAAAATGTACTTTGGGCCCTGGCTGGTGTGGCTCAGTGGACTGAGCACCGCCTTGTGAACCAAAGGGTTGCCAGTTCGATTCCCAAAATGCCTGGGTTGTGGGCCAGGTCCCCAGCTGGGGACACTCAAGAGGCAACCATTGATGTTTCCGTCTCTTTCTCCATCCCTTTCTCTAAAAATAAATAATTTTTTTTTAATGTACTTTGGGAAGTGAAAAAAATTTCATCCTACTCCATCAGTCTCAAAATGAGGCCATGCTTGCCCTGGCCAGTAGCTCAGTTCATTGAAGCACTGTACTGTACACCAAAAGCAAAAGGTTGTTGGTTCAATGCTCGGTCAGGGCACATACCTAAACTGTGTGTTCAATCCCAGGTCAGGACCCATATGGGAGACAACCAATCAATGTTTCTCTATCACATCTATCTATCTATCTACCTATCTACCTACCTACCTACCTACCTTCCTCTATCTCCCTCCTTCCTCCGACAGTCCCTTCCTCTCTCTCTAAAATCAATAAACATATCCTCAGGTAGAATTTTTTTTTAAATGACACCTCCCAAGAATTACAGACTCTTGGGATAAGCTACACAGACTATAACCAGAGGAAAAAGCTCTGAAATTTCTATACCATTTTTGTTGTAAGTTGTTCACCTGCATTATTATATTCATCTGTAAGAATGTCTTTATGAAAATAACTGTAAATTTTCATTTACAGGTGAGAAAATAGAGGTTAAACAACCTGTCCAAAAGTCACACATCAAGCCAAAGAGAAAACATGGAAAGAACTTATGTTTCCCAAACCTGCGCTTGGCACTCTGGCTCATTTTATCTTTGCATCCTAGAAAACCATGAGCAACCAACTGAGTCAGACTCCACTGATTAACCCCTCATAAGAGAGTTACCCCTCCCCCGGTTCTGAAGTTTTTCAGAGCAACCTGCCAGGCAAGCTGTTTCAGTGACTTGAGGTAGAACTCAAGAGTTCAAAACATAACATTCCACAAAACTCCCAATCATCAGGTTAGATGTAGGTGGAGAAACTATATAACTAGCATTGTGAAAACAAAGAGAAAACGGAGTGTGCTCACTTAAAAAGATCAGGCTAAATAACATTAGCAACTGCCATGATAATAGAAAGGGGGGAAATTAAAATGCTATTAGTCAATCGATAGTACCAATGGAGCCAGCCACTGTGTGAAGATCTGAGTATTAGGAGTTACAAGGGATACACAATACATGACTGCATTTTCTCAAAAAATAATTTAATGGGCAAGATTAAAAGGTCAAAAGGAGTTTAATACTTACAGAGCACAAGGTAGACAGTGGAATGCATAGACAGTGGAATACATTCCCCCTGGTGGGGTGGCTCAGTTAGTTAGTCATCCCAACATGCCAAGGTTGCAGGTTCAATCCCGGGTCAGGGCACACAGAAGGACCAACCAATGAATGCATACATGAGTGAAGCAACAGACTGTTAATCTCTCTCTCTCTTTCTCTCTCTCTTTCTCTCTCCCTCTCCCCCTTGGTCCCTCCCTTCCTTTTCCTCTCTCTTCCCCTCCCTCTCTCCTTGCCTCCTTTCCTCTAAAATAAATAAAATTTTAAATATATAAATTCTATAATATATTACTGTGAGAATCACAGTATTTCTGAGGTTACCTAGTCCGAGAGACCAGGTACTTGGCATGAAATAAGGCTGTGGGTGAGAAAGACAAACATTAAATAACAGTTCAGATCGTGTCTGTATTTCCTGGCATTTTTCTACTATTTCTCCATAAGAGTATGAATAACAGGGTACAGTGGAAAGAACTTTGGTTGTAGAGTCAAGATACCTGGATTCCAGAATCTATCTCAAGATGAAACTTTGCCACTAACTAGCTATGTGAGCAGGAGCCCAAAATCCCTATAAAATGCTAGTTTTTAACTTTTTTATTTTTTAGGTCACTAACTCCAGTGAGAAGCTGATGAAAATTAAATATACTATCCTTATAAAAAAGGCACATACCAGTACATTGATAAGGAAATCTGGACATCACCAGGAACTTTCTTTTCTTCAGGCAGCGACAAGAAAGGTGGACATTCAGACGGAACATGCCTACTAAAAGCAGCCCACCACCTTTCAAAATAAGAAGGTCCTGCTTGGAGAAACTGGCAAAGAGAAGCTACTGCAACACAAGAACATCGGTCTGGGTCTCAAGATGCCCAAGGAGGCCACTGAGGGCACTTACATTGACAAGAAATGCCCCTTTACCCTTAATGTCTCCATCCGAGGGCGCATCTTGTCTACATGATGACCAAGATGAAGATGCAGAGGATCACTGTCATCTGCCAAGATTACCTCCACTATATCTCAAAGTACAATGGCTTCGAGAAGCACCACAGGAACACGTCAATGCACATGTCCCCTGCTTCAGAGATTCCAGACTGGCGATATTGTCACAGTGGGTGAGTGCTGGCCCCCAGGCAAGACCATGCACTTCAATGTGCTCAAGGTTACCACGGCTGCTGGAACCAAGAAGCAATACCAGAAGTTCTGAGACTAGATACCTGCCCACTCCCTCCGAAGTTATTTTCCCAGAAAAAAAAAAGGCATATATTCACCTACCTACAAACCTTTGTTTACAAGTAAAGAGGTGTCATTGAACCACAGATAAAGAACCTCTGAATTAATCTCTAACACTTCTTTTGTCTCCTGATCTGAAAACAATTAACATAGTGAAATCCAAATTAAGTACTGAAAAGAACAAGGTATAAAGGAATGATCAATCAGCCAGAGAAGACCTGGGTTCTCTTGCTTTAATGCCACTATAAAATTCTATGAGGGACTTCTACCACCCCAGGGAGGAAAATCAGCCCAGATAGAAGGAATCTAATGGCTGGAACAACTGACATTTAAAATAGCCACTTGAACTGAGTGCATTTAAAAGACAACACATGTTAGTTTGTCATTTCCTCTATGTGTTTCACCATATCAGATAAAAATTAAACAAAAACAAGGATGTCTGGAATTATGGAGTGATGGTTCCAACTTGAGGCTCTTGGGAAAGGGGGAGGGGGTGCAGTGGCCTGGACTCCAGTTGTATTTTCACAGACAACAGACCCTTTCCCTAGAATCAGAACCAGAGCATTCCAAAGCACCATAGTATAATATGTGTATAAGCTTTTGGTGGGCTGTTCATCTTTTATCCTCCAATAGGTCCCAGTGAATGGTGAACAGTAAATGTAACCTTGGGTGGTAAGAGAAATTCTGCCCTAAATTCCAGGCAGAGACAGACAAATGTGAAAGGCTTAGGATCTGGCAGTCTAACAGGCACTCTCTGGCCAGCTGCTGACAAAGGGGGGAGAAAAGCTCTGCTGTCTCCAACAGCCTTTACCAAAGCACTGACACCTAAGAGCTGAGTGGCACTTGACTGAATGCAGGCAGATCAGGAATCCAGACTATAGTGTATGAGATGCAGTCCTTAGGGCTCTGACTCTATAATGACAAAGACAGTTAAAAAGCAATCCCTGCCCTGCCCTGCCCTGCCCTGGCCTGGCGTGGGCTCAGAAATACCAGAGCCCAGGTGAAGAAAAGGCCTGAGTCAGGTTCAGGATATTACTGCTAAAGCAGGAGGGCAAGTCTGCCAGCAGAAAGTAACTGAGGAGAAAGTTCTAAACTCATAATAAAAAATAAGTCCCATCCTAGAGCTCCCACAGTTTCCCAAACCATCTAGAAATCAATATCTTCTATAATTCCTTTGAAGCAATCTTTCTCCTAAAAACAAAGGTCCTCCTCCCACAAGGCAGTCCTCCACAAGCCCATCATATCAGGGGTCAGTGAAACTAAATCTGGACGGCCAATTTAAGGAATTCTCCCAATCATTCATTCCACATACATTCGTTGCATTCTAACCATGCACCAGGCACTGACCTAGGTGCTGGGAACACAGGACTCGGTCTAATGAGAAAGGAGGATGAAAAAGGAATTAATCTGTCCTCTCAGATTCAGAGGAGGGTCATGAGTGGTCAGATTGAGGGCACAGCTGACATCCAACTGCTCATTCTCTAGACCAGCCCTGAAGACAAGAGGCTTAGAGACATGAAGGGTAACTCTCCTCATATAAATACATCCATTTTCTTTGAGGCAGAACTGACACCCTAGAGCCAGTTGCCCCAAAGCAGCTGATGACCCAGGAAGACAGCAAAAATGTCTCCAGTGACTTAAGAAGGCAGAAACAAAAGCAGGTGCCAGGTTCATGGACCTATTCAGGGAACAACAAAGATCACTTTCTTCATTGTTTCCCCTGGCAGCAGTGTCTGATGGAGAGAGGAGTTGAATTACACCTTGTCCCTGTGGTCTGCTACAGAGAAAATGAGTTTGCCATCTGAAGAAAGGGTTGTCCCCAGGGCCAAAACTCTCTCTGCAGGGCTGAGGAACAGAAGACAAAAGAAGTCAGACCCCATAATGCTTAGAAGGAGAGCACTGAAATGGTAAGACCAAAAGAGGCTTTAACAGAAACTAAGTAGGGGTTTGACAAGTGCCTGAGGAGTTTTGCCCACTCTGTGCTTACCCTAGGCCTGGGGAGGTACTTTGTGTGGATCAGACCCATACCAAAGGCCCCGACAATGAGCTTAAAAAAGAGTTCATGCTTTAGACCACTGACCTCATCAGCTCTCTCTCTCTCCTTGATCCTTTTTTTTGGCTGTGTAGTTCATGAAGAAATGAGTGAATTCTATGGATCCTCTCCTTCCTACAATGGTTATGTTATACTACAAGACCAAACAAGGTAAAAAAAAGACTAAGCTATTGGGAGGGAAGGCAAAAATGCCTGTTCTTAGGGTGAATCTGCTCTAGCCCTACCTGAAACTAAGGCTCTCCTCTAAGTTTATAAAATCACAGGATAATGTAAATGCCTCACTGCTAGGCATTCTGAGCACTTAAATAAAAGATCAGAGGCAAGAGTCATCTACCACTGGACCAAGGTTACAGATCTTTAGAAGAGAGGTAGGAGGGAGGGGAATTTATTTCAACAAAAGCATACTGAAACAGGTATAGGTATCCAGCTGTAATAGAAATCAACAATTTCCCCCACTCCTCCAAAACATTGTCTTTCACCAACTCCATCAGGACCCAGACAAAAGACACAGCTGCACCTCCAGGTCAGTTAAAAGAAGGTTCCTGCTAAGAAGAGCCACATTTAGTTATTCTGACAAACTGGGATGGGGGTGGTGCTTGCTGGCTCAATATACTCCACCAACAAATAAAATAAGTCTCCAAAAAGTCAGGCCACCAACTTCCCGGGGCATTACTTGTTGCTTTGAGAAGAGGAAGGAGGCAAAATAAATATTTTAGAGAAGTCAGATTCTAGACTCTAAAAATAGCATAATGGAATTTTCTTCTGAAGCTGTCTTTTCCCAACAATGAGGTTACTTTTTTTAAAAAAAGTTCAAGATAGACTGTATAGTGGTGACTCCAGGATGGCAGGGTATGGACTCTAAGAAACTTATTACTCTTAAGTCAAAGATTACATTCTGTGAAAGGACATCACATTGTTAAGGTAATACCTCAATGAGGGTGTCGACATCCGTTTAATGAGTAGTAGGGTACATATGTATCTGCTATAGTATTATCTATACTGATCTATATGCTCAAAATATCCATAATAAAAAAGTAAAGCAATGGATGAAACTATCCATCAAATCTAGAAGTATTTATACCCTTTGACCCAGCAATTCCACACCTAAGAATTTTCCCTAAAGATATACATATGCAAAGTGGCGAGTGTAAAGCAACGTTTTTTATTATAGCATTTTGTAATGGCAAAGACTGGCAACACTCTAACTGTCCATCAATAGACTAAATAAATGACAGTATATTCATATAAGAGAACAATAAGCATGAAGGAAAAAAAGAGGTATTTGTGAACTGATATGGATGAATCTCCAAGATTAAAAAAGAACAAGGTCAGAACAGAGTGGTTGTTAGCTCTCATTTATATTTTTAAAAAGAGGAGGAAGAAAATACAGAATTCAGATTCCATAAAGACAGGAATCTTTTTATCTGTTTTGTTCACTGTCCCCAGAGTCTCACACAATATTTCGCACATACTAGGTACTCAATAAATAGTTGCTGATTTAATTTTTTAATTCATAGGACAGGTGAATGACTAAATATACATATCATATGGAAAGAAGCACAAGAAACTTATAATACCAATTGTCTTCAGGGGAGGGAAAAGGATGGCTGGGGTGAAAACAGATTTTTCACTGTATATCTTTTTGTACCTTTTGAATATTCAATTATGTGAGTGTGTTACCTAGTTTAAAAAAAAATAATAAATGAAAGTTTAAAAGCCAAAAACTTGAGGTTCTGAATCCTGACCCCAGCATTGCCACTGACCACATACCCTTCTCATTCAGTCATTCATACATTCAACAAGCCTACCCTATATGCCTGCCCTGTGCCGAGTTTGTAGAGCACTGATTTGAGCTCAGAGTCTCTTTCCTTAAGCAGTGTACAATCTAGTGTGGGAGACAAGCAACTTACCCAGTGCACAATATAGTGCAGCTGATGCTGACAAAGGTACACAGAAACAACAAGGAAGCATGGAAGCCCAGGAGAGGCTTCCAGAAGGGGATGAGGCTGGAACTGGAACTTCAGGACAGAGAGCATTAGATTGATAAGGATAACAGTGTTGTAGACAGAGGAAGCAACACAGAAACTATTTTAAGTTCCTTAGAATAGTTTGATATGGATAGAGTATAGGGTACTCTCAAATCTGGAAGAATGATGTCAGGGCATGAAAGCTCTGCATGTCATGCTAAAGAAAACATATTTCAACCTAAAGATATTGGAAAGCCACTGAAAGGTTTAAGCTGGGGAGTGACTATTCTTCTATGATCATATTTCAATTTTAGAAAGAGTATGCTAGCAGTAGTGAAAAGGAGGGAAGCAAGACAAAGGCAAAGGGGGACCATTAGTACACTGTTATGGTTATATGCTGAGAAACAATAAAATCTGAGCTAAGAGAGTTGTACTTGGGATGGGAAAAAAGGAAGGGATGTGAGAGTTGAAGTAGAATTATACAATATTTAATCCCTGTGTTATTTGAATGGGGATGGTAGGGCCAAGAGAAGGGAGAGCCTCAAGTCACTTGTGTGACTGGGTAGAAGCTGGTGACAACATTAGGAATACGAGAGTGAAAAGCAGGTTTCCTGGGGTGAAGATGAAGGGTTCAATTTAGAACATGTTGAAAGATACCTATATAATATCCAAAAGAAGCCCTCCAGTATTCAGAGATAAGTGTCTGGAGCTCAAGAGAAAGATTTGGCCCAGCAGTTGAAGCTGTTAAGTATAAATTAGGTCACTCGAGAAAATTATGTAGAGGGCCAAAAACAAAATCCTTAAATCCTTTATTTAAGGAAGATAAACCTGCAAAGGAAGAAAGAAAATCAGAGAAGGGCAAGGTCACAAAAAGTTAGGGAAGGAGAAATTTTTGAGGAGGATAGAGTTTCATCTTAGTGGTAAGTAAGATTAGGGCTGAAAAATTACCACTGGATTTGGCAATTACAAGTTGACTGGTGACCTTGACAAGAGCAATTTCAGGAGAGTGAAGGGAGCTGGAAGCTAAAGGGCACGTATATACCACTCTTAAGAATCTTGGAGGAGGCTTCTGAGCAAGATGGCAGTGTACATAAATGTGGTACTTGCCTCCTCCCACAACCACATCAAAATTATAACTAAACAACAGAATCATTCAGAACTGTCTAAAATCTGGCTGAATGAAGTCCAACAATAAGGGAATTAAGGCAGAAGCCATACTGAGACTGTTAGGAGGGGCAGAGACACAGAACAGGATGGTCTGACACCCACATGTGGCAGATAAAAATTGAGAGGCATATCTTGGCTGCAGAGGTACCCTCTGAATAGCAAGGGATCCAAGCTCCACACCAGGTTCTCCATCTGGGGGTTCCAACACCAGGAAGAAACATCCCCCTAATTTCTGGCTACCAAAACGTGCAGGGATTGAGGCTGACAGAAACAAGACTGCTAGAGTCCCAGGCAGTTCCTCTTAAAGGTCACTGTACATGGACTTACTTGAACTCACTCCTGCTGAGCTCCAGCGCTGGGACAATAGCTTGAAAAGCACCAGAGACATATGGTGAAGAATGAATTGTTTGGTACCAGAAAACTGGGTGGTAGCTTTTGCCCAGACAGAAGTGCTGACCAAGGTCATTGTTCCTTTGATGAGCCCTTCCCCCAGAGAGCCAGCAGGCAGGCACCTATGTATCTGAGACTCCATCAACCAGTATCAAACTAAAGTTTGCCCCTCCCTAGTAATTCCCTGAGGCCCAACCCCACCCAACTTTCAGGCCCACCCAAGCTATTTCTACTGGCTTTTCCATACAATGGCCTCTCTTGGCTCATGCTTCAGATTTTCCTAAAAACTCCCAAACAAGCAGAATCTGGCCTCAGTGTGCCCTATACCTCTCACTAAGTGGCTACAACCTCAGCACTAGCAGCTACTGGCCTTGGTTCACAGCTTGGCCTCTTCTAGGCACCTCCAAGCCCAGCACAAGTAGCAGCCTTCTGCAGGTAATTTCATAGCTCATGCTGGGTAGCCCCTGGGAGAACACAGGTGGTGGCTAATCTTGGCCTGCACCTCCAGGGTGGCCCCTGAGCCAGCACACCCAGTGGACAGCTTCAGATGACATCCAGGCATCACCACCCGACCACCTGCACAAGCGACACACTCAAGGGGCAGACTCAGCAGGCACGAGGGCCCCATGAAGTAAGTCGGTGGTCAGTGATCACAGTAAGTCCTTGCAGCTGATTGGCCTAGGGATAAATCACTCCCTTGATGTGCCAACAGTAATCAAGGCTCAACAGCCCACAAAGGAGGTATACCTCAAGTGCCCAGCTTGGGTGATCAGGGCAGCTGTGCTACTGGACCCTACAGAACACCAACTACACTAGGCCATTCTACCAAGCCTAGGAGATGTAGCAGCTCTACTAGATATACAGAAACAAACATAAAGAGACTGCCAAAATGAAGAGACAAAGAAACGTGTCCCAAATGAAAGAACAAAACTCCAGAAAAAGAACTAAACAAAATGGAGACAAGCAATCTATTAGATGCACAGTTCAGAACACTGGTTATAAGGATGCTCAGTGAACTTAGTGAGACTTCAACAGCATAAAAAAGGACCAGTCAGAAATGAAAGGTACACTAACTGAAATGAATAATTTACCAGGAATCAACAGTAGAGGAGATGAAGCCAAGAGTCAAATCAGTGATACGGAATATAAAGAAGCAAAAGACACCCAATCAGAAACAGTGAAAAGAAAAAATAATCCAAAAAAATGACGATAGTGTAAGGAGCCTCTGGGACAATTTCAAGCATACTAACATTTGCACAATGGGGTTGCTGAAAGGAGAACAAAGAGAGCAAGAAATTGAAAACCTATCTGAAAAAAAAATGACAGAAAATTTCCCTAACTTGGTAAAGTGAATAGACATACAAGTTCAGGAAACACAGAGAATCCCAAACAAGATGAACCCAAAGGGACCCACATCAAGACACTTCATAATTAAAATGCCAAAGTTTAAAGACAAAGAGAGAATCTTAAAAGCAGCAAGAGAAAAGCAGTTAGTTACCTAAAAGGGAGTTCCCTTAAACTGTCAGCTGATTTCTCAACAGAAACTTTGAAGGCCAGAAGGGATTGGCAAGAAATATTCAAAATGATGAAAAGCAAGACCTACAACCAAGATTACTCTACCCAGCAAAGCTATCATTTAGAATTGAAAGACAAATTAAGAGCTTCCCCGACAATATAAAGCTAAGGAGTTCATTACCACCAAATCAGTATTACATGAAATGATAAAGGTCTTTTTTATGAAGAAGGAAGATTAAAAATATGAACAAGATAATGGCAATAAATACATATTTATCAACCACTGAATTAAAAAAAAAAACAAAATAAATGAACAAGCAGAACAGAAACAGATTCGTAAGATAGAGATCATTTTGGTGGTTGCCAAATGGGCAGGGTGTTAGGGGGAAGGGTGAACAAGGTGAAGGAATTAAGAAGTACAAATAGGTTGTTACAGAATAGTCATGGGAAGCCCTGACTGGTGTCGCTCAGTGGGTTGGGCCTTGTCCTGCAAACAGAAAGGTTGCCAGTTCAATTTCAAGACAGGGCACATGCCTTGGCTGGAGGCCAGGTCCCCTGGTTGGGGGCGTGCAACCAATTGGTGTTTCTCTCATGCATCGATGTTTCTCTCCCTTTTTCTCTCCCTTCCTCTCTCTCTAAAAATAAATAAATAAAATCTTAAAAATAAAAAAGGATAGTCATTAGGATTTAAACACAGCTTAAGGAATATAGTCAATAATATTCTAAAAACTACATATAATGTCAGATGGGTGCAAGATTTATCGAGATGATCATTTAGTAAGTTACGTAATCAGTGGGGTGTACACCTGAAACTATTATAATAATGTATGTCAACTGTAATTGAGAAATAAAAATGATTTAAAATGGAAAAAAAAATCCTAGGTGAAACAAATCTTGACACAAAAGGGGATTCTCACTTAACATCCCTTGTTTTCCAATTCCCCTCCCATAATACACCTGAGTATATTTTAAGAAAAATAAGTAGGAAAGTACACATAGTGTTAGCACTTTATCAGGTATTAGGTGTTGAATGATAATAATCCAGTATATTATTACTACTACATTAAAGTTGGTTCCATTAACTCCATACATCACCAAATATTTTGGACACTTATGTGCAAGATACCAAGATGGCACTGTGAGAAATGAAATGAAATTTATCATACAGTCCTCAATCTCTAGGAGCTTCCAATGTCATAAAAGAAAATAATGCATACATACAAATAAAATATTAAAGTACAATATAATGATACAGAAAAACAATGACCATTAGCATTTAGGAAACTAGGAACAACTTCCAGAGGGATGATCAGAGAAGGTTTCCTAGAGGGCTTTGAGGTGGGTTGTGAACAATGGGTATGATTCTATTTGTTAGACACAGTGAGTGAAGGTACTCCAGGAAGACAGTCTTATCTGGCTTGGATGTAGTTGGCAAGGATGCTGGAAAGATTATTTTGGAGAGCTTTAAATACCAGGCTGAGAAGATTGAGCCCTGCCTCTCTTTTAACTGCTGCTCTGCAGTGCCAACTGCCTGCAGGTCATTTCCACCTGAGCATGCCACAGCTACCAGGACTCAATTTATTAAAAGTGAATCCACATCTTCCCTCCCTCGACCAATGCCTCCTTTTAATTTCCCACTTTGAGTAATGGCACCATCCTTCAAATAATCTACTATCAAGTGCTATCAGTTCTTCCAAATACCTTTCACAACCAACTTCTTTATTCAACAGTGAGGTCTCCTTGTCTAAGCCTCATTACCTCTCACCTAGGTCGCTAAAATAGCCCAAAAAAATGATTTTCTCCTCATCCAATTCGTGTTGCAGGTGCTGTCAGATCAATATTCATAAAATACAGCTTTAATTAAATCATTCCAATACATAAAACCTCCAACAACAACATAAAACCTACCATAGGGGAAAAAAAATCTCAATAAAGTGTAATAATTCAACCACATGGTACGACTTTTGTAGAGAGTAGTTTAGCAAAATGTATCTAAAATTTTTAAAAGTTTGCAACGACTTTCAATGCAGAAACTTCACTTTTAGAAATTTATATAAAAGAAATGTGATGAGTGTGCAAATACACACACAAAGTATATTCATTTCATTGTTTATAACACCAATGCAAAATTATTTAAAAGTCCAACAACAGTGGACTGGCTCAGGTGCAGGGTACCCATATGAGGGGCCATCGATGGCAATATAAACTCTTATGTAAATTCATTTTTTTTGACACTGAAAGCCTTTCACCATACAATAAGTGAAGAAAACAAGTTACACTTTATTTCTGCAAAATATGTACTTATTTTTTGCAACTTATACATTTGCAGAAAAAAATGTCTGAAAGAAAATATAGCAAAATTTTTACAGTAGTTATACAAAAATAATGGGATTTTAGCTAAGTTTAACTTTAGAGTTTTGTGTATTTTATAATTTTCATACAATAAACATGGATGTTTTGTGAAATAAAGGAGAGATTCTACCACAACTAATATCCAACAGCAGCATAGCTCTTTTAGACTTTCTAAACATCGTTTTTCTGGAGACAGCAATAACTTTATATACAATCCAACAATTCAACCAATTGTAATGGCACCAAAGAAATAAAGATGAAGGAGACACAGTGTGCCCTCACTGAACTTATGATCTAGAGCCAGAGAATTAAACAGATAATGGTAAAATAATATGACAAGTATTGCTACAAAGGGATGTATAAAGTACCATGAGAACTCAGATGAGGAGATAAATTAAAGCTTTCGTGTTTGGGCTAGGAGGAAAGAAGCTGGAACAAGATAAAAAGCTAATTAGTTTTGGGCTGGAATAAAAAATTACAGTACAAACAAGAATTTGTGAGGCAGATAAAAGTAGAAAGAACACCAAGGCAGAGGACATAAAATAGTGATATAAACAGCATAAACAAGGGATGAAACTGAGAATCATACCCATGCTAAGAAGTCTGAACTTTACCCTGTGAAGAAACAAAAGGCAGTGGGCATTGGAATTTTTGAGAGATATGGCATGATCACTGGCAGTAAGCCAAAGATGATGGCGATCTCAAATAGGACAGGGGGTCCAGCCAGGATGCATGGGACAGTATGGCTTTTGAGATGTTTCTGAGCTGGAACAAACAGAACTTAGTGTTCAATCAGATGTGTAGAATGAAGGAAGACAAAAAACAAATAAAAATAAACTTCCTAGTTTGGGCAAATAGGTAGAGAGTGATGTTGGTATCTGAGACAGGGTGCATAGAAGAGAAGCAGATTTGGGCAGGGGGAAGATGGGGAATAATGATAAGCTTGGTTTTGGACACGTTACCTTAAAATTTCTGTAGACTTCAAAGTGGAAAAGGACAGTAGTCATCTGAAAATACAAGTTTGAATCTCAAAGAAAAGTTCATATTTAGAGATTTTGATTTGAGATCACCACTGTACACATAAACAAAATAGATAAATAAGATCACCACAGTAGATAAACTCATCCAGGGAGAGCAGACAGAATGGGGGGGTAGGGGTGGAAGGTGGGAGGCGGGGGAGAAAAGGTCCAAATAGTGTCAAATGCTGTGTGACAAGGTCAAACAGCACAAGAACTGAAAGATTCTGCAAGTAGGCTGTCACAAGTGAGAGGGAACCTAGTTGGGATGCTGGGCACAAAAACAAACTACAGTGGGCCAAGGTGACTAAAGGAATATAGCAAAGGCTATTAAAGAGGTTTGGTGGTGCCATGGCCAGGTGGTTGGAACATGATCCTGTACACCAAAACGGTTGCAGGTTTGATGCCCAGTCAGGGCACATACAAGAGGCAACCGACCACTGTTTCTCTCTCACAATGTCTGTCTGTCTGTCTGTCTGTCTCTCCCCACCCCCCGACTCTCTTGCTCCCTCTCAAATTAATAAACAATTATTGTTGAGTGAGGATTTTTTAAAGAGTTTTAGTGGAAAAAAAAAAAAAAGAGGAGAAAGTTAATTCGAAGAACAAACAAAAAATTTTTTCCTTAGGATAGAGAAAACCTGAACATATTTATAAAGAGTCACTAGGTGGGGAGAGACTAAGAATGCAAACCATGTACATGCCCAGAGGCCTGCTCCTGAAATATAAAGAATGAGGTGAGGACTAGAGAAGATTACAGATAAATTGAGAGATAGAGCTGTGGAAAGTAAAAGGCTAAATAACAAACTGAGAATTTACAAGGTAAAGTGGAGTAGCAAGTTTGAGAAAAGTGGTGAAAGTCTGGAATAGCTACTGTGAGGAAAGGGAATAGGAGTCAACGAGAAGAGACGAGAGATTTCAGGGCAGGGTTGAAAGTTGAGCTGGAGCTCATAAATATGTAAAGGAGTCAGTCAGCACAATGTTATGCAGCAGAACTCAGTAGCTCCGTGGAGAAAATGAACATGGGTCCAACTTTGGGGAAAAGAAAGAAAGGGGCGGCGGTGAGATGAGAATGCCAGTATAAGCACTGTCGTAGAGCATAGGGAAGAAAGGCAAGAACACCATAAAGCGGATGATTGGGAAATGAGCAGAGACCAGGTCTCGTGGGCATGAAGGATCAGAAGTAGAAGGAGGTTGTGACCAGATTTTGGTTATTTCTAGGAGGGGAGGAATTTTAGGTCACTTCACGTACTCTTCCCCAAGAAACTTAGCTATCTATAAGACCAAAATTGATGCCATGCTGACTTCTAAGTCACGCTCTGATATGTAAACCAGTTCTTCAAATGGGGCTGATGCCTCAAAGGTTGTTAGAAGGAATTCCAGTGAGAAACGGGCAGGACTGAGTTCTCCTAAGCTTTTTCCTTCCACAACTTTAAGATCTGATCTGATCTTCTGAGCACAATATCAGTAACTATTCCTTTTATTGACTGGGAGATTACTGGAGTTGTGTGTGTAGCTGCTGAAAATAAACTTTTAAGAAACTGCTTAATGGCTAGTTTAGCAATTCCCTATGGGTCCTGAAGCCAGCTGATGCAGGACGAGAGTCACTGTCCTTCTCAAGGACTTGGACCTTCCCTCAGTGCTGCAATATGACAGTAAGGACAACAATTCAATGTAATAATCACATTCAACAGTGAAGCAGAAGTTGGGGTGGGCTAATAAGGTAAGCGACATCCAGGAGGTGGGACAGTGCATTAACTCCCTTTCACTGCAAAAACTGAATCTAACCCTTGTATCACAAGGACAGGAAAACCTCTATTTGCTACTCACTCATTCCCTAAATATCTGGGCCCCCATCCAGGCTATTATCCCAGCCTGCACAAAAAGAAAAAAAAAAATCAGTCTCCCCTCAGAGGCACTACAAATGAACTAGAACATTGCCACCAAAAGGTACTGCTGGCTTATAGCACTGATTCACTCTAAGAGCCCCAACTTCCTTTCACATCTTCTATCATCCAAATGACAAAGGGTACGATGATTATAAAAGGTAATTTCTTATATTAAAGTACATGGATGGAAGGAATGATAAATCAAGAATTGGTTGCTTATCTGGATAAGTATCTGGAATTTGGCCCCCACATCAGCCTGGTCAGCCATTCCATTTGGACTGAGACTGGTCCTATTAAAACCAAAAAAAGTAACTCCAAATGCTTGTTTAATGCAGCTCTGGTTCACCTTCACTTGGGTCACCACCTTCTTTTGCTCACAAACACTTAATTGTCTCTCAAAAGTAGGTCAGCGCCTTGTGGAACAAGCTGGAGGGGGGAGCTAAGACCCAGCCTATCACTCCAAGAGGAGAGGCCCAAGCCGTGTCTAGGAGACCAAGATCAGTCAATAATGCACCATGCCAAAAGCACTCAAGGTGCTCCAGGCAGTAACCTGGCTAATGCCATTTCTAGATGGTAATTCAGCATGCTGGGAGAGAAGACGCCTAGGATGTGGGTCTAGGGCTCACGTGAGTCCCAAGAAATACTTGTCCCACTCTGATGGCTGATGAGGTGTCCCTAATAATCCCTGAATGGAAGGAGCAAGAGGTGAACACTCAGAATGCTAAAACTCTTGCCCACTGTCCATATGGTCCCTTCTGTAGAATACCAAGCATTGCTCAACCATAAATGGAGCTGTCTAAACTTCTCCCCATTCCTTCTCCCAAATATTTTCTGCAGGACACCCAAAAATAAACACTGCTCCTTAACCATGGGCTAGAGGTACATTCTTAGTACTCTAAGCTATCATTTGAGCTTGCCTGATGAAGGGTTAAAATTTTTAAAGAGGACACATGTTGTTCCTGGGCCCAAATACTCCATCCATCCAAAACTCTAAGGTGAGAGAGACTCTCCCCTTAAACCATCTCCAATCTCTAACTGGTTCACTAAATATAGGATATTGCTTCAAAGTCAAAAAGAAGGGGCCCCAGGAGATGAGGCGACACAGGGCTGGTGGTTTGGGAAATAGCTACCAGAGGGCCAGCTGTCCAGCTGGCTCTGGAATCTGAAAACTTCCAAACCTAACAACTGCCTTTCTCAGCAAGAATCAAAAGTATGTGAATCAGCTGTGGAGGACAAAGGCTGCAGAGCCCAGCTTCAGAAGCTAGCAGCAAACTACTTCCTTAGCCATTGTTCCCCAGAAAAAGCAAACTGCCAGGCACTTCACCTCTAGACCAGCTACCAACTCTAAGAAAGGAATGGGAAAAGGAGTTAGTTATCTCTTTGGCAAAGAGTACAGGCATTTCTTTCTCAATATCTCTCTTTCTTAATGTCTATCAATATACCTATCTCCCTCTCCCGTCCTCCCTCCAATTCTCTGCTTGTAAAACCCAAACCATTGACAACCCCAATCTTTCTCAATTCTGATTGTAACTTTGCACTATCTTCTCCCATGTTCCTCTCCTCTTCCTGATGCCCCACTACCTCTCCTGCCCCACAACATAAACACATTGCACCTCTAAAGCGCTTTAGAGTCAGAATCACATGAAGTAATACCCGATTTCACACCACTTTATATTTATTAGATTTAAATCTAGTCTTTGTAACTACACTGTAAAATCTACAAAGGAAGGAACCATGTCCTATCAGCACTGCATGTTTACTAAGCACCATTCTAACCATTTTACATGTAGCATTTCATTCGATCTCTAAACTGAACAAAACAGAGGTATGGATACACAGAACTGACTGACAGCTGTTGGAGGGGAGAAAAAAGGGGAGAACTGGATGAAAGAAGGTTAAGGGATTAGCCAAAGAACATAATCAATCTTTCCAGAAGGTATCCAGCCATGTAATATGAAAAAGAGACATTTACTGAAGAAGATACAAGGTACAAGAAACATCATACACAAGACAATGATGCCTGAGTCCCCTTCAAAGTAAACATCTTGGGACTTCACACAGTTCCTGAGTCCCCTTCAAAGTAGACATCTTGGGACCTCACACAGTTCTCCCAATCACCATCAGCTGCTCCATCATATTTTCCTGAATCTCATGGATGGTCTGAAATCTCTTCCTTTTCAAAGGTGATTTTAGTTAGCTAGAAGTCACAGGATGCCAAATCTGGGCTGAAGTGGGGCTGAGTCACATGGGTGATTTGATGTTTTACCAAAAAACTGCATGAGACACGATGCATGAGCAGGCATGTTGTTGTGTTGAAGTCACCAATCACCAGTTGCCCACAGCTGTGGACTTCTGAATCATCCAAATAGTTTCCGCAGAGGAATGTTCAAGCTTAGCGCAAAATCTGATAGAGATGTATTGTTCTACTAGCTCAATCATTTTCTATGCAACAGCCACACAGTACACATGCTCACTCAACAGTGTCTCCTGCTCCCACTGACCAGTACAGTGAAGTTGTCACTGTTGACACATGCACATTCCAGTCCACTCTCCTTCGCTGCCAGGTTACATCAATGTCGCTCAAGCCCTTCTCATTATGTTAACAATGGCTGGACTTTTTCCCAGGCAGACATCATATATGCATGGCCCACAGACAACAATGTGGTGGTGACCTGAGGGATGGTGGGGGAAGGTAGGACGGAGGTGAGCAAAGGAGTGGGGGAATGGGGACATCTGTAACAGTGTCAACAATAAAAATAAAGTTAAAAAAAATCCTATAATGTAGGTGCTGTCAACATAGCCACTTTACAGATGAGAGCTGAAGCACAGAAGGGTTTAAGAACTTGCCCAAGATCACAGTACATGGCAGAGCTGAGATTCAAACCCAGACAACTTAACTCCAGAGTCCATGCTCTTACTACGCTCTATACAAGTAGTCCAAGACCAGCAGCAGCAGCAGCAGAAGCATCTACTGGGAACTTGTTAAAAATACAAATTCTCAAACCCCACCCCAGACTCACTGAATCAGAGCTTGGGGATGTGACCCAGCAATGTGTTTTAATAAGGCCTCTAGGTGACTCTGATGCAGGCTAAAGTCTGAGAACCACTGCTCTGCAGCCCCTTCACGAGCTATGCTGCTTCTGCTTTTCTTTATTTGAGCCACACCCAAGACAGAAAGAAGTCTAGGAGGAACTTAATAGTATAAAAATATCCTGAATAAGTGATTAGGGCATAATGGTTAAGAGGGCATGCAGATTCTAGAGCTGACTGCTGTCAAGAGTAAAACCTAGCTCAGCTACTTAGCACCTGTGTGGCCTTGGGCAAGTCACTTAGCCTTCCTGTTCCTGTTCCATCAAGTGGAAAATAGAGATAAAGAGAGTATCTACCTCTTTAGTTGTTGGAAGGACTGAATGAGTTAATATCATGTCTTATTAACCATGGCCATTGGTCCATTTTACAATTAAACTCAACAAATATTTAGTAGACATCAATGTGCCAGGCACTGTATTATACACATGCATTAATCAACATCTCTCCTACTCATCATCAGCCTTTCAATACATGTTTAATGATGTTTTATTATATGTAATACTCTGCTCTGGGATATCAGGGTCACAAAGAGTAAGGCATTAACCTTTCCTTTCCTTTCCTTTAAAGACAGCACGAAGTTGTGGACCAGATATGACATTTACACAAGTAACCGTAACACACAGTAACTAGGGATAAGAATCATACAATAGCACTGTTTGGTGGGAAGAACATGGAATATGAGGTCATAGGATTTACGTTCAGTTCTAGCTGTGTTACCCTCAGACCAGTCACTGTGTGAACCATCATTTCCTCAGCACAAAACAGAAGAAATAAACCATCTGTGAGACTCAACAGAGTTAAATATGTGGAAGCATTTTTGCAAAAGACTGTGTGAATGTTAGCTGTCAAGTTATCATTACTATTACTTTTAAGTCAATTTCTTTCAATAATATTATGTAAATTCAGAAAAGACTTGTGCCTGAAGGATCAGAAAAGGCTGCACACATGAACAATGTGACATTTAAGATGAATGTGGAAGGACAAATAAGATGTAGAAACAAAAGGAAAAACTAGGTGGAGGAAATAGCATGAGCAAGGTGTGGAAGCAGGAAAACACAGGGCATTTATAGGAAGGGTATTAGTTCATTGTAGCTGGAATGCAAAGAATGGGAGATAACATTTCAAATGTAGGTAAAGGGCAAACAAGAGGAAAAAAATCTATTTTTTCCCCCACTATAAGCATCTTTGTTAATTCAATCAGGAGTAGATGATAAAACACATGGTTAAAATTAGTTTAAGGATTTATCTGTGAATCTGAAGTATCAGCACATGCTCTGCTCTATTTTCATAGGCTGATTAAGAGCCAGGTACAAGGTATGTATGGAAAATGGAATAACTATAATTACGGAGGTTTGTGCAGGGGCCGATTTGAAAATTATACTGTTATTTCTCATCAGAAATTCAAGAGAGAAAGACAGCTCAAAAAGATTGCTTTGGCCTTTAGGACCTTTTGGCATCATTATTCAAATAAGAGAAAGCTATATTTATCTAACATCAGCTACAAAATAAAGTGGAAAAAGGTTCAACCTTCTTAGCTATTTTTCAAGTGTTTGTCCGTACATCTATTCAAATAAATATGAAGTACATTAATTTTGTTTTGCTTTCTGTTTGTTTTGGTTTCACCCGTAATTTTTATATAAGAAAGTATCAACAAGATTCTTGAATGGCAGGTAATATATAGTCTAGAGTGGTACTAATTGGTTGATACAGAAAATGAAGCTTCTAACAAATTGTTTCAGACAAATTTTTAAAGCTTTATATATGTTGACATACTTGAATAAAATAATCTAGTAATTCTTGCTTGCCAAAGAGTACTTGAAAGAAAATAAATTTAACAAACCTTGAAGAAAATTCATTTTTAGTCAACAAAGAGTAAATATAACTTTTTGATTATGCCAAATATTTTATATTTAAAACCCAACTGGCAGTTTTCCATAAACAAAATTGCCTAAGAGGAAAATATTTAACTTTCCAAGGAAGTAGTTAAAGTTCAAAAATCAAACTGAACACTACACTTTTCTTTGCTCCACTGTCAAACAAGTGCCCCCTACTGTCGTTCATATTTAATCTATGTTTCTCCAAAATAGAGTCTTTTTTTTTAAGATTCATTTTTAGATCTTCTCCTGTAGTGGCATTCACAAACCACAAACATAATTCTTTAGTCATATGTATTTATACAATCATAATTGGCTCATATTGTGATCCTTATTAACTTAATATAGAATTATTAATTCACTATTATGTCGACAACGTAAAATCATCTGGAATAGCTTTGAAAGAAAACTGGGCCCTCGCTGGTATGACTCAGTCGGTTGGACCATCATCTCGTACACCAAGCGGTTCAATTCCCAGTCAGGGCACACACCTAGGTGCAGATTTGATCCTGTCAGGACACTTATGGGAGGCAACCAATTGATGTTTCACTCTCACATTAATGTCTGTCTGTCTGTCTGCCTCTCCGCCTCTCCCTCTTCCTCTCCCTCTTCCTCTCCCTCTCAAATCAATAAACATATTTTAAAAATTTAAGAAAAGAAGGAAAACTGGTATCTCAGCATTGGAGGTTTGAAGTAGGAAATACAAAGATTAGCCAATATGGGTGGGGAAGTGCACTGAGGGGATGTGCCCCTGTATCCATGACACAAAGGGGAGGAAACCCCAATAACACTGCAGTCCCCTTAAGCACAAAGAGAGGACTGGGAACAAATCAGTATAAAACCACCCTTTACCCCCTAAAAACAAACAGAGGAGTCCACATATAGGGATCCAGGAGTTTGGAGGGTCTGACTCTCCTTCTCAACCTCTATCCCCTATGTCCAGTGTAAGTTCAGGATGCAGAAGCCCGGGCTCTTGGACTTTTCCAGGTCTAACTCAGGCCTGGTAATGGTCAGAGAAGTCATAACTGGAGAGTACTTGCTTCAGAATTTTGGCAGAAACTGCAAGAGCTTGTCTAAGCTGTAGAAACCCTCCTGCTAAGGTTTTTTATGCTTCAATCCCCTTGGAGATTTATTCTGGTGGTGGGCTGGGTTGAGGGAAAACAAAGGAAAGCATGACTCTTCTATATTGTATCAATTGTCAATTATAGGGTATGTGTGTGCATATACATGTACATATATGTATGTATGTACATGTACGTGTACGTGTATATACGCAGCTGGCAATTCATTGTGCTCATCACCTCATGGCTATAATGCGATTCCCCCTTAGTCCTTGACTTGTGTAAAACAAACTGTGAGTCTAGATATGTGACAACAGCAAGGGTCCCAATCATAGTAACAGGAGAGGAGGAAAGCAAGGTTGGTAAGCTACAGGCACTACAAAGCAGTCTATCCATGGAAAAAATTAGACTAGGAAACAATATTTTTTCCATTGATTTTTGCCAGGCCTGGACCCTCTGTGGGTTCCAATAGGTCCATCACATGTCAGCCTCCTTTCAAAATAGGTGCCACCATCAAAACCAAGAGAGATGAAGACAACCCACGAGAAATGATTTCTTCCTTTCACTTGATCTTCTTCCTCACAGCTTTGGGAACTCTAACTATAGAGACTCAATCCAACATTACTATTAAAAATAATCATATTGTTAGCAACCCAAGTGTCTATCAAAGGATGAATGAATAAACAAAATGTGGTATAAACCTACAAAGGAATAGTATTCGGCCTTAAAAAGGGATAAAATTCTACCCTGGCCAGTGTGGCTCCGTTGGTTGGAACATCCTCCTACAGACCAAAAGGTTGCAGGTTCAATTCCCAGTCAGGGCACATGCTCAGGTTGCAGGTTCAATCCCCAGTTGGGCGTGTATGTCAGGGCAACCGATCAATGTTTCTATGTTTCTCTCTCTCAATCTTCTCGCTCTCTCTTCTCCCCATCCCCCACTCTTTCCTCTCTCACTAAAAGCAATGAAAAAAGTGTCCTCGGATGAGGATTAAATGACTGAATGAATAAAATTCTGAAACATCAATAAATCTTGAAGACATTATGCTAAGTGAAATAAGCCAGTCACAACAGAATATTGTATGATTCCACTTATATGAAGTATTCAAATTCATAAAGACAAAAAGTTTAATTATGTTTGTTAGGGGCTGGGGGAGGGGAATGGGGACTTATTGTTTAATGGGTTTGCTATCTAAGTTTGGGAAGATAAAGTTCTGAAGATGGACAGCGGTCATGGTGGCACCACAGTGTGAATGTACTTAATGCCACTGAACTGTACACTTAAAAATGGGTGAAATGGTAAACTTCATGTTATGTGGTATTTTATACCACATAACATAATTATATTATGTGGTTCTGTGGTACGTTATGTTTTACGGTATTTTACCACAATGAAAAAATCTTGTTATTATGACGCTCACTAATTAAAAAAACTACAATCACCCTGGCTGGTGTGGCTCAGTGGATTGAGTGTCAGCCTGCAAACCAAAGGGTCACAGGTTTGATTCCCAGTCAGGGCACATGCCTGGGCGGGGGGGGGGCACGCAAGAGGCAACACACATTGATGTTTCTCTCTTTCTCCCTCCCTTCCTCTCTCTCTGAAAATAAATAAATAAAATCTTTTTAAAAAATACTTTAAAAAATTACAATTACATAACTACTATGTGACAAGCAACATGTTCCACATATATTAATTCATTTGACCTTTACAAACACCCTCCAAGATAGTTATTAACACCAACATTTTGCAAATAAGGAATTTAAAAAAGCACAGATAGCTCAGAGAGGTTAAGTGACTGTCCAAAGTCACAGAGCCAGTAAATACCAGAACCAGGATTCTAACACCTACCCCCTTTCCACTGTAAAATGCTGCTTCTCATCGTAAAGGAGAAAATTATCTGATAATATGAAAACCCACAAACCACAAAACCCCTGGAGCAATGAGAAAGTGTACATGGAAAACAACAGAGATAAAAGGAAGAATTTACAATCATGCTCTGCATAAGGACATTTCCCTCAACAAATGGACAGCATATACAATGGTGGTCCTATAAGAACATAATAGAAAAATTACTATTGACTAACGACATCATAGCCTTCATAAAATTGTAGCACAACATCTTACTCACATGTATAAAAATATAGCACATAAAATTGTGTATAGTACATAACACTTGATAATAAATGACTATGTTACAGGTTTATGTATTTAATATACTATATGTTTTATCATTATTTTAGGGTGTACTCCTTCTACTTATAAAAAAGAGTTTCCTGTAAAACTGTGCTGTGTTAAGCTGGCAGCAGCCTCATGCATTGCATGTTTAAAACCTCTCTTACTGCATCATTTTCTCTTGTGGTAATTTAATTTCACATTGTATTACACAGTAACATGGTGTACAGGTTTGAAACTTCAGAGCAATAGGCTATACCATCTAGCCTAGGTGTGTAGTAATGCTACCATTTAGGTTTGTATAAGTGTACTCTATGATGTTCACACAGTGAGAAAATCTCCTAATGATGTATTTCTCAGAGCACACTCCCATCGTTAAGTCAGGCATGATGGTACTGTTACAAGTGAGATGCATACTCATTAATTCCACTTATAAGGCTGTGATAGTCTCTAAGAACTTTAAGCACACCAATTACCTACCTAGCCATGTAAAACCCCAGCAAACTAGTAAAAGTTGTTTGTTTTACCCACAAAGCCCAAAAATGATGTTCTCATAACCTACCAAGCAATGCCCTATTTTGTAAGAATTTTAAGGACTTCTCCAAGGTCAAGAAAGAAAATCTAAGGATTGGTGTTGCAAAATTAAACCCCAGCTCCCAAAACACTAAGCAGAGCTCCACTAGAAGCGAAGGGCATCACAATGATCAACGATCTTTTCTGGTCTTCCCCATTCTTCTCTTTTCTAGTCCTTTTTGCTCTCACTCTTGAGCAGGCCAGTCTGAATGGGAAGGCAGCTCCTGGTTAGAAAAACAGAAGCTGCTGTTTGGGACCAAAGATGGAGCTACTTATCAAACAGCTGACTCCCATCCCTTTCCCCTTTCCACCCCCAGAGAGGAAGCTGAAGGGTCTGCCTGTGAGGACAGAGGGCAGGAAATCTGGACAGACAGCCAGATTCCAGTCTCAGCTTGTATCATTCAGCCATGGCTGGGGAACATCCGACCAAGGCTCCATGCCAAGGGTGGTGTCACTTCCACCAGGAACCAAGAGTTGTTCCCCAGTAGATTCAGGCACCAAAAGGGCTGACTAGAGGATGTAGTGAGAGTAGAATCCACAACACGTGGGTCCCCATCAATGACCAAGCTGTTTTGACTGAAGTGGGAGAAGGGGCTCTACACTACCACAGATGAGGTAGGAAAGAAATTCAAAGCAATCCCCTTAGGTCCTATGTCTCTCCTAAGGGTACAAAAAAGCTTGAGTTCATATATGTGCTCTGAATTCCTCAAATGAATGCCATTCTGCTGAAAATAAAAGCAGCTTCCTTCCTACCCCCACATTCAAAATGATTTATAGTCAGCAAGTGTCTCCTGGTACTCAGAAAATACACTATCAAACAGGAAATGAAAAAAATATCCATTTCTTTCAGAAGGAAGAGGAGGAAACACATCCATATAGAGACAGGAAATCAGCTGATCAGGATCCAAGCCATGCTCAGGGAAATAACCGTTCCCTTCTCAAGGCAGGGGGTTGTGCAAAGCTTAGTTCTTCTCAGGCTTCAGTCACTCCCTAAGTAACAATTTCCAAGCCTGGACCATCTTGTTGTAGATATTTACTAGTTAAAGGGGGAAGATAAAGGCACCTCATACTCTAACACCAACCAAAAGCACATAGGCAAATGGAAAAGAGACAAAAAGCAATGTTTGCATAATACTCAGGGAAATTTCAAGGGTCATTGCCAACAACTAGGGGTGACCCCAATATTTAAAGCCTGCATCCACCCAATCTGAAGTTGTGGCTGGATCTGGAATACAAACCAGAGAAGAAGCTGAGACTTCCTTATTTGCCAATGGCAATCATAATAACAGCTTTATATCTCTACAGTGCTTGCCTAACAGGGAGTCAAAGCTTTCTTTCCCCACTCCCTTTCCTTCGCTAAATCCCTCCATTTGACAGGGATAGCCAGGTATTCCCTGCTACAGAAAGGTCACAGTGACTAGAAGCCTTGTCCAAGGCCATTAGCTAATCAGATGGAACTAACACAATTTCCAAATGTTTTTCCATGTGAAAAGAGAATGCAAACAACTGCTTCTCAAGAAATTCTTAATCAATAAAAACTTCTATGTCCTATCTACATAAAGTCCTTCCTTTATCCATGTCTTTATACTATTAGCTCCCAACTAAAGTATGCTAAACATGCATTTGCCTACAGTCAATGCATTTCAAGTTTCCCTCCACTATTCAACTCAACATACATTTATACACACTTTGAGTTGAGCACTGTGTTGCACACCAGGCATACGAAGATGAATGAGATGCTCACAGTCTTATGGAGGACAGAAAGACAAACAAGTAACTTATTCAGAGAAGTCAGTGACATCAAAGAGGAAGAATACATGCTTAGAATTTTCTAGTTCTCAAGTAGTGGCATCTAGGGAGACTTGACTTGCCCAATGAAATAAACCTTTCTCTCAAGGAATCTCTGAAAATATTTTTTCTTTCTCCAGTCCCAACTTAACACCCCTAAATGGTGATGCTCAAAATGCCAAGACTGTTAATTAGTACAACATGTAAAAACAAGAACACCACCATAATGGAAGAGAACTCTTAAGTCAGCCCTTGGAGGAAGCTCTTCACAACCGCACCCAGGAAATGACCTGAACAATGATATGAGTGTACTCACGTTTCCCACTGTTCGCCCCTCCCAAAGCCAGATAATGGGACATACAGGAAGACTTGTTTGAAGGGAGAGAAAGAGGTAGACCCCAAAACCCACATTATTTCCATAGACCAAAATTCTCTCCACCAAGACAGCATCAGTAACATCATAATGTTTGGTAATCTACAAAAAGTCACTTAGTATTGTTATTCCCTCCAGATTAGTATGCAGCAAAATCATCCCACAAAAAGTAGGGGGGCATTTAGCCAAAAACAATGTGTTTTTCTAAAGGATGTTTTCAAAACCAAAAGTTCAATCATTATAAATGTATTAGTTTTGCTATATTTGTAACTGTTCAAAACATTTGAAGCAATCAAGCAATCAAAACATTCTGCCCTCTAAGCCACAGAAGACTTAAAATTATCACACTCCATTATCTTTTCTCTCCCTCCCTACCATTTGGAGAAGACAGAGTGGAGGATAGAGAAAGTATACTCAAGGTCGGGACAAGTAACAACAACGTGGTCCAATGCACACCTGGACTTCAGAGATGGGCATGGTGGCCAATCTAGTGTGTGTGGTAGGAGAGCACCAGTGAAGGAGGAGAGCAAGATGGGGCAAAAGGAAGTAGTAGGGGTAGAAATGAGGTTTTATACCATTCCGGTAGCAACCCCTATTAGCAAATGCAAGGAGGTCCTGGTAAGCCCTCAGGTCGAGTTGATAAGACAAATGAGAAAAAGAAATATCTCCACCCCTTTCCCCACTCTGATTATTCTGCATCTCTCTTGGGTTTCCTAATTCTAACCCAAGCCCTTTCTCCAGACTCACCCTAATGAGAAAGCAAGTGGCTGGGTGGAACAGATTTATTGCAAAGAAAATAAATGGCAATTAATAACTGGTTTGCACCAGAGAAGCTGGTTTGTCTAATCAGCCTACTGGTCCCAAGAAGCTTCTCTGTGTATTACACCATCATTTTATTTATGTTTTTAATAAAGCCATATCCCCATGTCTAATGATGTCGCATCCTCCCTTCCATCCCCTTGTCAGCCCTCCTCCTACTCGTACTATCTCTTCTCCCCAACAGGGAGTCTGAATCCCATTCATTAGAGGAGGAAGCATAACCTGTTACACAAGTATTTCATTTGCCAACACTCCTCTCAGTGGTGCACACCCCATCCAGACAGGCAGCCAAAATGATGTCATCAATGTAATGTTCCCCCAGGCTCCCGACTCTTGAGTGCCTGATCTTTAAAGGTGTGTCAAGTACTGAGAAAATCAATCACATCAACTTTTGGTGAATACCTGCTAAATGTAGGGCACTGTGCTAGGCAAAATGAGGAGTAGAAAGAAGACTAAAGCATCATTTGTGAGCAGCAGGATATAATCTAATTGGGCAAATATGCAGGAAGTTAAACAGCAAATAATAAAATACAGCATTACATGGCAACTGACTATGAGTGGTAGAAGTTAATGCTACAAGTTCAGAAGCAAAATGAGTTATCACAGGGTTAGTATGGTTTGCAAAGTACTAATGGAAAAGGGAGAACTTGCGCTGAGCTCCAAAGACCAGGAGGATTTCACTAGAAGAGGTGGGGAAAGATCTTACAGGAAAGGGGATGACTCTAGCAAAGGTACAAATCCTAAGTACCAAACAAAGGCCCAAAAGTAAGCCAAATGCATGGCAACAAAAATGAAAAAATAACTGTCCTTTCCACCATCTTTCTGTGCCACCATAATGGTATGCATGAACATCCTGGCTGATGTTGCTCAAGAGTATCAACAATACTGAAAAGAGAGGCAAACACCAGATTCTTACTAGGCTGTGCTCCAAAGTCATTGTCTGGTTTCTAACTGTGGTGATGAAGCATGGTTATACTGGCCAATTTGAAATTACTGATGACCACAGGGCTGGGAAAATTGTTGTGAACCTCACAGGCAGATTGAACGAGTATAGACTAATCAGTCCTAGATGTGATGTGCAATTCAAAGGTACAGAAAAATGGCAGGACAATCTGCTTCCGTCCCATTAGTTTGATTTCATTGTACTCACAATCTCAACAAACATCGTGAACTATGAAAAAGCAAGATGAAAACACACAGGAGGGAAAATCCTATAGTTCTTCTTCTAGGCATTTAATACATGCATGCAAATAAAATGTCTCAGTGGACAAAAATAAAGTAAAAATATGTAAAAAATAAAAAAGAACTAAAAGGATTTATCACCAGTGGACTATACTATAGAATATCAGTAAAGAGTTTTTCAGGCAGAAAGAAAATTATCCCAAATGGAAGACTGGACATGCTAGGAGAAAGGAAAACAAACTTTAAAAAAAAAAAAAGGTAAAGCCCTGGCTGGTGTGACTCAGTAGACTGAGCACCAGCCTGCAAACTGAAAGGTCGCTGGTTTGATCCCATCAGGGCACATGCCTGAATTGCAAGCCAAGTCCCAAGTGGGAGATGCGTGAGACACAACCGATGTATGTTTCTCTCCCTCTCTTCCTCCCTCCCTCCCTTTGTCTCTAAAAATAAGTAAGTAAAATTTTAGAAAAGGTAAATATTTGGTAAATGTAAATGAATAACTATCTACATAAAACAATAATCATGATGTTATTTACTTAATAAACATAACAAAAACATACTAAAACATTTGCATTAAAAATAAATAGTATGATAAAAACAAATTACATATGCATGGATATTAAAGGAAAGAAGAGAGTGGTTAATTCATTCACTTAAAAGAGCTCAAAAAGTCATCATTAAAAACACGTGGAGTGCATCTGGAAGAATAAATTCTTCACTAGAGTAGGTTTAGGAGGTCTAGGAGGACTTTTAAGACAGAGGTAGTAATGTGAGCAAGACACATGGACAACTAACAAGTCTGGAGTGTGACTAAACTGTGTGCAGAGGGGCATGCGTACAGCAAAGGATTACAGGGATCTAAGGCAAGAAATGTAGTGAGGAGTCAGGACGTGGAGGGCCATTGTCTTCTACTAAAAAATTTTGGCTTTATGTTATACTGGCACATAATCTACAGCCTATTTCTCCCATATGGCCCTTCACATTACAAGACTGCTTTTCACAGGCATGTAGGTGAATGTCACTTTCAGGAAAAATAAATAAATAAGAGATCAGGTTTTGAGACAAGAGGAGGAGACATGAGCAACATGAAAGAGTAAAGGAGGGAGAGGAAGGGGAAGGTCCAAAGTACAGTAAATTGGGCAAGAAAAAAACTGGAAGAATACAAGCTGAACCTTGAATATTGACTGGTTACCTTGACCGGTGGGGACTACATGGAGAAAAACTACAGAAAATAACTTTTTTCTTTGTACTGCTTAAATTTATTACAATGAGCATGTTTAATTCTATAATAATAAGAATAGTAATAATAATACAGTTAGGTAATCATAATAGGCCTGTGCTTTTTCATCTTCAGTTCTAAAACAGTATTTTTTAAAGAAACTCACAATGTCCCACACCTGACTAGTGCCTCTTGGCAAGGCTTAAAACATGAGGTAAAAAGTGCCAACTGAAGTCACACTCCCTTCCCACTCACAAACAATAAGAACTTACAAGAATGCAAGTAAAGGTCACTTCTCTGACCCCTTCATTCGGCATGATTCCAGAACTAGGAGTTTTTAGAGAAAAGAAGGAGACTTGGATCAGACAGTTCTATTCAAGGAAGTGAAAGGAAAGTATAATACCATGGTTAAGAGCTGAAGCGCTATAGTCCCACAGAGCTAGATTTCAATGCCTGCTATAACGTTTACTAGGTATGACCTTGGACAATTTATTTCACCTGCTGAGCCTCACTTTTCTCCTCCGTAAAATGATGATAATACTCTATAGGGTTTTGATAAGAATTAAGTGGGCTATTGTATATGAAGTGCTTAACATAGTCCCTGGCACAAGTAAAAATTCAACTAATAAGAGCTATTCTTATTGCTATTATTTTTATTTATCCATTCAGTCCATAAAAGGCAGACATCTCCCATCAAGTTACAAACCAGGTTCACCTCAGCTTTCTTTCCTATGCTGCCAAAACCTAAGTGCAGAATTAGCAGTACAAAGGGGTGAACCTGGATTCTTCCTGTGTCCCTAAGAAGAAAATCTCAGTAAAAACAGACCAGCAAAAGTCAATTTCATAGTTGCTCTTTTCTCCAGATTAGAAAGTAACTACACCATCTGTTATAGGTCAAATCGTGTCCCCTAAAAATGTTGAAGTTCCAATCTCCAGTATCTGTGAATGTGCCTTTATTTGGAAATAGGGTTTTTACAAATATCGAGTGAAGATGAGGTCATTAGGGTATACCCTCATCCAATATGAAATTGGTGTTCTTATAAAAAGAAGAAATTTGAATACAGAGACAGACACATACAACTGATGTACAGGCACAGAGAAAGAGCACCATTTATAAGCCTGAGGCCATGAGAAGTTAGTAAAGAGGTCTGGAACAGATTCTCCCTCAGAACTCTCTGAAGGAACCAATCCTGCTGTTCCTTGATTTCAGACGTCTAGCCTCCAGAACTGTAAGACAGTAAATTTCTGTTGTTTGAGCCATCCAATTTGTGGTAATTTGTTATGGCAGCCCCAGGAAACTAATATACCATATTTATCCTACTATAAACTATGTATTTTCAAAGAAATTTTAATTTAAAATCAATGAGTGGGTTACTTAAAAATGACAGGATCTGGCTATACACACACTTCTTTCTCTACAAATTCTATCTTCCAACAAAGAGAATACCATTATGGAAAAAAGATATTAGAACCAAGATAGACTCTTACTCCTTTTGAATCTGGTGTGCTTCCCTAGCTATTCCTAGATGAACAGAAGGAAGGAAAGAGAGCTCATGCATACTGAGCATCCGCTGTATACCTCACATATGCTAGGTGCTAATACACATTATCTTAATCAAACTTCACAACATCCCTGCAAGGTATGAACTATTCCCCCCACTACTAATGAGGAAATCAATGTTTAGAAAGGTTAAGTTGCCCAACATAATATAGCCAGGAAGTAGTTGAGCCAAGATTCAAACCCCTTTTTCTCATCCACTCCAACCTGCTTGAACAAGTACTTCTGAACCAATTCCCTAGACATGATTTTCTACCATTTTGTTTTTATTTCAGTCAACATGTATTGAATGAATCAATGAAGAGACTTCATAAATCTTGTCTAATCCACCCCCTGCCCATTTTTATAGTAAGAAAACTGTCTCAAAGGAGTCGAGTGACTTAACCAAAGTCACAAATAAGTTAGTGGCAGAATCAAGTATCCAATGCAAGTCTCCTGATTTCCTTACAACACATAAATCTGAGAACCATAGCAAAACATGAAAATAGAAAAGTTCAGACGCTAGACTCAGGCTGGTCAATTCAAATCTTGGCTGTGCCATTTACTGGCTTTGCGGTCTTTGGCAAGTCACTTAACCTCTCTGTTATGCCTCCTCCTCTGAGAATGCAGATAATTTTCACATGGCTGCTCTAAGAACTGGATGAATTAATATATACATAAAATACTTAAAAAATAGTGCCTGGCACAGCAATAAGTGCAATATTTGTTAACTGCTGCTGCAACTACTATTATTAAATAATGCTAAGAAAACACCAAAGAGTATACACATGCTGACACAGTTCTATCAAACTGCAAACAAATGTACTCACTGAGAGAGAAAGAGACAAAAGAGAAATATAGAAAGGCTCTTCATTCATATAAATTTGCCTAATTTATTTATTAGTAATAGCATTTACTGAGTATTTATTTACTCAGTGCCAGACTAAGTATCTGGTATGTTACAGATATTACTAAATCTTATTAAATCTAAGATACCACCAATTGCAAAACGCACCAATATTTCATTTACTCTTCCCAACAGCCCTATGAGTTCCCCTATTCTGCAGATAAGAAACTGAGGCACAGAGAGGTTAAATAATTTATCCAAGGTCACACAGCTAGTAAATGGCCAAACCAGGTTGCAATCCCAGGTCCATCAAGCTCCAAAGCTCCTTGCCACTGAACCACTCAATCACCAACTCAGTGCACAGAATCACCTGGGAATCCTGCTAAAATAAAAACTGATTGAGCAGGTCTGGGGTGGAGCCAAACATTCTTCATTTCTAAAAAGTTCCCAGGTGCTACTGCCGGTCCTCAGACCGCCACATCACCGCTGACTGCCTAACTTCTCTGCCTCTCATTACAACTCCTCCTCCTCCTCCTGGGTCTCTACCCCCATCTCAACAATCAGCTAATGGAAACAACCTCAACTCCCAAGACAGAAAAGCCTCCTAATTAAGCCTTTTGTTTCTATGGCACTATAACTAATCCTCCCTCTTCTCTCAGGGGCCACCTCAGCTCAATCTCCATTCTCCTTTCTAAGGTAGGCTACACATAGCTGCCTGAGGAAGCTAAACAAGGAATCCAAAATGAATGGCTGTGGCATCTAAGGGAAACTCTTGATGAAAGTGTTATCTTTATGCTTGGATGATTTGGGGTGACACGGAGCAAACTGGACATCCATATCACCACTGTGACTTGGAATGGTAAGCAAATGTTTCTGCAGTACACTGGAAACTAAGGGTTATTTACTCCCATCATTTCACTGAAGATAATGGGTGTTGACCTCCCCTACCCCCACTCTCAGCTCAGGTCTCTGAGCAACACAGGTAATTACGGTCTGCCTACTTACTACAGAAACAGCTAGTTTCAATTGGGTTCAGTCCTCTCCTGCCTACCTGTCCTACATTTTAGGCATTGTCTCTGTTCATGCTTAAGAGCAGTACCTGACACACTCAGAAGTGGTTGCACTGCACAAGACTGTGACATAATCACCTTTTTATAGGTGTCCTGGATGCCTGGGTTAAAAAGGAAGTTTAAAATTGAATTATATGTGATATAACTAAGTGGGGGTGTATAGTAATACCCACAGCACAGGATTGTCCTTTGACTCCAAAGCCCTACAGACTTCTCTCTACTACCACAGCCCCCACTGCTCCACGGGGTGGTCCGTAAACAATTTCTGCAATTCTACTTGAGCAGTTCCAACCAGACCACTTTCAAGAGCAGTATGACTTGGAAATCTTAAAGCAAATCAGACCACAAATTCAAAAATTATATTGTACTTGAATAAGAGGGCCTACTACTAAGTGGAGTTAATCAGGCCTGAGTTCAAAACCCAGTTCAGTCGCCTACTAGCTGTGTGACCCTCAGGGAAATTATTTAGGTTCCTTAGGCCTCAGTTTCCTCATCTGTAACTTACCAATGTCACTGGACTGTCACAGGGTGTCATTTGTGGTAATTAAATGAGATAAAGCAACTGGCATTTAGTTAGGGCTCAATACATAATAGTTTCTACCCTTTTCCTCGCCCTCACCCTCACTCATAGGGATATACAGTCAAGCCCATAATGCACATCAGTATTAAATTACATAAAGGAACTGTGATTAACCATGGTTTCATTAAAACACTCCCCCCCGCCCCCACCGCCTGCGTGGCTCAGTTGGTTGGGCATCATCCTGCAAAGCAAAAAGGTGTCTGGGTGTGTGTGAGGGGCAACCGATGGATAGATCTTCTCTCACACATTGATGTTTCTCTTCTCTTTGTCCCCTCTCCCTTCCCCTCCCTCTCCCTTCTCCTCTCTCTAAAGAGAAATAAACAAAATCTAAAAACAAACAAACAAAAAAAACACTACTCATCTGATGAGGGGATCTGGCTTTAATACTACCTAGTTATATGACCTTGAACAAGTTATTACACTATTCCATTCATCATTATAAGGGTAAGAGTGAGATGAACTGATCATTTCTAGTACATTCATTCAACAAATATTTACTGAGCACCTACTATACACCAGACACTCTTCTGGCTGCAAGGGATACAAGAGTTAATAAATAAAAATATCACTTTCAAGAGGTTTTCCATTTAGCTAGGAGAAAGACTCAGACAATAAACAAAGTACTCATGAAATGATAACAGGGAGTTCCAGGAATAAGGTGAAGTAAAATTGTAACATTCCAAAAAGGAGGGTGAGTTGGAGAAATAGAGGTTAGGGTCTTATATAGTTTTAAAATTCCATAAGATATGAATTAAAAGACCATATAAGGGGATTTTATTATATTCTGCACATTACAATTCTCTATCTGTAACACTTTGGCCTTCAGCTCCTGAAAAGGATAGACTATATATTTAGTATACACAAAGCACTTAGCACAGAAGCATCTCATACTGAATCCTAGCCACATATTCAGATCAGAGTCAGAGACCTAAAAGGATCCTCAGAAGAACATCTGGTTCAGTTTCCTCTCTTTAGCAAATGAAGAATTAAACTATCCATGAGAGTGCTCTATTTTCTTTTTGAAATTCTTCAAGAGCAAAAATGACATACCATCTAACAATCTAATGTTATTACCCTTAGGCTCACTGACTTCTTACTATAATTTTATGCTATGTCCTCACACATTATTTCTTTTATTTTTTTATTATTTTGATTGATTTTATGCAGTGAACAACATTTATAACAAATCCATGTGCATAGTCTTCATTCATCTAACATCTCTCCAGCTACCTGTATGTGATAAGCACTGTGCTAAGGCTAGAAAACAAAGTGTGGAGAAGAGATAACCATGTAAACAATCAAACCACAATCCTCTAGATGTGCACATCAGAAGAATATATAACCTACAGAGGGAGCAGAGAGGAAAGAGATTAACCATGAGAAGGGAGGGTAAGGAAAGGCTTCCCAACAGTAACAATATCTGAAGAGTAAACTGGAACTTGCTGGCAGGTAAAGTTAACAAGTGAAAGAATTCCAGGCAGAGAGAGGGAACAACATAGGCACACAGAGATCGTCTCCAGCCTCGCATGCTAAGAAAGCTGAACATAGCTTCATTATGACAAAGTAAAAAATGCAAGAAAAATGAGGTTACAGAAGAGGGCAGGGATTAGACCATCACAATGTGTGTGCACACTTGGTCTTACTGTTTAGGCAGTGGGAACCACTGAGGGTTTTCAAGCAGCACACATCTTCACAACTTAGAAAGTGAGATGTAACCAAGAGGAGCAAGAGGAAGAGGAGCAAGAGGAAGAGGAGAAAAAGGTTTCTGGATGGATGAGAAAGGCATTCATGGAGCAGCTCTGGGAGCAGGGAGGGGGGATAATGACTCCCATTTTGGACATGCCAAGTTTGAGATGTCTGTGGGTCAATCACATGGAAAAAACCAATTGTGAAGGGTACTGGAAGTTATAGGAAATACAAAGAAATCTAACCACAACTGACCATCTGCAAAGTGTTTTCAATTCATGAATTATATCATGTGCATCTCATTTGATACCACTTACACCCTCAACAAGATCACAATTAGTTTGCGTTGTTCAGACAAATACGCACAAAAATTTAAGTAACAAAAAACCGTAAGAAACGCTACGAGGCAGTTTTGGTTTATGATGAACTACAAGAAAAACACTTGTTATACTTAAAGACCATAATCAAATCACCATATAGCTTTCCAATCCCTGAAACTTTTATTTAATTTTCCATATCATTACAAGCCTATCTGTTGAAGGTATTACACAGCTTTACAAGAAAATGAAATGTAATCAAGAAAAGGAGGAGGCGGGGAAGAAAAAGAATGCAGGGGTTTCAGCTCTGCTTGTACATAACATACACAGGCAAAGGCAAAGGGAAGCAGCTAATGACAGAGACAAATATTTTCTGCCTTTATTAGCTCCTTAATATTAACCCCATACTTATGGTCAATTATTAACACACCACCTGTGCTAGTTACTGCATCTTTTCCCTTCTCAAAAGTATATTCATGCCAGGGCCTCCACTGCCTCACCCCTTCCTAGGAGCCACCCACAGGATGATTGGAGAGGAGGCCTGAAAACTAGGAATCTAATGCTCCCTCTATCTTTCTTTCCCACAGGGAGGGTGAAGGGGATTTCCAGGCCCTGGCAGATTCCCATTCGTCTTAATAAAGGCAGTATTACATTAATACTGTTATTATACTAATTAACAATAACAACAATAAAAACAATGAACCTACCCTGGCTGGTGTGGCTCAATGGGTGGAGCGCCGGCCTGCAAACCAAGAGGTTGCCGGTTCGATTCTCTGTTGGGCACATCCCTGGGTTATGAGTCAAGTTTCCCATTGGGGGCGTGTGAGAGGCAGTCTATCAGTGTTTTTCCCCCCTCTTTCTCCCTCCCTTTCCCTCTCTGAAAATAAATAAATGATATCTTCAAAACAAAAACAACGAACCTGTCCTCTGAGAGATGTGAAACCCTCAAAGCATCCCAACTAAACTAGTCTGGTCCATGTTTTCCATTTGGGAAACTAACCAACAGAGCCTGGTCCTACATTCTTACTGGCTAGAGGTTCCCCAGACCAGGCAAGACCAACTTTCCAATCCAACACTACCTCATGGCTCATGTGTGATGTTTGTAAATATAAGCATGTTGCAGTAGGTCTGGGATGTTTCTCCTCACATTACAAAGACATTATACCAGAGGACCTAAGTCTTCAAGTGTCTCTCTGCCTACCATTTCAGCCGCAGGTCTCCAGAGAGTGAAGCCCCCATTAGGATCCTGTCCTGGCTATGAGGTAAACGAACATGGCAATAAGATCCTGTATAACTAGAAAGGACTCACAGAGAAAATGTTTGGCACCAAAGAGCCATAGACAGCAGCTCCCCTGCCATCCTCATTGGAACAAAGATCACCTTGTCTCTGTCAATCCCCTTTCTCTTGACTAAGTCTCTTTTTCACGATCTCTTCTGCTGTGAAAATGATAGCTAAACGAGCAGTGACCATCCATTCAACTGCTTACACATTCTTTGTTGTTTTTGTCATTTGTAATGTCTACTGTATACTGCAAATTCCTCGATGGCAGACAGAGGCTTTATGAACTCTATTTATTCAGTGTTAGATACTAGACTACATTCTAAGAGGCTCACAATGGAGGCATTTTTGCTGATGGTGATGACAAGGATAGTAGAGGGAGTCTATATATGCAAAGTAGCATCCCCAGGAGTAGACTGTCTACTGCAACATGTGAAACCAGAGGCAAGGGACATACAAGTGTGGGTACATACACACGGTCCTCTTACAGGACATAGAGAGAAACTATACCAGATAAGCCAAGCAAATGACTGAAACAAGATCAAAGATTCTCCAAATTAGTGGAGACACACCTTCCACTCCCTGGAGTGACTCATGCCAAATTTATCTGATACAGAGTCCAACTTTACAAAACAAGGAGCAGAAAACAAGTTACACTGCAGGGAACATGCCAGTTAACAACCACAGGCTGCAGAGGGTGCCAAAAGGGGTAAGACCTAAGTCAGTTCTGAATTCAACCTAATACATTAGGAAATATCCTCTACACTAGATAGACTAAGGGTGAAAAAAAAAGCAAGTAGAGGACAAAGGAAAAGGTAACTAAAACTCTTTTTTAGATATAAAGGTCAGATAAACTCTGAAGGACACTATCATGGTCTGAAAGGCAGTGATTATATTGAACTTATTAAGTTAAGGCGAGGAGGGTTCCAAGTCATGAGAACAAACACACCACGTTCGCTGCTCGTCTGCCAAAATACACGCGGAGGAGGCTGCATCTTCTACAATAGCCACTCTGTCTAGTCTTGCAAAGAACATGGACCTTCGAAAGCCTGGTCCAAATGTAATAGGGAATACTAATCCCATAGTCTTCGTGAAAAGCACAAATGTTTTTAACCTCAACTATCCTAAGGAGAGTAAGTAAAGCTGGAGTTCACACTCAAGCCAATGAATCCTGCATTCTCTGTATCAGATACTGAGATGAGAATTAAAAATCTCAGGTGAGAAAAGCCTCTTCTATGTCAAGTCAAGACACTCCTGACCACAAGTTAGGTTAAGTCAACAAATAGGTAAAAATTTCTGCCCTACACTTTAGTAAATGCTATAAAGGGATGTGAAAGATATATATAAATGGTTCCTGCCGTATAGGAGGTCACAGTTTTGCTGAGACAGGCCAGAGATGTAGGAGAAACGAGAGAAGTGAGAGAATGACCAAGCAGATGTTACTTTTTATAAGGACCCTTCATTCTTCCATCAAATGTATGCTGGAAAACTCTGACCCTGGATCAACCCATCTGCCTGCCTTCTCAGTTTTATCTACAACCAGGCTGTAGAGTTCTTCTGGTGATAAAGGGAAAGAATGTGCACATGTGTCACGTGTGTACACACAGACACAGCCCCTACTCTCAGAAGATAGCTTCCCCTCCTATTTCATAGAAAGAATAACAGCCATCGGGGGGAAATTCTCTCAAGTTCCTACACCTCTAATCAACCAATTAAGCTTTCTCATCAGATGCATTTTTTTTTAAACTCTGGATCATATGCTCCCATCAATGATTCTCTCCCTTCTTTAAATTTTATTACATCTCCCCTTCTCTACTGAAACTTTCTAAACAGCACTTAAATACGTGTAAGTCTCTCCTTCATTACAATAAACAAACAAAACTGCCCCCACCCTACATTCCCTCTGTATAATGCCTTCCTCCTCTCTGTTCCTTTGAAGTCCAGGTTTCGAAACTCACTGACTCCACTTGTGCACTTCTCATTCACTCCCAACGCACTGCTCTCTGGATGCACTTCCCACAGCTCCACTGAAAATGCTCCAGTAAAGGTGACCTTTATATTAGAGACTGAAGTCCTCCTCTTGCTGGACCTCTGAATAAGAGGTCCAGCAAGAGGAGGACTTTGTGTGGCATACTCTCCTTCTTGAACTCACTCCTCCAACTGTTTCTCCTAAATCTCTGGCCAATTTTTTGATGGGTTATTTTGACGGATAATTTCTTTCAGGAGCTACTCTTTCTCTGCTCCCAAAACCACTTTCCTCTTGGAGTTCCCCAGAGTTTTTGATTCACCTCTTCTCACTGTACACACACTCCTAAGCAATCTTCTTGTCCACTCCTGTGGTTCTGATTCAATGAGTGACTGCCTTGTCTATAGCTCTCTAAGCTTCACGTGCAATACAACCACCTACCTGCTGGACACCTGTAGCAAGCATCCCATAGAAACCTGGACCACAACAAAATGAAAACTGAACTTAGTGTCTTTCCCAGAATAGGCACTGTCACCATTTCAACGCAAATAACCTTCCTTCTCTTATACTCCCTATTTTAGTTAACAATACCACCCATCCACACAGAAACCCAAGACAGAGACGTGCAAGTCATCAAGGTTCTTCCCTCTCCCCTCAATAGACCACATTCAATTAGTCATCAAAACACATGATTTACCAATTAAAATTTCTTAATTTGCCCAATTTACTACTGTAATACTTCTACAACTTCAGTTTAATTTCTAATCACTCCCTGCCTAAATTACTCTAACACCCTCCTGTCACTAGTCTTGACCCTCCTTAAATCCTCTTTCACACTGCTGCCAGAGGGGAACTATTTCTAAAATGTAAACCTAACATAGCCTTTCTTGCCTAAGATCCTTCAATTGTTCCTAAAAGCCTCTTGGATAAAGTGCAAACTCTACACAGTACCACACAGTAAGTCAGTCAACATTTTAGTCCTGTCTGCTTTTCCTAATACATTTTTCTCCTTCCCTTACATCTGACACTCCAACCTTAGGAATAGCCCATATTCCCTCTCCTCAAGCTCTCTCATCCCCTTACTTCTCTTCATGCTGCCCAAAATGCCCTTTATCTGAATTTTTTGCCCAGAGTCCCAAATCCTTTAGGTGACGGCTCAGTCATTTCTTCTTGGATGCCTCCCCTGACCTGTTCCCATCCGGGCTGTAGTGGGTATTTCTCCTCACTACCAAAGCACCATCATTTACCTATACAATAGAACTCCCTACCACGGATGGTAATTGTCTGTTTACTAATATGTTTCCCTCATTAAACTGTAGGATCATGGAGATGGAAGAACAACATCTTTGTTTCCTCAGCCCTTCGCCTGCTGCCTGCTTCAGAAGAGACATTTAATAAATGTTTATTAATTACATGAATTAATGGATCCTCCAAACAAGCCCCCTGACACCCTAGAAGATTAACAGTACAAGATACAACTGAAGATTTTAAAGCAAATTTAAGAGGATTTCTTTCTTCTTTGTGTGTATGTAAGAGAAAGGAGAGGGGAGGACAAGGGAGGGGAGGAGAGGAGAGGGAAAGGGAATTTCTTATGCAATTCTTGGCAAGTATTCCTGGAAGCATACAATGAAGGTTGTCCAGAGTGTGCAGAATAGGTAGACTAGGTGTTCTAGGGCACTAGGCATTGCTTATTTAAATGAGAAGTCATAGGTTCAAATACATAGCCCTATCTATCAAGTTCAAAATGAAGTAAAATCTTTAAAAGAAGATTTTAATGTAAGAAGAGGACTTTGTTTTGGAAAAGCCATGAGGCATAGTTATTTTTTAAATCAAAATCTTCTAGAAAAGAGTTAGCAATGTTAAAATTAAAGTCCCTGTACCAGCCCAAAATGCCTCTCAAATATACCCCTCACCTCTTTACCAGCTATCTCTTAACCTCATGACTCAATTACAACAGTGGCCACCTAGAGAGTAGATCTCCACTCTGATCCATCATTTACACAGTCAGGACATTAATCCTGCCCACTGTATAAAACTGAGGTTCCTCATACTGATATTCAGGACTTTCTTTCCTTCTACCCCTAATCTTAATATCATTCTCTCAATACTTCCAAGTGACCCCCCAACTCCCCACTACTACTTTCCCTAACACAGTATCTGCTTATAGGTAACTGGTAGAACACAGTATACAAAATTAGCTTATTTCATTGTTGTTGACTGAATAAAAATAAAAAGCAGAGCCAAAACTAAAAATCCCTTCCCATGAGTCTCAATCCAACATGCTCCTACAGGTTGAAAACTCCAAAAGACACTTCAAGCAAGCTCATTCTTTTCATCAATATCCATTTTTTTGAATAAAAATCATGACAGAAATTTGTTATGGTAGGAGGGAATCCAGCAGTACATCTGGCAAAACCCTTGCACAAAAGAAAAATGCTGAATGACCAATTAATTAACTTATCCTAAGCGATGACCCAAATCACCCTGATAACTGGCACATCCCTGATACTGACATACTGTCATGCAGGAAAAAAAAAGCACAGGGTATCAGATCCCAGGCTGGCCAAAAAGGGTGTATCCCTGAGAACTCCATTATCTCCAGAGACTGCACATCTATGTTGGTCTGCCTACCTCTCCATCCTCCATCCTCCTCCGTACACACATACACACACACACACCCCCACACACCCACACACACACACATATCCCTCTACTAAGGCATATTATCTAAAGCTGTATATACTTTCCTGTATTTTTTTTTACAATTTTCTACATTTAAATACATACTTTTATAATATGAAAAGGAAGTTATTTTAAAATGTAACTTTAAAGTGTTGATATGATTGCCTCTCCTCCTGAGAAATTCCCTGTCAATCAACCACATACAAAAGAAGTACAGATAGTCCCCACGTAACAGAGATAAATGGTGATGGACTGAGACTTGACTTGGGGTGGTGAACATACAATATAGTGTACAGATGATGTGTTGTAGAACTGTGCACCTGAAACCTGTATAATTTTGCTAACCAGTGTCATCCCAATAAATTCAATAAAAAAAGAAGTCCCCCCATGATAAGCACATAAAATCTCATTAGGGAAACAATTCTAAAAGAGGCAAGAATAATACAGAACAGTATACAGTTAAGAGACTAATTGAGAGATAGACATAAGAGATCAGAGAAGGGAGAGATCAATGTCTGATAGAGTAATGGAAGAAAGCTACAAGTGTTATGCTTAGCTTTAATACAAAAGAGACAGAGAGAGAAGATTGAAAGAAAGAAAGAAAGAAAGAAAGAAAGAAAGAAAGAAAGAAAGAAAGAAAGAAAGAAAAGAAAGAATTAAAAAAGAAAAGCAAGCAAGCATGCGGGCATTCCAGGAAGAGAGAACATAAAAGCAAAGAGGCAGGTATGAGGACCTGTGGGGGGGGGGGGGGGGGAGGATTACACTGAGATCTGCCCAAAGGCAGCAGAGAGCTGTGGTTTGGCATTAACAAGATGACATAGGTATGCAAACCAAGTCAAATCATGGAATGACCTAAAAGCTGGAGACAAAGAATCAGAGATTCATTGCAATTTATTCCAGGAACTGGGAAATTCTGAAAGGAAAAATATTTTATTAGAAGTAACAAAAAGAGTTGGAATAAACATTCTTAGATATTTTAAGCCAAGTCAATAGGCCTGAAAGGGCTCGTCCAGGCCAGGAAATTAGTAAATGCTGCTGGTAGAAGGAGGACAACAAGACCGAAATTCCAATCAAAACCATGAAGAGCAAAAGCAGGAGCTTTAGCACACCACACAAGCTACTCACACTTGGCTCAATATAATTACCAGAAGCTTAAAGAGCCAACCTTATTTAGTAAAAGGAGAAAAGCCTGGGTGTTTTCAAGGCCATTGAGAAAACACAACAAACTCATTTTGCAACCCATAATTGTTTACTTGTAACTTTTGATCTTGGGATGTTTCTGTTCCCAAATACACACTCTTAAGTATTCTTTCCCTGAGCTCTAAAAACTGAAATTGGCACTAAAAAAATACCAGGACAATAAGGCTTCAGCTGATTCATTTCCTTGACTTGTATTATGTCAACTGCCAAGCAAGCCCAAGAGAAAGCAGTAGCTCCCATAAGCACTGTTAGCACATGCACACGTTTTATGATTTCAGCAGCATGAACATGGCCAAAGCTTGTGATTTCCCAGCAGACAGACTTGATTCACTTTCCGAATTAACAGTCTCCACGTCCAGAAGTAGCAATTACGCTATTGTTCTGTCTAGAAATTGTTCTGTCTAGAAGCCATCCACTCCAATTCAAGAGTTGTGTTCTAAAAAGGAACTTAAAAACTAAGTCTACATTTAATCAAGACATTGCATCAGAGTATCACTTAAGTAAACAATACCAAATGCTCAGCCTATATTTTCCAACCAGTGTGTTAACAAAACTTTATCACTTTGCACTACATTGCTTTTGTATAAGAATTTCAAAGTGATTTATATACCGTGAAACCTCTCCCATAGGGGAAAACAAATTCTCCACAGTTCACAGATTTGGAAATGCAGGCCACGTAAAGTATGTGATTTATAGTTCAGAGACTAAAAACTAATAATGACACTAACAGTTACAGTATTTTCACAATTATCTCACTTAAGTCACTGTTCTGATTTTAAAACTTGCTTTTGTGATACAATGTAAAACCTTCATCCAGAAGTCTGGATCCTGGCTCTTGCAACAAATAATTTAAGTGTCTGCCTAAATTTACCCATGTGTATATTCCTTCCTTACAGGGTACTACAAAGATCAAACCAGATAATGAACAGAAAACTTTTGTAAAACACAAAGTATTAAATACATGAAGGTTTTTCTAAACATAATGGCCTAATACATGCCAACAGCTCACTCATATTGTCATGAATGCCAAGGAGTTAGTATTATCAACCCCATTTTAACAGACGAGAAACCCAAAGATTAGAAGTTAAGCAACTTTTCCAAGGTCACACGGCACAAGTTAAGTGGCAGACCTAACACTGGAACACAAAACCAAAGAAATTCAAAGCCTAGTCTCTTTCTGCTGCCTTGCTGGTTTTGTACGTTAATAATATGCAGGTCCTTCGCTCCTAATTCACCGTGCAGTAAGTTTTGTAATTTATTTTCTGGGACATGATGAACAAAAAGCAGACCTAATTACCTTCATAGCACCCATGACACCTGGTGAGAACTGTTAAGTTTTTAAGTACCAGATAGTCCATGATACCAGTGTTGAAATGTGAATGTTCTCTTTTATCCCTAATCCACCCTTGCATGGAAAGACTCTTTTAGTCTTTCGGGCTTTGTGAAAATAGTCTAATTCCACTAGAACCAACATACGTATTACACCTTCTGCTTAACCAACCACCATAAACCCAGACTAGGTTTGTTTTTTAAACCTCCTCTCTAAAACCTAAAACTATGCCCATATGTGGCCTGCTTCTTCAGTAGAGGTTGTCTCTATCCTAGGAAAGGAGTCAGGTCCTGTTTCTCCTACCTCTCTGACTGTTCCTTCTTAGTTTCCACTGGTGTTAAAAAGGATCTCAGTCTACAGAGAGGGAAACTTTGTGACTGGCCCATATCATCATCTGGATGAAACAGTCTTCAAGACAATGCACCTGTGTTTTTTTTTTGTTTGTTTGTTTCCACGTTTACCAACCAACCATCTGATTCCTAGCTTCATAAGCACTTTGGTACAAGGGAAAGCATGACCCAGACAGTGATGTAAGTATTCCAATCACTGGACAGGTATGTCCTCTAATACAAATTAATAAAATTGGCATACTAATTGTTGCTTCTTATTTTTTAAAGATTTATTTATATATTTATTTTCAAAGAGAAGGGAAGGGAAGAAGAGAGTGAGAGATATATCGACATGAGATATGAAACAGCAACTGGTTGCCCCTCATATGCTCCCCGACTAACTGTTGCTTTTTGAAAACTTTCGACAATTCACTCCCCCACTGCCCATGGAATAAGGCCATAAAGGAATCTTTACAAGCTGGACTCCGGGTCCTTTACAGTATCATCTGCTTCCATCAAAACTCTAGCCCTTAAGTCACACCCAACTACTCATATTTCTCAAACACCTCCATTCACTCTCACACCTTCAAGCCTTTGCACACGCTATTTATTCCCTCTGCCTCTTCTTCTTTCCACCCTCCTCCATCTGACCAAATCTCATTCATCCCTAAAGGCACACTCCTAGTCACCTCCTATGTCAAGTCTCTCAGTGAACCTCAAGGGGAGATAACTTTCCCTCCTCTTACTTCCAAAGTACTTTACACATACCTCTGTTCAAGCCTTTGACACAGTATCATAATTACTTGTTTGCATTTATCTTTCCTTTGCAAGGTTTGAATAACCAAGGGCAGGAAACAGACCTCATTCATAATTCTGTCATCTCCAGGGTCTAACACTCTCCTATCTCTAATAGATATTTAATAATTATTGGAAGATTGGAAGAATAAAGAACATACTGTGGCTTGGGTGGTTGCTGCCCACTCTAAACAGTTAGAATCTAGAGTTATTTCCTAATACCCCCTCCTATTTGCTGGCCAGTCAGGCTCAAAAAGATATTTAGGAAATGAGAGAGTGTTTATGTCCATGCTGAATCATGTAGTCCTGCCAAAACCATGCTCACTACCAACACACAGGGAAATGGTTGCCAGGCACAGCTCTGGAAAATCCATGCTTGACAACAATTCCTAATACAGCTATAATATGCTACTCTATGCCCTTAAACTGCAAAGGCATCACTTCCCTTCTCACCTTTACCCCTACTGGGGACAGTTTATGCAGCTGAAAACTTCAGCTCCCCTTCTAAACACAAAAATCCTGTTTCATTTGTAGAATGAGGTACTACAAATTAATAGCAGCATAGAGAGAGATCCAAGTAACCTGGTAGCCAACCAACGAGAGTCTAGAACCCAAGCATCATCAATATTTTCCTAAGTCTCTCCAAAATAAATCCCTGGCTTTATCCTCACAAACTACCTCCCCTGGTCACTCTATTGATTCCAGCTTAGGCAAACAGCTCTCCTATTAAGGCGGTAAGGGATTTCTAAGTCTGGAAAATGCAGGAATTCCAACAGCAAAGTAACAAAGGCCAGGATGCTAATCCACCCTGACTTCCCAGTGAGAATGGTGCAGTAGGGACTGGAGAGAAATTCTTCTGCACCTGTCATAGAGCAGACTGCACAATAACCTCATCTAGCTCAAGTTAATTTACTTTGGCCAACCACTTTTGACTCATTCCTCCCCTCAAGAAAGAGATCTGTGTCTGGGAAGGATCAAATTCCTATACACCTGATCAAAGTCCTTCAGAGGAAAGCCAAACTGAGTGAGACAGCTAAAAGGACGGAACACAAGAGGCCTCTCCTGGAACAAGCCCTACTTCCCCGCTTCTTTCCTAGTTTCATTTGCTAGGAATCCAACTTCCTTTCAGCTGGAGACAACTGACAATATGATCCAGTGAGGTACTGAGATTTCTTCACCTGTTTTTGTTTTAATTTTGCTGATTTTTTGAGTTGTCACAGCTCGAGACAGACCCAGAGAATCCTCCCTCCGAAGAGCAAGAGCGCAGTGTTGCTCAAAAGCCTGCAAAGGAAACTTAATAGAACCATTCACTTAGCAGCCTACCCCCCCTCCCCGAAGTGCGGCAGCACAATCTAACCTCTTTGTGCTCTGAAATGAACCACATTTCTTAAGAGAAAGACCACAGGGGGTTGACAGAAAAATTTGCTGCAGGCAGGACAACCTGGACAGCTTACAGGAGCTGATGCAGAAGGGAACACGCAGAACTTGTTCATTTTAGCATTTCACTTCATTTCACACCTCTCCCTCTTCGCCCCCCCCCCCCATTCCCAAGCAGAGCTCAAATGCCACAAGGCGGGGAAAAGGTGCATTTTACAACTTCTTCATTCGTTTCTCTTCACTGGGTAGGTGCCGCAAACACGTATGCCGGACTCAGTGAAAAGGGCTGAAGTGTCCTCCCCTTCAGATGAAAAGAAACGAAGGGCCCAGTCACAAGGGCCCCAGCTGAATCAAAAAGGAGAAAGTGCTGCCCATGGAGTTTCTGGGAAAACCTCCATATCTGTGGAAAGCACAACTGCCACACAAAGCAAAATCCCAGAACTGGATGTTACAGATTAAAGCTAGGGCCTCCCACGGCCACGCATCCCCGGTTTCCACTTAAGGAGCAGTTCCAGCAGTTAGAGCAGTGCCGTCCCCAGACCCTCTGGCCTGTCAAAACTTTCTCTGTCTACACCCCAGGCTGAGATGAGCCATTAACTTGCAGCGCTGCTGAGCACGAGAGCCTCCAGGGGCTGAAATCCGAGCTCCAAAATAAATCTTTATTTTTGAGAAAAGGAAGCAATAGACCCGGCACCGGTCAGGCTCAAAGCCCCCGGGGGGTTGAGGGTGGGAGGCCTGCCATCAGAACTGCACACTCGCGGACACCGGCCCGAGAGAAGCCAGGCGGGTTCACAACCTCGGCTGCCACGCGATTGATGGGAGTCTGAGGGAGACAAAGGGGCGAGGGACCCTCGGCGGGCATGCAAATGTCCGAGGAAGACCCGCACGGGGCGCAGAACGGGGGGCCCCCGCACCCCGCCCCGCTCGCCTCCAACCCGGCAACTCCCCACAGCAGGAGGGCTCCAGAGCCGGCTCCGGGTCTCGCCGCCTTCCAGCCGAGCCAGAAAACCGGCAAATAATGTAGCCAGTGCTGTGGAAAGCGCCGTCGTTTGGAGGAGAGGGTTCCGGAGGCTTACCCCATTTCGGTAAATAAACTGGCCCCGAGAAACCGCAGCTCGGGAGCCGGCCCGAGCGTCCGGGTGGGCGCGACCCCGCCCGGCCGCCCCACCTGCAGCGGGATCGAAAGGCCAAATCGCGCCGGCCCGCGGGCTCGGGCTCCCGGCCAGTCCCCGGGCCCCATCCCGACCCGGCCCGGCCCCGGCCCCCGCCGCACCTTTGTAGCGCTCCAGCACATCCTCGTACGCCTGCACGAACTCCTTCTCCTGGCTGCGGTTGGCCGGCTGCTGACCCGGCACGTAGCCAGCCATGGCCGCCCGGCGCCGCGCTCTCCCGGGGCCCCGGCCGACGCCGGTTCCAGGCCCGCGCGCTGAGGAGGCGGCGGCCCCAGCCTCGGCCCTTTGTGCGGCAGGGGGGCGGCAGTGGCGCCCTCGCTCTCCGCAATCCGTCCGCCTCGCCCGGCCTGGCAGTCCGTTGCGCTCCGCTCCTCAGCCCGCTCGCACCCCGCCGGTCCCAGCTCGCGTTTCCGCCTCCCCACCCCTCAGCTCCGCTCCTCCCTCAGCCCGCCCCGGCGTGGCGGCGGCGGGCGGCGGCGGCGGCTCCTCCTGTCAGGAGCGCCAGGCCCGGCCCGTTCCCCGCCCCTCGCCCTGCCGCCTCCGCCGCCGGCGCGTCCTCGGCCCCCGGGCTGCGGCCCGGGTTGCCCACACAGGTTCCCCCCTGTGGCCGCGGACCTGCCCGCAGCAAGCACGCGGGCTGAACTGAGGGGGCGAGGGTGTCCGGCGGCGTCCGGGCGGGTAGGAGGCCCCACGCGCGTCAGGATGAAAGGCTGGGATGGCCGCCGCGGCGAGGAGACCCCGGGGCCGACTCCACAGGGAGGTCGGGCGGCCCCGATGAGCGCTGACCTCCACCCGGAGCTGGGACAAAGGAGGGAGCCCCCTGGCTGGAGAGCAGCCGAGCTGGGCCTGTGTCGCTGCTGGAGAAGGACCTGCAGAAACTGAAGGGAAGGGAGAGCGCAGCGGACCTAGGGGCCTCAGATCCCAGGGCTGGCCACGGGCAGAGTGAGGGCAAGGGCCAGAGTCGGACGGGCTGCCGTGTAAGGCCGAAGGCGACGCTGAGACCACAAAGAATCCCAGGAACAAAGGGGTTTCCAGAAACGGAAGAAACCGAACTCGCAATGAGAAGGCAGGCCGAGCACCATGAAGTAAGCCGGGCCAAAGATGAGCGGCCAAAGGCTGAGAAATGACCACTGAGAGAGGAATGAAAACAGGATTCCGACTGCACCAGGGAGTGACAAAGAGGAGCAACCAACAGGATTATTACACTGTGACAGCCATTCGAACAGACTTAGATCAAAAGGGAGAAATGTGGGAACCTGGGACTGAACCAGGGCTGCTAAGGAACAAAGAAAAGGATTCTGGGGCCTTAACTGGTCAGGGAAGAAAAAGGGAGGCCAATGATTTCCGGTCAGGGGAAAGGAAAGTGAAGAAAGGAGACCGGTAAACAAGGGTAGGGATTTATCTGGGACCATTTTGAGGAGGTAGTTCCCAACATCAGCTGATCCTCCATTCAGCTGTGTATCCTTCAAGCCCAACCTTCACAGGCGTTCTGTTCGGCAGCGCTGGTCCAAGAGCTATGAATGAGGACCTCGGGTAAATGCAGCTGATCTTTTTGCCCCCAGCCACTGCAAGCCGGCCATCATCCTCCCCAGCTTCATCAAGTCTGTTAACTTGATTTTTCGGAGGGTGGAGAGGTGATTGTGGGTAAAAAGTTAGGCAGGCTGATCTTACAATAACAGCACATTAGCAAGTAAAAAAAAAGAATTCATGCAACATTGAGCAGCCAAAATTGGGACTCGGGCTTCCATTATAGTTCCCACTCTGAAGATTTTTAAAGAGCAGCTTCTTACCACTGGGGGCAAGGCCGGCATCTTTGTATGCTATGACTAGTGCCAAGGAGTTGGTCAATGCTCAGCACATTAGTGACAGGAAGAAGAAATGACCGTTTTCACTAATAGGTGCACATTGGTTGTTTCCACGTCACACTATGATCAGAAATCGGGTGAGCAAGTCATTAATTACAACTTTTTCCATAAAGTTTTGCTGGCCTGCTCAAGTTCTAGGCATAGAGATTATACAGGAAAGGGCCTACAAGAGGGCAGACCGGGAGGGTCTTGGACAAATGCTCATTTCCTTCCAGTTTAATCCTTTGTGCTTAAAAAAAGCTAGTTCACAGTTTGGTGTCGGCTGCTAATGAGCTCTGTTTAAGAAAAGGAGGTGAATGAGCTTGAGGTTTATTTTTTTTTTTAAATAAATAAAAGGCTTTTAGTAGAAAATGCAGGATGAAGGAGTTGGTGATTGATGGCATAAGCACATTTTTCGTAAACAGCAGAGAATACAGAAATGCTAACTCTAGGGAATCTTGACTGTATCAGTGCTGAGTCATCGGCATTTCCCATATTATTTTATACAGTAGGCTAAGAAGGCCCAGACACAAGTACACATACATGTACCACTACCCTAACCCCCAAACAGACATCTGCTTCTCATTTTCAACACAGTAAGTAGAAAAGTCCCCCAATCCCCTCCTGGGACTGCTACATGTGCCATTTTGTGAGCGGATCCTTCAAGAATTGCGACTGATACTCCCCAAAGGTGAGGCAAGACAACAGCAAAGAAGGGAAAATGAGTCTGTTCTGAGAATCAGGTTTTGTTGAAGATCTGAGAGGTTTGGTGGGGAGAAAGCAAGGGGCTCAGATTCCTATTGAGAAACAAGGTAATCAAGGAAAAAAGTTCTGGTTTGGATTGTGGCTAGGGGACTTCCTCAGACTCAAACAGCTTTCTTGACAAGATTTGCATTTAAATACTCCCATGAGATTTTTGAAGTAATGAATTCTTCTAATGAATGGAAAGGGGGAAGTCCACATGTTTGGCTGATGTTCCTGTTTTATACAGAGAAAATTTTACAAGGATAAAGGAACAAAGCAGCTTCTGGTAGAATGGGAAGAAGGAAGCCTGTGAAGGGGAGGTTTTTTATTTTTTCCAAGCAACAGTCTAAATTTATAGCCTGACCACCCAATTGGAACAGCTCTGTGGCTTTCTTCTTTTGGTCTATGATTTTCCTCTGCTCCTGATGGTGAGACTGCTGTTGCATTTCTAAGGAGGCTGCAAGGGGGAAGGGGTATAGAAGGCAAGATGTACTCAGAAGGGCATCTAGTGGAGGGAAAAGGTAATACAAGTAAATAAAGCCCTATTTTTCCACGGTGTCCTCCCTCACTTAAGCAAGCCTCTTCAAGTGCCCCTCTCCCTAAGGCCCAACCACTGTCAATTTCTCTCAGCTCCTCAACCTAAACGAGCTCTCCCACCTCACCTTCCCACCTCCTTTCCTTCTAGGCTGTAACCATTCATCGCTCTCCTCTCTTGGCCTGCCTCACTCCAACTCATCCCTCTGCTGAAATTCCCACAAGGAAGCTTGCATTGATCACCTCCTCTCCCACCCCAGATTAGTAGGTCCTCCTGCCCCCTCTACATCCCTTTGGTAATATCTATCACCCTTGAAGTTATCATTCAGTGTCTTTCATCCTTACTAAGTCATTACCTCCCTGAGGTCTAGGGATGTCTTTCGTTCACCACAGGATTCTTAGCGTTTAGTAAGTGGCCTGGCACATATAGGACATTCATTAAATGTGTTTTGAATTTTGATTAAATGCATGAATAAGTGAACCAGATGATCCTAAAATACTCAGCTGCCTGTGGCTTCTAACTAGCTAGAAGGCTAGGGTATTTAAGAAGAAAGTATGCTTATCTCTGATAGCATCATTTATCCATGCCTGACATTCCAAGTCCTTCATACTTTTGACATCTACCTTCCTTTATAAGCTTATCTCTCATGATACCCTTATGTGCAACCTCTCCTACAATCAAACTCTGTGCCTTTGCCTGGGATGTTCTCTACTCCTCAACTCCACCTACTGAAATCCTACCCATCTTCAAAGCTTACCCTAGCTTTGAAGTTATTTTTAACGAACCCAAGTAGAAGTTCTTCTCAAAATCCCAACCACATTTTTCTTCCCCTATTCCTAGAGCAACACGTATTATATCTGCATCACCACCTCCTTAAACTCCAGGTTCACTAGTTCTTTGAAATAGAAATATCCATTTTATCTTTCATTATCAGAGGGTTTAACACAATGCTTTGCACATAGTAGATGTTCAATAAATATTTGCTGAAGGCATGAATGCCTCACTGAAGACATTTGGAGCCAGGAGATGTGTGCTAGATCTATGATTCAAGACAACTGAGACTAGCCCTAGCCAGGTAGTTCAGTTGGATAGAGCACTGTCCTGGTGATGCACCAAGGTTGTAGGTTTGATCCCCAGTCAGGGCGCATGCAAGAATCAACAAATGAACGTGTAAGTAAATGGAACAAGTTGATGTTTTTCTCTCTCTCTCTCTCAAATAATTATTGTTTCTTTTTAAAGACAATTGAGAATACAATTCAGTGGCCACCAGAGCTGAGAGCACTTCATGTGCAAAGATGAGAGAGAAGCGCAAAATTTTTTCTCCTCCTGCCAGTGCTCCTCCCCCAACCTCTAGAAGTTTACTCCCAGTACTTCAGCTTGGCTCATGTTGCATTATTTTACATGTGTTAACTGATGCTTTATAAATAATTTTTATGCTAGTGGGGGGGGCGGGTGTGTGTGTGTGTGTGTGTGTGTGTGTGTTTTCTCCTCATTCCTCCTTGTGTGGATAGGCTATCTCCTGTGCCTTTTACATTTCCCAATAGTAGCTGGAGCCAGACACTGAAGGGGCTGCCCCAAGCCCTATCCTTTGCCAGCTCTTGGAAGAAAATCCTCTAGTTTTAGTCTCTGGAGACCTGTCTCCAGGCCCAGCCTCACCAGCCTTGCAGACACCAGCTTTGGCCATCCCAAGCAAAGCTCCCTTTCAGCCCAGCTCCTGGAAACATTTGAGTTTTGCCTCAAGTTCCCAAATCTGCTCTAGGGCAGGAAGCCTTTGCCTGCTATCATGCTGCCCTCTTCTGTTCAGAAAGTGCAACATCGCTAATTTAAGAGGCCTGGATGGTGCCAGCCACCCAGGAAGACACGATTCCTGCCACCCAGCAGCCCAGCACCCTGTCACCATAGCAACCCTCAACATGGTTACTCAGCCATCTGGGTTACCATAGCAACTGGCCAAGTCTTTCCACCTTAGCCACTCCCAAGGCCTTCTCCCCTGGCTGGTCAGAGCCAATGCCAAAGAATCTCCGATCCTTACTGGGTGAAATGAGCAGAGGCTGGACTTCTGATAGGCAGCTGTCTCAAAGGGGCGTGGAATGCCTCACCAGCCGGGGGCTTCCAAGGCACAGTGGAAATAATGGGTGTTAAGGCACTCTGTGAACCTTGAAGTGCTGCGCAGATGTTAGCTATTATTAAACTACTGTTCCTTGTAATGGGGGAGGCAGTGGGTTGTCCTAGGCAGAGCTAGTACCATTCCCAGCTTGGCCCCTTACAAGCTGGAAGACCTTGAGCAAGAACTCTCTGGGTTTTTGTTTCCTCGACTGTAGCATATCTACGTCCTAAAGTTATTTTGAGGATAAGGTCAAATAAACTATTTGATACTCAACTGTAAGATACTCAGCACAAAGCCTGGCATTTGGAACATATTGATAATAGAAAAGGTATTGACCCCTCTGCCTTCTCCCAGCCTCTCTGTGAATGTACCATTCTAATTTCCCTTTGGAAAGAATCAGGCTAAAGTGAATCCCGCTCACTCAACCCCGCCCAATCTCCCTTCCTGCTCTGGAGCAGGAAAGGGTCTCATCCTGTGCACAGCCTCTGAGGTTCCTACCAAACAGGGCTGCAGGCAGTCTGTACTCCTTGGGGAACTGGGAGGTTCCCCAAATTAGGAGGTGTGGTTCCTTACCGAGGGAGCTCCCCTCCTCTTGAAATAACATCTCCCCATCCAATACTACCTCAGGATAGACACCTCTACAGAGGTGGTGACAGGCAGCCTGTAAACTGAGCATAAATCCCAGAGAGGCTTTAGAGAGTGGCAGCTGCAGCTCTCAACTGAAATCAGAGTTGTATGGACAGTTCAGTGCAGGACTGGGGCACAGGTCCCTCTCATAAGAACAGAATTCTTCCCTCTATGATTTTAAAGACCTTAATCCTATTGCATCTCCACTTCAATCCTTTGAGACTGAATCCTCGAAATCCATTTCCAGGGTACTTTCCTCAATCACTCTGCCCAGGTGCCCATTCAAATCCAGGATCTAGACTAGCTCTGACCCTGTGTTTTGGGAGTAGGGCACAAATGTCAACCTAGAAGGACCAGAATACCGAAAGGGCTCACTACTCCTGGGATCCTGGTGTTTGGGAGTGGAATTCCTCATGATGCCTCTGGGAAATGGATCAAGTGTGACTGATTCCAGTCTTCAGATAGGACTACCAAGCAGATAAATCAATAGATTTTTCATTACTGGGGAAAGGCGTTATATTAGTGTAAAAATTTAGGAGGTGAAAGTATATGACTACTGGAACTTCTGTTTATGTAACTGGGGAGGCGGAAGTGGTGTGTGTGAATCAAATATGATTGGTCAAACATTCTTGAATCTGGATAAAAAGGGTTCATGATACTATTCTCACCCTTTAGTATCTGCTTGAAATGTTCTGAAGAATGTAGAAGATTTGGAATTAGGTCAAAATGAGTCACAGCAATGAACAACCACAAAGGGCATTTGCACAAGTTGTGTTCCAGGGGGCACCCTGCCGTCAGCAATGCTGGCTCCAGCTCCACTCTTTGCTTACTGTATGACCTCAGACAAGTTCCTTAACTTTCCTGTAAAACAGGGAGAATAGCAACTACATCTCAGGGACTGGGAGGATTAAATGATATATCTAAAATGCCTGCCACACATCTAAGGCTGAATACACAGTAGCTTTTCCAGCTTTTATTTATGAGGTAATCTCAGCTGGCATCAGCTCTCAGGAGCCCTGGACTGAGTCCAGGGTTCAACTCCCAAAACCGCCGTCTGGATTCTTTAATTCCTAACTCCCACCAGCTGTTCTCTCTTCATTTCCCTTCCTTCCTTTCTACTGAGGCCAAAGAAAGGAGAGCAAGAATAGAAATAAGCCAACAGGGACATGTCCTTTCTCTCTTCAGGTTGTCCTGGTAAATTCCTATTTGTTTTCCAAGTCCCAATCAAGTGCTATCATTGCTCTAAGCTAGGAGTAGGGGTAGGAGTCGGGGGAAGCTCTTCCCCGTAGAACTTCCTCATAACTCTTTTTGGACTGGCAGTGTACACAGCTCAAACAGCATTCTAGCTGCCTTCACAGGTGGGAGCTGGGGTTTTAAAGCCCAGGCTGGGCCCAGCACAAAGCAGTCCTAGGAATATTAGTTAAATGAACAAGTACAAGATCAATAAATGAGCAAAGGGATGACTCAACACATTCATCAATTAGTAAACAAGTGTATGAGTGAATAAATGGCATTAATGATAATAGCTAACATGAACCAAAGGCCGACTGCATAGTAGGCACTGGGCCAAGCACCTCATTACCACCATCTAATTTAATCCACCCTTGGTCCCCTACTTTAACCATGAGAAAGCACAGCTCAGTGAGGGTAGTAACTTCCCAGGGTCACTCAACGGGCAAATGATGGAACTGGGACTTCCAGTGACTCCCAAATCCATTCCCTTTAGTGAATGAATGGAAGAGTAAGCAAACATGGAAATGAATAAAGGAGAGAATGAAGAGGGAAGGGCATGGCCAGAGAGACACACCCCCTAAGGTTCCAGGCACAATCCTCCCCCTGACCACAAGTCAAAAGCCTGGTACCTTCTGGGGTAGGTTTGAGGCCCAGCTGAGGACGGAAATTTTGATCCATAATCTCATAATCACTCTTCAAATTACAGGGGCTCCCAGACCTTCCCTGTAACTGCATCCTAAGTCTGGGGTGGTGGGGGATGGGAGGTAGATTCCAGCTAAGAGCACCAGTTCTGCCCCTTTTATGAGAGCCAAGACAGAGCCAGGAAGCTGGCTGGTTCCACCTGACAGGTGGCCACAGGCAGACCAAGGGCCAAATCACAGCAGATCCTAGCCGCAGCAACTAGCCAGTACTTTGTATGACGATGGATCATTAATACTCACACTCAGGTATGTTCACAGACCTTTCCCCAGTGAAAAGACTGCTGAAATAAAAGAGAACTGCAGCCCTAGATCCTGTTGCACTGTCAGCTCCTCTGGTAGCATCTAATCTCAAATCCCATGGGACAAAAATGACAGCTTTCCACAATTCCCAAATTAACCAGTCCTTCCAACGCATTCCTAACCTCAGTCCTTGGCTGCTCCAAAACAGAAAGGTATGAGTCAGACTGCCATTCCAAACCTTTCTCCAAATCACCAGGGAAGTCACTAGAAAAACACAATGGGACACCTACAGACAGCATAAAGATGGCACTTCGCAATGTGCAACCACCTTCTCTCACCAGCTGGGGTCCTACGGGGACCCTAAGCCTCAGAGAAAAGACAGCTTGGCTGTCTTTTTTGCTGCCTGCACAGAAGTCTGGCCACGTGGTCATTTTCCATCCCTCCAGCTACTGTGACCCAGATTTACTTTCAAAGAGCAGGAGCTGAGCTGGAGCTCAGCTGGTGGTGTGTAGCTACAATTCATTCTGCCCCACTTTCAGGAAACTTTCTCCTGCTCATCTCTCTGCTATTGAAATCAAGCTCCAGGATGGGGCCAGGGACTCTGAGGATACTGCCAGGAAGCAGAGAAGCTAGGAAGGAGAGAGCCACCTCAAGTGCAAATGGCTTCAGGGCAAGGAAGGTTGTATGCTCAGCAGTAAGAGTTCCCAAAAGAATTGTTTTTAGAGTCCTATTTCCCACTGCTGTATTCCCTTCTTCCCACCATGGCTTGGCCAGAAAAAACCCCCACTTCCTTCTTCTCTCTGACAAAGCCTTAGAGTGAAAAAAAGAAAGGGAAGGAACTGAGAAGCCTGGACCCCCTTGCTTGCCCGCCTGGGAAACTGCTGCCTTCCTGGAGTCTTCGCTGCCTCTTCTAGTTGCCCAGGGAAATTACGAGGAATGACCCTGCTAAGAGCAGTAATGGGCATGTTAACCTGTGCTTGTTGAGTACATTCTGATTCTCATTCAATGATCATTCGAGGCAGAGGTCATCATTTCCCTTTTACAAATAAAGAAACTGAGGCTTTAAGAAGTGAAGTCATTTGCCCAAGTTTTCTGACTCAAAATCCCCTCAAAAGCTAAATCCATTTTTTTTAATTGAATGAATGAATGAGCAGAGAGGCTTCTTCTCAGAGCTTCCTTCCTAGAGGAGAGAAGCCTGGGCACAGAGGAGCAGGCTCTGTCCTCTGACCAGGCACACATGCTCAAGGTTATCTGCCCCCAGGCAGGCCCTTGAGTGATTGCAGCCGCTGACCTTAAGCTCTGAAAGCAGGAGCCAATACCAGCATCCTGCCTGCATTTCACAGCCCTCACTGAGTCTCCAAATCCTAGGGCCTGCACTCTCAGAGATCCTGGGGAAATTCCAGGAAAGGTAAGATAGGAACTCATGAATACAGTGAAGTCCAGACCTGATGGAGGAACTGTACCTGGAAACAATGAATGTTAATATAAGAACAAATGAAACAAAGGCTGGGTAGAGATACCATTGTCATCTGACTGGACAGCTCAGGGAAGGCTTCCTGGGGAGACCACATTGGAGTAGGTACTGGGGGATGATGATTTCTCCAGCACCTGTTGGCGGGGGGCTCCCAAGAACGAATCCTACAGACGCTTTCTACTGGTTAATAGGAGGCCAGCCCTTAGCCCTAAGTCACTGTGTCCCCCTCTTTCACAGTACACACAGGAATGCAATTGTTTTTTCCCTCTGTCCTCTCAACTAGACTGAGTTCCATGAAGAAGGGATGGCATCTTTCAGCCATCTTTGAAAATCAATACCAAAAACAGGGAGGCCCATGAATATGTGATGCTATTTGGATGACTATACCTGATTGATAGGTGGGTGGTGAATTCCTCCTGCACCCAGCCCAGCCCCTAGCCCAAACCTGATCCCCTCTTCCAGATACTTTACTACCATCTGCAGGCAACCTGTAATAATATGTATACAAATCTATAATGACAAGTATGAACGGCTCCCCCTCGAGTTACCTGTTAGACAACCATGTGACACTATCCTGCACCTTGTTTTCCCCCCACTCCTCACAAGTCCAGAAGGATATAGACTTCTTTCCTCTCCCCTCTTCTACCCTGTGAGATTGAGCTCCTTACTAGAGTAACTTCCCCAGCTCCCCAATTCTTTGTTACTCCCCACCAATGAGTTGTTTGCTACTGAGAGAGAGCCAGATGGGGAAGAGGCAAATTTCCTAGGTCCTTGCCTCTGTCTTTTTCTATAGGCCAAGATCTTAGGCCAGGATCTTGAGACTTTCCCAGAAGTGAACAGAGGGTCTCTCAGGTAAGTCTGGAGACCAAGTCATTGATTGATTGATTGATTTTTGGAGAGAGAAATGGAAAGGTAGAGCTCAATTTGTTGTTCCACTTATTTATGCATTGATTGTTTGATTTTTGTGTGTGCCCTGACTGAGGGTTGAACCTGCAACCTTGGTGTATTGGGACAGTGCTCTAATCAACGGAGCTATCTGGCCAGGGCCAAGGTCAACTATTTATATTGTCACCTGCAGATAATTCAAGCTGGCCTGGCTGCCAGGTATTGCCTAAGGAAATGAAAACAGCAATACACCTGGAGTTAGGAGATCTGGGTCTACCAATCTATGTGACTACAAGCAGTCCCTTAAACCCTGTCGGCCTCAGATCCTAACACGTGTCCTAACACAGAGCTATTATGAAATCTCTATGTAAACCATAACACTCATCAACAGATACAAGGTATTCACATTAATGACTATTGTTCTGTTTCAGTGTGGCTGGGCTTAGGGAGTTGAAAATAGGGCTGGAAAAGAAGAGAGAGAGAAAATGGAGGGAAAGGATGAAGGTGGGAGGAATCAGCTTACAGCATGCATGGAGTCCCTCAAACCTGTTTTGCCTTTGTACACTGAGATCAGCAGCTTTCTCAGCCCTGACATGCCTTTCCATTCTGACATGTGTGATCAGCAGGGGTTCCCCATCAGGCGTCTCAAGCACACGCGAAGCCCTGAGACCAGAAAGGGGAGGTCTCTGTTTGGTGAGACTGATTCAGACGCCCCCGCTTGGCTTCCTAACCCAGACCCACAGAGAGGAGAAAACTGCATAAGCCAGAGCTAACTTCCAGTGTAAGACTAACTTCATTTCCTCCCAGAATGAAAGTTCTACCTTCTGAGAGCCTCAGAGCACCTAGGGTCTCCTGGCCTCACCCCTCCTGCTCCTCGCAGGAAAGATTCCCTGAAGAGTAAGGCTGCTTGTTTAATTACTAGAACCCCCACGATGTTCTAAAATCATAGGGAGATTGCAGCCAGGCCCTGAAGTAGCAGTCCCGCCTCCTCTGCTGCCTCTCTTCTCTCCTGCTAAGGAAACACGCCCAGAAGCATCGCACAAGTTATTTTTAAACATGGCAGCCTCCCCATTTTTGGCTTCTCTGGCCCAGCCCCCTCCTCAAGACAGTCACTGGCAGTGTCAGGATGTAACGAAGATCAGCACGCATGTCGGGACACTGCACAGTGCCTCCCACCCCTTTGCTCAGTTGACCTGGCAGCATCCTCAGGGGCTCTGCCTGGGCATTAAACCCCCTTGAGTCCACTCCACTTCTGTTCTAGACTCAGAATGTTAAACAGCAGGCAAATCATCCTGTACGGCTCCTCACAGAAGACTGGACGAGGAAATCATCACAAAGGAATCTATAAGTGAGCATGCTGATGGCAGAGGGGGCAAGAAGGTACAAGAAAGTGAGGAGGAGGCTTCTACTCTGACACATTCTAGAAAATGAGGGGTTTGTGAGTCCAGACACCCCTCGGTCATGGTTGTGGCCCTTCAAGGCTGGGGACTAATAAAGCCCTCTTGCACCCTACCAACAGCTCTAAATATTCTATTCACTGGCTGATGCCACAGACCCAAAGGCCTTGAAAAGGAATGAAGAGTCCTCCCTCCGAGGGCTCCCTACTACCTACCAGAAGGAGTTCAAACTCTCCAGCCTGCCTTCTGGGTCTCCTGCCTTGCAGCTCACCCCCTCTAAGATCCTTCCCTGATTACTGGAGCCCACAGAATGTCTAACTTGCCATTACAGCCCACTGCCTGTTCCTGGATCACAATCTGTCACATATTCTCCCCTAAACATTCCTTGCATTCATTCAGTCATTCAATACTGGTTGACATACAACATGCACAAGGCCCTGTGCAAGGAGCTGGGGTAAAAACATAAAGAAGACACAGTCCGGAGGGAATGACAGGCACCCCGTGGGATAACTGCTATACTGTGTGAAGAAACACAGAGAAGGGAGAAGTATGAATATGAGAGCGGAGGAGGGAGCTTTGGATACCACTGGGGCATTAGGAACAGAGGGGGTGGCACTTAAAGGAGGAGGGGGGGTTCCCAGCACCTTGCAGAGAAGTTGGAGCAGAGAAGTCTGATCCTGCAAGATACACATGTCTAGGGTAGAGGTACAGTTCAATGTAGCAGGGTGCTTGCGAGTACAAGGTGAAACTGAAGAGGCAAACGAAGGCCTGATGTTAATGAGTCTTTATGCTCTAGCCTTTGTTTCACTGGCAATCAAAAACCAAAGAAGGGTTATAAGCAGCTGAGTAACAGGATCAGGTTTGCATTTTAATAGAAAATACTATGTTAGTCATGTGGAGGAAGGAGGGCAAGCCTGGAAGAACTATGAGATGGTGGGTGGCATGTCCAGGCAAGGCAGGACAAAGCAGAGGGAGACAGGGGCATTATTTGAGAGACAGAAAAGCAGGACAGATCTTGGTGATGGAATCAAAGTGAATCATGCCACTGAATTAGCTGCAGGCACTGCTTTGTCTGTCTTTCTGTCTGCACTCTGGCACCAACGCCTGCTGAGATGCTGAGCCCAACCCACAGAAGCCCCAGAGACAGCACTTCACAAAGTTCTTCACCGAGCCAACAAGCTAAGAGCTTTACATACATTATCTCCTCTAATCTTCAAGGCAGCCCTGCTCAGAAAGCCTTTAAGATGGGGAAAGTGAGGCTCAGCCAGGATAAGAGACTTGCCCAGAGTCACTCAGCTGGTCAGGGGCAGGGCCACCATCTAGCACTCGCCTCTCTGACTCCAAAGCCTGCACTCCTAACCACTGCACTGCACTGCTCTGCTGCGTGGCAAAGGGGAAGCCCAGCATAGGAGGAGGCGGCCCCAGCCCCTGCACTGCGGAAAGGGTAAGTGTGGACCCACTTTTAGGAAGCAATGGGAGTGAAACTGCTCTCTTCAAAGACTTTAGTTGAAGGAAATAACTTGACTCAACAGAAGTCAAGTGTTATTATTCATAAAGGTGTTCACTGCAGTATTGTCTATGGTGGCAAAAAAGTGAAAATGAGTAGGAATTTTTAAATCATGAAATATTACACAGCCTTTAAAAATGGTAACTATAAAGCTTAATCTGTAATATGGAAAATCTTACTGATAGAAAAGTAAGGGGAAAGGTCAGATCTAGAATAGTCCATAAGCCATGAAGGCCACTGCATGGAACATGTTAACTACATGAGGACAAAGCCTGGGAAGAAGTTGCAAAAAATGAAAACAGGTCTCAAGTAAGCAGAGAAAGATTGGGGTGGCAGATTCTCCTCTTTCAAATTTTTCTTTAATGTTACTTCGTCATCTTTTCAATAATAATAGTAACAAATTTGATGCCAGCTGGCTTGCCAGAGAACCCAGGGTTGGACCCCTCCACTGCCCGCCCAGCCGGTGCACACTGGCCCACTCTCCCTCGGCACCCACAGCCCCCAGCTCACTCAGGGCCTGTCTTACCAGCGACTCTGACCACAGCACGCTCCGCGGGGTCCAACACGGAATCCTGGCTTTTCCGCTTTTTCTGCTCATGCAGTGGCAGGTTCCAGGGTAAGGTGTCCCCTGGGGGACAGGGAGACAGGCTCCCTGACCGCTCGCTCCTGTAAGACCGCTCGCTTCGACATGACCGTTCGCTTCGGCATGAGCGCTCACTGAGCGTTTCTTCATCCGAGGAAGACATCGCTGGGGTAGAGGCTGCAGTAGGAGGGCCTGGGGGCCCAGGGAGAAGTGATCTGGAGGGGAGAGGAGGGCCTTGTTAACACACCGAAGTGGTCACATAAGGAACGCAGGGACTTGGGAGGCAGAGAGGTTCTAGTTTTGGTTCTGCCACTGATTTCATCTCTCTAAACCTCAGTTTCTTCATCTGGAAAAATGGGAATGATGATAATACACGGCAATACTAATTCATGGAGTTTTGGGGAAATCAAATGAGGAAATCAAATGTGTGAAGATGCCTATAAATTTTAAAACCCTGTATAAATGGTAGCTCCTATTACAAGTAACCACTCTGATTGTTACTTCGTACATCTGAAGGCTTAAGCCTATGGGTCCCAAGACAGGAAGATGTGGACTAAATTCTACCTCACCATTTACTAGCATTTACTAGCTGTGTGACCCTGGGAAGACATTTAACCTCTTTGAGCCTCAGCATCCTCATCTATAAAATGGGGATGATGCTAGCTCCTCACTTGACAGTGCTGTTTGCAAGGAATAAATGATATCCTGCAGGTAGAGCACTTAACAGTGCCCGGTGTCCAATGTGCACGCAATAAACAGCATCTATTACTACATTCCTATTCTACTTACATGTCCAGGAATGTTATAAGTATAAAACAGGGCAACAGATGGGAAGTATTTTCAAAAAGCTAAAGCAAGATCTCAATGGCAGGCATGAGCTATAATAGGCAGAAATTCTTTATTCCTCCCATTCTGTCTCTGGCAGATATATTAGAAAAAGTTCTAAAATTGAAGCAAGACAGACTTAGGTGCAAATTCTGATTTGGCCACTTACAATTGGTGTGATCTGGGGCAAGTCACCTCACCTCTCTGAGACTCAGTTTCCTCATCTGCAAAATGGGGTAATATTTCACCTTAAAGGATATTTTAAAAACACAGTGAAATTAGCAAATGTAAAACTGGCTGGCACCATGCATGGAACACAACAGGCATTAGATAAAATGTCCATTTGTTTATTACAAGTGCTGTAGGAATGAGAGGCACAGCATGGGAAGTGGGGGAGGTGGTACAGAAAGTCAGTGTTCCTGGTCAGTTTAGCTAGTGGAGCTATCTGCGAGGAAACAATCATTCTGGGGCCAGCTGGGCTCCACCAGCCAGACTGGGCAGCCTTCCCTCAACCAGGCCAAACTCACTTCCCAGAACCATCTGCTACACATGGCCCACCACCCCAACAGCCCCATCAGAGCCTGGATGGTGCATGCCTTTAGCTATTAGACTCCCTGCAGGCCCCATATTCAGCCTGAGTCGCCAGCTCTCACTGTAGCTCTAGGGTCCATGGAGGGCAAGTGACCAAGGACTTTCCCTTATGCAGAACACCTGCACACAGAGCTGTATGGAGTCAGTGAGGTGGCCTGAATGACTGGACACCATGGATCCTCCTGCATTCTGGGAATCTCAGCCTGGAGGCAGCAAGGGGCAGAGACAGACTCCTGGGTCATTGGCAGAACCCCACCATTGGCACAGAATGCAAACAGATAACAAAAGAAACATCAAACAGTGCAGGAGGCCTCTAGGCAGCCTCAGGCAGGCAGAACGGCCCTGCCAGGGCACCTCCTGTGCCAGTAGCATTTGGGCCCTCTTCTCATGGAACATCAAAAAGGAATCCAGCCACAGAAGGCAGAAAAGAAAGGTGCTGGCACATCTTTCTTTGCCCTTTATCCTAGCACTTACCCTTCCTCACAAATACCTTCTGGTGCCACTTCCCACCTTTCATAGCAGATCAGGTGATGAAGTGACTGCCCCCACCGCGGGGAAACTCAGGGCGGGCTTCCATTCCTAGCCTCAGCCCTGGACAGGAAACGCCCCTCCTTTCAGACCACCTGCTTCATCCCATATCCGCCCATTCCTCCCCAAGACGCCCATTTTACTACAAAGGCCCGCTCATCCAAGGCCTCCTCCCTGAGAAACCGCCTCTCCCCGGCTCTTACCCTATGAGTCTCCTGACCCCACAAACACCTGTTTGACCTCGGGGTTCTCACCCCACCCCCTCGGTCGCCCGAGTCACTTCATCAATCCCGGACTCCCAGGAGCGCGCGCCCACGCCCCCAGCCCACCCCGAACGCCGGAGGCCGTGTCCGCGACCTGCACCTCACCTGCAGCTCTCCCGCTGCGGCCCGCCCCCCACCTCACCCGCTCCTCCTTTCCCACGACGCGAAAAGGGGCGCGCCGCGAGCCAGGGACGACGCGGGTGGGTCCGCGTGCCCGCCGCGCGCGGATGACAAAGAGCGAGGACGCGCCACGCGGACGCGCAACTGGGGACCTAGCGGACGCCGGGGACAGCGGCCGAGACCTGGGGCCAGGAAGCGACCTTCCCCGCCCATCCCGGCCCGATCCCACAAGTCTCTCCCCCGGCCAAGGAGGGCTCGATGTCCCATTTTCCCGGAGAACACGCCTCCCTTTGGCCCCAGGCAGTGCCCGCCAAAGGGAAACCCCAGCTCGATGCGCTACCCGGCGCCGGCCACCGGCGCTGCAGGTGCGAGGCCGAGACTGCTGCGACGCCCGCTCCTGTCAACCCGCGTTTCCGCGGCCGCCGGCTACCCGGGCTCGGGCGCGGCCGCCCCGCGCAATCAAGCACGCGCCCCGCCGCCGCCGCGCACCCCGCGCAGTCAGGCAGGAGCCGGCACCCAGCCCCACGCCCGCGGCTTACCCTGGGAGCCCGAAGAGGGGAAGACCGGCCGGCGACAGCAGCAAAGGCGGTGGCGGAGACAGCGGCCGTGGGGCGCGCCCGGGGCTGTAGCGCAGCAGAGGGGAGCGCAGCGGAGCCGAGGGGAGCTGCTCCCACAATGGCCGAGCTCAGGCGCCGAGCCCCCCGCCCCCCGCGCCCTAGCGGTAGCGGCTGAAGCGGAGCCGGCGCAGCCGCCCAAGCCGCTCCCCCACCCCCGGCGCCGACACCGCCCCCCGCTCCCCGATGCGCGCTCCCCCCGCCCTGCACTCCACCCGCTGCCGCTTCTAAGCTCCCCGCGCGCCTCTGCCAGACGGTCGCCCCGCACCCCCTCAGCATTGACCCCACGTCCTCTTGCCGTCCTCGAGCCCTATATCTCGGTCCCTTTCCCCACAACTCCTTCCCTGCGGTCGCCGGTGTTCCCAAGCCATCTCACACCCCCACATTCTCCGCCCTCTGCTCCGGCGCCCTCGCCGCTCGGGCCCCGCGGCCGCTAGCTGACCCTGGCCTGGCTCACCGGCCCGCCCCCTTGAAGCTCCTGGCCGCCCGTCCCGGAGTCTCTCTCCCAGGCTGCAGGGCTGTCTCTCAGCCCAGGACCCGGTTTTGGAACAGCCCGTTCCCCTGTCTGCGCCTCTTTTGCCCTAAACCCACATTCCATACCCCTTCCTGTCCCAGAGAGCGCCCTGCCTGTCCACATACCCGCCTGGCTCCAGAACTGAATGTTGGAAAGACCAGAAAGAGGCCCCATCTTCCCCTCGGGGTAAAGGGCAGAGGGGAACCGGGCCCCAGGAAGGAACTCAGATCCCTGTTTAGACAGCACCAGTCTTGGAAAAGCCTTCATCCACTGAGAAAACATTAATTGACCTCCTTATGCATGCTCTGCCTAGTAATACAAGAAATAAGAGCGAGGAGCACCTTCAGTTCTCTCGTAGTGCAGATAAGTGAGTATGTCCAGAGAAGGGAGGACATTTGCCTGAAATCACCCCACTAGTAACCTGCATCGTAACAGCTACTATTTGGGCCTGCCTCCTGAGGACCTGACAGTGCTTTACCTGGGTCATGCCATATCTCACCCTCACAACACTTCATTCATTCATTCCACAAATACTGAATACCTACCATGTGGCAGACCTTGTGCTCCATGCTAAGGAGACAATGATGAGCAAGATGCATTTTGGTCCCTACCCATTGACTCTACTGGGCTTTGCAGTGAAGATAAAGATTAGATATAAATCATAATGCATCCCGTGAGGCAGTATTTAGAGTTTCAGTTTTTGGCTTTAGCAACTGAGGTTAGATGATTTACTCAGTCATCTAGGAAGAAAGTAGCCAATCCAGGACTGGAATCCATGTCTTCAGATTTAATATCCTGGGTTCTTTTTTTCCACTGTGACTGTTGGAAAAATGTGGGTTGAACCAACTTACACAGGTCCTTGAATTTCAGAGTAAGAAATTTAATCTAGATTATATGGTTATGCCCTGGCCGGTAGCTCAGTTGGTTAGAGCGTCATTATGATACACCAAGGTTCTGCAGGTTCAATCCCCAGTCAGGGTACATACCGAAAGCAACCAATGGATGCACAAACAAATTGAACAAATCAATGTTTCTCTTCTCTCTTTCTCTCTCACCCCCTTCCCTTCCCTTCTCTCTCTCTAAAAATCAATAAATATTCAACAAAATAAACTAACAAACAAAATAAACCATGGTCATGGAAACATGGAGCAGACTGAAAGTGACCAGAGGGGATGGGGAAAGAGGACAATGGTGGGAAGAAGAGGAAGGGACTAGAGAAAGAACATGTATGAATGACCCATGGATGTGGACAACAGAGTGGGAATTGACTGTGGGAGTGGGAGGGGAGAAAAGTAGAGGGGGTAAAGGTGGAAAAATTGAGACAACTGTAATAGAATAAACATGATTTAAATATTAAATAAAAATCAATAAATAAAAATCTAAAAATAAATGAATTATATGGTTATAAACAGCCAGGAGAACAGAAAAGGAAGGGTAACCCAAGGACAGGTACAAGATGGGTGTGGATGGTTTTGCCAGGAGACTATTATAATAGTCCCAAGCAAAAGGTAATGAAGCTCTGATCCCAGGAATGGACAGGGGAGATGGGAAGGTATGATTTCCACCCACTGAAACCTTCTGTGTTTGCATGCATTCTCCCACACTAACTAAGTGGAAGGAACCACCATTTACTAAATTCTAAATGAGCACTAGGCAATGCCCTGGGCATTTTGTATATATTATCTGCTTAAATCTTGCCCATAACTGTATAGTGAATGTTATTATTCTCATTTTACATATAAGGAAACAGAGACTGAGAGTTTAAATGATTTATTGAAGCCCACAAAGCAAACTAGTGTTGGGCCTTGTATTAGAACCCAGGCCTGTGTCTAAACCTCATTCTGTAATTGTCACTCTCACTGTCTGAAGCCCAAGCAAAGAACCCAAGTCCTTTGACTCAGCCAAGGGCTCTTTTCCTTGGACCACAGGTATCTCTGAAACTCCCAGAGAAAGGTCAGGGGTCCATAATTGTAACCTAATCTGTACATAGGCCAGTAGTGGCAGTCCTTCTGTGGGACATCGCTCCACAGAAGCCTGTGGAGACTTCAACCCAGGAGAATTCTGCAGCCTGGCCCTAAAGTTCCTGTGAGGAAAGACAGCCGAAGAGGCAATGAAGGAATCACACTAAGCTAAGAAATGAGTGCAAAAGCCCTTCCCCAGTGAGAGGAGCACATGGGTGCCGAGGGGGAGGACAAGCTAAAAACACAGCAACAGCGTGGGGAGCCTACGTATAAAACTGAGTCCCATAGATGCTGGGATCTGTTGGTCGGGCCTTGGTAGATTGACCAACTGGGGAGAACTCATGGGGAAGGGCTGCCACTCACCTAGGAAGCCTAAAGTCCCAGCCTCTCTGACTAGAAAGCATCTAAAGTTGTCTCTCTCCCCCAACCTCACTGTCCTTCCCAAATCTGACCACCAGTCCTGTCCTGAATTATTCATGCTGTGGGCTGTGAGAGGGTGGCGCTTCCGGAAGCTTCCAGACCTAGGACATTCAACTGTGTCTCCCTGGGGCTCTAGGTCCTGCAGTGCTACCCTGGGATGGTGCAGCTGGTGAGATGTGCCAAGCTTTTTGCAACTGGCAGCCAGCCAGTAACCTTGGGGTACTGGGCTTCGATTCATTTCAGCAATCTTTTTATTGAGAACTATGTGCTGGAACAGTTCTGGGTTCTGATTGGGTCTTTGTCCTTCAGGATTTGCAGGACAGTAAAGAGGGTAGGCACTTAAAAAGTATTCCCTTCTACCATGTCCTCTGGGTCTTGTAACATTTTCCCTCTACTGCCCCGCCCCCCTTTCACCAGCTGAAAACCTCTACTAGTTCCCTCCAAAAGTCACTGACCTTAGAACTAGGGCACCTCACACCTCACAACCCAAATACCTAAGCACGATTCTCTCCTTGGAAGGCTGCCAAAACAACTTTCTACCCATGTGCCTATTTGGAGGCCTGAACTAGGCCCCAGACTGCTGCTTGGGCCCTCAGCTTTCTGCCACATTGGAATGGCTCTCTCTAACCATTCAGCAAGCACTAATTAAGCATCATCTCAGTGCCAAGCACAGAGATTTGTGCTGCTGGTTCAAAAAAGAAATCAGACAGATATGGCCCCTGTCTTCAGGCTACTCACAGTCTAGGAGGGAGATAGGCAAGCAAACGGGCAATTATACTTTAGCTGATTTGTTCTGAGATGGGAAAAGTACAGGGTACCCTGGGAGGGAGCACAGACAAGGGGCACTTCCTAAGAAGCCTAAGGCCAGGTAATTTTACCAGGCCTTTCATCCTGTCTTTCTAGGTTTTTGCTTAAATAGCAACTCTTTCTGTCCTCTATCTTCATGGAAAAACTTTACTCTTTCATACTGGCTTTTCCTTCCACTATTGTCCTCTGTCCCAACCTGTTCCTCTGTACCCTCCAGAATCAGAAGGTGTCCAGTTGAAGGTGAAGGTGAACATGAGCATAGGTAGAGGCTGGAGTCCTGTGAAGGTAAAGCTGTTCAAACAGAGGGAATAGCACAGAATCCCCAAACTGGGAGGGACTTTAAAGATTCCTAAGCTCTGTCTAGAACATTTTGCCTCCCACCTTTCTCTGATTGATTTCTCCCATCTGGACACCGATGACGTCCAGATTTGTATCACATCTGTATCTCTCTCCTTCCAGCTCCAGACTCATATCCAACTGCCCCCTTGACATCCCCATTCCCACCTGGATGTCCAATAGGCATCTCAAAATGTCCTACATAGAACTCTTGTTTTACTTATTTTATTTTTTCAATTACAGTTGACATTCAATATTATTTTATATTAGTCTCAAGTGTATAGCTAGTAGCTAAATAATTACATAATTTACAAAGTGATCCCCCCAATAATTCTAGTACCTACCTGACATCATACTTAGTTATTAAAATATTATTGTCTATATTCCCTTTGCTGTACTTTACATTACTATGATTATTTTGTCACCAATTTGTACTTCTTAATCCCCCAGTCCCCCAACCCCCCTCCCATCTAGCAACCATCAGTTTGTTATCTATATTTATAAATCTGTTTCTGTTTTGTTTTTTCATTTATTTTATTCTTTTGGATCCACATATAAGTGAAATCATGGTATTTATCTTTCTCTGTCTGACTTATTTCACTTAGCATAATGCCCTCTCTGTTCATCCATGTTGTCACAAATGGTAAGACTTCATTCTTTTTTATGGCCGAATAATATTCCATTGTATATACAGGTTGGGGCAAGAGTAGGTTTGCAGTTGTTCATATGGAAAATAATACAATAATTAATCAGTAATAATACAAGGATGAACTGTGTCTTGTGTACTCACAACTGTAAACCTACTTTTCCCCTCACCCTGTACATACCACATCTTCTTTATCCACTCATCTATTGATGGGTACCTGAGTTGCTTCCATGTTTTTCTTGGCTATTGTAAATAATGATGCAATGAACATAGGGGTGCATATATCTTTCAAATTGGTGTTTTGGTCAGATTTATATCCAGAAGTGGAATTTCTGGGTCATTAGGTAGTTCCATTTCTAATTTTCTGAGGAACCGCCATACTGTTTTCCATAGTGGCTGCACCAGTCTGCATTCTCACCAACCATGCACAAATGTTCCCTTTTCTCCACATCTTTGCCAATACTCGTTGTTTGTTGATTTATTGATGATAGCCATTTTGATAGGTATCAGGTGATATCTCATTGTGATTTTAATTTGCATTTCTCTGGTGATTAGTGACAATGAGCACCTTTTTTATGCTGCTCTTGATATCTGCTCCCTACCACCCATAAAACTGTCCTGCTCCCCATCTTTGCAACCTCAGAAAATGGCTCCACCACCTACCCATTTTCTCAAATCAGAGATCTAGTAGTTACTCTTGATTTTTTTCCTTTCAGTTCCCTCATCCCTGTCAGCAAGGTCAGGCAAACTACCTCTATAATGTATCCTGAATTCACCTATTTCTTCCATTTTCCTATTTCTACCTTAATTCACTGCTCACCTGAACAACTGCAATAGCCTTCTGAATGGTCTCCCTGTTTCCACTCTTGCTTCCATTCCATTTCAATCCATGAAGCAACCAAGAGTGAATCTTTTTATTTATTTAATTTTAAAAAAGATTTTGTTTATTTATTTTTAGAAAGAGGGGGAGAGAGAAAGAGAAGGAGAGAAACATCGCTGTGTGAGAGAAATGTTGATTGGTTTCCCCTCGCATGTGCCCCAACCGGGGACTGGGCCCACAGCCCAGGCAAGTGCCATAACTGAGAATCAAACCAGCAAACTTTTATTTTGTGGGACAAAACTCAACCAATGAGCCATGCTGTCAGGGCAAGAGTGAATCTTTTTAAATGTCACCTCACACATAATTCTAATTTATCCTTAGAACAAAATATAAACCCCTTATAATGGTCCATAATATTTCACATGGCCTGGCCCTTGCTTAGACCTAATCTCAACACCCCTTGGTTACTGGAGTCCAACAAATCAGACTTTTTCTTTTGTTCTAATAAACTAATCTCATTCCCATTTTAGGGCTTTGCAAAACTGTTCTGACTGCCTGAAATGCCCCTTCCTAAAATCTTTGCATAGCTGGTTTCCTTTTTATCATTCAAGACTCAGCTTAAAAGTCATTTTCTCAAAGAGGACTGTTTTGACCACCCATCTAAAATAGCCACCTCCTTTAAGTCTTGTTTTATTTTCTTTATCACATTTATCACTTTGTCATCATCTTGCTTATGTGCTTACTTGTTTATTTCCTGTCTCCCTCACCAGGATGCTTCATGAAAATGAGGGCTCTATCCGTGCTGTTCACTGCTATATCCCTACAGTGCTTGGCACATGGTAGGTTTCCAGTGCATAGTAGGTGAATGGATGAATGAAAGCTTAAATAAATGAATAAATCAATTAATCGATCATTGAATTGAGGACAGCAGAGGAAGAGACCAGCAGAGAGATCAGTATGAACAAAAACCTGAAGTTGAGAGTATAGGAGTCTCAGGAGATTGAAAGAAGTTCAGAATAATTGGCATGAAGAGTGCTAGGGGAAAGGCTGACCACAATGAGCCTGGAGAAATAGGAGAGATAATGGAGAATGTCAAGTTTCAGACTCCCAAGTTCCACATGAAGCTATTGACGGGTCCCCCCAATACACACAGCTTTATTGAGGTATAACTGACAGATAAAAGTGTAAGATATTTATAGTGTATATCATGGTGATTCCATATATATGTATCCTGTAAAAGGATTCCTCCCCATCTAGTTAATTAACACATCTATCAATTCACGTATTTATCCCTCCCCCCTTTTATTTTGGTGAGAACATTTAAGTTCTCCTCTCTTATCAAATTTCAATTATACAACACAGTGTTATCAACTGTAGTCACCATGTTCTACCTTAGATTCTGAGACCTAATTCATCTTACAGCTGCAAGTTTGTACTCTTTTATTAGCCTCTTCCTATTTTTCTAATGCCCCAGCTCCTGGCAATCACTTTTCTATTCTCTGTTTGACTTTTTCTTTCTTTCTTTCTTTCTTTCTTTTTTCTTTTCTTTTTTTTTTTTAATTCCACATATAAGTGATACCATGCAGTATGTGTGTTTTTCTGTCTGGTTTATTTCACTTAGCATAATGTCCTCTAGTTCCATCCATGTTATTGTTTACAAATTGTTGACACTATTACAGATGTCCTCCTTTGTGCCCCCTTTGTCCCTCTCCACCCAGCCCTTGCCCCTCCTCCCCTGGACTTCACCCCTTTGTTTTCTGTGTCCAGGGGCTATGCACATATGTATAGATGTTCTATGTTCTTTAGCTAATTTATTCCAGTCCTCCCTACATCCCTCTCTTCTGAGATCTGTCAGTCAATTCCATGTTATTTTAAGTGGCAGAAATATCAATGTGCAAGAGAAACATTGATCAGTTGCCTGTACCGGGAACCTGGACCACAACCCAGGCATGTACCCCGACCAGGAACTGAACCAGTGACCCTTTGGTTCACAGGCTGGCACACAACCCACTGAGCCACACCGGCCAGGGCACAAATTCTAACATTTTAAACAGGGAAGGAACTTAATCCAATATGTTTTCTAGAAAAACTCACCCTGGGTTCTGTGAGAATAAATTACAAGAAGGCTAAATTGAGTGTGAGAAAGTCACTAATAGGTGTCAGTTAGAAAACATTTAAACTTGTCCTCCCAAGACTGAGCAAGATCTTGGGCAAGAGTGATAGCGATGGTGATGGGGAGAAGTGCATAGAATCAAAGGTATTTAGATCATCTACAGGACTTAAGAATGAACTAGCTGTGAAGGGTAAGGAAGAAGAGTTGCCAAGAATGATTTCCAGATTTCTGCCTCAGACAGATTAATGGTGTCATTCTTTAAGGTTGTATAGAAGGAGGGACAGGTTTGGGAGAAAGATGTTCTGTTCATTTTTAGACATGCTCCCTTGAAAGTGCCCTTGGGCTATCCAGTGGAGATATCCAGGTCTGGGGCTCAGGAAAAAGTCCAGGGCTGGAAATAGATTTTGGAGTTGTCTGCCTAAGGATAGAAAGTGGATCCAGGTTGAGCGCACCCAGGGAAAGTGCAGAGAGTGAGGAGAGAAGAGGACAGAGCCCTGAGCTGTACTGACAGTTAAGCGGTAGGTGGGAGAGAAGAACTAAGAGAGGTAGGAGGAAAACTAGGAGAGTGTCACAGGACAGCGGAGGCCAACTTGCAACAAGAAGGAAGTGGTTGAAAAGTTGAACATAGAAAGGAATGGAAGTGACATTGTCTGAGCCTGTCAGTGATGAGCTTTTCCTCTGTCCATGGGGACTGGTTTGGGCATGGACATGGGACCAGGGAGAAACAAAGAACATTGGTAAAGAAGATTCCTTCCTTCCCAGAGTTACCAGGGGACACTTTTGTTGATGCTTTTGTTGCTGTTGTTGTCATTATCATTGTTGTCATTATTATCACTCCATTTACTTGGCTCCAGAGACCTCTGGATTTAGTGACATTCAAATTTATTAATTAATTAAACAAATACTTATTGGGAGCCTTCCATGCACCAGGTACTCTTAGAGGAGTTGGGGATATAGCAATAAACAAGGTAGTAGCATCTCCTCTCATAAAACTTAGTTTAATGGTGGAGGCAGACATTAAACTAATGACAGTTATTTAACTAAATTTGCAGCAGTTATTAATATGAAGAAGGAATAGGAAGAAGAATAAAGTAGAAAGGAAAACATGACAGTGGGAGCTGCTATTCTAAATAGGGGAGGGTGGTCAAGGAAAGCTTTGCTGAGGAGGTGATCCTTGAGCAGAGACACAAACAGAGGAAGAAAAGAGCTCTGTGAATGTCCAGAGCAATGCTGTGCAATAGAAATATAATGCAAGCTACATGTGGGATTTCAAATTTTCTAGTAGCCACATTTAAAAAAAAAAGGAAAAAAGCAAAGGTCAGTAGTTGCCAGGGGTTATGGGGGAGGGAGGGATGAATAAGCAGAACGCAGAATTTTTAAGGCAGTGAAACTATTCTGTGTGGTAAATACATGTCCCCCCATTACACCCTTGTCAAAACCCATGGAATGTACAACACTAAAAGTGAACCTTAATGTGAACTATAGACTTTGGACGATAGTGATGTATTAATGTAAGTTCATCGATGGTAACAAATGTACCACAGAGGTGTGGGATGTTGATAGCAGGGAAGGTGTGTGTTTAGGGGAGGCGAGGAGAGGCATATGGGAACTCTGTATTTTCCATTCAATTTTGCTGTGAATGTAAAACTGCTCTAAAAAAAATAAAGCCTATTTTTTTAAAGTAAAAAGCAATGAGTAAAATTAATTTTAATTATATATTTCAATAATATAGTTCAAATATATGCATATTGAGTAATCACAAACCTACACTTCTAACATATCTAAAATATTATCATTTCATAATGTAGTCAGTACTTAACAAATCAATTAATTAGATATTTTTAAATTCTCCCTCTCTCTCTTTTGTGTGTGTGTGTCAACCAGTGCCTCAAGACCTGTGTACAGGTCACCCTTGTAGCAGGTCGGCAGGTCCCAGTTCAGAGGAGCCACATTTCAGTAGTCACATGTAGCTAGTAGCTTCCATGAGGGACAGTGTAGAGAAAGAACGTTTCAGGCAAAGGAAATGATACGTGAAAAGTGCTGGGGCAGGAACAGCAAGAATAAGTTCTGTGTGTTTGAGGAGAGCCAGCAGGACAGGAAGGGGTTAGGGGTGAGTGCATGAAGCGGCAGATGAGACTGGTTAGAGTCAAGAGCAGGAGCTAGACCCTGGAAGGCCTCGTACAAAGCAGTTTGGGAATCTAAGTATGATTAGGAAACATTAACGGGCTCTGAGCAGGGAACACGTCCTGTCCCTTTTTTGACATGAAATGCAGTACAGATGTTTTTTATCATCCTACTGTTTCTAATTATAGGGGAGGCAGTGTGGGGCCCTATATCCCTTTTGCGCAGCACAAGGAAACCAGCTATCTTTCCAATTGCAGACTAGAGGCGCAGAGACTAAGGAGGGCCACACAGGACCCCCAGTAAGTCTTTTATTGTTACTGGTGATTGGGCATGAGCAGGATAGCGGATGTTGGTGGGTAGAAGCCAGGTGGAAGTGAGTTGAGGAGTAGGAGGGAGATGGCGAGGTTTGGCAGTGAAGGGAAGAAGAAATGATAGGGTAGCATTGTGGGATCTGGAGTTGGGAGTTGGGTTGCTTGCTTGTTTTTAAGCAGGGAAAGATCTGAGCATGTTCATGCTGATCTGAAAATAGTAGTAGAGAGGTTGGAAAGGATGGATCACGGATGGTGTGAGATTTCTGAAGAGGCAGCAGGGACCGCTGCAGAGCAGAGGAAGGCAAAGCAGTGATGTAGGCAGCTCTGGGGTCCTGGTGGCCGCTACCTCTGTTCAGCCTTCCACAGCCCATGCCCTTCTACCACCTGGATTCCTGAGACCTGTGTGCTGCCTCAACCCTGCTGCACTCTCTTCTCTTTGCTCATCGCTTACTCTCAGGACCCCCAGGCCAGAGACGATCCTGCCGGGGGCTGCTGCTCACCATCTGCCACTTCTCCATCCGCTCTGAGTTCCTGTGCTCCAGGGATTGCTGCTGAAATCTTGTTTCTTTTTTACACTCTTCTGTTCTCTTGTCCCAATTCCTAGATGCTGAGTCACACTCCCTTCCAAGCCTCCTGGTTCTGACATACAAAACTGAAACATCTGCCATGAGTTGAACCCTCACTGTTCAGGCAGGGCGCTACGTACTTCGTAAATATTGGTCTATTCAGTCCTAACAACTCTACAAGGAATGTGCTGTCATCATCCCATTTTATAGACAAGGAAGTTGTGGCTCAGAGAGGATGTGCCTTGTACAAGGTTTCAAATACCAAAGGGAAGATTTGCCCAAGTCAGTAAGCCTCAAAAACTGACCACATTCTGTGATGCCACAGAATGAGGTGTGAGGAATGGAGCTAAATGCTTTGCGGATCTTTTCTCATGTGGGTAAGTAGGCTGTGGGTATAAGCGGCAGAAAATGCGGCTCAGCCATGGGGATCAGTTCCAAGGGAGAACTATAGAATTTAAGCTCTATGAAGGGCAAGGATTGTGCCTGTTTAGCCACTGCTTTAGCCCCGGTTCCCAGAATAGTATCCAGCACGTAACAGTGCACAGTAAATATTTATTGAATGAGTGAATGAACTCTGGCCTCTAACAGGGCTGATCAAAGCATCAAAATTAAATCAGATTAAGAGTACAAGGCAGGAACAAAGGGCCTGGAACTGGCCCAACTTAAAGCTTGTTTATAGGAAAAAGACTAAGGTCTAGGATACTTCCCCAACCCAGGGGGAAGGATCTTGTAAGTTAAGCCTAAGCCAATCAAGACATTGCATTTCTTGACCACAATAATCAACTCAGGGAAAAACACATAGCTGCTTTATTTTTTATAAACAATTGCATGTGATTCCATTATATGGATGTATCAAAATTAATTTTACCAGTACCCTATTAATGGACTTTTAGGTAATTTCAATTTTTTTTGCTATTACAAATAAAGCTATTTTGAATAACCTTATATAAATGTCAATTCTCACAGATATGCCATATCCAAAATATGAATTTCTAGAAGTAAAATTCTTGAACCAAAATATATGCAAGCCCTGGCTGGTGTGGCTCAGCTGGTTGGAGCGTTGTCCCATAACCGAAGGGTTGCAGGTTCAATTGCCAGTCAGGGCACATACCTGGATTGTGGGTTTGATCCCTGGTCCAGGCCTGTATGATCCCTGGCCTAGACACCTATGAGAGGCAACCAATCAATGTTTATCTCTCACAACAATGTTTCTCTCTCCCTTCCTTGCTTTCTAAAAGCAATGAAAAAATGTCTGCAGGTGAGGATTAAAAAAAAAAAAAGTGTATGCATTAGCCCTGGCTGGGTGGCTCAGTTGGTTTGAGTGTCATCCTATACACCAAAGGACTGCAGGTTCTATCCCTGTCAGGGCACATACCTAGGTTGCAGGTTCAGTCCCTGCTCAGGGCGTGTATGGGAGGCGACTGATCAATGTTTCTCTCTTATATCAATGTTACTCTCTCTCTCCCTTCCTCTATCTCTAATATCAATATATAAAATTTTTTTTAAATAATATAATTTAAAATGTTATTTTAAAAGAAATATATGCATGTATCTAAATCTATATCTATTTATCTATATAATATATCTGAACTCTGAAACTTGCATTTTCTCTCTCTTTTTTTAAATCTTTGCCAGTCATGTTTTTGGTTATTTTAGATGCCTTGCATTTTTTTTAAAGATTTTATTTATTTATTTTTAGAGAGCGGGGAATGGAGGGAGAAAGAGAGAACGAGAAATATCAATGTGTGATTGCCTCTCACGCGTCCCCTAGGGGACTTGGCCTGAAACCCAGGAATGGGCCCTGACTGGGAATCAAACCAGTGACCCTTTGGTTCACAGGCTGGCACTCTAACCATTGAGCAATACCACCTAGGGCTGCTTTTTTTTTTTTTTTTTAATGTAGACCTTTTTCAAGGCCTGCCTCTCCTTTTTTATGGCTACTTAGTATGACATTTATGGTATGTCATCATCTATTTTACTATTTCCTCTTTGACATTTTGATTAAATACAATTTGTTAAATCGAAACAACGCTACAGCAAGTATTCTTCTGCATGCATTTTTGTGTACATGTGCTATTATTTCCTTGGGCTTATTCCTAGAAGTGGTCTTTGGCTGCTTTAAATTATAAACTTGTTTGAAGCTAAGTAGGTTGGTCCGGAGGGGAAAGACTTCCATTTAAGCATTTTATCTACTGTCTTCAGCACATAAAATACATCCACTTACCAATTTGTCCTAAATATGAGCTTCCCTTCATATCATAAATTGCTGACAAAGGATTCTTGAGTGGTGGCTGAGTTCAGTGCAAGGACGGAGAGCGTTAGAATAACATACCAAAGTCCTGCCCTCCAGCTCGTGGTCTAATACAAATTATCCAAATGTTTTTAACTGTATTTAACATGTAAAATAGAATAAAGTATGTATGTTACATCTTTCTAGAATCAAAAGGCGCTCCACATACTTTAAAAAGTTAAAGACATTTAAAAATCACATTTTGCCATAAAAATGTAGACTTCTGATTTCTCATGAAACATTGAAAAATAAGTCATCCCGTCCTGCACTTCTGTTTCATAACAAGTGGCTGGAGCTGGGCATCCACTGCCACCGTAGATGGGTGATAATGTGTTTACTGTAGGTCCCGCCCCTTGTGCAATGAATATATTTATTCTTACAAAAGTCTTGTACCCTTGGTTATTACATTACCAAGGGGGTCTGAACTTGCTACCTCTGTATCAAAACTTGTGTTTGATTTCCAGGAAGTGTTGGCCACAACAAAGATTAGATGTGACACCAGAAAAGGAGCCTTTGGCAGGATCCTTAAAAGATTCTGCAACATCATTGCAGTAATGTTCTCACTCTCCCAGCACAGAACTCTATGTTATTATGAACTGTTCTGAGTAGTTTCAGTAAAAAAAAAATTCCCCTCTCTCATCTCAGGAAACAGCTAGCTCATTTCTCCTCTTGTGAAACCCCTAATCGTGAAATGACCTGGAGCTATGCTCCCAGCCCATTCTTGGGGGAAGCAGGACAGAGTAAGCCAGTTGGTCCATAGACACAAGAAAGTCAGCAGAAGCCTTGGGTTCTCAGTAACTGCAGAGTGAAGCCCGAGGGGAGTTGGTTCCAGCCAGATTGGTAATCCCGGAAATGTGGAAGTTTCAATAGGTCCAAGGAGAGGCCTGAAAATGATCTATTTCTCATGAAGCATTCAAACAAGTTCTGTTAACCTGGTCACCTCTGCCATTTCAGTGTTCAAACCTGTCAGCTCCAGTGGGGAGGCAAAAATCACTCTCAAGGCAGATGTTTTCAAACTTTTGAGTTTATTGATTCCTTTCAGGGACATGAGTCTTCATAAACTGCCTGGCCTCTTTGCTCCAGTGCATTCTGGCTTCTTCCTGAGAGGAAACTATCAAGAGGAAGCCACTGATCTTCTGTCACCTGAATCCTCACCCCTCCAAGTCCCCAGGTCATTGCCTCCAGCCTTCTACATGCAGGAACAGCCACCACTGCTCCTGGCTGGAGCTGAGAAACGATGAGCAATCTCTTGCTCTGTTTGGATAAGGCAAAGCCCAACAACTGACGGTGGGCTTGGGCTTCCTGCAGGAGCCTTGCTTCCCTTTGGTGTGCAGTTTCTGGAGATAAAAGAAAAACCAATTTGGTTTGTCAACAACAGCCCCAGCTCAATACATCTTGCAGGTATGTTGGCCTGAGGTATCATTGTCCTCCTTGGTTCACAGGGCCATATGTCTGGTCCTCCACACAATAAGGACAAAAGGGGACTGGTGTCACGCTGGAAGGAAACTCAGCTCAAAAAGACACTTTACACACATCAAAATTACAGCTAAATTACCCAACTGCCATCACTCAGAACCATCAGAAATCGAGTTGAATAGAAGTCCTCCAATTATGGAATTAAGGAAACCACATCCATCCAGACTAGTAGGAGGGGCAGAGATGTGGAAAAGGCTGGTCCTACATCCATGTGTGGTGGGTAAAAATTTGGGAAGGATATCTCAGGAGTGAGGAGTCCCAGTCCCACACCAGGCCACCCAGCTCAGAATTCCAGTGCCAGAAAGACAAGTCCCCAAAACTTCTGGCTGTAAAAACCAGTGGGGATTGAGTCTAGAATAAACTGCTGAAGGGGGCTGGCCATAGACAATAGTGATAATAATAATAATATAACAATAATAATAATGAGGAGAAGGAGAAGCAGCAGCAGCTATCATTTATCTAGTACCTACTGTGTGCAGAGTAGTTTTGGGTTAAATGTCTGGGTGTGTATGTATGTATATGTTCACTTAATTGCCAGGGAAATTCCATGAAGTAAAAAAAATAATTTCTAATGTGCAATTTAAGACACTGTAGCTCAGGAAGTGTACGTAACTTGCCGAAAGTGACTTTAACAAGATGGGATTTGAAATGCTCGATGTTATGATGCAAGTGACATGTCTACTGAACTTGTAGCTCCAAGAGGAATTTTGTAACACTGAGTTCTTCCCATCTCTTTCTCGGCTGGAGGAATTGCCCAGGCAGCGGGAGCAACTCTAGGGTTGCTCTGGCCTTCAGCCAGGGCTGGAAGATAAATGCCTCCAAATGATATGCAGATTAAAGATAAGTAATCCTGGCTTGATGGTTTCTGTTCAAATCTCTGTGGTCTGTAAGTGACAATGACAACCCCAGGAATTAGAATGGTCACTGGAATTGAGTGAGAACTCCAGATGCCTAGGCTGAGTAGTGGAGTGGGGGATAGGACACCACTTTGACCAACTCCAGGTGGGGACTTCCTTAGTGCAGGGACTTTACCTGCAAGGGTGCCTTCCTTCCATCCCCTCTGCATTTTTACTACCATATTCTAGGCCAAGTTTGTGCCCTTGCATTAGTCTACACTACTCTCCCTTCTTCCTCCAAGTCCGCGATTGCAGGCCCAAGATATGCCTCCTAAAACACACGGGTCCAGCCTTTCATATTGTTCCCATCCATCCCTCTCAGAGGCCACCTGACCAATCTTCCAAATAAAAAATTTGTTTTCAGGCAGAAGGGGAGACAGGATTATTAGTTCCTATTGTCACTTAGTTCCTATTCAGTCAGCGGTCAGTGTTCTAGTGCTAACTAAGAAAAAGACTTCAAGAACTACGGGGCCCAAACATGGAGCAGCCAAGGGGGAGCCAAGGGAGAGACTTGACTGAAGAGAAGAGATGAGCTATGAGTGTTAAGACAAGCGTTTACTGATGGCACTGGGGAGCCCCTGTAGGTTAGGAGCAAAGGGGTGACATAATCAGAGCTTTGGAAAATTGATCAGGTGAAAAATAATACTCAAACCAAATGATTCTGATCGTAGTTGCTCTCATATACCTCTATGCTTTTGCTCATGCAGTGTCTTCTGTCTACAATGCCTGGAATCTCTCCGTGTCCAAATCTTGTCTGTCTTTTAGGGCTCAACATGAGTGCCACAAAGCCTCCAGCCCGTCCCTACTCCCCAGCCCCACACCCACTCTCACCTAACAAGACTTTCTGCCTTCTCTGGGCTCACACAGGACTTATGTGTCCTTCATGGAACTGAGTACTTTCTGTCATGAACCAATGATTTGTGTCCATAGTTCATCTCTCACTGCACTGTAAGCACCATGAGGATAGGGACCATGTTCTATCTATCATCTTTAATTCTTCCACAAAGCTTGACATAATATTTGGACTTGGATTCATGCCTAATTCCGTGCCTTGAATAAAAGATGTTAGGTAAATGAGAGTAGGTTGGCCAATCTCAGTCTTCAACTTATGAAAGAAATTCTCTATCCCTTTATTTTTCAGATTGGGTGCTATAGAACACCAGGCCCATGAGGCGCCTCATCAAAAATGGGCTCCGTGGCCCTGACTGGTGTGGTTCAGTGGTCTGGGTGTCGCTCTGCAGACCAAAAGGTTGCAGGCCAGCTTCCCGGTTGGGGTGCGTAGGAGAGGCAACCAACTTGTTGATCTTCCACATTGATGTTTCTCTCCTTCTTCCCTTCTCTCTAAAAATAAATAAATAAACAATCTTTTAAAAAAGGGATTCATGCCCTAGCCAGTGTGATTCCATTAGCTGAGGCATTGTTGCAGGTTTAATCCCAGGTCAGGGCACATACAAGAGGGAGGCAACCAATCAATGTTTTTCTCCCTCTCCCCTTTCCTCTCTCTCTTATAAAAAAAAAAAAATCAATAAATACATTAAAAAAAAAATGGGCTCCATCACCAAATACAATTGGCCACATTCTATATTCTAAATAGGTCTATAGTATATCCTTTCTTTGGAGATCAGAAAATGTATTAGCACAGTAAAGGCTCTAAGAAATTGTGCAGTTAAAATAATAACTTGGTTTCCTCAGCATTACTGAACTGTATTTGACCTTTTCTATCTTCCCCAACAAATATTTACTGACATATCGTAGAAGTACTGCTCTACAGCACACACCTAGAAAATGCTGTTCTAAATTCCTTTTGAAAGCCTGGTCCTCGTGTTCTCTTTCACATGACCAAGGATAACATTTAGGGTGACCTGCTTTAAGTCAAACACAGCACTGATGTTGAGTAACATCTTTCAGATCTGGCAACTTTTTTCTGCAGGTAAGCATCAAGAAAAGGGATATACTCCTAGAGAAGAACTAAATTTATTACCTGCTTGCCTTCCTTCTGCTGCCCCCTTCCTCAGACACTTCTGGAACCCTGTATTCTTGGATAGAATTCCTCAGCCTGGCAGTCACAGCCTCAGTTTGGCCCCACCCACCTTTTCAGGTTTTCTCCCGACTGTTCCCTCCACATACATCTAACCTTCACTCTGCAGATGGGTCTCCTGCTCTTCTCTGAGCAGCGCTTGTGCTTTCCAAGGACCACTCCTTTGCCGACCTGTTGACACTGTGCCTGAACGGCTATTCTCACAAGTTTTCCAGCAGAAGTCCTGCCCCACCTTTCAAGACTGCGATGCAACCTGCATTAGACTAGCTGGAAGTTCATAGATCAAAGACCTTTAGCGCTGGAAGAAAACTTAGAAATGATCTATGTCCTGGCTGGTGTGGCTCAGTGGATTCAGCACCAGCCTGCAAGCTGAATGGTCGCCAGTTCCATCCGTCAGGGCACACGCCTGGTTGCGGGCCTGGTCCCCATTTGGGGGCAAACAAGACGCAGCCAATTAATGTTTCTTTCCCTTTCTTTCTCCCTCCCTTCTCCTCTCTCTGAAAATAAATAAATAAATAACATCTAAAAAAAAAAAAGGTCGAAAAAGAAGTGATCTAGTCCAAACCCTTTGTTTTAGGAAATGGTGATTCAGATAGGCTTCAGTGGTCTAGGTGAGAAAGCTCTGTAGAAGGTAATTCAGGAAAGAGCTGCTCTTCAGAGTGTTTGGAAATTTCTCTCCAGTTGTATTATCCTATTATATTTTGAATTACAGTTCAATTTTAAGTCCCTCAAAGGACAGAATTTACTTTTTATTTCCACTGATAAATCGTAATACAGATGGATTAAGATGTGAATTCAATACCTTTCAAGAATGTGAGCTTTGGAGACAAATAAACCAGGATTTTTAAAAACTGAGGTAAATTTTACAAATAAAATGTACACATTTTAAAGAAGATAGTCTATGAGTTTTGACAAATGTAAACACTCATGTAACCGTCATCACAACCCAAATACAGAATATTCCCATTACTCAAGTAGGCAGAAGCTTCTTGTGTGCTGACTCCTAGTCAGCCACTGACCCTCCCAGTACCACTCAACTGCATTCTCCTTTATTAACATTTCATATAAATGCAATCATACAACATGTACTGTGTCTGGCTTCTTTACTCAGCATAAAGATTTTAAGATTCATCCATATTTTGCATGTTTCTATAGTTTATTCATTTTTACTGCTAGGTTGTAATTCATCATGTGGATATACAACAGATTATCATATCATATTGATGATCATTTGGGCTTTTTGCTATTATGAATAAAGCTGCTATGAGCATTCATGAGTGAAATTTCTTGATGCTGTAACAAATACATGTTTAACTTTCTAAGAAATGGAAATGTTTTCTGAAGTGGCCATACCATTATATCCTCCCACCAGTAATAAAAGAGTTGCAGATGTTTACATCCTCACCAACATTTGGTATTGTCAGTTTAAAAAAAATCTTGGCCATTCTAGTGGGTGTGGTGTCTCATGGCTTTAATTTGCATTTTCCTGATTGTTAATGATATCAAACACATTTTAATGTGCTCATTGACAATTTGTATATCTTCCTTTGTGGAAATACAGGGTGGGACAAAAATAGGTTTACAGTTGTTTATGTGGAAAATAATAATACAAGAATAAATGCTGTGCTTTGTGTACTCAAAACTGTAAACCTACTTTTACCCAGCTCTGTATTTATTCAAGTCTTTCATCATTTTTTAAAAACTGAGTTGCAAGCCTTCTATTGTAGATTTGCAGAAATAGAAGTAATGCATGTGTGTGTAGACACACACACTGGATATAAGACTTTTGTCAGACATGTATTTTGAAGATTTCTCCCAGTCTTGGTTTGCCTATTCATTTTTAAAGTAATCTCTTTTGGTGAGCCATTTTAATTTTGATGATATCCAATGTATCAGTTTTTCCTAATGGTTAGAGATTTCTGTGTTCTTTGTAAGGTATCTTTGCCAAACTAAGAACACAAATATGTCCTCTTACCTTTTCTCCTAGAACTGCAGTGTTAGTCTATCAAGTTCACTGATTCTTCTGTTATTGTCATTCCGCTACTGAGCCCATCCAGTAAGATTTTTATTTTAGTTACTCTATTTTTCAGTTCAGTAATTTCAGATTCATTCTTTTATATATTTTTCTACTTGCTGAGATTTTAATTTTGTTTCAACAAAGTTTGTAATTGCTCATTGACTATGTTTTCTCATTCAAGTTCCTAGCTCTTGGCATGATGAGTGATATTTTTTTCTGTTGAAACCTGGACATTTTGGTTTTATGCTATGAGATTCTGAATCCTATTTAAATCTTCTATTTTAGCTGGCAGTCACCCTATTTAGTTTAGTGTGCAGGTTCTTGCTTAAGTTTGTGGGAATGACAATTCCAAAAACAACTTAGTTTTCAGAATGCTTTGCAGTGCCATTCTGGTCTGCTTTGTTTGTGTGCTACCAGGGACCAATCTGAAAACCTGCATGGTATCCCACACTATATTTCAGTTCTCAAATATTTGCCATTTAATACTATTCAGTTTGACATTGGGTCATTGGAGAGTCTGCCTAAGGCCCTGGCTGGTGTGGCTCAGTGGAGCGCCAACCTGTGAACCAAAGTATTGCTGGTTCAATTCCCAGTCAGGGCACATGCCTGGGTTGGGGGCCAGGTCCCCAGTTTCTCTCTCTCTCTTTCTCCCTCCTTTCTCCTGTCTAAAAATAAATAAAATCCTTAAATAAAACAGAGTCTGCCTAAGACATCATATACAGATTTAAAGAACCCCTTTCATCAGTTTCCTCTTTTCCACAACTCTCCCCTGGATGGATGAGGTTCACCTTGTTACTGCTGGTGGGGGGAGGTGTCAAAGTCCAAGGCAGCTTACAACATAGCACCTTGTTTCTTCAGAGTGAGCAAGTAAGAAGAGTGAGTGAGAGTGAGGGAATGAGAGAATCAGCAGGATGAAAGTCACCATCTTTTCTAACCTAATCTCAGAAGTGACATCCCATCACTTTTGCTATATTCTATTTGTTAGAAGCAAGTCACTAATTTGGCCTACACATAATAAAAGGGAATTACATAGGGCATGGCTATCAGGGGATGGGGATCTAATTTCTCTCATCAACGTTCTATAGTTTTCAGATACATTAAGAGAAGAAAAAAGCTACCTTTTACACCTGCATATATATATAATATTTTATTTATTTACTTTTAGAGAGAGGGAAAAGAAGGGAGGAAGAGAGTGAGAAAAACATCAATGTGGTACATGGAGAGATACATGAATTGGTTGCCTTTCCCATGCCCTCAGCTGGGGACCTGGCCCGCAACCCAGGCATGTGCCCTGAATGGGAATCAAGCCAGCGACCTTTCGGTTTGCAAGCTGGCACTCAATCCACTGAGCCACACCAACTGGGGCTGCTTGTATATTTACCAGTTCTTAATTATTAATATGATTGGGTTTAAGTGTACCACTTCGCTATTTGTTTCCTTTTCATCTGTTTTTGTCCAGTTCCTCTTTTCTTTTTCTTTTAGGTTAATCCAAAACATACAGTAAAATACACAGCTTTTAAGTGTACAATTTCATGAGTGTTGATTATTGTGTAATCACCACTACAATCAAGATATATTTCCATCATTCTAGAAAATTCTCTTATCTTTTCCTATTTAATCCCCATCCAATTGTCTCTGAGGCAATTACTGTTTTGTTTTCTATTACCAGAGATTAGTTTATCTGTTTCTGAAATTCCTGTGGATGTAATAAACTCAAAAGTATAATCATAATGTAATATAAATGTGCCTGACTTCTTTCATGACCCAATTTTGAGATTCTATTCCTTTTTTTTTTTTTTGTTATTCCACTTTGATCTATCTTCGATGTTATTGAACCTTTCTCTTGCTGTCTTCAATTTGTTGTTAAACCATCTAGTGCATTTTTAAAAAGATTTTATTTTTAGAAAGAGGGGAAGGGAGGGAAAAAGGGAGAGAAATATTGATCAGTTGCCCCTGGCACACTCTCAACCAGGGTCCTTGCCAGCAACCCAGGCATGTGCCCTGACCAGGAATCAAACCAGTGACCTTTTGATTCACAGGCTGGTGCTCAATCCACTAAGCCACACCAGTCAGGACCCATCCAGTGAATTTTTAAGTTTAGATATTGTAGTTGCCAGCTCTAAAATTGCATTTGGTTCTTTTTCTGTGTTTTCATTTCTCTTCTAATATTTCCTACCTGTTTATGAATTATGACCATCATTTTCTTTTAGTCCTTGAAAATATTTTATTATTTTTAAAATCTTCACCTGTGTATATGTTTTTTTTAAAGTGATTTTAGAGAGAGAGGAAGGAAGAGAGACAAAGAGAAAGAGCAAGAGGGAGAAACACCAATGCGAGAGAGAAACATTTATCAGTTGCCTCTCATACATGCCCTTGCTCTCTCATACATGCCTTAGCAAGGATCCAACCCTCAACCTTTTGATTTACAAGATGATGCACCAACCAACTGGACCACTGGGCCAGAGCTGAACATATATTTTTTGACAGATGTTTTTACGTTTTTAATTGGACTTCTGAGTCACGTTGGGGTCTGTTCCTGTTGACTGCTCTTCTCCTTCACTATGGGTCATGCTTCCTGTTTATAGTATACATGTCTACTATATATTGAGCATTGTGAATAAAAATTTTAGAGACTCTGGCTTCTGTAATTATTTTCTGAACTGTAGATTTTTGTTCTGTCAGGCAGTTATATTGCTGGCTGATCTTAAACTTGTGGAAAGTTGATTTTATCTAATGTTAGGATGGGTCTGAGAAAAGGCCCTCTAATTTGTACATGGTGTTAAGTAGGGGTTCTACTTCATTCTTCTACATGTGGATTATCCAGTGGTCCCAGCACTATTTTTAAAAAGATGATTCTTTCCCCATCAAAAAGTCTTGGCACTCTTGTCAAAAATCAGTTAACCATAGATTATTTATTTCTGGACTGTCAATTCTATTTTATTGATCTATGTGCCTACCCTCATGCCAATACCACGCTGTCTTGATTACTATTGATTTGTAGTAAGTTTTTAAATTTTTTTATTAATTCATTTTAGAAGCAAAACATCAATTTGTTGTTCCACTTATTTATGTATTCATTGGTTGTTTCTTGTGTGTGCCCTGACTGGGGATCAAACCTGCAACCTTGGCATATCAGGATGATGCGCTAACCAAATGAGCTTCCTGGCCAGGGCCTGGAGTAAGTCTTGAAAATGGGAAGCAAGGGGCTCCAAATTTGTCTTTCATTTTCAAGATTGTTTTGGTTAGTCTGGGTCCCTTATAATTCTATGAATTTCAGGATTAGTTTGTTGATTTCCACAAAGAAGTTGACTGGGATCCTAATAGGGATTATGTTGAAGTTTTAGATCAATTTGGGAAGTACTGACATCCTAACAATATTGTCTTCTGATATACAAACATGTATGTCTTTCCTGTTTTTAAATTTTCTTCAATTTCTTTCATCAGTGTTTTGTAGTTTAAAGAATATTAGTTTTACACTTAGTTAAATTTATTCCTGTGTTTTATAGTTTAGGCTACTGTAAATTATTTTCTTAATTGCATTTTCAGATTGTTTTCAAATATGTCACATGCTTTATTCTCTCTCCTTTTTGAGACTCCAATTACAGGTAGATTGCTTTATATCATCTCATGAGTAACTGATACTTCAGGGTTTTTTCCTCCCATCATTTCTCTTTCTCTGCTTTAATTTTAATCTTTTTTATTGATCTGTCTTCATAGCCACTGATACTTTCTTTTACAGTGCGCAATCTACTGTTAAGCTCATTCAGTGAATTTATTTCAGACATTGTATTTTTCAGTTCTAGGATTCTCATTTGTTTATCCAGTAATAATAAGTTTTGTTACATTTATAACAGTTCTCTTGATTTTTTCTCTTCGATTAGGGGTCATATTTTCTTGCTTCTTTTCATGTCTTATACTTTGATATTATACTCCAGGTGCTGTATGTAAAAGAACAGGAGCAAGTAAAGTATAACCTATCTTGTTTATTTCCCCAAAAGTACAATAGAAACCCTTTTCTGTAACTATTAGAGACTGATCATTCAGCTTCCTCTTAAAGTAGGGTTGGGGCTGATTGATTTCACCCATAATTAACCCAACCTCCAAACGTCTTGATGCTATCTTTTTTTATCTTGTCAGAATTTGAGCTGGGAAAGGGTTGGTTGCCCTTCTAGACATTTTGGGTTCACCTTTGGAGTCAACTCTGACCAAGGTCCAAGAATGTAATCACTGCTAAGAATGTGCACAACTACATTATTTGTGCTTATCAGCCTCTTCTCCACTGCTGTCTTCTCAGTAAAATTTGGGGGGAGGCAGTGGGGATGAGGGCAGAATTGTTGAACCAGGTAGTTTATTTTTGTTTGCTGTTCTTTCAGATTCCAAACTGTGCTCCCGCTCCATACTGTTGTCTTAGACTCAGCTGATTTCCGCTTAGCCCTGCAGAGATGGCAGGCCTCTGCCCATACCCATACCGGGAGCCAGCCCTCCCCAGACTTGAAGCTCACCAGTTCTGTTACCTGTACATTCTTTCTAGAGTTCAGAGCTTCCCTGCATATACCACTTTTGGTTAGCTCCATGGAAAATCATGACATTTTTGGTCCAGGGTTCTCAGGTTATCACATTAGCAAAGGTCTTTAAAGGCCTTCTATATAGTTGGAAGAGAAAGTCTTGACCTAGACTGAAATCCTGATTCTAGTACTTACAAATGTTTGATATGGGGTTGGTTACTTCACACTTCTAAGCCTCAGTTTCCTAAAGTGTAAAATGAGGTGATTTTGATGTATTAGCTATTCAGTCGGGCCTCTTTTCATTGCAAGTGATGAAAATCCAACCAACACTGACTTAGACAAAGAAAGGTGATTTTTGGCTCATACAACTTCAAAGTCCAGGGCTAGGGCTAGTCTCATGAAGATCTTGATTGGAGAAGCGCACATCACTGCAAAGCAGTTATTGTCCCTGTCAACTTGCCTGCTCCTCTGCACCCATTAAGTATGTCTTCATATTTCTCTTCTTGTAGTAAAGTGTGTGCTTAGCAAATACTTGGTTGAATGAATAAAAAATGTCTTTAGCTTCCCGGAATGTGAACCTCCTCAGCATTAAATCCAGAGGAATCATCCCTCCTCTCTTCCAGGATCTAAACCAAGTCTCATTCATTGGCTCCAACTGGATCATATGCCTGATTTGAGACATTCTTGAAAATACAGTAAGAGAAGAAAGTAAAATGCAGGAATTATCTACACAATTTGCTATCGTTTGTTTTAAAAAGGGCGAAAAATGTGTGTGTATAAGCACAGATTATCTCCAGGAGGGTCAAACGCTGCTTGCCTCTGGGGGGGGAGCTGGATGGCTGGCGTAGATTTTTCATTACACACCCTTTGTACCTTTGAACCACGTAAATTACCTATGCAAAAGAATTAAATGAACAATTTAAACGTACTTGCCAAAGCATTCAGTGCTCTCCCTCGTGTATTGAGTTGCAGCATTCAGGGTTAAAGAGAACAAACCAAGGGGTTGTGAGTCCCATTTACCAGAGAGCTGGGGTGGAAGGGGGCAAGCGCCATAGGCAGTGCTGTTCTGAAGAGGTAATTTGCCCTCTGGGTGTTTAGTCATCAACTGTAAAGAACATAACAGCTTTCTGACCCTCCTGCCCCCAACATCAGTTCTATTCTGTACTACTTAGTCAAAAAGATAAGTCCTACCTCTGCTTGTCCTTATTCTAACTACTTCAAGAACAGGAGTCTTGGAGCTGGTTCCTTGCTTTCACTAGCTTGTAACATTGCGGTCCTACTTTCTTCACACACACACACACACACACACACACACACACACACACACACACACAATTAAGGCACAAAGTTGGCCACATATACAAAGACAAGAGGGAGGATTGCCTTTTCCCACAGCTGTTTATGGGTATCTGATGGAAATGAAGGTTTTTGATGTCCTGTGAAGACATCAAGGCAATGCTTTCCAACAAACACAATTAAGTGCTCTCTGTCACTCATTTTTTTACCTTTAGGTAAATACAATCTAATGCGATTTGCTTTCCCTTCAATTTATAACCCAGAGCTCAAGAATAAAAGATATCTTTGAATAAAAGGGCGTGCACCTATTTTAAGCCTTGACTAATATTCTGCTTTCCTCTCAGGCTTTTATGATTGGCCTCTGGTTTTTCCATAAATATGCATCCACTTAAAGCCACTGGGACTAAAATATTCAGAAAAGTTTGTAAATATAGAGCACAATAAAAACAACCTAACACAAGGTCACAGCACAGGGTCTTGCTGTTAGGACTCCAGCTGGCTTCTCCATTATGATTGATTAGAGATTCATTTAAGAAAATGCTACTTGGCTGAAGATTTGTTCTATAACAAAAAATAAGCAGGGCCCTGCTCAAATGCCAAATCCCTTATTTCCAATTATGTACTTTTCATTTTGAGGAGAACCTTATATTCAAGCCCTTCCGTTGACATTTATGACTCAAAATGCAGTAAGACTAACAATAAAGTATGAAAAGGAAATTACAAAAACAATTCCATTTAAAACAGTATCTCCCCTGACATCCCCCTGCCAAAAAAAAAGTAGGGATTATTTAACCAAGTAGGTGAAAGACTTGTATAATGAAAATTATAAAACACTGCTGAAAGAAATTGAAAACATAAATGAGATATCCCATGTTCATAATAAATCTATATAATAGACTTATTATAAAGATGCCAATATGACCCAAAGCAATCTATGGATTCGATTCAGTCCCTATCCAAATCCCAATTTTTTTTTGCAGAAACAGAAAAAACCATTCATATAGAAACTCAAGGGACCCTGAATAGACAAAATAATCCCAAAAAGAACAAAGCTGGAGGACTCACACTCCCTGATTTTGAAACTTACTACAAAGCTACAGCAATCAAAACAGTATGGAACTGGCACAAAGATAGAAGAATATGGGCCAACACAATCAAGTACAGAAATAAACCTTCGCATATGGCCAAATGACTTTTGACAAAGATGCTAAGACTATTTAATGTGGAAAATAGTCTTTTCAACAAATGGTGCTTCAAAATCTGGATATCTGTATGCAAAAGAATGAAGTTGTATCCTTACCTAATACTATGTATAAAAAAAAATCTCAAAATGGATCCACGACCTAAAACTATAAAACTTTGAAAACAGGGCAAAAGCTTCACATCATTGGATTTGGCAATGATTTCTTGAATGACATCAAAGGCAATAACAAAAAATAGACAAATTGGATTTCATAAAAAATTTTAAAATTTTATGCATCAAAGGACACTATCAGCAGAGTAAAAAGGAAACACACAGACCAGAGGAAATACTTGCAAATCTTACATTCACCACTTAACAAAGGGGATAAGTTTTGAGAAATGGGTCATTAGGTGATTTCATCGTTGTTTAAACATCAGAGGGTACTTATACAAACCTAGATGGTACAGCCTACGACACACCTAGGCTGTATGGTGTAGACTGTTGCTCCTAGGCTGCACGTCTGTACACCGTTACTGTACTGAATACTGTAGGCAACTGTAACACAATGGTGTTTGTATATCTAGACATACCTTACCATATAAAAGGTACACTAAAAATGTTGTAAAAGATAAATAACGACAGACCTATACAGGCCACTTACCATGAATGGAGATTGCAGGACTGAAGTTGCTGAGCGTCAGTGAGTGAGTGGTGAGTGAATTTCATTCACATTACTGTGCACTACTGTAGACTTTATAAATACTGTACACTTAGGCTACACTAAATCTATAAAACATGAGATTAAATCAAGTGTAAGAGAAAATTATGTAATCAAGAGAGCAAATACGAGATGAGGATGCTGCCAGCATAATATGGCACACTGTTTTGCAGCAAACTATTTTTATGTTTGTTTATTTTTATCCTCATCCAAGGACATTTTCTTCATTGCTTTTAGAGAGGGGGAGAGGAGGGAAGAGAAACATTGATTGGTTATTTCCCATACCTGCCCAGACCAGGGTTCCTTTGTGCCTGGACTGGGAATCAAACCTGCAACCTTTCCCAAGTTATGGAATGATGCTCCAACCAGCTGAGCCACACCAACCAGGGCACAAACTATTTTTAGAAGTAGAAAGGATACACTCTACAATAATGATAAAATGTGTATAGGAAGTACATAAATAGCATAGTCCTTTATTACCAAGTGTTGTGTACTGTAATTATATGCCCTATAGTTTTATATGACAGAGTTTGTTTACACCAGCATAACCACAAATACATAACATGTGAGTTATAGTGGCTACAAGGTCACTAGGCAACAGTGACTTTTCGGCTCCATTATAATCTTACAGGACCATTGTCCTATACTCACCCCATTGACCAAAACGTGTAGCACACGACTCTGTCTGATAAGGAATCAGTATTCCAAATACAAAGAGAACTTGTAAAACTCAACAGCTAAACTTGACTCAAAAATGGACAGAGCCCTGACTGGTGTGGCTCCTGCAAACTGAAAGGTCACTGGTTTGATACCCATCAGGGCACATGCCCGGGTTGCAGGCCAGTACCCCGGCTGGGGGCATGCAAGCCGCAGCTGATCGATGTTTCTCTCCCTCTTTTTCTCCCTCCCTTCCCCTATCTCTAAAAAATAAATAACATCTTTTTAAAAATGGTCAAAGAACTTGAATAGACATTTACCCAAACTATGCAAATGGCCAATAAGCAGACGAAAAGATGCAATGTCAGTGATCATTAGGATATGCAAATCAAAACTATAAATGAGACACCATCTCACTTCCATTAGATGCCTACTATTTAAAAAAAAAATCTGCAAAGTTGGTGAGGATGTGAAGAAACTGGGACACTTGTGCACTATTGGTGGGAATGTAAAATGGTACAGCCACTGTGGAAATAGTACAGCAGTTCCTCAAAAAAATTAGAATCACAATTACCTTATTATCACACAAATCCACCTCTGGGTATATACTCAAAAGAATTAAAAGCAGAGTCTCAAGAAGACTGTACACCCCTATTCATAACAGCAGCATTCACAACAGCTAAAACATGTAAGTAGCCCAAGTGTCCATCGACAGATGAATGGACAAGCAAGATGGGGTACATATATATAGATACTGTTCAGCCTTGATGTTCCAGAATCTTGAGGACATTATGCTACATGAAATAAACCAGTCACAAAAAGAGAAACACTGTACAATCCGCTGATACGAGGTATGGTACTTAGAGTTATCCAAATCATGGAGATAGAAAGTGGAATAGAGGTTGCCAGGGGAGTTACTGTGTAATGGGTATAGCTTCGGTTTTCCGAGATGGAAGTTCTAGAGATAGGTGGTGGTTATGGTTGCACAACATCAATGTATTTAATGCCACTGAACCAGGCACTTAAATATGATTAAGATGGTAAATTTTATGTAAATTTTACCATTATAAAATGAAGTTGGGAAAAAATGTTACAGGATATCTGAGGTTTCAATTATAATATATTCTCACTCAATATTATTTTTATAAGGTTCATACCTTCCTATCAATGTATCTGCATTTTTCTTTTAAAAGTATGTTTCTAGCCCTGACTGATGTGACTCAGTGGGTTGAGCTTCGGCCTGAGAACCAAAAGGTTGCCTCTTCGATTCCCTGTGAGGGCACTTGCCTGGGTTATAAGCCAGCTCCCCAGTTGTGGGCATGTGAGAGGCAACCAATCGATGATTGATGTTTCTCTCACATATCGGTATTTCTCTCCCTCTCTTTCTCCCTCCTTTCCCCTCTAAAAATAAATTTAAAAACATATTTTTTGAAAAAGAAGTACTATATATACCATTGATGTAAGACAGCAAATTGAAGCAATGGCATTGCTTCTACAAAACTGTTACCTGTTTAGCCTTAAAGTTAGACTTCACAGACATTACAGTAAACACACAACCAGTTTTGCTGCCTCTCCTTCCCAGCCCAAGTCTGTGCTCTGTGGAAAGTAAATCAGAATCAGAGCACTAAAGAACACTGCAACTTCTTAAATGAGTTACCACCTTTGAGGTACCTCATCCACATTAAGTATTCATTAAATGCTCCTTATTATTCCCTAGATGCTAGTTTTTAAGGCATAGGTAGAAGCATTTTTTCCAAACTTAAAAAGTAGGTTACAATCTCATTACGGAAAAGTATGATCCAGTAGAAAATAGAACAAATAGGATGGAGCAATCTTTTATTTTTAGCCACTTTCACAAAGAGGTTGTCAGTACACAAACTGTCCAGGAGAGAAGAACAAACATGAAACTCGGCCTTCAGGCATCGGCAGCTGCTCTGCTCAGGGCCTAGCGTCCCCCTCGCCCGAGTGGTGGGCTGGAGACGTGTACTTCCCCTCCTTTATTAGCTTGTCCCGCTGCTTCACAATGGTGCTCAGCCGTTTCATCTGTCAAAGACAAAAAGTATTTATAATAGGGGGAGAAACGCATCAAAAAGTGAGGGCTGAAGAAAATGGAAGGAAAATTGGTTTCATTTTTAAACTACAGAAGCTTTTCATCCTAGAGGGCCACTGAGATGAAACCTGTCTTTTAAAAACTGCCTTGAAAGCACTTCCCAAGCTTTTAACAAATAAACTTCTGGTATATATAAAAACATCTCCTTGAAAATTAACAACTAAAATGTTCCTATTATATATGGGAATTCAGATATTTACAAAAAAAGTGACAAAAACATACAGGTCAAAACCTTTAAGGGACATACTCATGCATACTAAAATCTTTTCAAATATTAAAAGCTGAAATCATCTCATGGCTTATATATTCCTGACCTCTCTATGTGAAGGTGGTACTGCCGGTGGTGACTGTTTGCTGGATATGAATGAAGCAGAAGTAGCCAATATAAGGTCTCTTTTTACCACACTGAAATTAAGACTTGATATATACTCAGTTACCTGTTGAGCCCCAAGTCCTGCCTCTTCTCAGATAGGGCATTCCCAGCAAATGAAAGTCATGCTATACAAGACTGTGTGAGTGCCATAATTCACATGGATTCTGTGACACAGAAAATACACTCACTAATCATGACTGCATTATTCGTCTGCTCAAAACTCAATGGCTTCCCATCTTACTAAGAGAAAAAACTGAACCTTTCCTTATAATGACTTATGAGGCCTACCCGTGCGACTGCATGTCTTAACACCCTTCCCCTAGCTCACTCTGACCCAGCTCAGGGACCTTTGCACTTGCTGTTTTCTCTGCCCAGCATTCTTCCCTTGTGTGTACTTGGCTAACCTTCTTCAAGTCTCTCCTCAAATGTCTTCTGTTGCTGAACTCCTCTCTGACCACCCTATTTTTAAAAAGGGGGCGAGGGGAGTATAAGGGGACTAAAAGATAATGTAAAACATAAAAAACAAAAAAATAAAAAAGGTTTTTCCCTGACTGGTGTCACTCGGTGGATTAAGTGCCAGTCTGCAAACCAAAGGGTTGCCAGTTTGATTCCCAGTCAGGGCACATGCTTGGGTTGCAGGCCAGGTCCCCAGTAGGGGGCGCACGAGAAGCAATCACACATTGATGTTTCTCTCCCTCTCTCTGAAAATAAATAAAATCTTTTAAAAAAGGAAAAAAAAAGGAAAAATCTACTTGGCTCCCATGCCCAGTGCTTTCTATCTTTTTCCTGTTTATTTTTCCCACTGCATTTATCAACATCTGACACACTATCTTTTAACTTATTTGTTAAACCTCTGCTCCCCTGCTCCCAAATAAGCTCCATTAGGACAGGGACTTTTTTGCTGCTTTGCTTACTACTGTATTTTGTGCCTAAATAGTTCTTGATAAAATAGATGACCCAATAAACACTTTCTTAGTGAATGACTAAATTTTTAGAAAATATAAACAATTAGTATATTCAGTTAAACATCCCATCAACTTTAAAGAATGAATCAGGATACAACTTCAATAGAACAACTCTAGGTATCCTAAATACTGACAAACTGTAACCATTTTTAAAAGACAGCATCCTTAACATTACTCTATGAGAATTTCCCAAAGGAGGACTAGTCATCGCTGAGGTATCACACCACCACAGATAAAATCTTCCTCTCAACTAGAGCCAATCACCACTTAATGTTGTGGATATAAGCACAGGCTCTGGAGCCAGCATTGCCAGGTTCAAATCCCATTTACACCACTTACTAGCTAATGATCTTAGGGAATGGCCTTAATTTTTCCTTGCCTTATTTTTTAACTGTATAGTGGAGGAAATAATAGTAAAGCATCTTACAGGATTGTTGGGAGAAATAAATGCATTATGACATGGTAGGCACTTAGTGCTTGATTCCAGCTCCTGAATCACTAGCTTCTTTGCCTAGGGGAAAGTATCTAGTGACTTAGTGTGACCTCTAAAACAGCAACATATCTATTCATAAAATTCATAGGATGAGGAAGTGACCTTGGGGCAATTCTTTAATATTTCCAGATAAGGAAATCAAGACAAAGAAGTGACTTGTCTCAAGTCACAAAATCAGTGGTGGCCAGAACCACATCAAACCCTCTTCTAACTCTCAATCCAATGCTCTTTCCACCTCACCACACTGCTTCTTCTTGGTGTAAATTTTTTATGATGAGTCAGGTTTTCATCTAAACAAGGAGTAACAGGCCCACAAAAAGAGAAGTTAAGGCATGTTGTGAACTAAGTAGCTGGTAGGTGGCCAAACATAGCCCACTCACTGTCCTACAATATACACTACACTATACTATTACTCACTTAATGATCAGTATTCCTGCAGAGATCGATACAAAATTACAACTTAATACACTCTCATTTCTTTCAAGTTTGGCTTCACTTTAACCAAATGCTAACAGCAACTATTACAAGAAATTTTATATTTTGATACAGGCCCTGACTGGTGTGGCTCAGTTGGCTGAGCGTCATCCTGCAAACCAAAAAGTCACCGGTTCAATTCCTGGTCAAGGCACATGCCTGGGTTTTGGGTTTGATCCCAGGTTGGGGCGTTTAGGAGAGGCAATTGATCAATGTTTCTTTCTCACATTGATGTTTCTCTCCCTTTCTCCCTCCCCTCCCCTCTAAAAATAACTAAAATCTTGAAAAAAAATTCAATTTTGATACAGATAATGTTGTGATAAATTTAACTGAAAATCTAAACTGTTTCCCTGAACTCCAAGAAACTATTATATCTGGAGCACAGAAATAGGCAAAATAACAGCACATACCCAAAGATTTCTTCTCTGAGGGAGAAGAGCACCCTGTATGTTAGGTAACTCACTCAAGTCTCCAAGAATGAGGCACCCTATATTAACAGCCCTTCTCCCCGCCCTGAATTTCTGGATAGGCTTACCTAAGGCCATCTCATTAACACCTCCATCTGCTCCAGAATAGCAATGAATCAAGAGGTTGTTACATAATAAATTCGCAGTGTTTTAGCATCTTCCCCAATGATTTTTACCCAAAGATTTTCACAGACAAACATCCAAGATACGTTGATATTCTTTGCTCTATGATCTACTACAAAAAGGGATAGACACAGACATGTAATTTCTAACCTGACAGCTCCAGCAAGGTAGGATACTAAGAGAAATCTGGGAGAAAGATGAGGAAGAACATGGAGGAAGAACATGGAGGAACAACAGGTCCTCCTCTGATCTGAAGGCATTTAACTTCCTTGACACGGTACCTAAGTAGAAGTGTTTCACCACAAAAGCCTTGCCAATTCACACTGGGTAAGTCTTTGCTCAATGACTGATTAAAAACACTGAAAAAATAGCCCCAAAGAAATAAGGGAGTAACTCGGCTCCCATCTCCATCACTTCCTCACCGTTTTCTGCCGAAGCAGGCATTCTACGAAATCATTATATTCTATCTTGCACTCTTTCTCTGCGCGGATACCACCAATTCCATGTGCACATTCTATCCATTCTTTTTCAAAAGCATGGCACCGAGACGGAATCCTGTGAGGCTGCTCAGCACTTTGGATTGTCAGCCAGCGGTCTAAGTCAATGCCCAGCCTTTTCTGTATATCAAAGAAAGGCATGGCTGAAATGGAAGATAAAAAAAATTATAATGTCATAGAAGTACAGTCAAATAATAAATTTCTAAGAAAAATGAGATTGTGATGATAAATTGCCCTCTAGAAAGACATTTTGCACTATTTTCCCAATTTCTTCTCACCAAATATTTTCAGTAGACAGAGTCTCCCAGTTTACAGCAGATGAACAATTTCTGTGCTTTCACAAACCCCAAGGAAAAGAGAACTAGAACTAAAAAGCAATGTATATAAAATACTCTTTATATTGATAAAGTCATTTTTATCAAAAGTCAAAAAGTGTTTATGTTTTGACTTAATCCCAATTATTTTGCGGCAGACCTGAATAACTGAAAAGGACAAAAAAGCATAAGCACAGGAACATTTCTTTACATATTTCTATCTGTATCAACCTAGACAACCTCCCCTGAGAAGCCACCCTGACACTGGCGTCCCTCCTTTCTGATAACACATCATTCTCAACATCCCATAGAAGTACTTCTCAAGCCTCTATAATGGACTATTTACCTGACTCTCTCCCCTATTGAACAATGAATGTGGTGAAGGCAAGGACCAGGTAGGGACCAGTAATAGTTTGTTAAAAAAAGATTAATTTCAAACAACTTAAACAGATCATTAAATCCAATACTTACTTAGAAGAATATGATAGGTATTCTGGGTGAGGGGAGGGGGGAGGATAATATACATGGGACACACATTTTAATGTCAAATAAATAAATAAATAAAGCAACACCGGTCTGCAAAAGAAGACTGGAAGAGAAAACGCACACACAAAAGGCAGTAGTTATGTATGAATAGTTACGTTAAGATATACAGGTGAATTTAATTTATAAATGTCCTGCCTATTCTTTAAGTCATTTACTGAATAATAACGTTCCAGGCACTGGAATGGGGAGGGGGGAGCAGTTCCAATGTATACACCAGAATACAGGCACACAGCGATTTTGGAACCCAAAAGAAGAAACATAAGAGGGTTTAAAGAGTTCAGGGGACGAAGCACCAATTCTGCCCAGGAGACTTGAAAATAAATGCCTTTTAGGGTGGGTTGAGTTTGCCAAGGGAAGGTCAATGGGCAGAGTATTTCAGTGGGGGCACGGCACAAGTTACAGCCGGAGATGCCGGGTATATCTGGGGGACACTGAGGACCCAGACATGGCAGGCGCGTAGAGTGCATGACTGTAAGAACGAAACGAGCTGAAAGGGTGGGCAGGGCTGCCATCACACAGGGCCGTGAAAGCCGAGAAAAGAAGTTTGGGTTTCAGGTTAAGGACCAGAAGGCCAAAGCAACCGTCTCAGCTTGCAAGGAGAACGGAGAGGCGCGGCCGACAGGCTTCGGTGACATTGGCTGTGTTGGCGAAAGGGTTTGAGAAAGCCTAAAAACACGCGCAGAGGTCGGCCCAGAGAGAACGGACACCCAACAAGCCAAGGTGAAATTTGTTTTTAAAAAGTCTCGGAATAAAGTTCCTTCGGCTTAACTTGTCCCCCCGCGGACATACGCAGGCCCTACCGTCCTGCCTCGGTGCCCTTGTCCGTTCGTTGGTCGCGGATAGTGGATGATCTGCAGGAGACACGGAGACCTGCCGCAAAGGACGCCAGCAGCGCGACGCTTGCAGCGCGACGCCGGGAGTAGACCTTTCTTCCGCAGTTCCGCCCCGGAAACCATAGGAACCGAGCCTGTCGATCTGCGCCTGCGCGGCTGTATGCGTTGACTGCTGGAGATATTGACGGTGGATAAGCTAACCTTGCTTTACCAGAGTCGAGTTAGAGACGGCCCAGCAGGTAGTGAGTTCCTGCTGCCTCCTAGCATTCTGTCAAACACTCTCACAACAGCTCTGATTCATGAGGGAGTTGACCAAGGCTACAAGAGGGAAAAAGAGTGTCTCCTTAGCCACTCCAGTAGAGTGGTTAAGCTCATGGACTGTGGACCACTCTACGTGGGTTCAAATTCTGGCTCAGTCAATTCGCTGTGATCCCTGGGAAAGTCTCCTAACCTCACTTAACCCCTCCCCGCTTCCTCAAATTAAGATTAAAATATTATCTTAAAAATCGCTCTGGCTGGTGTGGCTCAGTGTATTGAGCACCCACCTGCAAACCAAAGGGTTGCCGGTTTGATTCCCGGACAGAGCACGTGCCTCAGTTGTGGGCCAGGTCCCCTGTAGGGGGCGCCCCAGAGGTAACCATACATTGATGTTTCTCTCCCTCTGTTTCCCTCTGTCTCCGTTCCCCTCTCTAAAAATAAATAAAATCTTTAAAAAACAAAACAAAACAGTACCTACAGTGTAGGTTTGTTTTGGGGATTAAATAAGTTATGCATAAAGCACTGAGACTTTATGTTCCTGGAATATGGAAATCTTCCTAAATCAATTCCAGTTCTTTGATGTCTCTGCTTCTAAAGTTTGCGGATTCGAGGAAGTTGACAAAGACTATGTTTTCCTCTGTTTTGGAGAACCTCCAGTGGCTCCCTTTGACTACAGCAGGGCCTCCAAAGTGGTGTATATGTGTGGGTACCACAGGGTGTGTGTGATAGGATACATTGGGGGTGTGGGAGGAAAATACGAGAATACTTCTGTTTATCTAATCTTTTAAAAATTTGGTTTTTTGTGTGTGTGCACAAATGTTTATAAAGTGTGTAACATCACTGCAGTGGTAAATAAAAATAACTAGTAAATAAGTATTTGGGGAATGGGCTCAAAATTTCTTTTCCTTTTAAGTGACTTCTCAAAAACGTTTAGATAAGTCCAGCCTTCCAATTTTCCCAGCCTCAGTGTCCAAAATCCCCTGCCTAATACTCCAACCAAGAGCTTGTTTCAGTGTATTCCAGGAAAAGTCCTGTCATCCAGTCTCTTGATTAATTTTAGTCCTTTCCCTGGGAATGACACCATTTCCAACCCATCTCCATTTTTGCATGCCAGATTCTTGGTTTACTTCAGGACTTTGGTATTAGTTTTCCCCCAAAAGGAGTTAAATACCCCTAAGCCCCAAGGTCACCCACTCTGCAGAGAATTCCTGAGGTCTCACAATTTACTGGTTTTGTTGAAGCGTTCCAAGTCTCCCTTTCCCCCATCAGATAAGAGTTTTAAGTCAACATACAGCTTCCTGAGCACCTAAATGCATGCCCAGCAGAATATTGGGGGCTCATGGAATTGTTAACTCATGGCCCTTGCCCACAAATATTAGAGATAGCAAGGTCTTGAGTCACCACCTTTTGCACTTCTCCCACTTTCTTGTTTATGTTGGAAGTATCCCCTTCCCAGCCATTCAGACAGGAAACTCTGAAGTTATTTTGCCTTTTCCTTATCTTCCATCCAGTATTTAATTACTGCCCAAGTTCTCTCAAATATTCCTTCCACAGGTTTTTAATTTCTTTCTTTCTGCCTCCCTTCACTCCAGTCTCTTTTTCATTGTCTAATCTTCCTCAAATACTAATTTCATTGTATCATTCAGATGGGCAACTCAGATGCCTCCAAGGCCCAACAGAGTTCACTGTAAGGAAATGAAAATGAAAGGACCATGATAAATGGTAACTAGTGCTTGGCCTCAATTTGGCTGATAGGAGGAGTGGTGGGAAATATGACAAATTGGAGGGGCCATATGTCTGTCCTGTCTAAAGGCAGCAGCAGCTACTCAGCTCCATCCTGTTACTGTTGAAAGAATAAGGGCCTGAAATGATCAAATTTCCCTATTTTTCAAGAGAAGCTAGAAATCTTGTTATTGTTTAAATGTGAAACCCTCCACTTTTAAAATGCAAAACAACTTACTTTTTTAAAAGTGCTGGCCAAACAAAACCCAAAGTGGAAATGACTCTTGCGCTGCTCGATTTTAACCTTTGGATGGAAGGGGAAATGAAGGTGGAAAAACAATTTACTTTGAACTATGAAGTCTTTTACATATAGCCTTGCTCCCTTATGTTTATTGCTTGGGTTGTTTTTCCAAAACTCAAATCTGATCATTCAATAAACACTGTCTGAGCTTTTACCACATGCCATGGTCCCTGTTGAGCGCTGGGGATGAATGCACAGTCAGAATGTAGTGGCAAGTGATAAAACAGAGGTGAACAAAACAAGGGAGAACACAAAGAAGGTGGTCATTCATACTGCCTGGGCTATGTCTGAGGCGTCAGTGTATTCAAGAAAAAGTCCAAATCTTGAGTTTGACACTCAAGACCCTTCATGATCTGATCTGTTCCCATTTGAGTTCTCAGATCCCTTTGCTTACCAGCCCCTACTCAACCGCCTTGTGTTCCCAGCCATTCAGAATTGCGCTCATGCTTCCAAACTGCAAGAGCAGGTTCTTCTGCCTGGAATGATCCCGCCCGCTCACAGCCGCCTCCCGCTGTCTCCCAGGTGAATACCTAATCTGTCCAGACTGTATATTACGCCATTTTCTGAAGGGTTCCTGAATTCCTCACGCATTTACTAGGCCTTTCTTGAGATCTTGGCAGCCCTGTAAGCTTCTATTACATTGTTAACTGTTGGTAACACCGCCCCTCTCCCTGGGGCCGTGCACACAGCGTGTCAGCATAGTGTGAAAGATGGCGGTGACAGGTCTTCCCCCTTACCCCCACCTCAAATAATGGAAAACTACAATGCCCAGAAATCCCACATCAGACCTGGGCCTGCGCCGTTGCTACAGTGACCACGGGGCCGCTGCCATTGCAAGTGTTGTGCTTACGTCACAAGTGACGTAACTCTCAATATTAGGGTTCCACGTCGCCCTATTTTACTCCTAACTACGCCCCACGGACCTTTTCATTGCTTTGCTGTATGGATCCTTTGCTTCATGGAAGTGTGACTTTTCAACCAAATTAAAGGACTTTGTGCGCAGAGAGGCAAGCCTGAGCTGTCGCTTCTTCCATTTTGTTTGGGAAACCGAGGCTCAGAGACTAGGTGGAAAACGACCAGGCGTTCGCTGCGGCGATCTGTTCTTCCAGAGCATAGCCTCGTTCCCATCTTCAAGGCAAAAAAGATGCCCCAGTGACCTAATTGAAGGCCCCCATTCCCAGACCTCTGAAAACTAGCCTCAGATGCTGCGTCAGCACCGGCCATATCTGAAGTCGCTTCTGTAAGCCTCCACTCACAGGACTTCTGTCCTTAACCTGCAGGGTTTCCTCCTGTTTACACACCTCTTAGTCATAACCCGAGAGAAATTTTATCACTACTCTTCTACAGATAGCCATCTATATTTTAGCACACTGGGTACATTAGGTCTGAGTCTGATATCACTGCCATACAGATTTGAATAAACTGGGTAGCTAGCCTGTGGATCCCAGCACATTTGGGGAAGATAGTGAGTTTGAAAACTTCCCCCACCCTCACTCCCAAGCCGGGAGCTGTAAGATAGAGGCAACAAAGCCAGTAAGCAAAGTAAACTGAAAGAGAAAGTAGTGCGTCCCAAGGCCTGGGCTATAATGGAAACCAAAGTGGCCTTTTAAACTTAAAAAAAAAAAAGAAAAAAAAAAGGGTGGTGCCACTTGGGGGTGGAGAAAATATCAAGTTGAAGATGCAGCAGGACCAGGAACCATTGAAGCAAGCTAAAGAGGAAGGATGTGCCAGACTCATGGTTGTAGAGGTTAACTAGACGGTAAGCATTCCATCCCTAGAATTAACTCCCCTCATTCCGATATGTGGTGCTGTCTCTTGACTTTAATTAGGCTTCCCAAGTAGTATGATAACATGAAGAAAACACTGTTAAGACTGATGGGGCAGTCTACTGCTCCTGACATATTTCACATGATAAATTAATACACTGGAGTCTAGTTTTATAGACAAATACAGTGTTATTAGTGAGTCAACCTTCCTAAGTACAGATTAGGGAAATTACCTGGCAGGAACCAGCTGGGGCAGCTGAATAGCTTTCCTTAGGAAATACCTTACTCTCTCTCCAGATGTACCGAGTACTTACCAAAGCAAATTTCAATCACACTTCTGACATGGACTGTGAAGCTTCTCTAGGGTGAGAATTGCATCTTTCTTACCCTGGCTGCAGAGGGACAATCTGCAAAAGGCTTAAAATTACTTGACCTGTCAGTTAAGGAAAAGAGTTTCAGGTAGTGCACTGATGACCAGAAAAGAGGAGGAACAGCCACATAATTCATTTAGGAACCAAGAATGGAGAGAGAGATTATTAGCAAGGTGTTAAGAGCTCAATATAGTGGGAGACTTTATCAAATAGACACATAAATGCATTGGATATCTTTAGAAAGTTGTAAAATGAAATGCTAAAATGAAGTAGTGTATAAGTAGTACACCTCCTCAGAAAGGTCTTCCTTACAATCCAATTAGGCATCTAGTTACAATGATACCTTGGTACTCATTGTTAATTCGTTCCAATTGAGTGGCGAGCAAGTGACAATTGATGAAGCATTTTCTCTCTTGTGGGGTCATGTTGTGACTCCTACAAATTCTAGCACATGCGACAAGTGCTAGGAACTGAAATGTTTCAGCTACGAGTGCTGACACATTTTTTTTCTCATCAAAACGTGACATGTACCAGGTGTGACAAGTTCTGAAACCGACAAGTACCGAGGTACCACTATACTATCATTACCATTCAGTTTTCTTCAAACACTTAAATCATGCATTAATGTTTTTACCAGTTTGCCTGTTTTGCTTAACAAGAATGTAAGTACCACAAGAGCAGGGACCTTATCTGACAGCTCAGTGACATAGTCCTAGAGCCTAGAACAGTACCTGAAAAATAGATGCACAATAAACACTTATCAAATATAAGTCTGCCATGAGGAAGGGAGCAGAAAGACAACTGCCACTTAAGTAGGCATTTGTCAAGTGAAAAGAGATTTAATTCCAGGCAGGACAGTAAGAGCACCAAAATTAGGCTGAGTTGGTCCTGAGCACAGTTGGGAGAGAATGAATTTTAAATAATTCATGTAGGAGCTAACCAGTGCCTTTAAGAATAAGTGAAGCCCTGGGTGGTGTGGCTCAGTGAATTCAGCATGGCCTGCGAAAAGAGTAAGTGGATTTGCCCTGGCTGGTGTGGCTTGGTTGGCTGTTGTCCTGCAGGGCAGGGGGTCACCAATTTGATTCCTGGTGGGGGCACATGCCTGGGTTGCTGGGTGCATGCGAGAAGCAATCAACTGATATTTCTCTCCCTCTTTCTAGAATTGAATAAATAAAATCTTTTTAAAAAAGTGAATTTAAGAGAATCTATAGCAGCAGCAGCAGCAGCTGTAGAATTAAGCTGGATTAATTGAGGGGCAAAGACAAGCCAAGCCGGAAGAAAAAGAATCTTTGAAAGTGTGCCTATGGGAAGAGGGAAGATAAGAATAGATTCTTCAAGGGCCATAGCCTTCCAGACAGGTAAAGCCAGAGCCATGTTTAATTATCCTTCCAATGCAATGTACAGGCTTGGGTTATTTCTGACTGGACAAAGAGGCTAACTAGTCAACCTGTCTCCAGTTTATTTGCCATTCTGTTCTGTACTTATACCTGAATTAGTTTCCCCCAAACGCTTCAGATTCCCACAGAATAAGGACCAAACTCAGTCAATGCCCTTCATTATCCAGCCCCTACTACCTAGCTTCAAGCTCTCTTCCTAGGATCTGCATGAGTTTTCTGCTCTGGCTAAAGAAGAATGTTGTCCCTGCACACCGTGATTTCCCATCACCTAGCCTTTGCTCATTTCACATCTCAATTCCTGCTTGTGCCTGGGCCCTGTTCATTCTTTGAAACCTTGCTTGAACTCTGCCTCCCCAAATGAAGCCTACTTAGAACCCTCTCTTTCCCTTAGTCTACCACCTATACCATTCATGCAATATTTAGCAACTTTTATCATGCCTGCTTATATATTGGGTTGGCCAAAAAGTTAATGTTTTTATCTGTAAGATGGCTCTAGTAGCACTTAGTTGTCTTTAACTTCATTTGAAACAATTTTGGCAGACTATATTGTTACAGTTGTCATATCAGCATGCATTTAAAAAGAAATCAAAATTGGGAAAATTTTGTGTAGCCATTCTAATACTGAAGATGGAAGAAAATAAGGAATATTTTCAGCATATTATGCTTTATTATTTCAAATAATAAGTATTTAGGTAAAAATGCAACCAGAATGCAAAAAAAAAAAAAGATTTGTGCAGTGCATGGAGAAGGTACTGTGACTGATCCAATGGGTCAAACATGGTCTATGAAAATATTGTGCTGGAGATTTCTCGCTGGACAACACTCCATGGTTAGGTAGGCCAGTTGAAGTTCATAGCAATCAAATTGAGACATTGAGAACTACATTGTATCATATAGGAGAGCCAACATAATCAAAATATTCAAATCAATAAAGTTATTAGTGAAAATGAAAAATGTCTTTTATGGAAAAAACCTTATGGACTTTTTTTGCCAACCCAATACCTTACTAAACTGAGCTTGCCTCTCAGATGTCAAAATCCAACTGACTAAATATTTATGTTAATTCCAAGTCACGTATGGAGGATATGAAACAGAAACTAGGGTTATTTACAGAACTTGTCAGGCTTTTAAAACTCAAATACCTGTCCTCCACAAATAAAGAATTCAGAAGACACCAGTGATGCTTATTGAGTGATTTAGTATCACTTGAAGTCTACATACACACGTCTTTCTCAACTTAACCTCCCATTAACGCAACACAAAGGCATGTTGGGTACCAAGCTAGGTTAATAGCCTTCACCAACCAAAGCTCTGATAAGCAGAAAGGACATAGGAAATTTCATGTCTAGAAATTGAGCATCAGAAAATTTCAACCAACCTACTGCTAAAAAGCAGATGAAATATAATTTCCTTAAAAGCATAAAAAAGCTAAGTAGGTATTGAGGAATTACCGAGCCAAAATCTAGATGAGAACCTAGAAGTCAAAGCTGCTCTTTCCTTTAAGGCATTTACCAATCTGGAAGAAATCTGAGCTGCACTTCCAGAAGCTCCATGGACTGAAGGGGACAAAAATCAAAACCTAAGGCCCACTAAAGGTGGGAAATCCCACACCTTAAGCTAGGATTCCGAAGTAGTATACTTTCAAGATGTGATGAAACGAAAGCAAACCATCTTCACATGGACTGAATACCTGGTTGTGTGCCATTTGGATGATGCAGGTAACCTGCAGCCTTCTATCCAAATTAAGATGGTTTGGGAATATTCCCAAGCACAAGCAACAAGAAATGCTTCCTAGAGGTAGATGCCTCATCCTTATCCTGTTTATGTCTACAAATAATTTTTCAAATATACTGTCCAGCTCACAGATAACATGGCATAAAGACAAGACACTATAAACAAAAATCAGGAAAAGCAAGGAACCCATAAAAACTTCAGATATTGAAATTTTAGACAAAGTTACCAGACCCTCCCCTCCAATGAAGTGCTAATTATTTATTTGTAAGTGTGATTTGGGGGTAGATGGCTCGAACTCTTTCCCTCAGTTAACTTGTTCCTTTGTTCTTGAAGGTGTCAACTTATCCCAAGGTCCAATTTAAGTGTAGCTATAGGAAACTGCAGCCCTCTCTGAAACTGTTTTCAGGAAAATCACCAGAGCAGCAATCAGTTCCTAGAACAATATTTAATGAACTATCTTTAAACCCATGTTATGTTCTGATAAATATACAATTCTCATAACCTACTTTTGTATCTAGAATTTCAAAATTAAATATGCCGATGAGTCATCCTAACCCTCCCTCCCCATAGTATACTTCCCTATCCCCATCCTTGAGAATCACTGCTCTAAAAAAGTTCATTAGCTTTTTCTGTAACTCACATTGGCAATGTTTTCATTTGTAAGCAGAAACTTCTCACCATACTTCAACCTAAGGTGTGACTCCCCTAGGAATGATCAATTAGGGTGTATGTCCACTAATCCATGACACATGGAAAAGCCTTGTGAGCTTTTCAAACACTTGTCAATGCTACAGAGCAGGAGCTCTCTATAAAGGGCCAGAGAGTAAGTACAGTGGAACCTCAGTTCTTGAACTTAATTTGTTCTGGAAAATTGTTCGAGAAGCAATTTCCTCAAAAACCAAATCTCTTTTGTTGCTAGAGAGGCACATGACTGTTCATACAGTTATCAGCATGAAAAGGGTTTTTGGGTAGAGAACTGATACCCAAAGTTTTCTTAGACGACCAAGACATTTTTTCCATGAACAACTTGATTAAGAACCAAACTGTTCGAGAACCAAGCATTCAAGAAACGAGGTTTGACTACATTTTCAACTCTGTGGCCCATAATGTCTCTGGAGGGGCAGTGTCAAAGCAGCCAGATGTAAATACATGTGGCAGTGTTCAAATAAAACTTTATTTACAAAATCAGGTCACAGTTTGCTGAGCCCTAATTTAGTGAATAATGAAATACAGATTTACTGAAAGGCATCACTGAATTCATCTGTTATTCATCTTTTATTGTTTTTAGTCAAACACTTTAAAAGTACAAATTCTAGTAAGAGAATGTGAAATTTTGATGTTAACAAGGGGCTCTTCATACTGGAAAGTTGAGAGAGTCACTGCTGCAGAAAGGAAGATTTTAGTCTTCAGAGCTGATGAAAAACACTGTAAAGAAACCTAGTATAACATTTTCAAGTGCATATTCTATGTCCCAAGCTGTGCTAAATATTTTCTTGACACGACTAAATTTAATCTTGCATTTGAAAACATAACCCAATGATGTACGTACAATCAACCACTGTTTTACAGATAAGGAAACTATGGCTCAGAAAGTCCAGCAACTTGGTAAGGCTCACATAGCAAATTAGTGGCAGAGCAGACTTGAACTCTAGGGCTAAACACCCAAAGGCCATTCCTTCAACAACAATACTAGCCTACCAATCCTCTCAGGTGGGCAGGTATACCACGTGTGGAAGCTGGCCCAAATTCTTTTATCCCCTATGTTCTTCCCCTTGAGAAGTGCTTCAATTATCACAGCCTTAGCCCTTTGATCTTTGCGGTGATCCTCTAACCTAAGCAGGGACACTTATTCTTTTCATTGCCCTTAAACTTAAGACTTTACTTAAAGAGGATAGCAAATAAAAGCAGACAAAAAAAATTTAACTCATGAGATACGTGTTCTGAGACCACAGGTCCTGGCTCATTCTTATAGGTCTCTGTAGGTTTTCTTCTTCCGTGGGCTTTCCCCTATCTTCATGGGACAAAGACAGTTCCCTACCTGGGAATGCCCTAAGTTCAGGCTCTAGAAGTCAAGGCATAGGAAAAAACTCCTTTTGCCAGCCTAAGGCCTACCTTTCAGGTCCCCATTTCCTGTCCTAGGATTTGTCTTTTCTTTGTATAAAACACTTAAAACAAACATGTCTAGTCGCTTTGGAGGAGATCCCCAAACCCAGCTATGGTAGTGTGGTCTTACCCTGTGATTCCGTATCATAACACAACAGCCTGTCATTTTTCTGATAGAAACTTACTCCACTTCCCGGTCGGAAGCTATTTAGTAGGGATGGGGTTGGCACTTGCAATACTGAATGAGTACATCACACTGATTCTGTAACAAGACTTCAGTGAGGCAGCATTCCCTATTCCTGGGTGCATCCTTCAGGATTTCTGTTGGTCCCCACAGCTGCCCTTCCCATGTTTTGGTGTGACTATCCCACTGTAAGGTCCCTCCCATTACCGCCACTGCTATGTTCCTCTTCCAGGAACAAGTGACTACTCTGGAAAGAGAGGTGAAACAAACTGCCCTTCAAATATGAAGTAAAATTATTAAAAGATCACTGTTGGGCTTTAAACAAAAATCTATAGCCCTGACTGGTGTGGCACACTGTGTTGGGCATTGTCCCGCAAACCCAAAGGTTGCTGGTTTGATTCCCAGTAGGGCACACACCCGGGTTGCAGGCGGGGTACCCTACTGGGGCAGCATGCGAGAGGCAACTGATCAGTGTTTCTCTCCCTCTTCTTCTCCCTCCCTTACCACTCTCTCTAAAAATAAATAAATTTTTGTAAATAAATAAATCTGTAACTCTGAAATGTAATGTTGAACTGGGGAAATGGTTATAGCAGCCCCACATAAATTACTTTTAATTAATAAACATTATCACAATATTAAGAAGGCAAGGTAAACAAATAGCTTAAGTATTTTATTTGTTTGCAACTAAGCTTGTTAACACTATATAATGAAAATGTACAAAGAATAACGTTGCAGTTTTTGGTTAGAATTAAGTCAAAGACATTCATTAATAAGGAAACTTCCAATGTGAATACTCCAGAAATTTCTCTAAGCCATCTGATCAGAACTCTCTCTGAATATTACCTTACTTTGGAAGGTACTGGCATACATTTGAATTACACTCAGAATTTTTCAAAATAAGCTGTAATTAAAAAAACTATTCTATATTCAAACTAAAACAATTTTAATAGAATTTTTCTTTCCAAAAACAATAATAAATGAAACAAGGCATTTTGTAAAATGTGGTCCTGAACAAGTCACAGTAAAAAATAAATGTATACTTAACTTCCACCTCCTCAAAACAGAGGCTACTTTCTGTTCCTCAGCCTTGGAATCAAGGTGAAGAACAGTCTGTAAGCAACTTAGGGCAAGGGGTTGCCAAAACAAAGCTCAAGCAGTTGACCATGGACACCTCTTAAAAGAATTTGGGAGAACCTGACCAAAGGATCCAAATCTATTGGTAATAACTGATACAAAGGTGAAGTGGCTCCTCCCAAGTAGCAGTGCTGATGGGGCCTGGCCCAGCCCCGAGCTCACCTGTTCTTTGCTCCCAAGCAAACCCTGATGATGCTCCTGCTGCTACAGGAGACTTTTTTTCAGAGGTTCAGTGTCCAGGGAGCTCTTTGTGTGAAAGAGGTGAGCACAGACTCCAGTGGGTATTTTAAGGCTTGGAGTCAAAGTATCTAACATGGGTAGGCAGAGTCCATGTGTCAAATGGCCTGTCTCCAGTTCATTCTAATTCCTCACTGTGTATTTATTGACCTAGGGCCACAGGCCTTTGCTATGTCATCATAATCACATCTAATGTCCAGCCTAATGTATGATTCATATTCTCTGCCTGGAAACAGTCCCTGTATTTAACAGTAATACCTACACATGAAACAACCCACTGTTACAACTTATATGGTCACAAAACATTAATGATCTTCTGTAGATCAAGCAAATGTTTTTAACCATAATTGTCGTGCATCAAATTCACAGCCAGAATCCCCAAGATCAAAAAAATTTGCACAATACAAATAATAACTTAAAATACACATACACACACAATACACACATTCTCACACACACTTCTTACAGAACTGTGCTTGGGGAAACTCCATTTGTTGAGTGCCACTGAGGGCATATTTTGCTAAACTGCTGCTTCAGGTATTTTGTTTGGAAAATCTATCACAGTAGGGCACAGCTGTTTATTGGATGAGCAGAAAAGAAATATATGCTTGTGGCAACCAGAAAGTTTTAAGGTCTTTCAAGTTGTATAAAATGGACCTGCAGAAACCTTTTAAGTGTTCTCAGGATGCAAAGTTGGAGCTGAAATGTGATATCAAACCAGTTGCAAAAAGTGCACAGCAGCCATCTCTTGAGGTCAAACCTGGTACCCAGATATGCAAGAAAGCTTCAGGACACATCTATAAATTAGAGATTAAAAAAAAAGAAGAGTGTAAGAATACTAAAAAAAATATAGTGTTGTGCTTTTAAAGTAACAACTAATGGTAAATGCAATATACTGCATGGAGGATAGGGGTCACCACTTAAAAGGTCCTAAATTCTCAACAATTTAAGAAACCCGACTCGGTTCAGTTTAGGTAATTATAATTTATGTTTTCAGTAACTGGTAGTTTTAAGATGTTTTATTAGTATTAAGAAATCCCAACCACACTCAACAAGTTAGCCTAGGAAATCAACTTTCCTAGGCTAACAACTGAAACTATCTTTCCAGGAGAAAAGCCAGGTGATAAACAAATTGGCACTGGAGTTAGACTACCTATATTTCAATACTGGCTGAACCACTAGCTACATGAGCTTGGACAAATTAACTTACCTGTGTAATGGGGCTAACAATAGTCCTTCCCTCATAGGGTTCTTGTGGATGAAATCAACTTCAAAAGGAATAAAAGGGCTTAGCACAGTGCTGGGCATGTAAGTATTCTTTAAATGCTAGCTATTAATTTACTTCACAAGGGCTTTTTGCTCTCAGGAGACAAGGTCCTCAGTTTCAAAGTTTTGCTCTTAGAAATTGGGAAATTCAAAGAAAACTTGGCAATACTTACAGCTTGTGGGCCTTGTCCCATATCGTCGCATAATCTGATCATGTGTGAATTTCACAAAAGATTCATATTGTTCTGTGAGGGGAAACAGAGTATATACGATCCTCAGAAAATCTCCCCCAGTTTTTCAAGAATAAAGTGTCAGGATCACACCTAACTTCCCAGTTTAAATTACCCATCGTCAGACCCTGTTAACCGTTACTCTGAGATTAGTTACTTCCTCTTAGGTCCCAGAGCCAAATCCCTGTCACCTAGATTTGATCACTGATCATCTGTAACGTAACATTTTCCTAACAATCTTGCCCTTGCTGTAACTCCGTCCTAATGGCTTCCCAAAACAGATATGGTCACTACTTTAAGCTAACAAATTTTAGGATATCTCCTATAGGACATGCAGCTTGAGGCTCTTCCCTGCATTCTATCGTTGCTATAAATTTCAACATATATATTGAGTGAAAAAGTAAGATGGCTAGAAAGCTAAGAGAAAATTCTAAACTACCTAATTGTAGACTGTTCCACAGAAGTACCTTCTAAAGGGAAATTCAGTTGAAAGATAGAAGATAATCTGACATCCGTGAACACAGAAGTGACTTAGAATCTACTGGTCTGAACAATTTTGGGGTGGCAGTAGGATAGGGAGTTTCTTCTTATAATCTACATTATTAGTATGTTAAAGAAGTTCTGTAAAGTAATCCATTTAATTTTGTTCCTAACCCAACAATTTTCAATTTAAAGCAGAACTATTAACATTCTGAGGCACCATGTGGTATGGGTCACCAAATTAGGAAACAGTAGTTACTGAAAGAAGTTGTTGCTTAAAACCTCTCTGATGACAATATCATCCTCTTTCACTGAATAGGTACTTTTTCCTGATTCAGATCCCTTCCTTTCACAGAAGGCTCTAACTTGCCACCATTAGTTACTCCCCTTTGTTCTTGCCTGAGCTGTGCTTTCCAAACTTTAATCTCCAAATCACAGGATGACTGACTTCCCACATTCACCAAGTGACTCCCACTAGGAAGTCTGATTAAGTTGACTATATTATACAACCCCCTAACCAGCTGTTACTATCCCAACCACCTGTTTAGAGGCCACCTATCCCAAACAATCTACTCAAAATGCCTTCGTTCAAATGGGAAATTCTCAGAAGAAAAGCTTGGTTTATCTTGTTTCAGAAATGTAAATGAAAAGTCCTTCCATATAACTTATAAATGTTTAAAATCACCAAAGGGAATAACTTAACATTCATAACTCATTAAACCTTCTTGCATGAGGTCCTACTCCTAAATTACCATTTACTTAATTGGGGTTTATCCTTAGGCACTACTTCAGCCTACCTGCTAGTTTGGTATTGAGAATTTGCTCATACTCCTCCCGAATTTTATCTTCATAGTCTTTTAAGAGACGCTCACATATTATTCCAACTTGTCGGAGAGTAAAGGTGGGCTGGTCCTTCTTCATCCAGGAGGAACCTGGCCAAAAGACAGATCTAGTTTACATAATAAATTCTAGTTCTAAGGTTCAGATTAATAACTTCATTGCAAACAGTCCTAGGATATAAAAATTGTTTATAAAAATGGTATTTTTCACTAATTTACATGGAATATTTTCACAAAATTCTCCAAGTTTCTGACATTTATTTTACAAAGCAAAGACAAAGGTAAACTGGGAAGTAGGAACAACATCTATGCAGGTATGCTGGCTGGTCTGCATACAAAAAAAAATCAGTTCTGGTGCACTAACAATCAGAGCCTATACTCAATGCTCATCTAGTAAAAGACAAGAATAAAAAGTTTAATGCTGATATAAAGCCTCTAGTCTGGATCAGGATAAGTAGATTCATGGCATGAAAGCTACTCAGTTCTCTGAAGATCATCTAGACCTATGTTTAACCAAGGCTGTGCATCACAGTTACCTGTAGAACTAACAAAATATAAATATACACATTTTGATTTAATTCTGGAGAAGGGGTTTGGCCTCTTAAGTTCCATAGGTGATTCTGATAAGTCTGACAGGAGACCAAATGACTTGCCCAATATAAAATTTTTTAGTGAAGCCACTAAAATATGAATGAAGGAGACATTTAGCCACTACACATCTCATCCTTGACTCCTTTTGAATCTAGGTCAAGAAGAGTGAAATGTTCATAAGATAGTAGGTAGGAACCAAAATATCCACTGGAATGCCAGATAATATGGAAATCGCCTTCCTGATCATGATGAAAGCAGCCACTCCATTGGCAGTCCAGTTCTTAGTTGTTTTTCAAAGCACAGACTGAATTATGTTTCTTTGGCCCTCTATGTCTATAAACTATTCAACAGCCTGAAATTTTTTTTTTTGCTTAAACCCATTTTTTCCCCTCTACAAATGAGACCTGACCCAAATATCTAGCCAATTATTTGTAATTGTTTCTCTACCCATAACATATTCATTACTTCAAAATTAATTACTAAAATCTAGAGAGAAAATTGAGAACTGTTAACTATAACTATTGATAGTTTATCACTTACGTATGTGCAAGAGCAAGTAGAAAGGGTGTTATTTTAGAGTCAAAACTTTTGGGTTATAATAAAACAGTTTCTAAAAAATTATTTGAGCGCTGGCTGGTGTGGCTCAGTGGACTGAGTGCCAGCCTGCGGACCGAAAGGTTACTGGTTTGATTCACAGTCAGAGCACATGCTGGAGTTGGGGGCATGAGAGAGGCAACCGATCACTGTTTCTCTTGCACATCATGTTTCCTTCCCTCTCCTTCTCCCCTCTTTCCCCTTCTCTAAAAATAAATAAATAAATAATCTCTAAAAAAAACAAAAAACAAAAAACCAAACAAACAAACAAACAAAAACCAAAAACATTTCAGGTAAAACTGATATAAACTGAACAATCCAGTGCCATTTACTATATAGTCACAATGTTGTACAACTATCACCTCTATCTAGTTTCAAAACATTCATATTACTCCAAAGTAACACCTCTTACCCATTAGGCAGTCTCCCCCCATTCCCTGCGCCCTCTTCTGGCCAACACCAATTTCTGTTCTACAAGGAGACAATTTCTCATCAATATAATTTTTGACTCTTTCAACTATTAAGTAGAATACTTTGAGGAAAGAAACTACTGTTGAAAGACAGAGTTCACCGGCACTGGAGATGTTAAAGCACTGGTCTATTGACTGTCTGCAGGGATATGGGCAGGCAAGACAGGTGGCTGAACTATGTGACCAGGAAGATTTACTTCAACCCTGAGATTCTGTTTGAGCACATCCTCTCTAACCACCTGTCAATGTTACAGAGCAGTGCTGCCACACAACTTTCCGCAATGATAAAAATGTCTTATAGTTGTGCTAATAGAACAACTCTTTGTGGCTACCAAGCATTTTAAATGTGGCTACTGCATGCATCTGGGAAGCTAAATGTTAAAGTTGTATTAAATTTTAATTAAACAGCCACATGTGACTAGTGGCTACGGTATTAGACTTTGTAGTTACAGAGGGCACCGTTGCATTGGGTGGATGGAAGCCAATCAAATCAATCTAAGGTCTTTTCCAATTTCATGATTCTATGGTTTTAATAGTATTTACGACACAAACACTGTACCATTTTTATTACTTTAGGTGAAATAAATTCTAAATTAGGAAACTATTATTTTAAGTACCATTTACAAACCCTTGCATGTATTGTGCAAATTAAAGCATACTTACCTGGAGAACTAGGTGCTGTGAGTGCTGAGGAGTGAGGCTGACTTTCTGACGTACAAGCTTCATTTTGATTAAGAACAACTTCTAAATGTCTCCACCTCTGATAACGACTATATTCTTGTTTTATGTTCTGAAAAATTTGCTCTAAATAAAAAAGAAATACACTTGAACATTCACTATGATTTCCTCAAACTTCTTGTTCTTCCCATGTTATAAATATTAACAAGAAAAATATTTATATTGAATAAAACACTCTTCCTAGAAGCCCCAAAGGGTGCCCTCTTATTGTCACTATTTCAATAATATGTAGAATAGCTCCTATTTTGGCATAGGTCACTCTGACAATTCCCTTTGCTTGTTTCCTGTGACAATAAAGACCAGATCTGCTGTTTGCCATAGGATTAATAAGTACAGTGTATGAGGGGGTAGGTGGAATCCTTCACCTAATAGGGAGCTTTATTAAAATTTCCTTTAAATTGCAATTTCACAAACTAGGGGACTAGGGGTCTCTTACCACCTCTTTGGGGCTCAGTATCTTTAGATCTTTAGGGAAGAGGAAGGCAAAAACCATATTTCTACAGCCAGGGGAAGACCTGAAATTTATTGATTGGAATTCATGAAAAGGACATAGAAAAGAATTTTCTGATTCTGTAAGAGCAATATTTGGTAGGATTCAGATTACTATTCTGAGTAGAGGTAATAATTAACCAAATTTAACATTAAAAGGAGTCCAGGACATACAAATCACTAACCACCTTGAAGCACAATCCTAGAGAAAACAGGGAATCTGGAAGGATGTGGTTTTCATGTTTTTTGTTTTTGTGGTAGAATATATATTCATTTTCCAGATAAATAAAGCCTCCTTATCAAAAACAAAAACCAGAATATTGTATCAACCCCTCCTAACTCACATTCTAAAGTATACTTTGCTATAGTGGTATTTTTTTTTAGTTGGGGTGGGGGGAGTGGTGCTGGTGTGAACAATGACATTTTGCTTCTTCCTGGCTGTGTGACTATGACCTTGGGAAGTAAGGCATGATTTTTAGCCTCATTCTTCAAATGTTAAATTCCTGCCCAATGAAGTTGTGAGAATCAGAACCAAAGCTATTAATAATACCATAACAGCCCTGGCTGGTGTGGCTCAGTGGACTGAGTGCCTCCCTGCAAACCAAAAGGTCACCAGTTTGATTCCCAGTCAGGGCACAAGCCTGGGTTGCAGGCCAGGTGCCCAGTTCAGGGCATGTGAGAGGCAACTGACTGATGTTTCTCTCCCTGTCTTTCTCCCTCCCTAAAAAAATAAATAAAATTTTAAAAAGAAAAAGAAAAAAAAAAAAAGGGCCATAACAAGTGATGATACAGCCCAGGAACTGACATACCCTCAAAGTAGCTCTACACATAGCTAAGTTCTGTAATACTCAGCCTAAACACTGGAACAGTGTAGTATTTAGAAAAGCTTTCTTTTAAGAATGCGACAAAGTTCTTATTTTAGATCCCTGAAATCAGGAAGTCTTAATTTCATCTTTAAAATATATTTTCCAAGTACATACATAGCCAGACTCCATACAAGGTTGTAAGCAACTGCAAAGACTTGAAACAAGAAAGAACAAGTATGAGGACAATGCTCATGAGAAGAGGAGGTCTTTGATAAACCTTTAAGTGCCTACTGTATGGAAAAACGAAGTGGGAAGGTGTAACTTTGAGGCTGGTACAAGGACTAGTAAGTCCAAGAATCTAAACATGGTATACACAGGAGAAAAATAAGAAAGCAGATGTGATTTTCTTCCCACAAAGGCCACATATAACATACAAAGGCATTTTTAAAAAGAAAATGCAAGTTTCTTTTTAACAGTGGATAATTTTAATCTTTGCCTCCCATTATTTGAGGTTGTGCTTCTAAGCTATATCAGACTAAGTGGACTATAAATCCAGTATTTTTCCAGTTCCATCTCCCACCACAACCCAGTTGCATTAAACAGCCCTGTCCTTAATATGTGGGTTTTCTGTCCTTTACTCAAGCAATTTTGCTTTGCTAAAATGGGGCTGTGTCTCTCCTTCCAACATTTAAGACCCAGCTAAAATGCTACCTTATTCTGATCAAGTCACAATCAATTAATTGCTTTGCATCTAGACTCACTCCATGCTTACAAACATCTCCCTGAGGTCAGTTAACCCCCTTGCATCCTTGGCACCCATCCACCTCACTCGTTTAAGCAACAAAAGATTTAATTTTATAGGCTTTTTCTACAAAGTGTTATGACTAATCTTTTTTTTAAAATGAAGTAAAAACATATTTTCTGACCTTTTCTGAGAACTTTACAACCCTTGAGATAACTAGGATGGTACAGAATAAAGTTACTGATTTTTAAATTCACTTTTCTATTAGTTAGCTTTATTCTTTCTACTTGTGTAACAACTAGTATTTCCTCTCCCATTCTTCCTTTTTAATCCAGAAGGCATCTTTCACATAAGCCAAAGCATTATACAATGAATCAGTCATACTTTGCTTCTTTCATAACACAACCATATTCCAATAAGCATTAAGAAATGTAACAGATCAATCTTTACAAATGAACATTTTAAACAAAATACTTTAACATAAAATGACCAAGAAACTAGTTTGCATGATTTATGCAAAGATAAAATTTTAAGATTAAAAAGCAAAACAAAACAGAGGCCCCCATTATAGCACTGTACCATATTTAGGCTTCCAAATACCTTTAGCAATCACTTACTATGCATTTGCTGTAATATGAACTACAATAGAATTAGTCTAACGAATATTAGAAGAAACAAAACATTTACTTAATACCTGTTAAGATAGATAGGGCAAGTATTAATTGTATTTTATTTTGCTGAAGAAAAGAGATCCAGAAAGATTATGTGACTATCCCTGGGTAGGTGCAGGAGCAGTGGAAGAAAAAAAAAAAATCGCTTTAAGTGGGCACCTACACCCTCTGCCTTTGAAGGACTCCTCATAAAGAACTTCTTGCAAACATTCCCATTCAATGCAACATTCAGTGGTCAGGGAATTTAAAGTCGAACAGAGTTCCTCAAGGGGTAGGGTTAGTCAGGTAATAGATGAGAGACTTAAGGGAATGACTACATTTGGATTAGCAAATAGGAGGAGAAAGCGTCATGATGGAAGGCAAGAATACAGACACAGCCAGGTGTGTCTGGGAGAAAAGAGCAAAGGCATAGTTTGGTAAAAAATGTATAAAAGACTGACTAGGTAAGATCCGATTATAGCCGCTAAGTCCTTTGAATGCCAGCATAAAGAAGAGGGAGGTGAACGTGAGTCTAGGAGGCCTTGGCTGGCAACTTCAAGAACACCGGTGCCAGAGGATGTGGGCCTGAAATCTGTATTGCGGATTTGCAAAGGAAGAAATAAAGCCTAAAGACACTGGTAATCGAAAAGGAGTAACGAAAGAATGACTTTAAAGCAATTCCAAAGTTTTGCTTATGCTTGAAAAGTAAGAAAAAACACACAAAGAAATGACTTGCCAAAGTCCAGTTTTGAGTCTCCCCCCATTTCCGGGAGCCCTTTAAAACTGCTAAATATTAATTCTGATGCACTTTCCCCTCAACTCCCACACAAGGGTTAGACTTTTTTTTTTTTTTTTTTACTTTATTGTCACACCAACTCTCCCCTTTCCTTGACCAATGTCCTTATTGAAGGCGAGTCTGTCTGCTACGGACAGCTGAATTCCTGCTTTCGGAACCTCCGTACGTTTACGGATTTTCAAATTCTAGCGAACGACCTACCGATTTCAAGCCATATATGGTACAAGACAATAGCCATACAATAAAAGAACATGGCCAGTCCCCTAGAATTAGTCAGGTTGAAATCGGATTCCATGATTTCTGCGGCGTCCCCCGGTGCCTCCAGACTTCTGTAAACCAGGTCTCCCCGCCAGCGACAGTACCGTGCGGAACGCCACACACTCACACTCAGGCCCCTTCCCAGTACCCAGCCCCCAACCCCCACCCTCAAGGCCGGGTTCGTGAGGAGAATCCGATTTCCCAGGGCCCGCTGATCCACAGGGCGGCTCGGTGCAGGCCCAGGCGGCGGAGGCAGGAGGAGGGGCTGGGGGACGCGGAGGGCCGGGGCGGCCGAGGATGGCCCCCTTTCCCGCTCGCTGCCCACCCCACTAGGCTCTCCGGCTCCAGGAAAACCGAAAACCGACGCTGTGACCCCACTATCTCTCCCGGATGTTTCCTACCCCCGGAAGAGACCAGGCCCAGCGGCGCTCCAGTTCCCTTTTCTCAGGGCAAAGAAGGGGTCCGCGGGCACATTCGCCCAGCGTCCGTAACCCTTCCCCCCACCCCCACCCCCAAATGCCAGGGCCTGGCTTCCTGCCAAGCCCGCAGCGTCGGTTACCCGGAGTTGGAAGGCGCCGCTCGCTGCCGGGCGGTACGGGCTGCTGCAGAGGCGGCGGTGGGGTCTGCATCTGAAGCGGCGGCGGCTCGACGTCCGGGGGCCTCAGGCCCGGAGTGGGGCCGGGCAGAGGGGCGCAGCGCCGCCGCTTCGGGGAACCCGGGCTCAGCAGCGCCGCCTCGAACTCCATGGGCCGCTTCAACGTCGCCCCACACGCCATGCCGCTGACGGGCTAGGGACCGGGAGCAGACGCGGTTGTAGCTGCGGTCCAACCTCCAGCCCCTCAGTGGAGCTCTCTAGCCAAGCCGGGTCCAATGGCGCCTACAGCACCCGGCAGCAGCTCTGGCCCCGCCTCCTGTGACGTCACGAACCTGGCCACCGTCCGGAGAGGGGGGGAAGACGGAAGAAGGCCCCTCTGGGCAGTCCATCAGCAACGGTCCGGCCCGCGACGCCCCCTACTAAGGAAATGGAACGGCCTGGGCGGAGAATTTGGTCACCAAGCAACCTAGGGAGGGCCCCCGCCTCCTCCCGTTCCATTCCCCCCACCCCTTCCCAGCGCTCGCGGGTGGCCCCTTAGGTTTTCGCACCTGCGCGGCCCAGGCGTGGGGGAGGGGAGAGCTTGGAGGGGTGTGCTCAGACGGGCTTGTTTAGAGGCCGCAGGGGCGTCGCCGTCTCCGTGTTCCGTAACCTCCTTCTATCTAGTCCTAGTCCCAGTGATAAGAGAGTGATTCTGAAAGGTCCTCAAGGGCATTTCTCTGACTCCAGGAAGTCTCAATTTAAACACAACATGAGATCTGAGGATGGACTTAAGGAAATAAATCAATCCTATGGAACTGTGCAAAATTGTATGGGGGGGGCGGGATGGATATATTTTAGGTTAGAAGACCCATACCTTCATCAGCTCATCAAAGGAGTCTGTTCCCCATAAAAGTTAAAAACAGAGAACAAACAACTGGTTTAATCCACTTAAGAATGATGTCAGAGTGTTAAGAACTTCAGCTGATAGCTGATTTGCCAGTCTCCCCAACTGACGTGACCGTTCAGGTGCGTCCCCTGGTCTATCTGAATTCTTTGCAGCAGGGCCAGCTGTAAAGTGCTTTTGATATTCTGAAAAAAAATAAGTCAGTACAGGAGGGTTCTACTTTTAGAAACTATATGTGCCTGTATATTACTGGGAAACAGGTCCAAGGAATCCGTGATACAAAAAAGGTTAAAACCTTTCTATAACTGCTCATATACATTAAATACTGACAATGACTCCTGGGATCTGTCTGCTTCGACATATCTCTGGGATTTTCCAGAACAATCTAAATTTCAGATACTTTTCCTATAACAATCAATATGCCCCAATATTGAGTTGAAGAATATGGACATACTATTGTACCTCATTTCATTCTTTGTCCGTTTCTGTTGCCTTACTCTGAGCCCTCCCCAGTTTCTCCAAATTTTATAAAGATCCAAAAATAGGTCTTTTTTTTTTTTTTGGCATTTATGTTTGACAACGGAAATAGTTCTAAAATGACTGTGCGTACCAGATGTTAAATTTATTTTGTCCTATCTCCTTTACATATTAAAAAAGGGTTATGATAGACTAGAAAATGAGAAATGGATCATTAGGGCCAAAGAAAAAGATCATAAATATCCTAATAATAAAACATGACTGAATTTGAAGTTTAGTTCTGAGCTTCCTGGTTGCCAGGGTAAAAATGAAAACACAGTACATATTGAATAAATCTTGACATCTGAAAAGAATCAGTTCATCAGAGGAGACAGACCATAGGTTTTTTTTTTTCCCAGAGTGCTAACTTCTACAGGTAGTTTCTCATATACCTTTATTAGGAACCAGTGAATGAGGTAATAAAGCAATCAAGCAGATTTGAACAGCAAATGCAAAAGCAAAATTCATATGGATATTTCTTTTATGATTAACAAAAGCCAGGGACATAAATAGCAACTTAGTTATGGTTATTTTTATAAATTATTCAAAAAATTTTTACTTTATTGACTTTGAGGGGAGGGAGGAAAAGAGAGAGAAAAACATTAGTTTGTTGTTCCACTTAATTATGCATTTATTGGTTGTTTCTAGTATGTGGTGCCCTGATCAAGGATCAAGCCCACACACAACCTTGGCATGTCAGGACAAGGTTCTAACCAACTGATATACAGAGCCAGGGTTGATGATCGTTGGTTTTTGTTGTTGTTTTTTTTAAGGGGCTTGTCTAATATGGTCTAAGGAAATTGCTTTCTTGTGGTCTAAACTGTTTCAGACTTAGAGCTTAGAAGATTTTAAAAGTATGTCCCCTGGGCCATCATTCTAAATAGCACTTCTAGCTAGGGTGTTGCTAAGTGCTTTCATAGTCATTCTCTTCTCTATGATCATTTAAAAGTTTGAACATGCCTTGTAATATTAGTGTTTTAAAACAGGAAGTTATAATTTGTTTACAAATCAGACTGTGCTTCAAAATTAGAAATTCCTTGAAAGTAATGATCAGGCCTCATTCATTTGTGTTTCCCCATCCTCTGTATAGTGTTTGAATGGAGTAGAGGTAGGCACAGAATAAATATTGGTAGAATGAATAAATGGTGATGATTTCAAGGTTGTTCTCTCTGTCTCTGAGAGCTGATAGTCCACATTGCTGAACGAGGGTGGATTCAGATGATTCAGAAACCAAACAAATAGGTGGTATATCCTATTATAAGTTGCAGTTGACAGAAGCCCAACCAGAGAGATGCCCTTGAGGGAAGCAGATGGGCTGCTCTGACTGCTACTCACTGTGGTGTCTCCTTATGAAGTCACTGCAGTCCCGGTCTGCTTTCCTCTGTATATCCAGACACTTGACCAGTCATATACATGCGTACACATACACACTTACTAAGTACCTTTCATGTGCCAGGCACTATACTATCAAGGTTGAGGATACTATAGTATGAAAAGATACATCATTCCTGCCCTCCTAGGGCTTCCAGTCTGTTAGAGATAACAGACATTTATCAAATAATCACAACAACTAATATATAGTTACACACTGTGATGAGAACTCTGAAAGGAAAAAAAGGGTATTACAATAGAAGCCTTGACTTAGCAATGAAGAGTTCCCTGAAGAAGTCCCATTGGAGCTAGGAGCTAAATAAGAAAAGAGAGGATGAGAACATCCCAAGCAGAGGGAAGAGCATACCCAAAGCCAGGGACAGAAGAGAGCTTAATGTGTTTAAAAAATCAAAAGAAGTTTAAAGTCACTGTGGTACAGAGCATGACTGCAGAGTCAGGGGAGAAAAAACTGATGAGGAAGGCAGGAGCCTAATCATTTAATACCTCGTAGGCTGCCAAGGTTTGGTTTTGTTTTTTTACCTTTATCTTAAGAGCAGTAGGAAGCCACTTCAGGAGTTAAGGTAGAAACCAAAGAACTTAATTAAATATGATCAGATTTACATTTGAAAAGATTCCTGGCTGCTGCGTAGAGAACAGGTTGAAGGAGAGCAGGGATGGATGGAAATTAAGAGAGATTATTGTAACTGTTCAATAATGTCTTGTAGTATTAGTTTTATAATATTCTTTCATATCACCATCTGTGGGTGTTTTTATGATAGTTCACCCTGTGAGAGCTCAGAAATAGGTCTGAGGTTTTGTCTATTTACTGGGTTCAGCTGTTGTCTGACCCAGGATCATCGACGGGCTAAGCATGTGGCTGGGAATGAAAGGAGAGAAAAGTACTATCTTACAACATCTTCGAGAATTTTTGCCTAAAGTTTCCAAAGGAGTTGTCTACATTTGCTATCTCCTTTTGCCTACTTCCCACCCACCACCTATCAACCCACACCCATCTGATTTCTACCCCTCCCATTCCACTAAAACAGGTAAAGTCACCAATGATCTCCGTGCTATGGGGGAAGTGGACTGACAAGAGCAAAGTTTAGAAGATGAAGTAACAGATGTTGGTGAGGGTTAAGCAGGGAAGTGAGAGAGATGAAAGAGACAAGGATGGCTCTTTGGCTTCTGGCTTTCTCAGAGCCACTTTCTGAGAAGTTTTCATCAGACAAGGACCAGACCAGGGAGGAATACTTGAGCATGGTTTTGGACATACTGAGTTGGGGGTTCCTTTATTTGAAGTATCACTTGGGATTCTCAAATGGTGTACGTGTGTGTGTAAATATGTGGACCTGGAATTCAGGAGAAGTCTGGATTGGAGGAAAAAATTAGGAAAGTCATTGGTGTAGAAATGGTAATTGAAATTGTAGGGGAGGCTGGGATTACCTAGGGTAGGAGTTCTTGGTCTTTGTGTGCAGGTTATAAACCCCTTCTCTGAATGTTTTGAAGTGTATAAAATAAAATACAGCCTGGACGGGTGTGACTCAGTTGACTGGGCATTGTCCTGCAAAGGGAAAGGTCACCAGTTCAACTCCCTGTTAGGGCACATGCCTAGGTTGTGAGTTTGGTCCCTTGTAGGCTGCATAGAAGAGGCAGCTGATCAATGTTTCTCTCTCACATTGATCTTTCTCTTTCTCTCTTTCTCCTACCCTTCTTCTCTCTCTAAAAAATAAATAAATTTAAAAATAATAATAAAATAAAATACATAAGATTACAAAGAAAATTCATCATATACATAAACATACACATACTATATATATACATATACTCTACCAATATCAATTGGTTATTCATTTGATACTGATTACGTGGACATATATTCTATATGTCCATTGGATATGAGGATGTTAATAAATTACCTGAAACTGTGTAATATAAAGGGTAAAAAAAAGATTATTGAGATGGAGGAAACATACTGCAAAGGAAATTCCAATTATAGTCTAAAACAAAGAGTAGCAAATTATCTAAGCAAAATCTAGGAACTGGAGTGGGAATTAGGAGAGAAGTGGTAAAAACTCATCCAGAAGTTTAATGTGAGTAGAGAATGGGGGAAAAGATATACTAAAGATTTTTATCTTGTTGGGAGAATGGAAGGAAGAAGTTAAGGAACTAAGCATCTCTACAGGGCAAATAGCTGTTGTAATTTTTTTATGTAATAATAGTAGCGAAATGTGCATGCAATAATAAGCATGGGGAAAGGGAGAGAAATCATATATAAAATGGAAAAGTATGGCTCTGGCCAATGTGGCTCATTTGGTTGGAGAATTGGCCCATGTACCAAAAGGTTGGGGTTTTGATTCCAGGTCAGGGAACATAACTAGGTTGCAGGTTGATTCCCAGTCGGGGTGTGTATGGGATGTTTCTCTCTCTCTCTCTCTCCCCTCTTCTCTCTCTCTCTCTCCCCTCTTCTCTCTCCCTTCCTCTCTCATAAAATCAATAAACATAATCCTGGGATTAAAAGAGAGAGAGAGAATTTTCATCATTCAAGCAGTCATTGAATAAAATATGGTACAATTAATGCAGCTATTAAAAATAATGGATGGGAAGCATGCAAATTTACACAGTTGGGTTTTTAAAAAGAAACTAAGGTATGGAATTGACTAAGATTGCACAACTAGTAAGGTGTAAAGGCCAGGACTCAAAAAGTCTAGGTCCAAGGCCCTGTCTGGGTAGCTCAATTGGTTAGAGCATCTTCTGGATACACCAAGGTTGAGGGTTCAATCCCTGGTCAGGGCATATGCAAGAATCAACAAATGCATAAATAAGTGGAACAACAAATCCATGACTCTCTCACAAATCAGTAAGTCTAGGTCCAGAGTCCACCAGCTTAGTCACTATACTGCTACTTTTGAAATGGGGTTGACTAGAAAGTTGGTTGAAGATGACAAATAAAAGGGAGCACAGAACAAAACGGGGAATAAAAACCTGATAGCAACTGTTTGTCCTCCACCCTCAAAGACTACAGCAGAAGCCTTCCTAGCTTTCAGTATGGCATGAGAATGGTGACGTTTTAGGCCACCAGAGGTCACCCCGGCTTCCTTTGTTCAGTTACAGAACTTGTGAGCCTTGGCAACAGGTACCACAGGGCTTTGGATCTTCTCGCCATCCTTCCCTGATCTGCCCCTGTGTCTCCTCTCCGCTGGTGCGGCTCTGGCTGCTACTGGCCCTGGATGTTGTTGGTGCAGCCCCTACCATTCCCAGAGGCAGCAGATAATGGAGACCTCTCTTCTCTCTGCCATGTGGCAATGATGTAGTTAAAACACAGAGCTGAAGATCAAACAGAGGTGGGTTCAAATCCCAGCTCTGTTATAGACTTTACTTTGTGTAAACCTAGGCCAGTCACAACCTCTCTGTGCCTTAGTTTGCCCACCTGTAAAATGAACCTACAACCCAGGTTATTTATTCAAATTAACAGAGAGACTGTATCTCAAATGCTTAGCCCAGATCCTTTTATTATTTTTTAAAGATTTTATTTATTTATTTTTAGAGAGAGGGAAAGGGAGGGAGAAAGGAAAGGAGAAAGAGAGGAAGAGAGACATGGATGTGTAAGAGATACGTCAATCAGTTGCCTCTCGCCCGCCCCCAACTGGGGACCTGGCCCACCACGCAGGCATGTGCCCGTGACCAGGAATCAAACCAGCAACATTTCCGTTTTCAGGCTGATGCCCAACTCACTGAGCCACACCAGTCAGGGTGCTTAGTACAGGTCTTATTATTAATAAAGTCAGAAAGTTTTCCTCAATGAAGGCATTTGTATTCAGCTAGTCTTTCTTTACTTTTCAACTTATAACCTTTCTTCCCATTATTTGCTATAAGTTTCCAATAAAGAAAATTTGGGCAACAAGCCAACTGTTTTGCTTGCATAGCCTCTAAAACAATTTTGAAAAACTGTGTTTAAGTTTTTCATTTGGTTAAGTTGACATTAAAGTTTTTTCATTCTAATATTAAATATTGCAAAAGATTGGATTTACAACATATTGCAATATCAGCACTTAAAAATTTAAAAGTTATATAAATGTTTTGAACATATTGAGTGGAATCTGAACACTGTACAGTGGTCTAGAATGATAGCACAGACCAATAAGGGCACCATATTAACTAGTGCTTCATCAACCTAGACATATCCCTTTTTTAGGTACTTTCTATGAGTGGAACTAGTAGACAGAAATAAAAGGCACTAAGCAAAAGCCATAAGGTAATAGCATCTGGGAAAAAGAAGAAATCAAGAGGGAGCTAGAATGAAGAGAGAAGTCATCAGTGGATACAGTAGGGAGAAGTAGGGTCAAGGACAGAAGTGAACTGTGCCAGGAGGATTGGAGGAGTGATTTGGACAGGAAACAATGGATAACCACCTGTGGGTGGGGAAGCGGTGTGTGATGACTGGGTTTTTTGTCATTCACGAAATCTGTTATTATATCTTAAATGGCAAAGACAATGGTTCAGTTTTACAAAGTCTAGTTATACAGCCTGAGATAGTTATAATATTTATCTATGTATCTTCACAACAATGAACCTCTATTTCCTGAGGCAAGCTAGGGATGCCTTTGTTTCCTTTACTCTCAAAGGGCTTATAAAGTAGAAATCAGCACCCGGGGTGGGGGTGTAAGAAACAGACCTTCAGAAGTTGTGAAAAAGTGAATGTGGCAGCCATAGCAAAATGATGCATAATAAGAATCTTCTTTCTGTTAATAATGCAGACATTAGGAGCATAGGCCCTGGAACCAGGTACTCTGGATATTAATTTGGCTTTGTTGGAGAACTTTGGTAAAGTTTCTTTACCTCTCTGGGTCTCAGTTTAACCCATAAGTGGATGTATTAGTTTCCTAAAGTTGCAGTAACAAATAACCACAAACTTGGTGGCTAGAAACCACAGGAGTTTATTCCCTCACAGTTCTAGAAGTCTGAAGTCTGCAATCAGTTTCAATGGACCACAATCAAGATATTGGCTATGGTCCCTCTGACTCTAGGGTTACACTCTGTTCACCACCTCTTCCAGCTTTAATGGCTACCAGCATTCCTTAGCTTGTAGATGAATTACTCCAGTCTCTGCCTCTATGGTCACATTGCTTTTCCTCTTCTATCTGTGTCGAATTTCTCTCTGACTCTCTAGTGAAAAGATATGTGATTGGATTTAGGGCTCACCTAATAATCCAGGGTAAACTCCCCATCTCAAGATCCTTAAATTCATTACGTATTTTGGCACATAAGGTAATATTCTGACACCAGCTAGTGTAGCCCAATAAAATTCTGGCACTAACCACAAAGAGTTAGTGCAGAACCCATAAATTAAAGAGCATTGTTCCCAACTAAGCTGCCTCACTTCAGATCCAACTTCATTTCAGTCATTCCCAGGTTACTTGCACTCCTGACAGACTGGCCATAAATTTGGGGGTTCTCACAACCCCCTTAGGCTCAATAATTCAGCAGAATAACTCACATAAATCAGGAAACTGCTATTTTTACAAATTACAGTTTATTATGAAGAATACAAATCAAGACCAGCCATATGAAGAGACAGAGAAGGCAGGGTCTTATAGAGTCCTGAATGCAGAGCTTCCATGTCTTCTCCCTGTGTAGTCAGGGCACATGGCTCGCCTTGCAAATAAGTGTGTGTGTCAACTAGGAAGCTCCACCAAGCTTCAGTGTCCAGAGTTTTTACTGGGGTTTCATTAAGTAAGCATAATTGATTAAATTATTGGCCATTGGTTTTGGCCTTTAATCATTGGTTGAACTCAATGTCCTTTCTCCCCTGGCTCCGCCAGAGGTAAGGCAAATAGCACATGTTGATGAAGTGCTATCTCATTATTGTTTTGGTTTGCATTTCTCTAATGACTAATGAAGAATGATGTTGAACATCTTTTCATATGCTTATTGTCCAGAGAAGATTTATATATCTTCTTTGGAGAAAGGTTATTCAAATCCTTTACCCAATTTTTGATTGAACTACATGTCTTTGTTACTGAGTTGTAAGAGTTCTTTATATGTGCTGGACATGTCCTTTATCGGGTATATGATTTTGCAAATATTTTCCCCCATTTTGTGGGTTGCTTTTCTATTTTTTTGGTGGACTGTTTATGGACCAACATTTTAAACTTTGAGGTAGCACAGCTTATCTATTTTTTTCTTTCATCAGTTGTGGTAAGAATCCTACTTCATTTGTATATGGATATCCATGTGTTCCTTTACCATTTGTTGGAACTCAGTACACGTTGAAGCAGGTGTTCAGCAGTACCAGAGTGCTGGATAGAGACAGAAAGTCTTGCCACATTTCCTGATGGTTCTGGATTTTAAATTTTGCTTGGAATTGGGAAAACTAACCTAGAATTTTCCTTTTCTTACTGTAGGGACATAAAATAATTAATTAACTCTCTTACATATTTCAGCTTGTGAAATTGTTCTAATCAAGTATACAATGTCTCTCTCACTTTCAGGGGTCACATTGTCTGGAAGTCAAACAATCACAGTTAACCAAACAGCAGACCACTAAAATTCCAATAAAATGCCAGTTAGGGCTGTTGGTTGAAACAATAGAAGCCAAAAGTGGCTAACGTAGGCAGGAAAGGAATTTATCAGAAGGATATTAAGGACCTCGTAGAAAGGAAAATAGGAGAAGCAAGCTTGGAAAATGAACAGAAAGCTATTTGTCTGGCCAAAAGAAGCTTGCATAACTTTAATCATCTGTCACAACAAGAATAGTATAACCATGACATCACCACTGAACATTTGTTGCTGCTGGACTCTTGACATCATTGCTGTAGCCCTTAATAATCTCAAATTAATTCTTTGTAAGACTCTAGTGTCCCAGGCATGAGCATCTTATTAGCTAAGACTTAGGTATTGGCCCATAGCCTAGATCAGTGAATCTTAACTGGAGTGCCATCAGAATTTTTAAAACATGCAATACCTGACTATTTAGTCAGGGACACTGACATATTTTCCCTTAAATTGTCAAATAAAAAAATAACAACAGCCAATACAACAATAGCAGTCCAATGTGAATATGGGACAATTGGAACCATAAATATATACGTAATATAATAGAGCTGTATTTATTGGTCACGTCACATAATAAAGTTGTGTCTGATTGATTAATTCTTGGTTCCAGAAATCCTTACATACAAGTATAGGCACCTGATTTTTAAAAAACTCTATTAGGAGCCCTGGCTGATGTGGCTCAGGGGATTGAGTGCCAGCCTGTGAACCAAAGGGTCGCTGGTTCTATTCCCAGTCAGGGCACAGGCCTGGGTTGTAGGCCAGGTTCTCAGTCGGGGGTGCTCAAGAGGCAGCCACACATTGATGTCTGTCTCCCTCTCTTTCTCCCTCCAGTACCCTCTCTGAAAATAAATAAATAAAATCTTCTTTTAAAAAGTCACTTAGGAGCAAAAAGTGTAGGTAATTACTTTTCTTTTTGTAAATCAATCAAAAGTATAGCTATTTTTGGCCAGATTTGTAAAAAAATATATTGTTTGGCATGCCACAGAATTTTAGTAATTGGTTTACGCATACCAAAAAATGAAAAGGTTGAAAATCGCTGGCCTAGAGGATAGGGTAAATAGCTGTCTCCCTTCCAACTTCTGTAACACAAGCTGGGCTTTTCCCTCACCTGAGACCCATAAATAGGACCTTCCCTCAGAATAAGAAGGGTATTCAGGCATGAGATGGCCAAAAAAACAACAAAGTACATTATAGAAATGAATAATAATAAAAACAATAGTCAACATTTATTGAGAGCTATATATGTACAACTTTTAAATATGTTAAGTCTATTAATGCTAACAACAGCCATATGAGGTGTGTTCCATTATTATACTGTGTGGTAGACTAAATAATGACCCCCGAAAATATTTATTTCCTAATCCTCAGAACCTGTGAATATGTAAAAAGGGTGATTATTGCCTGTTGTAAAAAGGTGAAAGATTCATTTGATCTGAAGAGAAATTAGAGTATTGCCTGTTATATGATAAAGGATTTCACTGGTCTTTATCTCTGTTATGTGGATTAAATTGCAACAAACTGTTAGAAAATTTTAATACATGATAAAATTGCCATAGAAGCAAAATCTGACATCACCATGAGGGTGGGTCTGTGGTGGTCAGCAGTTCCAGACTCACATAACTACAATATAATTTTTTTAATTTAAAAAATTTATTTTAAAGAGAGAGAGAGGAGGGAGGGAGAGGCTGGGGAAGAGAGAGAGGAGAAATAATGATTTGTTCCATTTATTTATACATTCAATGGTTAATTCTTTTTTTTTAAGATTTTATTTTCTATTTACTTATTTATTTTAGAGAGATGAGAAGTGGGGGAGGGAGAGAAACATCGATGTGTGAGAGATACATTGATTGGTTGCCTGTCATATGACCCCAACTGGCTGGCAATGGAGACATATGCCCTGACAGGGAATCAAACCTGTGATGTTTTGGTTTGCAGGCCGGTGCTCAATCCACTGAGCCACACCACCTAGGGCTCATTGGTTAATTCTTAATATGTGCCCTGACCAGAGATTGAACCCACAACCTTGGCACATTAAGACAACACTCTAACCAACTGAGCAACTAGGCCAGGGCTAATCACAATATTTTTAACCAGAAAGGAAAGGAGCATCCTTCTCCCAATTCTGTTCTGAAAAATCTCAGGGCAAAAGTTGATTAACCTGTCGGATTATGCTCCATTCCTGTGTCCCAGGAAGATCACAGACCTGTGATCAGAAGAGAGGGAGGAGCCTGGAAGGGCAAAATCAGGATTCTACGACATAGGGAATGCATGCAGAATTGCACAAGTTGCCTAGAGAATTTTGGCCGAATTCAAGAGAGAATCTAGGAGCTTAAATGTGAAGGGTCAAACACCAAGGGACAGCAAGTTCACAATGAGATCAGACTTGTTTGTTTGTTTTGAGGAGTCTCAGTAGAGACCCAAGATTTGAGAGATTAATTAAGGCACTAGCCATAGTTTTAATAGATTACAGGGTTATGAGGCAAACTTTGAGCCAACACTCCAGCCAATGAATAATTTGGAACAATGCCAAGGAAGGAATTAAAGCCATAATAACTATACACATATAATTATATAATGCTGTTAACCAATGTTATCCCAATACATTTAATTTTTCAAAAATTCTGAAAAAAAAGAAAAAATATATATACATGAAATCTGTCTGGAAAAAGTCCAGCCATTGTTAGTATAATGAGAACTGGTTTGGGCGACATCTATGTAACCTGCTAGCCAAAGAGAGTGGACTGAAATATGCATGTGTGAACAATGACGACTTCACTGTACTAGTCAGTCGGGGTGGTAGACACTATTGAGTGAGCATGTGTTCTGTGTGGCCATTGCATTCAAAATGACTGAGAGAGTAAAGCAATGAATCTGCATCATATTTTGCATTAAGCTTGAACATTCCTCTGTGGAAACTATTTGGATAATTCAGAAATCCACAGCAACGGGCAACTGGTGATTGGCAGTTTTGTCACGACAACATACCCATTCATGCATCATGTCTTGTGCAGTTTTTTTGCAAAATAGCAAATCACCCAGGTGACTCAGCCCCCCTCCAGCCCAGACTTGATGCCTTGTGACTTCTGGCTTTTCTAAAAACTAAAATCACCTTTGAAGGGGAAGAGATTTCAGACTGTCTACAAGATTCAGGAAAATAAGACAGGGCAGCTGACGGCAGTTGAGAGAACTGTGTGAGGTCCCCAAGGTACCTACTCTGAAGGTATCATTGCCTTATGTAAAACGTTTCTTGTATCTTGTATCTTCTTCAGTAAATGCCTCTATTTTTCTTATTCCATGGCTGGATGCTTCCTGGACAGGCCTCGTATACACACAGGTAGATACTGATAACTAGGTATGCAAATTGTTTACAGCAATTACTTTTTGAAAATGAACTCAAAGAAGACTTTCATTTTTTACTCTTTACATTTTTGTATTTAAATATTTTGCAATATTTTATAAGAAATAAAAGAAAATAAAGATTTTTTTATAAAACAAAGATTGTGTGAAAAAGAAATGGAGTTCTCACTGTGGTCAGACTATTTTTACCTAGAGTTTGATTTTCCAGGACTCTTCTCTCACTGTTATTAAAAGTAGATTGAGCCCTGGCTGGTGTTGCTCAGTGGGTTAAGCTCTGGCCTGCAAACCAAAAGGTTGAGGTTGGATTCCCAGTCAGGGTCCATGCCTGGGTTGTGGGCAAGGTCCCCAGCTGGGGGCATGTGAGAGGCAACCAATTGAGGTATCTCTCATGCATTGATGTTTATATGCTTCTATTTCTCCCTCTCTTTAAAAGTAAATAAATAAAATCTTTTAAAAAATAGTAGATTGAGAAAAAAGAGTGTGAATTTTATGATGTATATATATAAAACAAAAAGGGACAGGCATGTATACACATATGCATAGATTACCTTTGGAATAATAAACAGGAAACTGATAAAAGTCAATGATGCTTGGGAGGAAAACTAGGGGACTGGAGAAAGAGGTGAGTAAGAGATTTACTTTTCATTGTCTACTGGTGATGGTGTTTGCAATTTTTTACCATATAAATGCATTTCTCATTAAAAATATATATTTTTAAGCTGGTATATGGCTCCACACCATACCCCTCTCCTTTCTTGGAGAGTGAATAAAATCTTTACTCTCTACGCTTTTTTTCTCTTTGTGAATTCTTTCACAGCCCACGTCACCAATCACCCTAACATTTAGATAGCCCGTATGGGGACATTCTCTATTTCTCCTTTTCCTCTGGGCTCCTGAGACTTGCAACTAGGGGAGCAGTGGGTAGCGGAAGCTCAACGCAGGCTGACCCCCTAACTCAGTCTCCATGAGGTTTGGAGAGAGGATTCTAATCCTTCTCTGTCTCTCTGGACTCTGCGGACAGTCTCCTCCTCACCCACCTTCACAGCCAGGGATCTGACTGGAAAGTACTAGAAAACAAGAATGGAATGTGACTAACTGCTCCCTATAGCCACAGGAAGAAGATAACATTGGAACAAATTGCAGCCTCCTGTCACAACACCCCCCAACAGCCCAGGGGCCTCACAACAGCTCCCCACCCTTTTTTAATCCAATTATAGTTCAATAAAAGCTCAAAACCCCCATCCCTCCATGCTGGTGTATCTCTCCACACCACGCCCCTTCCTTTCTTGGAGAATGAATAAAACTTTACTCTAAAGAATAAATAAATAAATAAATAAATAAATAAATATTATGTGTGCGTGTGTGTTTGTGTGTATTGCATTCAGAGATTGAATAAGATGAAATGGGTAGTACCTGAGGCAGATAGGGTAGATCACTTGCTCAATATTTGCACCAACCCACTCCTCTCTTGCCTCCCTATACTCCCTAGTTTAGCTTTCCAGCCAAAACTGCTTTTCTTAGACCTCTTTGCAGCTTTGTTTCCAGATGTGTTTTCAGTTCCCTAAGGGGCATGAATCTGGAACTGAGCTAAGTGGGAGAGAAATGAGGCAGCACGTGAGCATTGAGGATGTCATGCTTCTGGAGCCAATAGCCCTGGCAGTGGCTTCCTGTTCCCCAGATCTTGGCTAAGGTAGTGCGTTCTTGGAGCCAGTAGTTTGGACAGTGGCTTCCTAATTTCCCAGTTGTCTGGTATAGAATAGGACTTCTTGGTGGTACTTTGTGCCTGACTTAAATCAACTCTTATTCAATAACTAGTTCTAAGTATAGATCACTACAACTTGTGTCTTGGTTGCCAGAAGGCTTTGTGAGGTATACTGGCACCAATCCAAAGGTGATGCCCCTGGCAGGGGTGTCTTGAAGGTTAAGGGAATAGTGGACACTGGATATTTCTTCTAGGCCCCCAGTATTGGAATCCCCTATCCTGCATTTAGCAAATTCCTTCAGGTCATGAATCTGAGATATAGGGCCTATCATCCTCTACAAAAGCTGGAAGTGCTAAACACTTTCTCATGTTTGTTGCCAGAGCATTAGCATCTGGACTGGGCTCTGCCAGTCATGCACACATGCCTCAAAGCTAGCTAGACAAACTGGTTTCAGGAAGATCAATTCCAGGAAAAGCAGTGACTGTGGGGTCATTATCAGTCCATATTCAGTGCTGGGAGTACTGTTGGCACAAGCCACATGTCTGGACCTTCACAGCCACGACTCATCAACAGACCATTTCTGCAAATTCAGAATATGATTCTTCTCTTCAGTCTTCCCCTTGATTTTATCAGCTAATTAATATCTTTTTAAAGGTTTCTTTTTTCTGCTTAAAACACCAAGGTTTTGATTTTTTTTTTTTTTTTTTTTTTTTGCAGTTAAGAATCTTGATGGATATATATGAAGAAGACAAATCCTCCTTCTTGGATAGGGTTTTTGCCAGCAAGAGTTGTAGTTTAAGGAATACAGTCTGCATTAACAGTGTATGGCAGTAAGCGATACAGGGATTCACTGGTGCTATCATGCATTCTACTTGTATTAATCTGGTTTCTCCAGATGTATATATACATATATATGACAAATTGGCTGAGAAGTCCCACAATTTGCTGTCGAGAAGCTGGTGACTCAGGAAACCTACCTGGTAATGTAATTCAGTGCAAGTCCAAAGGCTTTAGAACGAAGGTCCAAGGGCCAGAGAAGACAAGATGAGATGTCCCAACTCAAGCAGGCAGAAAGCTAAAGGGATGAATTCCTTCTTCCTCCACCTTTTGTTCTGTTCATGCCCTCAGGTATTTGATGAGGCCTACTCACATTGGGGAAGGCAATCTACCTAACTGATAACGTTTTCCTTGGTGGTACTTTTAAATTCTCTCCTTCATTTATTTCAACACGAAACATAATTAAATTATATTTGATAGCTGATAACAATGTCTCTGATCTTTATTGGTATGATTCTGTAGTTGGTTGCTTCTGCTTGTGGGGATTTGTTTCTTGTGTGGTTAGAGACTTTTAAAAAACACTTGCGAGTCATGTTACTTGTGGGAAATCTTAGTGGTCTGGGATAAATGGCATTCTTCAAGAGAGAGCGTGGGTTTGCTTCTTTAGGTGCCTATAGGTCCTAACAATCCAGAAACACTTTGCATTTTCATCTTGTAGTATTTGGAGCTAGACAGGCAAGGTGAGTATGAGTCTAAGTAAGTACATATGATTGGAGGAGTGGGGTGTTGGATGCTCAGGAGAGACAGCTTTTTGTTTATTTTTTTCTTTACTCTGATCCAAGGCTAAGACTATATGGGCCCACATCCCCACTGCCCCCCTGGTTTGGCATTTTTTTTTCTTTAGTTTATCAACTGCCCACTGAGGATACGAGCAGTTTGGGGCTTGGGAAGGCTCAGGCTTGTCCTCTGATTTTACTTTCTACTCTCTTCAAGCTCAGGCTCCCTCACCTCCAGGGCTCATGAAAACAAGGGAACTAGGTCACTAGGAATCCATACATGCCCTCAGGGTAAGTAGGCCTCTCACGATTGTTTACTTCTTTTTTTTCCTGTGGATTCCTTACGTGCCAGCCAAGGTCAGACTTGCATTGGGCCTCTTGCACGCCCCCAAGTGGGGACATAGTCTGCAACTCAGGCAGGTGCCCTGATTGGGAATTGAAACTATGACCCTTTGGTCCACAGGCCAGTGCTCAATCCACTGAGCCACACCAGTCAGGGCTAAAAGTCTTTTTTAAAATTCGCATTTCTTTTAAATATATATTGTTAAATATCAGGGGGAAAAGATAATTTATCAACATACATTTTTAATTCATCTAGCACATTTTGAAGAGGACTCAGCATTTGGGGAACACACTCTAGGAAACTTGGAATAACACAATGAGTAACTCTGTGCAGCCTAGACTTATTACTTCCTATTGACTGGCCTGACACCTGAGGCTTTGGAGCTGACTCAGGTGGTCACTCTGCACACCCCCAGCTATTCACCTATACGTTTACCACCCACTAGGGACCGGGATTCAGACAAGGAGCTTGGTGGCCAGAAGACACAAGACATATCTTGACACCTGTTGGTGGCTAGGGAGCCTTCACCTGCTAAAGGAGGGAAACTCGTCTACGTTCCCCTGTTGGAAAGTTCAACAAACATTTGTTGTTTTATATTTTTTAATTATTATTTTTAAACAATCTTTCATTTATTTATTTTTAGAGAGAAAGGAAGGAAATAAGAAAAATATGGAGAGAAACATTGATGTATGAGAGATACATCAACTGGTTGTATCTCTCGCACGCCTCCACTGGGGACCTGGTCTGCTACCCATGTGCCCTGACTGGGAATCAAACTAGCGACCTTTTGGTTCACAGGCCAGTGCTCGGCCCACTGAGCCAAACCAGCCAGGGCTGTTCATACTTTGTATTGGATTCTGGGAATAATTGCATGGATACAAAGATGAAACAGAGAAGGTTACTGTTTGGGAAGAACTTATAATATCAGGGCATGTCCTTTAATGAGGGAAGAAAAAAACACATACAGAATATTTAAATACATTGGGTAGGTGTTATGGTGTGTGTGAAATAATAGAAAGTATATATTGGTCTCTGCCTCCGGTTCCTGGCACAGAGCTCCTAAACCTCTTGTAATTGCACAAGGGAAAGAGTATCGGGAGCATCTTTTGTTCTAATGAGGCAACTCGGGGTGGACTCCCGGAGGGCTGCTGGACGGGCACTGAACAGCAGAAAGACCAAGCTAGGACTCGAGTTTAGAATTTTCAGCCCAACCACCACTCTCTAGAGAGTGGAGAGGGGTTAGAAAAGGAGTTAATAGTTGATCATGCCTCCATAAGATTCCAATAGTATGGGGTTTGGAGAGCTTCCAGGTTGGTAAACACATCCACATCCTGAGAGGGTGACACACTCCATCTCCCTGGGGACAGAGGCTCCTGTGCTTGGGACCCTCCCAGACTTCACCCAATGTATCTTTTCATCTGTAGCTTTTATCACATCATTTAATAAACTGTAATCATGTTACCCTGAGTTCCCTGAGCAAATTAATCAAACCCTGAAGAGGGGAACATGGAAGCTCCGACTTGTAGTCAAGTCGGACAGAAGTTGTGGGTTACCTGGGGGCCTACTATTTGTGATTGGCATCTGAAACGAGGGGACTGTCTTGCAGGACTGGGTCTTTAATTTGTGGGGTCTGATGCTATTTCCAGGTAGATAGTGTCAGAATTGAGTTAAACTGTAGGACACCTAGCTGCTGTCAGAGAACTATTTGGTGGAGGAACCTCTACTCACATTTGGTGACCGGAGTTGTCTGAAGTGAAGCATCTGTGTGAGTACTGAAGGACACGCAGAGGAGGGAGAGACTAGGTTTCCCCAAACTGCGTGGTATGCTCAGGGTGCCCTGAAGGCAGTTAGTGTACTCTGCATCTCCACACAAGGAACTCTCCTTAGCTCCCAGATTTACTTTTTAAGTTTCAGCTACAAACAGAGACAGAGGAGGGTCTTCTTGTGTCCACTGCACATTTTTAGGAAAGGGAAATGAACTGGCCCTACCTGAGTCAAATGTCCTTCTTCTCTGGCCCAATCACTGTGACCAATGCTGGTCACAGAATACATATATGACAGTCCCAGTCCCGAGGGAGGGCGTGGGTAGGAGCGCAGAGAAATGGGGCTGTGGTGGGCTGAAAGGCCACTTGGCCCTTGTCTTCCTGCAGCGCCCAAACCTGAATCAATCCTCCCACCCTCCTTCGGTGTTCTTTACCTGAGCAGCGAAGAGCTGCTGAAGAAAATAACCACACAAACATTTGTAGAAATTGTAATTGAAATGTCCACATTGGGAAAGATCCTTTAAGCTTCATGATGGGGAGGGAAGGACAGTACTAGGTGGGGTAGCATCGCAAAAAAGACTGATTCGCTGGCCCCGAGGGGCATGATCTTGGTGAAAACACCACAACCCAGGAGAAGGCTCTGGTTTGGTTCTGTTTTTTTTTAAGCTTAGAAACATGAGTTTGTCAATATCTCAGAACTCACGTGATTTGTAGGTACTGAATTCCATTAGTGAGCTTTGCAAGCCACTGATGTACAACTCCTAAATAAGAACTTATTAATTTACCAAAAATTCATATCAGCCCTCCTCAGATCTGTTTTGCAAATAGCTTTTTGAATCCGGTCTCAATGCTACACTCATGCTGTGTGCTGGGGACACACAGATAAAAAAGATACAGGTTTTGTTCTCTAAGAGCTTCCTAACCTATGTGTGTTGGGTGTGGGCAGACACCTTCACTTTCTGAAATTACACAGCTTAGGAAGCCAAATCATAATTAGGAAGCAGTTTGTTGAGGATAAAACAGGAACAAGGGAGGTTAGTTGGAAGGTGGAAGTGGTCAGTTGCATCTTTTTGGTGGGAGAACTAGAGTTGACCTAGAACAGTTCCGTGACCCGCCTCTGTGCCAATGTTTGTCTCACATGCTCTTTGTACTTGTATGGCTGCCCATAGCCCTTCTGAGCAGGGGTCAAAAAGAAGTTTACTTTCGTTCTGCAGACATTTTCTACCTCATGGGAAAGCTCAGTCTTTAGTTCTAGGGACTGAATGACATTGGCGGAATTCATATTAGCCTTTGTTCATTTTGCATTGACCTTACTGTGATACCCCTCTGGACGGGACCTGCTTTTCATGGTTTCTCACTTTCTGTGGCCCCCTTACTCCTGTCTGCTTGTGAATCTGTCTTTCTGATTGGGTTCAGGACATCTCTCTGGGAGCCTCTACATTACATGGGTCATTTTTCTCTCCTCCCACACTGTTTTTCCCCAAACATTTGACAAATTCCTTCAATCTTCTGCCCAATCCTTATCTGTGTAACTTCTAGCAGATGACGTTGCCACCTACGTTAGCTAGAAAATAAGGGTGGGGAACACCTCCCTCATTTGTAGGTATGAGCTCCCTACATATGAGACACCTCAGCTACCCCTCTCTAGTGCTTTGGGGCATCTCCCAGGGCTCCCCACCATTTCATCGTGCTTGCTCTGTTCTCTCCAGGTCTCATTTACTCACATGGCTTCTGAGTCTTCCCTTCCGGCTCAGTTTCACTGGTGGACATTATACCTGGTAGTATGGACTGAGTTGTGTCCCCCACAACCTCAATTCCTATGTTGAAGCCCTAACACCCAATGTGATGACATTTGGAGACGATGTCTTTGGGAGATAATTAGGTCATGAGGGGGAGACTCTTCCCTTACTCACTAACTTCTATCAGTGCTAACCCCCTTAATATCTTTGAATCCATCCCCTCCTCTCTGGTCTCCTGCCTGGACCCTGGTTAAGCCCACGTCATCCATTGCCTTGACGCTTACAGTTGTCTGGCTGGTCTTCTTGCCTCCAATCTTGTCTTTTTAAAACCACTCTTTACGTTGTAAGCCCCAGTAATCCATTTAAAATACAATCTGAACTTTGTCTCCCTTGTTAAAAACCTTTCTGTGACTCTCAGTGGCCATAGGATAAATCCAATCCTTTAACAAAGTGCACAAGGCCCTTCCTGGTCTGACACTCCTCACTCCTGATCCTGACTTCCAGTACTTCCTGCAGAGTCTGCCCAGTTGCCCCGCCTGTTCAGTCGGCCTGTTCTTCTCTCTCCCCTTACAGCTGTGGAGAACTCCTCCTCTTTCAAAACCCTCCTTGTATGTCATCCTCTCTAAGAGCTTTCCCACAACCTCCCACGGGGGATGACTCCTCCAATTTCTGATGCCTGAATTTTAGGTTGACATCTACAGAAATACTTCATTCTTCTCTTCTAAGTACAGCATGAAGTCAGGAACCACGTTAATTCATCTCTTCATCTTTAGGGCCTAGCACAGGCAAGTTTTTCTCAAAACGTATTGAATGAACAATCAGAAACTGGCAGACATATTTCACCAGGGCCCAATGTACAACCAGTTTAGCGGAGAGAGCCTGGGGCTTGTGACTAAACCCCTGCTGAGAGTCATTAAGTCACCCACCCTGGTGCCCAGTAGTAGGCCTGGGTTTCTAAATAGAGACCACCTTGCTATAAGGTCTTTCCTGGAGAGCTGAGAATGGAAGGCAGAAGACCCAGACATAGAGCAGTGGGGTAGGCCTTGGAGGAGGAATCGAGTTCAGTGTCAGGGCCACAGAGAAAGAGCAGAGAGACTGGCACGGGCTCCCTGGCTCAGTCCCAGGCTCCCTGGCTCAGTCCCAGGCAGGCGGAGGGGGAAGACTCATTCATCCAGGGCCAGCCCAGGAGTGAGACTGCGAGCTGGCTGGCTGCAGCCCAGGCTGAGGCTCAAGGCTGGGAGGGGATTTCCTCAGGCTCCCTCCCCCGGGGCTGGGTAGCTGGGAACCTGCCTGACAAATTTAGCTCCAGGAGGGGCCAAGGAGCACCTTGAGAAAGGGCAAGAACTTCAGGGCAGTAGAGGCAACCCCTTGGCCCCGGACGGGACGGAACGCGGGAAGCAGCCTGCCCTGCGTGGGACGCCAGCCGAGGGAAGGAGGTAAGCTGCAGGAGCTGGGAGCCGGTAGAGGGAGTTCCTCCGTGTGGCCAAGCGGGCTGAAGGCAGGAAGCCTGAGACTGGGGCAGTGGGAAGGAGGCAGAACTTACTGTGTTCCCTCGGCAAACTCCCTTCCTGAGTAGCCTTTCAGAGTGGCCCTTTGGGATTTTGCAACTTTCTTTTCAAAGTGGGCAACATGTTTGACCAGGAGTCAGGAGGCTTTCTTGGCTTATCCCCGAGGAACATGGTGGGGGCACCAGGTATGCTATTCCCTTTCTGTGCCCTGGTCAACCATTGGCCTTCTCTGTCCTTTCATCACATTTCTCCCAGAGACATCCCCTCCCTCCCTCCCGCCTCCCAGTTTTTTCCTCCCTGCAACGGAGCCAGCTCCTAGCCCTCTGGTGTTGCCTGCCTTCTGCCCCTGCCCTGGGCGCTGCAGACCACAGCTGGGGGTGGGGGAAGACAGTGTCTGGCTTCTTTCTGCAAGGTGCCTCCCTCAGAGTTGCTTGTTTCCTCCTTGCTGGTATGGGGTATCTGAGGGATTTCAGTCGTCTATTCATTTTTTATTATTCATCATTGTTTGAATATGTATCTGGATTCTCTGGGGCAGAAACACACACACACATCTCTTTTTTTCCGGGGAATAAGAAAATGGAAATTTATTTCACGAACATTTAATGATCATTTATAGGCTGGTAGGCAGTGTGACACAGAGGAAAATTACTTTGGAATCACAGGGACACTTGGTTTCATACCCCATTTCTTCTGTTCTCTTTCTGGGCCTCTGTTTCCTCCTCTGTAAAATGGCATTGTTATGAGGGTGGCAGCAGGTACTGCATGTGAAGCACCGACCCTGGTGCCAGGCACGTCTTGAAGCCTCAATAAACATCCGTGCTCCCCGCTTCTTCTTTGGGTCCTTTCCTGCCACATCCCTCCCTCTAGGCTTGTAAAGATAAGTAAGAACAACCTCTGGCCTTGAAAGCACTGGAAAGTAAACACAGAGCTGGGCAGTGAAGAGGGGGAGGACGAGAGGGGGTGAGGTTGGGCTCAGTAGGAACGGTGTCTCCTGCAGGGCAGGGTAAGAATGGTGGGACCTGGGGCCGCGGGGGGATGTTACCCCAGCAGGCTCTCCAGCTGTGTTTCTGAATCTGTGCACTCACACCGAGCAAGTAATGGGAACTACCAGTTCCTAAACCCAACTTTGCTTTTAAATGCCTTATCTCCTTTAATCATAACCCTGTTATGATATTATTAAAATGAAAATACAAACAGGCTAAACGACTTGCCTAAGATCACATGGCTACCAAGTTTCTCTGTATCAGAAAGAACAAAAGGACATCATGTTTCCCAACTTCCTACACACCAGCTTCTCCCTTCCTGCATATCCCCTGCTCTGGGCTGCTCCAGGCAGGTGGGGAGAAGCACATCCCTTCCCTGATTTGTTAATTCATTTACTCATTCACACTTTTAATTCTATCAAATGCATTGTTTCTGCAAATGGGGGCAAGGATGGTATGTGGTGGTTCGGTTGTATAACTAGCAACTTGTATGTCCCTGGTACAGACATTTTTGATGAATCCTTGAGTAAACGAGTCCAACAAACATTTTTTTGAATTATATTTTATTGATTTTGCTATTACAGTTCTCCCAATTTTTTCCCCTGTGCCCCCCTCCACCCAGCCCCCTTCCACTCCCTCAAGCAACCCCCATAACTTACTCATGTCCATGGGTCATACATATATGTTCTTTGGCTACTTTATTTCCTATGCTGTACTTTACATCCCCATAATTATTCTGTAACTACCAATTTGTACTTCTTAATCTCTTCCCCTTTTTCACGCCTCCCCCTGAGCCCCTTCCCATCTGGCAGCCATCAAAATATTCTCTGTATCTATGATTTTGTTTCTGTTCTGGGTGTGTGTGTGTGTGTGTGTGTGTGTGTGTGTGTGTGTGTGTGTTTTAAGCAATTGTTGTTAGATACATATGTATTGCCATTTTATTGTTCATATATTTGACTTTCTTCTTAAAGAAGATCCTTTAACATTTCACATAATACAGGTTTGGTGGTGATTAACTCCTTTAGCTTTTTCTTGTCCCGGAAGCTGTTTATTTGTCTGATTGTAAATGACAGCTAGCCAGAGAGTAATCTTGGTTGTAGGTCATAGCTTTTCATCACTTTGGATATTTCTTGCTAATCCCTTCTAGCCTGCAGTTTTTTTTGAGAAATCAGCTGACAGTTTTATGGAAACTCCTTTGTAGGAAACTAATGCTTTTCCCTTGCTGCTTTTAAGATTCTCTCTCTGTCTAACTTTAACAGTTTAATTATGATGTGTCTTGGTGTGGGTCTCTTTCGGTTCATCTTGTTTGGGATTCTCTGGGCTTCCTGGACTTGTATGTCTATTTCCTTCACCAAATTAGGGAAGTTTTCTTCATTATTTTTTCAAATAGGTTTCCAATTTCTTGCTCTCTCTCTTTTACTTCTGGCACTCCCATGATGTGAATGTTGATATGCTTGAAGTTGTCCCAAAGACTCCTTATACTACCTCATTTTGGGGGGTTCTTTTTTTCTTCTTGCTGTTCTGTTTTTTGCTTCCTTATATTCCAAATCGCAGATTTGATTCTTGGCTTCATCCACTCTACTGCTGTTTCCCTGTAAATTGTTCTTTATTTTACTTAATGTATTCTTTGTTTCCGACAGAATCTTTTTTATGGTGCTGAGGTTCTCACTAATTTCCTTGCACAGTCTTATAGCCAGTATTTTGAACTCCACATCTAATAGATTGCTTGTGTCCATTTTGTTTCTTTCTTTTTCTGGAGTTTTGTTCTGTTCTTTTATTTGGTCAATGTTTCTTTGCCTCCTCATTTTGATGGCCTCCCTGTGTTTGTTTCTATGTATTAGGTAAAGTTGCTATGTCCCCCAGGCTTGATAAGAGTGGCCTAATGCAGTAGGTGTCCTGTAGGGTCCAGTGGCATAGCACCCTCTATTACTCAAGCTGGGTACTCAAGGTGCACCCTCTCTGTGGGCTATGTGCCCCTCCTGTTGTAGTTGAATCTTGACTGCTGTTGGCAGATCCTAGGTCAGCCACTGTCTTTGTTCTGTTTGGGGTCACACAATATAAGCTACAAAGTGGCTGCAGATGGCTGCTACTTGTGCTGGGGTTGGAGGTGCCCAGGCAAGGCCAAGCTGTGAACCAAGGCCAGCTGCTGCTAATGCTGAGGTTGGGGCAACTTAACTAGAAGTACGGGGCTCACTGAAGCCAAATGCTGTTTGTTTGACACAATTTAAGAAAATCTGAAGCATGAGCCAAGACAAGCCATTTGTATGGAAAGGCCACTAGAAACAGCTTGAGTAGGCCTGCAAGTTGAGTGGAACAGGGTCTAGAGAATCACCAGGGTTGGGCAAACAGTGTTAGCCAGGTTGATGGAGTCTCAGATGCCCTCCTGCCGACTCTATGGCTTTGTGCGGGGAGGGCTCAGAAAAGGAGCAGTGGCCTCTGCTAGCACTTCTGTCTGGGAGAAAGCTGCCCCCCAGCTCTCACCCTGATGTTGGATGATTCAGTTCCTCCCTGTATGGCTCTGATATCTTTCAATTTGTTGCCCCCACCATGGAGCTCAGGGGGAGTGAGTCTGAGCAAGTCTGTGCATGGGCTCTTTAAGAGGAACTGCCAGGCAGTCCAGCAGTTTCTGTTTTTTACAGCCTCAATCCCCACTGGTTTTTACATCTAGACTGTGGGGCCAGTTGTGGGGCTGGTACCCCTCGCTCCTGAGATATCCCTCCTGATTTTTATCTTCCACATGCGGGTGTGGGACTTGCCTGTTCCGCATCTCCACCCCTGCTACCAGTCTCAATGTGGTTTCTTCTTTAATTCTGTAGTTGCAGGATTTCTATTCAGCTCAATTTCTGATGTTTCTGAATGATGGTTGTTCTATAGCTTAGTTGTCATTTTGATGTGGTGTGCAAGGAGGGGAGCAGTGCTTGCCTATGCTACTATCTTCACTGGAAGTCCCCAGGATACATTTATTGATGCATTCTATGGATTCCATAATAGGGAGTTGAACATGACTAAAACAGAAGTCCTATTCTCAGGGTAGTTACTCACAGCCTTGCAGAAGAGATGGTGATAATATAAAGAAGACAATAGTACCCTAGACAAGATCAGAGGTTGTTGAAGGAACTAAGAGGGGCATTTAATTCTACCAACTTTTTTCTCCACTATGGAAGGCATACAGTAGATGCTCAATACAGCTTTGCAGAGGAGGTGTTTAGGACAGTCTTGAAGGGGGTGTTAAGACTTCACCAGGAAAACAAATTGGGGAGGAAAAATATTTTAGCAGAGGGAGATTCTCATGAAAAAGCCCAGCAGAGGGAGGGAGCTGGAATTGTTGGGGGCTCAGTATGGTTGAAGTGTGGCATGTGTGTATGGAGGAATGGCAAGAAATAAGAGTGAATAAATAGGCAGGGCTCAGGTCATGAGGCCCTTATGTATCTTGTTAAGGAAGCTAGATGTTATACCAAGGGCACTGGGTAACTTATTGAAGGGACTTAGCAAAGGGAGGACACCATCTAATTTGTAATTTGTAATTTGTATTGAAGTGTGGCTGATGCATGAGGGCTGAGAAGGTGACACCATGATCTCCAGGCCTGATGGGGTCCCCTGTCTGAGGAGATGAGTCTTCCTTTTCAGTGGAGACGAGACTTTATGATAGTTCATGAAGAGTGTCCTGACTTGTACTGTGTCCTGATCTATGAGTGCTTTGCCTTAGGCTGTACATTGGGTTACAGCTAATGTATTATTTCTATAAAAGTACTGAAATTTAGGAATGATTTACATTTGTGTAATCTGGAACAAATTCGGGGAAAAATTGCTTGCTATCTTACAATTCTTTGTGCTTTCTGTTTCTTTTTTTAAATTTTGGTTGTCAAATGATCTTTGGAATATTTTCCTTTGTAGTTCTTAACCAGATGAACATTCCGCTGCACCACTGTTGATCTCATCTATGGTGTCACGAGTGTGGCAGTTGTTAATATTGCAGCCCACAGACTGGAGAGTTCTAGGGTCGCTTTAATGGTTCCAGAGAGTTCTCTAGCTAAAGATTGGTGCTGGATCTGTAGGGCAGTGTTGACAATCTCATCAAAAGTGATATTGCCACTATGCTTAATGTTTTTTTCCTTCTTTCTGTCTCATGGTGGTTCTTTGATGGCTTTGATGATCAGGGAAGAGGCAGAAGGTACTACCCCAATCGGGGCCTGTCTGTATCGAATGGTCAGTTTCACTGTAATCTTTACTCCCTTCCAATCACCGGTTGCTTTGGCAATGTCATCATCAATTTTTTTTGAGACAGATCTAGGGGGCTGGTCTTGAGGGCCAGGGTAGACGTGGAATTGACTTTCCCACCAGTGCACCTCAAGTATATGGCTTTTATCTTGGAGGCAACTGTTGTCAGATGAACCCATATTTGGACTGACCAATTGAAGAAGGTTTCACTTAATCCTCCACTGAGCCTCAAGCCTCAAGCCTCAAGCTGTGCTTTCTTATATAAAAGAGCCAGAGATGGAGCTGTAGACGGGACACCAGGAATTACATGGAGCTCTGAATGTGTTCAGGGAGTTTGTGCAAATATGCCAGTGGCCCTGGAACTGAGGGGATGTGGACCTGGATAGTGTCAAGGGAATCAGTTCCCAGATCCTTAAATCCCATGGGTACTCTTTCCTGAAAATAATCTGCTTGTCTGGATTGTTTTAAATTCTCCTTTTCAACTCCATTTTCATTGTTTTCCTCCTCTGGTTTTACTAGATCCTTTGTGAATCTTTTTATGGTGAATTACTTGGGAATATGAAAACCAAAAGGATAATTGGAGAAGGCTCTGTTCCAGAGAGAGCAAATGAGAGAGAGATTAGATAAAATAAACTGAAGGAGTGGTGCCTTATTACAGACTCATGTAGTATTTATCAAAAAAAAAAAAAAAAAAACAAACTGCCCTGACTAGTGTGGCTCAGTGGGTTGGGTGTTGTCCCACAGACTGAAAGGTCACTGGTTCAATTCCCTGCTAGGGCACATGCCTGAGTTGCTGGCCAGGTCCCCTGTTGCGGGTGTGTGAGAGGCAACTGATCAATGTTTCTCTCACACATCAATATTTCTCTCCCTTTTTCTCTCCCTTCCTCTTTCTCTAAAAAATAAATAAAATCTTTTAAAAATAAAAAAAATGCTTGTTTAATGTTAATTATGTGCCACTGTTCTAAGAGCTTTACAGATTAATAAACTCATTTAAGACACATATCAGATCTATAAAGTAGATACTTATTATTCTTCTTTTACAGATGAGGGTCCCAAGGCACCCAGTGGTTTATTAATAAGTTGCCCAAGGTCATAGAGCTATTAAGTGGCAAAGTCAGGGTTTGAACTCATGTACCTTTCCTCTAGAATGTGTCCTCTGAAACATTATGCTACTCTACTTTAAATATAAGTGCTGTAGCTCTTTATCTATGTATTGTAAAATTATAATTGGGACCCAAGCAAGTTGTCATGGGGATGAAAATGAACTCATTTTTAGACATTTTAAAAAATGAAGGTGGATCAGTTGCCTCTCGCACGTACCCCAGCCAGAGACTGGGACTGTAACCCACGCATGTGCCCTGACCAGGAATCAAACCAGCAACCTTTTGCTTTGTGGGACATGCCCAACCAACTTAGCCATGCTGGCCTGGGCATGAAAAGTAATTTTAGTTATTAACTTAAACATATGTGAGAGGGCCATAGCTTTTTCAAAATTCTTATAGGGACTCATGAACAAAAAATGCGAAGACTCCTGGTGTATGGCACACATAAACATCACTGGCCATGTGCATCATGGTGGGGGATGAGGATTATGATGAGGTGAGGTGAAGTGTCTTGTCTGTAGGTAATCAGGGGAAGAATTGGAGCAAGAATCAAGGTTTTATGACTACTGTAACTTCAGTGCTCTATTCCTCCGTACTTCTTACTTCATTCTTCATTTCCTTGCTGGTCTATTAGGGAAGACTTCCTAGGGAAGTGCTGCTGGTTATGAAGGAGCTAGTCCTGTATGAATGTGTTGGGAGTGTGTGAGGGACAAAGAAAGGGTTAAGTAGAGGAAACAGCAAATGCAAAGACCCTGGGGTAGGAGAGAGCTTGGTGTCCCTGGGACAGAAAGGAGGCCCTGTGGTTGCAGCACAGAGATGTTGGGGGAGCGTGGTAGATTCCACACAGAAAGCAGGAGCTAGGTCACGTAGGATATAATCAGCCATAGCAAGGATCCTGTATTTATCTTGAAGACAGTGGGAAACAATGGAAGGATTTTAAGCAGAGAGTGGATATATTCTGATTTACGGTTGTGTTTTGGTTTTGTTTTGGAGGAGAGCAGGAGCGGAAACACAGATGGAGACTATCTGTAATCTATTTTATGGAGGGATATGAAGATGAACAATGTAAAAGGAAAGGCAGAATGGTATGGGATGTCATTCTGTCTTCTAGTTCTAATGAGGTGTGTTGGTAGCTATTGTTGTATAAAAAATCACCCCAAAATTTAGTAGATTATTTTGTCATGATTCTGTGGGTCTGGAATTGGGGCATAGTTCAGCTGAGCAGTTCTGCTCCATATGGTGTCAGCTGGGGCCAATCACTTGGCTGGACAGATAGTTCCCAAATTACAATGGTTTGATTTATGATTTTTTTTGACCTTGCAATGGTGAGAGATGTGCATTCAGTAGAAGGTGTACTTTGAATTTTCATTTTGAGATGCCAAACCAGGATGGAAAACCAAGACTAGAATATCCCGTATGATCCTCTCTTGATGCTGGGCAGTGGCAGTGAGATGATTTTGCCCAACTGTAGGTTAATGTAAGTGTTCTGAGTGCATTAAAGGTAGGCTAGGCTAAGCTATAATGATTGGTAGGTGAGGTGTATTAACTGCATTTTCAATTTATGATACTTTCAACTTATAATGGATTTATCAGGATGTAACCCTATTGTAAGTCAAGGAGCATCTGTATTCATTTGGTGGATGAACTGGGCTGGAAGGTCCAATGACTTCACACGTAGGTCTAGCACACCAGTGCTCTTCCACATGGCCTCTCTCCATGCGAGCAGCTTGGGCTTCCTCACAGCATGGTGGCTTCAGGGTTGTCAACCTTTCTTTCTTTCTTAAAGATTTTATTTATTTTTAGAGAGAGGGAAAGGGAGGGAGAAAGAGAGGGAGAGAAAGATCATGTGAGAGAGAAACATCAATTGGTTCCTCTCGTATGTGCCCTGATGGGGAACTGAACCTGCAACCCAGTATGTGCCCTGGCCAGGAATTGAACTGGCAACCTTTTGGTTTGCAGGACAACGTCCAAACAACTGAGCCACTCAGATAGGGCAGGGTAGTCAATCTTTTTTATATGACATCAGACTTCACAGAGGGAGCATTCCAAGAGGAACAGAAGTAAGGGCTGCAGATCTCTTAAGACCTGACTTGAGAGGTACCCGACACTACTTATGCCACGTATTATTGGTCAAAACCAGTCACAGGGCTGGCTCATATTCAAGGAGAGAAGGAGCAAACCCCACCTCTCAATGGAAGGAATGGCAAATAACATGCTCCATCTTTAATCTACCACACCAGGCTTCTGGGAACTGAGTAACCATAACCACCCTGATGATGCTGACTCACTTCTAAATTTAAAATCACAGTATGCTGTGTTGGAACAATTTATAGGTCTTTTCCCCCACTGCATAGGGAGGGCCTGGAGAACAGGAGGTTTTCTTTTGTTTGCTTTTTCTATGTGTTTCTAGAGCCTATCATATTCAAGGCATTCAGTGTATGCTTGTCCAATGAATACACACATCACTGGTTATCAGACTGTGGTATACATTAGAATCCCCTGGGGAGTTGTTGAAAAGCATGTAGATTCCTGGGCAAGACCATAGCTCAGACCCTCTAGGTCCAAATCTGTAGGGCAGGGGTTGCTAGCCTTGGTTGCCAATTAAAATTACCAGTGTCCAGGCCCAAGCTCCAGAGGCTCTGATTCCACTGATCTGGGCCGAGTTCTGGCATCAATACTTTTTTTACAGTTTCCTCAGACAATTCTGATGTGTAGCCAGGGTTTAGAACCGCTGCCTTTGGACTGGAGCCAGCCATCTTCACCTGACGTTCTCAGATGATTCTGACATAGGTGGTCAATGATAGGGTGACCAACTGTCCTCAGTTTGCCCAAGTCCCACATCCCAAGAAATCCCTAGGCCCGTGCAAACCAGCATAGTTGGTCATCATCGATGGACCACCATTTAAAAAACATTGTGGATGAGGCAGTGAAAGTCTTTTTGAAAAACTCCTACAAATACAACATCTAATGAAAACAATGATTCTCCCTCCCTACTCAAGAGACAGATATAGCATCATAATGCTATCAAATAAAGTTACCTTCTTGAATTAAGGAGAAGGGTCAGGGTTTTCCTTCAGCTCTGTGCTCTGGTGTGCTAGGTCTGTTAAACTAGTTAAATAGCATGTCCACCTTTGGGAATTCTTCCAGAATGTATTCCTCAGTATACAAAAAGCAGCTTTGAAAGACTGACCCCCATCAGTAAGCATGATGAGTTGAGGATATTATAAGGTATAGGGTGAAATTCTCTGTCTCTCCACCAGTGTGTGTTATTATTACTATTTTTCATATTCTTATGGAGAACAAAAATATATATAATATCTTAAATAGCTCTGTGCAGGGGCATTGTAGTGTAGTGGAGAGCCCAGGGTCTAGCCTCAGAAAAATAGGTTGATGCCACCGTTTTGCTGAGTTTTGGTATGTAACCATGGATGTCTTTTTTTTTTGCCTTAGTTGTTCATCTGTAAAATGGGAATATTAATGACTTCTTCACAGGGCAGCTAGGAGGATCCATTAAAATAGTATAAGTAAAAGTGGTTCTGTAGACTGAGAAGGGGAGGTATCATGACTTTCTTAGGCTGAGAAAGACACGAAGACATGACCAAGGCCCTGGTCCCCTTGCCCTGAACCACAGCCACAATTGTGGGATTCCAAGGAAGAAGCTTTTAATGTGTACTGGGTGTGCGGAGACCTTAGGAAGCAGAGTGTCCCTACCTGAGTTGCCCTCCCAATTGAGGGCAAGAGTATTTTGCTTCAGGAAGAAGGAAAACATTTGGATAAAATGGTAGTTTTTTGTTTTTAAATCTTTTGCCTATTTATCCCAAGTGTATCTTCAGAGATGTAGCAAAAAGAAACAACCGCAGCCACAAACCCATAATATTGAAAAGCTGGTTCTCAATTTCTGTAGCTAAAAAAAAACACTCCTTCAGGTTATAACCACGGAGATTTCTGCAGGCCTCTGGAACCGGGCATAATGATGGTTTGCAGTGTGATGAAGGAGACTGTTAATCTTTGTGGCCCAGTAGCCGAGTCCGTGGCCTCTCCAATTACTCAGGTTGCTGAGCAACACCACCAAAAGCCTCCTCACCAGGCCCAGCTGGGCAGCAATTGCGTACGGCCAGCATAGCCTGCCGCCCAGCCACCTCAAGGCTGTACTCAGCCTTGGCCACGACTGGCCTGGCACCAGTGAATGGGTGGGGCCAGCTGTTTAAAAAAACAATTAAGATATTTAGAAGCTATTTGTTTGAATGCAGCTGGGAAAGAAGAACAAGCAAATGATCCAAACTCTCTTCTGCCAAAGAGGCATTGTCTAAAGTGGTGGCTTCTCCTGGGTGAGGTGAAGAAGGGAAGGTGAGCCTAACTTGGGCCTCTGGCTTCTCAGAGAGGCAGTCCCTTGCCTTTACTGGATGCCTGTCTCCAGGCTGACTCCCCGTGGCAGCGATGGGAGTGGTGGGGATCCCCAGCCCCGTCCTCAGGGCTGGCGACCTGCCAATTCTTCTGCGGCTCCCGTTTGGGAACTCCCAGGGTCTGGTCTGGTTCTTTTGGGGGAGCTGGATGAAGAAGAGGGAGATTAGGGTAGAGGGAAGGATGGGATGGAAATAATCAAAACAAATGTACACTTCTGTAACACTAGGTGTGTAGAAATCACAGGGCAGAGAAACACGTGGGGTCTTTAGAGTTAGACACCCTGGGCTCCTGTCCCAACCTTCCCCTCACAGGCTATATGAACTTGATCAAGTTTTCTGGAAGCCTGCGTTTTGTTACCCGTAAAATAGAGGTATTATTATCTTATTGTACAAGGCTATTGTGAAAATTAATGAAGAGAATGCCCATCAAGGGTTTAGTACAGAACCAGGCACACAGTGCTCACTAATGTGGCAACTCTTATTTCATTTGGTCCTTATAATAGTTCTGTAAGACACTGAGGGGAGAGAGGAGCTCTGTTTCACAGCCGAGGAAACTGAGGCCTGCTGAAACTAAGTGTCGATGCTGGGAGTAGAACTCAGGTCTTTACAGTGCCAAGCACAAGGAACAGTGCTCCTCAAAGAAAGGCTACAAGCCCTTCTGCAGCCATTACAGCACGGTGGCTCCACAAATCTCCTCTCACAGCCCAGTGACGGCAGAACAATAATGTGGAGGGGATGGGGGTTGGGGGTGGGGGGGGTGTGCAGGGGAAAAGGGTGATGGCAGGTACTTTTCAACACGCAGTGACAGAAGACTCTTAGTTAACGCGGTGTGGGTAAAGTTCCGCTTCCCCCTCCTCCCTTTCGTCTTCCTTCTCTCCTTTACTCCCTCTTCCTCCTTTTGTCCTTTCTCACCTTTCCTCCTCACTTTCTTTTCTCCTTTTTTCCTTCTTTCCAGTACTCTTTTCAATAGACTTTTTTATTCATTTTGGAATAATTTTAGATTCACTGAAAACTTGCAGAGAGTTTCTATTTACCCTTTACTTAGATACAAATATTTTCTGAACATCCCCTAAGTGCCAGGAACTCCTTGGGCACAAGGAATACAGCAGTAAAACTGTCTCTGTCTTCCATTAGAAGATCCCGGAGTATGTGCGATGGAAGGGACCCTGGAGAGCCTTAGTCTGTGGTTCTCAGAGGTGCGGCTGCCCCTCTTCACTGGTGTGCTTGTCAGAGATCTACCAAATCTATTACATTAGCTTCTTCAGGATGGGGCCCAGGAATCTTACGAAAAGCAAATGCCTGAGGGCATTCTAAGGCATAGCTGGTTTGGGGAACTGCTGGTCTAGGTGCAGACTGTTCGCGGTGTCTGTGAGAGGATTGATGCTCAGAGTTGGGAGGGGACTTGCTCCAGGTCACACAGCTGGGAAATGGCAGAGTCTAGACCAGAAAACAGGTCTCCTGCTGTGCTTTCCTTACACTATGTTTCCCAAACACACAATAAGAAATGAGTTAAACTTGCAACATGATAGAGCTTAGAGGAGTTTCTCGGCTATTCACATGTATTAATTAGGTTCTTAGCAGCAAGGGACATAAACTGATTCTAGCTCATTACACTGGTAAATGAATTTTATTGAAAGCGCATTGGGTAGTAAAGAAAAACTATTTCTCTCTTCCTCCTCACCCTTCTGACACTGAATACGTGAGTTTTCACACCAAGCCATTCCACACTAACCGTAGGTTAAGAGCTCAGTCCCATTGGACTTCTCCCCACTTCAGATGCCAATTGCAAGGCTGGGCTCTCAGTACTTCTGACCAACTGGCTATAAATTGGGGTTTCTATTACCTGCTTCTCAGGTTCAATAATATGCTCATAGAACAGCTCATAGAACTCAGGAGAGGGCTTTATTTATTAGTACCAGTTCATTGTATACAAAGTGTACAACTCAGGACCCGCTGAGTGGAAGAGACACACAGAGCAAGGTGTGTGAGAAGGGATGTGGAGCTTTCACACTCTCTCTGGGTGTGTCACCCTCCCAGCACCTTGATGTGTTCAACAACGGGGAAGCTCACTGGACCCCTTTGTTCAGGGTTTTTATGGAGGTTCCGTTACATAGGCATGGCTGATTAAATTCTTGACCATCGGTGAGTAAATTCAATCTTTAGCTCTTTTCCCTTTCCCAGAGGTTGGAGCCGAAAGTTCCAACCCTCTAATCACAGGACTGTGTCCTTTGGCAACCAGCACCCATCCTCCAAGAGTCACTTCATTAGCATAAACTCAGGTATGGTTGTAAGAGGCTTATTATAAATAACAAGAAATGCTCCACTCACTTCTATCACTCTGGAAATTCCAAATGGGGATGAAGACAAATATATATTTCTTAGTATGTCATAATTTTACAGACAGATTACATAATCACTAGAAGGCTGCAGAAACAAGGTTTGGGAAATTAGCAGAAACAAAAGGAGACCAGGAACCTAGAACTATATAAAAGTTATATCGCAGAGCCAGGTAGGCGCAGCCAGCCTCATTGTTGCTGCTGTATGCTCATTGCTGCAGCCTTTGTCAAAGACACAGCTGGCATCAGACAACAGATATTGCTGCCACTGCTTTATAGTCCACTGCTGTAAGGAATTTTCCCTGTCCTCTGCTCCAGCCTAAAGTATCCTAAGCAAATGCAGCTGCTGGGTCAAGCCTAGGTCACGTACCTTAGTCTTAGCTGCTAAGGACCCAAAAAGTGAGTATTTTTAGCTTGGGCTTCTGTAGTACGATGTGGTCCCTGCTGACCACCAAGATTCATGAGATGAGGAATTCTCCAAGAAAACTGAATAATGATCACTATGTGTTATTAAAAGAATACCCTGGAAGTCCTCCATGTTTGTAGATTCATCACTTACAGTTTTTGTATTTCATTAGCTACACTTAATGGCCTGTTGTAAATTGAAATTGAAGGAATTGAAAAATAGTTATGCCTGTTGCCAGCAATTTACTATAATAGTTAGTGAGCCAGGGCTTCTATTTCACCTTGACATTTCATGTGACTTTAGTATTTATTCTCTGTTAGTGATAGCGCCTTTTTGCAACCTGCACGCAGTAACTAAAATCTTTGTTTCTTGTTGGAGGAGTAGAAAAGACTCGGAAAAATAAATCACATGATAGTGTCAGTGATAAATATGAAAATAAAGTGAAGAGGCCTGAGAAAGTGACTCTTTTTTTTTTTTTTTTTTTTTGCCACAAAGAGAAGTTTTAGATAAATTGGCATGGAATGTCAAGTTCAATGGTGTTCTCTGATATCCAGAGATCCACCATGTGTGTCACATAAATACAAGGCCAAACGCTTTGAGAAGTGATTTTAGTAAGTTTTTCAGTCAGTGCAAAAACTACTCTTTGAGAGAGGTTAAACTTTACAGAAGGTGAAAAGAAGTACCACTAACTAACCAAGTTTTCTTTTTTCTTTTCTTTTTTGGGACCTCAGGTGCAAAGAGTTGAACATGGCTATTACCCCTCACACAACAGATTTTATAAATAACTTTACTTTTGCAGTTATAGAATAATTAAAGGTCTGAAATGAAATCACTTGAAACTTTCTGGCTATAAATTAAAGCATAATTTTGGGAGACACTATGTGGTATATCGTGGATAAGTACAACTAGGGGGGTCTTTGGAAAAACCCTTTGCTTATGTCGAGGGTCTCCTGCGTAGAGCTCTGAATGGAAATTTATATTTCTACAGATTTTTTTTTTAAAGGCAGACAACAGCAGCGTGGTGATAGCCAGATGGAAAGGGGGGTGGGGACTAGGTGGAGGCGGGCAGAGGGAGTGGAAATGGGGATGGAAAGGGACTTTGCTTGGGGCGATGAGTGTACGATACAGTGTGCAGATGATATTTATTGAGTTGTACACTTGAAACCTGTATGGTTTTGCAAACCAGTGTCACCCCGATAAATTCAATTAAGAAAATAACAAAAAGCAGGCAAGTATTCTGGGTAAAGGAACACAGGCCTGCCCTTTCCAATCCTTGGCCAACACACCTACCCAATGATTCATAACCCAAGCAATGCTGCTACCAGATAAGGTCAGGAATTAGGGAAGTTCTTTCTACTTTTCTTTTTTGAACAATACTTGCTGGCCATGGAAGGAAGGTCTTTGGTTCTTGAGGTGCAGGGGGAACACCTCCATTTTTAGCCAGAAGCCTGTGAGTCTTCTGTACCTATCCAGAGATATTCTTTCTAATGTTGACATAAGAAATGTCCAAATATTTGGAAAAATTTTATGAGTTTATTTGAACCAAGCTGATGACAAGTGCTGGGAAGCAAAATCTCAATAAGTTGAGAAAAACGCTCTGGAGAGTGGCAATTTTGCAGCTTATTTTATACATTAGAGTTAAAGGAGAGGTAAGGAAGGCTACATGAAATTAATTGGTGGTAGATTAAGGGGGTGGAAGAAGGCAAAGCAGGGAAATCTCATGGGGTTAACACCTACCTCTATGTCTGACAATATCCAAAATAATACATTTAAGAGGCTTATTGTATTTTTCTCTGGCTTAGTAATCTAAGACACTTGTTAAGGGCAGGAGGTGTTTATGGTGCTTGTTTCCAGCCTCCTTCTTCTCAATGCTTACAGCCTAGCAAGTGCTGCTGCTGAAGAGAATAGAGCAAGCAACAGGGTCTGCATTTGGCCAAAATAAACAAATGCTGGGCTTTGACATTGGTGGGTACAGGATAGTTAATAACATTTAGAGCACAAAGAGATGGTATCTGGGGAACAAGAAAAAAATGAGGGGTTCTGTGGTCTGGTGCTCTGGTGGAGTGGGTGTACCCTGAGAGGTCTAGGAAAGGGGATTACTCTGACATTTCAAAGGAATGTTATCTTAGATAGAAAAAGACAACAGACAGGCTCACTGAAGGTCAAGACTGACCTTTGTCAGGGAAGCTACAGGCCTAGGATGTGACTATCGTCATGACCTGGTTTTAGTTAGGAATTTTTATGTTCAGACCGTCCTGTGTGGTTACTTTTGGTCTCTGAATTTGTAAGATCAACATGCAGGCCTCCTTTGAGCTTGTCAGACTTAGTATGTGGCTCCTTTTTACCACACTAACAGTCTATCCCAGTTGTTCCCTACCAGTAGGATGAGAATGTTTTGATATGTGTGTGTGTGATTTCATATTTTTTAAATTTATTTTTATTAATTTTTAATTTTTTCAACTATAGTTGACATACATTATTAATTTATATTAGTTTTGGGCATACAACATAATGGTTAGATATTTATATAATTTACAAAGTGTTTTTGCAATGTATGTGGAGTGATTTCAACAGAGTTGGCTGCCACTTGCTGCAGAGAAAAGGTAAAGGGTAACATCATGCTAACATTAAAGAAAACTCAAGAAACCTGCATGACCTTTGCTTAGTGAGTGAGAAAGCACAGTCAGTGCAGTAAATAATTCCACTCAATGAGTAACACTGTGATGAGAATGGGCAAGTAAATATTTTGATACCTGTGGATGTCTTTATTAACTATATTAGTCTATAATGTGTTGTAATCATGGTTGACTTGTTTTGAGACTCCTGTTCTGTTCAATTGCTCTTCCAAAAATCCTGCTGATCTAAAGTGTTCTTTCAGATATTCTATCCTAGCTTTGACAAAATGAATGACATGACCTTATGTTAGACTTGCTTTGTGAGACCCCAGGAAAGAAAACAGACCCAGGAGCAGAGTGCTGGTGAGTAGACTTCAGCACAGTATAAGGGAGAACCACCTAAGAATTAGAACTTTTCTTTTTTGAAGAATATTTGCTGGCTATGGAAGGAAGGTTTTTGGTCCTTGGTGTGAGGGGGGAACATTTCCATTTTTAACCAGAAGGCTACGAGTCTTCTATACCTTTCCAGAGACATTCTTTCTAATGTCAGAACTTGCAGAAAATGCAATAACCTGATTAAAGTACCTTCAGGTTATTCGTAATTTTTCACTACTATAAATAGTGCTGCACAGAGCATCTTTAAGATACAGCTTTATGTACTTGCTCAAATTCATTTGTAGGATATCCTTGTAGGAGTAGGATGGATCTGCCTTTCATAATTCACAGACACTGCCTCTTGCCTTCCCAAAAGGCTGCATCAATTTACACCCCGTAACCACACCCATTTCCACTCGGCCTCATGTTGATCAGTATGGCTCAGTCTTTCTCATTGCTGCCAATCTGTTTAGTCAAGTTTCCAAGGTGGCGAATTGGGCTCAGAAATTCAGGTGTGGAAGCAGAAGGTAAACAGGAGTGGGGAGGATGTTGCATGTCAGGGACTGGAAGCAGCACCTGTGAGCATCCAGCACCAGATGCTGGAGACAAGGTGAAGCAGGGAGAGGCTCCTGATCTCAGGGATCAGGGCACACAGACACGTATGGAAGCCAGAATGTGATAGTGATTGACTGAGAAGAGGGTGAAAACAAAATGCTGCGGTCACTACAGATGCGTTCATCTGTAGCTAGAGCCTAAATTAGCTAGGACTACACATCAATCAGATCCTTTTACTGCAGATGCCAACGAAGAAGGCAGACTCACAATGGGTCTCGGTGCAACCGAATGGGCCAGGTATCTTTGCAGCCCAGGAAATAGTTTCACTAAAATTCCTAAAATGGTGGGCTTGAAGTGTTAAATTTCTGGAAAATTTGAAATGTGCAGAAAAGAGAAAATTGTAGCAGGGGGAAGGGGAATGTAATCTTCATTTTTCTAGCTCCTTTTATAAAGTTACATTGTTAAAAATATGGAATTTTACTTCCTCGTAACATGATCATATATGGCTATTAAATTTACAATAGAGCTTATTAATACAATGTGAATCATCCCTAGCTGAACTTCTTTTTTAAAATGCTTTAACATCTGCAGTTAACATTGCTAATCTTGCCCTGACTAGTGTGGCTCAGCTGGTTGGGCACCTGCCTGCAAAGCAAAAGGTCACTGATTCATTTCCCTGTCCGGGCACAAGCCAGGCTGTGGGTTCCGTCCCTGGTTGGGGCACCTATGACAGGCAACTGATCAATGTTTCTCTCTCACATTGATGTTTCTTCCCCTCCCTCTCCCCCTCGTTTCCCTTCTCTCTAAAAATAAATAAATAAAATCTTTAAAAAATATATAAAACTGCTAATCTTAAATCCACACTGTGTCTTGCCAATTAGGAGAAGTGACAAAAAACTAGAAATCATCATCAATATCCAAGGAAAATTAATAAAATAGTCGGGTCAATGGACTTATTGTCTGACCCTGTAAGGCTAGTTGAGTGGAATGGTGGAATATGTGGGGGAGGGAAAAAGTTTTTTTTCCCCTCCAGAAAAGTTGCTGGGAAAAATAAAAATAAAAGAGGAATTCTTTTCTTCCTTAGTTTCTTGAGTACAACTTATTGTAATGTGGAACCTGGCCTAAGGAAATACATTTGACTTGATTTCTAGTCATCCATCCATCCACACACCCACCCATTCATTCACAGTCAATAATAAGTAATAATTATGGAGTGTTTACTACATGCTGAATACTATTCTAAGTGTTTTACATGCATTATCTCAAAAATGTTCCCAACAATGCTATGAGTTAAGTGCTACTGTTATCCCCACTTTAAAATGGAACCTGAACATTTCCCCATAAGTTAAACATAGAATTCCCATGTGATCCAGCAATTCCACTCCTAGGTATATGACCAAAAAATTGAAAACAGGAGTTCAAGCAAAACTTGTACAGGGATGTTCATAGCAGCTCTGTTCACAGCACAGTAGAAAATGGTTAAAATGTTTCATTGTATGTTATATGTATTTAACTACAATTTTAAAAAATGTAATTTGAGCCCTGGCATAGTAGCTCAACTGGTTATGATACGCCAAGGTTGCAGGCTTGATCCCTGGTTAAGGCACATACAAGAATCCAGGACTGAATGCATAAATAAGTAGACTAACAAATCAATGTTTCTCTCTCTCCCTCTCTCCCTTTCTTCCTTCCTCTCTCTCTAAAAAAACCAATTAATTTTTTTTAAAAGAGTGTACTTTGAAGCTCAGACAATTCAGATTACTTACAGTTAATATGTAGTAGAGCCGTGTTTTAGTCTCAGCCATTTGGCTCCACTGCTCATGTTTTTAAAAAAAAATACAGGTGAAACTATTTCGGGGCCATTTAGGAAGTTTAGATACTTTAGAATAAGCTGAAAATATCAGTAGCGTAAGATGCTATTCATTAAGTACAGACTATTGAGAAACACTATTTTATCTAGTCTTCATAATGACTTTGAAAATTTGTATTACCATTTAGTTATTGTATGTGATAAAATACATGTAACATAAAATTTACCATTTTTAAGTGTACAATTCAGTGACATTCACTACATTTACACTGTGCAACCATCACCACCATCCATATCCAGAAATTTTTCATCTTCCCAAACTGAAACTCTGTACCCGTTAAACAACTCCACATTCCCTGCTCTCCCAGACCCTGGCCACCGCCATTCGACGGCTCATGGTACGGGGCCCAGGGCCATTGACTGAGGTTGCAAAGAAAAATAAGACATGCCTTTCCCCAGGTCTGTCTAGCATCAAAACCTGTGTTCCTGTCCTTTGATGACCTTGCCACTATGCCCCTCTTCATCCAGTAAGAGAAGTCCAGCTGTAGGACGAGAACGTTGTTGTTGAAGTGAACAGAGGAAATGCTTACGGCTGGGGAGTGGGAGAAGGAAGTCAGTGAATGGAATATGGTTGAGGTGAAAGGTGGGGATGAAGGGATTTCAACAGAGACACCTGTAAGTGAGGTTGAAGATGCAAAGAATTGGGAGCATGCTGCTTGCCTTCTCTTTATTTTCACAGGTTGTTCTGGGGAGTACGTAGGACTGTACCTGGGGATGTGCTTTGAAATGCCAAGGGTACTCTGCATACATACATCCTTAGGACTCCCACATCGCTACTGAAGAGGATTTGTTTGAAGGACATACTCATGAGAGGAGTTTCAATGGGGGATGCAGGTGACAAGATGGTTAGTGGGCACAGACCTGTCCTTCAAGGCATTGGGCTACAAAGGGGAGGGGAGAAATAGTATAATAGTTGGGACTTCAGGGTCAAGCAAAGGTCTCATAGGTATGGCTTTATTAGGTTTTTAATATTAAAATAGTAATATGTACTTAAAAAATAGACACAGAAATGGATTATCTGTGAAAATAATAAAGCTTAAACGTCATACCTCTCATTTACATGGGTTCCTTTTACGGTCATGTATCTACTTATGTAAAATGATTTTGCAATTTTAATTTTATATCTTTTTTCCCCAAAGAAAACCCCCCACATTATTTAAGTTTTAGGCTCCTCAAAATCTGGGCTCACTCCTACATAGAGGGCAAAAATCTAGGAAATCCTACCATGCAGATATAATCATGGTTAATTCTCCAGATTTCTTCCTGGGTGTGTATTAGACATTACTTCTTACAAAAATTAGATCATTACTAGGTACTAGTTTGCAACATGATTTCTTTCTTTTAAAATATTTGAGCCCTGCCCTCACCCCTTGCTTTATTTTGACCATAGAAACATTAGATTGAGTGATTTAAGTAGTTTACCAGGGGTGAAAAATAACAGACCCAAACCAAAAGGAGAGGGACAATACAGGTGGCACCAAGGCACAGGGAGAGGAGAGGGTGTGCAGACAAAGGCTCTCTGTTATAAATGTGCTGCCCAAGAGCCTGTCACTTGATATCACTTAACACAGTTGTAATTATACAATTATTTGTGTTATTTTCATTGACCTCTGTTTCCTCCATTACATTGTAAATGTTTTAGGATGGGGATGGTGGATACATAGTAGGTTTTCAATAGATATTTGTTGAATAGTTCCCTGAATGATTGAATGTCAAGAATTGAGTTCAAGGGAATACTAGATATAGAAATTAGTAGAAACTCAGTTAAGAATTTCGGGTGTCAGAGAGTTGTTGGGAAGGTGTGTTTTAGCACGGGTGTTGACGTACTTGAAGAACCAGTAAGGAATGGCCTTGTTAACTCAAGTGTACTACAGAATGGGCAGTTGTGGTAATTTAGAAAGGACAGTGTAAATTTAGAAAAAGAAGATGTAAGTTTGAATCTTATCATAGTTATGCTATTTTGGGGAGGTGGGTGGGAAACTCAGTCTTTTACCTGTAAATGAGGAGACAATCTCCTGTGGCTGTGAGATTCTAATAAGTCAACAGATGTGACAGTCCTCAACATAGCACCTGCTACACAGTAAATGCTCAGTAAATGACTTTTGATTCTGCGCAGAAACCTGGGAGTAGAGCAAGATGAAGCTAAGAGGGGCAAGGAGATTGCTCAGTTAAGCTAAGATTAGACTGAGTTCAATGAAGTATTTTGCATGGTTTGGGCTCTGAGACACATTACCTTCAGGGCAAAGCTAGCGGTTGACTTGAAAGTCCTTGGCAGAGGGGAAGGACGGGGTGTACAAGTAGTGTTGTCATTTCAAGGCTCTAGTCCACCCCTTAGCAGTGGTGAAAAAAGGTGGCAGTAGTGAAAACCAGAAGTGACCAGTGAGAGCCCTCTTCTTCATTTGGGGGGGACCCTAGTACTTTGTCACAATTACACATTGGAGATGACGGTGTGGATAGTATGAGTATTGGGGCAACAGGTCTTCACTTGCCTTCTGTTAACATGCAGGAAAGGCTTTGGTAACCAGTAATCATGCCAGAGAATCCAGAAAAGAACCATGGCCTAAAGACTGTAGGGTCATTCTGTTTTCCCTGACATTCACATTCCTTTCAGGTGTAAGACAGACCCAGGACAATGGCTGCTACTCATGATTTGGAGATGAAGGTTGTGACTGTGGATGGAGACATGGAAGAGGAGCTGGACGAAGAGAAGAAAATGAGAGAGGAGGGGGAAGATGAAGATCACTTCAAGAATAAAAAGGTCCACAAGATTGTCTCAAGATGGATGCTTCCTGAAAATGCCCGAAGAACATACTTGGAGAGAGCCAACTGCCTCCCGCCCCCCGTGTTCATCATCTCCATAAGCCTTGCTGAGGTGAATATGTTGGGTGGTGAGCACTAGCGCAAGAACCACCGGGAAACTGCAAACAAACGGAAGACTTAGATAATCAGATCTAGATCAGAGACTGGAAAACGTGTGAGAAGGGAGCTGGGTGGTGGCTAGTAACGCACACCTGGGACTCCACCTCTCCCTCTCCAGAGCTCTCTTCCCAGGTTTTTCCTATGTTTCCAGTCACTTTCAGCCAAGGATTAAGCATTATTTTTCAAACAAGTCCCCTGCCCAGCAGTGACTACGATTCCTGTGGCTTCATTTCATTTTAGGTGGTGGGGACTTTAGAAACCAAATAATCATGTGATTGCAAATCGGTTTGGTCTTATGAACCAACTTCAATGGGCTAGTAAGAGTTAGAAGAGTTACAGGTTGCCTCCAAATTTCAGCAGGAAAAAAACGGGATCCTCTAATGATGTTTACAATGGGCAGTATGGATCGTGTTTTCAGATTCTGATCTAGTCAGCCCTCTTGTTTTCCAGAAAAGAATGCAAGGCCCAGAGCTGTGAAATGACTTGTCCCCGGTCACGTACTTAATGACTGGGCCAGGACAGGGCTTCCTCTGAACCTCATCAAACCTGGCTTTTTCTCCCTCACCATGAAGTCTCATAAAGGAATCTGCAGAGGACTTCAGGGGCACTAGGAAGTCCCTAATGTAATCCTCTTAATTCCCACTGATGCCTCATCTTCCTTATCAGGGACTGTATTAGTCAGGGTTCCTTAGAGAAACAGAACCAATAGGATATGTACACACAAACATACACATTGTCCCTATCTATCTATCTATCTATCTATCTATCTATCTATCTATCTATCTATCTATGTATCTATCCACACACATATATTGGAAGGAGGGAAGAGAGAGAGAGATTAATTTATTTTAAGGAATTGGCTCATGCAATTGTCAAACTTGGCAAGTTCACAATCAACTCGCAGACTGGAGACCTAAGGGATAAGAGTTGCTATTGGAGTCCAAAGGCCATCTCCTGGCAGAATTCTTTTTTCCTCAGAGGAGGCCAGTTTTGTTGTATTAAAGGCCTGTAACTGATTATATGAGGCCCACTCACATTATGGAGGGTAATCTGCTTTACTCAAAGTCTGCTGAGTTAAACATTAATCACATCAAAAATACCTTCACAGAAACATCTAGAATGATGTTTGACCAGATATCTGGGTACTGTGGTCTAGCAAAGTTGATACATACAATGAACTATCATAGGGACGTAGCCTCTTATGGATTAAAGGTAAAGCTAATTAGTGTAAAGATTAGATTGTGCGGAGAAGATTTTGTCAAGGCTGTTTTTGTTGCAGGGACATAGGTCTAGATTTTCCCAAAGGGCTTTATTGTGAGACAACCTGCAACTAGAAAGCCATCAGAATTCTTTCTGCTTTTTTTCAGCACCTTATCTCATGTTATCCTTCCAATCTATAGATTGGCTGGCCTGTCCATGGTCCAATCAGGAGTGTGTGTGTGTGTGTGTGTGTGTGTGTGTGTATGTTTGGGTGGTGGTAGGGTTGGAGGAGAATGGGATAAGGTCACATGGTACAAAATATGACTGCCTAGACAGTGAGTTCTATGGACAAGGTGGTTTTCCACAGAAGGATCATGGGGCAGGTGCTGAGATATCTGCCTGTCATAGAAAGATCAACTTCTTTTTTATGAAAAATTATTTCCAATAAACTTTTTATTTTGGAATAATTTTACCTTTATAGAAAAGTTGCAAAGACAGTACAGAGAGTTCCTGTATACACATCACTCAGTTTCTCCCATTGTTAATATTTTATATTTTCATGGTCATTTGTTAAAACTAAGAAGTTCACATTGGTATATTGCTATTAAGTAATGTTCAGACTTCATTTGGATTTTCCTAATTTTTCCGTTAATCTCTTAAGGTCCCTCCTATACCCTCAAACCCAGGGGTCACACTGCATTTAGTTATCATGTCTCCTGTCTCTCTGATCTGTGACAGTTTCTCAGTATGTCTTTGTTTTTTGTGACTTGGATAGCTTGAAAAGCACTTGTCAGGTATCCTGTAGAATATTCCCCAACTGAGGTTTACCTGGTGTTTTTCTCATGATTAGACTGGAGGTGTGGGTTTTGGGGAATAACACCATAGGGGTGATGTGCCCTTCACATCACATCACATCATATTATGTCATATCATCAGGGACCAGGGGACAGCTACATGACATGCCTGGCGACATTAGCCTTCAACACTTGTTTGAGGTCATGTTGGCCAGTTTTTTCCACTGTAAACTTAAAGTTACTATTTTTTGTTTTTTCCTATCCTGTTCTTTGGAAGCCTGCAGTGACTCAATTTCATACTAAGTTGTAAATGAAAGACCAAATGGTGGGGGTAGGAAGATGAGAGTGGTGAGTATTTAAGAGGGAAAAGGAGTTCAGAAAGAGTCTTCTTTACAATTTGGTTTCGGGCTGCTCCTAGTCAGTGGAGGAAGTAGGATATGACTACAGTTAAACGGTCAGATAAACGGCAAGGAAATTTGATTCGGTCATCTTCTGAGCACATGCTATGAAGTGGCCTGCTTGAGAGCTAATCATCTGAAACAAAGGTACTGTCCATGGGCTTGAATGGGTCCTCTGCAGAAGGTATGGTTAACATTCACGTCTGCTCCTTCCTGTCAGCTGGCAGTGTTTATTTACTATGCTGTGTGGAAGCCTTATAAACAGTGGATCACCTTGGACACAGGCATCTTGGAGAGTCCATTTATCTACAGTCCTTTGAAGAGGGAGGAAGCCTGGAGGTTTATCTCATACATGCTGGTGCATGCTGGGTAAGGAATGACAGTTAAGTCACTGGTGTTGGAGGTGACTATAAGTGATTGGAACCCCTAACATTTGTTCAGAACTTTATGACTGATAAAGCATCTCATGTCCATAACCTTATATGATCATCACAGCACCCCTAGGAGACAGGTGTTACTCTCACCGTTTTATGTCTGAGGCTTAGGACAGGTAGTAATTTGCTCCTTGTCATACAGCTAAGTTGTGGAGCTAGGACCTCAACCCATTAGTGCTAACTCCAGGTCCACTGTACTTTATATTGCATTATAATGGTCTAATATTGGTATTTATATAGGAAGATTGAGAAGAGACCAAATCATTATCAAACCAAAAGTATGTTCCCCTAGTTGATGTTCTTAAATGTTCCCTTTAGGATATGAAACATCACTCCCACTCTTTCTGCCCCACCACACACTTAAAAAATAATTTACGAACATTTTGATGAGTGTATAATGCTGTTATCCACCTGGAATAATACAAGCCATAGGAGCTGCAGTGTCTGCCTTTTAGTGTTGCTTATAGTTTCTTAAATGCTAAGAGCGGTCTATGGCCTTGCTCAGAATCCACGATTTACCATGTCCGCTGCAGACAGTGCACAGTGTGCTGCTGGCCCCACTCTCTGGTGGACTCCGGGGGATTCAGGTGAGGCCAGCTTGGTCTAAGAGACCTCTGCAGCCCTCAACCTTGAAGGATGACTCTGGCCGGTGGGTAAACAGGCATCCATGGCAGGACACAGGGCTCAGGGCCTTGACAAGTCAGGGACAAGGTCATCAACTGCCCAGTTTCTGTGGATACTTCCACACTTTGGTTTTCCATTTAACAAGTGTGTTCTGAGCAAATGTGGCTTCTGCATTCCAGTGCTTTAAAAATGACAAGGAGGGAACAGTTTACTAGTAATGTAAGGCAGTACAGTGCTAAAAAGTAACACTTTTTGGATGCAAGTAACCAAAAAAAATTAACAGGGACTTAAAAAAATGGAGGTCAATTTTTTCCCTATATGAGAAGCCCAGAGGTAGGTGGTTGGTTTGTCAGTTTACTGAAGCCAGGACTCTTGGCCCTGCACTGGCACCTCTGCTTTGCCCTTAGCCTTTCTCTCATGGTTGCAAGTTGACTGTTGTAGCTCTGCATTCAAAGCAGAAAGCGGGGAGCAGTAATTCCAGGTCCTGGTGACATCATCCCTTTTGTTAAGACAGAAGCACTCCTAAGTCTCCCGGCAATGCTGCTTTTACTTGCATCTCGCTGGCCAGAACTATGTGCCCCAACCTAAGAGAGGTGGGGAAGGTCAACATTAGCTTTTCCAGCTTCACTGGAGGAGGAGGAGAAGGGATAGGAAATCGGTGTTGCATAAGCGACAGCAATACAAACAGAAAGAGGGAAAGATCAGAATGGGAATGGCTTCACAAATGATATGGATTCAAGGTGGGCACTTGAAGGGTAGATAAAATTTGGAATAAAAAATTAGTATTTCTGGTCTGAGAATATGATGGGATCTCATCTGTCTGCCACTTTGACTCTTGATGTTGAGCAGAAGAGATCTTAGGGTGATGCGCTGGGGTTTTTGTGCTATTGCTCATCTTGTCTTCCAGCTGTTGCCGGAGAGATGGATGAGATGGCTTTCTTTGATATTGTTGTTCCGATTCACAAAGTGCACATATTTCCAAATCCCCTTTATGCCTGAGGTCTCCATAAGACTAGTGTAACTGTCCTTGCTACACAATTCTGTGCGGAATTATGTTACCTCTCATATGACTTTGAAGTGGGCTTGGATAGTGAGCTGTGGCTGGGTGTGCACGTGGCCATAAAGGTAAGTCATCTGTGCTGCCAGGTGTGCCCAGAGAACCTCTTCACTGGTCTGCTGGGTATTTATTAAGGAGATTGTAATGTAAAACACAATCCCTAGAACTAATATGAAAGCTGTTGCACCTTGTGGAAGGTCCAACACCGATTTTTTTTTTAACTTTTTGGTTTAACCTAGAATCTTAAAAAAAAAAAAAAAAAAAAAGCATTGTGCTGCATAGCAAGTAAATTGAGGATTACTCTCATGTGGGAATTTACCAAATTACATTCAGAGATTCTCCAGAGATACTTGTAGGGTTTGACAAGCAAAATAATGACTTTTATTTAAAAATATTTTTTTTACCTATTTAAGAACTATAATAAAAACATCTATACTCAAATATATTACATGCTAAATTGTAGTACATGGGAGATACCAATTTTAGACAGTGTTACTAAGTAAATTTATTTTTCCATTCTTGTACGCTTTTTAAAAAAACTTTCAAATGTAGAACTGGGAATGAAGTTCCTCTGGCCATCTGTTTTATGAAAGAATATTCTGAGAAAGCAAGACAAGTTGTTTAGAAGCCTATTGAAATTTGAACTCCATTTGAGTGAATCAGGATTTTCTAAATACTGTGTGATCTTAACAAAATCAAATGCTGAAGTTGACAGAAGCTGCCAATTGTCATCTAAGCCTAATTTCAAGTTTATGTTCCTTAGGCAATTCTCATTGCTCTCTGGTGTTATATCGGTGATTGTTATAAAATAGAACTTATAAAATAAATGTATACTTCTAAAATGCTCTTTCACCTGCTAAAAAAATTAGAAAATGAAATTTGAGTTAAGCAATTCCATACCTAGGAACAATACCTCAATGCCTATTAATCTCCCAAGGAAATAATGGCCTGAGTCAGCCCTAATATCTGACAAACGTGTTTGTCTCTGCAGAATTCAGCACATCGTGGGGAACCTTACTATGCAGCTCGTTTTGGGTATTCCCTTGGAAATGGTGCACAAAGGCCTCCGAGTGGGGCTGGTGTACCTGGCAGGAGTGATCGCAGGTTAGTGGTCTGAGGCAAACGTGACATCAACACCGTTGGGCTCTGAGGAGGTTATAAACAAAACAAAGGTAATACACTTTGATAATGGCTTCTTATTTAAGAGGTTGTACTCCTAATATGTGCTAGGAAACCTGACAAGTACTGGAGGTAAGTTAATTAGAGATACTGGAAATCAGATGAGCATATAGAAATAAGTCATTGTGACTATCCTCAGGGATCGCACGGTCAGACAGGGTTTTGCACAATTGAAAAGTGTGAGTAGGTTGGGGCTCAGGTGTGTACACTGGGTAAAGGCCTAAAGACAGATCATGAAGGCCCTTATGTGTCAGAGTAAAGATTTTGGGAAGTAACATGATGAAATTTGCATTTAAGAGAGAGAACTTCAAAAGAATGTAGGGAGTAGTTAAAGGGGGCTAAAGACTGAGTAGGTACTAGCAGCATACAGCAGGGATCTCTAAAATTATGTGTGCTTAAGATGACTCATTATGGTGTGGACAGAAAATATTGGAACGCCTATCCATCCACTACTTGTTGGAAACATTTTTTAAAAAAGTAAACTTTATTTTGAGATAATTATAGATTTGCACTTTAGTTGTAATAAATACATACCTAGAGATCTCATGTACCCTTTAACCAGCTGCTCCCAATGGTAACAACTTGCAAAACTATAGTACTGTACCACCATCACGATATCCACATTGAGAGGGTCAAGGTAGAAAACATTTCCAGCCCCCGAATCTGTACTCTCTTCCCTCCCTTCCTGACACTCTCCTTTACCTTGGCAACCAGTAATCTGGTTTCTATTTCTGTAGGGGTGGGCATAAGTAGTAATGCAAATTACATTATTTAGTTGTAATGCAAATACATAATATAACAATTAATAAATAATAATACATGAATAAACTGTTTCATGTACTCAACTATAAACCTACTTTTGCTCCCCCCTGTATGATTTTCTCACTTCAAGAATGTTTTATAAATGAAAGAGTGAAGTAGTTAGCGTTTTGGGATTTGTCTTCTTCACTCAGTATAATTCTCTGAAGATTCATGTAGGTTGTTACTTGTATTAATAATTCATTCATTTTTATTGCTGAGTAGTAGTCTGTGGTATGGATGTACCATCCGCCCTTCAGTCACTGGAGTGTATCTGGGTTGTTTCCAGTTACACATAAAACTGTTATAAATGTTCATGTACAGGCTTTTGTGAATGTAAGTACAGTTTTATAAGCATGAGTTTTCATTTCTTTAGAATAAATGTCCAAGAGACAGATGCTGGGTTGCATGGCAGTTGCATATTTAGTTTTTCAAGAACCAGCCAAATGTTTTCCAGAATGGCTATTTCATTTTACATTCCTCCCAGTGTTGTATAAGGGATTCAGTTTTCCACATTTTTACCAGCACTCAGTGTTATCACTATTTTTTATTTTAGTTGTGCTGCTCTTAAGTTGGCAGTGCTATCTCATCGTGGTCTTAATTAGCATTTCCCCAGTGGCTAATGATATTGAACATCTTTGCATATACTAATTTGCCACCCATATCCCCTCTTTAGCGAAACTGTTCATGTTTTTGCCCATTTCCTAATTAGATATTTTTTTCCTGTTGAATTTTTAAACTTCTTTATATATTCTAGATCCTAGTCTTTGTTGAAGTTTACAGATACTTTCCCTCAGTCTGTAGCTTGTCTCTTCCTTGTCTTAACAAGGTCTTTCACAAAGCAAAAGGTTTAATTTTGATAAAGTCCAGTTTATCGTTTTTTGCTTTATGAACGTGCTTTGTGTAAGAACTCTTAGATATGTCTAAGAATTCTTCACTGAGCCCTAGGTTTTAAATATTTTCTCCTATGTTATCTCCTAAAATTATTGTTTCCTTTTCTATTTTTTCTTTTTTTTATTGTTACTCAAGTACAGTTGTCTCCTTGTTCCCGCCACCACTTTCCCCTGCCCCACCCACCCCACCTCCCACCCTCAGTCCTACCCCGCTTTGGCTTTGTCCATGGGTCCTTTCTACACGTTCCTTGACGACCCTTCCCCTCCTTTCCCTTGTTAACCCTCCCCCCTCCACTCTGGTTATTGTCAGTTTGTTCTTTATTTCAATGTCTCTGGTTATATTTGCTTGCTTGTTTTTTGTTGATTAGGTTTCACTTATAGGTGAGATCATATGGTTATGTTTTATGTTTTACCTTTAAATATGTGATCCATTTGAGTTGGTTAATTTTTATATAAGGTATGAGGTTTAGATTGAGGTTCTCTTTGTTTGCCTACTTGCCTATAGACCTCTAATTACTCCAGAATAGTCTGTTGAAAAGACCATTCTTCTTTCACCGAATTGCTTTTTTACCGTTGTCACAAATCAGTTGGCTGTGGTCGTGTGAGGCTATTTCTGGGTTCTCCTTCTCGTTCCTTGACTGCTGTGTCTATCCCTCCACATAGTCAATACCTCTGCCACTATACAAGGTTTGAAATTAGAGTGATTCCTCTCATTTTTTGCCCATTAAAAAAAATAAAAAATAATTAGTTATGCATTTTACTTTTACTAAAACATGGGTATCTAATTTTCTGGCTTCTTTTTTTCTGTGACAAGAAAAGGCTTTTTAGTAGTAAGCTATCTAACAGATGTTGAAAAAACAAACACAAAATGTGTCCCTTCAAGGACATATCATTTTTTTCCCCCCAAGGAATAAGAATGTAACTGCTTTTCCAAAAATACTCATGCTATGAAAAGGGTATTTTGGAAACTGGTTATTGGAAATCATTCCATGTTTATGCAATTTTGCTTCTGAAAATGATGCAAAAACTCTTATTCACATTTAGAAAGATGGGAAACAATTTCTTAATCTGTTCTAAAATTTCTCAGTGAAGAGTTTTAGTGCATTTTAAATTTATTTATGGAAACACTTTCTGATTAGTTTGCAAGAACTGACGGACTTAGGAATGGTGAGCATTAATAGCCAAAATTATTGCAATACAACAGTATTTTTGCAAATTGGAGTAAGCTCAGCCAATGATACAATTCTTCCATTTTAAATTAAACATCATTTAAAAAAATTTATATTTTGGTTATGACAGTAATTAAAAGAAAACTTCTATAGAAAAATAACCAAATTTAAAAGTATACAGTAGTCCCCCTGTATCCACAGGGGATATGTTCCAACCCCCAGTGGATGCCTGAAACAGTGGATAGTACCAAAAACAGTGTGCGTATGTGTGTGTGTGTGCTGTTTTTTCCTGTACATACATACCTATGATAGTTTAACTTATAAATTAGGCACAGTAAGCCCTGGCTGGTGTGGCTTAGTGAATTGAGTGAATTGTGGCGTGCGAAGCAAGGGGTCACTGGTTTGATTCTCAGTTGGGGCACATGCCTGGGTTGTGGGCCAGGTCCCCAGTAGGGGGTGCACAAGATGCAACCATACATTGATGTTTCTTTCCCTCTCTTTCTCCCTCCTTTTCTCTCTAAAAGTAAATAAATAAAATCGTTTAAAAAATTAGGCAAAGTAAGATATTAACAACAATAACTAATAAGGAAATAGGACAATTATAACAATGTACTGTAATAAAAGCTATGAGAATGTGGCCTTTTGACATATCATATTGTGCTCTGTGATACGCTGGACAAAGGGATGATTCATGTCCTGGGCTGGATGGAACAGGATGGTATGAGACTTTATCACGTTACACAGAATGACACTCAATTTAAAACTTGAGAATTGTTTATTTCTGGAATTTCCCATTTAATATTTTTAGACTGCACTTGACCACGGGTAACTGAAACTGTGGAAAGGAAAACCACGGATAAGGCAGGGTGGGGGTGCTATTGTATCTGTATTTCTGTGTCATGAAATTTAACCAGGATTTGAAACAATAGTGAAACTGATTTAATAACACTGTTCATTGAAAGGTTGTTTTTTCTTTTAATTAAAGATTTTTTTAAAGAGCTGTTTTAGGATCACAATAAAATTGAGAGAAAGGTAGAGGTTTTCCCAAACACCCCTGACTCCTATACACATGCATAGCAAACCAGAACTTCATTGTCTCACAGTTCTGGAGCAGAAGTCTGAAATCAAGGTGTCAACAGGCAATGCTCCCTCCTCTGATATCGGTGGGGGAGACGCCTTCCTTCCCTCTCCCTACCTTCTGGTGGCGGCCATCGGTCCTCAGCATTCCTTGCCTTGCAGCTGCAGCACGTCAATCTCTGCCTCCATTGTCATGCGGCATTCTTCTCTCATGTATCTCTGTCTCTTCTTATAAGGCCACAGTCATATTGGTTTAAGGGTCCACAATACTCCAATATGACCTCACTGTAACTAATCACATCTGCAAGAATCCTATTTCTAAATAAGGTCGCATACTGGGTGCTACAGTTTAGGACTTCCACATACCACAATCGGATCCATGACAATGCTCGAAATTTTTTTACCAATCAAAATTTTGCCAGCCTCCTAGAACAGTGGGATGGAGAGCAGAAAGCAGTCACGAGATAGATTTGGCAAGGTTTAGTGACGGCTCCCCATCCTATTTCCCTCCCACTTTTGTGAATCCTGTTCTTCCACCTTCTGCTTCTATTCCTGCACACATCTTTTTCCTGACCTTTTGTGATCGTCAGGCTTTGCCTGGCTCCAGCATCTACATTCCTTTTCACCCACAGCTTGATTTCAACCTGTGGAATCAGCTCTGCCCCAATTCCAGAGAAAGAGAAAACATGAATAACCTGTTCAGAGCCTTGCCTATTTTTTGCAATAGCTTTTTGGCAGCCGTCTTTTCCCTGTTCTGGTCTATCCTTCACACTGCTGCCTGGGTCCCCTTCCTCAAACACAGCTTAGGTCATAGTTTGTCCTTCTTAGGCGATTTTGAGTGGACAAAAGAAAGTTGAAATGTCCAAGATTGCTTTTCATTCCCCTTCACTGCGTGGGCCCCTCGCCTTTCTTTTCTTTCCTCCCTTCCTCCTCCTCTTCCTCCCCTCACTGCCCCCATCTACTCCCTCCCCTGCTCCTCCATCCTTCCCCATCCCCCTACTTCCTCTTCTTTGTTGAAGAATAAACTCCTTTTAATATTAAAAATATATATATATGAAAACTTTAGAGAAAGGCTTGATTAAAAAAAAATCTTTCTATTGAGGTATGATTGACATAAAAAATCAGTACAGGACTGCGGGTGGAGATGGAGGCGTAGGTAGAAACACTTCAACTCACACAACCATAGAAAGAATTACAACCAGATCTCAAAAAACAAAACAAAACAAACCACCCAGAACCATCAAAAAATTGAGCTGTATGGGAGTCCAACAGCCAAAGATTTAAAGAAGCCACTTTCATCCAGACAGGTAGGAGGGGCGGAGTCACAGAGATGGGCAGAGAGATGGTGTGGCACAGAGAGGCAGCGGCGTCCGTGGAACGGGCGATCCCACATTTATGTATAGTGGATAAAAATGGGGGGGGATATCTCAGGAGCTGAGCTATCACAGCCTCAGGCCAGACCACACAGCCAAGGGTTCTAGCACCAGGAAGAAAAAAAAAAATCTGCCTTACCTCTGACTGTAAAAACCAGTGGGGGTTGGGCTGGTGGAAGAAACTGCGGGATTTTTCGCTGCTTAAAGGGGCCACACACTTAGAACATATGCAAACCCACCCACTCTGGGTTCCTTTACCAGGGCAGCAGCTGGAAGGGCAACAGTCACATAAGGAAGTGAATGACGTGACTGGACATGGGGCAAGTGCTGGGCAACCTCCAGGAGCCGGGCAGAGGCATTGTCCCTTCTCCCAGCCCTCACCCCACACACAGCTACAGCAGTGAAGTGGGTTGCCCCACCCAGGCAATTACCTAAGGCTCTGCCCCACACAATTTATGGGTGACTTTTCTACAATAGGCCATGCTACTAAGACAGGGAGTAAAACCAGCTCTACGTAATACACAGAAACAAACAAACAAGCAAGCAAAATATAACCAGAGATATTGAAATAAAGAACAAACTGACAGGAACCAGAGGGGAAGAGAAGGGCGGTAGCAGAGGAAAGAAAGGGAAGGGTCATTAAGGAATGTGTATGAAGGACCCATGGACAAAGTCAAAGTGGGGAAGGATTGAGGGTGGGAGGTGGAGGTGGGTGGGGTAGGGGAAACTGGTAGTGGGAGAATGGAGACAAATGTATTTGAATTAAAAAAAAAGAAAAACCAAGGAAAAAAATTACATATTTAACGTATATAGCTTGATGAATTTGGAGATAAGGATACACCCATGAATCCATCGCCACAATCATTGCCGTATACACATCCATCATCTCCAAAAGTTTCCTCCTGTCCGTTGTCTTTTTTGCTTTGCCTTTTTTGCGTTTCAGCCCAGGTACCCTCCCCCTGCCCAAGCCCAACAACCTGATCAGTCATCAGAATCACCTAGAGCGCTTGTTCAACTGAAGCTGTCGAGAACACCCCAATCTACTGAATCAGAATCTCTGGGGATATGGCCCTGGGATCCATGTGTTTTTCTGTTCAGTGATGTATAACTGACGTATAATAATAAACTGCCCATTTTTAAAGTGTACTATTTGAAAAGTTTTCATATGTGTATATAACCATGAAACTATCACCAGTCAAGATAATGAATGTATCGGTCACTCCCCCAAAAGTTTACTTGTGCCTCGGGAATCCCATCTTCCTCTTGCCTCTTCCTGCCATTCTCCCACTTCCTCTGGTTCTGCATTTTTTTTTTAGTTCATATAAATGGAATCTTAGAGTATGGAGTCTTTTTTGTCTGACTTTGTCGCTCAGCATAATTACTTTGAGATTTATCCATGTTGTTGTGCATCTCAAGAGCCGGTTGCTTTTTATTGCTGGGTAATATTTCATTGTATGGATGTATCACCATTGGTTTATCCATTCTCCTGTTGATAGACTCTTGGGTTGTTTCCAGGCTATTATAAATGAAGCTACTATGAACCTTTGTGTGCAAGTCTTTGTGTAGACAAATGTTTTAATTTCTCTTGGGTAAATACTGAGGAATGGATGGTGGGATACTGTCACAGGGTGTGGTTAACTTTTAAGAAACTGCCAATCTTCTGAAATAGTTTTACTGAGATATAATCCATCATATAATCTACCCATTTAAAGTGTATAATTACATTTTTTTTTGTTAACTCACAGGATTATGCACCTATCATCATCATCTAATTTTATAACATTGTGTCCCCCCAAAGAAACCCTGTACGACTAGCAGCCACACAATGCTCTTTATCTTACACCCCATCTCCAGCCATGGACAACCACTAACCTACTTCCTGTCTCCAAATTTACAGATTCTGGACATTTTATGCAAATGGAATCATACATATGTGGTTTTTTAAACTGAGCATAATATTTTCATCATTCATCCATGTTGTAGTATGTATCTTATACTTCATTCCTTTTTATTACTGGACAATATTCCATTGCATGGCTGTACCACATTTTCTTTATCCATTCATCAATTGATGGACATTTGGGATGTTTTCACTTTTTGGCTATTATTAATAATACTGCCATGAATATTTGTGTGGAAGTTTTCATGTGTAACTCAGGTATATAATCTACAAGTGTAACTGTTAGGTCATGTGGTACAAAGTGGTACCATTTTACATCGCCTCCGGAAGCTCTAGTTCTTCCACATCCTCATTAACACTTGATATTGTCAGTCTTAATTTAGCCAATCAGTTGGGTGTAAAATAGTATCTCATTGGGTTTTAATTTGAATTTCCTTAAGATTATTGATGATAAATATCTTTTCATGTGCTCATTTCCTATCCATATATCTTCTTTGGTAAAACATCTATTTAAATATTTTGCCCATTTAAAAATGGGATTATATTCCTTATTATATATAATAGCATCTATTATATATTCTGGTTATACATCCTTTAAGTATATGGCTTGAAAATATTTCCTCCTAGTTGTTTGTCTTTTCATTCTTTTAATATTGATAGTATCCTTTGAAGAGTAGAAGTTTTAAATTTTGATTAAGTGTAATTTATCAGTTTTTAATATTTGGGAATGGGGTTTTAGTGTAATACCTAAGAAATTTTGTCAAGCCTAAGGTCACAAAGATCTCTCTCCTGTGTTTTGTTCTAGATGTTTTATAATTTTAAGCTTTATATAGGGAGCTATGATCCATTTTTATACACGGTACAAGGTATGTATTGAAGTGTCTTTTTTTTGCATGTAGATATCTAATTGTTCCAGCATTGTTTTTTGAGAAGATTATATTTTCTTCCCTGATTGCTTTTGCATCTAGTTGAAATCACTTGTCCATATACAGCATGTGGCACAAATAAAGCCCCTGTTTTTAATTACAAAATCATAAGCATGTAATTCTGTAACATAACAATATCACACTGAAGCACACCATATGACATTTTAGGTGAGATGCTCAAATTAAAACTATAAATTATTACACCTATATTATTACCCTAGCAACCACACTCTAGCAGGCCTTACTTCTGCCAGACTCTATATATGCATGTGTCTACTTCTGTACTATGTTTCACTCATATACTTGTTTATACCGTACCATATTGCTTTGATTACTGTAGTTTTCTAATAAGTCTTGAAATCAGAAAGTGCTATATTCCAATTTTACTCTTTTCCAAAGTTGTTTAGGCTATTCTTGGTCCTTTGCATTTCCGTATCAATTTTATTATTTTTTTTAAAAGATTTTATTTATTTATTTTTAGAGAAGGGATGGGAGGGGTAAAGGGAGGGAGAGAAACATCAATGTGTGGTTGCATCTTGTGCATCCCCTAGTGGGGACCTGGCCTGCAACCCAGGCATGTACCCTACACTGGGAATCGAACTGGTGACGCTTTGGTTTGCAGGCCAGCACTCAATCCACTGAGCCACACCAGCTAGGGATTCATATCAATTTTAGAATCAGCTTGTCAATTTCTACAAAAAAGCTCTAATGGGATTTGGTTTTTCTTTTTTCTGTTCCTATTTTTATTTTTTAAAGTATATCATTGATTATGCTATTACTCTTGTCCCAAATTTTCCCCCTTGGCCCCTCTCCACCCGGTACCCCCATTTCCTCCCTCAATCCCCTCACTTAGTTCATGTTCATGGGTTGTGTGTATAGGTTCTTTGGCTTCTCTATTTCCTATACTATTCTTAACATTCCCCTGTCTCTTTTGTACCTACCAATTATGCTTCTTACTCCCTGCACCGTTTCCCCTATTCTCCCCCTTCTGTCTCCCAGCTGATAACCCTCCAAATGATCTCCATATCTTTGATTCTGTTCCTGTTTTGGTTGTTTGCTTAGTTTGTCTTTTTTTAGATTAGGATAGTTGTGAATTTGTTGCCATTTTAATGTTCATAGTTTTGATCTTTTTCTAAAATAAGTCCCATTATCATTTCACATAATAATGTCTTGGTAACGATGAACTCCTTTAGCTTTCCTTGTCTGGGATGCACATTATCTGCACTTCCATTCCAAATATTGGCTTTGTTGGATAGCCTAGGTTGTAGGTCCTTGCTTTTCATCACCTTGAATATTTCTTGCCAGTCTCTACTAGCCGCAATGTTTCTTTTGAGAAATCAGCAGACAGTCTTATGGGAACTCTTTTGAAGGTAACTTTCTGCTTTTCTCTTGCTGTTTTTAAGACTCTCTCTTTATCTTTAACCTTTGGCATTTTAACTATAATGTGTCTTGGTGTGGTCCTTTTAGGGTCCAACTTGTTTGGGACTGTCTGTGCTTCCCGGACTTGTATGCCTAGTTCCTTAACCAAATTAGGGAAGTTTTCTTTCATTATTTTTTCAAATAAGTTTTCAATTTCTTGCTCTTCTTCTTCTTCTGGCATCACTATGATTAGGATGCTGGTAAGTTTGGAGATGTCCCAGAGGCACCTTATATTGTTCTCGTTTTTTCAAATTCTTTTTTCTTCTTGCTATTCTGATTGAATGCCTTTTTCTTCCTTATGTTCCAAATTGTTGATTTGATACTTAGTTTCATCCCCTCCGCTGTTGGTTCCCTGTAGATTTTTCTTTATTTCACTTAATATAATCTTCAATTCTGTATGGGCCTTTTATATGCCATTGCTATACTCAGTGAGTCCTTTGAACATCTGGATAACCAGTGTTTTGAACTTTGTATCTTATGGGTTGGTGATCTCTGTTTCATTTAATTCTTTTTCTGGAGTTTTGTTCTGATCTTTCAATTGGGCCATATTTCTTTGTCTCCTTAATTTGACCACCTCCCTGTGTTTTGCTTCTGTGTATTAGGTAAAGCTGGTTTGACTCCTTGTCTTAGTAGCATGGCCTTTGTAGAAGAGCAAACCTGTAAATTGTGTGGGGCAGAGCCTTGGGTAATCACTTGGGGTGGGGCAACCTACTTTACCTCTTTGTGGCTCTGTGGTAGGGGTGGGCTTGGAGAGGGGACAATGCCGCTGCCTCGCTTCTGAAGTTTTGCCTTTGAGGAAGCTATCTCCCAGCACTTGCCCTGTTTCCAGCCTCCTCACTTTCTTCCTGTATGCCACATGTGCCCTTCCAGCTGTTGCTCTGGTGCTGATTCCCCAACGGGGGTAGGTCTGCATTAAGTCCTAAATCCATGCAGGCCCTTTAAGATGAGTCTCTTGATAATCTGGCAGTTTCTTCTGCAGCCCACTCCTATTGGTTTTTACAGCCAGAAGTTATGAGGATTTATCTTCCTGGCACTGGAATCCTGGGCTGCTTGGTGGTCTGGTTTGGAGCTGGGATTCCCTTGCTCTCGATGTATTCCTCTCAATTTTTACCCACTGCAAGTAAATGTGCACGCACCTGTTCCGCTGCCTCTCCACACCAATCCTGCGGCTCCATGCTCTACCCACCGCGCCCTGCCTCTCTGTGCCTCTCCACCTCGTTCTGCATCTCTGCCCCTCCCACCTGTTTGGATGAATGCGGCTTCTTTAAATCCTTTGTTATCACACTTCCATACAGCTCGATTTTCTGATGGTTCTGGGTGTTATTTGTTTTGTAGTCTAGATGTAATTTTCTCTGTAGTTGTGCTAGGAGGTAAAGCATGTATATCTATGCCTGCATCTTGATCAGAAGTCCTCGAAACATGTCTTTTTACTCTGGCTGCTTGTAAGATTTTCACTGATTTTGAGCCATGTGATTTTGTTGTACTTTGGTGTGGTTTTCTTCATGTTTCTTGTGTTTGGGGTGTTTCTGAGCTTCTTAGATATGTGGGGTTATAGTTTTCATAGAACTCAGGAAAAATTTGGCCATAATTTCTTCAAATATTTTTTATGTACCTTCCTTCTCTCTTCTCTTTTGGGGACTCCAATTATGCATTTATTAGGCTGCCTGAAATTGACCCACAGCTCATTGGTACTATATGTATTTTTAAGAATATTCTTTTCGGTGTTTCATTTTAGATAGTTTTATTGCCATGTTGGTTGCCATGTCTTAACGTTCACTGATCCTTTATTCTGGAATGTCTTTTCTGCCAAAAATCTCACGTTTATTTTTTCATCTTAGACATGTAGTTTTCATCTTTAGAAGTTTGATAAGAGTTCTTTTATATCTTATATGCCTCTACTTAACATATATGGTTGTAATAATTATTTATTGCCATAACTGCTAAACCTAACACATGTCAGTTTGGGTAGGTTTTACCTTATTTTTTTCTTCTTATCATGAGTCACATTTTCTTGCCTCTCTCTTATGTCTGGCGATTTTTGTTTTGAGGTTAGACATTTTACCTTTGGATGATGGATATTATTGTATCCCCACAAATATTCCTTACATTTTTTCTCATAATATTTGCTATGTAAAACTATGTTTTTGAATCGTGTTTAGTGCTAATTATTCCTCACTGCTGGTGCAGTACCCTCCTATGTACATTACTCAATGTTGTATGGATTATGACATTTTCTAGTTTGGAAAGTTACTGAGCTCTCTCTGGTGCTGTGTGAGCAGGAAGTACTCTTTCCTCTACTCCTTTCTGGTGGTTCTTTTCTTCATTTGGATAATTTCCTCATACACTCCTCTTTGGAGTCCTCTTTCTATGTAGGTCTCTCTTTTCTGGTACTGTCTTTTGATAGTCTACCCATGTTCCCCTTCCATGCACTGCAGCCTGTGATCTCTCTTAAGGCACTAAGCTGGGCAATCAGGCAACTCATCTAATTTATTTTGTATCTCTCAGGGTTGACTGTCCTTTGTTCTCGGGTGTCCAGTATCTTGAAGACCATTGTTTCATATATTGTTCAGTGCTATTAGCTATTTCAAGTGGGAGGGTAAGTCTTATCCTTGGGACTTCATCATGGCCAGAAGTGGACATTTGTATACATATTTAAAAAATAAATTTCCTGTATGATTAAGATGCAACAACCGTAGCTAACCCTAGTCTGTAAGTTGAGAACCACTGCTCTAAACCCATTGAACTACTTAGTACTGACCTTTAGTCATCCATATACCTCTGTTTCTATTCTTTGCTTTTCTAGATCCCTACCTCCTGAATATCTTCTTGTCCTTTCTTTTTGCTGTCCAAAATTTAAAGTTTCTTCAGCTTTTAATAAAAAAGCTATCATCTCCTTCTCAGAGTAGTAGGGCCTCCACCTTTTTATTGAGAGTCATTCCTTTCTAGGTACTTCCATAGCAAATTTATTACATTAAAACCTGTAGTTGTTATATTCTGCATTTGATGATTGTTTGCTCATCCATTTGTGAGATTCCTAAGGTCAGGTACTTGGTCTGTTTTGCATGAAGTAGTATTATACTGTGTCTGAAGGAATGGAGGGCCTTGAAAGCAAGAGACCAAATAAGTACTATAGAGAGGTGGTTTTAAAGCCTTCCTCCAGTTTTTTTTTTTTTTGGTTCAGGCAATCTAAGATTAGGCTAACAAATAGATTTCATCTTACTTGGTGAATCTGATTGAATGGTATGTTGAGAAGAATTCTGAGGCCAAATCCTGACTCCATGAGAAAGATAGTCATTAGATAAGATAAAATGTTGGCCTGTCTTAGGTATTTTGATAGTTTTGGCTAAACATGTAGGATATTTTGGAAAAAAAAAAACCAAACAACAACCTAACAAGCATATAATAAATGTCAAGTAGTGTTCTAAGCATGATGCACATATCAACTCATTTACTTCTCCTGACAACCCATTGAAGTAAGTTCTGTTAATATCCCCATTTTGTAGGTAGGGAAACTAAGGCATATAGAGGGTTAGAAACTTGCTCAAGACTCTTAAGCAACTCGTAATTCTGGCTCCAGGGTCTATGCTTTTATCACTTCATGCTGAACATTCAATGTTTCAGAAAAATTGAGGTAGTTAGCTCACATAGCTATACTTTTATAGTATGGAAGGAACAAAGTGAATATGTTGTTTGTTAATATGATAATGACCCATGCTTCCCAAACTTTTACCTTAGATTAGAAAGATTTATCTTTCATAATTCTCATAGTCATGTCTGATCCTTTGTGTTTTATTTCTTTAGGATCCCTTGCCAGCTCCATCTTTGATCCACACAAATATCTTGTGGGTGCTTCAGGAGGAGTCTATGCTCTGATGGGAGGCTATTTTATGAATGTTCTAGTGGTAAGAACTTTGGGAATGTAATATATGGACTTTTTTTTTAAACAATAACTGGTATTTGGTTTAGGGAATTGTTATTTATTAATAGTTAATGAGTGCTCATCTTCCTTTTGACCACTAGAGTTTTTTCATATTTTATCTTTATTTTTCCCCAGTCTCGAAACTAATGAATACTCAATAAAATTTTAAATTGGAAAATACAAAGTCAAAATCCCCAATATAGTATGTTAACAGCTTGATATACATCCTTTCATATCTTCTTTTTGTATTCAAAATCCTACCAATATTAATACTACAAAAAGAGAACTACCCTTGCTGTGTTCTGCATTTTAACACAGAGTGTCCTGACCAGGTATCTATCCACGTCAGTACACAGAAATCCACCTATATCTTTTCAAGTGCTCCACAGCACCCCCAAAGAACTGCATCCTGACTATTTAATGTTTCATTGAAAAAAATGTGGGGTGATTTCAGTTTTTCACACTTACAAATAATGCTGTAAAGAATGTTCTTTTATGTTTATCCTTTTGCATTTGTGTGATTTTTTTTTTGTAGCATAATTCCCTAAAAGTGGATATCAAAGCCAAATCATCCTCCAAAGTTTACATACTGTTTTACATTTCCATGATATAGTATGTGAGAATGTCAACCTCATTTTAAAACAGGCTAAAAATCCTGTCTAGTTCTTAACCTTTAATCATGTAGGTATACTTTACAATATAAAGTAGTTATAGTTTATTCATATATGTTTATATATCTGTACTTTAAAAATATTGGAAGAGGAAAAATATGAAGCAATTATAAAACTGTTCCAAAAATAGAAGTCATTTAGAAAATTTTTTTTCATTCTTTGGCTTGCAATCCATTAGTGGTTGTGAACTCAGTTTAAGGATTGTGAAAAATTAAGCAAAAAGAAAACAGTGAAAAAAATTTCCAGTATGCCTCATGCATAAGAATTAGTTTGATTTATGTGTGTCCTGGATTTTTATGTATATTATTTATTACTGTGAGTCATAGTCACAACAGTTTGAAAATAATTTATTTAGAATGATCATGGCTAATCCAACATCTTTACTCCTTGGGAAGAGAGTGAATAACTTGAAAGGAAATGGATATGTAACTCAATAAATTAAAGTGGCAACGTCTTCCTGACTTCATTCTCCAGTAACACACGAGGTTATGCAAGCTGGACTGAGATGTGTTTTTCCTGACCAACATTTAAATTTTTTTGAAATTATCTAAAAAAAAAAAAATAAGGTAGTACTCCAATTTTAGTTCTTTCCTCACTCCTATTCAGAAAGAGGATAAAGAAGTATCAAATGAATGTTAACCAAAAAAACTTGGAAATGTATCATCAGACTTATTTTGACAGTATACCTGTCTGTCTGTTTACTTATCCATCTAATGTTATGTGTTGATTTTGTTACTTATATTTAGATCATTTCCTTATAATAAAATTGTGTCTAATTTACATCATGCATGGAGTTAAACGTCATATTTCAATTTAGTTCTCAAAGTGCACCAGAGTTGTATTTCCCAAATATATTTGAAAACTCAGCTATTAATTCAATACTTTGTTTTGCAAATATCTGACACTCAGACTTTATTCTATGTGAAAAAGAAGATGAAGAGTACAGTTGAAGTTTCATTTGCCAATAGAAAGCTTATCTTATTTTTATTTATCTTTGCAAGAATTTTCGAGAAATGATTCCTGCCTTTGGAATTGTCAGACTACTGATCATCACTGTCGTAAGTAAGTTGGTTTTGTGAATGTTTCACATCTTCAGTTTTACCGGTTCATCCTTCAGATCTTCTCACATTTCCTATACACTAACATGGAGGATGACTGCTAGCCTGGTCAGAAAATTGTGAGCTCCCATAGCCCTAAGCAAAAAGGTGTAAATGGCGGGGTTTTCACAGACCCTCATGGGTGGTTCTTAGAGTAGATTCTAGGCTCCATCCACTTCAACCACAGTCACTTCATTTGTTTTATATACTAAATTTTTCTTGTTCATACATTGGATTCTGTATATAATTTTTTTTTCTGAAAAGGGAAAGCTTGAAAACCACTTCTATCTATGTCCTTCCTCAATATCTAAATTTCCAAATTAAAAAAAAACTAATCTAGGATGTAAGCGTGGAGTAGTCCTGAGGACTGAAAATGAGTGTGGAGGAGTTGGAAATGAGAGTTCAGGGAACTAACAGGGTGACAAATAAGGGTTTTGACAGCTCCAAGAATTACAGAAGAGAATTACATACTAAAGAAATTTTAGGAGGACTGTTCAATCTGGAGAAGAGGTGGGATTTTAGCTGAGTCCGAAAGTCAGGGTAGAGTTTTGGATGGTGGCGGACTGCACAAGGTAGAAGAAAATGTCAATGTGAGAATGTCCAAACCTGGAAAGAATTTTCATGAGTTTCTTTGAGCCAAACTGATGACATAGGCTGGGGAGCAAGATCTCAAATGCTCTGGAAAGTAGTTTTGTAGCTTCTTTTATGCATTTGAATTTAAGGAGGAAAGTAAGGAAAGATTGGAGAAGGCAAGGCAGGGACTGGATTAAAAGATAGTTAGCAAGTTAGGTGCTTTCTTGAGGGTTAATACACCCTTCCAGGGGTATTTAGACATTTCAAAGGTGTGTGAACCTAGGTGCACAAGAACAATAGACAGGGCTGGCTTAAAACCTTTCACTAAACAAGTTACAGGGTTGGGGCTTGGCAGCTTACCCACCATGACCTGCCCAGTTAGGGACTTATGATCAGCTTGCTCTGTGAGGTTACTTTCTAAAGAACCCTTTTTTTCATCCACAAAAACAAGAGCAAAAGCACGGCCAGTTACTTGTGTTTCCAGAGCTGATCCAACTGAAGCTGTATCTGCTCAGAGGGTGTGGGGAGAAGGGCAGATGTTGGGGTCAGACTGTGGAGTCAGATTTGAGGGCCAAGATAGAGATGACACTTGACAAAGCCTAAGGTTTTGGCTGTCCACATGGTAAGAAAAAATGATTCTGCTTATTGGTGTCAAGAGTTCAATTATACACACTGTGGGAACAGGGATAACTGCCTCTGAGAAAAGTGACTAAATTCAGTTTATGAACAGCTTAACTGTAAAAACAATGTTTGATCCTGATAGAAAATCAGTGACTTGTTTATAGTCTATACCGTACTCTGTCATCAGAGGTGTCCAACCTTTTGGCATCTCTGGGCCACACTGGAAGAAGAAGAGTTGTCTTGGGCCACACACTAAATACGTTGCAACGCATAATCACAAACAAATCTCAAAATGTTTTAAGTAAACTTACAATTTTGTGTTGGGCCACATTCATAGCCATCCTGGGCTGCATTCTCCAGAAGAAATCCAAGAGGTGGGGGAAGGCTGTTAGTACAGACAGGGGAGCAAGTCTGGGAGTGAGTTAGGAGTTGTTGCAGGAGCCAAGGTGCTGCCTGGGTTGTTAAGAGTCACAACCAGACCCAAGAGACAAGTCCTTTGATGGAAAAATGTTGTTACACAAGTTACCTTGTTCTTCAATCTGCTCTTTTGGGTAACTATGAGTGACTTTTATAAAATAAGTCTTACACCTTTGATGGGGAAATTGTTTTTATACTCTTCTTGAATAATCTTCAATGTTGGAGTAAAAACCCAATGTTGCTCATGCACATGGTTTCTCCAAACATAGTTTATGTAACGTTATGTCATTTGAGGTAAGTGATAGTCACTGAATGATGTGCTTTTATTATATTTTACAAACAGAGGTAGAACATGCCAACATTAATCTTCCTCACTTCCCTGCATACATCATTTCTAAAAGTTCTTTGGCCTTGTTTACCTACTATTTTAAATTAGAAAAGTTAAAACACACCCTAGATTAATACAAGAACATTTTAATTTTAAAAACATTCTGTTGGGAAAGTGTGTGTATGTGTGTGTGCATGTGTGTGTATTTTAATGGTAATAGTTGTTCTTAATTGTGGAGGACAATTGGCCTTAAGCATCTTCCTTCATTAAGCATTATTTGTCAGATGTGCCTTCTGACAAAGCAACTGAGCTTCCCTTTGGGAAAAATTAAAGAAATCTCACATTTTCATCCTTCCAAAAAAAAAAAAAATTAAAGGCAACTGTCTTAAAATGAGTGCCAAATTTTTAGTGAGGAGAAAGATTTGATTTATTGGAATAAGGGCATCTTTTCAGGTGGGAAAACTTGTCTTTGATTAGAGACTGCAGCAACTTACAAGCAAACTCCCCCAGGAAGCAGAGCCAGACAGAGCTGTGTGGAGGGGGGCAAGATAAAAGAGAAATGAGATAGAGAAATTGACATGCTAAGGGTTACAAAGACTTGTTGTGAGTTGGCCCCCTACCCTGAAGACTAGACCAGAGTAACTGTTTCCAAGCAGTCGGCCCTATTCTCTGGCAGGGTTTTTCTTATACGTTTCTAGTTCCATCTCTGTATGTCATTTACATGGGATCAGGAAATGCAAATGATTGAAAATACCATAAAGCCACATTTAGCCAGAACGTTGTATAATGGCCATTTACAATTAAATTAATATCGAGTACTTCCTTGATCTCCATTCCTGTCCAGTGACTTCAACCTCAATACAGTACTGAAAGGGAAAGGAGCCAGAACACATGGTCCTGAAGCTATTTTCCCAAAGGCAAGGACTAGTCTTTCCCTCTCCTGGGACACAGTGGCTCACTAAGTGGAGCACAGGGAATTGGGGAATGGGTGTGGAATGTGACAGCTGCAGGAGATGTTTCCAAGTTCTGCACATGTTGGGCAGAGTTCTAGGCTAAGAACCCTGGAGTCTCCTTTCGCAGCACAGATCTGAGCTATTTGAAGAATGTCTAAGTTTTGGCTCTGACTGTTCATTAGAGAATGTGGGCTCATTCCCTTTCTTGGCCCATCTTCAGTACTCCTGATGGAAATCACAGGCAATGCGTTTAATGTAGAGGATGAGAGTGGAATCATACTGCTTAAGGTTCCAATCCTGCCCCTGCCTCTGAGCTGTGTTAGGTACTTGGCCAAGTACTTAATCTCTGTGTCTTGGTTTCTTTATGTATAAAATACCCCACCATTCCTCACTTGGACTGCTGAAATAGCAGTAATCTAGCTGGTCTTCCTGCTCCTGTCCTTGCTCACCTATGGTCTAGTCCCTATATAACCATGAGAATGAGCTTCTAAAAACCCAAGATAGATCATGTCACTCCTGTGCTCAAAAGCTTTCAAAGGCTTCCTATCACTCAGAACAAAAGCCAGAGTCCTGGGGGGACTGTCTGAGGGAGGGGGGCAAAGGGGGAAAAGTCAGGACAACTGTAATAGCAAAATCAATAAAATATAATTTAAAAGAAAGTCAGAATTCTTACATTAACACATAAGGCCCCTACATGGTCTGTGCCCTGCTCATCACCTATCACTTTGTCGCTAATGGTAGTCCAGAATCACTCTGGAAGTCTTGTTAAAACAGGCCATGAGCCTTACCTTCAGAGTTTCTGGTTCATTAAGTCTGCTGAGGGCCTGAGAATTTTAACTTCTAATAAGCTTCCAGGTGATGTTGCTACTGCTGCGTTGGGGTGAGGAGGGAACCACACTTTGAAAACCACCTACCCAACAAGATCAACGGCTTTGGCATTCCTCAAGTACGCCAAGCACATTCCTGCCTTAGGGACTTTGCATTTGCTCTTCCTGCTGCCTGGCAGACTCATATTTCAAAGGTCAGCATGCCTTGTTCACTTATCTTCATCAAATGTCATTGCTTAGCGAGATCCTCCCTGACTCTCCTATTAAAAGTCACATCCCAGTTCTCCCTCCTCCCTTTGTATTCCTCCACAGCATTAGCACCACTTGACACACTGTGTGTTTTAACTTGTTTGCCTCACTTATTAGCTCTGCAAGACAGGGCTGATCTCACTGCAGTATGCCCACCACCTAGAACAGTGCCTGGCACATAGGAGATAATAAATACTTGTTGGGTGAATAAATCTGCAAAACGGGATAATGATTGTACCAATTTCTTAGGGTCATTGTGAGGATCAACGATTGTAAAGCTCTTAGAACAACATTTCGCACAGAATAAATCTCAATAAATGTTAGCTGCTACCATTATTAGCGGGAAACCAAAAGCATTTGGTGCACTGTTGTGGAGGCTTTGATGCTTCATCAGGTTGCCTTTCTTCCTAGTTGCATCGGATTTGGGATTTGCTCTGTACCGAAGGTTCTTTGTCCCTCTAAATGGGTCACCGGTGAGTTTGGCTTATTTTTTTTCTCAATGAAAATTTGTTTACCTATCCTATTAATAGTTAAAAAGGGTCATCAAATAGGGGCAAAAATTCTGTGATTTAGGGCAGTAAAATTTCCATCCGGAGAAAACTGAGAAAACCAGACTTTTGGATTGTCCCTTTCACTTAACTCTCTCATGGCCCTGACCACTGGCTCTACTTCTCTGCATCGGCCATACTGGTAGCCGTTCCGGAACAGGAGAGAAGGGACTTCGCTGTTCACAGAGAATGAAAAAGCAGGGTGGAAATCAGCAATGAAAATCTGGGCCCAGATAAATTTAAAATATAAAGAAAACTTACAAAGATCTCATTTTATTGGAATTAGCCTTTGAATTTGGTAGCTGCTGTGTTTTAAATCTGACATGCGGGAACAGATTATGCTGCTATAGAGATCCCTCATACAACTCAACTCTGTTCTCTTGGTTGGCTCTATATAGAACCCCCCAAAATGGGATGATGATCAAGAAGAAAGAGAAACAATCGCTCTATCTTGTGTACTCAGAGAGTCAGTGAAATGACGTTTTCTAGCTTTGCATATTTTAGAACATCTCCACTCTGTGCACCTGGAGTTTTGTGTCTCTTGCCTGAGCTCCTTGTTCTTCAGACTTTAAAAACTCTTGTGTGATTGTGATGGTATTTGTTGTTTTGTAAGAGAGGTGCAACTGAAATATGTAATTAGTATTCTTTCCACTTATTTCCATTTTCCCCCTTTTCTCCTAAGGTGTCTTTTGCAGCTCATATTGCAGGTGGACTTGCTGGAATGTCCATAGGTTACACCGTGTTTAGCTGCTTTGATAAGACACTGCTGAAAGATCCACGGTTTTGGACGGCAATTGCAGCTTATTTAGCTTGTGTCTTATTTGCTGTGTTTTTCAACATTTTCCTGTCCCCAGCAAACTGACCTGCTTCTAATAGAAATCAATGAATAAAAAGAGCTATCTGGGGAAAAAAAAAACCCTGGAGAACTCTATGAAGAAATGGAGAAGTCCCAGCAAATGCTAACGATTTTAAAAGAAGGCAGACCACCACTGAAGTCATCGGTTGCAAAGATCTAACAAAAGACTTAGGTTTTAAGGAGGGGCTTTCTAAATGCCAAGGGAGTGAAGAGGAAGAGAGAAAAGGGAAGTAAAAACCAGAACGTGGGTCTTTCCCAGGCATATATGGTGTGCATGCAGGTATCCTCTAAAAGGGACTTGTTCTTGGAGGATATATTGTAGGGATAGCTTGATAGAATCCATGAATACTACACTATGCTGATAATAAAAACTTTTCATACTCATGCCAGATTACTGATAATCACTTTTGATCACTGTTTCAGTTGACAGATCACTGAGGTGCTTTATATACATTACTGCTAATCTTTTTTTATTTTTTTTAAATCTTCACCTGAGGATATGTTTATTGATTTTTGGTGGGGAGAGGGGCGTGGAGAAAAAGAGAGAGAAATGTGGATCAGTTGCCTCCTATATGCATCCTGACTGGGGATCAAACCCACAACCTAGGTAATGTGCCCTGACTGGGGATCAAATCAGCAACTTTTTGGTGTATGGGACATGGTCTAAACAATTGAGCCACCTGGCCACAGCTATTGCTAATCTTTTTAAGAAACCAGAAAGGTGGGTGTATTCTCTGCATCTGAGAGAGGAAGACATGGAAACTCTTTAAAAAAAAAAAAGATTTTATTTATTTTTAGAGAGGGGAAAGAAGGGAGAAAGACGGAGAGAAACAGCAATTGGTTGCCTCTCACACACCACCAACCAGGGACCTGGTTGGCAACTCAGGCATTTGCCCTGACTGGGAATCGAACCAGCAACCTTTAGGTTTGTGGATCAACGCTTAGCCCACTGAGACACACGTCAGGGCAAGGAAAAGGAAACTCTTTTAAAAAACCAAGTAAGTTGTCTGAGAGGGGACACAATAAGATTGGTAATGACTTGAAAGCCCATACTCTCTTCCCCTACTGGTCTAACAATGCCAAGTCCCCCAAGTACTGAAAGTTAAGAGTGCTGTGGGAGTATAGGGATAAACATTCCGATGGGTGCACCAGGGATTGTAGAAATACCTTACAGAAGACAGAATTCTCTGGACTGCTAGTTTAAGATCCTAATAGCTTGTCTAGGATCCCAAGGAACCTGGAACTGGCTTTCCAGGGCACACTATGTACCTGTCTCTGGATCTTCCTCTGTAAGATTCTTATCCTTTGCATGGCTAGTGGCTCTCCTAGGAGTAGCCAGGATTTATTTACAGAAGGTAAAAATATCTGAAAGCTGAGATGCCTGTGTTGTTTTCCGGTAGGGAACCCAGATTTTTGGCCCTTCTTTTTCCAAAACGATAGTTTTAGTTTATCTGAAATTAGGAAATACAATTTTTCTTCTTTCATCAACGTGTTTTATTTATAAACACCCATATAAACATGTTGCTGTATATGAAAGGAGCACCTACACTTAATATAGTGAGAAAAGTATTTTAGCATTATGAGAAAAGGTGATCGGGCATTTGTTCAAATTTCTTTTTTTAAATTTGAGTATGAGAATATGAGTATGTTCTTGGTTAAACAAAGATTTGAGTGAGAACTTAAAAAGGTAACTCCCTTTTCTTCTCACCTGCCCCCCCCCCCCCGCCAAAACTGCCTTTTTCCCTGGCGATGACCAATGTCAACAGCTGGGTGTGTATTCTACACCCTTTTCTACCCAGGATGAGCAGAAAGGGAAATCTATTTTAGCTGACAGCTAACTCTACTCACTGCACTGATTTGCACTGAATCTGCTCTACACTCCAAAGGGACACATTCTGAGAACAAGTTGGAGATGGCCCTGGCATAATTTCTAAGCATGATGTGCTTCTCACATTTACCTACACAAAGAAAGGTTTGGGTTAATAATCTCTGTTTTAGTTAATAAAATATACACATGAAATGTAGGTTTTAACAGCATAAAAGAAGTTATACTACATGTACTGTTTTGTAACTTGCTTTACAATGTGACTGAGATTGCTGTTAGTCTGTAGAGATATTTATTCTCTGAGTTGCTGAATGATAAAGATACGCTATAGTTTATTTAACCGTTCCTCTATTGGACACTGAAGTTGTTGCTGATTTTTTACTATTACCAACAGTGCTATGCAGTGTGTCTCTGCGTATGTTTTGCTGAATAAATGAATATTTCAGGCATCTAAAAACAGAAATGTGAGGTTAATTTGGATAAATTTAAATTGCCTCTTAAATAGCTGTATCCATTTATAGTCTTACAGTATATGAGAGTAACAGTTTTCTTGTACTTCTCCCAAAAGCAGATATTATAAATCTTTGAAAATTTTGCACTCTGATAGTTAAAAATGCTTTAATTTGTATTTCTCTGACTACTGAGGCTTAGTGTTTTTCAAGTTTATTAATTTACATATGACACATAATATGTAATTTATATAACATAACATACAAATATGAGTATATATTTTTTCTTCCCAGATAAAATGTTTGTATTTAACCTGAAAAGTAGCTATGAGCTGCAAAGAGGCCCAGGGAAGAAACACTTATCTGCCAGGATGAAATACCAGGTCACTAGCTCTGAGGTAAGGTCTTTAATGACCTAAAGGGTAATGTAATCATTAATAGAAAACTGGACAGAGCAACAGCATTCATTTAACTATGAAACTGGACGTGACCTATTGATTATTAAGACTGATGACTAGTTATTATCTAGTCAGAAAGATTTTTTGGCACTAGAAACATTGTTCATGTGACCAAAAACAGTGGTTATCTTATTGGGTTCCCCAGAGGGCAAAATTAGCACCAAAAAAGCACAAAAATTTGGTGTTTTTAAATTTGATGTCTCTTACTTATAGAGGAACCACTTATTCAGCTTAATTTGGGGTTTATAACTTTAGTTTTCTAAATTGGTATTTTCTAAGCTGGGTTATTGGAAATACTGTAAGTATTCTTATCTGTGTCATTCCATAAAGTAGCCATTAGGCACAGATAGCTTATACAAGTCACATTGCCAGAGCTCAAAAGCTACATGTGGCTAGGGGCTACCTTATTGGACGGTACAGATAGAGTCTATATCAACATTGGCAGAAAAAGTTCTATTGGACAGCCTGTTTTAGAAGCAAGAATGAGCCCTGACTGGTGTGGCTCACTGGACTGAGTGCCGGCTTGTCAACCAAAGGTTCCCTGGTTCAATTCCCAGTCAGGGCACATGCCTGGGTTGCAGGCCAAGTCCCCAGTAGGGGGCATGTGAGAGGCAACCACACATTGATGCTTCTCTCTCTTTCTCCTCCCCTTCCCCTCTAACATAATAAATACAATCTTAAAAAAAAAAAAAAAGGCAGCAAAAATGACCTGACAGGGAAATGGATTTTAGCTGGTGGCTGACTCATTCACTGCACTGAATGGAATCTGCTTTACACCTGCAAAGGGGAAAATTCAGAGAGCCGGTTGAAAATGGCTGTGGTATAACTTCTAAGAATGATTTGCTTCAAATTTATCTAAACTAAGAAAAGTTTGTGTTAATCGCTCTTTTAGCTAATTAAGAGCCATTTGAAATGTCTTTTTGTTTTTGAATTCTATAGTACTGTATCTATGTACACTAGTATTCATGTCATTTGCTATGAAAGCTTTAGAACCTAAGATTTGTAGCAAAATAATACTGTTCCTTCTTTCAGTAAATACCATACTCTTTAAGGGAAAAAAATATTTTATTTGTGATTAGAAAAGTAAAGTGCTTATGGTAAAAAAAAGTTATAAAAAATCAAGTCAATTGTACTCATACTACCCAGAGATGTTACATTTTGATAAATATCCTTCTAGTCTTTCTTGTATGCATCTCTACATTTAAGTAAATTTACAATAATGGGACCATCCTATTGTGTTTTATAACTCGAATGTCATGGAAGCAATTTATCAAAAGTCTTTTCATATTAACATATATTTATCATTTCTACTGTTTGCATAGTACCACTCTGTGGATATACTATTACTTATGTAAAATAGTCGTTCTTGTATTGATAATTATTTTGGATGTTTTCAAGTTATGATTACTATCATGAATAATATTCTGCTTACACTTTAAAGTGCTTTGGGTTGTTGGGTCAAAGAATGTATTATTGTTAACATAAAGTTAAATAGAAGTTTACTCTCAGGAATACAACTCAATTTTAGAAGGTTGACGCTTTTTCAAGTCTTTTTTTAACTGCATAAAGCTTTCAAAAAGGCTCTAACCAGTTATTTAAAAAGTCAAAACTATCACTATTTAAATAATTAAACATTTAAGAGAAAACATGATTTCTTAATGTCTCTTTCATGCAAGTTTCTTCAATATGCTTAAAGAGAAAAAAATAACAGTTCAGTAAAAAGGCTTGTTAAGAGCTGTTAGACTTTAGAGCCACACTGACTGATTTTGAATTTGTTTTAGCTCTGTGACCTTGGATAGTTTAAGGTGTGCCTGTTTCCTCATGGTAAAATAGGGAAGTAACACACCTACTTCACAGGATTTTTGTGATGAATGTTATCTTGTAGCTTTAATATCTCAGTATGTTGTTTGACTGTGTAACATTTCCCTTTTTATAAGGGTTATAAGACATACTTTTATATGTTAAATGAAAGTAATGAAACATTTCTTTTTTCTTTCCTTTGGGATATATTTCTTTCATATCCTAGGATACCAACCTCAATATAAAACCTACTGGCTGGCTGATAATTCAAGCCACGTAAAGTATAACTTGTCCCATTTTTCCCTCCACAAAAGCAAGCTATATGTCTTAAATAGGTCAAATACTGTTACAATGAAAATTTCTATAATACCATCACCACACCAATGTTCCATTTATTTCAAGTAATATACTAATAACATCCTGGTAGTACAAAATAGTTCAGAAGTTTTGGAGTTAATTTTAAGATGATAAACATTTATGATATTTTTTCATAGCAAAGTATAATAAGGATTTTATGAATATTCATAAATATACTACTGAAATTATTTCTGAAAATGTTTTAAAAAACTGTCATAAATAAACCAGAATTTAGTTTAAATGTGAATTAAAAAACTAATTAAATTTTTGTAGCAAGAGCCAGACTTGTTTCCTCTGATTTCATTAAATGCTATTGATAACTGAATTATGAAATGAAACACATTCATTTTCCTTTGTGTATTAATGAGATTTTAAAATCACTGACTTTGGTTATACCTTTTATATAAAATAATCTTAATAGGTTTATAAGATCAAATCAGTAGTTTTAGTACTCTCTCCAAAAGCTCTTAGTTAAAAAAAAAATAAAACAACAAACTTTAAGTAAGAAGACTCCTTTCTTACAGGGAGTCCTATGGTTCAATTTTTTGTAGACATTATGTATACCCCTCCCCAATATCATGCTTCCCCCGACAATTTTGAATTATGAGGTCTAAACATAAGTGAATTTAAATTCCTGATATCTTTTTTTAAAGAACATATTTTCTATTTTTTTCTTTTTAAAATATATTATTTATTTATTTTTACAGAGAGGGGAAGGGAGGGAAAAAGAGGGAGAGAAACATCAATGTGTGGTTGCCTCCCATGCCCCTCTGGGGGCCTGGCCCACAACCCAGGCATGTGCCTTGACTGGGAATCAAACTGGTGGCCCTTTGGCTCGCAGGTTGGTTCTCAGTCCACTGAGCCACACCAGCCAGGGCCTGATATCTTAAATATATTCTTGGTAACAGATTATCACAACTTTCTAGGGAAAAGGTCAAGCAACCAGTGCACTGATAGACTGATGCTTTGTTCATATTTTGGCCATAGGTTTGCTTTGAGAAATAGCACACCGTCAGAATGGAAGACTTTATGCCTCCTAGTTGATGGGGTTCAGAGCTAAGATGGTGGACTAAACAAACACTGGGGACTGGAATTTCCTTGGAGGCATTCTGGAGGAAGTTCACATCCACTCCACCATAATTGGAAAGATCTGGCTCACCACCCTGTTCATATTCCATATGCTTGTTCGGGGTGCAGTAGCTGAAGATGTCTGGAATGATGAGCAGTCTGGCTTCATCTGTAGTACAAAACAACCTGGGTGCAGAAATGTATGCTATGACCGGGCTTTTCCCATCTCCCTGCAGATACTGGGTTCTGCAGGTGATTTTTGCGTCTTTACCATCCTTGGTCTACATGGGCCATGCTTTGTACTGACTAAGAATTCTGGAGAAAGAGGCAGAGGGAGAAAGTTCAACCAAGAGGAGAACTGGAGGGGGTAGAGTTTGAACTGTCTTGGGGTTGGAGGAGATTGAAACAAGAACTTTATCATCTGGATTTCATATAGAGCCTCTATTTAAATGCCATGGATATCCATGTCCAAATATAATTGATTGTTTTGTCTCAAGGCCAACAGAAAAGACAATATTCCTATTATTTATGCAATTCATAGCCACTGTGTCACTTTTCTTAAATGTCCTAGAAATTTTCTACCTAGGCTTTAAAAAGATTAAAAGAGGACTTTGGGGACAAAATAAATTGAAGGATGAGCATAATGAATTCTATTCAAACAGGTCAAAACAAAATCTTGCCAAATACCAGAGCACATCTGCAAATTCACTGAAGCAACCCTTTCTGCACCTGATTATGATCTGAGAGTGGAAGAGCAAACATATACAACAGTGTATCCTAGATTCAATTCCTCTGCATTTCAGGCAGATCCTAACAATCACAATAGAAATGATGAGAAATACATTTTGGATGAACAGGAAACTGTACCTTCTAATGAGATGTGCACACTTGGTACTACCTGTAGTCATATTCAACACATTGGCTCAAGTACTAATGAAAACACTCATAAAAAACCTAGAAAAGGAATTAATGGTAACCAGTTAAGGAAAAAAAAGAGAAACTGACAGCAAAGACAGCAAAAGAAACCATTACGCTACAGGTCACTGTATCATTCTAGGTGTTGCTATAGATCTGGACAACCACGTGGGTCAATCACCCCAAACAGTTTTCTCTCTGCCAGTTAACTGCATCGGGGAACCAAGGTGGCTTCGTGCTACACAGAGTTCCTCTACAGAAGATGAAAATTGGGTGTCACCTCTGTCACCTCCTAAAAGTAGCCTCAAGAGTCAGTTCACAGAAGGCACAATTAGAACCCTTTCTTCTTTACAAGGAGAATTCCAACAATTTGACATTCCAGACACTGCTGATTCTTTGGGAGAGCTGTCCTTGGGATCTGAGTTGGTCAGAACCTGCAATAATCCTCCTACTGCTTGTCCTCCAAAACACTGTTGCCAACAATCTCATTAGTAGGTGGGCTCGGACAGACCTTCAGACCTGAACTGTTGGCTTTTAGACATTCTGCATATTATATCATCACAGAAGTAGCCTAGTGAGAGCGGAACACAGACAAAACAGATAAGGACAGCTCTAAAGACCAGATGTTAACATGGGCAAATGCAAATCCATTTTAAAAAGGGAAAAACAGTTCCAATTCTGAATTGTGAAGGAGTAGCTTTAAAAACAATAGCATAGAGTTACCAAATCAAGATTACTTTTTTCCGAGCTCCCTTGAGAATTTGTGAAAACTGAGTTTGGGGAAATCATATGTTCAGAATTGAGACTAAATGGATTGGAACGAAGTTTTTCTCTGAAGGGGTCACAGTCCTTCAGAGATTGTTCTTGATGTATAGAATTCCTTCTTTTAGTTACTGATCTTTTATTTGTGCGCACTGGTTAAATTTTTTTGTTCCTGGGACTTAAGTTTCTTTATAGACTTCAACCTAATGTGTCGTGAATATAATCATAATGTTATTATCCAGTAAATAAAAATTTTAAAAAGTTGGTGGCTTTCTTTGACCAGTTTATGGCATCGTGATTCGATGCTTCTACTAACTAGTTATCTAACCTTGTCCCTTTACTAACATTATCTACTATACAGGTACACTGTGAAAGTTAAAATAAGAAACACGTGTTTAATTCAGTGCCTGGCACACAGCGCTCAAAAGTGCTAGCTATGATTAACACGTTACCTCTCACCCTCCACAGGCCCACATTAAGCAAGTAACAAAACAAGGAAACGCCAAACGTGAAAGCTAGAACCGAAACATACGATTCTAAACACACGCCTCAAGCCATTGGCAATCTAAGGGTCGCCCTGCGTCAGTTGCGAGAACTTGTTAGGGTGAAAGCCAAAAAGCTATCTCAGAGGTATAAGTTACCAAGGCTTCGAGGTCTCAATTGAGGGAGGTCCGCCCACTATCGGTACCGGGAGATCCTCCCCGCGGTCAAAGTCCTAGTAGTCCCGGGCTTCTGAGGCTCTGCCCCCGGGGCGCCACGCCCATCTTTAGTCCGACGCGGATGCTGTCCAGAGTTACTGAAACTTCGCTTCTCTCTAAGCAACCGAACCGCTGCAAGGACAGGAAGAGGAAAGAAAGCGCTGTCAGAAGAGCCAGATGGGCGGGTTTACGCAGACTCTATCGCCTCAGCCCACCATGGGGCATTCAGAGCGTCCTGGTCGCCATGAAAACAGGCCACACCCCGTCCACCCCGGACCGTAGTTTGCAAGAGCGCAAGCGCGCGCGCCCTTCCGCGCATGTGCAGTGCTGCTCAGAGCCCGCCAGCCACGGTCTCCGGCGCCAGCTACGCCGCTGCCGCTGTCACTATGGCCCATTACAAAGTGAGGGGGGCGTGCGGGCGGTGGCCAGCCGCTGGTCGGCTCCGGGTGGGAGTTGGGGCGCGCGCGCGCAGGTTTTGGGGGTCTGAGGTAGCGATGCGGAGGCGGGGTTTGTCGAGCTCCCAGCGCCTTCTTCCTGCTCCGGCCCCCGGTTTCGGCCACTGACCCGCCGTGTCTCCTCAGGCCGCCGACTCGAAGCGCGAGCAGTTCCGGAGGTACTTGGAGAAGTCAGGAGTGCTGGACACGCTGACCAAGGGTGAGTATGGTATAGGAGAGGATTCCTAGTGACCTCGTCGTGCTTCTCAGGGCTGCGCCCCTGACGTTCCGTGGCGTGTGGAAGGAGGGAGTACAGGTGGGACCTGTCCGAGGTCCAGCGACGTGGGCCTCGGGGTTCCGCGCACGCCTGGCTGTGGGACACCGCTCGGGCTCGGGTCGGGTAGCCTACCTAGCTCACGCTACCACTCCCTCGGCCGGGAGTGAAACTCTTGCAGCTGTTGCAAAGTCTCTTCAACTTCCGTTGCTTTGCCTCGAGCAGCCGCTGTGGGCATGTTTGCTAAAGATCTTGAGATCCCAATTCCTCCCGCCTTAGTTTCTGCGGAGTCCTCAAAATCCTATTAAGAAACATTAAAGCTCGAATAAAGTGGTGAATTTTACAGATGTGAACGTGTGCTATGAAGTAGCTAAGTGAGTCTAATCCCCAAAGTAGGCGATTGATACATAGTCATCAGGCTGTGGCTTTTCAGCCCGCGTTTCATAGTTCACTTCAGTTCCTATACTGTGCAGATTTCATAATTAAAGTATTATTACAGATTAAGCAGCCTGATAGCTCATCAAAATGGTTATATCGTTTTCACATTTTAAAATGGAAGCTGTTACACTGTGTCTCTTCCTCCGGGGCTCAATGAGGGTGCGTGGAGCTAGAGGGTTTCAAGAGATGGTTGGGGTGCTGCCTATTTCATTCGCTCAGCAGTCATTTGAATGCCCAGGGATGAGGACCAGGGTCCAAACGAAAAGAACAGTAAGTGTCTGGGGAATAATTTGGTAGCTGTTCTTTGGGCAGAAGCAAAGGTTAGGAAAAAATTCTAAAAGAATAGCTGTACCTTAGCAGAAAGCAGGACTTTTAATCCCAAAGCATGGACCGGTAATTTTACTTTGGCTACCTACCATGGAAGGGTTTAGGTTCTAGTTTCTCTCTCTCTTTGCAAATAAATTTCAGCAAACGTTAAGGGACTATGGTATGAAAGCCTTTTCCTCTGTTGTTTCGGCAAGTGTCACAGATTCTTGGAGGCCCTCCCCCCTCAAAAAAACTCTACAAGTTCATTTCTTTCCCTTATTTAACCATTTCATTCAGGTCTGTGTTCTAGGTACTGGCAACACAGCAGTAGAAAGAAAAATTTCCCTGCTCTAAATGAGCTTATATCCTAGTTTGGGGAGACATAATACATAGTCCCAGCCAGTGGTGTTACAAAAACAAAAACCAAAAACAAAAAAAAACCAAAAACAAAAAAACATAGCGAGGTAGGGAATAAAGAGGGTTGGGTGTGCCATTTTATGTGGGATGGGTGGTGTCGGGGAAGACCTCTCTTAGGTAGTAGCATCTGGACAGAGACCTGAATGTAATTTCCGATGTTAGGAGTTCCAGGAAGTGTAAAGAGGCCAGAGTGGGTGGATAGAGCAAGTGAAAGGCAGACTGGTAAGGGGCAGGGAAGTGACCCTTGTGGGAGCTGATACTTAGGTTGTACAGCCTTGTGGCCATACATCGATTTTTCTTCACAAGATTGGAAACCACTGGTGGCTTCTTTTCCATTGCTCACAGCTACTGGTGTCTAACCCCTCAACCTATCTACACTTCCAGTTTCCTAAATAACATCAGACAACCTAATATGCTATCTACTGATGTGCTCTATTTGAAACTTGATTTTCAGCTTCAAACATAGGTACTTTACATAGATTTAATTTATAATTTTTATCTAGTGTATTTCCAAGAGCATTTGAAATTGCTTCTAACATTAAAAACACTAAAAGACAGGATGTCTAAAGATAAAGATGATAAATCATTTGGAAGAAGAGGAATTTTAGTTATTTTGAGCACTGTATCAACCTCTAAAATCCTTGCTGCTAAGGCAAAAAGTGGAACATCAGGTATCAAGTTTTTCTTGTCTGATTAAAAAGAAGTGTATTCCATCTATAGAAAAAGCACAGAAAACTTGACATTTACATCATGTTCTGTAATTATCAGCCTTGTACCACTGACAGAAATTTAAAGGTTGAAAGAAATAGGATGGGGAAAAAAGAAGAAAGGATAAGAGTATTCATGTCTTATAAAATTAGGACTCAGTAGAGATCAGTGGAAATTAATGGAAGAAAGAGAAGTTTGAGTTTGTAATTTAAAGAAAAAGGTAATAAGTAGAGGAATTAAACGATACTCTAACATATTGATGGGTCGAGAAGAATGTAGCAGTGATGTAAATATACCCACTTCTCAAAAAAGTGTTGTAAATGTATTTAGAGAGAAGAGTAACTACCAGAATTCAAAGTAGTTGCCCATTTGAGTTTTTCCACACTCTTATTTTGATGAGTTACTAAAACTCTAAAAAATAAAGGGGAAGCATGTAAGTTGGTTTACAACAAAAGTTCTTAACTTGGGATCTAGATATGCACCTTTTTTTGTGTACTTTTTTTTTCCTTTATCAGATTTTTCAGGGGGTTCCATGCACAAAATAGTTAACCACTGGTTTAGAGAGATTTTTGTCTGAGTAAATCCTGGTAGGAATTTGTTCAATAGAAGATGAGCAAGGTAGTGCTGACACGAGCTATTGAATATGAAAACACTAAAGTGTTATATTTGAATGTTGATTTGAGCATGTTAACTACTGGCAAAATTTTTGGCTGGTGATTATTTAGCATGTTATGCATGAAACTTTACTCTTTTTAAAAAAATATTTTATTTATTTTTAGACAGAGGGGAAGGGAGGGAGAGAGGGAGAGAAACATCAATGTGTGGTTGCCTCTCATGTGCCCCCTACTGGGGACTTGTCTCGCAACCCAGGAGTGTGCCCTGTCTGGGAATCGAACTGGTGACCCTTTGGTTTGCAGGCCAATGTGCAACTGGGCCGTACCAGCAAGGGCTGAAACTTTATTCTTTAAGAACATTTTGAATTAAAAAATTTTCAGTAATTACAATAGCCATGTTGATTCTCTCCTGCATTTTTCTCAAATTTATCTACCATGTTTCTACTCCTCTATTACTTTAGTGCAGGTCACTTTTTTTTTTAAAAACCCTCACCAAAGGATATGTATATTGATTTTTACAGAGAGAGGAAATGGGGTTGGGAGGTGGGGAGAGAGATAAAGAGAAACTTTTATCTGTTGCCTCCTGCATACACCCCAACTGGGGATCGAACCTTCAGCCTTTTGGTGTATGGGATGATGCTCCAGTTGACTGAGCCACCTGGCCAGGGCCAAGTCACTATCTTTTTCAACAGGATGACCATATCATCCTCTTAACTGCTTTGTTCTTGTCCCACTCGTTGATGTTCCACACAGCAGTAAAGAGTGACCCTGTCACCTTCCTGTTTAAAATGTTTCCTTGCGGGTTCTTAGGATCAGAGTCCAACTGAACTTGCAGGTTAGGTGTTCTTCCACTGTGCTCCCATAACCCACTATTTTGATTGTCCCTTGATTCTTTCTGCATCAGTTTCTTGCTTACCTTTTGCACTAGACTACAAATTCATTGAAAGCAGGGACCTTGTCTGTCTTATTCACCATGGTATGGACACTCCTAGCAATGTGCTTGACATAATAGACACTTAATATAGACTGTGATTTCAATCATTCAAATTTAAGACTTTAATTGTTGCTTTTTCTGCTTTTTGATTTGCAGTATTGGTAGCCTTATATGAAGAACCAGAGAAACCTAATAGTGCTTTGGAGTATCCTTTTCATCTTTCAAGTCAGAAAAAGGCCTTATTTTTGGAACTCTTTATTTTTCCACATTAGATAACCTTTAAAATACTTTTGATTATTGAAAAAGTTACTTTCCTTTGAATTTTTGGATGATGCTCTGTGGGTAAATATGGGTGGTGGGGTGTGGTGACTCTGATCAGAGATGCTACCCTGGGCTATTTCATTACTTTCATTCAGCTTAAGTAAATTCTTAACTTTGAGATTAGTTTTTTAAAGCATCACTTAGGAGCTGCTACCCCAGAAAATCCAGAAATAGAGCTGCTTCGCCTAGAATTGGCAGAAATGAAAGAGAAATATGAAGCTATTGTAGAAGAAAATAAAAAACTGAAAACAAAGGTAAATTTTAAAAGAGAATTTATGTTAATAATACTTTCACCTTTAGTTAATAGTTTCACCTATTAATAATAAGTTCATGTTAATATTAATATTATCAAAACCTCACTAAAATGGACAGTAGGAGAGGGAGGATGGTGACTGTCAATCTCAATTAATGGCAAGACCAAACTGATGCCCTGTCTAGAAAACAACACACACCATTGTAAATAGGACAGTCAGCAAAGTGTGGTCAAGAAGAGGTTCTTGGGAACCTGCATCAACAAAAAGATGAGAATATTGGTAATGCTGCTTCTAAAAGTATATGGAGATTTTTGAGTCTTAAGCAGTTGATTTAAGTTACTTTGTGAATGGCACCTCTTAAGGGTTGTGCAGTGCACAATCTACCTAGTGATGTGGTGACCCTGTAATGTGTTAGTGTACCTCTGTAAGTTTGTTTGCACTTAATTTTGTCTAGTTCTGAAGTTTTTTCTTTGTTTAAATTGTGAGAATTTTCATAAACTTCAAATTAGTCAACTTTTAAAGTCCTTGAGGTTTCACTACATTCTGAAACACACAGTACATGTTACATTACTCTAGGAATTTCTCATAATGTGTTTTATTTTCTCAATACCATTTCGAGATAAGCAAAATAGGTACACAGGTGAGGAAACTACAGTATAATGAAGTCTAATTAGTTTCTCAAATCTGACAGCTAACTGAAACAAATCTTAGCCTAGTGTTCTTCCATAGTAGTAGTAACTTAGCATAAAAGAAAATGCAGAATCTTAAATTACCAAGATTCCACAATGTGCAAATACCAGTTAACTCTTAGGCACTTTGTTTAAATAAAAGACATTGGCAGCTCTTTACTGACTGGCTAGTTTCATTTATGTCTCATAATTTTTCTACTTTGTAGGACAAAGCTCATTAAACTTTTGGTGGAGGGGAAGAAAGTCCCTTATTATAAGTCAAATTATCATCTTTGGGAAGATAGAGATTATTATACATCAGTGTTTATCAGTGTAGTCATAAATTGGAATTAAATTTTAGTTTCATAGTAATATTAAAAGATTTATGTAAAAAGTATTCATTAGGTTTGATTGTATTTAATCTTAAAACATTGAATGGTTTAATTATTTAAACATATAAACTTACTGATTCAATAATTAAATTGAATATAACAGTTAACTTGTTTTGTTACTATTAAGTTTTTTTTACCCAATTTAGAACAAAATTCACTTAAACTCCTCTGTCTTTGCCCTATAGCTTGCTCAGTATGAACCACCTCAGGAGGAGAAGCGTGCTGAATAAGATTCTTCTCAGTTGAAAAGACACTGAAAAATGGTTTTGTAAGACTTGAATAGTTTGTATAGTATATAATCTTTTCTGAACAGATGCTATAGAAGTCTTTTAATATGTTAAATTCACCTATCACACTTTAACTGTTATAAACACATATTAGAATCACTAATAAAAACTCAATATAACTTTCTTTGGGTCTTAAAAGCAGAAGAATCCAAAGTGAATCCTGAAAAAAAAAAAATTCTAAACACAGCCATCTAATTCATTTCCTTAAAAGACATTCTCTTTACTAGCCTGATTAGGAATGGTGGTACTGGTTGTTTTTTAGCCCAGGAAGGTTAGCTTTTCTTTGGTTTAGTTCAGGATATGAGTACAGGTACAATCATTCTTTAAAAGGAAGATGACACTGTTTAAATTCTCCGTAGACAACTGGAGCGATCTGTGTGACATGAGATGCTTTTGCATGGGTTCCCACGAATCTTTCACTCATTTATATAATGCAGAATGAGTAACTCTTCTTCGCCACCACTTTGCCTTAGGTAACTGTGTGTGTGCCAGTTTGACACCACATTTTCCTTCTATGCAATCATGCCCTATTTGATAATGTTGCCTTGCTTGCTCTGTGCTTCAATGAGTTCTACTTGCACATTGGCCTTCTGTGTTGATTTTCAATTTGCTATAATAGCAGTTACCCTTATTGTAATTTATATAACTTGAAACAGGATCACACTGTTCCCCTGCCATACTTAGTTGTTCAGTTGAACACAGAACAGAGGCAATATAAAATTCTGGGTTCATGCACAATCTGGGATGAGAAGGGGAATGAGCCATATATCATGGAAAATTATAGTCTGTGGGTATAATTATATAGTGCTTTTTTTCTCTCAAAGTAGTTTTCTAGCCTTGAATTCATTTTATCTTCATTACCCCTGTGATGTAGGTAAGGCAGGTATGACGGGATGTTGGGTGCTGAATTTTTAGGTCAAAGACTGATATTAATACAAATTATTTACTAACTGTAGAACCTTGGGCACATCAGTAAACTGCTCTGAGATTCACTTTCTTCATCTGTTAAATGGAAAGAATAATATCTGTGCTGCCTACCTCACAGGGTTGTTGTGAGGGTCAAATGGAATGTATGTGAAAGATTTGTAAATGGTAAAGCACTATATTCTTGTTTGTTAGTCCTTTTTCCTTTTTTTTGGAAGACCTACAGGCGATGTTTTGTTTTCTTGATCATTTATTTTCCTTACTGATTGACTGATACTATTAAGTAGTCCTATTTCATGTATCCTGTCCTGATTGTTAGAGAACCAGTCTTTATTTTTCAGTCAAAAGATACAAACACAAAACGATCCATTGAAAGCTGGTTTAACTAGCAAGTTTCAGCACCTGCTAGAAACTGACTAAACCAATTATAAGGGCATTTTAATCAATCACGGTAGCAGAAATATGGCAGTGGTCTGTGCCTCTTCTAGTCACAAGTTTGTTTTTGAAGGGGGGCCAGATACTGTTGGAAGAACATTCACTTGAATTGGCTTATCTTTTACTACTCTGAGCACCTCCTACATGGACAGCAGTGGGCTGAATGCCAGGTGTTACAAAAATGAACTTGAAATTAGTTATAAGATATGTATATAAGCAATTCCAGTGTGGGCTAGGATGTGTAAGAATCATACCACCACATGGCCCAATAGGGTTTTGGAAGAGAGAGAGACTTCTTTACACTGTTGATATGACAGTCCCTTGTGGATACAGACTAGTAGAAATTTTTGTCTGGTAGCTAACCCTCATTGCTATTTTCCCTTGGGACTAGTATTAATATTTATGTAAGGCAGGTGGCTGTCTCTTGTACCATCCTTTTGGACAAGATGGCAGCCTGTGAGTTGGATAATCACACTTTTTGGTGGCACTGACCTGCTAAACTGCTGTACCAGTCAGTGCTATTTAAGAATTCAGGGTCAGCCTGACCTCTGGAGGTCCCCTTCAACATTTCTATCAATGATTTGCATGAAGACAATATACAAGAGGCTCAATGGAGTAGAAAAAGGATCCTATTCATTCAGTTCCTGCCATGCGTCAGCTAACGTAACTATAAAATGTAGATTTCATATCTTGCTTACCTCAAAAGGTTGTTGTAAGGATCAAGTTAAGTATAATGGATGAAAATTACCTTGCAATTTATAAAGGACTACATATGGGTCAGATGATAGTAAGCCAAATCTGTAGGTGCCACAAAGTTGGAAGGGTTGGTTAGTAAACTATTGAAACAAGCTTGAAAATGCTTAACAACTTGGAATACTCAAACTTCTGGGCCCAAAAAGAAAGCTGAAATATAAGTTTTATATTTAGGTTAAAAATTGCAGTTACACAAGTTTAGGCACTAGGCTTGTTGACAAAGTATAAGTTCCGGTGATTATTGTTGGGGACCACTTGTACTTCATGAATTTTTAAAACTCCATTATGGAAAGCATTAATAGAATTACTGTCAGGAGGCTAAAGTCACCCTGAAGGCTGTATTGGTCAGTATTGCATTTTAGGTGCCAGACATTTGATGGATGTTGACAAACTCAAATGCATATAAAGGAAAGTGACCAATAGAGGGCATTTGAAAACACAAGACTGTGCTAATATGGAAGCCATAGCCACAGCTGGCATTTAAAATTATAATAAAATTAAAAATTCAGTTCATTAGTCACACTAGTAACATTTCAAGTGCTCAACCCACACTGGCTACTACAGTGACCAATACAGATGTAGAACATTTCTATCATCAGAATAATCTACTGGACATCACCATAGACGGAATGGTTGAAGGAACTGAGTATGTTTAGCGTGGAACGGAAAAGATTTAGTGGATAATGACTACAATCTAGGGCTGTCATGACAGAGAAAACTACTCCTGTGTTGCTCCTCTGTAAGCTCCTGGGAGTATGATTTTTGGCCTGAGTAAGAGAATTTTAAAGTTTTACCACAGGTGCGATTGGCCCCCTTTTGAGATAGTTCTCTTTTGGAACTACTAAAGTGTATGCTCTATGTGTATCAGATGGTGTATAGTGCATCCTCTTTAAGGTTGGACTAGATCTCTAAGGATGTGTCCTACCTTTAACTTACAGAGTCAGACATAACCAAATCCAAGACCTCCATGAACAGGCTTTCCCTTCATAATCAAGAAGTTAGTTTCCTTGGAAGACCAGTACCACCACCACCCCTACTTTAAGACAAATATCCTCTTTTATCGAATTTCCAAATCTAAAGCCTGACTGTCAAGGGTGAAAATTCCTCTAGTTTTCTGAAACATTTAGTGACAAGGATTTCTTTTGATTTGCTTCCATTATTTATTCCTTTGGTCTGGGGGAGGGGGTGCAATGTTTTACTCGGGGAGCAGGGACATGGAATTACTGGAATAGACTCTGACTAGGTGGGAAGGAGGAGAAATGGACTCATGCTGAATTTGAAGTGGTAGCAGTATGCACTGTCAGTGATTTGCTGAAGTAAGAGATGTTCTACCCGCTAGAACGAACTGTGTCACACTCCTGACTGTCTCGATTGAGGTTTTGCCCTCACCCTGGCTGGCTCCTCCTCCATACCTTTGCATTTCCCAACCATACCCATCCATCCTACCGTAGACCAGCTCCTTGTAGACTTTCTTACCCTCTCTACTTCGATCGTTATTATCTGTACTTTTGACCTTCCCACTTGTACCGAGGCTACTTACGACATTTATCTTCGAACGACTGGAAGGTAGGCAGGGTCCGAGTCGGCTTTAGTTTTGTGCCCCAGCACTTCGCAGACGTCAGTAAGTGCTGGTTTGGGCGGGTACAGTTGTACTGGGAGAACAATCAGTTCTTCCAAATGCCCAGAAAGCATCTCCCTTAGCGATAGTCCCCGGAGTTTCGAGGAAGTCGAGAGCGGTGAGAAACAATGAGCGTGGTTGGGCAGGACCGAGGTGCGGGCTGCGGGCTGTGGACTCCAGACTCCGGGCTCCGGGCTGCGGGCTCCGGGCTCCGGGCTGCGGGCTCCAGCTCCGGGCTGCCGGCTGGGGTGGAGAGCTCAGGGCTCCTCGGTGGGGCCACCCTCCTCGTGACTCCTCCTCCCCCTCCTCGGTTTAGAGTCAGGTGATTCTGGGCACGTGACGGGCACCACCTACCCTGCTGCTTCCGAATGACACCTAGGGTAGCCAATGAACGGCTGGGCCTCGGAGCGGAGCCAATGAGAGCCGGGCTCCAGGGGGAGGGCCGCATGGTGGTGGCGGCTGCCGGGGGCGGCGGCAGAGGTGGTGAACTGGGGAGGCGGCGGCCTGGCCTGGCCTGGCCTGGCCTGTCAGGGCGCGGGTGGCGGCGGCTCTAGCACCATGTCCCTGCAGTACGGGGCGGAGGAGACGCCCCTCGCCGGCAGTTACGGTGCGGCGGATTCGTTCCCAAAGGACTTCGGCTACGGCGTGGAGGAGGAGGAAGAGGAGGCGGCAGCCGCGGGTGGTGGGGTTGGGGCGGGGGCCGGCGGAGGCTGTGGCCCCGGGGGCGCTGACAGTTCCAAGCCAAGGATTCTGCTCATGGGGCTTCGGCGCAGTGGCAAGTCCTCCATCCAGAAGGTGAGTGGGGCTGCGCCGTGCTCCTCCGCCCCTTCCCGGGGGCAGGGTGGGGGAGGCCCCCCAAGGAGGGCGGTGGCTGGAGCTGGCCGGCAGGGCTGTCCCACCGCACTTTCTCTTCTCCTCTTGGGGAACAGAGCCGAAGCGCAGCCTGTGTGAGGACTCCGACCTCTGAGTCCACACCCAAGTCAGCTGAGGCCAAGTGGGTCCCCGAAGGCGAAACTGGCTGGCTGGAGGCAGGTGCTGTGGCACTGCCGGGACCTCCGCCTCCTGGGGACCCAACCCCTGTGCCTTATACGAAACCGATGTACTCCCCAGTTGTGATTTAGAGAACACACAATATTTTGTGTGTTCCACTCAGTTAAGGTAACCTGAATTTGCAGGGACTCCCAGGTGAGCCCCAGGGAACAGCGTCAGAAAGAGTTGTGAAGAAGTCACTGGCCATTTTAATGCTTACTCTTGTTGCTAATTCGGAGAGTTTACTGGAACATTATTGGATATTGGGGGCTGCTGTTCCACTTTTAGTACTTGTGGCTTGGCGAGTGTAATTGCTGGTGATAATATCCCTGTGTGTGGTCACAGAAATCCTCTGGGACCTTAAGAATAGTTGCAGACCTATGTCCATTTGCTTTCACTTGGGGTCTGTCAGGACCGAATGGAGGACTATGCACTTTTTGTAAGGGGAAAATACAGGCCAGGTTAACCTGGTCATAAAATGCCAGATACCTGCTCCTTTGCTCTTCCCACTCTGTTGCAAAGGTCTACCCAAAATACATTTCTGTGTAATACTTTGTAGACAATGTTTTTGAAAAGTCATTTTTTTTTTCAATTTATGGGATTGCATGCGTTTCTCCTCTACAACAAGATTTGAGTACGTCTATGATAGGTTTGTAGCAAACTGATCTTAAATCTTTAATTATTACAATTACTGACTGAACCTTGGGAGTGACTGTCCATTTTTCTCTTCTAGAAAATAACAGAAGTAAGTTAGTTTTGTGTTAGAGTTGTATGGATTGTGATTATTGTGATTCTTAACAATTGCGTTTACCATTTCTTTTCTCATGGAGTTTCCCTGTCAATTCCTAACCCTTCTCTACCCCGCATATATCACTTTCTACTTGATAACATTACTGCCTATGTTTTATTTCTTCCCGAAGACTGCAAATTCAATGAGGACAGGGTTCAGTCTGTTTCATTTCTGACTTCTCTTTGGAACCTAATGTAGACATCCAATAAGTTTTCAATGAGCAAAACTTCTCTAGCTTTAGCTATAAGCTTTCATAATCTTAAAGCAGATTTTTGCAAAATTAATACAATTCAACAGAAAAAAAAATGAGATGAGAGTGCTACTGCTAGTATTGAATATGGTGCAGAAAAAATAGAAAAGCTTCAGCTTCAAAGTAGGCTGACTGGAAAGTAATTTGGTATCTTTTTTTAAAAAGATTTTATTTTTTAGAGACATGGGAAGGGAGGGAGAAAAAGCGGGAGAGGAACATCAATTCATCGCTCTCACGCACTCCAACTGGAAACTGAGCCTGCAACCCAGGCATGTGCCCTGACTGGGAATTGAACTGGCGACCTTTTACTTTGCTGTATGGCACCCAAGCAACTGAGCCACACTGGTCAGGGCGTTATATTCTGTTTTGTCAGAAGTAAAGAATGGTGGTTACCAACGGATACACTGTTTACCTTTTACCTCTTTTAAAGTTACTGCTCTGGCATCAGGTTCTTTAGGTTAATTCATGGTAGAATTTTCAACTTTAAATACCAAGTTGAACAGTCATAAAATTGTTTTTCTTTTAACAGGTGGTGTTTCATAAAATGTCACCCAACGAGACCCTCTTTTTGGAAAGTACCAACAAGATTTATAAAGATGACATTTCCAATAGCTCCTTTGTGAATTTCCAAATATGGGATTTTCCAGGGCAAATGGACTTTTTTGACCCAACTTTTGACTACGAGATGATCTTCAGGGGAACAGGAGCTTTGATATATGTCATTGATGCACAGGTAGTTAGGAATAATTGTTACTTATTTCAATTTTTTGGTGGCAAAAGATGTAGAAACAAAGCAGAGTTGTTTATCTTTGTCATGTGCTTCTTACAGCACATTTCTTTGCCAGTTGATTCCCTAGCAGTGTAAGAGATGCAACTGCGGATGTGCTTTGGAAGCAAGCATGCCATTGTGCAAGTACAGAATAGCAGATGATTAGGAGATGTGATTTATGTCCTTGAGTTCTAGTTAATGAGTAGCTTTCCATTTTTATTTGTTAATAGTAGATATTGCTCTACTTCACTACTTCAATAATGATGTTACTGAAAAGATCTCATCAGTGCCCATAATATAAGGAGGAATATATGAATTGAGCCAGTAAATGTTAAAGTGAATAGTTTACTTAATTGTCCAAACTGATTTTAGTCCAACAAGCATTTATTAGGAGCTTAGCAAGTGGCAGGCCCTCAGATAAATGGGACATGTCTCTATCGTTAAGAAGCTTACTTTTTATAAGCTTGATTATATAGGAGTGCTTTCAGAGTGACGGGCTCTGTAATGGGTGCTTTCACATATCTGATCTAATTTATTTTTTATAATACTGTGAGGTAGGTAACTGTAATTCCAGTTTTTATGGCTGAGTAAACTGAGACCACAGAGTTTAAGCAAATCTGCTTCAAGCCATATGTCTAATGGCAGAGCTGGGGTTACTTTAAAAACAATTCTATTGGAAGAAATGTCCATTTCCTTTTCCCTTTCCTTATATTATCAGTATCAAAAATTACAAGCATTAACTTGGTAATTGAAGTTTTTCATCTTGAGAGATTAAAGATCAATTTAGTGGTATAAGTGAATGTATTTGAGTTTGTGTACTTATGAATAGTTAGGATAATATATTTTCTGTGGTGTTTTGAGGCTTTCTTAACTGATGACTTGCTTTATAAGATTTCTTTTTAAAAACTATTTTGTTCTGACTTACAGGATGACTACATGGAAGCTTTAACAAGACTTCACATTACTGTTTCTAAAGCTTACAAAGTTAACCCAGACATGAATTTTGAGGTTTTTATTCACAAAGTTGATGGTCTATCTGATGATCACAAAATAGAAACACAGAGGGACATTCATCAAAGGGCCAATGATGACCTTGCAGATGCTGGGCTAGAAAAACTCCACCTTAGGTAACAACATGTGTGTTTGATACGGGAGCCCTGAAAAATGTGTAAATGTGTTCCCATATCTGTCATTACAAATGCATAACTTTCTGTTACTGGTATACCCTTCCCAAATCTCTAATGTTTTTGACCTCCTCTTTGTTGAATTCAAGCAGTTTTGGGAACCTGATGCTATTGAGAAGTTACTTTTCCTCTTTTTCGCGTTTTCCTAGAGGTTGAAGTCATGTGAAGTGTTTCTGTTGGTGCTTTTCCAAATTCATCCCAAGAGACTGGAGCCAGGCTGTTTCCTCATGGCATAAAACTGTTTTGGGACTCCCCTTTTTTGGTTTCATCATTCCCCCCCGCCCCATACCTCATTTCAAGGACTCTGTTACATTTGCTGTAGATCTTCGTAGCTTGAGTTTTCACAGTATTTTTCTGAGTAGAAGGAGCCTTTTTTTAATCCTCACCCAAGGATATTTTTTATTACTGATTTTAAAGATAGAAGGGGGGATGGGGAGGAGTGGGGGAGAGAGAAACATCCAATTGGCTATACACGACTCAGTGAGAGGTCAAACCCACAACCTTTTGGTGTATGGGATGATGCTCCAGCCCACTGAGCCACCTGGCCAGGGCAGTAGGAAGAGCCTTTTAAAGAGGGTTTACTTTCAAATCTGGACTCTAATGTATCTTATGTTTTTCAAAACACTTTTATGCTTTTATGACAGTCTCAAGTTTGGGTTAGGTGGGTTTATCCTATAAATCTGTAGGGCTGCTATTAAGTTTGTTCTAGGTAGAAATGAGCAAGAAAATGTTTTTTTGATGATATAAAGAGCTGATGTTACAAACAGCTTAAAGGGGAAGCAGGGGAGAGACATGAGTGTATCTATTTCCTTGTCCCACGTCTGTTACAATGACTTCCTTATAGGCTGAAGCCAACCCCATCCTTGCCTGAAATATCCCCCGGGGCTTCAGACTCTAGAGTCCTTCAGTTCTTTTAGGAAATCATATAGAAAAGTCTTATTGATCTCTAGTTTACCAAGATTAAAATTTAAAAATATTTTTAAGTCATTCATGCATTAAACAAAAAGCAGTACAGTATTTATGAGAGAAGTGAAAGTTCTCGTGAAATTCCTCAATCATATTTTTTGGGAATCCACTATTAATAATGGATTTTAAGCCATGATTGTCCTGTGTTCCCTAGTGCCCATGGGAATCCTTCTTATACTCAATGTCCCTTTGCAAGGCTTCCCACTCCAGTGGTACACACTGTCCCTTTCCCCAGTTCTTTATAAGACCTTATGTCTTGTTAACCTCCGAATTCTGCATCAAGTTTTTAATAATTAATACCAGGCCTATGCATGAGGCTCCATTTGATTCCTGGTTTCCAGAAACTCAGCGTACTAAACTGCCGTTCTTCCTATCCCTATCCCTGTCCACTTCCAAGTCTCACTGTCCCTGCAGAACCTTCTCAAATTGCTAACCTTTTTGCCTAAGGAAACTCTAAAATATTCCTTGGTCCCTAGTGCCTTTGGTGAGTCATCTTGGTCTCATCTGTTTCCTTGCTCTCACGTCTAGAGCAGAGCCTCATCTTGCGTAGGGTTGAGTTCTTAGGTCAGCTCCTCGAGAGCACTGTGTCTTTAAATTAAATGTAAAGCGTGATACCCACAGTTCTGTGTTTCTGACTTTATAATATGTACTTACAAATATGTCATGGATACAACTGTATAATGAAGAGAATTGTTCACGCTGTTTAAATTGTTGAAGGTTCCTCTCCCTCAAATTCTCAAATATGTGTTTTGTCAAATGTATAGATGTTACTTCTCCAGTGTACATCCTTTTAGTCCACCAAATTCCTGTCCCATTTTTTATAGGTCACCAGCTGCCATCCTTCTTAATAGGTTATTTACATACATTCTAAGTACCAGTTGTATTCATTTATTTATTCAGATATTTATGAGCACTGTTTAGGGCAGTGGGGTGGCAACTGCAGGCAAGACTGACAGTCTCTCTTTGTGGAGCTTACATTCTAATGAATGAGACAGTGCAGAAGCACTTACAAATGTATAGTGTAATTTTAAGTTCTTGTCAGTGGTATGAAGAGAAATAAATTAGAGAAAAGAAGTAGAAAGCAATGGGTACAGAAATACTATTTCAAGTAGGGGGGGTCAGGAATGGATTTTCTGAGGAGGTGACATTTCAGTAGAGAACCAAATTATGTATACTTATTTATTAACTGTCACCTGTCTTCTCTAAACTCTCTTTCTCTTTTTTAAAGTACTTTTTAATTTAGCCCTGGCTGGTGTGGCTCAGTGCATTGAGCACTGGCCTGCAAACCAAAGGATCACTGGTTCGAATCTGGTCAGGGCACATACCTGGGTTCTGGGCAAGGTCCCCAGTAGGGGGCACGCGAGAGGTAGCCACCCATTGATGTTTCCCTCTTTCTCCCTCCCTTCCCTTTCTAAAAAAATAAATAAAATCTTTTTTTAAAAGAGTACTTTTTAATTTAATTTTTTAATCCTTACACAAGGATATGTTTATTGATTTGAGAGAGATAGGAAGGGGAGGAGAGAGAAAGAAACATGGATTGATTTGCCTCTCATATGAACCATGACCAGGGATCGAACCCACAACCTAGGTAGGTGCCCTGACCAGGAATTGAACCTACATCCTTTTGGTGTATGGGACACTGCTCCAGTCAACTGAGCAACCCGGCCAGGGCTCCTCAGATTTCTCTTGACTTTTTTCAGTTATGGGCTTAAGAAGCCAAGATTTTTGAATCAGATTGCAAGGAGTTAGGTGAATATTCAAGTTTCTGCTCGGAAAATGGCTTTCCTCAGTATTACCTCAATTGCCTGATGTGTAAATGCAATAAAAGGGCGGGATAGCTACAAGCCAGGTGGGAACACCGCATTTGTCATCTTCAACTATGGGAATGGTAAACAAGATAAAAAGGCTTTATTTGAACTTACTGAAATCAGTGTTAAGAAACTTAAAATTTTATGTATTATAATTGTCACCAAACTTGAGACTTTTCAGATTGATCAAACTGTGTTATGTTTTTCAGCTTTTATTTGACTAGTATCTATGATCATTCAATATTTGAAGCCTTTAGTAAGGTGGTACAGAAACTCATTCCACAACTGCCGACCTTGGAAAACCTATTAAATATTTTTATATCAGTAAGTGAGCTATTTAATTCACTATAGTTTTTTATTTCATTTTCATTGAATATATTTGTATTATCAAGTTCTCCAAAAAAATGGTTTGAATTTCTCTGAATCAAGTTTAAAAACTAATGACATAGTTAACATATAAAAACATTAAAAATGGCTTGAGTTATTTTCTGAATTCTTTCCTTGGTACTTATCCTTTTTGTCTTAAAATGAATTGGTGAAAAATTTTCTCATGCTTTCTTAATTTAAAAATATCTTCATGATACCTGTTTTCTGAAAGAAGAGTAGCACCTGGACAAGACTGAGTTTTGGGAATTTGGCGTAGTTTATTCTCTGCCGTAACGGAGGTCACATTAAAAAATGGATCTTTTCATTTTCTGGCTAACTAATCTTAGTATCATAATTTACGTTCATGTATTTTGAGGACTTAGCTTAATAAAAAAGTATATCCCTCCAATAAATTTAGCATTCAGCCATTATATTTTCTGAACATTACTTTGAAGGACTCAATGTGTAGTGATCTCCAGTTTTTTGGGCTTTTGCATTATGCTTTGCTAATGGTCACATAAAGCCTTTCTGGTGGCAAGGTCATTCAAATCAGACTGATTATTGTAACAAGAAAGGGTTACTGAAAATGTAGCATGGCTTGATTTTTGGAGAATTTTTTTGTCAATGTTTTTTATGGTGTACTAGAAAATAATTCATTTAAGTGATGAAGAAAAAAACAAATTTGACTGACTGATGCACTTAATGTCAGTAAGTCATAACAGAGAAATAATTTCACTTTTTTTCTTTGGGTAGCAGAAGTGCCTCTCAACCCAGTACTATCTTTTATTTTAGTATTGGGTTGTACCATTAAAAATGTCCTTGGATATTCATCAGTAATTCAAGATCTTTGATAAGTTGCAAATTGTGATTCTTAAAAAAAAACAAAAAACCCCAGACTGAACATTTCTTCTATTTTTTCTCCCCCCAAGAATTCAGGTATTGAAAAAGCTTTTCTCTTTGATGTTGTCAGCAAAATCTACATTGCAACAGATAGTTCTCCTGTGGATATGCAGTCTTACGAACTCTGTTGTGACATGATTGATGTTGTAATTGACGTGTCGTGTATATATGGGTAAGTTATGTACATACACCTCCAAGATCTCAGATGGAAAACTACCAGTTCGATTTGTCAACGGGATTAGTTTCTGAGGCCTCTAGTAAGTACTGTCTAAAGTGGACTTGTTCTGACCGTAGTGCTTCAACCTGGCACATGATTTCTCTGCTGAGTCTTACTCCTTCAGAGAGGATGGATAAGAACAGTTGAAAAAAATGTGACTAGAGCCATACTTTCTCCTGCCGTTATTTGGCAGCAGGGTTGGGGGGGAGGGGGAGGGTTGTACTGCATCTTCTCACTTAGGGACTTAGCTAGATCAAGAGGCTAGATTAATTTATTTAAAACATTCTGAGTGACATAGTGGGTACTGGTTCCTAATTTAACCTGAGGCTTTGTGGAATGAGTTATCCCTAAGGAAATTGATGTCAGAAGGACTATACGTCTAAAAATGTGACCCATATATCTGAATTTCTAAAGTAAATCTGTAAAATATACACTCTTCCTTTATATAAATTCACCAAACTCCATACAGAAATTTATAAAAGCCAACAAAGATGTGATTTTGTACATTATCCCAGAGGATGAGTGAAAACTTTGGAGAATTACTGGTATTTCAAAAGCCAATAACCTCTGTTGCCTCTGATAGCCCTGATTCCCCTAATATAGCAATTTTTACCCAGTGTGCCACAGCAAGCACACTGGTGTGCTGCAAGAATTTTTAAACCATGCAATCCCTGACTGTGTAGTCAGGGGCACTGACCTCTTTTCCCTTAGACTGTCAAATTAAAAAAATGACAATAGCCAACACAACAATAGCCATTTGGTGTAAATGAATAAAAATTATACCTTTTTTGGGGGGGGGGGTCAGATCAGCAAAAAATGTATTTTTTGATGTGCTGCGTAATTTTATTTATTAGTTTATGTGTGCCATGAGATGCAAAAGGTTAAAATCGCTGCCCTGTTACATTAACATCACTATTCCCAAGGCACTGTCTGATGGTCTGACGTTGCTTTTGCTTTCAGATACCTGTGCCCTTTATCTGTTTTTCTTCTCTGCTCCACATAGTCTAAGGTCCTCTTTCATTTCTCTGTCCCTACACTTTGCCTTGGTCTTTCTGCCTAATTTGTCAGTGCCTTTCTTTAGCTGTCTCTGAGTAGCAGAATGCATTTGTCTCAACTGTTTTTTACTTGTCTATTCCATCTCTATTTTTCACTTTTGGGATTACATACCCTCCTTTGTTTTTATTTTTTCCATAATGAAAATGAGATATCTGTTTATGTTATTCAGTAGAGTTTCATGTTTTCATTCCTAATTTTAAAAAATGGATGACTAGAACATTTGCTTTTTCTTAAAAATAAATGAAAATTTTATAAACCAATTTTTTTCTGTAATTAAAGTCAAAAGTAGGTGTAAAGTTTATTTTCAGTGTAATACATTACAAAGTTACATTATAAAGTACATTGTGAAAGAAAAAACCCATTATCATCTTCTTATTAACACAGTCTATGGGTGCACTTTGGTGTGCTTTATTATAGTTTAATTTCCCTCTTACCTGACTGTTGATTTACATTTTTTAAAGGGGAACTACATTTAAGAATTCTAGAATGAATGATAGTTCTAGTTTAATGAAGTTTTCAGACCCTGTAACGCTCCTTTTGCAGGCATCAGGATTTTGCATTATCTTTGATAAACTGTATTTATTTTAGTTTTTTTGTTACTCTTTTTTCACTAATGGTAGTTGTATTTTTACTTCGGGTCCTTTATTTGCAGACTCTGTCAGGACAGAGTAGCATAAAAGGACTATCTTAGCCCGCTGTGTTTTATGCGTCTTAGGTAAATAAGATGAAAGTGTGAATGTATGGGATGCTGCATCAAGGTCTGGGACCCTAGACACCTGAAGTAAAATGTCTGTGCCAATATATTTAATTAAGCCAGTATTCTTCTTTCATAAAAAACATTTGGGAAACGGGGTAGAAAGACTCGTCATTGTGCAAATGAAATGTGACAAAATAACCTAGTTGAGAACCCAGTAATGAACAATACTTTCTTTTGAAACAGGTTAAAGGAAGATGGCAGTGGCAGTGCTTATGACAAAGAATCTATGGCAATTATCAAGCTGAATAATACAACCGTCCTCTATTTAAAGGAAGTGACAAAATTTTTGGCACTGGTCTGCATTCTTAGAGAAGAAAGTTTTGAACGAAAAGGTAATGGCATTTTAAAATGCTGTTTTTATGTTAAGGTCTCTTGTTATAATTTTTTAGGTTCTTGAAAACAAGAAAATAATATTTCAGTGTTAGACCAGAGATTTTCAACCAGAGTGCCGCAAGAATTTTTAGAACACGCAATGCCTATTTAGTCAGAGGCACTGACCTCTTTTTCCTTAGATTACTATATAAAAAAATGGCAGTAGTTAACACAACAATAGCTGTTTGGTGTGACGAATCAAAATCATACCTTTTTTTGTTGTTAGATTGGAAAAAATATATATTTTTTGGCGTGCCTCAGAATTTTAGTAATTTATGTGTGCCATGAGATGAAAAAGGTTGAAAATGGCTGTTAGATGATTAAAAGCTCAAATTACTTTTGTCCCTTCCCTTCCATATATAATTATACTTACTCCTTCCTTTTGATATTCTATTTTAAATCAAATGTTTTAATTCCAGCCTCTGTTATTTCAGACCTTTTCATTACCCAGGTGCCTGCCATTTGGCTTCCACCTGAACCAGTTACTGAGATGATTCTTTCAGAGGTTACTAGGTTACCCCCTTGCTGCGTTCAGTGGCCTTTTCCCATCCTGTAGCCTCTTCAGCCTTCTGAAGCACATGACCTTGTCAGTCTCTCTTTACTCGAAGCTTCCTTCTTCCTTACTTGAAACTTTCTTCTCTCTTTGCTTTCCTAAAGCTGAACCCTCTGCATTATTTTATGTATTTGTTTTTCTGACGATCCATCTCTCCTGTTTCTTTGTTTTTCTTTTTCGTGGTTCTTAGTGTTCTTCAGAGTCAACCCTTTCTGCTCACTTCTCCTCTTCTCCAGGTCAGCTCGTCCAGCCCATGGCTTTAGTTAATCTTCTCTATATGGTTGATTGAAAAATTCACAGCTGCAGGTCTGACTTGGGCCCATATTCCTGTCCCATGTTTGAAGCTATTGATAAGACATGTACACTTATTTGATTGTTTTCTTGCCATGGTGTCAAAAACTGTTGAACATTTTCCCCTTTGTTTCATGGCCATCCTGGCTGCCCTACTCAGTTGTTTGTTATGACTTTTTTTTGATGTCCAAGCTTACTTGTCTCGTAGTCAGAGAATTTGGTGGTGGTATTGCTGAAAGGGCTTTTGCAAATAAGAGGGCATTCAGTGTTCCCCTTTTCCCATTCTTTTCCTGTATGCTTACATTGAATTTTCACCAAATCTTAGCATTTGTTATTAGGAACTGTTTCTTGGGTTTCCTTTTTATTTCCACTGTCAGCGACGCCAGTATAGATCCCTCCAGACTTGTGGTGCTGCAGCAACTTCCTATTTGAGCTTATACATTCAGCACATACAGGGATGGGCAAAAGTAGGTTTACAGTTGTGAGTATGTAAAACAGTTTATTCTTGTGTTATTATTTATTAATTTTATTATTTCAGTATGAACACCTTTAAACCTACCTTTGCTTACCCCTGTGTGTGAATCATCTTTTGTTTCAAAAGGCGGCTAGATTTTAGAGAATTGCTTTTATCATGTTACCTAACTATGTATGGATCTACAATATCTGCTACTTACCACAACAAGTCCCTGCCCTTCTGCCTGAGATTTTAGTTAATATTAAATGATAAATATTATTTCATTAATGTTAATATTAATTATTTCAGATATGCAAAGCTTTTTGGATAAAACAAAAATATGTACTTCTTTGAGCTTAAGAACTAAAACATGACAAATACATATATGTCCTCTGTGTCTTCTGTGTATTTCTCAGTTGAAAACCCCTCCTTTGCACCTGTAATGTTTTATTTTTCCCATGCATGATTTATTCTATTACTTCACCTCTATCCATAAACAATATAGAGTATTGTATATCTTCATATAAATGACGTAAAAATGTAAGTAGTCTCTTCTGTAATTCAAGATTGTTTTTGAGACTTATCCATATTGGTAGTATACACCTCTAGTTCATTCATTTTCACTGCCATACCATATTTTATGGGTTGAATATGCCACAATTTATTTTCTTGTTGCCGGACATTTAGATTATATTTAAGATTAAAATTAGTTTTGCAACAAATGCTCATTAACAATTTGCCTTTGCATATGTGAGAATTTCTCTAGAGTATATATTTAATAGTGGAATTTATAGAGGACCTAACGTCATATTTATTAGACATTGCTCTCCAAAGTGTCTTTACCATTTTTACCTTGACAGTACTGTGGGAGTTTTTGCCATTGATAATACTTGATATTGTTAGACTGTTTAGTTACTGTCAGCCTGGTAAATGTGAAATAGTATCTCATTTGGCTCTAATTTTTACTACTTTTAATAGTTAGGTCAAGCGGTTACCTTTTTATGCCTGATCAGGTTTCTTTGGTAATTTACTACTTCTTACTCCTTTTCTTTTTCATACCGTATCTTTTTTGTACTTCTTAGGAGTTCTTTATTTTTCTCCATTATAATGTTTAAGATTTTTAAAAAAACTCTTAGGTATGGAAATTTTCAGGTATGTATAAAAGTAGACCAGCACGATGACTCTTCCAGTACCCACCTCCCTGCTTTAGTAATGATTAACACTGCGTCAGTCTAGTTCCCTGTATGTCCTTTTTCCAGCTTACTCTTTTTTACTCCTTCATTGTGAAAACTGTCAAACATGTAAAATAAAAGTAGAGAAAATAATGCAATGAACTCTTTTTAATATATTACCCAGATTCAACATTATCAAAATTAAAGCCAGTCTTATTTCAAGTCTATACCTCTCTCCCTACTCCATTATTTAGAAAAACATCCCTGACATCAAATTACTTTGTACAGATTTCAGAGATATTTCTAAGAGATAGTACTCTTTTTCAAATGTAACAGTATTACCATTAAGAGATATAAACAAATTAATAATGATTTAATAATATCATCAGATACCAGGCCAGTGTTCAACATTCCCTGTCAATTTTATTTTACCATTTGCAGTTTTAATGTAGTTGAACTTAGGAAAACTTTTCTTTATACTTTTTTTCCCCTGAGTCTGAAGGATCTTCTTTGTTTGGCTCTAACCTACTTATTTAGACTTGATTCCCAGTACTTCCTACCAAGAATTCCCTGCCCCTCTCTTCAGACTAATACCTGCCTTCCACCTGTGCTGTGTTCTCATTGCCAGTGTTCTTAAAATTTTGTTCCTCTTTCCTGCCTGTTGAAATCTTGCTTGTTTCCCCAAAGTTCTGCTTAGTATCTGAAGTTTCATTAGCTGTTTTTGCCCTGTACTTTGCTTTCTTTCCTTTGGACTTCTTTCACGTTTGTAAGTCATTTTGACACCAGGCTGTTTTTTTTCCTTTTTCTATTTGTTTTTGTTTTTTTGTTTGATTTGTTCCTTGTGTGTTGTCTTTATGTCTCATATCCTTGAGGACCTAAGTACTTTTCTTTCTGCTCTACCATTCTTAGCACTGGCTTCTGTTCTCAAGTTCACCTCATAGTCCAGAATGTCTCTAGGAGCTCCAGCCATTTTATTTATATTCCAGTCATTAAGGAGGAACAGGGGTGAGGAAAGAGTATATTCTCTTCCTTTCTAAGGAGACTTTATGAAGTCCTACACACTTGGATTTATCTCATTGGCCAGAATTGGTCATGTGCCATACATAACTCTTAAGGAAGGCCAGGGAGTGTAAGTTTCAGCACCAGTATGCTTATCCAAGATTGGGGTTCTGTTTCCGAGGAAAAAGGAGGAAAATGGATGTTTAGTAGACAACTAGCCATTTCTGTCATACAGTAGAATTCTTTGATTGATCAGAATCTTGTTTGGGATCCAGTTCATGAAACAGATGAAGAAGATGCTGCCTTGCTTGAGAGGCGGGGTACAGGATGCCTAAGGCTCTGCCTGGTGGGCCTCTCGTACCTACCAAACCTCAGGGCTCTACCAAATGTTTGGCCAAACTACTATGCTGTTTCCTTTAGTTCTTCATTGGCTGCCCAAAAAACATGTAAAAGGAAAAGATTCATAATTCAAAAAGTATTATATTTTCATTGTAGATTTTATTGTAAAATTTTTGAGCAAATTCACCTTCCTAATTCCTTTGTTTGTTTAACCGCTCCACTCCCAGACCCCAGAGATACCAGTGTTAAAAATTTGGGCATGTGCTTTGTTCATTTTCAGTGTTGACAATTCCTCAGTTGGATGTGTGTTTTTTATAATGCATATAAGTTAGTGTTTTCTGTCACCAAGTGTGTCCTAGTAGATAATTTCACTGTTGACATTCAGGAGGACTGATCTTCTTTTTCCCTCTTGCAGGTTTAATAGACTACAACTTCCATTGTTTCCGAAAAGCTATTCATGAGGTTTTTGAGGTGGGTGTGACTTCACACAGGGGCTGTGGTCACCAGACCAGTGTCCCCAGCTTGAAAGCATTGGCACACAACGGCACACCGCGGAACGCCATCTAGCCTGAGTTCCAGTGGTCGGGGCTCTGTGCCGGCTTACTCTTCACTCCAGGGTCAGATGCCGCGTGCTACAGGACATGGGAGTTGCTGCTTGTGGGAATCTGGTGCCTGTCCCACTAGAGACGAGGGGTAGAGTTTCCATTTGGACGAAAACCCCTTCAATCAGTGGTGTACAACTGAAACTACTATTTCTTCTTTTTAAAAAATGGCAAAAAAAGAATTATAGAAACCACAACTCAAGTGTGTGTTTCTCCTCTTTGGGGTCCTACTTTAAGTAGTTGGGATATATTGGACTGGAGATAACACCACTTACCCATCCTTACCAGGGAATGTTGCCATCATTTATCAGTTGAAAATAATAGAACTGAGTTTTTATATGCTTCACTTAGGTTTTCAGTTGAGTAGTCTCTAAAAATGCTGCCTTGCTTAAGTTCTAACACTGCCTCCGATTTCAGTTTTGGGCATTGCATACCTAAGACCTTTTAAATGCATTTGCTTGCTAACTCAGAAGACTCATGGTCTGACTACAGCAAAGGACATTCCTGTATTTGTTACCGAAGAAATGAGAAAATTTTATGCTGCATCAGGTCAAGGGCAAAGTTCAACAGTGGAAGTACTGAGGAAAAAATTTTTAAACAGAAGAAAATTTTTGCGCCTGTGTTTTGGGTACCAGATATCTGGATTCTTTCTCCTGCATAAGATAAATGATCATGATCAATATAGCAAAAGGAATTTTTAAAAATTGTTTCCCCCACAATCTCCTCTCTCTAGGGAAGGAACTCATTATGTCATTGAAATAGTTAACTCATTTTTCTTTAAATTTGATACCAGCAGCTACATACCTTTTATTTTAAGCTGTCTAGATTCCTTAAGTACTGCTGTTTTATTGACTATGAATGACCCTATGGCACTGGTGGACTGTCCTCTGGGAGTTGGAGAGAGCACGTGGCACCACACATGTGTTGTTCAGCATTCTTTGTCTCCAGTATTCTGACACCAGGTGTCAACTGTGGTACTTTCTTCGCCTAGCATATTAATTCATAACTGTTTCTTTTTGTTGTTGGTTGATACCCTGTCTATTGATTTAAACTTACACATTATTTTTACTCCACATGCCCAGTAGTCGTATATTCCAAAGCCACTGGACCACTTGAGTACATAAGTGCCACTGTTTAATGAAATATGTATATTCAGGTCTGTAAACCTGACAGTGTGACTTGGAGTGCTTCCTGCAGGTGACTGACTGCTGAGTATTTACATGGACCATGGTGATATCCAAAAGAAAAATGCTTTTATATTTATAGATTATTTCATTGAACTATATAAAATGGGTATCAATAAATGTATTTACACCAAAATTAGTTTTTTTTATTTGCCTAAGATATGAAAAGGTGGGGTGATAGAACATAGGGTTGTCCCACTCTATCATTTTATCAGCCATTTCCTTTCTTTTGCTGCCTCTTATAGGTAACATGCTTATGTGTCAGGATTTCAGGTTCTGTCCTGCTGCAGGAATTGCATGCCCTGTATCCAGACAGCCCTCCTGGGCTGTTTCTGCTTTGGGTAGGAGGTCTGGGCCCAGGTGAAAATGGTTTTTTTTGGTTGTAGTGTTTCATACTAACAGATCTCACTCATGGTGGGGAGTATGCAGGGCCTGGCATAGTTGATGTATTATATTCAAGCTAGGGAGGAGATGAATTAAGTAGAACACCATATAAGAAATTTGCACAGATTCCAGCTTGTGATTCATTTCTTCCAGTTCCTGAGATACTTATTGACCCTAAATGTCAGTTAAATCAATGTTTGTTTATACAGATGCTTATATAGTTAGGTTGGGACTAAACTGATTGGAGTAAAATATGCATAACCTTATAAAAGGGAGGTAAGGTGGAAGATCTTTTATGATTGGGCTACTTTGGAAGGTCAGTTTTAAACCTCTGAAATAGAAATCACAGAAACAGACTGGGAAAAAAATCTTAAAATACTATCAGATCCTGGATCCTTTTTCAAATTATGGAAGCCTAAGCCCAGAGGATTAAACAGCCCTGACTAGGGTTATAGGTGGTATTACCATATAACTTAAGCTCCAGACCTGTTGATACTGTTGAGAGTGATGCCAGTGCAATAGGCAGAAACCAAGGGTGACCAACCTTGTCATAGATCTAGTTGGTGGGCAGGTGGGGTCTGTGCTCCAGATCTGGCAGCCCAGTGCTGCCTGCCTTTACCTTTAGCTTCAGGCTTCCGTTGGTTAAATGGAGGTAATGCCTCTAGATGACTGTTAATGTGGCACATAGGTGCCCCAGAAATATTTTTTTCTCCATTACTATGGTAAAATGTGAATTCAGGGAGTGATGAAGGAGAAAAGGTGAAAATGATGAAGTATAAATAAAATGAATGAGGAAAGGAGGCAACTCAGGAAAAGGGAAATGGGGGAATCAAATTATTAAGAAGGATTTGCCTGATGTATTTTACATCCCAGTGGATGTTTATCTGTACCGGGCTACCTCAGAGAGAGCTGGGACAGATGTTGAAGTAAAACCTTTAAAATCTTTTGCAGCAAGGTGTTTCGACTGTTTCACACATACCACCTCTCCCGTTCACACACATTCATGTACATGCACATACACACATGTACATTACAGACATCTATAATGGTGTCCCAATATAGAATACTCAAGGTGTTTGTGAGTTGTGCTAATTTACTTCCAAATTTTGAGTTCTGTGCTTATACAGAGAAACAATGATTAAAAATAAAATTCTGGTAGTTACAAACTTTATAGTTGGGGAAAGTAATGTATATGATTTGTGGACTTTTCTGTTTGTCCTGTTTTGTTTTGCTAATGCCGAAAGTTCTTCCTATTGTATCCGAAAGAGGTTAGTGAATTACATTATTGTTTTCCATCTAAGCTAGTAAAGTAACTTTAAACACTCCCCATCCCTAGAGACCCCAAAGGAGCATAGTTTTTACAGGGAATGTAGGCAGCAAACAGTTGGGCATAGCTGGAGTATATTTCTGTTAGTAGTATCTTCCCTGAAGTGCTCCTGCAGAGCTGGGAGACTTGAGCATGAGGGGGACCAGTGATTTTTGGTGGTTTATGTGTATTCTGTAATCTTCACAGTACTTTGCAAGGTAGGTATACATTGCTGTTTTGCAGATGGGGAAACAGTCTGAGAGAGGCTCAATTGCGAGTGGTGGAATTAGAATTGGAACCTATGCAGTTTGTAGAATCTGCGTCCTTAAACTGCCACTGGACCCTCCTTCCCCAAGGAGGGAGGATTTGCTCATGAGATGTTTTGCAGAAAATGAATTTGATCGTTAAATTTGGGACACAGCATTCTGTACTCTTCTTGGAAATTTACTATGTGCAGTCAAATACTAAAGATCAGTATTCTTTAGATTGCAAATATTAAAGATGCAATATTTGAGAAGACCTGCAATAGAGAAGTCTACCTTAGTTTATATCCCATGTTTGTAAGTTTTTTTGACCCTTTATGAAATGCTTATTCAAACAGAATATAATAAGTATACCAAAGGACACTTTACTAAAACGTTTTCAACAGGATTGGAAGTAATGATTTTTACTCTCTTTTTCAAATGTCTTAAGCATCAAGGAACTGGTTGTAAAGTTCGTATGTTTCACAATTGAGCTTAGTAGCTTATGTTGTTCTTGAGCCTGGAATTTGCTACCCTTGTCCTGTAGAAATTAATTACCCTACTAATCTAAGCTTAAATGCCACATCCTTCACAAAAGCCTACTTTGTCCTTTCCCTGCTGAACTTAAGCTATGGGTGGGTCTGTTCTCTGTTGGGGGCCTGTTTTGCAGGTAACGATGGGGGAACCCTATTTTGCTACCTTGTAGCATGTCCTCAATATTTCATATGTTGGAGAACCCTGTAGCATATCCTAAATATTTCATATGTTGAAGATTTCATATGTTCATTTAAATCGTCTCATTGCAGCGCAGTGTGAAGGCACGGGTGCCTTTCCAGTCTAGGCAGTGCTTGTCCAGCTTTTCACTGGGTTTAGATGTAGTGTCCAATGCCTTAGTATCCAGCCTCTAGGTGGTGGTGTTGTATCGTTTAAACGTGACTTCTAGCTTTCTGGCTCACACTGGCTCTGTTCTCAAAGATGAAATTGCCTGTATCACCCAAGTGTACACCTAACTTTGAGATCCAAAAAATTGCTGACGTTACTTCCCCTGAAATAATATTCAGGGCTGATTTGGGACGTTTTATTGGAGCTGGAGCAGTTTGTAATTTTCCCTTATTGTATCTGTTAACAGCTTTTAACAAAGAGTTGGATAGAACGAAGGTCATAACATCATTTGCTTTATGGATTATGGGTTATAAATGGGCCTTAGGAAGACCACTCTATCCACATTCCTACAGCAGGCAAACTACTTGCTGCTTATGCCATCTGTTGTAGATAGATGTACGTGCTCTTAAATGCTCCCAGGGAAAGGCCACATGTTTGAGTAGAAATACTTGCTTTTATCACCTTCCTTTGCCTCCAATAGGGTTTGTTGTAATCATTTCACACTTAAGAGTTTAAATATTGTGAGGGAAAAGGCTGCAACCCACTATCCTACCATGGACACTTGCGTTTTTTTTTTCTTTTAGAACCACATATGTCCACAATCCCCAGCTTTGACTTTTCTCTACCAAGACCTTAATGTAAAAAAATTAGGTACATAAGTGCATCTTCCAAACTGGTTAACGTATAATTGAGAAAATTGCAAAAGGACAGTTGTAATGAGGAATTGAGCGGAAGGAAACTAGTTGGCATCTCATCCCCGCAACTTCAAATTACCTGTTAATACCAATGTGTTGGCCTAAAACTGTTGGAACATATACTTTAAGATACTTACACTTTTATTTTCACATAAAAGTTCTAAGTTTATTAATCCTCATGAAAAATCTGCGCAGTCACTACAGATAAAATCACTGAAGAGTCTTTACTCCTCTTGACCAATCTCCAGCTCACTTTTGCCAGCACCATCGTTGGCCTTTGCAGTCCTCTGACTTTTTCCATTTTGTTCCTCTCTGTTTTCTTAAGGTCTTCTCATACAGGCCATGCCTCACCAGTCTATGGGTTCATTTTCCTTTGTGTAATCCAAGGAATCACAAATCATGCCAAAGCCAGTCTTCTTGACCACCAAAATGGGTTCTGAATCCAAATACGAAGATGGCATCTGGTGTGGTCTTACACATTTTGGCTAGTTTTTCCCAAATTTCTGTCTCAGGTATTATTGCCTTCCCACAGTGAAGGACTTCAATGACCATTTGTTTCCACTGAGTCTGTTGTTCATGAACTTCCTGGTACAGATAGTTACTGTGTCATTCATGATGGTGGCCCATCTTCAAGCCGCCAGGGAGGAAAAGTAGATATCTTACACTTTAGAAAGCATCTCAGGTTGTAGTGAGTGGAGGTCCTACTACACTGCAATCATGTCTACTATGTCCTATAATGGAGGTGCTCTCATGGCCATGAAGGGGAAGAACTGTGTGGCTGTCAACTGCCAACAGGTGCTTTGGGATCCAGGCCGAGATGCTGACCACGGATTTCCAGATCTCTCCCATGGGCGACAGGCCTGGCTGGGCTAACCACTGACATCCAGACTGTGGCCCAGTGCCTCAAGTTCCAGCTGAACCTGTATGAGTTGAAAGAAGGTCAGCAGATGAAGCCTTATCGCCCTCATGAGCATGGTGACCCACCTCTAGTATGAGAAATGGTTTGGCCCCTCATACACTCAGCCAGTCATTGCTGGATTGCACCAGAAGAACTTTAAGCCCTTCATTTGGTCTCTAGACCTCACTGGCTGCCTCATGGTGACTGACAACTTTGTGGTCAGTGGCACCTGTGCCAATCAAACACACGGGATGAATGAGTCCCTCGGGGAACCCAAGATGGATCCAGAACACCTGTATGAAACCGTCTCACAAGCCGTGAGGAATGCTGGGGACCGTGGTGCGGTGTCAGGCACAGGAGTCATTGTTCGTATCATTGAGAAGGACAGATCACCACCAGGACACTGAAGACTGGGATGCACTAACCTTATGTTCCCAGAGCCCACTTTAAAAAAAAATAAAAGTTTTTCTTAAAAAAACCAAAAGCCTTTTGACCTAAAGTAATCAGATATCAGATGATTGATTTAATATAACCTGTATAACAGAAGCTTGGACTATAAAAATGGAATTTAATCTTCTACAATTCTTTACTGTTTTAAAAGTGAGATACTGATACACTCATTTTGGTAAATTGTAAATATTCCTTCTTTTATTTCCATGTACTCTCTCTAGTTTCTATTAAAAAAGACAGGCAAACTTTGTGTTCCAGGTGATGAGTCAGCTGAGAAAGGATTGTGAATTTATTTGAGCAAGCTGGACCTATCTTGTTCTGAAAAACAGTGCTGGAACTCTCTGTACTGGGGCTTTATCCCAGAAAATGCATTGTCTTTACAGCTTTGGGAAACAGCTTAGGAAGTATGTTTATAGCCCTACTGACCATTTCCCTCATACCTGTCTTGACTTTGGAAATAGAGCTATTTGCTACTTTCATGCTTGGAGGTTGCCTTTTGCTGCACTGTATCTCTTCCTGGTTAGGTGTCTAAGACTGAAGGTTCTTGGGTTCTGTTTCCTCATTGCATGACCCCTGCGGCAGTCTATTGATAGAAATAGGGTGATTGAGAAAGGCAGGCTATTCGGCGAAAAGGAACTCATTTTGGTGTCAGGGGTCACATGATCTCAGTGGACCTGCTCTCTGGACAGCTACCATGATGAAGCTGGATGGAGGGGAAAAAGGCTGAACTGATGATTGAGCTAGCACACTAAGGGGACAGGGCATCTTTGGGAAGGCCATGATCAATCAGTGGAAGGAGGGTAGCTGGGCAAGAAGTCAGAATGATCTTTGCAGTGAGAGGAAAATCAGGTATTCTGTGAAATGTGAAATGTAGCACAGAGACCTGAAGAATGAGAACAAATAGACCTTAATTTTGCCTGGGAGTGACTTTGAAAGACCTCCAAACTGGAGATCTGGGCCACTTTATATTTCCTTAGGTCCTGACTGTCCTCTCCCAATGTATTTTTAAATCCCTAAATTGTTTATTTTTTATTCCTTTCCAATTCAAGATAATGGTTATAGAAGCACTCGTTTAATTGGTACTCTTTTATTTTACCCCATCCAGGCCGCATCCTTACCACATTTTATCTCAGTTATTACGGGAGCCTTAGCTTGTCTCTTCTCTTTTTCAAAATCTGGACTAGCCTATAATATAATAGTATTATTTTGTTATAGTAATTATTCGTATCATTAGTATTATATTTGAGTGCTTACAACTTGCCAGCCATTGTGCCAAGAGCTTACTTGTGCCCTCTCATATGATCCATCCAGTGTCATGAGGCTAGATCTGTTATGGGTCACTTTACAGATGAGAGAACTGAGACACAGAGAGGTTAAGGAACTTGCAAGAACATTGCTAATCATTGGCGGAGCTTGCACCCAAAGTCCCATGTGTCTGGTGCCAGAGCAAAGATCTGCTTTCTAGGTAGTAGCAGAGCTCCTTAGAAACAGTCTGCGTAAGGAGGAAGGATAATGGGGACATGGGGACTCTGGACAGCTTGCCCAGGAGCTCTTCAAAAGTATCTGTAGACACCCATTGTGCAGAGGCAGGATACCTGTTCACAAAACACGTTTCCTCTTCTTGGGCACAAGAAGAGCATTTTCAGCCTCCTTTGCAATTAGGGATGGAGTTGTGATTGAATTCTGACCAATAGAAAGTGAGTGGCAGGGATGTAAACCACTTACAGGCCTAGCTTCTAAAATACTCTCATCTCAGATCTGGGCATGATCCTTTCCCCTTCCCCCAGATTGCTGCCCATGTGTACGGCAACACTGTTGCAAATGCAGTGCCTTGACATGGAACGAACCTGGATTCCTGGGTCACACTGTGCAAGGCTTGTCTGCTGAACAGAAACACTTGCACTGGACTGTTAATAAGCAGTGAAAGCCTCTGATATGAAGTCTTTCAGATTACGGGGCTTTGTTATAGCAGCTGGTGTCATCCTAACTTAACACCTATATGCTATATGGGTCATGATTCTTGGCTAGGAGCTAGACAGCTAGGGAGTGAAAAAGGGTATAATCTCTGGAAAGAAGTGAACTGGAAAGATCCAGTTTTTGTGGCTAGTTGCAAAATGCTAAAAATAATGTGTTTTTTTTAGGCCAAAGAGAACATAATGGTTACAGAATTTGAAGTCTGAGGTTTGCTGGATACTCTTCAGGGCAAACTTCTAATGCAAGGAGTTCACCTTGACCCTAGGAGTCAATGGATGGGCTACAGGGGTTCTGAGAGCTCCTGAATTTGTGTACAAAATTACATATACCAGCTGGACACAGGAAGTCTGGCTTTTCTCTGTATTCTTGAAGGGGCCTGTACTCAAAAAGGTGAAGAACCAGTTGTGAATCTGAACACGAACCACTCAGGAAGCATATTTATAACAAAAATGAAAAACTTAATTTGGCTGAATGTTCTGGATTTCACATTTTTTATAAGGTTTCCAAACTTCCCCCTTGTATGTGTAAAAACTATAAAAGGAGAGCTTTTCTTGAAACCAATACATTAGCATATGGTACAAGTGTCAATGAGCAAGTAAAATAGTCTGGGTGAGGGAAATCATGAATATAAAATGTACTTGTCTCGTGGTCAAGCACTGCATTCGGCCAATAGTCTTAGGAATGAAAATAAGCCGAGATCGTGGTTTACCATCTGGCCTGCCAGCTTCCTCTTTGTGTGTTGGAAGTGTCCTCATCCTTCAAATCCCTTTATGCTCCCGTCTTTAATAAGCCTTCCCTGCTCCTGCTCTTCTCTTCCTGATCTCACTTCTCCGTGAGGCTCCTAGCCCACATTCTGGCTCATCTTATCTCTCCTTTTAATTATTCTACATATATAATGAAATCCTGCAAGGGCCATCACTAGGTCTAGACCGGGTCTATGCATTTTGCAATCACCAGGGGTGCTCAGAATAGGCCTGGCCTCCTTCTGCACACCTAATACCCACTTTGCTGTGCTGGGGAATAGTGGGAAAAGTATAAATAGCAGGACTGGAAGATACAACTTCTGACCCATGAAAGGCTTCTTAGGAACAGTGATGTCTGGGCTTGCTGTGGGCGACCAATATTTACTGGTTGCCTGCTCTGAGCTAGGGTCCAAACCAGATGTTTGTTCATTCATTGAACAAATATTAAGTATCCAAATGGTGCAAGGCCCTTTTCTAGGTTCTGGGGATCTGTCAGTGAATAAGATAGCAAAATTCTTGCCATTAGAATATTGACTGAATTTCATTCTGACAAAAGCTGGGATGCAGATGGGGGAAAGCGGAGGCTCAGAGAAGTGAAGTGGCATGCCCTAAATACACAGCGGGCAAGTGAGTGGCTTTGGACTCCAAGTCCCAGGGGCTTGTCAACACACACAGAGTGTAGGGAGGAGTGACACAAAAGATATTAGAGGCAATTTAATGAAGAGTTCTGTTTATTGCCCATTTTAAACAGTAAGAATGGGGAAGCTTTATGTCAAAATGTACTATACACAAAACAAGAGAAACCCTTAGGGAAAATGTTTGCTAATATAAAATAGAAAAAGTTAATATTATTAGTACAATTTCCCAAATCAGGAAGGGACACATTCCAAAATAAAACAAGGAAGAGGTATCAGCGTGTGACACGTGCAAAGTAGAAGAGGCCCAAAACATGAAAAGCCATAAAACCTCATGAGTAACAGGAAGATGCATGTTAAAATAACAATGGGTTTCTCTCTTTACCAAATAGGCATTTTTTTCAAAGGATGGTGCTCCATGTTGATGAGAGCTCAAGAACACAATCTTCACACATGGTTTTGCAATCAATTTTAGGATGTTTTTAAACTGATTGATTCTTGTACCTCTTTAACAGATTTGAAAAGTCGCTCACTTTTTTGTACATCTTTGACAGTGATTTCCAATTTTTCTACAGTGAATATGTATCCTTTTTTATAATTAACAAAAATTATACATGTATTTTAAAGAATCCTATAAAATTGAAGGAAAGATGCAGAGGAAATGTTTATTAGTTTTTAACATGCAATAAAGCATGGTCCTAGAAACAGAGTAGGAGACTGTATTTATTGTTTGCAGTTTCTATTGTATCCAATTGCTCTTCTTTTGTGCATCCCCACCTGGCCTGTCTGTGGGTCCATTCCTTTCAGCTCCTAGTTGGAGCCTGGTCATCAGGTTCTTTAGTTCTCTAAGCATGGTGTGTGCATTTGTGCAGTTTCTCTTGGCATGTAGCATGCCTTTATAGCAGTGTTTCTCAACCCTAGCTGCACTCTAGAACCACTTGAGGTGATTTTAAATAATCCCAACCAATTAAATAAGTCTGTCCCCATGTGACTTCATGTCAATTAGCGTTGTTGAGAACTGTTGGATCTAACCACATCTAGTTCTTCACCCAGGCCTAGGTCATGTGACATAATAGTATGCTTGTTGAATTGACTTAAATAGGTTTGGTCCCCCAGCTCCTCAAGCACAAAGAATTCTAATTTTGCTACCCCCCCTCCTTTTTTTTTTTCTGATGTGTCAGAGACAGACACACAGAAGGTATCAGATGTGTATTTGTTAGTACACCATTCTTTTTTCTTCTAAAATCCTGGATTGTGTTAGCTCAAAGTATCTACAGTTAGTTAGTACCAGGTTTATTGTAAAAATTTAAAACAAGATGAATTTTGATTCACTTGGTTAAATAAAAAAATATGTTGCATTAGACTATTTGACAGAAGCAGTAGTTAGCCACCACAGGATAGTTGCTGCATTTATCTATCTCTGGCACTTAGTAGGCATCTAATGAATATAGGATGGGTGAGTGAATGAATGAATGAATGAATGAATGAATGCCAAGATTGAAACCAGGGTGGTACTCTGTCTCCAGCTTTATACTTGTCTCTAATAAGGGTCCCTAGTTCCTTCTACCCATTCTACCATTTATCACTCAGTTTTTATTTCAGACTTAAGTTGAATATCACTGTTTTGGTGATGTTTTACCCCACACTTGCAAGCTCTAAATAATCTTCAAAGTAAACCAGTTTATGGGCTAGAACATGTTCAAGAACATTTACTCCAGAACTTGAGCACCTATAGACAGTCTGTCATTTTCTCAAATGCCAGCATTCGCTCTCCTACAAAATTCTCCCTTCCTTTCTTCTCTGACTAAAGACTCTAAAACACAGGTATGAGCCTCAACAAACTTCTCTTGCCTCTGCTCCGTCAGCAGGCATGCTCCTGTGAAAGCAAATGTCACTGCCGCCGCCGTAATTTAAGACGTCCTTTTAAAAAATTCCAATTTCATCATTTCACAGAAGAACAGATCAATATTTCTACAGTTAAGAGTTTAGTTAAAAACCCTGCTGTGCAATGAAATAATGCGTCTGCTATTGGCGCAGAGCGACGGGGATGTTAATTCCCTGGTTTTGTGTCAGTTAAGGGCAAATTAGCCTTCCAGCGCCAGTCATGACTCATTATGTCATTATGTGGAAGGCACTTACTGTACCTCCACTACTATGCAATTTAGATCCAATAAAAATGGTGACAGCGTTTTTATCCACTTCATTAAGCTACTAATTTCTTGTAAAAAAATGTACATTAATCTTTTTATAGCTTCATGCAGAGTGGCATATTTTTAGACTCTAACATTGATTAGGTCCTGGTTAAGAATAATTTTCACAGTACTTTTAAGAAATGTAAATAAAGTTACAATAATTTAATTTTTCAACAGAGTTATGACAGTATTGATCTTAAAATGAACATGTTGGCTGAATTAAATGTGTAGCCCAAATGAAATACAGACTGAATGTTTAAACATGCAACAAATTACAAAGCATGGCTTAACAATACCCTGCAAACAGAATGAAGAGAGGGAGCGTGAACCTCCATGGAAAAATATTAATTGCTCGTATTTTAAAAGATGTAAATGGGGATTTTTTTTTTGACATCTGACTTTTCTTCCCCAAATGTTTAAAAAATACAGTAAAAAATTATCTTCCTCCTTTGATTTTTCATTTCTTGTGAAGTGTTAATGTCTTTTCTGCCTGAATGCATTAGGGAGAAGTAGAAAAAGTTCCCTGCGCCAGGGTAGTTATGTTAGGGGGGAGTCAGGGAAAATGTGCCTAAGGTTTTCAGAGGGTACTGCAGGCAGTCGAGGGCAGAGTTTGGCATCTGGGTCCTTGGTGCCATCAGCTGATCTAGTTCACTCCAAGCAGCCATCCTACCCCGGTCTTTTTTTGAACCGGCTGACCAAGCCGTGAGTCACGTCCTCATGGGCCACAAAGGGGAGCTCTAAATGCTGGCTGGCGTTTGATGTAATTACACAGATTTCCCATTAGGTCCTGACCTGCCTTGCTGGACTGAGCTGCATTCTGACTTTGCTCCCTCTAGCAGTGTAGGCTTCTTTCCCAGGCCAGGGACACCAAAGCTCCATCCTCGCCTCCGGACCTACCCCATTCTAGCCCTTGACAAGTATCTGCCACACCAACCCCAAGAGGCGCTCAGGGGCTATGGAATGATTCGACTTTATCGCAGGAGACACGTAGAATGTGAGCAGTTCTGCTCTGGAGTCAAAAACCTAAGATTCTCCCAGGAAATAGTTGTGTCCCCTTTCCCATTCTATCCCTGTCTCCTCTAAGAAGGCTTTGTGCTGGGTGATTAGAAAGAGCTATTATGGGACTGAAGACCTCCCTCTCAAACAGAAATTCATCCCTAAGACATCCTTAGGGGGTTGTGTGTGGATGCTTCCAATGCCGGGAAGCTCACTTCCTTTTTGTTTTTTGTTTTTAATTTATTGAGTCCTGTATCTTTCCTGAAGGATTTAAAGTGAGGGTGGAGAAGAACTTCCTGCCTTATAACATCTTCGCTTTTATCGAGATAGTACCAGTCAGAGCAGTTCTTAGCAGTGAGTCGCACCTCAGTATGAAAGATGCTATAGTTGCTGCTAAGAGTAGTGATGGGCCTGTCACAATCGTTGAGGTCCCTGGTGCTGGGAGTATGATTGTCCCCAAGTAGGTTTGTGTGGGGCCAAAGGCCTGTCTTCAGTCTGTGGCCCAAGTGGCCTCTCTCTGGCCCTTGGTTGCTCCCTAGAGAGCCCACAAAGGCTGGAAGCGGTCGCTCTGCTTTTTAACTGCCCCAGACCCTGGGCGCAGCCTTACCCCCGGTGCTTCCCTAAAGCTGCTCCTCTTTGCAGTGGCTGCTGCTTCCCCACTGTTGACTGCTGCTCATTGCTGTTCCTAACAGCAAAGCTCCTGTGGTCTCTCTTTTCATCTATGCCGTGCTTTACCCATTAGGAAGAGCAGTCAGTCTCAGCCCTCCTAAGAACATCACCGTCACTCCCTGAGACAGGCAGATAAACTGAGACCTAGAGAGACAAAGTGACTCACCCCAGGTCACACAGCTACGAAGCAGTGGAGCCAGGATGAGAACCCTGGCCTTCCAACTCTGAATCCTGTTCTCAGTGTATCAGGGCTTGCAAAATGCTTTTGGTAGCAGCACAGGATAGTGGTCAGGAGCTTGGACACTGCAGTTGGGTAGATTTGGGCTCAAAATCCAGCCCTCCCACTTACTAGTTTACTTAGTTTGGATAAGCTTTGGTAGCTTACCTAATTTTTCTCAACCTCTATTTCATCTTGTATAAAATGGAGATAAATAACTTTTTAACCTTGCATAGTTGTGGAAAGATTTAAATGAAATAAGATGTGAAGCACTCAGCCTTGCTCTTGGCACATATTAAGCTCAGTAAATGGAAGCCCTTATCATCATCATCGTCATCATTACTCCTACTTCATTCAAATCTCACCATAACCCTATACAGCAGGTATTTATTCATTTATCAATATTTATAATCATAATAGCTAAAGTTGACAGAGGGAGAGATGAGCCTCAGCATGGTGTGTTCGGATGTCCTTAAAGTCTGCTCTTGCATGTTTTTTAAAAAAAGATTTTATTTATTTATTTTCAGAGAGATGGGGAGAGAGCTGGAATGAGAGGGAGAGAAAAATCGATTGTCTCTCACTTGTGCCCCAACCAGGGACCAAACCTGCAACCCAGGCATGTGCCCTGACCAGGAATCAAACTGACGACCTTACGCTTTGGGGTTTAACACCTGACCAACTGAGCCACATGGGTCAGGGCTGCTCTTGTATTTCTTTCTGCCTGTGCCCAGCATCAATTTGTCAAGCCCTGACCTACAAAACTTCTGCCTTCTTCCTTCCTTCCTTTCACATGCCCAGGTTCAGAGATGCTGAGCCTCATGGCCGGGTGACCTCTGGTTCTCAGCAGGCCACTGGGGGACACTGATGCAGTGGCTGGGGAAGCAGAACGCAGCTCAGAGGAGGAGCTGAGCTGTGCTCCAAACACCCAGCCTCTCTCTCCAGGAAGAACTAGTGTTCCGGGGTCACGTAATTACTCCCCACAGAAAGCTCTTTCAACTTAAGTATAGGGTTCTGCATGTGACGCTGTCTGCAAGGCAACCCGGAGGACTGGCAGGAGGTTAAGTTCTGTTTCTCTTCAAAACAATGATTCCTTTGAGGTTTATATAAATACTCAATCAGTTTCCTATTATGACAACGTGAAGGAGCAGTTGGTTGCATCTTCATAATTAAGACTTGAAGAAAGTCAATGGCAGTGAATAAATTAGACTTGAATGTTTTTCACCCACCCTGCTCTACTTTTCCTGGGTACCTTTGTGCCCTCCCGGACCGGCCTGCTGGCCTGGCCTCTCCTGCCCTAAGCATCAGGCTGAGAGGGGCGGGCTGCGAAGTCCCAGAGTAGAAGGGGTTTTGGTTTGCAGGCTCCTTTGCCAGATGGCATTTGATACGAATATTGATGCTGATGGCGTTTGGATAATGCCGCTGTCTGTGGCAGAGGCTTTATTACTGTTATGAATGGCGCAGTTCTGGAGGGAGCCATTCCGTTTAGTTACCTTTGTGTGCGAGTTGCAAATGTTTAACACACAATTATCGGGAGACGGTGTTCTAGGGGATTCGAGTTTTTTTCTGGATTCCCAGGCTGGTTTTGCAATCAGCCCATGCCGCAGGGCTCAGGCGCCTCGAGTCGGTCCGGGCTGCTTGAGATCATTCATTTTTGCGCATCATCTCCTCACCCTAATCATTTCCATTTGTCCATTCCGGGGGTTGGAGGTGCTGCTTTGTTGCAACCTCTCCATACCAGATACATCAAAACCCTACCTTTTATACTTCCTGGGGGAGTTTGAGCTTCTTCCTATAAAAGATGAATAATAAAATCCTTCACTTTCATCCTAATGGGGTTAGTAGGAGGTGTTTAGCTTTTTATAGCTACCTAGATGATCGAAGGAGGCAGATGAAGCCATTGCAAAATTGAGGAAGAGGTCATCATTCGAAGGCCAGGGACCGAACGAAGTCTTTAAAAAGCATTTCTGATCTTCATTCAAAGCACCTCTCTGGAGAGCTTCAGTGAGTAGAGGCCATGGGTTTCCTCTGTTGGAACCAAAGCTTCAGCAAGGTGGGTACTCTGTATATAAAGTAGGCTTCTCTTCAAGACCTGTGGAAGAACCAGTCCTTTCAGAGTAAGTACGGCACTTTCGAGAGGGATTATCTGGTGAATAGTTAGGCCTGTTTCCTTACATCATGCGAAAGCCCTCATGAGAAATGGATGAATGAATGAATGGGACCTCAGGTGTTTTCCTGGGTCCTAGAAAATGGTTTCATACACTAGGCTAGCAGTTGCTACCAACCAAATGCTCCTGGGATCTGAGATATTGGGCAAAATAGGAAATCAGAAGGCTGAGCTGAACTTCTGGAAACAGCATAAAAATGGATTGTTGTGTGTGCTCCCAGCGCAGCTCTAAATCTGAATACAAAATAGAGAAGATGCTCTTTTGCTCCTTTCAGACTAATGATTTTGTCCCTTTTCCCTCTCCTCTTCGTTTTATTTCTTCATCTATAACATCTGCAAGAGGGCAGCCAGACTAATAAAACTGTGCTAAGCTCGCCTAATGCCAGCCATTGATCCAAGGGTAGGGCCCGATTAATCAATGGGATTTTAGCAGTGTTCACGTCCTCGAGGGACGTCAGGCCCAAAGACAGCTCTTGTCTCAGCAGAGGGGAGGAATCTGAGAACCGATGGAGCTGTTATTCTGCCTGTGTGGATTCTGGGAGGTGGGGTGAGGCGGGGTGCCCACCCCCCAGGAACAGCCTTCGTGGTGGTTTCAGACAGCCACCTTGGGTGTTAGTTAGATGGCCTTGCTTTTGGGATGCTCACATCCTCTGCAGTATGACATCACTGCAGGATTTGCTGGGCTCCTGGGGTGGGTGCTGCAGGAGATGGAAGGGGTTTCCAGAACAGAGGCACCTCTCCCATAACTACAGGCCTGGGGGATCATCTCCTCTAACTTTCCTCCTTGTGCAGTAGAGGCAACTGAGGCCCAGAAAGGGAAGGGCCTTGCCCAAGGTCATCCAGTGAATTAGTAATGCTGCAGAACTGGAATTCAAGTCTCCTGGGCCAACCTCTTCACTCTCTCTCTATTTTTAAAGTTGAGTCAGGATTAGATTCTTCTACAGCCACATGAAAGATTCCAAGTGTTGATACAAGCAGTTGTAGAGAATTCAGGCAGGGTATAGACACCCAGACTGAAGAATTCAGTCTCAAATAATCATATTTTAAAAATAGGCTGCATACTGCATAGTTCTTTTTTTCTTTTTCTTGAATATATTTTTTAATGTATGCTATCACATTTAAAAAATATTTATTTATTTTGAGAGAGAGAGGAAAGGAAGTAGAAAGAGTAGGAGAAAAACATCAATGTGTGGTTGCTTCTCACATACCCCGCACTGAGGACCTGGCCGGCAACCCAGGCTTGTGCCCTGACTGGGAATCAAACCAGCGACACTTTGATTCACAGGCTGGCAGTCAGTCCACTGAGCAACACTAGCCAGGGCCACATTTTTAAAAAGTGTATCAAACACAGATGCAATTTGACAAATAAACCATAAAGGAAATACCTTTGCAACCACCACCTAGGTCAAAAACCCACTGTGTGCCCCCTTATTTCGAATTTCCCCTCCTAGAAGTAATCCCTATCTTGACTTTTGTGATAAACATTTCTTGCCTTTCTTTATAATTTTTCCACAAAAATGGCTTATTGCTGCCTGCTTTTAAACTCTGTATAAGTGGAACCATCCTGTATGCATGTGCTCTTTTATGTCTCCTTTCTTTAATTGTGAGATTCATCCATGTTGTTACCTGTAGCTGACTTTCATTCATTTTCATTGCTGGTATTTTTTTACATGAAAATTATCTTAAAGAAACCCATTGAACCCTGTTCTGTGAAGTAAAGTGTGATCCATAACATAGTTCACCCTGGGCGGGTGGGGGGGGGGCGGTGTTGGAACAAGGGTGCCCCCAAAAGTCTGATTTTTGAACTTTAATTCTGGCTGCCCTGACCAAGTACCAGCTTCTTTGTATTTAGCATTTGGGACCTGATCATTTCGTGAATTCCCTCAAAACATGCAGTTTTAATTTAAGGGGAAGACGATGGTGCTGGGGTGTAGATCTTCATATGGCTGGGCAGAGGAAAGGAATCCCAGAATTCCTTGCTTTGCCAATGAGGTACCTGATCTAGAATGTGAGCCCCCTGGGGGCAGGAACTGTTTTATCTCTTTATCTCCAAGGCCTAGTATAGTCAGTCCAGCAGGAGCTAATAAAGGTCTTTCAGCCTGAATTTCCTCAACAATAGGGTCTTCAGTGACCAGTGACTGAAGAACTATTTTCTTGGTGGGCTGGTGGAGGCCCTGCCCACCAGCTTAGTGGTAGAGGCAAGACCCCTGATCCTCCTTAGTACATTTGTATCTTACATTCAGAAGAAACTTAGAAAGGTCAGTGTTAACCAGAAACTCCCCATTTCTCAAGAAATTACATAAAAGGGAGTGTAGGAAGAGAAGCTCTTATTAAAAACAAACAAAGCCTGCAATGGGCTTTTGCAGGGAGCTACTGAAGAGCTGGGAGAGGCTGTCTCAAGCCTTCGGCTCTGAGGTGTAGGGTTTGTGGCCCCTGAAGCTTCTCCAGGCAGCTCTGAGCTGGGTCAGAGAGCCAGCCTCCCGCTTGGCGGGCGGGGGACTGCACGTGAGCCGGGATCTGCGGCTTCCAGGGGTTAAGCTGGCTGATGGGTTCTCTGTGTCCTCCACCTGCTGGTGCTCGGTGCCCTTTACCTTACCCAGCCAGGTCAGGCATCAGGACAGCGACGGTGAGAGCTGAAGATGTACATGAATGCTGTTTTAGCATTTTTTAAAAAGCCTATCCTTTAAGAAATACCTTAGAATATTTAGGACAATCACGGCTTATCGCAGGGTCAACTCTTCCCGCCCCTCCAGGCCTCCGGGGGGCTCCCAGAACTTTTGTGGAATTCATTCTGGAAGTTAAACATCTATACCGTACTTTTTTTTTTTTTGGAGGCACTCGGTGTAATTTGCATATATTCATTTGCTGAATTGTTCATTAAGTCAACCTTCCCCAGATGTGAATCCTACTTCCGTTTTGTTGGCCAGTATTCAGCTAAGGGATTAGGGGGTGCTTGGTAACGGGTAAATATTTGCTGAATAAGTGAGGGTGATTGCTGAGAGACCTTGACTCAGTTGTGGATCTAAGGAAAAAGACCTCTAGAGACCCCATCCATGTCTCGGAAGGACAGGTCAGAGCTCACGGTCAGAACCACAGCCTGCAAGTCCTGGGAGCCTTGGAAGGCAAGAAGGGGAGGCCCGCCTTCCTGGAAAGCCTCGCTTGGAATTGTCTTCAAAAGCTGCGACGCAGCCCCCGGAGTTTGAGCACGAATAAATCATTAGCATTTTATTTACAATTCTGGATTTACAATTCCTAGAAAAAGGATCCTGCTGTTCAGTACGCATTCCTGCTTTGCTGGCTTTCCACAGAGCCTCTTTCTTCATCCGTCTTTGGGGGAACTGGAAAAGGGGGTTTGAAGCAAAGAGGGCTGAGAACTTGTCTAAGGTCACACAGCTCGTGCTGAAGTTTGCACTTGAGTCCTTGGCCTCCAGACCCAGACGAGCTGCCGCAGACCCGGGAACCCTTTCCGCTCTGGACCGGCTCCGGTCACCCTCGGCGTCTCCCCGGCGCGCCCGCTAGATGGCAGCCTTGGTCTCCGCGCGCCGCGCCGGCCGCTGCGGCCAAGTTCAGGAGGGTCTGGCCGGAGGACTCACGGGCTGCTCCGTCGGGGGCGCTGCCGTTGGCACCCAAGTCCGGGTTTACGGGGGTCGAAGTGACCAAAGGAGGAGGGTTGCTGGAAGCAGTTCAGGCTCCGCTGCCTGAAACGAAATGGGGGCTTGGTTCCGACTCTCCAACTGGGGGACCAAGAGCATGGCGGCTTCGAGAGTGCTCTGCGCGGTGGCGGACACTTTCAGACCTGGGAGAGCTAGGATGCACGCACAGGGCCCGAAAGGACAGCGTTGGGGGGGGGGGGGGGCGGTCGGCGAGGTCGTGTGAGGTGATATCCGTGGATGGGAGCAACCCGGCCTATCCTGATCTGGTCCCTTTGGAGGTGACCTGCGGTTAAGCCTTCTTCCTTACCTCTCCACCAGACTTGGGCGTTCTGAGGCTCGCACTAGCTGCGTGGTGACCTGGGTCAGTCACTGCCGGTCACTCAGACACAATGATGCTCCCTTGACCCAAGACCAATGGCAAGTGGAGTCACCCACGCCCACCCTCAGGGCCACGCCTTTAGGGAAGCAGTGATTGAGATCGGTGCATCTCAGCTGGCACACCGTAGGGCCCAGCCACTAGTGAGAGAGATGTAGGTGGTGGTGAGGCCAACCCTGCCTTTCCCAAAGTAGAGGTGGGACCCAGGGGGCTGAGGTCAGTCCTCTTGTCTCTGGAGGGTATGATAGAAATTGTGGATGAAAAGGGGCCACATACTAAACCTGACAAGCTCAGGGGAAGCCTGGTGCCCTTACAAACTCAGAGACCAAAAGTGAGCACATAGGATGGTCTGAGAGTAAAGCTTTCTAACTAAAAGCAAGTCATATCGGGTAGTCCTGTCCTCGGCCTGGTATCTTTCCTGACCAAGGTCAATCTTTACTTTGGCTGAGCCTGTCTCTTGTCTCTTTGCATCTATGGTAACATACTTTTGGAATGTCAGGGTAGCTTCCTTTTTTCAGACTCAGTGCACCAGAGCAGGAAACCAGAGAACCCCTCATTGTTATTGTTATCGTGTTAATTGTTAGTTGTTAACTGTCCTATACCCACTAATGTAAAAGAAGTATGTGTCTATTCCTTTTCTTTTTCATCTGGTCCCAGAGATTTCCCCCACTTTGCTTTCTCCCTTCTTCCTGATCTATCACCAGTGGATTTCTTGTAGTCCCCTTATGTCTCCTCTTTTGATTCTAATGTGTAAAATAAGGTGCAAAACTGCCATTCTTGAGAGCATTTTCTCAATCCGTTGAGATTTCGCTTCCCAGCAATTGTCATCAGTGATTGGCTGGCTCTAAGAAACTCATAAACATTCTCTACAGGTTTGGACAATTCTTATGTTGACAGAATTCATGGATTCATTTTATTGGCCCCTTTCTTTTGGGCTCCAAGTCTTAGTGTCTCTGATTTTAAGGGTCCTACGTAAAACTCTGCTGAGAGCTGCCTTCTGGGCAGGTGAGGTCTACAAACATTCTCTTGCTTCCCTTTTCCAGTCAAGCTCCTTCTCAGAGGGTTGCTTCTCTGCTTTCTAGGAGGAGGGGGTCTCAGCCAGAATTTGTCTTGGCCTAGTGGCCATCTTTGTGCACTGGCCAGGGATAGACCTGAGCTGCTTCAGGTTCTGAGGACTTCGGTTGTCGCGGCGCTTGGAGGTGGAGGCACTGAAGCTCAGAGCGGGGAGGCCTCTGTGGAGGTCGCTCTTGGGCGTCCAGGTCTCCCACTCCGGGACTCTTGCTGCTGCTGCCAGTCCTGCTCAAAAGACTTTTCTAGTTGAGATCTGAGAGTTTGCAAGATCTGAGAGTCTTGCAAAGTTTGCATTTTGCATTAATTTTGAGAAGCATCTGAGGCTTTTTCCCAGAATACATGGACCAATGGGCCTCGGGAATGGGGTCCCCCACTAAAGAGGCGTTATTCCCTCTCACGGGTGGGTCTCCAGACCATGCCTTCCCCGACTGGGACCCTGCAGGCCAGTGGGGTTAGGGAATTGTGGTGTGAACACCCACTGATACTGTAAGTAATCCCTAGGAAAGGGACCTGCCAGGTTGTGTAGGAATTGGTATCCTGTGAGTAATTGGTATCCACCACCTACCCCTCTGTTAAGATCACAATTTCCATGACAGAGCCGCTCTCTAATGGAGCCTGTCAACTTGCCTTAGGCAGAAATGGCTTAGACACACCCGCCTAGAGCCCTGTGAATGTGGGATCCTAGGCGCTATAGACGCAGAAGGTGGCAGAATTCGATTTTTCGAAGGGGACTTGGACCTGGCATCTATCATGCCCACCGTCAAATTACTCGGTAATTATCCCTCACAGCCCTGCAGACGGAGAGGGAAGGTGAGTGTCCCCGGGGGCCCCGCGCGGGCACTTGGTGGAAAGGGCCTCTCTGAACCCACTGGGTAAGGCCCCTTTTGACCGCGTGCAAGGGCCTGGAGCAGCTGGCTGTCTTTATTGGCAGCCGAAGAGGCTGTTTGGGGAAATGGAAAAACTTGTGTCGGCGGCATCAGTCTTGCAAAGGGGGCAGCCAAGCAGTTTGCAGCGCGTTCTGTTCCTCGCGCTGACGCCGCCGCCTCAGCAACTCAGAGCCGGCCGGGGAGGGAGAGGAGGAGGAGGTGACCGAGTTCACGTCCCCACCGCTGCCTCTCCTGGAGTGATGGATGGCTGTCTACTCAGGCGGGGGAACGCCTGCACAGCTCCCTCTGCAGGGAGCGGCGCTCAGCCTCCCACACTCGGTGCTGCGGCTTCGTCAGACTTCTCTTCCCCAAATGCTCGCGGACTGTCTGCTCTGGGTCAGTTAACCTGGCCGGTAATTTTGCATTAATGAGACCATCTATTTTGGTTTCATCCTGATCTGTAGCAATCTTGCTCAAACGTCCATCTCCCCCTCCGATTCCACTGGCCCAACCTTTTACAACAAACCCACGTGGGTCCTCAGATACCTGAGGCTCAGGAGGTGCCAGGACTCACCTCGGTTTTCTTTGGGTGGCACTTTGCACTTGGGTTAGGGAACAACTTACCTTTGTGAAGACAGATCAGAAAGCGTGGCTCATCTCTTCTTTAAAAGTGCCTTTAAAAATTCTACTAATTGCGGGCTCTAGTTAACCAGTTAATTACAGGAATTATATTCTGTTTTGACTTTCTTCTCTCCCTACCCCAAAATGTCCTTAGTAAGTCTTTTGTAGCTGGAAATTCTGAAGTAAACACTTGGAGATGGAGGTGGAATTTGGGGAGGAGGAGTTCCTCCTATTAGAGGAGCTTTTGTTTTGCAGTTTGCCTCCTGTCAGGGGACCCTTGGGTCTAGATCATGATGCAAAACCAAATCCTAGATGTGGTTTCAGGGCAGGATGTGTGGATGCTACTGCATATGGGGTGCTTAAAAACCCACCTCACTAACAGTCACAGTGATGATGAAAATAATGTACTGCAGGCAACAGTTTTGGGCACCTGCTATATGCGAGGTACTATGCACTTTATCTCTGTTATCTTATTTAATCTTCAGGGCAGACCAATAAAATAGGTGCTATTGTTATTCCTATGTAGAGGAAATAGGAATATGCTCATTTTGAGTGTATGTATATGTGAGTGACTCACAGACATTAAAGTCAGTGAGGTTAATTAACTTGTTAAATGTGACACAGCTGGAAAGGGACAGAGGCGGAACTCAGCCTGAGTCCTGATTTCAAGGCCCTAGACATCATCACTCTGCCCTGTTCGTACACGGACTTGCAGTTAGCCTGCTGCAAAGCACATGTGTATGTTGGGAAATACCCTTTAAAATTATTTTACCGTTTGCAATGCGTAGATGTTTGGTTTGGCTGCCTTTCTCTCCCCCGCCTTTTTCCCCCCTCCAAAACAGCGTGAAACACAAAACAAAACAAAACAAAAACCAATTCTCACTTTCAATGGGTCAACCAGGTCAGAGGAAGAAGAAACTGCTGAGTTTCATTGCTGGCTTCTATAAAAGAGAATTTGCCTTAAAATTACCATCCCAGTATTTGCCCTAAAAAAAGGCCATTAATTTAACTAATATGTAATGAATTTACTGTGAAGTCATCTGGAATGTCTTTCTGTTGTCGCTCTTCCCGGAGTGACCCAGAGTCTAGGCAGAGCTGGACAAATCTGTCCTCAGTGCGGCACCACACTTGCCTTTCACGTTCTGAGGCCGGGGAGGGCTACCCAGGGAGAGACCTCCACGCGGGCTGCTCAGGCAAGCTGGCTGTGAGTTGGCCCAGAGCCATGGAGAGAAGAAGAAACTTTCACATTTCAAAACTGCCCTGGGCCAATTTAATAAACTTCTGCCACCTCCATCCTCTTCACATTTTTGAATTCTCAAAAATTGACTCCCATCTAAGATGCATACAAGAGTGGAAGGATTTTGGAATGTTAATAATGCAGAATTTTACAGCACAGCAAGGTGAATTCTCAAGGGGTAATGGTTAACATCTGCTTTCTCTTTTCCCAAGATAACAATGGGGAGACCTGTGCTCTCCACACACACTCGCACACCCTCAGCCAGGATTGTGAGAGCTCAGTTTCTCTCTCTCTCTCTCTCAGCAAAGAGGTAAATTGTCCCCAGATCTGGCACTAGGAACAATAAAATAACCAGAAAACTTGGATGTAGTAAGAGTGACAGTGATAGGAAGAAAAAAAAACCACACAAAGCCAATCTCTCAGGGGGCACTTTCTGGGCTGTGAACAAGACCCTTTCTTCCAGGGGGTCTGGAAGATGGCAAGAAGCTCTCTGCTTCCTCCTGGGGGCGGGGGCAATTCTTAGCAACAGCATCTGGGCTATGGTCCTGACACATCCCCTGGGAAGCAGCAGGATGTTTTGTATCAGAAAGAGACAAACTGAGAGAGCTCAGTCTCTAGTTCTAGATACAAGCCCTGGAACACTGTGGGTGGGAGGGGATTGTCTTAATGCTTGTCCTCTGTGAGGGTTTCTGTGCTGCTGCCACCGTCATATCTGCCCTCCATGGTAAAGCGTAGTGACTACTGGTGAGCTATGGAAACAGAGGCACCTGGGTCCCAGTGCCAGATCTGCCCGCGTGAACCTGAATAAATGAACTTCTGAGCCTCAGTCTTCTCATTCGTAAAGTGAAGGTAATGGCACTGGCCTCATGGGACCTGGGTGTTGCTTGCTACAGAGTCTGAGCTTGTATGTGGTAACTATTTTTAAAAAAAACCACACATAGCTTTAGTCCACACTTGTTTTCTAAGACCCGTTTTATACTCTTTGAGCTGCTTGTTTTAGGGAATAAAATGTTCTATGACTTGGAAGCAGGTGACCCAGAATATAATTTCTGATCTAGCCTTGCCCTACATGTTCACTTGACTAGACCTAGGGAAATGATCCAGATTCAAACCTAAGAGCAGGGCAGACATCCTTTTTAAGGGAATCTCTTGGTTAGTTTTATTGGTAAAAAATAAAAATGACCCAGAAGTTATTATTAGAAATGAAAGGTGTCAATCTTGTGCTTGTAGATACCCAGGGATTTTTATCACAGGATTTTCGGGCTGAAATAAATGCTTCTATCTGTTGCAGCAGCATCTTGCAGCTCAGAGAGATGTGACGAAATGGCCAGGCCTCGCTGTACAGATTGCCGTTCTTGCTGAATATTGGAAGCTCTGAACTGGTGCACCAGCTTCTCTCTTTTGCTTGCATAATGCAATTTAAATCCCTTGTTAATTTCCAGGTCGAGTTTCATTCATGAGGATAATCTTTAATTGATGTTAAATATAGGGATCAAGTTAAGTGCATTATTTCTTTTTTACAAAGTGCTAATTGTTCATGTTCTCATAAATTATTTTCTCTTCTCATGTAGCAGGTTTTATGAAAGAACTTTTCAGCCAGTGCTTTTAACCTCATTGTATGAATATTATCCTGTAATCAGCAGGTCGTTCAGATCTTTCCTGTGCTGATGATTTCTATGTCACCTTTCAGAGTAGAAAAAAGAAGAAAAATGAGCTCATTTTGAGTGTATGTATATATGAGTGACTCACAGACATTAAAAAAAAATTTTATACCCAAACATGTTGAACTCTAAGTGCATCTTTCAGCTGGTGTGTTCCTACTGAGAGCCTTGGGGGATTTAGCCTAAAGCTACTATTTTTAAAAAGGTCTAAACAAGTTCTTAATTTAATATTTTAGTGTTAATTGTGGTACAATATACATAACATAAAATCTACCACTTAACTGTTTTTAAGCATATGGTTCAGTGGTACATTTACACTGTTGTGCTACCAACCTCCAGAATGCTTTTCATCTTGCAAAACTGAAACTCTGTACCCATTAAACAACAATTCCCCATGCCCCACTCCCCCAGCCCCTAGAAACCACCATTCCACCTTCTGTTTCTATGACTTTGACTACTCTAGGTACCTCATATAAGTGGAATTATATAGCATTTGGGGTTTTTTTAAAAAAGATTTTATTTATTTATTTTTAGAGAGAAAGGAAGGGAAGGAGAAAGAAGGGGAGAGAAATGTCAATGTGTGGTTGCCTCTCACGCGCCCCCTACTGGGGACCTGTCCCACAAGCCAGGCATGTGCCCTGATTGGGAATCGAACTGGCGACTCTTTGGTTTGCAGGCTGGCACTCAATCCACTGAGCCGCACCAGCCAGGACTATATAGTTTTTTTGTTACTAAACTTATAGCACTTAGCATAATGTCCTCAGGGTTCATCTATCCATATGTCAGAATTTCTTTTTTAAGGCTGAATAATGTTCTATTTTTTGTATGTACCACATTTTGTTTACATTGATCTGTTGATGGACACTTGGGCTGCTTTCACCTTCTGGCTGTTGTAACACTGCTATCAACTTAGGTGTACGAGCCTGAAACTACTTTTGATTGTTTCATTTATTCTAAAAATGTGTTACCATGTTCAGAAAGGACCTTGTGCTGAGCTTCTGTAAGGAGATGAGAAAGAAGCTCTGTCTGCCCTCAGGAGCTTGCATACAAGGAAAGACAAGACAATGGTAATACCCATTGTATATTGAGCTATTACATGCATCCTATTACTTAATCTTCATTATAACCTTCTGAGGGAGATACTGTATTATTCCTATTTTATACATGAGGAAAGTGAAATTCAGAATCACTAAGCCATTTGCCTAAGATTACCCCAATCAAGGGAACTGGGACTTGAACCTAGTTCTGTTTGACTCAAAACTGTGCTGTTAACTCAGACAATATTGTGCCTCTTGCAAGGGCACAAAACTCCATAAAAAGAAGGTGAGGGAGCCGTGTCCCTTGAGAGAGCCACAGACATTGTGCTAGGAAAGTTCAGAGGGGCTGGGATAGCTTCCTCCTGGGATCAGAGCAGACTTCTTGGAGGAAATGATATTTGGGCTGGAGCTGGGAGGACAAGGAGGATTTGGGTGGGCAGAGATGAGAGGGAAGAGATTTTACAGGAAGAGTATCATGAACGAAGACCCAGATGTGAGAGGGCATGAAGAGTCCAGGGCAATGCACGGGCTCTGGGCGGAGTATGAAGGGACTTCCTGGGAGGTGAGGCTATAGAGTTACTCATGGAGTAACGCAAGCCATCTGAGCTAGAAGGGCTGAGAGATGAGGACTCTCATGTCACAGACAGGGAAGCCAAGTTTCCAGGAGGAAAACAGAACTCAGGTCTCCTGACTGCAGGCCAGTACTCATGCCACAGCCGGTTGGAAAAGGATGTGGGGTCTGGTTGTGGGGGTGATGGGAAGCCATTGAATGATGTTTGAGCAGAGGTGTGGCCTGGTTTGGACAACCTGGGCATTTTGACCTTGTATCCTGAGCCCCAGAACCACAGGGCAATCCTACATGGGAAGGTAGTGTCAGGAGCAGTGAAATACACACCAGCAATGTTGTGACTCAGGAGCCCTACTGCTTTTGGCTATGGGCCTATGCTGAGTGGACAGGGCAGCCCCTCCCCTCAAATTTCTGCTGAAAGCCAGTAATTGTTTCCCTGCAAGGCAACTGAACTTGCTTCTTCCATCATGGGTACATTTCCAGACTTAAAACAAACAAACACCTGGAGATTGTATGGGCGAGCATGGTTAGGAACACAGGCCCTGGAGGCAGACTGATGTAGGCTGTAACCCACCTCATTGTGCTATAGCTTTCTCAGTGTGAAAAAGAGGAACACAATAGGACTCTCCGTGCAGTTTCAATGAAACACTGTATTGAAGACAGGAAGGTGCCTGGCATTTGCAAGCACTAGTTCAATGTTAGGACTAGTGTGGGTTTTCCAAAGATGGTTCAGCAAGATACTGTTTTCTAAGTAGCAGCCCAGTTGGGGCCGTCAGCACTGGCACTTGGGCTGCAGATCCTGCACGATCTAGAACAACAGAGAAACCTAACAGGGCCCAAAGGCTGATGTCAGGTGTCAAGCACTTGATTTTTGGATTTTGACTGCCCTGCCTAAGTCAGAAAAACTTGCTGCTTGGGAATGAAGAAGTCAGACCTTTCTGTTCTTTCATCCATTCCACAAGTTATTTGTTAATGGCACTATGGAAGGCACTTCCCAAATGATGTCTGCACAAGGGGAGGACTGAGGCGCTGCGCGGGCTGGGCTTGGCATTGCGTGACTCAAGGCATGGCCCTTCACAATCTATTAAAGCTTTTGGTGTATGCATGTGGCAGCATCTATTTTTGACATATGAATGCATTTTGCTTCCCCCCTCCTCTATTCCCCAATCCCTCTGCTCCAAGCTAACAGCTTGGCCCTTCCAATTCCTCTGCCTCAGGGTTTCTTGCATGGAGCAAAGCAGTTGATTGAAGAGAGGGCTCTTGTTCTGCAGAAGCCAAAGCTCCTTGAATAAATAATGCTGGGTGTCTCAGAGTGGGGAGTGGCTTGGGAAGCACTGAGAGAAAGACAGAGCTTCTATGAACCTGGAATGGGAGAAGGTAGTGGGTCCCTCCAAGGGAACCACAGGGGCCTGCTTCCAACAGAGACAGCATGACCTCAGAAGGCTGACTGCCTGGCATAGAGGTAGCAGAACTGTTAGGCAGAAGGGGCTGTGAGGCTGGGCCTCTTGGGCATGTCCTCGGGATGGGCATGTCCTCAGGAACAAGCAGGACAGGTGACTTCTGGTAACCAGAGGACCTTTCTGAGGCTTGGTGCTGTCCAAGCCCCCAGCATCCCTGGGGAAACGTGGGGCGAGGAAGAGCCCCAATAACCACTGATTCAATTTCCCATGGTGTTAGAGGGCTGGATCTTCACAGCTGGACTTCAACTTATTTAAAGAAAATGAAAATGTTCCTTGGATACTTGAATTTGAAGATTGTACTCAATAGCTGCCACATTCCATTTCAGCCACCTGGCCCTGGGTGCGAAGTCAGGCAAGCATTGCTGGCCACTTGACAAGTGCTCAGAGAAGGCGCACGCAAGCTCACACAGCCAGCATGGGCCATGGTAACTCTTTCTGTGGTAACTATGATGTTTCAGCGCAGGGGTTTGCTTGAGCCCAGAGATGTGTTCTGGGACCCAGGGGAATGTGAGTGGGCAGTATAGCTGGGAGGGCTGACAGATCAGGACAGTGGCTAGCTGTGGCTGAAGCAGCCCTTGAGGAGTCATTCTTTCACCTTTTCATTTAGTCACTTGTTCAACACAGATGCAGAGCACTCACTAGCACAGGGGTGGAGCTGGGTTCTCAGCAGTGAACATGATGGCACTCTCCCGTGAGGCTCACAGTTCACAACCCAGTGTGAGAAGCCCAAGGACAGAGGGCTGCTCTGGGGACCCTGAAAGAGGGAAGAGGTGGAGTTTTGCTAGGTTGGAGCGGGTGGGAACAGGCAGTGGGAGGTAGGAGGGGTGGTTTGCAGAGGCTGTGACATCTGAGCTGCATCTTGAGGGAAAAGTAGGTATTAGTCAGGTGGGTGAAAGAATAATAGGACTTCCAGGCAGAGGGAAAAGTGTGTGTAGAGGCAAGAGAAGATGGTGTATTGAGGGATCTGATGGGACTCATAGGATGGGTCAAGGTATAGGAGAGTGTGATCCAGATCTGTGCAGACGTGTGTCAGTGAGAGGGACAACATGGCTGCCTGCTGGCCTTGGGAGAAAACCTCAGCTCCTTGCCAGGACCCACGATCTGGCCCTTGTACTTTGCCTTCTACCCATTGCATGCCTCTCTCCTCGCATTTTATTCTCCGGCCCTTCTGACTTCCTCCAGTTACCCCTTCATACCTCTCCTCTTGCTGTCAAATCTTCGATTCACAGATGCTGTTCCCTTTGCTTGGAACTCCCTTCCTCCTTGCTGTCCAACCTGCCTAACTTCTAAAAAGATTTTTACTTGCACAGTAATGCATAAACCCCTTCTCTCTCTCTCTCTCGTTTTATAAAGATTTTATTTATTTACGTTTTAGGGAGAGGGGAAGGGAGGGAGAAAGAGAGGGAGAGAAACATCCATGTGTGAGAGGTACATTGATCGTGTTGCCTCTCACATGTCCCCCAACTGGGGAACCTGGCCCACGTCCCAGGCATTTGCCCTGACTGGGAATTGAACTAGCAACATTTTGGTTCACAGGCTGCCACTTAATCTACTGAGGCACACCAGCCAGGGCACCCCTTCACTTTTTTAAAAATAGGTTTATTTAGAAATAATTCACATTCTTTAACATTTACTCTCTTAAGTGTACAATTCAGTGATTTTGGATATTCACAAAGTTGTGCCACTATCACAAATGTTAAGAGTGAACAGCACCAGTTGTAACTGGCAAAGTTAGACCTCGTTAGGTCCTTGAGTTTGGCTGAGAAAAAAAATCAGAGCCAAGAACCCTAATTATAAGAGGAAATTTACTTTGAATGTCACAGAGGTAGAAGAATTGAGCCAGCTGGCCTGTGTGGTTTCAGTAAAACAAGTTACAGAGGCAAAAGAAGGGCCCTTGGAGCTTAGGAGAAAGAAGGCAAGGGTATGTGCTGTGAGGAAAGAGAGAGGAAAGATGAGAGAGAGAGAGAGAGAGAGAGGCCGCGAGCGAGCGCGTAAGTGAGAGCACATGTGCACTGGGTCCTTCATCTTAGGGGTTTTATCTGTTTTCCAAAGGCAAGGATTTTAGGGGAGGTCTCTGGGGAGGGTCTTAATAGAATATTCATCGGCTTTCCCTATTTGTCCTTTTCTGGATTGTGGTCTCTACTAATTGGTTGGTGCAAGGATAGGGGGTCATTATAGTCATTGCAGCTGGTCCTGATGTCAGTTATGATGTCACTTTGTCTGGTTCTGCTGCTTTTCTGGGCCTGGAGCTGAAACACAACTGAGGCCCAAATGTGATCTCTAGTTCGACCAAAACTCTGTCTCTGTGGTCACCAGACCCAAGGTTTTGTTCTTAAGATTATCCTATGTGGAGCAGAATCTCATTTTCCTGAGGGCTTAATGCTTAAGGAAGTGGTTGTACAAGGGCTTGTATAGGAGTCGTATGAGGTTATTCTCTGGCAAGTAGTATAAGATTATTCTCTGGCCCCCTTGTTCCTCTTCTAAGGGGGTCTACCACATGACATGCCAGGGGAGGGAATGTCAGGGGAGGGTGCGAACCTGCGTGACCAGCGATATGAAAAGTCAGGGGTCTAAACTGCATGATTGGCAATATGCTAGGGGAGGAAAGGTCACTCTAGGGCGAGATCCCACCTTACAATTCTTGTTTTACCAGTCTTGCCCATCGCTGTCTAATTCCAGAACATTTCCATGACCCCAGAAAGAAACTTTGTGCCTGTTAGAAGTCATTTCCTATGACCTGTTCTGGTCTCCTCCTGAGCACCCTCCCCCACACACCTCCCAACTCCTGGTAACTGCTAATCTCCTTTTTGCTTTTATACAAGAAACTTACCAGTTCTGAACATTTCCTATAAATGGAATCATATAATATGTGGCCTTTTATTACCGTCTTCTTTCATTTAGCATAATGTTTTCAAGTTCTTCCATACTGTAGCATGAATCAGTATTTCATTCACTTTTATGGCTGAATAATATTCCATTGTATGGAGATCCCATATTTTATTTATTCATTGATAGACATTTGGTCATTATGAATATGCCTCTATAAACATCCATACACAGATTTTTCTGTGGACATCTGTTTTCAGTTCTCTTGGGTATGTATCTAGGAGTAGAATTGCTGAGCTATGTAATAACTCTATATGTAACCGTTTTCTAAGGCAGTACCATTTTGCATTCCCACCAGCAGTGCATGAAGGCTCCGATTTCTCCGTACCCAGTCTGTGTGTCTGATTATGCCCATCCTAGAGGGTGGGAAGCAAATCTCCTTGTGGTTTTGATTTGCATTTTCCTAATGACTAATGATGTTAAGCATCTTTTCATGTGTTTATTGGCCATTTGCATATCTCTTTCAGAGAAATATATATTCCAATTTTTTCTCCATTTTTAAAATTCAGGTGTTTGGCTTTTTATTATTGAATTGTAAGAGTTTTTTGTATATTCTAGATATAAGTCCCTTACTAGATATATGATTTGCAATTAGTTTCTCCTATTTTAGGGATTGTCTTTTCACTTTTTCTTTTTAACACAAAAGTTTGAAATTTTGATATAGTTCAAATTATCTTTGTGTGAGTACAAGTGTGAATTCTTCCGGTGTCATATCTAAGAAACCATTGCCGAACCCAAGGCCACAAAGATTTACTCCTATATTTTCTTCGAAGAGTTCTATAGTTTTAGCTCTTACATTTAGGACTGTGGGCCATTTTCAGTTAATTTTCGTATATGATGATGTGGCTGTCCAGTTGTACCACAACTGTACCAGCACCATTTGTTGAAAGGACTAGACTTCCCCCATTGAATTATCTTGACATCTTTGTCAAAAATCAATTGCCCATACATGCGCAGGTTTATTGCTGGCCCCTCAATACTATTCCATTGATCTATTTGTCTATCCCTATGCCAACGTCAAACCGCAGTCTTGATTACTGTAGGTTTGCCCCCCCCCCACCCCTGCCCCCCAGGGAACTGCAGTCGCTCAGCACAAACTCTTGTGTGTGAATGGTGGAAAGAGGCACCCACTGGCTCTGACTGATGCAGGGGCAGCAGGTGCATGCACACATGCGCCTGAACATAAGGGCTCCTTAGCTCCTCCTTAAAAGGTGCCACCCTAAGCACAGGTTTCTTCTCCAGCCCACTCGTTTGCGTTCATTTGTTCCCGAGATCCTTTCTGGGTTAGAAAACTTTAGTTGCATACAGAATGCACGCTGCAGTCTACCTTAGAGACAAATGCTTCTGCTCTTGGCTGCTTCCCCCAGCAGTGCAGGAGCTTTGGAGCTGTCAAGGCTTCTGCCACTTCACCCCTATAAGCCCCATTTACTTTGACAGTATTAATACATACCTCTCAGGATTGTTAAAGAATAAATTAGATAATGTGTCAAGACTAAAGGTAAGTGCTTCAGAAGCATTTACTCCTATGACATAGGTACTCAGCTTCATTTACAAAGGTGGGGAAACCGAGGCACGTGTAGAGGAGGCTGTAGGCCAGGGCTCCCTATCATTCTGTGGCAGAGCCAGGACTCAAGCCCACGCCAGCCTGGCTCCAGAGCCTGTGCGCTCCGGCCCGAGTTGCAGGACTGACAGCAGGGAGCGTCCCTGCAGAAGACGCCATTCAAGGCTAATTCAGAGCCCAAGTCTGCCCCTGCCCCTCTCCCTGGCTTGCCGTCCCAAAGCCGGCTGGCTGGACAGGGGGTGAGGCAGGGGTTCCCCAGAGACAGCTCGGCTTCGAAAACGAAGGAGGCTATGTTCTGCCTCGGTGGCCCCACTGCTCAGTAACTGGCTCAGGCTGTGCAGAGTATTCGGGCTGGAAAAAAGAGCACAAAAGAACAAACAGGAAGGCCTCTAAAATGCTAATGCGGCGCCCGCGCGGCTGGTGGCTGCTCCGCCCGGGGCCGCGGTCTCGGCTCTGTGCCTCATTATTGCTGCCGGGAGCCGGCGGACCGGAGCAGCAGGGCGCAGGGCTGCACGCGGCGCAGCTGATGGCGGCGCTGATGGCGTGGCGGCGCGGCCCGCGGGCGCAGCGGGCGCAGCGGGCGCCGGGCCCTGCGCGGCCGCGCGCTCTGGGGCCCGTCGTCCCCGCGGCCGGAGCCACTGGGAGTGGGCGCCCTGCCCCCATGGCGGGGCCGCTGCGGAGGCCTGCACCTGAGTCCTAATTCCCATTAACTGTATAATTAAAAAGTATTTATTTCGTTCCAAAATAAAAAAAAAAGTGATCAACGCCAGTCCTGAAAAGCTCAAATACAGAGATGCATAAAGACGCGAAAGTCCCTCAAATTCTTCTTTTCCAAACCTCTCCAGAGATAGCCACCGTTTATAGATTGACAGCGTTCCAGACTTTTTAATACTTATAGCAATTTGACTTAAAAAAAAATTAAAAAAGAAACATAACGGTTTCCTCCCCACGCCTGTTATATATTCTGGTCTCTCGCTTGCTTTTTTTCACGTAAGAATGTGCCTGGAGATCTTGCCACTTTATCATGCCTTGCCCTAATTGTTTCCAAAAGCCGTGTAATATTAGAGTATCAGGGTACAATAATTAATTTAACGTTTTCCCGCTACTACTAATTAAATGCTTGCTACATGCCAGGCCTTTAACTAAGCACCATACCTGTATCATGTCATTTAATCATCATAATAGAGGCAAGTGTAGGAAATCCCGTTTTAAAAAATGAAGAAACCGGTGCAGAGAGGTGAAGGAACTTGCCTGACGTCTCAGAGCTAGTAAGCGGCAAAGGCAGGATGCAAACCCAGGTGGACTTGACTTGGAAGGCTTGCTCTCCTCCCAAAGCTGTGTCCAGCTAAATGCATCATTTGGATCACTGAATATTGGCTGGGGGCTTTTCGCCTATTCTGTTAGTTCCTTGGCCCACAAACAAGCTTTGCATTGTGTTTCTATGAGATCCTGCTGATTTCAACCTGATGATTCTAGCACAATGATTTTGATCCGGGATTAAAAAATTGCAATTGTGTTATATTTACTTGGTGAAAAAGGAGTACTAAAAGGTATGAAAAGAAGAGATTCTTTCACTCCAGATTTTCAGTTTCCTCTTCAGAGTAAGCCCTTGTTAGCAGTTTCTTATGTATCTATTGAGACATTTTCAATGCATGTACTTTTCCATATAAATGGTAGCATACCAGACAGGTTTCTGCACCTTGCTTTTTCCTATTAACATTATATTTTGAGATCATTTTGTATTGACATATACGAGTATAGACTGATCTCATTCTTCTTGTTGTTTTTAAAATTCAATTTTGTTTTTGGAATAGGTAATACATCCAAAGGATTCAAAAATCAAAATAGTAGAAACAGGAATATATTGAGAAGTCTGACTGCAATCCCTGACTCCCCGGAGGGTTCCTCTGCCCACCTTTGGCATCTGTTTTTATTAGTGTATCTTTCCAAATTCTTTTTATACAACATTCACTATACTTATATATTTAACTGTCCTATTGATGAATGGTTAGGATTTTCAGGGTTTTTTATTTTATTTTATTTTATTTTATTTTATTTTTGTGATCACATAGAAAAGCTACAGTGAAATTCTCGTATATACTTTTTGCACATGTGTATGAGTCAGAAAAATTCTCAGAAGTAAAATTTCTTGGTCAAAGGACATGTAGGTTGAAAATGTGGAACTTATTGCCAATTTGTCCTTCAAAGAAGTTGCACCAATTTATATTCCTGTCGACAGTACATGAGCATACATCTCCATATCTTCATCTACATTAGCTATTATTACATTTTTAAGTTATTGCCAATCTCATGGATGAAAAATAATAATTCATTGTTTTAAAGAAGTGAGGGAGGAAGAAACCATTCCTCTATTCTCAAGGTTCTTTTGGCTGGTCAGATAATTAAATAGACTTGAGGCAGATTAGCAGGAAGAAAATGACCAAATTTTATTTTAAAAGATTTTATTTATTTATTTTTAGATGGAGGGGAGGGGAGGGAGAAAGAAAGGGAAGGAACCATCGATGTGAGAGAGAAACAGCAGGTGGTTGCCTCTTGCATATGCCCTGATGGGACAAAGCCCACAACCTAGGCATGTGCCCTGACCAGGAATTGAACCAATGACCTTTCACTTTGCAGGGTGATGTCCAACAAACGGGACCACACCTGTCAGGGTGAAAATGACTGATGTCGGGGAACCCTGCATACATGAGAGGTGGAGAGACAGAAAGGGAAAATGAGGTGCAGATGACCTTCTGAGCTAGGCGTGATGTAAGGCACCTTGGGGCTTCAGAAAGTCATTGCATGGAGAGCACAGGTTTAGTAATCAGTAGTTTGCTCTGCTTTATAGATAGGTTATCTCTGATAATCCCTTATTATGGGCAAGGCCCCTAATTCAAATTCCTCTACATAGTTAAGGGAGAGGCAGGAGTTTCTCCTGATCCCGCAGGTCTCAGTTGTCTTTAGCTAAAAATAATCTGCATACCACTGAGGCACAACTTGGGGTGGCTTGTTCTACAGAAACCCTTACAATAACGACTAAGGCTGAACAGTTTTTCAAATGTTTAAACATCATCTGTATTCTTTTTTTGTCTGTCACCGTTTTTCTATTGGGTTGTTTGATTATTTATTGACTTTTGGAAGTTCTTATATAACATGGAAATTAGCCTTTTCCCAGTTTGCCATTTTTTTAATTTTGTTTTTGTTTTGTTTGGCAGAAATTTTCAAATTTTTGTGTAGTTAAATTTTTTAATATAAAAATAGTTCATGGGCCATGTATCTTACTTGGCTCTTAAAAATATCTTTCAAAATTTCAAAAATATTTTTCATGTTTTCTTTTGTATTTTCATAGTTTTATTTTTAAAGATTTAAATCCTCTACTTACCCAGAATATATTTTAGTTTCAGAAGTGAGGTAAGGATTTAGTTTGTCTCCCCAAAATAGCCAGCCCGTTGTCTCAATACTGTTTATTAAATGATCAAAAATTTCCTCATTGTGCAGAAATGCCATTGTAATTATATACCACATTCTGATATATGTTTGTGGTTACTTCTAGACATTTTATTCATTCCATTGATTAGTTTGTCTATTCATGTTTCAGTACCATATTGTTTTAATTACTGATGCTTTATAATATGTTTTCATATGCAGTAGGGCTAGTCCCTATGGCCATTACTCTTTTTTTCCCCCCAGAATTTTTCTGGCTATACTTTCATGTTTATTTTTACATATAAACTTAAGATTTACTTGTTTTGTTCCAAGAAATATCCTGTTAGTACTTTAATTAGGATTATATTACATTCAGAGCATACTTTAACTGATATCTTTAAGTGAGTCTTTTTAATCAAGATCACAGTCTAACTTCCATTTCCTCTGGCACAGAAGCAGTACATGGTCACCAAGTACTTAATTTGTTCCCCTGTATTTTGCCGCTTCTTACAGATGGCAGGGCTATATAACTCTGGCCAGTGAAACATGAGCAAAAGTGGCATGTGACAGCTTGGGGCCGAGGCAATGACAAACCCAACTGTGGTTCTCTACTCCCTCTTCCCTTGCTTTGATGATCATGGAAGCAGGAGGCATTATAGGGTAAAAACAAGCCCATTATTAAGCCCCAGCTTGGGGGCAGCTGTCTTGAACATTTGCTCAGATTCAGAACTGACTTCAGGTGAGAAAAATAAGATGGTAGTGTGCTAAGCCACTGAGATTTTGGTGCCGGTTGTTTCTGCAACAACAATTAGCCTAAACTGCCTGTTATACCCTCAGGAGAGTTTTAAAGTTTTACACTTACAGATCCTGCACAGTTCTTATTAGGCTTATTTCTTTTTTGTTGCTCTTATAAATGGAATTTTCTTTCCTTTTTGTATAATTTCTAATGGCTTATGATATAGGAAAGATATCCATTTTTATAAGTATATGACATCTGTAATCATTCATCTTACTGAAACGTTTATATTTTCGAACGGATTTTCAATTACCTTGGGTTTACCTCTCCTTTTTTTTTCCTTACTTATTTGCTAGTACGGAGGATCAAAATGAATTGCTCCAGGGTCAGGTGTATTTTCTGTATTTGAAAAACAATTACAAAATATTTTTAAAAAAAAAATCAAGAGGTTTCCCACATACCAAGGCAGGAATTCTCATTTTACCTGGAATTTAAGGTGGGTGGACAGCCCTGGGCTGGTATTCCTGCAGGAGAAAACGCACCGGGCTTCTGAGGGCCTGCCCTCAGAAGGACCACCTCTCTTAACCAGTCCCTATTTTTTAAACCTAATCCTCTTCACTTATTAACATTATCTTCATGCTCTGAAGGCATTTGATAGAAGGCATCCTTGATTTATTTCAGACTTTAATGGCAATGCTTGTAGTATTTTACTGTTAAGTATGAAGCTGGTTCTTTTCTCTAACATTTTATTATGAAAAATGTCGAACAGATAAAGTTGAAAGAATTGTACAGTAAACACTCATATACTCAGAATCTAGTTGCTACACTTAATATTTTACTATACTTGTTTTATTACTTTTTTAATCTCTCCATCTACCGTTCCTTTTATCCATTCATCAACCTCTCTTATTTTTTTGATGCATTTTAAAGTAAATTGAAGCTATCAGTACATTTTACCTTCAAAAATTTCAGCATGCATGTTCTTAACCAGAGTTTGGTATTTGCTTACAGTTCCTTTTTTTCTTTAGAGGTAAAATTTACATAAAATTCAATAAACAAAATTTAACTATACCATTCTATGAGTTTTGACAAGTTGTTATAACTTGTATAATCCAAGCTTTTATCCGTAAAAAAAAAAAAAATTACTATCATTCTGGAAAATTCTGTTCTATTCTTTCCAAGTTCAATTTCCATTCCCCCATCTCAGGCAACTGTAGTTTTTATTTTTTTCCACCACAGATACATTTAACTGATTCTGGAACATCATATAAAAAGAGTGATACACTTCTGTAAGGATTCTTTCACAAAGCATAATGTTTTTGAGATTCATCCATGTTGCTACAAATATCAGCAGTTTCATTTTATTCCTGAGTATCTTTTCATTGTTATGGACTGAATATTTGTGCCCCTCCGCTCCCCATTCATATACTGAAGCCCTAAACCTCAATGTGATAGTATTTGGAGATGAGGTCTTGGGGAGGCACTTAGGGTTAGCTGGGGTCACATGGGTGGGATCATGGTTTGACGGGATTAGTGCCCTTATAGGAAAAGACACCAGAGAATTTGCTCTCTTTCTCTTCCATGTGAGGACACAGTGAGAAGGTAGCTATCTGCAACACAACAAAAGGGTCCTCACTACGGCCTGTCCATGCTGGCATCTTCATCTTGGACTTCCCAGCCTCTTGAGCTGTGAGGAGACAAATGTCAGGTGTTTCAGCTACCCAGTCTATGGTATTTTGTTATGGCAGCCTGTGCGGTCTAAGATGGTCATTATATAAATGTAACATACTTTGTTTAACTATTATCTTTCTGATGGACACTTGGATCCTTTCCAGTTTTTGGCTAATATGAATAAAGTTATTATGAACATTTGCATACAAGCCTTTTAGGGAACACTTGCTTTTATGTATTTTGGTAAAATATGTAGGAGTTACAGGGTTGTGGTACAGTACAACCTCACCTAACACCACTGATAGGTTCTTGGACTTTTAGCAAGATGATGTATAACAGAACCACAGCTCATCAAAGTTATAACAAAATGACATTGAACAAAATGATATTATTTGAGGGCCTGCCATATATTTAATTTGATAAGAAAGTACTAGACCTTTTCTCAAAGTGTTTTGCCTGTCTGCCAACAATGAATGAGAATTCTGGTTGTTATGCATCTTTGACAAAACTCAGTGTTGTCTGGATTTTGTTTTGATACTTAAGATGTATAGCTTGTGCTAACAAATATCCATCTATTCCCATTTTATTTAGTTTTATTTTCCTGTTTTTGAAATCTGGAATGAATGTTGACATTTGTAAATTCTTTTCCAACATCTGTAAGATGATCATATTGTGCTCATTCTTTGATTTGTTGTCATAGTGAATTATAGTAGTAGATTTTCTAAAATTGAACCAGCCTTGCATTCCTGGGATCAACTTCATTGAGCTATGTGTGTTAGTCATCTATTATGTGGAAGGATTCTGCTTGGTAATAATCTACTTAGATCATTTTCGCTATTTATAAATGAGACAAGACAGTTCATTTTGAGTTTTTCTCTTGTAAAGTTTTAATGTTATACTAGCTTTGAAAATGGGTTTGGAAGTTGTGTGGTATCCTCTGCTCTGACCCAGTGATTTTGGACTTGTGGTTTCTGTATGAATTTTTCAGCTTGTTGGTTGTTTGATGGCCTCATGAAAGTCACCAGCAGACCCATGTTGCCTGTTGTTGTGTGAACACCATACTTACAGTTACAATATATTGAGGCAGTGCAGCTAGTGGTTAAGAGCATAGGCTTTGTAACCTAGAGGGGTCAAATTCCGGCTCTGCCACTTGATAGCAGCATGGGGCAATTGAGGCTCAGAGAGGCAACTGACTGGGTCAGAGAATAGAGATAAAGAAGGCTTTTGACTCTTCATCTATAGAACAGGGACAAGAACAGTATTTGCCTCTCAGGCAGTCAGGAGTTGTGGTGACAACTAAAGATACTGGCACCAAACCACAAGCATGGGGGAGACATTACATCAAAGCTGGTTCGGACCCCTCAGTTGAATTGAATCAAACTGTTGCAGCTCTCTGCCAATCCAGAAAATTTGTGTCCTTTCCCTGGTGGCAGAATTTTTTGTTTTTGTTTTGTTTGGCACTGTGTAAGAATGTGAGAAAACCCAAGACAAGCTCTCCTGGAAGTTCAGCTGGGTTGGTGATAGGAGCATGGGTCCAGATGGGTCCAGCCTGCTACATTCAGACCCATGGAGACTGCGTATGGGGAATGATGTGTTCTCCATCACCCATGCCCTTCACCTGCTCCTGTTTTCCTTAAGAAGTGAAATTGATAAGTGCTTGGGAGCAGGCTATCTTCCTGACTGCTGTATTTTCTGCCTGTCCCCCCGCCCCTTGTTTTGAATGATTCTTTCTAATTGTAATATTTTAGAAATACTTCTAAGGCTTCCCTCTTATCATCCTACTTCTGAGGTGGAAGCTTTTCTGGCTCTCTCCTGTGGAAGGGCAAGAAGGAATAGGGATGCTCATGGGGGGCAGGGACTGCTTCAGAAGGGAGCGAGCCCCCTTTCCATCCCGGTGTCTGAGCAGAGGCAGGATGGCCACTAGATATGAAAGCTGCTGTAGGTGTTCAGACCCTGGGGGATGGGGTGAGCATGGGCAACTGTGGCGGGGTGGGTAGCTTGGACTATAAATAACTATTGGGAAGAGTTTTAAGGTGGTCAGACCTGCCCTGGCCAGTGTGGTTCAGTTGGTTGGGTGTGGTCTCACAAAGTGAGAAGTCGCTGGTTTTATTCCCGATACGGGCACATGCCTGGGTTGCAGGTTCGGTCCCCAGTCAGGGCATGTATGAGAGGCAAGCAATCGATGTTTCTCTCCCTTTCTTTCTCCCTACGTTCCCCTTCCTTTAAAAATAAATAAATAAAATCTTTTTTAAAAAAGGTGGACAGACCTGAGTATAAGTTCTCACCTCTGCAACTCAATAGTGTGATTTCTGGCAGCTAACTGCTTTTCAGAGCCTCAATTTCCTCATCTATGAAATGGGTGTGATAATACCTACCTGATTGGAGGTTATGAAGAGCAAATGGGATAATAGGGGATCATATGCTGTTTCTTTTTACCTAGATTCCTATGAAGCAGGAAGAATTTTCTCTAATGTTCAATAAGACGAGCATCTGCCTCTCTTTGAATGCTCACCCCCATTTTTCCACAAAGCACAGTGTTTAGGGGTTTCATATTAGAGGATTTAGATTGTGTGGAGGCTGTGTCCACAGGATCAGGCACAGATGTCACTATGATTGGGGACTGCTGTGTTTTTGGGTGGTGTCTGTTATATTTGGCCCATTGGCTACTTTCCCAAAACTTTGTGAGTTACTTATGTGGGCATCATTGGGATGTCCAATTTGGCAAAATGACCTTCCTTGGACTAGAAACGCAGTTGCCTGCCGACTTCTTGTGGGCCTGAGGAGAGTCAGGTTTGAGTATTCATTCCGTTGCGCTGAAAAAAAAAAGTTGAATGTCGGCCCAAACCATTATATCTTTGAGCGTTCAGCTAACAATTTATGATGTATAAATTTCCAAGAGAGAAAAGATTTGGAGCTTAACATACAAGCCTGTCTTGAGGTTTGATGGTTAAATATTATATTCTAGAAATACAAGATGTAATAATAAAAAATTTGGGAAAATTTCCCTATAATGGCAGATGGAGATTAAAATGCATTTGGGGACATTTCCAACATACATGAACATAGTGGATGAAAGCAAGTCCTCAGTGAGCTAACCTGTGGGAGCCAAGCTCTGCCCTCATACTTCCAACTAAGAGGGGAGGCATTCAAAAGACCCATGGGTCTTTGGCTAATTAGATTGTAAGGGGCCAGGGTTTGGGGTATGGGGTGCGGGGAGAGAGTTATACAGCTGCCCAGCAGTTTGGTGAGATAAGCAGTTCAGGAACAAAAGTAGTTTTGGTTTGGGATTTCAGATGATAAAAGATGCCAGCACAGTGAAGATCTAACCATTACCAATGGAGACAGAGAAAGATGCCCATTCTGCCCTGGGGGTAAACACAGGCTCAGAAACACAAAGATTTCCACAGGTTACCCAAGGAGTCAGGTGTATTTGGGACAATAACGCACATGTCCTTGTCCCGGTCTTCCACACAGATCGTCTCCATCTGGATCTAAACACCCTGTTGTTTAGACTGGGCTGGCATGGGCACCGCCAGGCTTACAGATCTCCTTCTGCAGGGGCTAATTAGCAAGTGGAGGAGAGACACCTTTAAATTCTAGCCAAAGGCTGTATCCCATGAGCTGCGAGTAAGGAAGACGTGGCCCCAAACCCTGCAGCTGGTCCTCCCAGGAGGCTAAGAGTGAAGACTCCAGGTGCTTAATCCCCCTGTAGCAAAAACAATGCAAAGACATGGATTCCTGGCAGAGGAAGTGCCCCCGGGGTGAGGAATGCCCACTGTTACTTATTAGCTGTGTGGTCCTCAGTAAACTGAAACCGAGAGATGGGGTGGTGATATGCTTTGTACTGTCTGATTCAACCCACCCTCTTCCCTCTCCCCACTCCCCATGCCACTCCCAAATCTTCATAAATTCTACAAAAACTCACTCGATGCTCAGTGTGAATGGATTTCTGGTGACCACTGGTCAAGGGACTAAGCTTTGTGCCTGGAGGTCCGGATTTTGGCCCTGAGGTCAGCTTTGCATCTCAGCATCCTCACCAGCCTCACATGCATACGTTTCAGTGCTAACAGCAAAGGCACTGGAAAGTAGGGGACTCTTTTCTCTAGAGCATTTATTATTAGGGGCCAATGGTACCTGGAGAAAAAAACACCAACTTCCAAATTCTGCTCTGGAAACCAAACCTAATTTAGGGAAGTACAATGTGCTGAAGAAAGATTGCCTCTTAATTTTAGATTCATGTGGAATGCAGGCAGGAAGGCAGAATCCCTTAACATAACACAGGCTTTTTGGTGGTGTAACAGAATAATAAATCCTTGAGGAATTCCCCAAGCAAGGTAAAGTAGGATAATATACATTTCTTAATATTGCAGAAGTTTCCTTAATCTTATTGTTTAAACTTTTCAATAAACCGTAATGTTTATTAGTAGTTTTTCATTTCCAACTGTCAGGTAATTCCTTTTGCTAAGTTGGGATAAACAGGGTCCCCCAGTGCCTCTGGTTTCAGTTTCATGTGATATAGATCTGACCAGACACTTGATGTAATAGAGAAGTATTGTGTTTTCCAGTGTTGCACTTAGAGGTTCAAATGTGTTAATGCAATTGAATTGATTGTAATATTTTATAAAAGTTTTTCCAGCGGAAACATGGTTAGTGATTCGAGTTGTCAGAGGTTATGAGAGCACATAGAGAGGCTTGCTTGCCATGATGGAAGTTTCTGGCTAAGTTCAGGGGGTGGGCAAGAAAGTTGGGTATACAGGAGTTCATTCCCTCTTGTTTATTTGTTTAGAATTTTTTCAGTGTATTTTATTGATTATGTTATTACCGTTGTCCGGATTTCCCCCCCTCTGCCTGATACCCCCATTCCCTACAGCAATTCCCCACTTAGTTCATGTCCACAGGTCATACATATAAGTTCTTTGGCCTCTCCATTTCCTACACTATTCTTAATATCCCCCTGTCTATTTTGTACCTACCAATTATGCTTCTTAATCCCTGTACCTTTTCCCCCACCCTGTTCTCCCCTTCCCCCTCCCACCTAATAACCCTCCAAATGACATCCATACCTATGATTCTGTTTCTGTTCTGGTTGTTTGCTTAGTTTGTTTGTTTGTTTGTTTGTTTTAGATTTAGTTGTTGATAGTTGTGTTTGTTTTCATCTTAATGTTCATAGTTTTGATCTTTTTCTTAAATAAGTCCATTTAACATTTCATGTAATAATGGCGTGGTGATGATGAATTCCTTTAGCTTTACCTTGTCTGGGAAGCACTTTATCTGCCTTTCCATCCTAAATGATAGCTTTGCTGGATAGAGTTATCTTGGTATAAGTCCTTGCCAGTCCCTTTTTGCCTGCAAAGTTTCTTTTCAGAAATCAGCCGATAGTCTTATGGGAACTCCTTTGCAGGGAACTGTCTGCTTTTCTCTTGCTGCTTTAACCTTTGTCTTTAACCTTTGGCATTTTAATTATGATGTATTTTGGTGTGATCCTCCTTGGGCCCAACTTGTTTGGGACTGTCTGTGCTTCTTGGACTTGTATGTCTATTTCCTTTGTCAGATCGGGGAAGTTTTCTTTCATTATTTTTTCAAATAAGTTTTCAGTTTCTTACTCTTCCTCTTCTCCTTCTGGGACACTCATGATTCAGATGTCAGTACATTTAAAGTTGTTCCATAGGTTCCTAAGCTTCTCCTTATTTGTTTCTTTTTCTTTTTTTAAATTCTTGTTTCTTCTTTCTGTTCTGGTTGAATGTTTATTTCTTCCTTTTGTTCCAAATTGTTGATGGGGATCTTGGCTTCCTTTCCTTCACTGTTGGTTCCCTGTATATTTTTCTTTGTTTCACTTAGTGTATACTTCATTTCTTCCTTTGTTTTGTGGCCATACTCAATGAGTTCTCTGAGCATCCTGATCACCAATGTTTTGAACTCTGCATCTTATAGGATGGTTATCTATATTTCATTTAGTTCTTTTTCTGGGGTTTTGCTCTGTTCTTTCATTTGGGCCATATTTCTTTGCCTCCTCAATTTGGCTGCCTCTCTGTGTTTGTTTCTGTGTATTAGGAAGAGCGCTTTTACTCCCCATCTTAGTAGTGTGGCCTATGTAGAAAAGGCACCTGTAAATTTTGTGGGGTGGAACCTTAGAAAATTGCCAGGTGGGGCAAGTTGCTTCACTACTTTGTGGCTCTGTGTGTGTTGGTGGGGGGCGGTGCTTGGAGAGGTGTCAATGCTGCTGCCTGGCTTCTGGAGGCCTGCCCTTCTTCCAGGTACCTCATCCACTTCCCGTATGTGATTGGTGCCCTTCTGGCTGCTGCTGTGGGGGTCATATACATGTTAAGCCCCTGGGGAATCTTTAAGTGGCAAAAATCCAGAAGTTTCTTCTGCCTCCTCTACCCCTACTGGTTTTTACAGTGAGAGGTAATGGTTGTTTATCTTCCCAGTTCTGGAACTCTGTGCTGTGTGGGCTGACTGGGACTGGGATGGCTCACTCTCAAGGTGTCCCTCCTGATTTTTGTCCACCGCACGTGAATACGGGACTGTCCGATCAGCCGCTGCTGCTTCTCCCCACCCCACTGCATCCTCTTCACCCCAGCTCAGTGACTCCACCCCTCCTCCCTGTCTGGATGAATGTGGCTTCTTCAATTCCTTGGTTGTCAGACTCCCATACAGCTTGATTTTCTGATGGTTCTGGGTGTTATTTGTTTTTGAGATCTGGTTGTAATTCTTTCTTTCTTTTTTATTTTTTTAAAAAGATTTTATTAATTTATTTTTAGAGAGAGGGAGAAAGAGAGGGAAAGATACATTTATTGGTTGCCTCTTGCATGCCCCCAACTGGGGACCCGGCTGGCTCCCAACTGGGGACCGGGCTTTGCCAGGCATGTGCCGGCAAACTTTTGGTTCAGAGGCTGGCACTCAATCCACTGAGCCACACCAGCTAGGGCTGATTGTAATTCTTTCCATGGTTTTGCGAGGAGGCAAAGTATGTCTGCCTATGCCTCCATCTTGACTGAAGTCCCCATTCCCTTTTTTTTGGGGGAAGAGATGCATCAGAAGGAGGGATAGCCAGGTTTTCCCCAGAAAGGTGTACAGGAGGGACAAAATGCATTAGTATTTTGTAAAGGGTATGCATTTGCCCACAGTCAGCATGGCTTGGCTGGTTCCACATAGGACTTCCTTTACACAGCGCCCCCAGTGTGAGTGGATCAGAGGTTGAATTCCAACCCTCTTTTGCAGGAAAGGGTGGGAGACAGCAAAGTTAATCACCACTGAGAGAGAACTTTTTCTGTAGCAAATGCCCTAGAAGTACTGTTATTCTTCACAATATCCCCACAGGGGAAAATCCTATCTTAAATGATCAGCACAAATGATCAAGAAATTCATTTTTACCTTCTCCCTTGACTCTTGTTAATTGATTTTTCCCCCCTCTTGGAAATGGCAAATAATTTAACATTGTTACAAAATTCCTTCAGCTTAATAGCAGATGGGAACCCCCCCTTCCCGCCGCGTGCGCGCGCACACACACACACACACACACAATCACAGTAAGGAAAAGGGTACAAATCCCACTCGGCTAATGAGATCTATAACTGAGCCATTAGTTCTGCTTGAAGCCCCTGTCAGCCCCAGATTAAGTTGATGGCCTGTGTTTTCCGATTCCTTTGGTAGCACACTCTGCATACCCTTTTACCACCTGCTGGGTGGCTCTAGCATTCTGGTCTCTCAGAATTAAAAGACAAAAAATTGGCCCGGGATGTTTTCTGCTTTCTGTGCAGGTGCCGGTATAATGAAGAGGATGCTCAAGGCAGAAGCCTGTTGGTTTTCTGATGCTAAATTCCAGCTCCCCAGCCTTCTAATATTTAGCGAGAGAAGCAGTCTGAATATAATTTTCAGAAAAGACTGTGTTGAATGGTGCAATCAGCAGAGAAGGGTTCTGAACTCACCTTTTGCAATTTCTTTTTTCCATTTTTTTAAAAAATGATGCTCCGAGCTAGTTGGGACCCCGTGGGGGCGGGAGGTGCAGAGGTGAGCCTGTTTTCCATAGGGTTGTCCTGGGGCCTTGAATCTCTTTTCTGCCTTAGGATTTAGACCTGCTCTGAGGCCTAATAATGGAACTATGTGTGGCTATTTAAATTTCAACTTAAGTTAATAAAATAAAGCTAAAATCAAAATTTAGTTCCTCAGTTGCAGTAGCCACATTTTAAGTGCTCAGTAGCTACGTGTCGCTAATGGCTACTGAACTGGATAGTGTAGATCGTTTCCATCACAGAACGTTCTATTGGACAGTGTCAGTGTGAGGCTCAGGGTCTGGCTACCCAAGCTGGGGGGGCTTGACTATACAGTCACTCACCACTTGACAATGGGGATATGTTTTGAGAAATGCATTTTTAGGCAATTTCATCATTATTATGTGAACATCATAGAAGGTACTCATTCAAGCCTAGGTGGTAATACAATGGTAAATATTTGTGTGTCTAAACATATTTCATAAAGAGAAGATACAGTAAAAATGTGGTATAAAATATAAAAAATGTGACACCTTCATAGGGTACTTATTGAGGACGGAACTTGCAGGACTGGAAGTTGCTCTGGGTGAGTCAGTCAGTGAGCAGTGAGCGAGTGTGACGGTCCAGGACATTGCTGTACACTACTGTAGACTTTATAAACACCATATACAGTTTATAAAACAACACAAGATGAAATCAAGCACAAGAGAAAATGATGCAAGCAAGAGACATGTTAAACACGAGATGGATGAGGCTGCCGTGGGTGGAACACGGCATACTGTTTTACAGCAAAAATATTTTTTATAAGTAGCAAGAGTACAGTCTGAAATAATGATAAAGCCCTGACTGATGTGGCTCAGTTGGCTGGGCACCATCCCACAAAGCAAAAGGTTGCCAGTTTGATTCCTGGTCAGGGCACATGCCTGGTTGCGAGTTTGGCCCTTGGTCAGGGCATGTGCAAGAGGCAACCAATTGATGTTTTTCTCTCATCAATGTTTCTCCCCCTCTCTTTCTCCCTTCCTTCCCCTCTCTCTAAAAATAAATTTTAAAAATCTTTAAAAAATAAAGTGAAAAAATATAGTACATTAAATATATAAACCAGTAACATAGTCATTTATTGTCATTTTCAAATATTATGTACTATATGTAACTGTATGTGCTCTGTTTTTATACGACTGGTGGCACAATGGGTTTGTTTACATCTGCATCACCACAAACATGTGAGTAATGCATTGTGCCAGGATGTATGCGATAAAAATTTTTCAGCCCCATTATACTCTTATGGGACCATTGTCATATATGTTGTCCGTCACTACATGGCACACGACTGTACTCAAGGCATAAAACTGGAAAACCCACACCATTTGATGTTGTTTAGCCAACAAGCCTTACTGTTCATTGGCAGAGAGCATGAAGGAGCCCATATATACAGCTCCTAGAAGCAAGAACATAGGGACCTGGGCTCTCTTTGAGCAAGGCTGCTGGCAGCCCCCGGCTGGGGTGAAGTGGGGCCCTGCCACGTGACTCTGCCCGGTGACCATAATGCGATGCTGTGATTCATTTTATCCCAGTCGGCCTTAAGGATTCTCAGCAGAGGGAATGGACTATGCCAAGGCCCCAAGACGGTAGGAAGGTGGGACATTGCAGGGATTAGAGGGAATCACTCATTGTAAGGAACTGGCAGGGTAAACGTGCGGCAACGGCCCTGGCCGTGACTGAACCCCTGCGTGCAGAGGCTGAGCATGACATCAGAGAGCAGCCTCGAGCCCTCTTCCACTCAGGATTTCAGAGGGTCTGTCCTATGTGTGACCCTCAGTTGAGGCCCCAGGATTCTCACCCTCTTCCAGAGGTGGCTGGAGTCATGAGCCTTCCCTAGAGATGGTGTCAGTCTGGCTTCCAGCCTCCAGGGGAGTCCTCATGGAAAGTGTGGCAGACTGATTTCCAAAGATGGCCACACGAGCATACATTCCACTCATGGCCTTTTTACAAGGTTAGGTTAACTCTCCCTTTGAACCTAGGTGGACCTTCATAATTGCTTTAACCGAGAGAGTGTAGAGGAGGTGACACTGCATGACTCTGGAGGTCAGGTCACAGAAAGTGACAGGCACCTTCCCTTTCCCCTCTTCCCTCTGCCGTCTCCTCCCTTTCCCTCCCCAGAGCAGCCTTGGGAGCCCTGGGCCGCCATGTCAGCCATGGGACCGCTGCGAATCTGACATGCTGGAGAGATCACATGAAGAGGCTACTTGCAGCAAGAGAGATGTGCCTGAGGAGCCCCAACTGGTCCCGTATCTAGTGGGGGTCCCAGAGATCATGGAGCAGAGACAAACCACCCCTGCTCTGCCCTGTCCGAATTCCCCACCCACATAACCCAGGAGCATAATAAATGAACGTTTTATAATATTTAGTTTTAAGAAAATTGTTACACAGACATCATAATGGGAACAGTGGATCTGGTGGGATCCTTGGAGGTAGGGAAGAGTATCAGCTTTTCATCAGCTTTTCATCTTGCGTGACCTACAGCAAGCATCCTGGCAGGTGCTGGAAGCAGTAGGGCACTTTTGCAAATGCAGTCAGACCTTGTGTATTTAGAGTTTGGAATTTGTTTTGGTTTATAATCAGGGTTGGGCTAGAACTTCCCAGAACATCTCCCATCAAGAAAAGAATTTGCAACAGCAAATAGGAATGGCAACTGAGAGAGGGGGAGTGCTTTAGTTACCTAGGAGAACAATAGATTTTGGAGGCGCACAACCAAGTATGCATTACTATTTACACATGAACGATTGATATGCTTACCATAAATCCTTGTCAGTCCACCAAAGCGGGCCCCTAAGGACCTAGTTATGGGAACTATAACTGGGTTTGTTAGACTTAGAGCTTGGCTAACACCATTCTAGTCACTGGCACTTAAAAAAATAATAATTGATGAGCATTTCCCAATGGTTCTTAAAATTCAGTTTTTTACTTTTTGGGATTAGACCAGCCCCTGCACTGGTCTGGTGCAGACAATCACTGCTCTTATTTATTGAGAGCTTCAAATGTGCCGGGTAGGCACTGTGCTGGGTGCTTACACCTGGAACAGCCTCATTTAACTCTTGCAGCATGCCCGGAGTAAGGTTCTAGAATCATCCTTGTTTTGCAGATGAGGAAATCCTGGCTCAGAGAGGTGGCACGACGTGTCCAAGGTCATCTGCAAACTGACTTCCAGAGCATGACTCGGTCACCATTATGCTAATTCAGCTTCTTCAAGGGAGTTTTGTCTATCTTCCCAAATGGCCTGGTGGAGGGCAGCTGGCACAGCACCCAGAAGCTCCCAAGCTCTATGTGTGTGCACGGGGGAGAGGTTTCCTTGGGGGTGCCAGTGCATTGGACTGTGTGACTTTGGACAAGTCATGTCCCCACTGGGGGAGGTTGGCCTTGAAGATCTCAACACTCCCTTCCCAGTCTTACCAAAAGAGGCTCTCTGAGCCCAGGGTAGCAAATATCCCCTTAGGTTGCAGCTCCTCTTTGCAAAGCGTGCTACAGATGCCTTAATTAATTATTCAGGCTGACATCTCCAGCTCCAAAATCAGAGGGTTGAGAAAAGATCATAGGAATATAATCAATGTGAACTTGGCTGATAATCGCCGGTCCCAGGGTGGTGTAAAGAGAAGAAAACCCTCCAAATTGGTCTTCCCTTACACTTTGGCCCTGGTTCTGCCAGCGGCCAAGATAAAACCGTCCTTCCTCAATAATTAATGAGCAGGAGCGCCCCAGGCCTGGGCCCCTGGAGGAGGCCCCTCGTGGTGACTGCTGTGTGTGCGCGTGGCCACGTGTACCTGCCGGTCCGGGGGGGCAAGAACACTGAGTCACTGCGGCTGACCCAGCAAAGTGCTGGGAGTGTGACCAGAATGAAGGGTTGCTCTGTCTGTCTCTGAGGTGGCGTGGCAGATCAAATCACAGCGGATCAGGCGCCGAGATGTTGCCTTGCTCTGAGTGACAGAAGTTAATAATTAGTGACAATGATTGACAGATACACTCCATCTGCTGCTCCGACGCCTAGGAGCAGTTATTCCACAACTGTCTGCGGGCACAATGAACTCCCCCGGGAGCGCAGGCTGGCCCGTGATTGACAGCTGCCTCCAAGAGAGACAGGCCACTGACGGGAAAGTCACTGTCAGCAGAAGCGCTCCGGTCTCCCCCGTGTTACCGAGGAGGCTCACTTGCTGTATACATTTATTCTGTTTCATTTATCATGTCAGCTGCAGTTTTAAATAGATTACTCGCTGGCCTGTTTTTTAACTGTGGAGTTTTCTGTGGGTAAATTAGAACTAGCCGTGTCTGTCTACTACTTCATGGGACGCAGGTCTTCCTCTGGTTTGTTCTCTGGGTAGGTGGAGAAGGGGAGATAGGAGCTTGCCTCTGTTGTAGATTTCACTGATCTTTCCACTAAAATTAAAATGGAATCTTTAACTTGAAGTGCTGTAAAGTGGTGCTGAGCATCACTTGGTAAACTTGGGCTCAAAAGTCCAAACGAAAGCAAAAAACACCCTGTTTTTATTTTTTTTATTTTTTATTTTTTGGTTTTGTTTTGTCCCTAAGAAACAAGCATGTTCCAGAGAGTGACTTTAGATGACATAACTTGTAACAATTGCTCCTTAAACGATATTTGCATTTTTAGATGATGAGAACAGTTCCTTGACAATTCAGAACCCCAGCTTCCTCAGGATGTACTGTTTATTCCCTTGTGGTTTCATGGTCAAATCTGGAGCTAACGAGCTGGGTGTTCTCACGTGTGGGTTACAGTTCTTTCTAGACCAAAGTCCCTGCCCCATTTCTTCCCTGAGTATTTTTATCCTAAATTAAAGCTCAGCTTCAAACCAGCGCACATGTAACTGGAGGACTCTGACAGCTTCTAGCCCTATTATAAATAGGAAAACAGAATTATATATATTTTTTACTGGAGGGACTGTCGTCACCTAAGTGTTCCTACTATTAATTTGTTTGGCTTTCTGGAAAAATGCATTTTAATTTTGCTTCATTTAGGATCCCACAGATAGACTTTCTGGGCCATCACTTACTCCTCCTCTCGCTCCTTTTGTCCCTCTGATGCTTCCGCATAATTTAAAGTACTGTCCATCGTGGTTATGAATAAAAGCCTACTTAAATCCTGCTATTTAAAATACAATGAACCCTGTTTATATTGATCTCATTCAGAATGTTTTCCCGCATATGATGTCCATCCTTTAAAGTATGGGTCATGTTTCCTCTTAAGATGTTTTCTTATCTTATTCCCCTAAAATGATATAAACAGTTTCAGTATTCTTGATAATTACGAATGCGGGTAAAGAAAAGACATCCTGTTCTTTTTTTAAGTTTTTAAATGATCGGGATACCAGAAAATGAAGTCATAGGGAGTACAAATGTTTGCCTCTTGTCCAGCGATCTGTTTTCCTCCCTGCTTCTATCAAGAGGAAATTTACTTGGACACCAGATAGGAGCGGCATCTTAGCTTACCCCTGGGGTGCATGACCTCTCCTCAGCGTTGTCCCCGATGGCTCCAGTTGTCTACCCGAAGGCTCGCAGTGGGAGTAGGATGGGTGAGGGGTGGATACTGGAGAGGACACATGTAAGTATGATTGTCCCTCCAACCATCTCCCCGCTTCCTGAGTTAAATGTGTATCTATGTGCCTGTAATGAATGAGTGCGGGATATATGTGTACAAGTTTGTGTGATTGCTGTCTCTCATATCTTTTCTAGAGAGACTTTGAAAAAGGTGCGTTTGTGCAACTTGTTTATCTGTTTATTTCTGGTTCATCGGTTGGAGGGTCGCCACCCTCATTTTCCTTAGAACCTGCCCCAGTTAGAGCTGCAATGGCCTTACGGAGCTGGGCACTGTGCCAGTCCCAGGAATGCAGAAAGGCACCCTCAGTAGCTTACTACCTACTGCGGGATTGGACCAGCACACAGGAGTTATACCATTTCATGAACAAAGCTGTGATAGGGAAGAGCAGGGGCTGAGGGCTCCCAGAAGAGAGGCACTCACGTGGGTCTTCAGCGGTCATGGAAGCTCTCTAGGCAGAAGCCTAATGAAGGGGAAAGGGGGGTGGGTAAGAGCGAGGGCGTTTCAAGCAACCAGAATGGCATGTAGGAAGGATCTCAACAAAGTTCAGGGGGTTGCCATGTAAGGCTGGAGAAGGAAGTGTGAGCCACGTGGCTTGTGGCTTACCTGCCATATTGAAGAGCCTGGACTTTCTGTTAAGGATTTGCACCTTAGGAAGGTCACTCTGCAGTGATCTCTGGATTGGCTTGGAGTGGGTGTTAGACGGGGAAGGCAGGGTGCAATTAGGCAGTTGTTGCAAGAAGGACCTTGGCAGGTTAGGGAGCATCCAAGGGAAAGGGGGAGGGCGTAGATAGATGGCAGAGGCCTCTGGGAAGTAGACCGTGGAGGCTGCAGTGATCAGGAGCGGGTGGAGTGCTGCCCTCTAACCTGAATGGGTGGGTGGAAGGAGGGGCTGTTCTTTGAGATGAGGAACTTAGGAGGAGGAGCATGTTGGGCTGGGAGAAATATGAGTTAAATTTTGGACGTGTTGAGTTGGAAATGTCTGTAGTCAAGGCTGGCGTTATGGGCACGCAGCCTGGGCTGTGGCCCTGGGCTCAGAAGGGTTCTGCACCTGGTTTACTGCTCTGCTGTCACTGTCTTGAAATTCATAATACATTTTGAATAAGGTGCCCATGTTTTCATTGTGCATTGGCTGTGTGCACTTTATCCAAGTGGGAAAGTCAGGTAAGCAGCTGGCTATCTGGTCTAGGAGTCAGGACCGGAGAAAGAGGTCTGGGATGCTTTAGCACAAAAAGAAGTATTTAGCACAAAGGAAGACTGAGGCAAGGAGAGGTGAGCGACCTTCCCAGGGTGCCACACGTAGACAGTGGCAGACCTGGGAACTGAGCCCAGACTCTCTGACCTAAGGCTTGTGTTCTCTCTGCAGGAGATCCCGTGGCAGAGTATAAATAAATGTAAAGATCTTATCTCTCCCCAGATATACTCTAAGGCTTAAAGGTGACAAATTTAAATAACTATGAAAGACTTAATTAGGGACATGATTAAGCAACCAGATAAATGTGCAAATGACAATTGTGTAGGAATTTAGCACTATCTTTAAATTATAGGGATTTATAATTTAAGGACCCTCCAGTCCAGTCCTTAGCTTGGAAAGGCAAGGAAATTGATGTCCATAGAAAGGAGGGAACTTGTTATCTAGCAAGTAGAGAAAGGGTGGGAGCCTAGGACTATCTGTCAACCTGGATCAGTATGAGTGATTCTTTCTGTGAAAAAAAAAAAAAAAAAAAAAAAGGAGGGGGCCAACACTTTCTGCATGTGTCTGAGCATTCAGTAGCCAGTCAGGTTGCCTGTGCTTGGCTAATGTCTACCAGCTGGCTAAACACCCTCATGGGTGGGTTTCCTAATGAATATTCACAGCCTCTTAACAACCTTATTGCTTGCTAATTTAGCTCCATACTAGTTTTTGGTGGTGATAATAATAACATCAGGCTCTTGGTGAGTACTTACTGTATGCTAAGAATTATGATAAGAGCTTCATCTGCACCATCACATTTAATCTCACCCAGCAACCCCAAAGATAGGTATTTCTAACCTTCGTTTACATACAAAACCATCGAGCTTGAAGAAACTTGCCCTTGGTCATAGAGACTGATTGGTAGAGCACAGATTGAAATCCAAGTCTATCTGATTCTGTAGCCCAGGTTTTTAATCACTGGCAGAGCAAAAGTTTTCCTTTTTCCTGTTGAAAAAGAACATTAAAAACTAGTAATGGATGCAAAGGACAGCTCATCACTTTCCCAAACCCTATAAGCACTTTTTTTTTTTTTTTTTTTTTTTTTTTTGGTGAAGTCAGTCCCTGGTGGGAATAGAAGCCATCAGTAAAGGAGCAAAGATGAAGAGGGTGACTGAGACCCAGAGCAATGACCTTGATAAGGTGCTTGACTGGTTCAAAGGGACTTTGAGGCTGAATGCAGCAGAACACTCTAAAGCTCTAGGACAGAGCCCCTGTCCTCCGGGCTGGAATGTCCCCATTTGGAGGGAACTTATGCAGAGGTTTTCCCAGGTTTCACTGTCATCAAAAGTGCCAAGAGAATTACCGACTCGAAATAATTATAACAGCTACCACTTACAGCGTGCTCGTACGCTGGGACGGGCGAAGAGCTTCATATAATTGCCTCTCTTAATCCTCAGAAGAGCTGGTAGGAGAACAGAAGAGGTAGGTAGGTCCTGTGAAGTATGTACAATTATAATCCCCAATTCACACAAAACAAGTTTGAGACTTGTGTAAAGGGCTGGATGACTTGCTGAAGGGTACAGTTTCTAAGTAGCAAAGCCGAACTTTGAACCCATGAAGGCTGCCATCTTAGCCATCAGGCTGTATGAACTGCCACGGGACTCGGAGGCACTTTTGAGGTTGCTGAGGCTGACCGAGGCCAGAGCAGGGCAAGGATCTGTTCAAGGTTTGGAAGCAGGCAGCCGGCAGAACTGGGACAAGAATCAAAATGTCCTGACTTCTTGTCTAACACCCTCTCAACATTCTGTCAAGCTCTTGAGCAGTTTATTCTGCAGGGATTCCTAAAACTGTCCTACAGGAAAAATTAATGAAAGTTCTATTCCTAAAACACTCTCCCAACTCAATATGCAATTAGCTATTATTACTCAGAGAGCTTGGCTTCAACCCTGCCCACCACCTTGCATTTTTCAGCAGCTGTCGATGACCTCATCTTCATCTTCCTGAGTTCATCTTTGTTGAGGGACAGTAGCGTGCTCAACCAATGAACCTTCCATCCTTGGCCCATCATACCATCCCCAACAGTAAGTCTCTTGGGGCCTCCAAGGACCAAGCCCAGAGATACGGTTATAAAACAGATCGCCTCCTCTGCACTGCCTTGCCACTGTGAATGTGCACGCTGCTAAGGGGAGCCAGTGTTCGTAGGGGATGTATTATGTGCTTGGCTCTCTGTAGAACTTGTCTTATTTAATCCTTACAACTGTCCTTTGGAGGAAGTTCTGCTTTTAACCCCACTTTACAGATGAGAAAAATAAGACCGAGATAGATGAAAGGACTTGCCCAAAAACATGGCCAGGAAGAGGCAGAGCCAGGACTTGAGCCTCTGGGGTTTGTATGACTTAAGATCCTGTGGTTTGCCCCATGACTCTTGACTGCATTTATGGGAAGGTTATCCCAGATTGTGGGGGAGTGAGGGGAGGAACCTAAGGAGCCATTTTTCTGCACATGGCTTATCTTGTTCTTTGCACATGGGCCCTAGGTTCCCCCATACCCCTGAACAAGGACAAGCTGATGAGCCTGAGAAGTGCCCGCCTCAAGGCCTGAAGGTGATAAAATTGAACTGCCAAGCCCATGCTCCAATACCTCAGTTAGGTAACCTTCTGTCTTCTGCTTGAACATACAGCAGATTTTTTTTAAAAAAAAGATTTTATTTATTCATTTTTAAAAAGGGAAAGGAGGGAGTAAGAGAGGAAAAGAAATACCAATGTGTGGTTGCCTCTTGAGTGCCCCCTACTGGGGACTTGGCCCACAACCCAGGCACGTGCCCTGACTGGGAATCAAACAGGTAACCCTCTGGTTCGCAGGCTGGTGCTCAATATGCTGAGCCACACCAGCCAGGGCTACAGCAGATATTTTTTAAGCCCCTTGTATGTTGGGTACGGTAGTAGTCACTGGGGATGGTGATGAGATTCATGCTTTTTCCCTTCCCTCAGTGCATAGTCTGGTGTGGAAGGCAAACAATGAAACAGGTAATTATTGTATTGTGAGGTAAATATTAATGGAGCAAGTACAGAGTACTCAGAGGCACACAACAAGGGCATTGAACTCAGTCTGGGGGGTTGCTATCAGGGAAGGCTTCCTGGAGGAAGTGAGGTTGAAGATCATTCCTAGAAAGAGAATAGGTGTATGTTAGGCAAAGAAGGAGCAGAAGGATGTTATAGGCAAAAACTGGAGGTGAAAGAGAAAAGATGGAGGAAGCTCTCTTCAAGACACACCATTTCATCTTTCCTATAGTTTTGCATACCCCTAACTTGCCTATGGTTCTACGCCTAGGAAGTAAAGCTGTGTGACTCCAGAGATAATGCTTTCAGCCTCTGCTCTATGTTCCCTTTTGTTTTCCAGACACTGTTGCATCAGGATGTGATGGCTAGAATTGTTGCTGCTATCTCAGCACCATGAGTGGAGCCAGCCCAAGGGCAGCGCTGATTCACTGAGGACGCGCAGTGGAGAGATGTAAAGAACCTGAGTCTTTGACGACATTATGCAGCTTCTGAATCAGCCAGCCCTGGCATGGAGCTGCCTCAGCTGATCTTGAGTGAAATCATAGTGTTTGAGAGCCTGTGGTTGAATCCCAGCTCTCATACTCACCAGCAATGTGGCTTTGGGCAAGGTAACTTTTCTCAGTCTCGGCTTGTTCATCTATAAAATAGGGATTATAATAATTGATAATAATTGCACTTATCCAGCATGGGAAGTTGAGGATTACATGTGTTAATGCCTGTCACGAGCTTACAATAATGCCTGGCCTTAGGACATGCCGACAGATGGAAGCTATCAGTATTGCTACCACACACTTCCGGAGTCAGCTCACACTTCCAGCCTTTTCAAAGCTCTTGGGCAGGTTGATCAGCACTGTGACAGAGCCCAGAGCAGGGAGCGGTTAACTTTCACAGGAGGGAGCAGGCGAAGGTCCATGGAGGCTATGTGTTTGAGCAAGGGCTCAAAGCATGAGTAGAAGTTTGAGGGTTAAGAGGAGGAGCAAGGGCATTCCTGGTGGTGAAAGCAGCCTGAGAAAAAGTGTTTTAAGTATTTTGTACCGGGCAAGTAGCCGGTGTGGTTAGAGCTTCGGGAGTGGGTACACGTGTGTGGAAGGAAGACAATGAGGCTGGAAATCTGGGTCGGGGCTAGGTGAGGAAGGCTGGGGTGCCAGACTCAGGTGTTTCCTGTAAATCTTGAAGCGGTTCCGTGGAACCACGGTCCTGAGTGAGGCTGCCTAAAACAAGGCCTCCGTGGTGGTCAAGTCAGGAATGGAAACACTGCACACTTTGTAGTCCTGGCCACGAAGAATGCGTATTAACCTAATAAGGGCTCTGGTGGGTTCTGCAGCAAAATGCCTGTTTAGCTTGGTTTAACCCAGTGTTTCACAAACTTCTTCAACCACAAAGAGCCCTTCATTCAATACTGTGGGCCACGCTCTGGGGGATGCCGTTCTAGACATTAGGTGGCTGCCAAAATGTTTGAGGCACGGCAGGGAGGAGTCAGTTTTATGTTGTCCAGAGATTTTTTTCCCTAATTATTTAAACAATAAGAGATCAAATTAAGTCATAAGCAAGCTGTTTCAAAGGGCTGGCTTGCTCAGCTGAAGCTCTTTTATTTTAAATGGGTGACCTCTTTCAGCTGTGTCCCTCTGAACGTCTTCTGCCTTTCAAGTATGTGAAGCAGAGAAACTTCCTGCCGCGTACTGTGGTTTTCCTTCTAACCTTTATGCTGGGTCTCATTAAAGCTGATAATTCAGACATAGCACTGGGGTTAACACTGGAAAACTACAAGGGGTCTTTTTGGGAATTAAAAGTTATAGTCATGGGAGCTGCAGTTTGACCTGAAAAAATTTTTGAAGTTTTTTCTTTTCATCCTTTCCTTTTCCTTTTCCTTTCCTTTCCTTTTCCTTTCCTTTCTTTTTTCCCTTTTCTATTCTTTTTTTTCCCTTACAGAAGGGTCAGTTGAAAGTGATGCTTCCCAAAGCTTTGGCAAATTCTGTTGAAGGCAGAGCATATGATAAGCATGCCCTTTTGGAAGATTTTGGCAAAGAACTGGGGTTTCTCCGTCACCTGGGAGTGGGAGGGGGAGGGAGCTTATGAAAAAAAATACAGATCCCAGAGAGATTTGAATACACAGTAAAATTTGGAAACTACATGCCTGGGAGCCTTCAGATTTTACAAGTCCAACTTATAGATACTCTATTGGTGGAGGAACACTTCCTCCTTATCCATCTGCCCTCAGTACCGCTTGTCTCTGCCAATCCCCAAGCCCAGAGTGCTCCCCCTGGAGTTCAGAGCAGGTCCCGGTCCACACAGACCCTGGTCCCGCCACCTGGATATCCTCTCCCTGCTCTTGCTCCCCTGCCACAGCTGGTGTTCATGCTGCTGAGATGGTGAGGGATGGGGCGCAGACGCAGGAGCAAGGGCTTCGGGGGATGGTGGTGGCAGTGAGAATTCTCAGGGGTTAATATTATTGGTGCTGTGCAGCCCTATAGTGCTATGCGTGGTTCTACTTTACAGATATGTGACTCCCAAAGGGCTAGTGCTGTAGGGAAAGTTGCTGTGTTTGGTGTCTTAGGGGCTCCTTCTCCCTTATGGCTGTGTTCATCACTCCTTCTTCTTCTTTTTAACCTCTTCATTGCTGCAACATTGCCTTTGTCCTCCACACTATGACAGATCACCTCCTGGGCTAAGTCACTGGTGGCCACATTGGTAATAACAAGTCCTTATGACTGTTCTTCTCGTCCCCCTTCTGCTCTTACAGGAAATATCCCATTTCCTACTACACTAGGACCCCTACTTAGGAGGCCCTATCTTGTTCCTTATCCTAGACAACCATCCCAGCTCTGGGAGAAAATGCTCCAGCCTGGGCTAATTATTGAAGAGATGAGTAACACCTTACCCACTAGGGGTTATGGAGGCCCTGGAGGTTTTGGTCTGTGTTTTCTCAGCTTGGGTTCTCCTAATAAAATATCAGAGATTGCAGGAAGCTTAAATAACAGGAAGGTATTTCTAATAGTTCTAAAGGCTGGGAAGTCCAAGATCCAGGTGCCAGTAGGGTTGGTGTCCTGTGAGAGCTTTCTCCTTGGATTGTACACAGCCATCTTCTTGATGTGTCCTCACATAGTCTTCCTAGTACATTAACAGTGGGAGGGGGAGAGATAGAAAGCAACCTTTCTAGGGTCTCTTTTTATAAGGGCACTAATCTCATCATGAGAGCCTCACCCTCATGGCCTTACCTAAACTGAATTACCTTCCAAAGGCCTTATTTCTAAATACCACCATTTGGTGGGGGTAGGGTTTCAACATGAATTTTGTGGGGATATAATTTAGTGTATAGCAGTCTTCAAGGCTTTGTTCCAAATATAGCTCATCTATAAGAGAAGTCATCCTCTCTTCCTTTCTCTATACTGTTACCCTGGGTAGTCTCATCTAGCCACATAACTTTAAATATTGGGTTGGCCAAAAGTTTGTTTGGTTGTTTCTGTAAGATGGCTCTAGTAGCGGTTAGTTGTCTTTAACTTCATTCAAGAACAGTTTTGTTAGACTGTATTGTTGACAGCTGTCATATCAGTGTGCATTTAAAAAAAACATCAAAACTGGTGAATTTTTGTGTAGGCATTTTAATATTGAAGATGGAAGAAAATAAGCAACATTTTTGGTATATTATGCTTTATTAGTTCCAGAAAGGTAGACATGCAACTGAAATGCAATAAGAGATTTGTGCAGTATATGGAGAAGGTGTGTGACCAATCAAAAGTGGTTTGCAGAGTTGTGTGCAGGAGATGTCTCACTGGACGATGCTCCATGGTCGGGTAAAGCAGTTGAAGTTGATAGCGATCAAATTGAGACATTAATTGAGAACAATCCACATTCAACCATTCAAGAGATAGCCAACATACTCAGAATATCCAAATGAATAACTTTATTAGAGAAAATGAAAAATGTGGCTTTTATTTTACAAAAAAACCATACGGACTTTTTGGCCAACCCAATATTACATATATTAGTCAGGGTTCCTGATTATAAGCAGCAGAAAGGAACTCTGGCTTTTGTAATAAGCAAAAAGTGTATCTATTGAAAGGGTATTGGGGTGCTCCCAGGCCAGGTGGGAGCTGGGAGACCAGGCCTGGAAAAAGGATGGGGACTTGGCTGCAGGAACTCAGTGAATGTCAGGCCTCAGGGAGGGTCTCATCCTTATGTACGCATACCAAAAGCATGGTTGACCTGGGAACGTGCCCTCCATCTTTGAGGCGCTTGCTGGAGCTTCAAAGCATCAGAAACGAGGGTCTGATAGGCCCCACTTAAATTGCATGCCTGCCCCAGGAAGTGGGTGGAGGAGATGCAAAGGCCTGCGATGACCCCCATGCCCATCCTCAGCTCAGCTATCTGTTCAGAGCTGCAGAGGGCAGGGAATTAGCCTTCTGCCACACCTATGGGGAAATTCTATGGGGGATCTGAGTGCCTTTTGGGAAGGTGAATGGTTGGATTTCAAGTCACAAAAGCAATAAATATGCACTATATCACTGTTTGCAGAAGGATTCAGATTTATACCTTTAGATCTCGCTTTTCCCTAAGTCCCAGTCTTGTGCAACTGCCGCCTTGGCAGTGCCACTAGGATGTCTAATAAGCACCTCGAACTTAGGATATCCAAAATAGAACACTTGGTTTTCTTCTTGCTCTTGCCCAAATCAGTCATACCCAATCCCACCCCATCTTCCCCATCTAAGTAAAAAGATTCACCTTTTGTCCAATTCGGAGATGAGAAAACTAGGAGTCAAGTCTGACTCCTTTCTCTCCTTTGCTCCCTACATCTGTCCATTGGTGAGTTCTGTAGGCTTTATCCAAATATAATCCTGTTTTTTTCATTTATTGCCATCTTCATTGTTACCACCTGCATCTAAACCACTGCCATCTCTCCCTGGACTATCTCAGTAGGCTCTGAATTGGCCTTGGTTCTCCTCTTGCTCCCCTATAGTCCATTCTCTGCACAGTGGCTTTTTAAAGCATGAATCATACATATCATGACTATCCTCAGTTAAAACCTTGGAGCTATCCACGTGTTTCCTTTTTCATAGAAAATAAGCTACAAACTTTTTGCCATAGCTTCACGGGTCTCCATTTGATCTGGGCCCTTCCCATTTCTCCAACTTCTCCTACCACTTCACCTCACCAACCCTTATATTTATTGCCCTCCAACAATGCTGGTCTTTCCACTCTTGTAATGTTTGGCCTTTGCTCAGCTCAGGCCTTGATCCCTGCTGTTGTCTCTGTTGCAATGTTCTCCTCCTAGACCTTGTCTTGTTAGGGCTTCTTTTCATCTTGTAGACCTAGAATGAAATGTTACCCCCTCTAAAGTCTTTCTCTGATCTCCCAGCCCAAGGCACTCCCCATGTGTACTCTCGATCATATTGCTATTTTATTGTCTGTGTGGCACTTATTATTAGCTGACATAATCTAGTTTATTTATGGTTTACTTCAATTGTCTGCTTCCTCTTAAGATAAACTTACCAAAAGCAGGTTCTTGTGTCTTTGTTCACTGCTGGGTTCTCACTGCCTAGGACAGTATTTATTGGATACATGGTGGGCACTCAATAGCTATTGGTTACTTGTGAACAATGGTCACTAATGCTCCTGGTCTGGGGCCCTCCAAGCCCAGCGTCCCACTTAGGGACAAGAGGGGAAGGGGATAGTGCAGCAGCCCAGAGGCTGAAGCCTCGGCCTCCATCCAAACTGTACCCAACAGCTCCACCTGGCACTGTCCCCTTGGTGCTCCCATGCCATGAATGGCCCTGTGGTCTTCACGTTTGTCCAAGCCTGAAGACCAGGCATGACTTTTAATTTTTTCAACTTTCATAATCCCCATATTCAATCAATCACCAACGCTTAAAAATCAATAAGAAAAAGACAAATAACCCATGAGAAAACCAGACCAAAGCTGTACATAGGCTGATCACAGAAGTACAAACACTTAAAACAAAATAAAAGGATGCTTATCCTCATGAGAAAGAGGGAAATGCACAGTAAAATGATCTTCCTTATATCCCCTTCAGATCGATAAAAGCGTATGAATATGGATAAAATATCTCATGTTGGGAAAGGGTGAGGAAGAGTGCTCTCAAGCACTGGGGATGGCAATATGAGTTGGCTGAGTCTTTTTGGAGAACCACTTAGCAGCATCCATCAAAAATCAAAATGCACATACCTTGCAACCCACCCTGCTCACCTGTAGTTACCTATCCCAGAGAAATACTCACACAAGTAATCAGAGAGCAAGGATGATCATTATTACAACATGGTTTATAAAAGCAAAAACTTAGGAACAACCTAAGTGCTCACCAACAGGGCAATAGTTACATAAGCTAGGTACTTACTTCTTATGGTCAGTACAGTGAGCAAGTGACGCAGTGGTTCCAAAACAGCAAGGTACATCCTTATGTATTGATGTAAGAAAACTTCCAAGAAAAAGCAGGAGTTGCAGTACAATAGTGACAATATGATATGTTTATGTGAAATAACCATACAGCATACATTTTTAATAATAGCTAATATTTTATTAAATAATAATAGCGAATATTTATACTATGCTTACTCTGTACCAGCCATTCTTCTAAGTGATTTAGGTACACTAACTCATTTAATCCTCATAATAACTCTGTGAAGTAGATACTATTATGGTCATCAGCCCCATTCACAGATGAGGAAATTGAGGCACAGAGAAGTTTAGGAACTCACTGAAGGCTACACAGCTGGGATTCAAAACAGGATTGATTGTGTCTTTTAACTATTGCATTAGAATACTAGTTAGGCACTGTGTTAAGCAGTTGGTATATTTCTATTAGTAGTATTTTATTTTTACTGGTAAGGAAACTTGGTTACAGTGAGGTAAAAAAATTCAACCTGAGTCACCTGGTTTGTAAGTAAAAGAGCCAGATTTGAATCTACGTATCTTACATCAGCACCTGTGCCCTTAATTTAACCACTATATCATCTCTCAAATGTTACTGAGATTTGTGACAAAGGTCTTACACCAAACAATTGAGAAGAACACAGGGTGAAAAGAGATCGTCTCCTTTTCCTCCATCCCACTCTCATTCCTGGTGAAAGCTTGACAGGTAGGACAGCCAGTTGCTGCCTCAGCCTGGCAGAGGTGGGGCTGGGGCTAAGACGGGAAGTTGGGGTCAGAGTGGACCTGGTTGATCCTGAAAGGACCATCTGCTGGTGGCTGACCACAGAGGGAGGGACCTCATCTGTGTGATTGGAGCCCTGGGGGACCAGCCAGGTTGTGCAGGTAGCAGCATGTCTCAGAGATGCTGTGTGACCCCAGGTAGCTGGTGGTCTGGTTCCAGGTACCGGGATCCTGAGCAGTCCTTGTGTTCTACACGTGCTCTGAATGAGTGGTTCCAGGGCATGAGCATGAGGGCCCAGCAAGGCTGCAGAGGGACCTCCAGTGAGACTAGTGAAGGTCGCTATGCCTCCTGCTCAGCAGATGCCTGGGACAAGAGGCCACAGCTTCTGACCTTGCCACATGAGGATTTCTACAGGCACTCCAGGGCAGGGAGAATTTTTACATGGAAGTTTGTAGAAATATGCTAGATTCTCTTCTATAAATGCTAAGTGGCCCTCCAGGACCCTAAAAAGTGGCAGAGGAGTGAGTCAGATGCAGCCCATCCCTACTCATGGGCTTCTTCAAGTCTGGTGTCTGAGCCTAGGGTGACCCAGCTGGTGAACAGTGAAGAGTGTGTGTAGGTACCAGGTGGAGGCCAAGGTGGCTCAGGACAAGGGCTCTGCAGCCAGACAACCTGGGACTGAAGACTGGTGCTGCCACTTCCTGGGAAAGCCTGTTACTGAGGAAGCTACCTTATCTGCCGAACCTCAGTTTCCTCATCTGTGAAGTGACAATCATAGCTCCTTCTCATCAGGTTGTGTAGACCAAGAAATGAGATAATGAATGTAAGGCACTCTGGTAGATGAGAAAGCACTTGATGGATGTTAGCTATTATTTACTTATTTGAACAAGTCATTGTCTCTTTTCCAGAAGATTTCATGCTGTGCATTCCTTTCAAGATCCTTTGCTGCCAAATCCATTGGCAACTCTTTTTTCATCTTCTCATCTCTGCCTTGGACAGCACACTGGGAACTACTCGCTTCACCCTGAAATTCCTCGTGGTATCTGACTCCACAGTCCCTGGATTTTCTTCTGGCCTCTCTGACGGCTGCTTCCGGTTTCCCTCGTGGGGCTGCTCATCTGCCTTCCTCCCAGGGCTCTGTCCTCCCCACCCCTCTTCTTACTCCACACGCTCACTTTCTAGCCCACCATTTCCTTGCAATGCTCTCCATCCTCTGGGGCCATTTCTGAAGGCTCCCCTGAGCCCTAGACCTGAAAGTCCATCTTGGGTGGTCTGCAGGACACACCCAACACTGGACCCCTGCTCCCTGCCCCCTGTGGTCATTCATGGAGACAGCATTGGGCAGCAGCTCAAGATGGAATCCGCAGAGCCTCCTGGTTACCTCCTTTCCCGTCAACCCACACAACCCCATACATTGCCACGTTCTGTCAGTATAGCCCTGTGGGAGGCTGAATACTGGCCCCCAAAGATATTTCTGTCCTATTCCTGAAACCTGCAAATATTACATTTATAGCCAAAAGGGACTTTGTAGATGTGATTGACTTAAGGATCTTGAGACAGGGAGAGTATCCTGGATTACGTGGGTGAGCCCTAAGTGATCAAAGCATCCTGATAAAAGGGAGGCAGAGGGAGATTTGACTACAGAAGAAGAAAGAGGTTGGAGTGAGTTGAGCCATGGGTCATGAACCAAGGAATGCAGGCAGCCTCCAGGGGCTGGAAAAGGCACAAAAGTGGATTCTCCCCCTGAGCCTCCAGAAGGAACCGTTCCTACCAACACCTGCCTTCAGCCCACTGACGCTGACTTCTGACTTCTGGTTTCTGGAGCTCTGAAGCCACAAATCTGTGTTATTTTAAGCCATCAAAATTGGTGGTAATTTGTTATAGCAGCCATAGGAAATGAATACAAATCTTTTTTTAGATTTTTTTTCCACTTTGTCCTCCTTCCCCCATCCTTGCTACCCCTCATCTTCTCTTGTCTGCATCTCTTCCTGAATCTCTCTGCCTCCTGTAATGGCTTTTATAACACATATTGACAACAGCCCACCATGCCCAGGACTAAGTGCAAGCCCCCAGATGGGCCGTGTAAGGCCCGCTCTGACCAGTCTCCTGCCTGTGGCTCTGGCTTCATCTCCTGCCTCTCCCAGCCACCCCCTTTATGCTTCATTACAGCCATTCTGAATCTGGGGCTCAGGAACTGACTGGTTTCCTCCCTACCATGTCTTTGTGGCTAGGCTTCAGAAGGCCTGTAAGCCTCCTGCACTTCAGGGCAAAACTTGAGGTGCGTACGTTTGTTCATGTGTGTTTCTGCAGACCAAATCAATCCACAGGTGGCCCTAAGCAGGCTCCTGTGCCCCTAAGAAGGTTACACACAAGTGACAGCCTCTGGTCCCCTGCACACATCACGCTGCTTCACCCTAGCACACCTTTATTCCTGGGGTCCCTCTGACTGTGGGGGAGGCAGGATGTAGGAGGACCCTCCCGCCCCCTGCCCAAGGAAGGGACCTGGGACTAGAGTTCAAAGTAGTTTCCCCAAGAACAACATTTTCTTCCCTAAGAGAAATTCTGGTGGCAGCCATTAGATAATAATTTCCCCACCTCATTACCTAACCCACAAACCTGGAAGAAATAAATGTTATAAAGCTGGTTTTAGATGATGCTTTGGAAGTGAAGAGAACTAGGAGATTAATTCCAACCTGGAGGATCATGGCACCTCCACAGAAGAAATGTCATTTGGGTCATTTCTCATTGAAGGATGGGGAGGACTTTGATAATGGGAAAGAAAGAATTGGAGGCAGGAGAGGGCTTCGTGTGGGGGGTAGTGAGCTTTTTTGTGCTGTTTGAACCTTAGGGTTTTGGAGGGAGCTGGGGGCCAGGGTCAGTTTGAAGCCTCATCATGGAAGGTCCCGCCTGGTGTGCCGTGGAGAACGGATCCTGTTGTGCCAGCGGTGAGGAGCGTGGTACAGTCAGCTCTGTCTTACTTGTTTTTGTATTCTCAGCACTAAACCAAGTGCGTGGCAACTAATAGGTGGCCAAAGGTGCTTTTGCACAAAGAGATGAATACTTCTTAAAAGGGTGACTCTGGGGGGCTGAGTTAAATTGAGAAGAGGCTGAAAAGGAGGAGCAGTGAGGTTTATATTGGAATGGTGAGGCTGATGAAGGGCGGGGCTCTGGGGCAGAGAGCAAAGAGTGTTCAGAGTTCTTTTGTAGGAAGAATCGATGGGCTTAATGCTCATGGAGTGGGGGAGGGGCGGGATAAGAATGGGGGGACATTTGGGGAAGCTTGTATCCTATGAGGGGTGTATCCTATGAGGGGTGAGCGGTGGCATCATTTACCAAGTGAGGAGCAGGCTTGGGGCGGGAGCACAGAGAAGAGAGTGGGACTATAAGTAGTCTGGTTTCCTGAGGTCCCTTGGGTGCCAGATTCACAGGGCAGGGAGGTGTGGTGTTGGGGGGAGGGCCATGTGAGTTTTACAAGTGATCCAGGTTATGCCCACACCCGCTCTCTCCCCAGAGGGAAAACTCTGAGCGGAGCTTTCCCCGGGGGCAGGAACCCCCTTTGTTCTATCTCAGAACAAACCAACACTGAAACCCAGCACGAAGCAGACATTTTTCATCCCTGTCCTCAGCCACCAGCTGCTCCCAGGAGCCCTCACCCGTTATCTCTCAGCTTGGCATGACCATCAGTTTGGTCTGGGACAAGGCGCCGTATCTCCCGGAGATTTCCCTGATGTGCTATCAGCAATGGGCTTTCACTTGGAGACACAGCATTTCTAAATGTCCATCAGAAGGACTGGGCCAGCCTGATGGAATGTTAATTATTTGGAGATGCTGAGGGTGCTTCTAGATCATGGTTAAACTATGAGGTACCCCTAATTTTTTATTCTGAAGATGCACTAAGAGCCCTGGAGAAGACGGTGCATAGAGAGCCATGATGATGGCTATTTGGGGGCACAGACAAGACATCCTGGGGCCTGGGGCTCAAACAATTGTCCTGCAGTAAGCCTGAGAACCAGCGATTTACTTCTATATCCATCCATCCACTCATTCATCCATCTACCCTTTCATTTCACAAACAGTTCATAATAGGCCCAATCTAGGAATATAAAAGTGAGCAAAATAGACATGTGTATCTTATTGCTCAGGCAAATGAGTAAACAGGCATTTATAATAAATATTGAGTGCTAAAAGTTCAAATGTGGATGAGGAAGTAGCTAAGTGGAAAAGGGTCAAGGGCAAAGTATGTTCAAGAAAGGGGATGCAGGAGGCACAAAAGCCATGCATGGGATGCAGTGCAGTGCGTGAGAGGAGAAAGCAAGATGAGTTAAGGAACTCAAGTAGTCAATACAGTATGACTGTAGCATAGTGCATGCACAGGCCTGTTTGTGTATGCATGTATGGCTATGTGCGCACACAAACATGTACACACATGAGTATGCTTGGGCACACACCTGTGCGAGCACCCACACACCTATGTATACACACATGTATACACATATGTGATTGTGCACACACACATGTGCATGCATGTGGGTATGTACAGGTGTGCGCGCACCTAAGGAGGGTGGTACTAGAAAGAGGCGAGTCAAGGAGATAGTCACAGACTCTCTTCAAAGAGCTCAGTGTTTAAGGAAACAAAAACCAGGAAGGGGAAGGGGAATATTTTGTAGGCATTCTGCCTCTTTCTGGATCTCTTGTCATCAAAAAAAACCTCTCCAAGGACCGGGGGCACTGAAGGGCTTGGCTACCTTCATGGCACCTGTGAGGCACGAGACCAAAGGGAAAATACCCGAAACCTGACCACTGGATACACTGCGGCCCCACATACCTATCATTGCAGAGCAAAGTGTTAAAGCATTCTGGCTTCTTAATTTCTACCCTGGCTGTTCCCACCTCGTGAGGAAGCATTGAGTGCAGCCCAGAGAGCAAAGGTGTGTCAAATCTCTGCCCGGGGCTACTTCTCCCAACAGAAGAGAGTGATGTTGCTAAATGGAAATTTTCCAGGCCAGTGGCTGACACCTCAGTCATGCATTTAGGCAAAGGAAAGAATGCAGACCAAGCAGCTGCTCTGCTCCAAGCCTGGCTCCTGCACACGCAGGTTCATTGTTTGAGTTGAACGTTTCCTCCAGAAGACTGGCATCTTATCGGAGAGCAGCAATGGTGGGGGGCGGGCATGCTGCTCAGCCTCCCCTGCACAGCCCAGCGGGCCACCAGTGAAGGTGGGGGTGGCCTCACCTTTTTGTTCAGAGTCAGAGCCCTGGGATCCACCTCAATGCTATGCCCACTTCCCTGAGAGCCACAGACTCTGGCTGTTACTCAGCCTTTCCTGGAACCTTTCCTGGGAGCCCACTTTATGCCAGGCCCTGGGGGAGGCCAGGGCTGCCTTGCTTTGCCGTTGCTTTCCCTGGAGAGCTGGAGAAAGAGACATGTAAACAATTAGGTAGGGTATAGTGTAACAAATGCCATAGCGCAGGGCTGTCTAAGGTGCAGTGCCAGGAGGCCCAAGGACAATAACAACAATATCTAACATTTATTGAACACTCATTTGCAGTAGGTACATGGTGGGGGTGGGGAACACAACGGTAACAATAGTTAACATTTCCTGAGGGTTTACCGAGTGCCAAGCACTGGGTTTAAATTGTTTACATGTATCATTTTGTCTAATCCTTAGATACAATACCATGAGGAATCTGTGCTGGGCAGAACAGTAGCCCCCAATGAAGTCCGTGTTCTAACCCCAGGAACCTGCGACTATGTTACCTTACATGGTAAAAGGGACTTTACAGATGTGACTAAATTAAAGATCCTGAGATGGGGAGATTATTCTGGATTATCTGGGTGGGCCCAATGTAATCACAAGTGTCCTTATAAGTGAAAGAGGGAGGCAGGAGGGTCAGAGGTCAGAGAGATTCCATGTGGAGAGACACAGCTGGCCATCGCTGGCCGAAAGGCAGATGCGCTCATACTTTTGTTTATACTTGGGAGAGTAGAGCATGTCTAGGGCTGGCAAACAGTTTCGTAGTCGGTCTGTAGGGATTGCTAGGAACACTGTATTGAGAAAGATTTGGTGCTCCATTGACAATGTCTACCATGGATGTGCACAGGGGGATTGGGGCAATTAGTTGGTTATTTGCCATCCCAACCCTGGACCCCCATCTTACACAGATGAGGGAAATGAGGCCCAAGTAAAGAAATGGACTGCTTATGCCCCCATCTGCTCTTCTCATAGCAACACGGTACTCAAGGGGGCCAAATGCTCCCTCCCATCTGGAATGCCGATTTAGAAATGAGTACCTGTGCACCATCAGGTTCTTCAAGATCTTGGATTCTAATACCCATAGAACTTGAGCTGGCTGAGAGCCATATAATCTCAGTGCCAAGAGATCTGTAATTTCCAAACTGTTGGAGTTTTTTCAATTTAGGCTGGTCTGCTGTGAGGCAGTGAGCTTCCCATTAGCTCTAGGATCACGGAGGTTCTGGTGTTCTGTGCCCCCTCAACACTATGCTGGGGCTTGGGGGAGGGGGTGCCTGGTAATGCATGGTATTTGGGGCTTCTCTCTTCCAGAGCTCTGAGCGGAGCAGATTAAGTGAGGAGTGCAGTTAAGTGTGCTAGGAAGATTACCAATGGCAAGCAAAGGTCTGCGTGGATGGTCTTGAATGCCATGTCAAGGAATTTGAACTCTAACTCCACTGACCAGGACCTGTGAAATAACATTAATCAGCAGCGCCATCCCTTCAGGTCACTGCCAAGTGGCTCATTTACCTGGCTGAGTTGTACGATTTGAGGGTGGTCGTTAGCTGGGGAATGTGACTGAAAAGAAAGTGCCTTTTTTGATGGACACTTGAAACGATGCTCAGGCTTTAGAATGATTCACTTCAAGGACTCTTGGCTTTTGTATGTTTCAACTCTCAATTGCAACACTACACTAATGTGGTTTTATGCATTGAATTAAAATTAATCTAATACTTGACAACTCTGGCTGGACGCCTGCCAAATATGGAGACTGAAGATGCTTCCTGTAAATTCTGCCACAGAGGATTCTTACGATTCAGGGAACATCTCATTTATCTCACTGCTATGCACTCCTGACCCTAATTCTCCAGAGAACCCTTCCGCGAGATCCTCTTGCATAAACGTGAGCATGTTCCAAGGCAGTTACTTTTCAAATCTGTATAATCTCTGGGGACCAGGATCATCTGAGGTGCAGGGAGAGGGTCATTTAGATGAACCAACTCTGCTCAAAGTCAGTCTTGGATTTTTTCCAGTAATAATCTCTTTCGTCATTAATGGCCTGCTGGGTGAATCTTATTATATCTCCTTAAAATAATTTAGATGCTAATATCTCCCAGTGACCATTATGTGGGTAAAGCAGGGCTGGAGGTGGTGGTGAGGACTGAAAGCTGTCTTAATTCTATGCTCCTTTTCACAGCTGGAGGCCTTCGCCAACGCACTTGGAAAAGCTGCCGTAGCAACCAGGATTTTCACGCCTTTGCCCTCAAAATGCCTTTGATTGGTCTTTCAAAAGTTCTACTTTCTGAGATGAGGAGCCAGGATTCTGGGTGAGCATCCCAAGGGGATTCTGGGTGAGTATTCCAAGAAAATTCCAGGTACACCATGGAAGGGCATTTGCATTTTTGATGTAAGCTTGAGGATGGGCTGGGGGCGGCATAGAGCAGGAGAAAGGGTCTGGCAGTCAGGGGGTTTGACTTCTAGTTCTAGGTTTGTTACAACTAGCTGAGTTCATTCATTTTCATGCATCCATTCATTCATTCATTTATTCATTCATTCCTTTAGCAGCTATTGATGCCTACTCTGTGTTGACTTCTCTGTTGGTTCTGAGGAAACAGAGAAAAGCAAGTCATCATGCCAGCTTAAAGGTGTTCATAGCTTGTGTTTCTTTCTCCTTCCTGGGCCTTAGTTTCCTAATCTGTATGGGGACGGAGCTAATGGAGTAGACATTCTTGGAGGCTTCTTCCAGGGTCGGTATTCTGGGACTGTAAAAGCCTAGACATCTGCCACCCTTTCTTTGATCTCATTCATTGAGCTCCTCCCATGCACTGCCTTGTGGGCCAGGGATGCCGACTTGCCATCAGCATCTTGCTGTTGACAAGCTCAGTCAGTTGGAGCAGTATTTACACAACCTGGTGGTAAATGGGCCAATGCATGTTTATTCAAAGCCTGGTAGGGAAGCCAAGGAGGGGACAAATAGCTTTGCTTAGGAATGATGACTATGAAGTTGGAGGATCCCCACGCTTCACGGATCCCAACCTCCTGGAATCATCAGAGAATCCCAGCCCCGCTCCAGGTGACTCTTTAAGTCCTCACTGGGCAAAGGGCTGTGGGGTTCTTTTCTAATTCCTGAGAACTTGGTTTTGGATTCAGCCCTGGAGAATAGGGTGAATCTGTACCGGGGGTCTCAATTTTGAGCATAGGGCAATACACCACCACTTAAAACCAAAGTGATGATGTTGTTAACATTTTAACAGAAATATTTCATGTGGGATGCTAGAGAGTAAGCCAATGCTGTTTTCTTAGAACAGGAGAAAGTGGTAGGTGTGAATATAAAGTTTGGTTATGTAGCATATGGGCCCCACCTGCTGAGGAGAGAGGGGTCAGGATGGTATCTTAATATTGTCCTGAGGATGCTATGTGCCTTGGCCACGTCCCCACCTCTGGAGACTCCAACCCTAACTGATTCACCCCAGTATGTTCTGAGAGTTCCTGGCCATCTTGTTTTGGGTTCCCCCAGAAGCAAATTTTGAGACAAGGTGCATCAGTGAGGATTCAGTTAGACAGATGCAACTGCCACCAGGAAGAAGCAAAACTGTCCTCTACATCTCCTGGTGGAGGTTTGCCTGAACCCTGACAGATACACTTTGTCTCTGATTTTTCTTCTGGGAGAATACATATCCACACTGAAGGAACTGTTAGAAGGATCAGAATGTACATATCGTGGGAGTCTCTGTAAGGCTGTCGTCACAGTGCCTGGTGTTGGAGGCTGAAGTCCAGAGGGCAGGCAGTGGGGAAGGAAAGATGTGTGGAAAGTAAGGGGGATCAAGGACAATCTGGGAGCCCATGAGAACTCTGAAGTTGGGGTCTATTCTTGTTACCTCTGACGGTACTGGGTGTCCTGCAGAAGCCGGGGTCCCGAGGTTGTGATTAGAGATGCTGAAGGAATGTCCTGGGAAATGGAACAGGTGTCCCAACCGCCCTCCCCATCTCCCACAAGAATTTCTTTGTGGCCTCTCTTAACCAGAAATGTATAGGAAAATGGAATTCTGGGAAATGTAGTTCAACCTGGTCACCTTGACCCATTACCAAGTCACAAAACAAGAATTCAAGTCCAAGTAGTTTTGGGGGCAGCTGATCTCTGAGAGTGGGGAAGTGAAACAGGGTCCGGAAAGGAGCCAGTGCAGGGAGAGTGTCGCCACTTCCACTGTGGTCACCTGGAGCTCGATCCCCCTGGGAACTCCGGAAGACAATCTAAACAGGTCTCCCTCTGGTTATAGGTAAGATATTTTCTGTTTGCCCTCAAATCCACCCTGCACCCTTCGCACCCTCTCTTGACTGCCACGGACCCATCAATAGGCTCCTGTGCCCTAGAGCACGGTGGGCTCCCAGTGTGGCAGAGAGTAGGGCGGGACACGTGTGCTCTGATGGTGGGCAAATCCTCGCGAGGAAGAGAGGACGGACTGGGCTGGGCAAGGCAGTTCCTCTCCTAAACTCACCTGTCAGGGTGAAGGGCCCGGCAGAAAACCAGGAGTATTTGTAGAAACAAAAGGAGTGGGGAAGAAAAAAAATACTATGTAAAAAGTCTGAATACTCTTCCACTCTTATCTCATTTAATCCTCTCAGCTAACCTGTGAGGTAGGTAATGTTACAGATTCCTACTTGACAGGTAAAGTGAACCAACTTTAAAGGTAAGTAAAGTAACTTGTCTGGAGCTCAGACAAGTAAAGTAATCTGCCCAAAGTCACACAGCTGGTAGGTCACAATGCCTTGACTAGAAGCCATGGCTCCTGACCTCATGATCCCTCTTTCTGCATGAATTTGGAAGGTTTTTTAATATTTGAGGTAAGGTTGCCAGAACATTGTGGGCCAGGCCCTTGGCAATTCTAATGTCAGCTTGCCCAAGAACCCCAGGTTAGAGGCAAAAGTAATGGTAGTGAATAGAGGAACTTCAACTCCTGCTCAGAGTCTGTGAGGGTTTCCACTGGAGCTAATGTGCTCCCTGCAAGGCCCAACATTACCTCTCCCAGTTTCGCCATGTGCCCTTGTGCTCTGTTGACCCCTGCCCTTTGCCTATGCTGTTCCCTCTTCCCAGGATGCTTCCCTTGTGGAAATTTCCTGTCCTTGAAGGACCAATTAAAATGTTTTCCTCTTCCTCAAATCCTAACTTGACCCCTACAACAGAATGTTCTCTCTCCCTCCTCTGAATCTTTATTTTTCTATGTGGTTTTGAACCGTGAACCCCACAGAGAGAACCTCCGAGAGAGCCCTTCCCACTGGCTTCAACAGCAGTTTGCCCTTAGAGGATGTGCAGCTGTTTGTCATATCACGTCAGAAGCAAAGGACTTTGCCTTTCTACATTGCCCCATGCATTCCGAGATACAGAGGCTCAGGTTCTACTCTGAGTCTGCAGAGCCTCTTCCAGGGACTCTGCCACCACACAGACAAAGAGACGCTAACTGCAGTCTTGGCGCTGAATATACACTTTGTGTACACAATCTTCATGATGCTTTTCTCCTGACCCTTATAATTGTCTCTCTCTCCCCACTGCTCCATCCCTCCAGTTATCAGTCAGCTACCGCTGTGTAACAAAGCATACCACAACCTAGTGGTTAAAATGACAATCTATTATTTCTCATGATCCTGGGGTTGACTGGGTTCAGCTGAGTGGTCCTGCTCCCCATACTGTGACAGAGGTCCCTCATGTAGCTGCATTGCATGGCCCAAGATGGCCACTGGTCTAGGTTGAGCTTCTTAACATTTTTTAAAATAGGTTTTTATTGATTTATTTTTAGAGAGAGGAGAAAGGGGAGAGAAAGAGAGGGAGAGAAACGTCCATCGGTTGCCTCTCAGATGTGCCCCGACTGGGAACCAAACCTGCAACCCAGGCATGTGCCCTGACCGGGAATCACACTGGCGCCCTTCGCTTTGTGGGATGATGCCCAACCCACTGAGCCACACCAGGCAGGCCTGGCTTGAGCTTCTTTACACAGCACCTGGCTTCCAGGGGAAAAGTAGAAGATGCTGACTCTCCTAAAGCTGGCACGCCACGGTCATGGCAAATCACAGCTCTGTCCGGATTCAAGCGGCCTGAGCTGCTGCTCCCCTGAGCACACCTCCAGGGTATGGAGGGAGGAAGGCCCTTCCGTCTCCTGAGCCCAAACATTTTAAGAGTGAAATCTTCATTTTCCCTCATTCTGCCCTGCAGTCTTGGAGGTCACACTCATCTCTAACCTTCCTTATTTTCCTACCTTACATACTTGACAAGTGAGGACTTGACTGTCCTTCTGGGGCTCCGATAACAGGTGATAAGTGAAGTTTGGCTTTTTTAAGAGTGATTGCTAGGGGCTTTATGTGAATGTATTTTAAGGATTTCAGGATTAAACTTTTTCTCCTTCCACATCACTCACTTCTGAGCTGCAGCTTCATGCTTATTTTATTTCGTGGTAAACTCAGTCTTGCACACATAAGATCCTTACAGCCTAGACAACAATTTTGGATCTTCCCAGGAGGCAACGTACTGTACTGGTTAGAAGCCCAGCCTCTGGCCTCAGACCTGAATTCAATTCCCAACACTGTGATTTCTTTGCTGTGTGACCTTGGACAAATTGCTTCAGTTCTCTGATCCTTAGATTCCTCAACTGGGGCCAGTGATGGTCTCTGCCTCATAGTGTTGTCACGAGGATTAAGTGAGTCACCATGAAGTGCCTGGCATGTGGAAACACTCCGTGTCATCCCTTGCTAGTGCTGCAGAAGGCAGTTTTCTCACTTGGTTCAGCCGAGAAGGAGGAGGCAGCTCCTACAAGCCCTCCTCCTGCCCTCCTTCTCTCCTTTCTTCTTTCTTTCTTCATCAAATATTTATTGATCTCTATTATGAACAAGACACTGTGCTTAGAATTAGGAATAAAATACAGTGAAGAACAAGACAGATGGAGTCTCTGCCTTCCTAGGGCTTATAGTCTAGCAAGGAAGACAGATTTAAAAAAAAAAAAAGAAAAGAAAAGACCAGGGTGGTAAGAGTTCCCCAAAGGAAATGTAGGTGTTCTAGAAGATAAAGCAGGGAGGTCACCTGGGACGCACAGTGGGTGAGTAGTGGTTAGTGGCCACCTAGTAGTAGCGATATTTCAGATGAGCCTAAAGGATTACAGAAGTTAGTAGAGCTGGGAACAGTGTTCTGTCTGGGCAGAGGGAACAGCATGTGCGGAGATCCAGAGGTGAGAGAGTTGGGTGTGTTTAGACCAGCTGAAAAAAAATCCAGTGTAGCTGCATGGGGGAGGTGCAAGGCTCAAACAGGGAGGACTCTCTGTGTCCCATGATGGAGTTCAATTATTTTCTAAGATGATGGGGAGCTGTTCAAGGGTGTTAAGCAGGAATGCCATCAGGAGGTGTGCATTCAACAGGTTTATCCTGGTTGCCTCGTGGGGAATGGATGAAGTGAGGGGTAATCATAAGAAGAGGAAGGGAGAGAAGTCAGGTGAGAATGATGGGTGTGTGGCCTAGGATGGGACAAGTGAGATGCCACCTGAGCTCAGGTGAGTTATGGTGAGGACAGCCAGCTAGTTGGGAAACTGGAATTGGAGATCACATGGCCACTTCCATAGCATCCTGCCCTTAGCTTGCAGTTTGAGGGGCTGGCTTAATGTTCAGGCCTGAAAATCCTTACAGGATTCTAAGACCCATTCACTGAGTTGGGGCCCCCTAGGGCTTCTTGTGGAGTGAAGGGGTTCAGGTGACTTCCTAGAAGCCATATGTTCCTTGGAGGTTGACGTGGTGCCAAGTGTTGATTCCAGTGTGTGTGCACCTTTCTCGGCCTGAGTTACGCTCACTGCATGGAGACAGCTCAGCCACCTTGAGTCTTATTTTCCTTCATCTGGAAAATGGACTAGTAACAGTTCCCCCGACTCAGGATTTCCATGAGGACAAAACGAGGCGGTGCCTGTGTAGTCCTCGCCCAGTGCTTGGTACACAGCAGAGGCCATTACTGTTTCTGCTGCCGCTGAGTGTGTGTGTGTGTGTGTGTGTGTGTGTGTGTGTCGGAGGAGGAGGGGCTGGGAGGACATCTATTTCCCTTAGTAGCTGTATCATAAACACATTTTGTCCTGGGGTGTTCAGAAGGTATCCTCCAACCCACGGCTCTCAGGGTATGTGGGCTCGATGAGCAGACAGACCATTAACCAGGGGTCAGGAGCTTGGGGTTCTGGCCTCAGATCTGTTATATGACTTAGAGTAAATTAATTCATTCTCTGATTTTAATTCCCTCATCTGGGTAATGGGACAGCTGACTGCTGCCTTGTTATCCAAGGTCTGTCCAGAAGGTATCCAGCCACAGACTATGAAAAATAGAGACATTTATTGAAGAAGATACAAGATACAAGAAACACTGTACATAGGACAATGATGCCTCAGTCCCCTTCAAATAGGCACCTTGGAACCTCACACAGTTCTCCCAATCACCATCAGCTGCCCTGTTTTATTTTCCTAGATCTCATCGACAGTCTGAAATCTCTTCCATTTCAAAAGTGATTGTAGTTTTGGGAAAAGCCAGAAGTCTCAGGACACCAAACCTGGGCCGTAAGGGGGCTGAGTCATCTGCATGATTTGATGTTTCATCAAAAACTCTGCACTAGATATGATGCACGAGCAGGCGCATTATCGTGATTAAGCTGCCAATCACCAGCTGCCCATAGCTGTGGCCTTCTGAATCATCCAAATAATTTCCACGGAGGAACATTCAAGCTTAATGCAAAATTTGACACAGATTCATTGCTGTACTCGCTCAGTCATTTTCAATGCGATGGCCACACATGCTCACTCAATGGCACGTACTGCCCCCACTGACTAGTACAGTGAAGTCATCATTGTTCACACATGTGCATTCTAGTCCATTCTCCTTGGCTGCCAGGTTACATAGATATCACACAAGCCATCCTTGTTATATTAATAATGGCTGGACTTTTTCCAAACAGATCTCAATATTTATCTTTATCCATCCCTCTTTTTAGGGGACTGGAGATTCTACTGGGGAGAATCCCCCACTGTGCCCCCCTGCTGTGAGGCAGTCTTGGAAGGAGAGAGCACCAATGCCTTGCAGGTCTGCCCTGCTCTCACTTCCGGTCTTGGTGGGCTTGCAACAGATCACTCTGGAGTCCCTGCCATTAGTGGTGTCTGTCCTGCTCCAGAAGCAGCCCTGAAAAGTTGGGATGTCTTTCCAGGGTATCCCCTGCAAAAAGAAGGAGAAGAGGAGGCTCTGACACCATCACATGTTCAGATTCTGAGTGAGGGTAAAGCCCACATGCCCTGGCATGGTCTCAGGCGCTTCGGAACCCCCTTTGACCTCCTTGCCTCCTGCTCCCCTTCCCCGGGCACAACACTCAGTGTTCCAGCTCCACCAGAACCCATATGTGCCCGCCCCCCCACAGGCCTGTGCTCAGGTTCTCCTCACTGCCTGGCTTGCTCCTCCTCCAGCTTCACCTCATGAACTGCTACACACCTTCGAGGCCCAACGCCAGTGGCACCTCCCCTCAGAAGCCTTCCTCAACTCACCCGGGTAGCATGTGTCGCTCCCTCTTTGCTCTCTCAGTGTCAGTGCTTTAGGCTGTGACTGTGGAGCGTTTGCTATAATCTCTGGTTCACCTGCCTTCACCTCCACGAGGACGGGAACTCCTTGAGTGTGGAAATGGTGATGGATTCATGCCTGTGTTCCTTGGTGCAGGCGGTGGGTCTACAATGGGTGTCAGTTAGCACCAGTTGTATAGCCCAAAATTCCCTGGGCCTCACAGCCTCTGGGTGCAAATGAGGCCCCTTCCGGTGTAGATGTGGTTCTGTGCCCAACAGCCCTGGGCTGCAGAACTGCAAGAACTCAGTTCCTGTCGTTTACAACCCCCCAGGGGCCTCAGCAGGTATCAGGGGTTTAACTGTATTCCCGCAAAGTCCTCTAGATTTCTCTAACAACAATACTATGCAGCCACTATTTCTGTCCCAACAGCACAGTGTGTGGCTCTGGCTGCGCCACTGCCTCCCCTATCCGGCTGGACCACCACAGTCCCCAGGGCCTCAGCTATGGTGGGGGGGGATACTCTTTCCCTCTTTGCAGAACACCGGCTCTACCCCCAGGACTGTACCTGTCACTCTGCTGCAAAGTGTGTGGGAATTTTGTCTCCTTTGCCGTGTTTTGCTTTCTGAGAGGGGCTTCATAATAGGGATGCTTGGGCCCCAAGGTGCCACAGCTCTTTCGGTTTTATCGTCCCAGCCTTGCTCTCTCTGGTTGGTTGGGTGGGGCAGGCTGGAGAAGCAGCCACATGGATCCACCATGCCTCCCTGGTCCTCTGGCCCTTGGTGAGCCAGACTCTTCCCAAGGTGGGTTCTTCCAAGAGCCCACAGGCCCTGCTTGGAATTTGACTTCTCCAGTCTCCAGGCTCTTGGGCACGTCTGCATACAGCCTGTATGTACCTATGTATGCTCCAGGTACTAACATTCTTTGAGTTCTTTTTCCAGAAGTTTCCTTAGCTGCTATGATCAAAAAGCCTGTGTGGGTGTGTGTGTGTGTAGGATCCCTGGAGCACACACCCAGGCTCTGCTTAGGATCTGCTGGAACATCCTGCCAATGTTGAGTGAATGAACACGTTAGTCCCCACCCTGGCTTCTCAGGGATGCTAATTAAACAGCTGGTGTGAGAACCTGGGGGTCATGGGGGTGAATGTGTTCTTGGACCCAATTCCTGTGTGTGTGTGTGTGTGTGTGTGTGTGTGTGTGTGTGTGTAGATTCCTCACACCAACAGGAACTTCCCAGAGGCCAGCAGGGTGCTAGAGAATTCAACTCAATTCTGACATTATGTGCCGATTCCACAGGTAAAGGGCTCAGTCCCACAAGACAACCCTCCACTTCAGACACCAGTCTCAAACCCAGTTTGTTACCTGGGCTTCTGAGTGACCGGCTAGAGGCTGGCAGTTCCAACAAGCCCTTCCAAATCAGGACGCCAGTCAAAAGTCCAGGTTGTTACCTGTACTTCTGATCAATTGGCTTTAAATCAGAGGTTCCCATGATCTCCTCCTGGGTTTCAATAATTTGCTAGAGCAGCTCACAAAACTCAGGAAAACCAGTTTGCTCACTAGATTACCTATTTATCACAAAGGATAGTAAAGGACACAAATCAACAGCCAAATGAGGAGGTACAAAGGGTAAAGTCCTGAACAAGGAGTCTTCCCTCCTGGAGCTCGGAGCTGGCATGGTGGCACGTGGTTCCCCAGTGTGGGGCTCTCCCAAAAGGGCTGACAAAGTGTCCTTTCAATTTAGGGTTTTTGTTGTTGTTGTTTTTTAATGGAATCTTCATTACATAGTTGTGATTGACTAAGTCATTGGCCATTTGCAACTGAGTCAACCTCCAGCCCCTCCCCTCTCCCCAGAAATCTGGGGGTGGGATTGAAAACTCCAACACTCTAATCACATGGTGGTCTCCACTGGCAACCAGTCCCAACCTTAGGTGCTCCCCAAAAGTCACCTCATTAACATAAAAAGGACACTTTAGGAAGTTCCAGGGTTTTAGGACCTGTGAGTCAGAAACAGGGCAAAGACCAAATATACACAGGGTCGATGAAGGGGATGTTACTACTTTTAGATGACGCCTTTAAGTCACGCTCTGTTTAGCTTCTTACGGCACTTACTCTCTGGGTCAAGTTGTATAACCCCTGAGCCTTGGTTTCATCTCCTGTAAGAAAAAAAGAAAAAAGAAAAAAGAAAAAAAGGTACGCGTTTGCAGTCCATGTGCGTGGCCTGTGATATCCTGCTTACTTTCTAGGGGCGAGGCAGGGATACTGTAGGACAGAGGTTTCCCCGTGACACGTAAGCCTTGCCTGAAAAGGTCTGGCTTTGGGACAAAATCAGGAATGTGGAGTCAGGAAAAGAGAGGATGACACTGGGGCAAGAGGCCAAAGGAGGGGCACAGGAGGACAGCACGGGGCTGTCCTAGGGACCTGCTCCCTGGTAGCGGAGTCCCAAGCAGAGGGAGGTGGAAGCAGAAGGGGAAGGCATGGTCTCCCTAGGAGAGGCCGGGAGTGGGCAGAAGTCCCACGCTGTCCACAGCACCCCCAGCTCTGTCCTTCCAGTGGCCACTGTGTCTCCTGAGACAACCTGGGGAGGGTTCTGCGGGCTCCCACCTCCAGCTCCTCCCACTCGGTGGTCCTCAGCTGACCTCCCCCCTACGCCAGCAGAAGGAACTGCGTTCTTGGCAACCAGTGAGAAAAGCAGTACAGATTATTTTGGGGAGTTTGGTCTAACTCTGATCATTGATCAAAAACAATTTTCCTAATTTAGTCAGATGATTTCCTTAAGAACATTCGCGTTTCTACAAATGAATATATTTGCATAATCTATTCCATTGTGACATCCCCGCCTCCCCACACCTGCCCCATCCTGCCCCACGCGCACCCACCCCTCTCCGCCTCCAGGAAGCCACACAGCTTCGGGCTAATTTGATCAAGATGAGTAAAAGCAAAACCATCTGGTTTCTTTCGACAGCTGATTCTAGAGTCGCTATTGTAAAGGACCTGTCTTCCAGGTGGGCCGGCAATGTGAGGGGGTGTCTCTCTTTGCCGAGATGAAAGGGCTCGGCCTGCTACAGAATGCTTCCGCGCCGGCATCAAGCTTCCAATGAATCACATCAAAGGCCTCCCTGCCAGTGCTTGGCCCCTTCCAGCTGGGGGAAAATGGGCTCATTAGAGGCAGGAAGAGTACATTGTTTGCATTAAGCGATGCTGATTTACAAGCCTGGAACTGCCATTTCCCCCTCACCTTGAGCTCAGCTCAGGAGAGCCCTCCACTTGCCCGCGATGGCTCCTTTGAAGGCGCGCAGCCTCCCGAAAAGAAGTGCTGCCGCTGCCCGCTCCGCGCTCCCCTCCCGCTCCTTCCGACACTAATTAGGTTGTTACCCATTGAGCAATATCTGGGGCTTGGGTAGAGACGAGCAAGGGGACTGTCGGCTAAGGCCGCTGCATAATTGTGTTGATTAAGAGGTACAAGTCTGGAAATGTTGTCTTCCTTCAAGATCAAGTCCCTGCGCTTCTGGGAGCCTGGATTTTCTGGGCCAATTTGTTTGTGTTGGCTTAATTGCTCCGAAAGGGCATTCTTCATAGAAGTTGCAGCCTAGATGATTCGCTGTGCTTCTGCGACCCGACCCCCAGGACTTCCAGACGGGCTGTGAGAGGTGGCCATAGGCCTGGCTCTCAGAGGTCGGAGTGACCATTAACAAGTACACCAGGGCCAATGGCACTAGGAGGAAGACACGATTTGGTTCCTCCCAAACCGTCAATGGTGTCGCCATCAACACCGGCTTTCATCTATTTCATGTTTACAATGGGCCATTATTGCAACGCAAAAGCACTTTGTGTTAGACTTAACCCTGACGTTAACCTTGAGACACAGGGGCTATTATCCCGTGTGTGTGTGTGTGTGTGTGTGTGTGTGTGTGTGTGTGTGTGTAAAGAGAGGGGCTCAGTGAGGTAGTCACTTAACTCAAGATCACACAGCTAGTAGTAGAGGGTGGAGCCAGAATTGGAACCCAAGTCTGCTGCCTCCAAAGCACAGGCTTTTGACCACTGCTCCCTGCACTGCTTCCCCGGGCCCCGGCAACCCCACCTGGGCTGCTCTTGGCCGTGCTCGTAGCTCTCTGGTTGTGCTGCTTTCCTTTCCAGTCCCTGATTGTTTGAAGGGCGTTTCCAGTCCAGGGCCTCAACACATGCCGTCCTTAGGCCTGCAGCTCTGGATTGCTCCCCATCCGGTAGGTGCCACCTAAGGCCACTTCCCTGAGGAAGTCTTACCCCCCTGATCTGATCAGGATGCCCTGGCTGCGACTTCTCAGAACATCCTCTTTTCCTTGGAGTTGTTATCACATATCCTTATTTGCAGTAATTTTTGTCAAGTTGGTTTCCCTTGCAGGATATGAGGTCTGGGGAGGGCAGGGACCGGGGGTTTTAGTCACAACTGTATCCCCAGTGCCTGGGACAGGAGGCCCCCGCACACATTTGCTCCTTTGTTACTGAACTAAAGGGATTGGTTTGCCTGCATGCATCAAAGCCTGATCAAATTAGAACAGGAGTTTGCAGCAGAGAAAGTTAAGGTTTACTGAGGAAATGGCGCCGTTCCTGAAGTCACAGGGGAGCTTATGCTCAAAGGCTTGGATCCCCAGTGGCTTCCAGGGGATGGTTTATATAGGGGGAAAATCATTAATCACAGTGACTAAGTGAGTTAGGGTCGTGGTCTCTACTGACTGGTCTGTGCTAGGGTAGGGGGTAGTTGATCATTGGATCTGGTCCTAACATCGGCCATGGGGTCATTCTCATCTGGTTCGCTCTCCTGGGTCCGGATCTGAAATACACTGGGACCTGGATGTTATCTTTCCCTGTGGTCCGTGGGCCTGAGGCTTTGTTCCTAAGTTCAATGCTGACCAGGGCTTCACTGTCATGAGAGCTTAATGATTAAGGGAGGGGAGGCAAGTGAGTCAGGGTGCTCTTTAGACTGGATGAGGCCAGTCTGAATCAAAAGAAAAAGAGGAGAAAAGGTCAGATTAAAGAAATTGAGGTTCCTGTGCACTACACCTTCATCTCTGTTGACTGGTTTTGTCCTTGCTGGTTTTGGGATCCTCTTTGTAGCCTTAGCATCTTAGTTTTTTGCCTACAAGTTGGGCTCTGGAGGTGCGACCCGTGCTGACAGGGAACCAGACACCAGCTTTGCATCTGCAGGCCTTTGTCTCTGACTCTGACATGGGAGACGGTGGAGGGGGCGGGAGGTGCAGACCTTGAATCGTTCAGACAGCTGGCATTTCCCCTGGATCCGTTCACTGCGGGCCCGGAACAGAGGCCTGGTACCCATCTCTTTTGGCTGACACACACCCGCTGTCCAACCTGGAGACAAAGATGCCTTGGCTGGGGGAAAGAGAAATTGCATGCTGACATTTTGCACCATGAAGGTCTCTGCCCAGCTCAGGCAGGAGACACTAATGTTATTAAGTCAGTTTTTAAACTGGACAACGTTCTTGACATTTTGGCTGAGATAGCTGAGCATGAAAAGCTTCTCTCTTCCTGTTGTGCATCTCCAAACAGTAACTTTGTAGCAATATGACTTGACTTAAAACCCCGGGGCAGTTGCTCATAATTCTAATAACCATCCAGAATTAGATCACTCCACATTCACCTTATTTCTTTCCTCATTCATCTTCTAGTCAGGTCATTAGGAACTCCCTGGTTCTTCCCCCAGCCTCAGCATTCTATTATTTATATATCATACACATTTCTCTATTGAGTCCTTGGAAAATGGTGAAATGGCCGCAGAGGATGGACTTCCGTCCTAATGACAGTTTGGAAAGCAATCTTTTCTTCATCCACTGATTCACTAGGATTTTAAAACTTCCAACTAAAAAAGGGCCGAAGGCCTTCTCCCTGGGATCCCAGTGAGCCTGGGACAGGTCAGCGGGATGGGCCAGTGGCCAGTGCTTGACATGCAGGCAGGAAGGCAGAATGTTACTCAATTACTCCTGTGGCCTACGCAGGACTCTTGGGTGTCACCATGTTGATGTGGCCATATTGTATGAGACGTTTTTATGTGCCCATTTGACAGGTTGGAAAACCACTCTGTAAAGATGACATTCGTCTGTATTTTTTCTTTGTTTTTCCTGATCACAAAAGAAATACATGCTCATTGAAGAAAATTCAAACCTTACGAAAATATATAATGGAGAAGTGAACCTTCTTTACAATCCTACCGCTCCTAGAGATGACAGCGCCGTGGGTGGCACTCTGGACTTTTTTCTGTGTAAGGGAGCACACACAAACATAAATAAGGACATATAAGTGCATACAATCATTTCATTATTAAAAAAAAAGTGTGCCACAGACATCCTGGATTCACACCCATTTCTTGATTACTTAATTTCACTGAACTTTTGGGGCTGAGGGCTGGATTTGGGGGTAAGAATTAGGCAAGGATGTTCATCACCCGCTCTGCTGGTAATAAAGAATATGAAATAGTAAGGGCTTGTGTTTTAATCCATGTCAAAATGTCCTTCTACCCAGAGGCCAAGTCAGAAATGCCTCCTCTCCTGGGGGTGCCCTGTGTCTCCCATGAGCACTGCCTTCGTTCCATGGTTTTTTCTCCATACACCCATATGTGGCTCCCAATATCAAGGTCTCCAATCTCAGATGTCACTTCCCCTGGGTCCTCCACCCCAGACCCCTCCCAGCCTGCTTCTGAGTCCAGAAAAAGGCCAAGTGGAAAAAGCAAGGTGCCTGGGAGAATAGCACAGCTCTAAAGTTTCAGAAGTTCCAACTATTTCCTTGAGATTTTTGTTCTCTGCTATGGTCTGTATGTTTGTGTTTCCAACAACCTCCAAATTCTTATGGTGAAATCCTAACCCCCGATGTGATGGTATCAGGAGGTGAGGTCTTTGGGTGGTGATTAGGTCGTTATTAGGTCCCTCATGATGGGATCAGTTTTTTTATCAAAAGGTCTGAGAGAGCTTGCTCTCCTCACCCACCATGTGAGGACACACCAAGAAGGTTCTGGCTGTGAACCCGGGAGAGAGCCCTCCCCAGAATGGGACCATGCTGGCACCTTGATCTAGGACTTTCAGCCTCCAGAACTGTGAGAAATGTATTTCTGTTGTTTATGAGCCACCCAGCCTGTGGTATTTTGTTACGGCAGCCCAAATGAACTAAGACGGTCCTCCAAACTATGCAATAAACACCTTTGTTTCCAATGAACTTCAACATCCCATTTTAGGAGTCTTTCTAATTTGCAAGGCTGAGATAAATGATCTTTGGTCTTGGCTGCAAGGACCTGATTTTTCACCTCTATGTTTTGGTCTTCGCATTAAGGTGTTAATTTAATACATTGAATGGCAGAACAGATGAACTCACTGTGCCCAGTACTTTCTCCAGGAGCAAAAAGTATTAACAACAACAACAACAACAAAATAAGACAAATGACATGCAGGTCACTAAGTTTATAAAGTACAGTATCTAATGACTGTGATAGCTGATCCTCTTCAAATGAGAGACATTCACTGTCAATATTTCACAGCATCAAACCATGAAGAGGTCATTCTGAGCAGCAGAAAGAACTCGTCTGCACCTCTAACATCAGTTGGGCAAATTGGTTATTCTCTCTGAGCCTCAGTTTCCTCTTGGGTAAGATGGGGTACAAGCACTGTTCTTCCACCTTCTCAGGGTTCTTTTGGAAGTCAAATGAAGTAATAAGGTCAAAGAGGTAGACAGCAGAGATTTGTCTTTGGGGTTGCCTAGTATCCAATGCTTTTCCTATTTGGGAGCTAAGTGGGAGGGAAAGCTCTGCCTCCTATAACAGGAAGGGAGGGGATCAGGTACCCATGTGCATGGGCATGTGGTCCAAGCTCAGCTAACTAGATGCTCTTGCCCAGTGTAGTGATTCTGGAGCGAGTGATGCCCAGAGGTAGGGGTCAGATTGGAACGTGTCCTGGAGGCTGTGGGGGCTGCAGGTGGAAGAGGCAGCTTCAGGAGTGGCGGCAGTATGTTCTGCTCAGGTTCCTCTTGGCTTCCTGGGTTCCTACCTGCTTTTGAGCCGCTTCTCCCCATTGGTGCTGTGAGTTACCAGGTAATCTTCCTTTGCTCTTTAAGTCACCTGCAATCAGCTTCATTTTCAGCAAAGAGTCCTGACCTGTAAAGTATCCCGTGAGCTGTGCAGTGTGAGGGATTTCTTTCTGTAGGATGCGGCCCAGTGATTCCTCCCTGGAGGGCTGAACGTGGGGATGCCTGGTCCCGCCCCTCCGCCCGCACCCTCCCACCTGCACCCCGGGATTCCAAGGCAGTCATTCATGGGGAATTTGGGTGTTTCTTCAAGCTGGAAGGGGCTCAGAAGTCACAGTCTTGATCCTGCCTCCTAATCTGTTCGGGGCACAAAGGCAACGTCTTCTAGAAAAAGTGCACAGCTGTGTGTATTATCTCCCTCAGTTGCTGGTCCCACAATTCCTCCCAGCCAGTTAGCCTGATATATAAACACATCTTTACGCACAGGGATAGTATTACAGCACTGCATATAATTTAACAATATAGGGATAGGCTTGATAGCCCAAAATGGGGGTAATGAGTAAGCGAAGCCATGGCTCAACTACTTGAAGGGATATTACACAACTGCTAAAAGTGACATTTGGGCAGAGGTTTTCAGCACCATGAGGAAATATTAGCGTTTTGAGTTAAACCCACATAGGCACAAAGATCTCAGAAAACCTGCCAAAATATTTATAGTGCAGTGTAGTGCTTTTCTTTTCTTTTCTTTTTTTTAACAAAATGCAGCTTTCTCTGCTTTCTTTTCCTTCCTCTTCATGATACTCAATTCAGTCACATTGGTTTGTGTGTACAGGGAATTTGCATCCAAGTAATTACAGAGAAATGTTGACTGGCAGGACAGTGGCAATCTTAAGGGCAACCATAAGGCTCGAATAGCCACGGGCTAATTACTTTTTCCCCCTGGGCTTTCTGCCGCAGGTGGGGGTAGCGGCCGTTGAGGGTGGCCGCCACCAATGAACATGCAGGTGAAAGTGCGTTTTGCTGCAGGGGCTGAGGGGCCAGGCTTGTCCCGAGTGCAGAGAACATCAGACTGTGTGACACAATCTAGTTACTTCATGATTTCCATTATATGACTCGTTATTGAAACAAAACCAATGATTGAAATAAGCTGTTCTCCAGCTTGTAAATAGTACAGATCAAGAAAATAATAGATTCCTATGTAATATGTAATAGCTCTATTCATTAAAAATTATATATTTTCAGTCTGAACTCCTTTTTAAAAACTTGCCATGAATAGGTATAAAATATTCACTTATTGATTCATTCATTCTTTCATTCATGATCTATTTTCTGAGGACAGAGCTGGGAACACCCTTCATTCATTTGCATCATTTCATAAAGTGAGAAGCTTCTGGAATTTGATTAAGCTTAGTCTCAACTCTTTGAAGCTTTTGAACTCTGGTCTTTCCTTGGCTGTTCCAGCTCTTTTTGGTTCACCAAAGAGGTTTTATCCTTTCTTCTCCCGGCCCCCGGCTGAGAGGGGCAGTTCAGTGAGGTCAGGCCGTCCTCCCAGCAGCCCTGGGCAGACCCTCAGCTTTTGCAGAGGGGAAGTGCTGCCAGCTGCCGTCTTCCCCTTCAGGTCTGCATGTCAGGTTGTTTCTAAGGACGAGGGGTTCTATTACAGTTCAGTCTATTCTAGTTCAGTCCATTAAAAAGAGATGTTATCCTGAGCCAAGGGCGGGGGGTGCGGCGGACATGAAGGAAGGTAAGGAGCTCTAAGCATTTGGGGAGGCAAAGTAAACTACAAGCAGCAAGGTTCTGCGAAATCCTCGAAGGACACTGCTTGGCCCTTCCCGCGCCCACCCCCGCCCCGCCCCCACATGCTGTTGCCACTCTTAGTTAGCGATCATCAATCAATCATTCATTAGTTTCCTTTTTCAACAAATGTGCCGAGTGTTGGGCCGGCACTGTGCAAGCCCTGGTAGCCCAGGAATGAAGAAGAAAGAATCCAAAGCTCACAGTCTTGCAAGGGAGGTAAGATGTGCATAAATAACTGTGAAATAAAATGGAGAAAATTACATTCCTTGAATTTCTGCTGATTCTACATCCTTAATAACTCTTAAAATCTTTTTCTCCTCATTTCCACTGCCATCTTTTTTCTATTTTGGATGACCACATAAATTTCCTAACTCACCTTCCTGCCTGTAACCTAGCCCCACATTCCCATCAGATGGATTTGTCTAAAATCTATGTACTTTCTAGCCCCAAAACCTCTAATTTCTACACAAGGTTGTCAATGAGATGGCCTCTGCCTCCCCTTTCTAGCCAGATCTCTTACCCAAACCTGTCTTATAGTCCCTATGGTATTTGTGTTACATGCCTCTATGCCTTTGTACCTGTCATTCTCTCTCCCTGCTGTTCTCCTGAAAGATTCTTGCCTGTTGTTTAAGGCTCAACTCATGTACCAAATCTCCTGGAAAAACTTCTCTGGCCTCCTCCACTTCATTCATCATTCATTCATCTCACAACTGTTCAATGTGTCTCCACCATGTGCCAGGCATGGTACCAGGAATATGAAAGTGAGTAAAACCAATAGGGTTGACCTCATAGGACTTCAAGCTAAGTGGTAGGGAGAGATGATCATTAAACAAGTTTACAAACAAATATGAGATAATAAATTGTGATAAGCAGTATGAAAAAGAAGAAAGGGGTTGCTCTCAGAGGTGTAGTTAGGGCCCTTCTCCCAGAATGTTATGTAGCTACAAGCCCTACTGTTCTGACCAAAGGTACAATATAAAAGTAATTATTCGGCTTGGCTTTGGCCCCGTGCTTTAGGCTACTGCCAGCATCTCTGGTTGTGACAATATAATCCTAGCTTCAATTTAGCCCGCAGTGATCTTTCTGAATTGCCTCCCTCATCCTTAGCTACAACTCCTGGTAGCCGTGTCTGTACCATGTGACCCTCCCTCTCTGGCCATGGTTGAATGTATCAGAATGGATACCTAACCCACATTTAGAGATTCAGATTCTTTCTTCTCTGAATTTGAGACCCCAAGATTCTAGTGCAGGCTGAAATGATCTCTAGAATAGACCAGGTTGGAACTAGGGAGCAAGAGATGGCCATTTCCTTCTGCCTAGTGAAATGAGAAGCAGATGTGCTGAGAAGAAATGAAACACAGAGGATGGTCTATCTTGGGGTCTAATGCTATTTGTGCCCATGAGTTCTGGGAAACAGCCCTACATCCTTTTAATGAATTTTTATTGCTGCCTAAGCTTAGCTTATGTTGGTTTTTATTTCTTGCGGTTGAAGAATTCTAGCCAAACAGATCTCAAACAGACAGTAACATCAATGCAGGCAAGTTGAAGAAAAATCAGTCACCTCAGCAAAGACTTGAATGGAGCTACTTAAGGCACATCAATCAATGGAGCCAGAAGGACAAGACTGGCAGCTTTTTGGCAGACCTTGAAATGCTTTTTGGGTGGTTTGGGAATCTTGTGCACCCAAGGTCTACTCCAAAAGGAAATTTTCCGGAGAGCTGTTAACAAACCCATTAGTAACTAGTTTTCTGGTTCTACTAGTTGGCTCTTACTTGTTTATACATCTCCCATGTTTACTCAGGTGGAGCCTTCAGTCTTTTGGAAGGAGGGGATAACTCTGCAGAGTATATAGTCTTGTTCTAATCCTTCCAGGGGTATTGATGTTCTGTGGATGCATTGTTTGCCAGGTCAAATTGTCCTTTTCTGTGTCTTTTCTTTTTAATTAAAAAAATTATTGATGAGAGAGAAAGAGAGATTTATTTTTCCATTTACTGATGCATTCATTGGTTGCTTCTTACATGTGCCCTGATTGGGAAACCAACCCTCCATTGGTACATTGGGACAATGCTCTAACCAACTGAGCTACCTGGTCAGGGCTCAGTTTCTTTCCTTTTTGAAAACCAAAAAATTTCCCTCTCTTATATCATAAAGAGAATGTTGTGGGTTTTTTTCCCTGGCTGGATTTTAACAGACTCTTATGATTAAAACGAGCTGTCTTTGACTTTTGGGATTTACTCTCTTTGTGGGTTAATTTTAGCTAATCGGTGGCAAAACAAATCCCCTAAAAATCATACTTCCTTTCACAGTCTTAGAAAAATAAATGAAAAAAGAGGCCCTATTTAGGTGGCCTTGTTATTTCTCCTGCTTGATTTGCACAGCTTTCATCTTCTGCTTTTGTCCATACAAATCAGAACACGAAGGTCACAAAAATCCCTTGGCTTATTTAAATGTGGTAATAGCATCATTGAAGCAAACATGGGGTTAAACCAAGTATTTCATAGTTTGGAGATTTTCAACTAATAAGAGGAATCAAACCCTGTATTTGGGGAAAGATTAAGGTCACTGGCCCTCATTTAAGTTGATTGGTCTCTTGAAATGAGATGCTAATTGTGAAATTGATAGGCGGATTTCCATTTGGTTTTTACCCCCAATAGTTTATGTTTATAATTAAAATAATAAAAGTGGAAAATGTCCAGTTCAATCAGCATAATCTCCCATCTATTCTCAAGCAACATAACTGAAGTGAGATGCATCTGTGCGTGTAAGTCGCAAATTCCTTTTACTTTGACTCTGTTGGCTGGAGGGAACGGGAGGAATAAATTGCTTATAGTTGAGATATGTTGACGTCTCCTGTGAAACTAGAGAAAACCAATGACAATGTTAGAATTAAAAGGAAAAAACTCTCCAAAAATTAGGGCCACTTTTATATAAATAACAGGAGATATTTTTTGTTTGGAATTAAGGTTATTACTTCATTCATTCATGCAAACAATGTTTACTGTGTACCTATTCTGTTCTAGGCACTATTGTAGCAGAAGGGATACAGAGATGAATGTGCAAGTTGGGTCCCAAATCTCATGGAGCTTATTTTTTGGTAGGGAAGTGTTTAAACAGGGGAGCGGCATGATCTGATGCTGTTTCTGACGGCTGATTGCCCTGGCTGCCTTGTGGAAAATGCGTGGAGGGAGCACAGGCTGGTGTGAGATTCGATAGGAGACCCTCGCAGGAGTCCAGGTGAGAGAGAACAATGGCTTAGACCTGGTGATGGCAGTGGCGAAGGCAGGAAGGGACGGATTTAATGTATGTCTTAGAAGGTTGGTGGAAAAGATTGGCTGATAAAATGTGAGGGGTGAAGACTGGGATGAAGAATAAAGAAGATTAAACCCCCTCCTCCCTGCTCCCCAACCAAATTGATGGTGGTACCAAACTGCAGGTTGGAATACTGAGGGAGAAATTAAGAGCTCCATTTTGGACTTTTTGGCTGTGATATGCATCCAAGTTGACTGGCAGGTTAAAAAGTTCTTTTAGTTTTTTCTGTGAAATAAATGACACATTTTTCATTTTCACCAATAACTTTACTGATTTGGATAGTTTGAGTATGTTGGCGATCTCCTGTGTAGTATAATGTTGATTGTTCTCAATTATTGTCTATTTGATCGCTATCAACTGCAACTGGCCTACCTGTCCAAGGAGCAGCATGCAGCGGGAAATCTGCGGCACAAAACTTTGCAAGCCACTTTTGATGCGTCCAATCAGTCACAGCACCTTCTTCATACACTGCACAAATCTTTTTGCATTTCAGTTGCGTTTTTACCTTTCTTGAAATAATAAAGCATAATATGTCAAAAATGTTGCATATTTTCTTCCATCTTCAATATTAAAATGGCTACACAAAAATTCATCAATTTTGATTTAAAAAAATTTTTTTTACTTTAAAAAAAGATTTTATTTATTTATTTTTAGAGAGGGGAAGGAAGAGAGAAAGAGGGAAAGAAACATCAATGGGTGGTTGCCTCTCACATGCCCCCTTTTGGGGACCTGGCCTGCAACCCAGGCACGTGCCCTGACTGGGAATCAAACTGGTGTCCCTTGGGTTCGCAGGCCAGCACTCAATCCATGGAGCCACACCAGCCAGGGCTTAGTGTATTTTTTTTTAAAGTGTGGCAAGCTGGTATGACAGCTGTCACAATACAATCTAACAAAATTGTTTCAAATGAAGTTAAAAACAACTACATACTACTAGGGCCATGTTATGGAAAAAAACAAACTTTGTGGCCAACACAATCATTACCTGGTTTCCAGAGGGTGCTGTGGAGCTCAGTCTTTGACAAGGCCTTTTGCCCAGTGACAAGGGAAGCAGTCATTCTAGCTGTGGGGAGTACTAAAAAATGATTTGCATGACAATTTAGAATGGGGGGAAAAATCGTGGCCAGCTGGTATATTGGGCAGTCCCTGAAAAAGAACTTCAGTAACCATCAATGAAAAGATCTAAACCCAAAGACAGAAGGGAGGCGGGAGGTTGGGAGGGAGACAGGGGTACTTTGTATAATAAAAGGAGGGATTTAGGGAAGAGTAACCTCCATAGGAGCCAAAAGTGAACAGTATGACAGAAAGTGTGTGCATCCTAGGGCTGCCTGCATATTGGAAAGAGTCCTCACTTGGAGGTTAGACCCCTGGGTTGTCATCCAGGTGCCATTACTTACAAACTCTGTGTCTTTGGGCCAGTTACTGAACCCTCTGCACATATATGTTGAAAAAATTTGGTCTCCCCTAAACATTGAAGTCATTAAGTAAAAACTAATGTGTTTCCCTTTCTAGTGTTGAGCAAAGATATACTAAGCTGTAGCTTGACATGTCAGGTCAACTTGAGAGAGTGTGACCACATGAATTGAAATATTTGCAGCCAAAAGCAAAGGCAGTTTTCTTTAGGCATGGGTCTTCTCTTGCATAAATGGGTCATAGCAGCTGTGATTTTTAAAACCTTGAGACAAGCTTTTGTACCCTTGAGACTGTCTTCTGAGATGCCAGTGTAGGGACCAATCTGTCATTTCCCAAGAGTATACCAGGTGATAAACCCAAGGATGTCCATGACCTTGACTGTGTCAGTGATTGAAAGGAGATCAAAGGAAACAGAGGTGCACTCCTTCTAAGAATTAAAAGACCTTCACAGTAAAAACAAAAATAAACAAGTAGGACCACATCAAACTAAAGAGCTTCTGCACTACAAAGGAAACCACCAAGAAAATGAAAAGGCAATCTACCAAATGAGAGAAAATATTTGCAAATTACATATCTGATAAGGAGTTTAGATCCAAAATATATAAAGAACTAACATAATTCAAAAGCAAAAAAAAAAAAAAAAAGCAAAAACAAATCTGATTAAAAATGGGCTCGGGTCCCAAACAGATATTTTTCCAATGAAGACAAACAAATAAATGGTCAACAAGTATATGAAAAGGTGCTCAATGTCATTAATTAGCAGGGAAATACAAATCTAAATCACAATGAGATATCACTTCATACTTGTTAAAATGACCATCATCAAAAACACAAGAGATAACAAGTATCCACAAGAATTTAGAGAAAAGGGAACACTTATGCTCTATTGGTGGGAATGTAAATTGGTGCAGCCACTGCGGAAAACATCATGGAAGGTCCTCAACAAATTAAAAACAGAACCACCATATAACACAGCAATTCCACTTCTGGGTATTTATCTAAAAGAAACACAAACAGAACATTGAAGCGATATCTGCACTCCCATGCTCACTGCAACATTATCCACAAAAACCTGGAAACAACCTAAGTGTCCATCGATGGATGAATGGATAAAGGGGATGTGAGATTACATGTATCTCCCATCACAGATATATTCCATTTTATATATTATATATGATGAAATATTACTCAGCCATGAGAAAGAATTCAGTCCTGCCATCTGCCACAACATGGGTGAAACTTGAAGGCATTATGCTAAGTGACATAGGCGCAGACAGAGAAAGGCTAACACTGCATGGCATCGTTTATATGTGGGAACTAAAAACAAAAGTCAAATTCATGGAAACAGACTAGAAAAGTGGTTGCCAGGGGCTGGGCGGTGGGGGAAATAGGAAGAGGTTGGTAAAAGGCTACAAACTGTCAACTATACAAGATGAATAAGGTTGGAGGATCTCATGTAAGCCACGGCGACTAAAGGTGACAACTGTGGTGAATAACGGAAATTATCTAAAAGAGTAGAACTTAAGTGTTCTCACCCCCCTCAAAAGTAATAATAAATATGTGAGGTGTTAATAAAGTAGATAGGGGAGGGGAATCCTTTCACAGTGCATGTTTCAAATAATCACGAAGTACGCTTTAAATATCTTACAGTTTTATACATCAATTATACCTCAGTAAGGATGCAATTAAGAAAATAGATTTTCACATTTTAGGAAGAGGTATGCAATGCTTTCCATGGCCACATTCTAGGAATGCCTTCAGCAAAGGATATTAATCATCTCTCCGTCTCCGTCTATTTTTACATCCCGTTAGGGATAGGAAGAAACTTTTCCATTGTGGGAACTCTCTTGAATTACGTGTGTGTGATATTACAGCATCTTTACTTAATTCCAAATTTGGTTGTTCGGTCCACATGATGTCAAATAATGCTTCATACTTTTTTTTGCCACTGGATTGTATGGCTTGATGACTTGTGCATGGACACCGGCCATGGTGGGTCACCCCTGTCACCCTAAATGCATGGTGTAGACCAGTAGCCCCCAACCTCTCTGGCACCAGGGACTGGATTCATGGAAGACAGTTTTTCCACGGACTGGGGTGGGGGAAGGAGGTGGTTTCAGGATGACTTAAGTGCATTACATTTATTGTGCACTTTATTTCTATTATTATTACATTGTAATAGGTAATGAAATAATTCCACAACTCACCATCATGCAGAATCAGTGGGAGCCTGAGCTTGTTTTCCTGCAACTATACGTTCCCATCTGCAGGTGACGGGAGACAGTGACGCGTGAAGTGTGTTTTGTATGTCCAGTCTATTCCGTAATCTCATTTCGGTTGCTGTCGCTGCAGAGACCCCTGCTTCACAAAGATAGGAGGTTGGGAATGGAAGCAGGCTTTTCAGTGCTTTTGTGGCAACCTCAGGATATTCTACCTGGCCTTTAATCCAGAATATATGGAAATTTGAAGTTGTCTCAAACATACTTTCAAGGCCACCGTCATTTGTAATCTCAAGCAGTCGACCCTCTTCTAGCATGGATGGTCGATTTACCCGGCTTATTCAAAATGGGTCCTGGATCATTGCTTCCCAGTTCTGGGATCTTTTGTGGTTGGAAAGTAATGCTCAAACTCTTTTGAAAGCTGAGATAAATGATCATGCACCAGCTGGGAGAAAGGAGGCCCTGGCTCAGTCTCTTTCAGAATCTCTGCTAATGCTTGAAACATGTCAAAAATCCCAATGTTCACTCGTCGCCCCCATAATTTCAGTTTGGCTTTGAATGCAGCCACTTTATCTGCCGACTTGAACATAGTTGTCATTCTCTCTTGAAGTGACAGATTGAGTTTGTTGAGCAGGTTGAATATGTCACACAAGTAAGCAAGTTCTGCGACCCATTTTGTGTCACTGGAATGTGCTGCCAGTGGCGACTGTTTTTCTAAAAGAAATCTCTGGAGCGGCTCTTGTAACTCAAAAACCCTGGCCAGCGATCTACCTGTAGAAAGCCACCTCGCCTCTGTTTGTAAGAGAAGACGTGTGCGCTCTGAGTGTATCTCTTCACAGAGCTACATGAACAGATGTGAGTTAAGGGCATGTACTTTAATGTGGTTGATAATTTTAATCACATCCTGCAAAATGTTGTGAAGTTCAGGTGACATTTTTCAGCCAGTCAGTGCGATGGATGGATGACAAAGTGCATAGACTCACTGTGATTCAGAAGCGACCTCTTTGACCCAAGCAGTGGAACCGCAAAGCTATCCAGTCATGGCAGCCACTCTGTCCGTGCATATACCAACACAAAATGACCAATTCAGTTTTCTTGATATGTAGTCATTCAAAGACTTGAATAGTTCTGCAGCTGTGGTGTTGGTTGGCAACAAAATAGCATATAACATAACCTCATGCACATGCTCCTGAAAAATATATCGCACAAAAACAAGCATTGTTGCCTTGTTGTCAACATCGGTAGACTTGTCAACCTGGTTTGTGACTCATTAATCCTCTCTAACAGTTGTACCTCACTATCCTCTGCTATTTCATCAATTCATCTAGTTATGGTGCTAGCTGAAAGAGGAAAATGTGATACATTTTGAACTGCAGCCTCTCCTAAAAGTTCATGACAAGTGTCCTTAGCAGCAGATGGGATCAACTCTTCACCAACAGTAAAGGGCTTCTTAGCTTTAGCAATGTGGTTAGCCACTAAGAATGATGCTCTCAGGGCAGACACATTTAATGAAGTGGTGGCCTTCAATAATTGCTTCTGTTCTTCATGTTCACTTTTTCTTTCTTTTGAAAAACTGCAAAATTCTGTTTTTTAATGCAGGGTGCTTGGTCCCCATGTGGGGAAGCAGTTTTGAAAGTTTCATGGCTTCGTTGGATAGCCAGTCACCACATATTATACAAAACAGGCTTGGAGAATGTGAATCACCTGTTGCAATGAACTCATAACTTAAGTAGGACTCTTGGAATTTTCTTTTAAATGCAGCTGTTTTTGTTTTGTTGTTGTTGTTGTTGGCAGTCTTAGAGTCTCTTGCTGTCTCATCATGGGGTCTTTCCCCTTTTTCAAAGAAGCTCTGCAGCAACATTTGTTTTTGGCTAGGGTTAGCTTGTGGGCTTACCAAAACTGTCACTGAGACAAGTGTGCAGTCTGGGAAAGAGGTGCAGACAGAAGTGGTAAATAAAATAGTGGGCGGGCCACACAGGAACTAAAATAAGTGTCAGATTCTGACTTAAAGAGTGACACCAGATGCAGCTTGTCACTTGCAACTCACTGATAGGCTTTTGATATGAGGCTGCAAACTATTTATTATGGTTCCTGTTTAGTTAAATCTCTCTGCTAATGATAATCTGTCTTTGCATCCATTCTCCAGCGCCAGCATCACCGCCTGAGCTTCACCTCAGATAATCAGGCATTAGATACTCATAAGGAGCCCACAACCTAGATCCCTCGCATATGCAACTCATAGTAGGGTTTGCGCTCCTATGAGAATCTAATGCTGCCGCTGATTTGACAGGAGGCGGAGCTCAGGCGGTAATGTGAGCAATGGGGAGCAGCTGTAAATAGAGATGAAGCTCCTCTTACTTGCCCTCCTCTCACAGCTTGCTATGCAGCCTGGTTCCTAACCGGCCCGTGGCCCCGAGGGGTTGGGGACCGCTACTGTAGACGGCTGCTTCTCAAACTTTACTGTGCACATGAACAATCTAGGCATCTTGTTAAAATGCAGACTCTGATTCAGTAGGGTAGGTGGGGTCTGAGGTTTTGCATTTCTAACTAGCTCCCAGGTGATGCCTGACCCTGCTGGTCTGGGGATAACACCCACACTTGAGCAGAAGAGTTGGAGAACCCTGCTCTGTTAGTAGAACACAAGTTGGGGAACATTGTATACTCCGTCTCTTTCTGTAGATTTAAAATGTAGATTTATTCACACCCTAAAGGCTGAGAAGTCCTGCAGTTAAAAAGGAAACTGTTTACTGATAGACTCAATGTCAAACTCATTTGATCATGAAACTTTTTTTTTCTTCAAGGAAAACCATTAACATTTAGTAGAATTAGTGCTCTTTGTATCAAATTTTGGAAAACAATTCGAGGAATCACAGACATAGACCGTCCTACAATCACAGTGATTGTAAACAGTCACTAGGCAGGCTCTCCGGAAAACGCCACAGCGTGTGGTAATTAAGGACACAGGCTCTGCAGCTGAGTCGAGGCCCGAGGCTGACTCTTGGCTCTTCTCTTATATCCGCGTGACTGTGTGTCTGTTCTTCAGCTTCTCCGAGCCTCTATTTCCTAATGTATAAAATGGGGATAAAAAAAAGATCCTGTAAACGGAAGATGATATTATAGTTGCCTGGGTTGGCAAGATAGACGACGTTGAGCATCTTGGCCAGGATGAAAAGCACTCAGGCCAGAGGACGCCCAGGAGAACAGAGATCTAGGAAGGGATGTGTTTGAACAACACAGCAGGGAGAAGACCAGGCCCCAGAACTCCGACCTGAGCCTCTTGTGTCCCCCATCCTACTGTGCCAGCACGAGTGTGTCATCAAGTCACCCGAGACACCCCTCCAGGTTCCCTATGTTCCAACATAGCATTTAGGAATAAAAACCTAGGCTTCATTCTTGATGTCCAGGATCAGCATTGTTCTTGGCTCAGCATTGTTTGAAGCTGTGGCACAGCAAGGAAAAGTAGGTAATACTGATTTTGCATGTTGGCCTCTTTCCCGTTGAAGAGTTCAGGTGAGGGACAACTATTGTAGCCAGGTGACCAGAGTCTTCATGGAAGACCCTGCCTCACTGGGGTGTCTTCCTAGAGAGGCAGTGCTTGGTGGGGAGGCCGGGTCTCCAGGACTTCGTGCAGCCTGAGAGGGACCCTGCAGAGCCTCGAGCAATTTTGTACAGACCAGGGGGTGCACGGAGCCCACCAGCACACTTTCCCACAGCGAGGACTGCTGGGTTTGAGAGCCTGGTGAGGTGGGAGGGACAACCTGCCAGGACCCCAGTCTAGCCCTGCAGCTGTGAGGCCCAAGGGCATCATACTCCTTCTGTGTGCAGGCTGAAAGGACAAGGACACAATTGCCCCATGCTTTACAGTTCCTGAAGGCCTGACATCAGGTTTGAGGGTAAAAAAAAAAAAAAAAAAAAAAGACTCAGGGAGCAAATGACGTGCCCCAGGAGCTACTGGTGATGAGGCAGGAACCTGACACCCAGGTCCCTCTGCTCCTTAAGCCCCAGCCCTTGTCTTCGTACAGCCCTGTCTCCAAACCACCCAAATGGGTACACTTGCTCCAGTAGCTGAGGGCTGTTCATTCCTAATTGGCTTCCTGAAAAAGCATGGATTCCTTACCCCTCTCACTGCGGGTCAGGAGGTTGGGCAGGGCCCTGGGAGCATGGGTGAGCTGCTAGGGAACATGGCCGAAGGATGGACAATCCAGAACCAAACCCCACAACACCCCAAAAACATAATGCTGACACGGAGAGAGCTTACAAAGTTCTTTCACATTCATTTCCTCACTTCTTCCTTGTGTTAGCCACATATATAGACAGGACAGGGTTTGCAATTCTCCTTTTTACAGGTGAAGGAACCCAGGTTCAGAACCGGCATGATCAGTGCATGACAAGTTACAGGGGAGCCCAGGGCCCTGGGTTTGTCCAAGCCACTAGGAGCTAGGCTAGAGGTCACCCTCTGCTTGGCCTGAACTCCTCTGCTTTTGTTGCCTTCAGGGAAAATCTGTGTCTCCTGAAACAGATGCGCAGCACTGTACTTCTCAGAATCGCCCACTGTCCTATGCCAAAGGAAAGAAGCGTGGGCTTTAAGAATCTTCTCGCTGCAGGCCACGACTGAGCCTGACCCAGCATCTGGCAGCAGGCACACGAGTGCGCGCGCCCGTGTGTGTGCGTGTGCACGTAGGGGTGGGAGTGGGGCTGGGAAGGGGAGGACAGGAAGAACCCTTGGCTCCGTGCCCAGTCCTTGCGATTTCCCAGGAGGGAAGCTGGCCTCCAGGCGGAAAGCCAGGAGTCTCCCTTGTGGCTCCAGCAAATGGGTCCTGGAGGAGCTGTCCAACATTCCCGCAGCTGATGGATGGCTTGGGGGTGAGGGGAAAGGGCAGGGCTGTGCCCGGTCCCCAACCAGGGCTCCCGCGGAATTTGGGAGAAAGCCCGCGTACTTATCTCATTTCCTGTGCACCATTTTGACTTATTTTCCTGATCCAAAGAAAGAGCTGTAGCGTAAACGAAGGTTCCGTTCTAGGGGGCCTGTTGGCTCCTTGGAGTCTGTAATTGGGCATTGAAAGGATACAAAAAAAAAAAAAAAAAAAAGCCCACAGAGGAGTGGATGATCTTTTATACTTAGAGTTCCCCTCTCTATAAAAGCGACATATTACAAACCTCTTTCTCCTCTCGAACATTTCTTGCTAAGTGCATTCTGATGCCACATTGAAACGCAAAATAGCTGGAATCAAGCAGGCACCGAAGGCTATTTATATGCTAATCTCTATTTCCCAAGCTGAAGCAGGAACCTCGAGCTGGGTGCTGCTTCTAATGATGGTTCAGCTTTAACCTCTCTGGAAGAAAGAAAAGTATTTTCCTTAAGAAAACAACTCAGTTTCTTTAAGATGAAATGTAATTATCTATTATCAGATGTCCCTTAAAACGCAAGGCCTATTAAAGCTGCTAAAAATATTGAAGCCCTAATTTCACCATAATAGCATTTTAATTTCAGCAAATCACGGCTCTATTGTTACAGGACATTTTGCGGTAGGAATGTAGTAAGAGGTCCATCTTAGCTTTTTTCTTAAAAATTTCCTTTCTTTGAGAAGTACAATTAAATCATTGCAATCATCTAACCTTGCTCGACACAAAATTTTACTTATCAAGTGAGAAAACAATGGTCATTAGCATTTAAAAGAATTTGTTTTAAAAGTAGCTAAAGTTTAATTGCTTTAAATATTCTTATTGGAATGTGTAGCTGCTGTTGGTTCAACGTTGATATTAAAGGAAGTCAGTGTTTAATTGATCACTGAATTTCACTGAAAAATATTTACTTTTTTTTTCCAGGAAAGGTACAAAAGAGAGGGACCCTCAAGGAGGCATGACTTTGGGGAGAAATGACTGCCTCTGGGAAGTTGCTGGCAAAACCACCCTGCTTTGCCCTCACCTCTGCATTGGATGCATGGTTTCTTCTGTAAGTTTCTAAAAGGAACACCTTCCGCCCCATCTTATTTTTATTAATTAATTTTTTATTAAATTATTTAATCGATTTCTTAGAGAGAGAAACATCAATTTGTTGTTTCACTCATTTATGCATTCATTGGTTGATTCTTGTATGTGCCCTGATCAGGGATTGAATCCACAACCTTGGTGTATTGGGACGATGCTCTAACCAACTGACCTACCTGGCCAGGGCTCTATCTTGTTTTTATTAGACTGCAATGAGAAACATCAGTGCTGTACTGTAAAATCCTGGAACTTGTATTCTTGTTTTTCAGAGGCCCTGTGGGTATTGATGACATAAAGAAGGACCTACTTCCCGGTAGGCTTACATTTTCCGGAAGGACAAGGGGAGGGCTAACGTGCAGGCCGGGGTTGCTCTCCTGACAGGTCTTCTGCCCCCTCCTGTTGGTGAAACCAAACGCTTTCAGATTAATCTACATCTTCCTCTTCTCTCATTTAAGATGACATTTTAGGCCATCTTAATGGGGCTGAGTCATCACTGAATCTCACCAATTTTGCAGAACTTCTGAGTCCCTGGGAGAAGCTCTGACAGGCAGGAAGATGGGTGGAATGGGAGGAAATCAACTCAATAGGCTACTGATTAGGGTTGGCAAAAAAATTAAAAAAGAAAAAAAAAGGTGTAACTCAGACCCTTGCAATTACCACCATTTTTACTACTATTTATTGAGCACTAACTGTGTGCTAGTTCTTATTTGCATCATTTCCCTTAATCTTCAAAATAATGTCACAGTGGACACTATTATCTTACTTCTCCAAATGTGGAAACTGAGGCTCAGAGAGGTTAGTTTGTCCAAGCTTATATAGCCAGTGGGAGGCAGGGCCCCAATTCAATTTGAGGTCCATCTGGTGACAACTTCCATGCTTAGTGGCCTCCTTTTCATAGTGTCTGTCCTCAGTCATCACCTTAACTCAGGCGTTCCACATGAACCAATCCACACTGAAGGCTAGTTCCCTGATTCCACTCTGCTTCCTTCCTGCCCCCTTTGCCTTGGGACCCTCTGTACTCATGTACATGTGGAATTTAAAAGGCCTCCCTCCTTCTTTCCTTTGTTGGGTCTCAATTTGCTATCTGTACAGTGAGGACCTTGGGCAGCCCCATCTTCAAGAGCTCTTCTAGGTCCAAGTTTCTGTGGATTCAGCTCAAGTCCACAAAAAGGTGGTGAGTGCTCACTCAGGGCCAGGCCTGTGAGGGCCTTCTGTGTGCGGGGGTGGGTAATTGAGTCCCTGTCCTTTAGACCTCCCAACAGCCAGCTCAGTGCAGCTGACTGTCCTCCTGCTGTGTCACACAGCTGGACAATGGTGACTGCACCCAGCAGAGCATGGGCTGTGTTATTCAGGGTCACAGGGAAATATGAGATTTTGCTTGGTTTCCCCCCTCTTTTGCTGGACAAACTTCTGCTCTTATTTCAACATCCAGCTCAGAAGGTAACTCTTCTAGAGAAATTTTTGGCCCCTTTTAAAGCCCAGATTCCCATGGTTCTTCTAACATTTCTTTCTTGTAGCATCTCCTCTTGTAACAGAAAATAAACTATAGCCCATTTTCCAAAACTATCTCTATTCCCTACCGGTGGATGATCTCAGGCAAGTCCTTTAGCCTCACTGAGCCTGTTTTCTTTTCCATACAGTGGGGTAGTAACAGTGCCCACCTCCCCCTCTGGTCATGGAAATAACCAGTGAGATTTACCTAGAACAGGGTCTGGCACATGCAAGCAGGCAATGAGCTTGACTTATTATTAAGGTAGTAAAGGTACCTGTGGGCATGTGTTATGCACAGCCCGGCTGTGAACTCTGCATGTCTGGTATCACAATGTCAATTCTATATCTCTGCAGCTAATGCAGAGACAGCTGCATAGTGGAAAGCACTATAGGTGGCTGGGAGCAGGTGTTCAAATCCATGTCATGCCACTTAACAGTTGTGTGACCTTGGGTAGGTTCCAAGACTTCTTGGCCTTCATTTTTTTTTTGATTTGTAAGTGGAGATACTTTCTCTGCCCTCTTTGTGTGATTATTGGGAGGATTAAACAAGGCCAGGCTGATGAAGTTAAGTCCTTGCCCAGAGCAGTTGTAAGAGCTCAACCCTGGGTATCTGTAACACAGGAAGCTGAGCCCGGGGATCTCGACCACTTGTTCGGATAAACCAAAAAACTCCAAGGAGGACCGGATGGAGCAGACCTAGCCTTTATCACTCACATCACAGGGAGCACCAATGGCGGCAGGTCAGCGAAGCAGCACCGCACCTCCCTGAGTCTGAGACTTGTTTTAAGGAGTCCCAGACAAAGCGGGCATGTGTCTTGCGAAGGACTCTAAACTGCATTACCTCAGTGTGTGTACGTGCAGAGAGAAAAGGTCAAGAAGCAGTCACGCAGGACAAGAAGCTGCTCCCAAAAGGAGATAAGGAAGGAATTACAATCTATTTCCAAAGCAATACACACTCCCTCAGGCCAGGGGCCCTCCCCCCAGCCTTCCTTTATGGGGGTTGGAGGAGCCATGCCCAGCAGAACCCCACAGTATCTATCAGGTTAACAGACTTTCATTGATAACTGGCATCTGTATTCCACTTCCACATTCTTATCTTATTTACTCCTCACAATGGTTTCGGGAGGGGCCTCTGTTGTTGCCTGTGGTTCATTAAGGTCTTACAGCTGGTTAGAGGCAGGTTCCCTGACCTCACATCTCCTCCCCCACTGGTCACTCCATGCATGACATCTCATATTATGAAGTCAGATGAATGAGAGAATGATTCTCAAAAGGCCAAACAACCTTTCATAAAAGTTAGGTGGGGCTCAGGCTTTTGGCCCGTGAGGAGTACCAGCTAAATTGATTTTATAACAGTGGGTCCTGAAATGACACTTCCATCGAAAAGCTGCACTTGGCTTTTTATACTGTCAGGGGCTGTTATAAATTTGATCATATCTGAAATAGCAGATTTCAAGTTGAAGTCCCCTTTGTCCACACTGGAATTCAGATTTATTTCTAAGAGACCAGTGCAATTTTCTTATCTTTGTTACAAATTACTACAGTCTGGGTTAATCTCACGCAGCAATAAAGCTGTTTGCCTAGGAAGCTTCCTGCAGTGTCAGAGCTGATGAATGGCTCCCTCTGGCTATAATAATTCAGTCTAGAACATTGGGGGAAAAAAAACCCAACTTGGTTCTTCTGCAGGAAACTCCACCCATGTGTTTGGCTGTTCAGATTGTTAGAAATCAGAGATTCTCACCTGGGACAGGGCATCAGGACCTTTGAACCTGTGGGCTCTTGGGATCTCAGGTTCTCCATGATGATGGCAGGCCACCCTCCCCTCAACTTTGTAAAGAAGGCAGTCCTGTCTGGAGTTTTCTGAGTGTGGCTGTGGATCAAGTGACTATAAAAGAAGTCAGAACAGGGAGAAGGTACAGACAGGGTAGTCGGGGAACAGGGAGAGAGTGGGCTGGTCTTGGAATGAGAATGAGCTGTAGGGGCAGGAGCAGAGGGCTTGTGTTTTATTCATTCAACAATTATTGTAATGTTAAAAATCTAAAACATGCCATTGACTAGGAAATGCACTAGTGACTTAATAAGAACATATTTTGGAGGGGCCGGTGGCGATGAAACTCAACCACTTTCATGGTGCACAATGATTTTAAGGCCCAATGCCGAAGGCATCCGAAGGAGATTGAGAGCTGAAGGACAGGGAGAGATGGGGGGGTGTGTGTGCAAGGGGGGTGCTTCTGAGCAGCTGGGGGTGTCTGGGAGAAAAAGCACTCAGGCAGAGAGAATAGCATGCCCAAAGCTCTTGAGACGAGGCTTGCTCGAGACACCGAAAGGAGGCCAATGTGACTTTGGGAGAGGAGGGTGTGGAGATATGAAGCTGGGGGTCAGCTCGGGACCTCTCATGAAGGACTTTGCAGGCTAGATGGAGAGTTGAAATGTTATTCTGAGGAGAATAAAAAGATATTGAAGAGTTTTAAGTAGAGAGTCTATATACTCTGTATTTAGGGTTCATGGGAGGCAAAGTAACATTAACCTGGGGGGACACCTGAGTCATGGGAAAACCAGTGCTGGCAAGGAGGGTTCACACAGACTCTTCCTATCCGAGAACAACACTGGATTATTGGGCATTTGGAGTTTAAGAGAGAGCACACTTCTTTTAATTCCCTGCACCAGAATTAACCTGTTTGGGGCGCTCATTCCTCTAGGCCAGCAAGATCGAGTCTTCAATTTGGTTTCTGTTTCTTACTTTCCCTCCACTGCTGAGAAGTACAAACATCCTGGGGGCTTTACCCAGTCCCTGGTCTGCAGTTCAGTCTGACCACGGTGGATTAGCTTCTTCTATCCAAGCTGACTGTGTTTAGAAGATGGGGTTCTTCTCAACTCTTCCGCCACATTCAGTCACAGGAATCTTTTCATGTGGGTCCACAGATCTTAGTGTCCAATTACCTTGTCCCACTTGCCACACCTTCTCATCACAGCAGCTGCCTATCATGGATGCTGTGTCCCAGTTGGTCTCTGTCCCACCTGGAAACCTCCAAGAACCTCCTCCTTTCTCTTCCTTTCCCTAATGGCTTAGCTACTTTGGTTCTTTATATTCCAAGCATTTTATGACATCCTTTCCTCATCTGGGATAATCCAATAGATAAAAACTAGAGTGGATTATATTTTCTGCTTTGGAATTTCAACTTTTGTCTTTTCAACATCCAAGCCCTGAAGGGAAAGGAACATAAAACCCCAGCTCCCTCTCTCTTCTTGCCTTTAAACTTGAAGGATACTGTCAAGAGTTGTGATTTAGCTGATAGAGTATTTTGCTGTGGAATGGGCTGAGCAAGGAGTAGATGGCACCATCAAATTTCTGCCCATTTGCCTGCCCATCCATCCATCCATCCATCCATCCATCCATCCACTGCTTTAAGCAGGAGTAAAAGGTTTTTAAGGATGGTAACTGCAAACTCTGAGGATGGACAACTGCAGCCTGTTTTCCCACAGGGCTCTGTCCATTGTCCATAAAGTCCAAGACCACAGGAATTTAATGTTCAAAGCCTGGGCTCTAGAGTCACACTTCCTGGGTTCATGTCATAGCTTTATCCCTTACTAGCTATGTGAATTTTGTCATGCAAATCAGATTTTTGCTATAGTACTCATCTCATCTGTGAAATGTGGCTAACAGTGGCCTACCTCAAGGGCTTGTTGTAAGGATTAAATGAGTTAATATGTGTAAGGCTTTAGAGTGGTAACTGGTATTACAAAGTGCTTCATAAGTGTTAGCTATCATGAGTGCTCTTGGATCAGGGGTGAACATATGACACAAACTGGGTCAATATATTCCCATTTCTTTCCTTGAAATTTGGAATCAAGACTGAAGTGAGTCTGGGTCATTCAAAGCTATTGAATTGAACTGAGATGTTGTAGGAAGGCTGTTCTGGGCCTTGAGCAAGGAGAAGCCTGAGCTGAGAGAAAAATAGTAAATTAATGTCTGGACAGGAGATGGAAGGTCTGGTGGATCTGAGGAAGGGAGTGGGGAGAGAGGAGGAGAGAGCAACAGAATGAGAGAGAGGAAGAATGAGGAAGAGGAGGAGGGAGGAAGAGGAGAGGCTTAAACATGCTCATGTGCTTGGATTCCTGGTCCAGTCTTGCTCACAATGGTCACTTTTCACCCTGTGTCCAGGTAAATCCCCATCTGTTTGATTGTGTTTTGCTTTAGTTATTTTGGAGTGAGATTCTGAAAAGAAATGAAAGAAAAAAAGGCCAAGACAGACAGATCACATCTCTGCCCTCAAGGAATTTGCCATTGCTATAAACTGAAGTGCCCCCACTCCACCCCACCAAATGTATATGCTGAAACCTAACCTCAAAGTGATGAGGGTGAGACCCTCATGAATGGGACCCTTATAAAAGAGTCCCCAGAGAGCTCTCTCACCCCTTTCTGCCCCAAAAGGAAGACCTAAGAATGGCTAAAAGTCAGAAACAACAACTGCCTTGAAAGTGGTCAAAAATCACAGAGCAATTTTCAACTAAATGAGCAGATAAAAATGTTCCAAGCCATCAATCACGTCCTAAGCGGGCCCTCACCAGCCACCGAATCTGCCAGCACCTTGATCTTGGACTTCCCCTGCTCCAGAACTCTGAGGAATAAATGTTTGTTGTTTAGGCTTGCCAGCCTATGGTATTTTTGTTGTAACAGCCCGAATGGATTGAGCCACCTAGCAGGAGAGTATAGGGGATAAGATGAAGTTGTTGCTAACTAGAAAATGAGTGTGGATGAGGCTAGGAGAGGGGATGGAGAGGCATGTGTTAGCCTCAAGGAGGAAGTCATCAATTAGGGATGAGGATGGTGGAGGGCTTGATGGCAGAGGGACCAGTGACATTAGATTTTTTTCAAAACTTCCCTTATGTTGTTGAACTATGTCTGCTGCTCCCAGCCATAACACCCTATTGGGCTATGGACAGAGGAAGAAGCTAGATCCTGCGAAAGAGAATCTCCAAGTAAACTTTCCTGGAAAGACATGGCGCCCTCCTCCCCTCCCTTCTGTGTCAGGGCTTTCCATTCTGACAAGGCACTGATTAGTGTTCTGGGGTTCTGGATGGGATGGACTTATTTATGAACATCCTTCATCTCAAGGAATGTTAAGAATCAGTCCTAAGAGAGACGCTTCATAATGTAAATATCCCTCCCCCCCCCTCCCCACGGGTCCATGTTGAATATTAGCTCTAATGAGAAGGCTGAGGGAGCCAGCAGAGGGTTCCAGGAAGCGGGCTCACCCTGGAGTCAGATCAGCTGCCCAGTGTGGCCAGGCCTCTAACCTGTGAACCCAGTGGGGCCAGTGGCTGTTGCCCATATCTGCTCTGGATGAAATGCCCCACATCTAGGCCTTTGCTTATGCTTGTCCCTCTACCTGGAATGTCTGTCCCTTGGTCCCCTACCCATGCCTGCACATGGGAGCACCTCCACTTGTGACTTTCCCACAATGTCCTCTTTGCTGCCCACTTTCTCTCAGGTTGTATGGCTCTGGCCCTGAGCTCCCTCAGGTGATATCTGTTATGCAGCATTACCAGGGCTTATTCTGAGCGTAATTGTTGCAGGAAGCAGTTGTTTTATTCCTCTTTGTTTAATCCCCACCAGCATGGAACCTCTTCAAGGACATAAGACCTATGGTTTTATGTATTCTTGCATCCCCAAAACCTCCATAAGTGTTTATTGATGGTGTAATGACTTTTTAGTGCTTTAAAGTTATTGATAAACTACAACCAGAAACATGTGGTGTTAATCATATGCCAGGAATTAGACTAAGGTAAATCATTTCATGTAATCCTAGTGCCAACCCAGGTAGATGGCACCGTCATCACCACTTACAGATGAGACTAGACCCGATGGTACTGGAGAGAGTTAAGTAAGGCTGTGTAGTTAGCTCATAGAGTGGCAGAACAGTATTTTCAACCCCAGTGTATTTGAGGCCCAAACTTTTAACTCTTAAAAACGACAAGTTACTCTTACCCTTTCCAGGACACTCCCTCTCCTCAAAGCAAATTAAGACAACAAAGAGGTATCTTTTTTAAAAAAAACAAAAAAAACAACAACAACACACAAAGTAAACTATTGCAGATAAAAAGATAACATTGAGGTTGAAAATGCTGTAGTGAGTAAGATACTTTCCTGTGCCTGTGGCATCAATGCTGAGTCAAAAAACTGGTCCTGCCTTTTGACCTACTTACTGCATTTATGATGAAAGGTTATCTAAGGAAATAATCCCATAGATTAGGGAAGAAAACAGTAAATACAAAGATGTTCATTGCAGCGTTCCTTATGGGAGTGACGCTGATCCACAGACTAGCTAAGGAAATGACGGCACAGCTCCTTGAAGGGCTAGGCAGTCATTCAGACGACAGGTACAGAGATTGTCTAGGATACCACGAAACGTTTAGGATGTAACATTAGGCCACACACCAAAAAATCAGCTACACAGTTGTGAGAGCACCATGGTTATGATGCTGTGAAGCCTAGAGCTTAGGAGGCAGGGAACACACCAAGAATACTAATTGTGGTCGTGTCAGGGTAAATGAATTATGTCTTATTTTTGTTTCTTTTCTTTCTATTTTTCAGTTCTTCTGAAACATAGTTATATTATTTTTTATGATGAAAATGATGTATTTTTTTTAAAGCTGATGAATAATTCCATAGCTGAGACTCATTAGCAGCCAAAGGTGACCTTGTTGAAGGAAGACATTCTCCCGTCATGGACGGCTCTAGGGAGGGCTAGGCAGCATGTGGCACTGCCCCAGGGGACTGAGGGTGTTGGGCACACCTGTGTGTGTTGTGTTACACTGGAAAACCGCCAACAGGGGACCGACCCCACCAGAAGGTGACCTAGCTTTCTGGATAAGGTAAGTACCCTGGACCTGCCTTTCTTTCTGAAGAGTCCAGCTTCTAGAACTGCTGACTCCCCACTGGCTGTGGCCAAGAGCTGAGTAGCAAGTTCAGAAGCTCAGAGAGGCGAAAAAAACCAGTCACAACATCTCCATGTTTAATTAAAAGAAAAAGCCAACAACAAGAACGAAAGCTGGGAGACTATACTAAGGAAGTGATTGATGGCTTGGAACATTTTTATTATCTGCTCTTTTAGTTGAAAATTGCTCTGTGGTTTTTGACCACCTCCAAGGTGGTGGTTGTTTACGACTTTCAGCCATTCTCAGGACTTCCTCAGCTTGCAGAGCTCGTAGGAAAGTTAAAAACAAGGTGAAGGAAGTGGACTCATAAAATTACCTCAGAATTCCACCAGGGGGTGAGGGTGGGGGTGGCCCTGGGGTTGGGAGCTGTGTTCCCTGTGAGGGAAGGTACACACAGTAGGTAAGAAGGAGGCTTTGAAATTAGACACAGTCAGGTCTGAATTCTGTTTTAGCTACTTACTAATTGTGGCTAAATTATTTAGGCAAATTCCTTCATCTCTCTGAGTCTGTTTCTTTTTCTGTAAAATGGGTAAGGACAGTACCTGCCTCAGAGAGTTGCAGTGAAGTTAAATGAGTTGAGGTGTACCAAGCACGGAGTGTAGATCTGATACATTCTCAGTGCTCGATGAGTGCCATTATTATTGTTGTTATTATTATTATTATTATTATTACTACTATTTAGTGCCCCTGCTGATATAGGTGGGTTTATTTCAAAGAGAACTTCACTAAGGAAGACAGAAACTTGAGTAGCATACAACACAAAACAGCCCAAAGACTTCCTATGCCCTTGAAGTTTTCTGTCTCACACTCTGTCCCTACAGGAATTCTCTTTCCCAAACATCTTGTTTCCCGAGATTTTGGTCTGGCTTTCTGTTGCCACCCTCCTGACCTGTCTCTGTATTGAAGACAGCTTCTTGTTTCCCACCAGGAACAGTTGATCTCCTGGGCATGGCCTTCTTCCCACCAAGGACTCAAGACTGCAGCTTCTTATACATGAGGTACTATGCTACGTGCTCTACACATAATTTCCAATTTAATTCTCACAACCTTTGAGGTAGTACTGTTGTTATCACCCATTTTAAAGTCAAGGAAATGGAGGTTCAGAAAAGATCAATAACTTGCTCAAGATCACATTGTAAGTATGAGGCAGAGCAAGGACTCTAATCTAGGTCCGCCTGATCATGAGCCCCTATCCTTACCACTGGGGACTATAGATGGTGACTATACTTACTGCCCAGGAGGTTGTGCTGGGCATTATTAATGAATGTAAGAAGTGCATTGTAACTTCCAACGTGCTAGGCAAATGCAATGGTGTAACAACGTATAACAACCCAAACAGGAGAAAGTGCAGTGCTGTGGTTGTAGGCCTGTGTTCAAATTCAGCTCTATCACTTATTGACCTCTTATCATGTAAGTGGCCTTGAGCATATCAATGAATGTTTTCCAAGCCTCAATTTATTTCTCTGTAAAACAGGAAAGACAGTACAAGGTTGCAGTGACCACTGCAGTCGTATGGGTGAAGCTCTTAAAACAATGCCTGGCACATAATCAAAATAAACATGTAAGACTCTAACAGGGGGGTCCGACCTTTTGGCATCTGTGGGCACACTGGAAGAAGAAGAGTTGTCTTGGACCACACATTAAATACCCAAACACTAATGAAAACTGATGAGCTAAAAAAAGGTTTTAAGTAAATTTACAGTTTTGTGTTGGGCTCCATTCAGAGCCATCCTGAGTCACATGTGGCCCGCAGGCTGCAGGTTGGACACCCCTGCAAATGTGAACCCCATGATGGCAGAGAAAACTGCTTTACTATTGTGTGCCTGGTGCCTAGACCAGCACCTGGCCCCCCGTCTGGGCTCACCGAATCTCTGCTGCTTGAATGGATGGTCGCGGTCCTAGTTGTTATAGCCACAATGTCTCTAGAGTGACCATTCTCATTCCAGGGACGCCCAACTGTGTTGGATCCTTATGAACAGCCAGGGCTGGCTCTTTGGCAAATGATTTGATGGATGGATCAGGGCAGCTCATAGACACTATGGCTTGAGTGGCCTCGTGTAGGGGCAGGACTTAGGGACAGTCACAGTGGCAACCCAAGGATGGCTTCTACCTGAGATTTCATCAGTTCCCTGTGAGCTGAGTCCATCCAGGAAGCTCCCTCTGGCCTAATTGGAGTTACTTCTCAAAATTTATTGTCTGGAGTCAAAGGGAAGACCCTCATCAAATTAGGATTACAAAGGGCTGGAGAGACCACCGGGGCTTGGGCCTCCTACCCCACCCCTCCCTAATAGGAGGCCACGAGTAGTTAGAATTCAATTAAGCCCTGGTGAAGGGAGTCTTCAAGGCAGAGCTGGGGCAGGCCCGTGTCTGGGCTGAACAGAACAACCGATTTAAGCTAAATCAACGCCTACTTAAGTGAGCCGTAATAAGCATTCTGGGGGCAACGCCGGCCTGGGGGCATCATTTATCACTGGGTAATAGAAAACCCTAATGAATAATAACTTGGGCCCAGCAGCCGGAGTGCGCATACATTATGGGGTTCAAGTTGCTGCTGTCCACCCAGCCAGGAGGACTGGGTCTGGGCCTGGGTGGTGGGGTTTGCATATTGAATTCTGCCGCTTTGCAGGAAGGCCTTTATTGTACAGAAAAGTCATTAATCTCACATCCGCTTTGCCAGTCTTGCAGCTTGCATGGGGAACACATGGTCTACTTGCTTGTATTGCCTGGTTTTGGCTTCGGCCGTGGCCAGCGTATGAGAACACAGACCTCAAATCAGCTCCCTTGTGACAAAGGCCTGATTTCAGGGGTCTATTTCAAGCAACACAGCCTGAGCACCAGCACGGGCATGGTGGGGGCTGGGGAAACTATGGGAACGGGCATATGAAGTTCCTGCCCAGCACTAACTCATTTGATGACCACTAAGTGCTTTTGAGTTAGGTATTGTTCATGTGCCCATTCACAAAGCTGAGAATCAGAGGGGTTAAATGGCTTGCACACACCTCTAGGAAGTGGGGTGTCCTAGAATTTGAATCCAAATATGAATTCTGAATCATTTACTTTTTACCACTTCCACTCCCAGGAAAAATAGGCTCTGATGCTCTTCCCACAGACAGAGGGAAATGGGGGTGGGGCAACATTGTTTGCCTCCCAGGTGCCCCAACATGTTCCCAAGTGTGTATGGAAGAAACGGCGGAGAAGATGGAGCTGAAGAGAATTAAACAGGTGCTAAGACAGTTGCGGGCTAAGAAGGGCTCCAGGTCCTGCTGGAAACTGATGATGCTATGTTTGTGGGAGGGAGCTCTTGGCAGGATGGCTGATACACCGAGAAAAAACAGGGGCTGGCAGGGGATGGTCAAGAGGCCCCTCGAGGCCTCTGGGGAAGCAAGCAAATGAAAATTATAGTTGTCTAAAAATAGAGAAAAAATGCATAGGGCTAACTTTAGATATTTGAATAAAGTAAAGTAAAACAGAGGAAGAAAATTCCCAAAGAGAAGTAACCTTCTGTCCCTTCCCTAAGGTGAGAATTCACAGAGCCGGGAGGGGGCAACTACTGGGGAACCAGCCAAGGGACAGTGGGGATCAGACTCAAAACTGCCCTGTGACTGGGCTGTCCTGCCCAAAGCGCTTCCCCTGACTGGATTTTGAAGAATGACTGCTGTGCTTCCAAGAAGTCTAAATGTACGTTGGGTCATGTCTGAACCTGGGCAGGTCCCTCTCCGGGCGTCCACCCATTTGCACAAGGTGATCGGTCCACGGCAGGGCTCACCGGTAGGGCTCTGAAGGCAGAGGTAGGAACCTGAGAGGGCAGCCTGGGATCTGGCCCTCCTGCCCAGTGACCTGGCATCAGAGCCTAGGGGTGAGCTATCTTTTCTAGGGACCCTGTGTGGAAGGCGCGGGCAGCACCAGGCCAAGTAGCCTTTTTCCTGCCTTCACAGGAACGTGGTGTCTCAGGGTAGAAGGGAGCACCAGCATTCCACACAGGGGAGGATGTTCTTCCCGAGGGCGCTGGGGTGAGGGTCCCCTGCAGACTGTCTCTGAAGATGGCAGGGGCAGACCCGTGGAGATTTCCATATGGAAACTAGTAATGTTCGCGGGGGCTGCAGTTTGCTGTAAGCAGGTCAGATGCCAGGGTGAGCTGGAGAAATTTGAGAATTCTGGTATATGGCCTCAGTGAAGCCTGCAGGCCTGTTGTTCCTGGAGATGTCAGGCTATATTGTCTTTACCTCCAACAAATTGGTCTTTGAATGTTAGTAGCAGGTAGCCCAAACCCTTTTCTACTTTTTTCCTTCCCCAAGGGTTTGCCCCATTTGCTCACCTTGCCTTACAGAAGCAGGATTGTGGGGGGTGGGGTGACGGTGAAGATTTACACAGGTGTAAAGCTCAAGGCCATCTTGGCACCTGTACTCCCAGAAATCCAGGAGAGTCTCATGGGAGGTTTCCTGGGGGAATGAGTTTGACTATTTGAGTTGCGTGAGCAGTTTGATTAGCAAAACACTGGGGCAGGGGAGACGGCATTCCAGGGAGAAGAAACTGTGTGAACAAAGCCAAGGAGATGGGGACTCTGGGAAGTGAGGAGAAGCTGGCTGAGGCCAGTGTGATACTTTATTTTATGTGTCAACTTGACTGGACCACAAGGTGCCCAAATACTTGGGCAAATGTTATTCTGGGTGTGTCTGTGACGGTGTTTCTAGATGAGATTTGCTTTTGAGTCAGTAGACTGAGTAAAGCAGACGGCCCTCACCAGTGTGGGTGGGTCTCGTTTAACCAATTGGAGTCTTGAATAGAACAAGAAGGATGAATAAAAAGGAACTTCTGCTGCCTGACTGCTAAGCTAGGACGTTGGTCTTCTCCTGCTTTGGACTCAGACTAGGACTGGAATTTACAACTTTGGCTCTCCTGAGTCTTCAACTTACTCACTGCAGATCTTGGGACTTGGTCTCTATAATCTCATGAGACAATTTCTTATAAGAAATCTCTTTATATCTATCTCTATATCTATCATTATCTATATTTATGTATCTATGTATATGTATATGTATTTCTATATCTGTATCTATCTCTCCTGTTGGTTCTGTTTCTCTGGAATACAGCCAGACTAACACAGCCAGAATAGTGGCTCTCAGCCGTGGCCGCACATTAGCACCTTCTGGGTGCCGGGAAGTGGGGTGTCAAGCAGTAGGACTCCCTGGGCTTCATCTGCAGAGGCTCTGATTCAGATAGTCTGTGGTGAGGCCTTGGCATCTCTATTTCCTAAAAGCTCCCCAGGGACACCATTTTGCAGGAGGGTGCTGAGGCTCAGCCCGGTGAGTGTGAAGGAGAGGAAAGACAGGGACGTGAATTCATTTAGGGCATCGCATTGCAGGCATTTTGACAGGCTTGCTTGGTTAGTAGTGTCCAAGACAACCCTATTCAGCAGCAATGATTATTCTCATTTTCCAGATAAAGAAACCAGTTGTTCAGCCAGTGAGTGGACAACCCAAGATCACAAAGCTAGGAAGTGATAGAGCTGGAATTATATTCAGGTCTGTCTGACCCTAAAGTCTGAGCCTCAAAAGGTTTGGCCCAGAAATAGCCCTTGTCTTCTACTCCGGGAACAGGGACAACAGTGAGATAGGGTACTGCTCCTTGGAGGTCAGATCCCCTCATTGATAACCCCACACTCCTGCCTGGAGGAGAGCTTCAAGCTTGGGGAAACTTCTAGACTTATGAATCCCATGACAACATCTTGTGCTTTTTACTGTTGTATTAGCAAATACTAGCGTTGGACTCAACCTCAGAAATCAATGATATTCCTCCACCCCCCACCATCCTTCCTAATGTAGGGAGCCTGTCACGTTTCTTTATTCCCTTGATGTCAGTGCTTGGCACGCAGTGGGTGCCCAATTAATGTTTATAGAATTGAAATAAGTGGTTTTAAAGGTCACAAAACTGATAAAAACAAATGTTCAGAGATGTTTAATTGTCTTTCCCACACAGAGTGAAATATAGCAGAGCTGGAACTAGAATCAGCTCTTCTGGTCCCAGCTAGGTGGCCTGTTGTTTCACAAAAGTGCTAGTTTTGGAATCATAGCCTATTGGGGCTGAATGAGCCTCAGAAAAGGTTTACATAACATTTAAAAATAGCCTTCACTTTCTGTGTCCTCTCCTGCTTAATAGCAGTGGCTATCTGTCTGCTGTGTGAAGAAAGATTCTGACACTCATGAGGAAAGAGTGCCATTATCGATTGGTGATGTCTGCCATGTAGGAATGGTTAGGGCAACATGAGGGCCAGACATTTGCTGTTTCTGATTTCATTCAAATCCTTTATGTTATGGTTAAGAAAATCAAGGTCCTTTTTGCCATCTTATAACTAATAGGGACCCTACTACAAATTTTAGGTGTTCTAGGGTCTTAAGGAAAGGCAAAGATAATGGGGTTATGACAAAAATTCCGGGCCTGAAATTGGAAGAAAAGACTAATGTACAATACTCTTATGATTAACGATGGTACGATCTCAGGCATGTGTCTTTTTCTTTCTAGGTTTCAGTTTCTTCATCTGAAGAATGGAGATATAAATTTTGTCTCTCAGGGTTGTTATGAAGGTAAATTAAAGAGAGTGAAAAAGTATTCAATCAACGATGAACCACTATGGGACTCATTCCTTTTGTAGATTGTATTATTGGCCCCAATTCCTTACCTTTCCGTGTATCTATGCCTTTTTGCTATATGACAGTGGTTCTTCCCATAAGGCAAAGTATTATATAACTTTGGCCTTGGCCATGTGACTTAATTTGACCAATGGAAAAGGAGAGAAACCATGAGGTCCTGGCTTGGGCTAGTCTCAAAGGGCATTTCATTTTTCCACTGGGTCTCTCATACCTCTGTTCCTGTCATGAGAACAACATACCCCAACTACCCTAATGGACAAAGGATTAGGAGAGAAATGAGGAACAGACTCAGAACTGAACTACAGTTTATTGCTGCCCAGTGGAGCCCAACATGGATCAACTGACCACCCACCTGATCTGCAAATACCTGAGTAAAATGAATATTCATTGTGGTATATAATAGAGATTGCTTGTTTCTCAGCATTAGCTGACTGAGGTACCTCTGAAGACCATTCCTGATAAAAAGCAGACTTTTCTCCCTGGGGTTGCAATTTCACTGTAGAGTGAGTAAAGGACAATGAGTGACAGGGAGGGAAGGGCACCTTGTCACAGATTGGCTTTCCCTCCCTCTTTCACCTCTGGATGAACCTAGGGGCTCCTGGATGCTACTGACATTGAAATATGCAACAACTTGTGTGAGAGCCTCTCACCTCAGACATGGCTCCATGGCCTCTTGCAAGCCAGTGGCTCATCACAGAACATCAGTTGCTTTGGTTTTGTTTCATCAGCCTTGCAAACCAATAACTTCTCTCCAACCACCTTGCACCTGCAACCCCCTATCCCCTGCCCCACTTCTGGGGGTCTCATTGCATATTCCTTATTCTCCCTCCCTTCTCTGCATCCCATTTGGTCCTGGACTTCTCTCTGCAGGAGGAGGAGAGGATGTGTGGGAAAGGCTGCTGCTCCAATTAGCTGTGGAGAGAATGGGCCTTGGCCTTAGTCAGGGAACAGGGCTGGTTTGTGGTGGGCAACTCAAGGGCAAAGAGGACCTGAAATAGTCCAGGAGAATATGCAAAATGCTGCATTAAAGAGGAAAAGGCTCAGCTTTCTAGTCTTTTGCTCTGAAGTTCAAGCAGAAAATGTGGGAATTGATATGCTAAATGGATGCAAAGAAAGAAATTTCTTCCAGCAGGTCTCCAGGTCTGAGGATTTTTCCCCCAGATGAAGGAAAAAAAGGTGATGTGTGCTCTGAAGCAATTTTAACTGGTATTTCTCAGAGGAAGAGGCTGTTTGACCTTGAGATCCTTGGGTTGGGAGAAAACCTGGAGCGGGAGAGGGGCGGGGACTTGTTTAAGATGGAACCTTGATTTGGGGGCACAGCAGGGACTGGGACCCAGGTGTGCTACGTCCTGATTAGGCTCTTTTTGTGCTAAGCAGGTTTTCAAGGCCAACCTGGTCCAAGACCAGGGCAGAGTCATCCCCTCCCCTCCCTGCTGGAAAATACTCCTCTTCAAGGTATTCTCATGGCATGGTCCTGCATTCCCAAGTTCAAGGAGTCATTTTTGGTAGCTTGCACTGTTGATGATGGAGCCATGCACTGTTGTCCCTGAAGCCAATTACCCTGAACCCAGCTGCTGTCCCGCATGGCTAGTGCCTGGGCTGCTGGAGCCCCGATGCTGCTGATGAGCTGTGGAGGCTTGCTGTGCTTCTCTCTCAGGCCCACCTTGTATGGTCCGGCAGCCCACCCTTCTCCAGTCCTTCCATTCTACAGTTTAGGGCCAAAGACAGCTTCGTGCATGAGGAGCGAGAAAGGAGTTTTCTTCTATCCACAATGCAGAAATGTTCCTTTTTCATGGAGAACATTCACCTCCTTCTAGACCAAATCCATTCTTATCCTTGGAAAGTAATGTTTCTCCCATGGTCTTGGTGAGCTAATCACCAAATGGCCCAGTATTGATATCTTTCTAAGGGTTGGGTGTTCATTAGGTTTTACCCATTGCTACTTCATTATACCTATGTAATAAATAGGAAACAGGCCCAGAGAGTGCGAGTGGCCTGCCTAAGATCATACTGCTTGTTACTGTTGGAGTGGAGGTATTATGGGATGAATGTTTGTGTCCTCCCAGAACTCATAAGTGGAAACATTAAACCCCTGATATGATGATATTAGAAGGTGGGGGCCTTTGGGAGGTGATTACGTTTGGATGAGGTTAGCAGGGTGATGCCCTCATGAGAGGGTTAGTGCCCTTTAGAAAGAGGAGGAGACCAAGATCACGTCCTCACCATGAGCATGTGCTGCAGAAAGGCCATGGGAGCACACGGTGAGAAGGCAGCAGTCTAAAAGCCAGGTGGTGGGTTCTCACCAGACACCAAATCTACTGGTACCTTGATCTTGGACTTCCCAGATTCCAGAACGTGAGAAACAAATGTTGGTATGACAGCCTGAACTGACCATGGTAGGAGCTGAGAAGCCAGAGCTGCTGACTCTCAGCCCGACTTTCCCTCGCCACAGAGCCTTTCGGGGAAGGTGGACAGTGCACTGTCACGATGATCACTTAAGGTTTTGTTTACCTGAGTCTTTGCAGGATGGTGAGTTTCATTCTGTCCTTCTGCTAGAGACAGTAGAGTGGGCTTAGCTGAGATCCATCAGCCACAGTGACACAAAGTTGGAAAAGTGTTTTTCTCTAAGAACACTTATGACAAGAGAGCAGAAACAGACATCTTGCTGTCCAACAACCAAGGTAATTAATATTCCATTAACAAGGCCATTACAACTCCTGAATAGAAATATGCTTCATCTTAAGGTGCGAAGCCTACTTCTAAGTGAGGTGTAACAGCTGAATAAGCATACCTGCTGATTTATGTCCATAAAACTTAATTTATTAGCATGTCTCAATTGTGATGGTGCGTATAGTCCCCGAGCCATTAGCAAAATCCTCTAAAAGCCGCTGACGAGAATAATATGCCCAATAAATGGGATGAACAGCACTTTTTTTACTCCTGAGACTATAGACTTGCTAATAAGGCTGGGCTGGTCTTTTAATGGATAGGCCAAGTGGATGGGAGGGAGCTCTTGGAGAATGTGATGGAAGGTGGCCTCTTCCTGTGTCATGCTGCTGTGTCTTGAAGGATGGGTGACATTTGGACAAGGGATGACACTGGGAGAGGTGGAGGAAACAGGAGAGGGTTCTCCAGGCATAGTGGTGGTACAGAGGTGGATGCAGAGCTGTGCAACTCCAGTGAGTTCTTCAGTTTGCCTGGAGAATAACTGTGATTTCATTTCTTGTTCCCCTCCATTCCTCCTGCCCTCTCTCCTCCCATCTTTCCTCCTAGCACTGCCAAGAGCTTGGCTGTGTATTGAGCACGCATAGCACCTTAGTATTGGGTGTCCCTACAAATGCCAAGAGGTGGACCCTAATCCTCTCTCACATGTTTTCAGACATAGCCCCACGAGAATGCCTGAACTCAGAAGAATGAAAGCCTGGGTAGAGCCAACAACTCAGAGGCTTCGAAGGGCATATATTTTACACACTGCAATATCTATCTAGATGAACTTAAGCTGCACAACAGAATATTTTATCTCCTCTGGGAGCTCTAATGGTCCAAGAAGACTCATGTTCCCTTTTTCCCCTGCTTTCTCTCCCCATGGGAGGGGAAGTTGTTAGAATTCTCATAATCAGAGGAAGCAATTCCTATGGCTGCTGCCAAGGTCTGACACCCAGAAATCCCATATTTCTTCATGGACACCATTTTCTGAGAAGAATAAGTGGAAAAACTGGATTGAATATATATTCTCCTAGGCTGCCCTAGTGGCAAGCATTGTCACTGAACTTCTGGCTGTGGCCATGTATCACCCCTCCTTTACACCCTTCTTGTCTCTACAGGAACCCCAGAGGGCTCAGGGCTTCCATATTCTTGGGATGAAATGCACTAGAGTCCTGCGGGTTCTGCCTGAGATACTTGTTCTAGCCAGCCCAATTTTTGTTAAATTACTTTGAATTGCAGTTCTGTTACTTAAAACCAAAAGAATCTTGTTTAGTATCAAGTATTGCCATATATCGACAAATACTTTTCTTACTAAACAGTGTGAGGAAAAAATGAGAAAAGAACTAGCAACATAAGGAAAAGACATTTGAGAAGCTATCCAAAATCTTGTTCCAATGGTTTTTTTTTATCGACTTTATCGAGGTGTAATTTATATGATATAAGTAAACAGGTTTATGACTTGATAGAGGTGTATACCTGTGTAACTACCACCTCAATTAATATGTAGCGCATCTTCATTTCCCCAGAAAGTTTCCAGTTGCCCCCGATGCCAAATTGCTGCCTGGCAACCACCACTTTGACTTCTGTCACTGTTGATTAGTTTTGCCCATTCTAGTATATCATGCAAACAGAAGCCCATGAATCATACAACATATATCCCTTTTTTGGCTTCTTTTACTCTGTATACTTATTTTGAGATAGATTTATATTTTTGAATGTATCAGTAGCTCATTTTTATTGCAGGGTAGTATTTCATTGTCCCAATACAGCTTAATTTGTTTACCCTTTCACCTATTGAAGAACATTTGTTTTTTTCCCCAGTCTGGGGCTATTTTAAACATTTATGTACAATTACATATAGCGATGTATAACTATATATAAAAACATATAATTATAGATGTATAATATATTATATATTAGATATAATTTTTCTTGGATAAATATATGGGAGTAGCATGTCTGGGTTGTATTAAGTGTATGCTTAACTTTGTAGGAAACTGCCAAATATTTTCCAAAGTGATTGTACCATTATAAATTCTCATCAGCAGTGTTTGAGAATTCCAGTGCCTCTATGTCCTCGTCATCTGATTTAGGAATTGTCTTTTTTTTTTTTTTTTACTTTAAATAATTATTAATTTTTCAGTTATAGTTGACATACAATATTATATTAGTTTCAGGTGTACTAACCAGGGATTAGGCTTTATATAACTTAATATATTATCACGCTGATAAATCTAGTGCCCATCTGACACCAGACATAGGTATTACAATATTATTGACTATATTCCCTATGCTATGTCCCCGTGACTATTCTGTGACTATCAATTTGTACTTCTTTATCACTTTACCCTTTTCACTCCCCCATCCCCCAAACCCCCTTCATCTTAAAGAAGACCCTTTCACAATTCTCATAATACTGGTTTGGTAGTAATGAACTCCTTTAGCTTTTTCTTGTTTGGGAAGCTCTCCATCTGTCCTTTGATTCTAAATGATAGCTTTGCTGGGTAGAGTAATCTTGGTTGTAGGTCCTTGCTTTTCATAACTTTGATTTTTTTTTTGCCAATTCCTGCTGGCTTGGAAAGTTTCTATTGAGAAATCAGCTAACAGTATTATGGGAGCTCCCTTGTAGGTAACTAACTGCTTTTCTCTTGCTCATTTTAAGATTCTCTCTTTGTCTTTAAACTTTTGCGTTTTAATTATGATGTGTCTTGGTGTGGGCTTCTTTGGGTTCATCTTGTTTGGAACTCTCTGTGCTTCCTGGACTTGTATGTCTATTTCCTTCACCAGGTTAAGGAGGTTTTCTGTCATTTTTTCACATAGATTTTTTTAATTCCTTAATCTTTCTCTTCTTTTTCCAGCACATCTATGATGCGAATGTTGGTATACACTTGAAGTTGTCCCAGAGGCTCCTTACATTATCCTCATTTTTTGGGTTCTTTTGTCTTTTTGCTGTCCTGGTTGGATGATTTTTGCTTCGTTTTATTCCAAATTGCTGATTTGATTCTCAGCTTCATCTATTCCACTGTTGATTCCCTGAAATGTATTCTTCATTTGTGATTGATTTTTTTAATGTTTTCTAGTTCTGTTTTTATGTTCTTTATCTCTTTGTTAAAGTTCTCACTAAGTTCGTCTACTCTTCCCCTAAGTTCATTAAGCATCCTTATAAATAGTGTTTTGAGCTCTGCATTAAGTAGATTACTTGTCTCCATTTTGTGTAGTTCTTTTTCTGGAGTTTTTTTTATGTTCTTTCTTTTGGGACAGGTTTCTTTGTGTCCTCATTTTGGCAGCCTCCCTGTGTTTGTTTCCATGTATTAGGTAGAGCTGCTACATGTCCCAGGCTTGGAAGAGTGGCCTAATGTTGTAGGTGTCCTATTGGATTAAGTGGCACAGCCTCCCCATCTACTGGAGCTGGGCACTCCAGGTGTACCCCCTGTGTGTGCTGTGTACACCCTCCTGTTGTAGTTGAATCTTGATTGCTTTGGGAGAGCAGTGGGAGGAATTTACCCCCAGGCTGATTGGCTGCAAGGATCAGGTCTGACCACCGTAGAGTATCAGCTGTGCAGGAGCCGATCCCACAGAGCAGGACTTACTTCATCAGGGTTCTGATGAATTCACCCCTTGAGTATATCACTTATGGAAGTGGCTCTGGGACCTCCTGGGAGAGACATGCCAAGATCAATTGCCACCTGTATCCTGCCATCTGTGCCCTGTCCAACAGCATGAGCTACAAAGTGACCTGCAGAGGATTGCTACTTGTTCTGGGCTTGGAGGTGCCCAGGAGAGGCCAAACTGCAAACCAAGGCCAGCTGCTGCTAGTGCTGGGCCTGGGGCCAATTAGTGAGAGATACAGGGCATGCCAAGGCCATATGCTGCTTGCTGAGATATTTTAGGAAAGTCTGAAGCATGAGCCAGGACAGGCCATTAATATGGAAAAGCCACTGGAAACAGCTTGGGTGAGGTGCAAGTTGGGTGGGGCGGGATCTTAGGGAACCACCAGAGCAAGGCCAACAGTATGAGCCAGGTTGATGGAGACTCAGATATGGCACTAACCAGCTGGCTCTGTTGGGAGAGGGCTCAGAACAGGAACAATAATCTCTGCCAGCACTTCTGTCTGGGAGAAAGCTGCCCCTCTAGCTCTCACACTGATGCCAGACAATTCAGTTCCTTCCTGTACGTCCCTGTTGATTTTGAGCTGCTGCCCCAGCACTGGAACTGATAGTGAGTCTGAGTAAGTGTGTGCATGGGCCCTTTAAGACTTTAAGAGAAATGCCTGGGGCTCCAGAAGCCCTGCCTTACTCAGCTGCAAGTAGTTATAGAGACGTCTCTCCCTAGCACTGGAAACCTGGGCTCGGGGGGAGTGGCGTAGGCCTGAGACCCAACGCTCCTCAGATGGGGGGTATGGGGATACCTCTGCAGCTGAGATATCTCTCCTAATTTTTATCTACCACATGTGGATGTGGGGCTGTGCCACTTAACCCCATAGCCCATTCCAGGTCTCTGCCCTTCCTGCCAGACTTGATGTGGCTTGTTCTTTATACCCTTAGTTGTAGGACATCTGTTCAGCTAGATTTCAGGCAGTTCCAGATGATGGCTGTTCTGTAGTTCAGTTGTGATTTTGATGTGGTTGTGGGAGGATTTGAGTACCCTATTTACCTACACTGCCATCTCGACCAGAACCTGGGATTGTCTTGTTTTTTAAATTTTACCCATTCCAGTGAGTGTGAAATGGTATCTCATTGTGGTTTTGATCTGCATTTCTCTGATGACATATGTTGTTGAATATTAGTTCATGTGTTTATTGACTTTTTGTATATCTTTTGTGAAATGTCTATTCAAATTTTGTCCATTGAAAAAAAATTGAAAGTTTGTCTTTTCATTACTGAACCATAAAAGTACAGTTCAAAATGTATTCTGGATACAAGAATATATGTGATGTGAATATTTTCTCCCAGTGTGGGGCTTGCCTGTTCTTGATAGTGTCTCTTAGAGAAAATAAGTGTTTTATTTTGATCAAGTCCAATTTATCTTTTTTCCTTTATGACTAATATTTTGGTTTTTTTTTCTGTCTCAGAAATCATTGTCTAAGCCAAAGTTGCAAGATTTTCTTCTATAATTTAATCTAGATACTTTATAGTTTTAGGTTTATGTTCATGTCTATGATCCAATTCAAAATAATATTTATGTATGGTATGAGCTAAAGGTTGAATGTCGTCTTCTTTCATCTGACTCCCCAGTTGTACTAACACTATTTGTTTAAAACACTGTCTTTTTCCATTGAGTTACGCTGGTGACTATTTTGTTGCAAATCAATTTGCCATATATACATTGGCCTATTTCTGGACTCTCTAGTCTGTTCAATTGATCTATATATTTACCCTTATACCAATATCAGACTATCTTGATAACTGTAGCCTTATAGTATAAATATTAAAATCCTCTAGGTTTCTTATTTTTTTAAAAGTGTTTTGTATTAGCTATTCCAGATCTTTGTATTTCCACTTAGTTTTAGGGTTAGGAAACTACCTAGGATTTTTATTAGGATTATGTTGAATTTATAGGTCAATTTGGAGAAAATGGACAAGTTAATAATATTGAGTCTTCAAATCTATGGCTATGGTATAGCTGACCATTCATTTAGATTTGGCTTAATTTCTCCTGGTAATATTTTATAATTTTCAGTGTAGCGGTATTGCAATCTGAAGTTTATTCTAAACATTTTTAAAATTTAATACTATTGCAAATTGTATTATTTAAAAATGTTCATTTTCCTAGGATACTAGTTTCCTTTGTTACTAGGATCTAGAAGTACAATTGATTTTTGTATATTGATCTTTTATATTGCAATTTTTCTAACTTTTAAATTTGTTCTAGCATGTGTTTTCTTATAATTTCTTAGAATTTTCTACAATTATGTCATTTGTGAAAAAGACCATTTAACTTCATCCATTCTAATTTACATGCCTTTTATTTCTAATCTTATTTTTCATTATTATACTGGCCAGGACCTCCAATACAGAGTTATATAGAAATAGTGAGAGTGGATATCCTTGTCTTGTTCCTGCAGTTAGGAGAAAAACATTAAATGTAATGTTACCTATAGTGTTTTGTTTGTTATTTCATAAATGCTGTTTACAAAGTTGAGGAATTTCTTTCTATTCTTAGTTTTCTGAGAGTTTCTTGTTTTGGTCATAAGTTTTTGCAGTAGAATCCCACATTCATATTTGTTTAGGTAGTTTTTCTGTACATTAAAACTAATAAACATTATGCCAAGAGAAATTTTGGAAAGAAAAAGATTAAAATATAAAGGTGAAAGCTTAAAGATAACTGAACGAAACATGGGGAGCCATCTTTGCATCTTTTATAATTTAGTGGTGTGAAAGTATTCTCTAAGCGTGATCCCCAAAACAGAAGCAAGAAAGAAAAAAGTTATTAAGTTTGACTATATAAAATAAGAAGTTAACATTCTAACAATGTCATAAACAAATATAGATGGTTAATTACCACCTGGTTTAAAATGTATGCAACATATACAATAGAAAGTTATTTCTAATATATAAAGAGTTTGGATATATCAATAGGAAAAATTAGAACAATCTCATACATAAGTGGACAAAGGCATGAGTAAGCAGTTTATAAAAAAATACAAATATCCAACAAAAGTATGAAAAGATGCTTAATCTCAACAATAATAAAATAAATGCAAATTAAACAATAACAAATAATATTTGACAGATTGGCAGAGGTTAACAGATTGATAACATTCAGTGTCAAAGAGGTTGTGAGGAAAACTTCATGTTTTTGGTGGGAGAGCAAAATGTTAGAATATAATTGGCAGATATTTGCTAATATTTATCAAAAGTCTTAAAAATGTGCATACCCTTGAAACCCACAATATCACTTTGAAGAATTTATTCTAAAGCAATCACTGAACAAGTGAGCAAAGATTTACATATATGGATGGTTATTGCAAATTATTGATAACATCAAATTTGGGATACAACCTAAATAGCTATCAGGAGGGACCTGAATAAGTAAGTAAATTATGTTATACCATTCAGTGGAATACTGTGTTACTATTTTTAAAATCCCATGTTTTTGGTATTAAAAAAGAAAATGTGTATCTATATGCCTAAGACAATGATTGGTGCATAATAGACACTCAATAAATGGCTGAATGTCCAAATTGAAAAGGCTAAAGGAGGATTATCAAATGTTAACAGTGGTACATGTAGATGAAGGGTGTTAGGTGATTTTTTTCCCCTCTCAGTTTATTTCTGTGTAGTTTGAAAATTTTTAATAAATGTGTGTTACTTTCACAATCAGAACTAACAAGAGGTTTATTTATTTTCTAGAAAATAAAAGAATCAGTAGGACTTGATGATTGATTGTAAGTGGAGGTGTTGAAGATGCTGGTCTGCGTTTTGGCTTGGGTGGCTGCTTTCACGGTCTGTTTCCATTTGAGACAGGGATATTAGGAGGATGGGAGGGAGAAGGAACCCAGTGTGTGTATCTTTGTGTCAGTCCTTAAACTTTCCACCTGTGTTTGTAGTGGCGGTGGGGAACCCCATTGGATATGGGAATCTGAAGCTCCAAGAAAGAGGATGGATTGTAGATCAGTTACAATTGATCGTAGGTCATGAGCAGCCACATGCGCAAGCCAACATGTGGTAATTACAGTCACAGACGTGAACACTGCTGCCCAGCAGAGAGGGCAGAGTGAGGAGAGGGCAAAGGGCAGTCCTGCAGAGCACCGACGTCTTCAGGGAGAGCAGGGGGAGTTTCCAGGGAGAACTGGAGGAGGAACAGGGAGGAGGAGAACCAGCAAAGTGCTGTCCTGAAATACTGGGGACAAATGCAGCTGACAGGTCAAGCCAGGGCCAGAAAGAAAACCCGCCCAGAGGGTTTGGTGATTGACAGGGCACCCGTGACCTCGGTGGGAGTGGTCTCACTGGAATGGTGGGTCTGGAAGTGGAGATGAGCTGAGGGAGAATGCCAGGCGAGCCGGTGGGATGCTTGGATGAGACGGTAAGACAAGACCTGTGGTCATAGGGGGAGGGAAAGGAAGGTTAAGACAGATTTTTTTTACTAGGATGGGTGAGATTTGATCCTGTTCATAAGCTGAAGGGAAGGAGCCAGCTGAAAGGGGGCTGATACGGACACTGGAGATGGGAGGATGGCACCATGCAGGGGTCAGAACAGGCGGGAAGGGCACGGAGATGAGGATTAGTCTCAGGCCAGGCGGCACCCCTCTTCCACTGTGCGGGGCGGGGGAGCCGAGGCGTGGGCGCAGTGGGGGCTGCAGAGTGGGGGGGCATCAATTAGAGTTAGTTCATGCTTGATTTTCTCTGGGAGGTAAAAGATGAGCTCCTTCGTGATGGCGTTTCATCATCTCACTACCGAAAAGACCACAGTTTTAAGGTTCCCGCTTGATGAAGTTGGCTTGACGCAAAGCAATAATGAAAGTTGCCAATGGAGAATGTGGCAGGAATCAGCCCCGGTGTCAAATTCACTCAGCTCCTATGTTCAAATAGATAATTATGAGGCATTGCCACCAGTCGAACGGATCAAGATTCTTCTCGTGCATAAGCCGGCACATGTTTAAGATTTCCAGAATACAGATTTCCGAAATAATGATTCTAATAAACAGTGGTTATCTTAACTTTATTTTCAGGCCATAAAACACATCCTTTGATAAATTATTTCACCGTCTATCCCCAAGTGCCCCTCTCCATGCAAGCCTCCCCTCCCCCGACCGGCAGCCGCCGGAAAGGCAGCTCCATATATTATTCATTCCAATCAAATAAGACACAGTGGTGCCTCAGTAAACTTGCTTTTCATATCAGAATTGCTCTTATTGAGTAATACATACTGCAGACCCCAGCTTCCAGCACCAGGCCCGAAATGAGCAATTCTCTCATTGTAATAATGTGCCTCTGTCATCTCCTTATTATCAGCATGATAAAAGATGAAATATTCACAGATGCTGCCCTCCTAACCTGATCACAGCTTGATATTTGAGCTTTGGAAATGAGTTTTATAAGCTTTAATATACTCCTTGGCGGAGTGACCCCTGAAATTAAACATTATTACAGAGCGGATATTTAAAAAGCTGGGGCCGCAAATTACATCAAAATGAAAATATTAAGGAGTATTACGAATCTACCAAGTGGGAGCTCACAGCTCTGGAAGCTGTGAACGCCAGAGAACCCCACGCGCGGGTGTCAAAAACATCAGAAAAAATAATAACAGCAGAGACACCTTGACTTTGGTTATTTTATACTCAGGACTAAACGAAATTATTTGAATGGAATTTTTTTTCCTCCTGTAGGCTAGCTTTCCAGGTGAGGGGCGGAGGGGGGGGGAAGCCCATATTCTCAACTTTAGATTCCTAAAACGTTTCACGCTTGGTTTAAAGAGGCACCTGCCTTTTTTTTTTTTTTTTCTTCCTGGTGCATGGATAAATAAAAGAAATACCTAAATATAATGAAACCAAAGATCATGCTAAGAAAAAAGTGAGCAAACACGACTAGAAAGGTCCCCTGGATTCAATTTCCCCTGCGATTGGCACTCTGATGGACAGGTTCCCAGCAACATGGGGCAGCAGGAAGCCAAGGAGAGGAGGGAGAGGTGTCAGCAGCTTGCCGCAGGGCTGTGGCAGCTTCCACAGGGACCTGGAAATGCCGGAGCTTCACACAGGATGTCTGATTGCCTGATGGTGGGCTTGGCGTTGGGTCCTATGGAGGCAGACCAGTGATCACTGGTTTAAAGTCTGACTCTCCTGAAGGACTGAAAGCTTCATGAAGGCAGGAACTGTGTCTGACTTGTTCCCAGCTATATTCCCATCAGTAACTCCAGGACTCAGATAGGTGGCCCTTAATAAATAATGTATTTGTTGAATGAATGAATGAATGAATGAATGAATGTAAAACAACAAATGATTTCCCAGTTCCTTTTCTTCTCCCAGCTCCGAGGAAGAACTCCTCAGAGGGGGTTCTTTACCTCCATGAATTTTCACGGAATCTACAAGGAACTTTTCCAGGGCCTTATCTTCTCTTATTTACCTGTGGCTATAAAATTAAATTGCAAAAAATTATACTTTGAGGCTATACCATATTTCTTTTGAAGCAATATGCACATTTTGCAGTTCTGCTTGCCATTGAAAACTCTTTTGGTTGTTGCTTTTTTATATTTATCCCTCAGAGCCTCAGTTTTCTCAGCTGCAGGATTGGGACACTAACTCCCCCCCCCCCCCCCCCCCTGCCACTTGCTGGTTGCTATTAGGATGGCCTGAGTAAACACCTGAGAAACAGTATATTAGGCCCCTCCCCCTTTGGTTCTTTTTCTGGCTCAAAGATGGTGCAGATGTATTGATCAATTCAAAATAATCTTTTTCTCTTTAAAAGAAACAAAGAAATAAATATCCTTCCCTTCAATGGCAGATCACTATTTTTACATACTAGGATTTTCTTTTACAAATCTCAAATGTATTTGTGTGATGAGGAGAGGAAAAGACATCCATAACATAGAGGATAAAAACATGGATTTTACAGTGACTACACTGGGGATTGAGTCCTGACTTTGTCTGTTTCTAGCTGTGAGACTTTAGGCAAGTTACTTAACCTCTCTGAGTTTCCTTATTTGTGAAAATGGGAAAAATGGTAATAACCCATACTCCAGCTTCATGTCAAGATATATATTTAAAAATTTAAATATAGAGCATAAGGATTAGGAGAGAAAAAAACAAAATGATTATTATTTGCAGAACTATGAGTGACTATGTAGAAAATCCCCCAAAAAAACTATAGATTAATTTTAGAATCAAAATGAGACTTTAGCAGGGTTGCTGGATACAAAATCAATATACAAAAGTCAATTAAATTGTTATACATCAATAGCAATCAGAAAATTTAATTTAAAATAAACCATTCACATTAGCAACAAAAATATAAAAGTACCTATGAGTAAATATAACACAAGCCATGAAAGATTTTATGGAAAAAATATAAAATTTTATATTTTTATATGTTGAATTAAGACCTAAATAAATACTTCTTCTTAGACAAAATACCCAATATTATGAAGATATAAATTTCCCAAACTACTCTTTTGATTCAGTGCAATTCTAATTAGATTTACAACAGGTAAGAACTTGACAAGCTAAAGCTTACACTTTGGTAACATTACAAAGGTCCTTCTGAAGAAAAAGAAGAAGCTCTACCAGAGAGCAGGATTTATCATAAAACTTCAGTAATTAAGGTAGTGATAGATAAGCAGGAAAACAGAAGAGAAGGAAGAGCCCAGAAGCACATCATGCCTGCATGGAAACTTGATTCTTGATGGAGCAGACATTGAAGAACAGTGGGGAAAGAATGGAATATATTTAATTCATAGTACTTGGCTTCAACAACATGACTAAGGCTGCTCCATTCCTTTTGGTTTTATGAACTGGCTTTTTTTATAAAATGTTCTCTTGGCAAAAGGCCCCTGTTACTATAAGAACAGTGGAAACCACTGTGGTCCTCACTGACAAGCATTGATACCTCACTTTGCCCTATGATTATGGGTACCATAGACTCATCCACTTAGGTATTCTCACCCTGTTGTTCACAAAATGGATTACCTTAAGGTGACAATTGATGATATTGTTCTAATGATGCTAATTCATCCTTAGCCACTTAATTGGCCATGAAATATCAACAAGCGGCAATTCCAAAGTCACCAGCTCTGGAAGGAGCATGCTCTGGTGAGCCACAATGCTGATAAGATGACCCTTCCCACGAACACATGCCTTTCCGTGCCTTCTGTCTGCGTGGCACCCGTGGAGGGCAGTGCCCACGCCCCCCCCCAACACTCCAGCACACACCTGTACACTGATGAGCCCTGCTGAACAGTGTCTACCCCGCTCCAACCTCTCCAGTCAACACAGATTGGACCAATGGCAACAATACAAATACAGTGGAACCTCGGTTCTTGAACTTAACATGTTCCAGAAAACTGTTGGAAAAGCAATTCTTTCAAAAACTAAATCTCCTTTGTTTGTCACCTGAGAGAAGAATGACTGATCGATCATACAGGTATCAGCATGAAAGGGTTGTCAGGTAGAGAATTGAGACCCAAAGTTTTGTTAGACAACCTAGACATATTTTCCACGAATAACTCAGTCTAGAATAGAATCGTTCAAGAACCAAGAGGTTCAGGAACTGAGGTTTGACTGTATTAAGAAACATTTATTGAGACCTACTGTGTATTAGGCACTATTACTGTAAGGGCTTTTATTTAGTCCTTTGTACAGCCCCTAAGGATACTGTTATTACTGTACATTATTTCCCTGGATCTGGCTTCAAACTCAGCTGGTCTGACTTCAGAGCCTTGACCACCCTGCATACATTCAACTATTTATTACATGCCTACTATATTTAGGTACATAAAATAAGCAATGAGCAAATCAGACCCAGTCTCTGCCCTTATGGACCTAACAACCCAGTGGGGAAGGCAGGCACTAGTTTCTCATCCAAATAAAATTACAAGAATGGGGAGGCTGTAGAGGAGAAGTATGGGGAGCAAGGAAAACACATGTCAGGGGGACTGATCTAGGTCGGGGAAGTCAGGGAGAGCTTCCCTGGGAGGTGCCATTTGAGGTGAAGATTGAGTGGATATTAACTAGCCTGGGGACTTCGTTTTTACACGAAGGTGGGAATAGAGCAGAGGAGGCCAGGACAGTGCCTGGGAAGGGTACAAGCCTCTGGGGCGAGAAGGGTTAGAAGGATGATGACAGCACTGTTTTCACAGGAGACTTCATGTTTGCAGATAGCCCTGCAGTTAGCAAGAGGATAAGGGTAGGAGGAGAAACATCCTATTCCGACTCATCCGAGTGGGCTGATGGGATTTAGCACAATAACATGCGTGGTCCTGGGCATGGGCCTAGTTATTTGAGGTGCAATAGGGATAGAGGACTGAGATCCTGCCCTTCCAATTTTTCTTTCTGAGCTCAGGGGAGCTACTTTCAGTATCTGGCTTCCTTCCCCTGAGATGGAAGTGGCTGCTTTTGGACCACGGCTAAATTAGTTCTTGGCACTTGACTTCAGGAGCTTGTTAATGCAGGAAGCCAAGAAAATCAGGCAGATCTCAGCGTTATCCAGACAAGTAAGATAGGCGTTCCAGCTGTCTCAGGCCGGGATTGGGACTCTGTCATTGTCCTTCCCCCCTTTTACTTTTATCAGAAGCAGTCTGCCTATCATTGGCCCATCTCTCCCAAACTTGTTCATTTCTAATTTTATCTGTATGAATTAGAACCAATGCTTGCAAGTGTCATACACTTAGTTGGAGCTAGAAAAATGGTGCTGATAAGGATGTTGGAATGTACCATGGAATCCAAAGAGAGAAATGAGGCCAGACAAACAGAGCTAGGTGGTGGAGCCTAAAGCAGGACCCCCTCTCCATCTAGGTCACTGATGGGAAAATGGGGGCTCTGCCTCATCCCCTCAGTCACGGGTAGAATACAGAGAGCCTGTCCTGTCCAGGAAGCAGGAAAAGGCCCATGTACAAAAGGAAGGGGATATCCTACTTCTTGCTGTCAACCACTAATAAAACTTTGATCATTAATAAAATGTGTTCCAATGAACGCCAAACCTGACCAATTGGATTGTGGTAGCCCTCCCTCCCCTATAGAGAAGAAAGTGCAGGGATGTTGAGAGGACATAGAGTGTTGCTAGATGTAGCTCCCTAGATGAGCCCAGTTGGAGATGTGAGGCAGAGAGAAGACTGCCTGTCAATACTGACAACTTTATGGCGGTCTCAAAATGTCACCTAAATCAGCAAGACACTCATACAGAAGTCCCTGCCAATGTCTAGATCTCACTCTCTCCCCACTATTTTCCTGCTCTGATGTCACACTGGGTACTGGGTTCTCATTGGTCCATCTCTTCCAAGGTGTCTTCATTAAAGGGGAGACTTACTTCTTATTGGCTTACACACACCCCAGGTTGTCAGACCAGCATTTACTTCTCATTGGTGCAGATGCTTCTACCTTTCTTAGTACATCAAAATATAGTAATGGCGGAGACAAACATATTTTTGCATTACCATTTGCCAGAGGATGTAAAGTTACTTTTGCTTCTTATCACAGCTCTTGCTTTTCTCTTTTTATGTCTCAAGGTAAGATAATTATGAGCAGACTTTAAGAAAATCCTTAGGTATAGATTTTGAGGCTTTAGATCCAAAACATGGTACAGAGTTGGAAAGACAGCCATTCCTTCTGCTTCTGAGGGAGCTCACCCAGTCTCTCCCCAACAAGCTCTGTCTCTCAGTGTGGGGGTGAGGGGTTGGGACTCTTCCCTGGAGGCTATGTCTCAGCCCTTGGGGTAGTAGTGGCTGTTCTTTATAGCTGCTATTCCTGTATTTTTTAGGGTTATCTTTACTTATCCTTTTACTCCTGATATACAATAGACCCATGAACAACATGGGTTTGAGTGCATGGTTCCACATATAGGTGGATTTTTCCCCCCAATAAATATAGTTGGTTCTTTGTATCCATAGATTTCACATTCATGGATTCGATCATCCATGGATCAAAAGCAGTACTTTCGATCTGCTGTTGAAAATCTGTGGTTGGGAAACCAAGTTTGGGAATGGGAAAAAACTGATTTAGACCCATATCTAAATCCATTGAATCTGCAGATGTGAAGTACTGTCAAAAGTTACATGTGGATTTTTAGATGTGTGGGTTCAGCACCCTTAACCCTGACGTTGTTTAAGTGTCGACTTTAGTTACTAATTCTTATATTAAATTTTGTCTGTTCAAATTTTTGTGTGTTTTCTCTCTCCTGACTGGACCGTGGTTGAAGATATATGATTATATCAAGGAATGAAAAGCAAAATTTCAAACAAGTTTTATTTTTCCCATTTTACAGGTGGGCACCTGAGACTAATGGGGCTGCATCTTCTGCAGAAGAAGCTGGAGGTACCCTGCCCATTTCCCCCTGCCCTTGCCATTCCTTCTACTTTCATCTGCCACAACCTGCACTCCTGTGCCTGAGGACTTTGTCAAAGCGCACTTTCCCCATCTCTATAGCAAGCAAGTGCTGGGGGAACTAAGTGCTCTCTGTAGCACTCATCCAATGACTGACAGGAGTTGGCACATAAATACTCCAGCTCCTTGCTCTCTGGGGATGGGGTAGCAGGCTGCACCTTGGCTCTGGCCACCAATCTCCTTAGCATGATAAGCTCTAATGGCCCCGCCCACCACGAACTGGTGCAGTAATGCACCCTTTACTGTTTGCCTCCCTTCCCTCTTTCACTTCCTCCTGCCCCTGCCAGCATTTCCTTGACTTTCCAAGCAGACCGCTTACACTCAGACGCTTTTCTCCAGTCTGCTTCTGGGAGAACCAAACCAAGGCACTTACCCAGTGTCACACAATGAGGCAGTGGCAGAGAAGGGACTGGAACCCCATTCTCCTGCTCTGTAGACCAGGTTCTGTGCATTGCATGCCCCGCCTCCGTTTTTAGCAAGTTCTGTTTCAAATAAAACTTTACACTTTAACTTGTGGCTACTTTTCAGGTGGTTCTCAAACTGCCAGCTTTCTCCCTGGTTGAAACTTGTGCTGGAGGTGTTGGTCACCATCTCCCAGATACACACCCTTCCAAGAGTGTGGCCTCTTCTACTCATACCCCTGCCACAGGGAGCAGCTCTAAATACTCTCTTTATAACAACATGGCAGCCCTTTATTGAATGTTCCTATACGTGCTAGTCACTTTGTTAGACACAGTGCATTGGGCCCCTGCTTGCATTGGCCCATGCAGCCCACACCACAATGTTAGGTGTGCTAGACGTCTTGATTCTGTAATTCCTCACTTCTAAGACACACCATTGACTTGTTAATTTCGGGGGTGTGGGGAACACTATTAAATTAAATGTATACATCAATTGTAAGGCACATCCTAATGTCATAACACTAAAATAGGAAAGCTACAGGACTATCTTCATTTAACAATAAAGCACTGGAGACTCGAAGAGGTTAAGTCACCTGCCGAGGCTCACACAGTCAGTGAAGGAGCTGGGATTCCTAAAACTCAAGTTGATGAGAGGTGAGCCTGTCCTTTCCCCCTTCCTTCTTTCTGCTCCTCTATCACAGCTAATTGGCTGGGGTGTGTACACCTGATCTCTATCTCTTCCAAGCATTGTCTTCCTCCCTGGAATGAAGTATTGGTGCTCAGAGACACCGAATCTGCCCGGGGCTGGGAACTAGGAACCTGGGAGGGTCAGAGCCAGGGCAGGGCAGAGCCTTGGACGGGGAGCCGACAGCGTCAGCAGAAGGAGGCAGTTTGAGGAGGGAGGAAAATGGGGCCAACCAGCTGAGAAGGTGAGATGGAGATACCGCCCTCTGTGAGGTCCTCACTTTCCTTCCTCCAGGAGGGTTCTGGAACATTCTCCTGAATAAAAACAGTAACATTTATTTGCCAACCAGCATTTGTGTTGGCAAATAATCATTTTCCTGTGTGATCTCACGTCAACTCTAGTAAGCCTTGGCTGTGCTCAGCCTTTTCATAGATGGTTTCATGTCACTTCCCTGAAAACCCCATGACAGATTCCATTCCCACTCCCTTTTAGATTGAGGACACAGGCCCAGAGACGTGACCTGCCTGCCACGATCTGACAGCTGGGAAGTGGCAGAACTGGACTTGGATCCACATGGTTTCTATCCAGAGCTGTGCCTCTCATGTCTACATATTTACTTCGAAATCATTAGAAACAATAACAACAAACAAAAACCCCAAACCACCTTTTTATTCATGCTGGTCCTTGGCACCAGGCGATCGTGACTGGAATAGGAGTTTCATGAAGGATTTTGTCTTCCCCTCTGGCTTTATCCTCTTTGACTATAGTACCAGCGACAACATCTGCTTTGTGGTTTTACAGACTCTTTTTCAAAGCGTATACTTGAAGCGTGACTGAGTATTTGATTTTTGGGCTGAGTGAATATGTTCTATTTCCCTGACAACACACATCTCTTGGGTACATGGTGACTGAACTGTCCAGATTGCTTGATTCCTCTGAGCAGCCCATGCCCCAAGCTCAGCTTCTTACCGCCCCTTCTCACCCCCTTGATAGAGAATCTATTTGAACAGGGTTTTGCACTTTCTACATAATTTATTTACTAATTCGGGTGCTCATTCAGCAATCGAGCGTTTACTGAGTACTTATTCTTTACTAGACGTTGTGCTGGCAGTCCTAGAGCTCAAATGACAGTGTCCTTGCTTCCAGGAGATCATGGGGTTGGGTGTGGAGAGGAAGAGGGGAAGGCAGAAGGTCACTGGTGACCCCGCAGCCTCCCAAGTGCTATCACAGAGGTGAGCACAGAGGTGACAGGACTCCAGAAGAGCAGCACGCGCATCAGACTGGGCTTCTAACCAGGCTTCCCAATGAGTTAACTGCAATGCTGAACAACAGATGGGTGCTGGCTACGTAGAAAATGGTTGGGGACGTGGGGAACACTTGAAGGAGAGACAATAGCAAGTATCAAAGTCAGGAGGGGAGTTAGGAGAACTGTAGGAGAGCCGGGCGTAGCAGAAGCATGGAGCGAGTGGGAAGTGGGCAGAATGACCATGAGATCACACTCCAGAGCACGTCAGGGGACAGACTGAGCAGAGAAGCCTCACTAACAAGCGGAGGGACTCCGTGGAAGGGTTGAAGCAGGGGCATGGCAGCCAGGCTGATTTCCTACGGTGGCGGTGTGGTGAGTGGGGCGGAGTGGCAATTTTCACTGTCAAAATCCGCTGGGAGGCAGTTGCTCTGACTTGGAGAGCAGTGGCAGTGGAAATGGAGGAGAGAAAACAGAGCTGAGAGCCATGTGGCTGGACTTGATGTTGGCGTAGAGCAGCTGAAGGAGAAGGAGGCATCCTTCATTCTTAGGTCTATGGCTTGGGTGACTCCGTGGTGGTGGCACCGTGTCCTGAGGTGGTGATGGAGGTGGAGAAGCAGGCACGGGGACGGGGTCAGGGCGGAGAGACGGGGTCAGGACTGAGCATGCTGAAACAGAGGTGCTGTACGATAGTTGGTGTCAGAATGCCAGAGAGGGGTCAGAAGCAGAGACCGGTGCTCAGACAGCCTCTTACCCCTGCCCTTGGTGAGACGTGTGATGGTGTAAGGACAGTTCTGCTGCTTATCTCGGACATCCTGGATCTTCTCTGGCAAGTTTTTGCTCGGAAATTTCCCTTGTCTGTTTTTAGGGTGTGTAGCCAAATCACAATGTTGGTGCACCCAACACTCCTCGTTTCCCTGGAGAGATGTGTCTTTTCGCCCGTCTGGATGTAGCGTATTGAAGCTCAGGTAGGGGATTCTGCTGCCCCACAATTCATGGATACATTCCTTGCATTTGGTATCCACCATCCTCTGGCCATCACTGAGTCAATAGGATTCTAATATTCCTTTCCCTGATCCAACCAAAGCTCTTTGTAAATTGGACTCAGCAGGAATAAGTCCAGTGACCTCATAAATAGTGGAAATGATTGCAAATCAGAATTCATATATGTTCCAAACTCAGTGGGTATCCTTCTCCCCCACAAAGGAAGCAATCATCGCTTTCAAATTTCTGTTTGCCCTTTCACTCAGCTACGTTGGAAGAAAATATATAGATTTTTGCTATATAAGCCTGAAAGGTCCACTTCCTCCAACCTGAAAAAATAAAAGTCCTATGCCTGGCCCTGTGAAGTTGGGTGGTCCCACTTGGGGAAGCACCAGAGGTGTGAGTCTGGCTGGGGGTTTATAGAAAGGGTCTTTCATGGGCACCAGAAGACATATTTCATGCTCAAAAAAACACATAAAAACTTGTGGCAGAGACTGCTAACGTTCCATCCACATCTGTGTTTTCCCCTCCTTCCACGGCACACTACATTTCCCTGGCGGCGGGGCGGGACGGGGCGGGGCGGGGGGTGCGGCGCATGTGACTCATTTTGGCCAAAGGGACATGGTCAGAGTGATTATGCACCTTCCAGGCTCGCCTCCTCGTGAGACCCTTCACATTCTCTTCCTGTTTTTTGGTTTTGCAGTGACCCAGGGAAGGACTCTCAGTCCCTAAAAGGTGATGGAGCTACCAGATGGAAGGAGCTTGAGTCTCTCCATCTAGGGACTCAATGTTAGAATCCCACCTACTGACCTGCACCGAACTAGCACAAATAGGAAATAAGCCTTTATTGTGTTTAAATACTGAGATTTGGGGGTTCTGATGTAGGAATTAGGTTATCCTCTTTTTTGATACCTATTTCTTGTCTGAGTACTGTTTTAGGAGCCCTGCTTGGGTTTGTATGAAAAAGCCTGTACTCCCCCACTCCCTTTCTTCCCTGGCCTGCCTCTGCTTTTTCCCACAGAGAGACATATGGACCCTGTAACTTCTAGTTCTGATGCAGAAAGGTACCTAAAATAGAGGAAGGGCAAGGGATTGCTTGGGGGAGAGCATGGAGAGTCTTGGATTTTCATCCTGCTTGTAGCTTTCACTGGCTGGTGAATCACTTCATTTTGTCTAATCTCTGTTTTCTCACTTGTGAAATGGGTATAGATGAAGGATTGCTATGAGGATTTAGTAAGATAATATATATAAAGGCACTTTACAGCCCTGACTGATGTGACTCAGTTGGTTGGGCATCGTTCCGTAAAGGGAAAGGTCGCCAGTTCGATTCCCGCTCAAGAGCACATGCCTGGGTGGGCAAGTATGAAAGGAAACCTATCGATGTTTCTCTCTCACGTTGATGTTGCCCTTCCTCTCTTTTCCCCTCCCTTCCCCTCCCTCTAAAAAAAACAAAATAAGTAAATAAATAAAATTTAAAAAATAAAGGCACTTTATAAATTGTAAAGCTCAATATGCCTGGGGTTGACGACCAGGGAAGGGGAGGATGTTAAAATTTTCCCGAGCGATGTCTGCACGCCCGCTGTTCTCTCACTTTTCCTCTGCAATCCTGGGTGTTCACATTCTTTCAGTGGGAGCCCCAAATGTTGTGTCCCCAATCCTAGCATGTTGCATTGCTGGAAATGTTCTTGAAAGTATTTACAGAAAGCTAAGGTTAATTTTGCTCACATGCAATGCTTTTCCCCTCTGTTCTTTCATTTATTGGTAGATTTATGGAAGGAGAATTCATGGCAGAGTTAATAAGTCAATTAAATTTCATTTAGTTTAGGAAAAAAGCTTCGCTTCTCAAACTGCCTGAGAAACAAAACTACATCTAGTCACACAAATTGCAACACTTTTCTCTGCATAAACAATTTCTTTTGGTGTTTTATTGTTTTTGTATCCTAAAAGGACAGAGAGATCCACCAGTCTTGGAGTTTCCATAATTTAAGAGCAAGCATTTGCTTTTTCTAATTTGTCCTAATGAGCCCACATTTTTTCTTTATCAGGCCCATTTTCTCTGGCGAAAGGTCATCACAGGCAATCATCCATGTCTGCTGGGTATAAATTGCTTTCATAACAATTTTCATTTGCCTTGGAAAATGCACCAGGCTGAAAACATGGCCACTTTGTATCTATGACAGCATGTGTCATACTTCCCCCATTTACTTTGGAATATCAACCTTCTGAAAAATTATGAGCCATGGGGTTAAGAATGTGAGCTGTTGAGGTGGGCTGACAAGGCCCCTTCCCTGCCTGAAGGTTTTGCTCTCAGGCCCTGCCTTCCGGACCTGCAGGACTGCCTGGTCTCCCCTCTGGCTCACCCAAGGCTCCAGACCCCGTCACTACTCCCCTCCCACTGCCCCGGGGAGCGTCTAGCTGCCCTGGCCCAGGCCTGGGGCATGGATTCCTCTTCCCTCTGTGCCCCACAGCTGAAGGCTGGTCAGGCCAGCCCTTACCCACAGTCTCAGCCCCCGCCCATCCTGGGCCGAGCCTGGGGACTCTGGGATTGTCAGAGAACGGGAGGAATTAAAAAAACATTTAAGATTTTATCTTTATTCTCCAAAAGCCCAAGTGTGTATTCCATTGATTAATTCATTCATTCACTTGGCAAATATTATTGAGCATCTACTTTATTCCAGGGACAGGGCACAAAGTTCACATTCCTGTCCACAGAGTGCTCATGGCCAAGGGTGGGGACGGACAGCTGTGCAGGAAATTACGTTGTCACCGCGGGAGGTAGGTGCAGAGACAATAAGGGAGCAGGACGTCCCAATGGAAGTTTCTGCACAGGCTCCGGACGAACAGACACAACCTTCTCAAGGGGAGGTGAGACCAGCACGGTCCCAGAGGAGCATACTGTGGGCCACCAATGTAAGTTTGTACATTTATTGAAAAATTATACAAAATTGGCTTTTTTTTTTCTTCTTGTGGTACTCAGTTTTAAGAATTTTAACACATGGAATAGATTCATGTCCCACCCCCCCATCAAAGACTACAGAACCCCACAAACCTCCTCTGGGCTGTCCCTTTGTTGTCACGACCTCCTCCCCACCCGCAATTTCTCGTCTCCACCACTACGGTTTGGTCTTTTTTAAGAATGTTAACTAAGCCCTGGCTGGTGTGGCTCAGTGGATTCTCCCATCTGTTGGGATAAAGGGGGCAAAGTGTGCTGGCCTGCAAAGCAAAGGGTTGCCGGTTCCATTCCCCGTCAGGGCACGTGTCTCGGCTGGAAGCCAAGTGCCCAGTAGGGGGCACTTGAGGGGCAACCACACATTGATGTTTCTCTCCCTCTCTCCCGCCCTTCCCCTCAGCCTAAAAATAAATAAATAAATAATCCTAAAAAAAAAAGTCAAATCATTTACATAGAACCCTACAGTATGTAACTTTTGTGATTGTCTTCTTTCACTCAGCTTCATGTCTTTAAGTTGCATTCAATTTGCTGTGTTTATCAATAGCCCTTTCCTTTTTATTGTGGCTAGTTTTCCGTGGTATGGACAGACCCTAGTTTGTCTGTTCAGCCTCTGAAGGATATTTGCGTTGTTCCCAGCTTTTGGCTGTTGTAGATAAAGTCTTAGTTTGGGCTGCTCTAACAAAATACCACTGACAGGGCGGCTTAAAAACAATAGAAATGTATTTGTCACAGTCCTGGGAGCTGGCAGCCTGAGATCAGCGCGCCGGCCTGGCTGGGCCCTGACGAGAGCCCTTTCCTGAGTTGCAGGCGCTGATTTCCCTTTCAGTCATCACATGGCAGAGAGAAGGCAAGGGAGCTCTCTGGGGAGCTTTTTTGGTGTTCTTTTAAAATTTTAATCATTACCTGAGGATATATTTACCAGTTTTAGAGAGAGAGGAACGGGAGAGGCAGAGAGAGAAAGAGAAACATCAATGTGAAAGGGTGACCAGGGATTGAACCTGCATCCTATATATGTGCCCTGACTGGGGATCGAACCGACAACCTTTTGGTGCATGAAATGAACTAAGCCACCCAGCCAGGGCATGGAGTCTTTTTATAATGGCACTAATCCTGTTTATGAGGCCTCTACGCTCATAACCTAGTTACATCCCCAAGGCCCCACCTCCAAATACCATCACATTGGGGAAAGATTTCAACATATGAACTTTGCGGGGCGGGGGGTGGTACACAAACATTCAGTTTATAACAGCTGCTATGAACCTTTATATACAGGTTTTTGTGTAAACATAAATTTTTATTTCTCTAGGGTAAACCGAGGGGGCAGGGTTGCTGGCGTATATATGGTAAGTGTATGTTTAGCTGCATCAGAAACTGGCAAACCTTTCCCAGGGCGGCTGCACCACTTTGCATTCCCAGTAGCAGCTTATGAGCGTTCCAAATGCTCCTCCTCCTCACCAGCTCTTGGTGTTGTCAATATTTTTTATTTTAGACATTCTAACAGGTGTGAAGTGTTATCTACTCTGGCTTTAATTTGCATTTCCCTAATGACTAGTGATGCTGAATATCTTTTCATGTGCTTATTTGACCTCCTTGTATCCTCTTTGGTGAAGTGCCTGCTTTAGTCCTTTGGCTGTTTCTTATTATTGCATTGGGAAATTCTTTATATACTCTGGATAACAATCCTATGTCAGATATTTGGTTTGAAAATATTTCTTTCCAGTACGTAGCTTCCCTCTTAATTCTTTTGTTAGTGTCTTTGGCAGAGCAAAATTTTAAAGTTTTAAGAAGTCCAATTTATGATTTTTTTTTCTTTTATGGATTGTGCTTTTGGTGTTATTTCTAAGAGCTCTGTGTATTTTAATTCTTTCTAGTGTGTATATTTTCATTTCTCTAATGTCCGCTTTTAAAAAAGTAAAAGGAAACAGGCAAAATTAATTCTAATAATGTATTTTATTTAACCCAATACTATAAACGTGATTGTTTTAAAAATTAAGGAGATATTTCTCATTCTCTCTTTGTATTTAGTCTTCAAAATCCATTGTGTATTTTATACGTACAAACCATGTCAGCTCCAGCTGGTCCACATGTCAAGTGCTCAGTAGCCACCGGCGGCTAGTGGCTAGTGGCTGCCGTATCAGAGAGCGCAGAGCTGGAGCCCGGGAAAAGTTTTCGAAGGTGATGGTTGACAACTTTTGAACCCCTCCCCCACGCTGAAGGTATGAAGAAGGAGGCATCAAAGGTTTGGAGATTCTCGGGAAGGGTTTCTTCAGAGAAAGCTGTGAGTTTCACTTTCCACCCACCCCACCCCGCCCCAACCCCATAGGGGTGAGACCTGCTTCCTTTTCATTCTAAGCCAGATGACAAAGCAAGGAAAGGCGGATTGGGGAAGAGGAGCTTTGGAAAGGGGTGGTGTTGTGCTGTGAGCCCCAAGGGGAAGGCTGTGGGACACCTGCCTTTTGCCTCACATCTTGAGAAAGAGCTTTATTAATAGGGTCACTTGGAGAGCTTGATTCACATCCCCTCCAGTCTGAGGAACACAGTTACCTGACGTTTGATTTACAGGTAAGAAACGTAAAGGTCAAGAGGCTGACTGAGGAAGTGGGGCAGCCTGGTAGAAGCTGCTGCACTTGGAGGCCCTGCACGCCCATCTGCTGGGATAAAGAGCGCAAGAGAGTTTCCTGAGAATGTGGGGGAGAGAGAAAGCCAGCGTGGGATTTTCTCCAGGTGCACCACCTGGCCACCGGACCCGAGCAAGGAGAAGCCAGAGCTGTCACCCACTGCCTTGGGGCCTCTCCAGGGATGGAATGCAAAGAGGAGGAGAGGAAAGGGGGGCCCAGAAAGTTCTGTTTTGACTGGTCCATGGAGATATAGCATTGCTGTTCTCTGAGAGGAGCAGGTGTTTAAAGTGACTTCTTCCCCTTTTCCTGTGGGTTCTTTGAAGACATGCGCTTTCTCTGCTGCTGTCCCCTGGACCAGGAAAAATGTGTCTCTGCTGAGGCATCTTTTTATCCAGGAACCACAAGGTACTGCCAGGCAGGTGCAGCAGGAAAGAAGCCCCCAAGCCAGGCCATGTGATCTGGCATCGCACACGCACACGGTTCAAAGCTTGGCTCTTTCACTTATGGTTGTGGCATCTGGGGCAAATTAATCTCTGCTACTCTCAGTTTCCTCATCTGTAAAATGCGATATTCATGTTTCCTTAACATGCTTTTTCTTTTTTTCTTTTGGTGGGGATTAATTGAAATAATGCATGAAAATTCTCACCACAGTATCTGACATGTAGTTGGGCTGGCTGCTAAGGGCTTTGCCCCCTTTCTCCTTCATCCTTGCCCTCTGTAGAGGGAGGAAGCTCTACACACTTGGTCCTCTTTCATACAGGGCTCTGTGATGCACGGCCCTCGAACACTGCCTCATCAAGGCCTTACCTCTCCCAGCAGTCCTCCATGACCGCCACTGCTCCTGGGGCAAGGTCTTTTGCTTCTTTCTCTGACCTCCTGATAATGACCCTCTCTTGGTTCTGATTGTGCAGGACCTTGTGTGGTTTGCAGGGACTGTCTCCAGCACCACCTCCCTTGCCAGAACTGCTCCCCCTCCATCTCTGTGACCATCACAGGAGCGGGGCGGGTGTACTGTAATGCTATCCCCTGGACACAGCTGATTGTTCCAGGGGGTCTGGAATGAGCCATCCGTGTCTTCCCTAAGAATGCTGGACTTAGAACTAGGAGTGTCAGATTTCTCTCTCCGGGGGCAGCTAAGGCCATCCCATCTCAACTGCTGAAGCTATGGACAGCCCAGCCATGTGTGCCACAGGGCGGAAGGAGAAAGCCGGGCCTCAAGGACATGTCACACAAGACAGGGAGGGATGAGCAGTGGAGAGTGGCTTGGCAGCATTCAGGTTCTTGGTTCTGGTAGTTCCTCGGGTTCTGTGAGACGCCCCAACATTTTCATAACCAACTCTCTCCTTGCTTAAGCTAGTTTGAGTAGGGTATCTGTCACTTACAGTGCAAAGAGTTCTGAGCAACGAAGGTGGCTTTTGTTCCATGTCTATCCTGCCTTCCCACCTTAACTGTGAGCCTCTCAGCGGCAGGGGCCATGCCCCTCATTCCGCTTCTGCCCACGGTGTCCGGGATAGTGCCTGGCCCTGGCAGCTGCGGCAGACAGATGTGCCGCTGACAACCAGGCTAAATCAAGTATTCTGCTCATGGAGGTTTCTATATATTTCATGTATGATGTCATACAACAACTTTAAATCAATGCTCAAAATTCTGGTCTAGATATGCTAAAAATGCCTCATGGCAAGGACTGTGGACCCTTTTGGAAAAGAGCTCCTGGCAGGTATTTTGTAAGAGGCATGGTGGAGTTTCAGGTTGATGAGTGTTGCTAGGAGAAATCACTGTACTTAAAAGGAAGCAATGTTGCCACCCACCCCACCCCAGGCTGCCTGCTCCCCCTCCCCTTCTCCTGCTCCACCAAGCAGTCAATTTAAAAACGCAAACAGCAAGAGGACACTGAGGTCACAGCCTGCCCCTCTGTAGTTGTAGATGTGCAGAAGGTTTCGTTCTTTTTCAGGGCTCTTTGCCCACGTTATTTCATCTGACTCCCAGCTAAGGTGTAAAATCCATGAGGACAGAAATTTGTTTTTGTATTTCATACACAACCCAGCACGGGGAGGCCTTCTCAGCAAAGCCCTTGGACTAAGCTTCTGCCAATATTTATTACCCACCATCATGGGCCTGGGCCTGAGGTCTTTCTCATGGGCTCCCTCGTTTAGCACAGGGGCCTCATGACTCAGGGCTTGTGATTCCTATTCAGACGCAGAGAAGCCAAGCAACTTGTGCCATGTCACACAGCTAGCTGGCTGGTGGCTGAGCTGGGATCTGCCTCCATGTCTAGGTCTATTTCTACCATAACATGTGGGATATTAAAAAAAAAGATAGAGGAGCCTTATGCGTGAGCTGTTCTTTCAAAAAGAAGAACGTGGGAAATGCTTCCCCCCAATTGGGAAAATATTAGTCTCAAGCGGCGTTTCTTCTGCGCCTGATTGTGCAGCATGAGCGCTGGGACCTGAGGGAGAGGAAAGGACACTGGCCTCAGCGCAGCTTTAGAGGAAGGCCAAAATACTCAGTCTTCAAGACAAGTAGTATTTTAATATAGTATTTTTTGAAAGTCAAAGTTAATGAAAAAAATCTGCGATGAACAAAATAGCAGCATTTCGGTTAAAGATGGGTTCTGTCAACAAGGCCTAGATTAGGGTGGGGTGAGCCACATGAACTGTGCAAGGGTGAAGCTGGACGTTGGAAGGGGCAGGAGGCACTGCTATGATTTCACAAAGAGCCATTTGTCTTCCTCCTTGGCTTGGAGATGACTGCAGGTCTCCTTCTCCTTGGCAGTTAAGTGCAGCCATGTGACTGTGTTCTGGCCAATGAAACGTCAGTGGAATTGACGAGAGCCACTCCAGACCTGGCTATGAAAAACGCCAACATTCAATTCTCCGTGCTCTTTCCCTCTCCTGGCTCGATACAGATCAGCAGGGTGACCTCAGAAGCCAAGGACTGGCAATGACAGAGCCGTCAGATAAAAAAGAACTTAGGAAATAGAGTCACTTAAGGAGGAGAGCAGCCCACTGGGGAGACCAAGGCTCCCGTTTAGACTTTAAGGAAATTTTTTTAAAAAGCTTGTACTATGCACATAATATATTTAAAAACCTAATATCTGTTAAGGTTTTGGGGGGGGGTTATGTGCTCCAGCAGCTAACATTACTTTAACAAATACAGAATTTGGTACCAGAAGTGGGATGTTGGTGTTGAAAAAACCTAAAACATATGACATTGCTGTGATGGTCAGGTGGCATGCAGCTGGAAACTGATCTTGGAGGCTGGAAATACGGTAACCTGCGATACACAGGGGCAAAACCTTTGGTACAACGGTTACCTGTTGTACGTTGGGAGGGAGACGATGTGCCTACTGAGCCTGTTGCTCCTGGGGACACACTCAGAAAGCAATAAAGTGACAATGTGCTGGGTTTTACTCTTTGCTTTTCACCATGTGTCACAAGAAAGAGATGAGCTGAAGAGACATTTGGCTGGTTAGCCTTAAAACAACTCCTGAGTTCCTGAACTTGCAAAAGAAGAAAGCAGCTGCTACACCCATGAAAAATTTGCACTGCCTTAAAGGAGGGAATATTCTTCTCCACCCACAAAAGAGGAAATATTCTTCTTTCCCCACTTCAGATGTGGCCATGGATGGATAATGGATGAGGAAGAACCTCTGAGAGCTCAGAGTCAGGAGCCACACAGAATAACGAACGTGGGGACTTCTCTCAGGGAGCAAAGTCAGCACCTGAATAAGGAAATTTCCCCACCACGATGGCAGGTGCACTTCTTCTTACCCCTCTAAATTTGGGTAAAAGACTGTTTAGCTCAGCCTCCCTCCTCTTCCCTCTCACTGGGCGTGGGTTCCCTGGTCCCTGCACTGCTGTGTATGTGTTGGTGAGAATATGGTGACATTAGCATTTCACACCCCCCCTCACAACACTATAACCTTTTCTGGAACACGGTGTACACAGGAGCCTTTCACATGCTTATACTCTTGAGCCCAGCGATTTCAACCAGGGTGCCACAAAAAAATTTTAAAACATGAAATACCTGACTATTTTGTCAGGGGCACTGACCTCTTTTCCCTTAGAGTCAAATAAAAAAAATGACAACAGCCAACACAATAACCGTTCAGTGTGAATGAATCAAAATTATACCTAATTTTTGGTCAGATTGGCAAAAAATAGAATATATTTTTTTGGTGTGCTGCAGAATTTTAGTAATTAGCTTATGTGTGCCGTGAGATGAAAAAGGTTGAAAATTGCTGCTTGAGCTCAGTAATGCCATGTCTCAGAATCTAGTCCAAGGAGATCCTCTCCTGTGTAAATAAAGATTTAAATACAAAGAGATCCAACACCGTGTTAGTTAAATGAGAAGAAATTGGAGACTACCTAAATATCCAACAGTAAATTCAATAAATGATTGAGTAAATTTATAGTGTATTTATAGAGTGGGTATTATTTATGCATTAACTTCTTTTTGGATGTGGAAAGTTTTTAGTAAGCTGGAGAAATGCTTATCATGCAAAAACTGTAAGTCTGCTAAGACTTCAGCTATGGAAAAGATACATGCACAGAAAAAAGGCTGAAAGGGAATATGTGAAAATGTTCCTGGTAATTTTATGAGGCATTACAGGGTTTACAAGAGATAGTATCTTGGAGTTTTGGGTGATTAGCTGTGTGATCTTTGGCCTCACGTGGGCCTGTTTTTCCATTAGTAACAAAGAAAGGGTGGCTGGGATGATACAGAACTGGCCTTTCCTGTTCAAAAAAATCTATATACAAATGTGCTGAATCACCCCCTACTTTATCATTTCTTTTTATCCCTTGAGGTAAAACCAACCCTAAATCTTGGAGCCTGATAGACTTTGAAATTGGCCCTCATTTTAATTCTCAAGTTCTTAGCATGAGAGCAACATTCAATATGGTTCTGAAATATCTTATGCAAAAAAGTGCCAGAGTCATAGACTGAAATATTTATTTGAATATAAATGAACTCAGATGTGCCAAAATGCGTTCCCCCTGTTGTCATGGACACAAATGCCTGACTTTATGATTTGCATTTCTTTTCTAATGGGTACAATATGTTTCAGCTCCTCATTGGATGCGAGAAACTCACCATTCTGTGAACTCCCGCAAATGTCAGCCAGTGGGGAACTTTTGTGCCTTGATGCTTGCTTCACTTAACAGCTGAAAATAAGTTTTGTGTCTGTGGGGTCAGGACGGTGGCTCAGAAGGCTCCCCACTCCTCCCTGCCAGCTTCCCCGGGAGGCATGAGCGGTGGGTTTTAGGGGTGCCAGGGTGTCCCTCTTGGTCTCTTCTCCAGCCCAGGCCCCCCCGCCCCACCTTTGGGAAGCTCCCTTTGCTCTCTTGTTCTTGCATAGTGAGGACTGCAAGGAGTCTTGGTACACTGATACCCTGGTCCCTGCCAGTCCTGCCCTTTCTCCTGCGTGTTCCCTCCGGATCCTGGATTGCTATCTGCCCCCTCCCTCCAAGCTCTAATCCTCAGAATCGTGTCCTGCCCTTTCCTCCTCACCTCAAATAAGACAATCACCAAATCCTGCCATGCCTATCTCTTAATGATCCCCTGGCTTTCACTGAGCCTTCTTCCAATGTTTTCCACAAAACAGGGAGAAAGTCTTTTTAAGGTCTTGTAGGGCTTGCTAATAGGATCTTGTCATAATTTTTCTTAAAGCCCTTTAATGGTTTGACTCTGATATTAAGATAACATCCCAGATCCCTACCATGGCTTTTGAGACCCTGTCCTGTTCCTGTCCTGTCTTCACTCCCCTCCTCTCCCCCTCCCCCTCCCCCTCCCCCTCCCCCTCCCCCTCCCCCTCCCCCTCCCCCTCCCCCTCCTCCTCCCCCACCGTTTTATTAATCCTCACCTAAGGATATATTCATTAATTTGAGAGACAGAGAGAGAGGAACATGGATGTGAGAGAGACACATTGATTGGTTGCCTCTTGTATGCACTTTAACCAGGGATCAAAGCTGCAACCTCGGTATATGCCCTGACTGGGAATTGAACCTGCAACCTTTCAGTGTACAGGACAACACTCCAACCAACTGAACCACGCAGCCACAGCTCCTGTTCCCCTTTTCAATCTTACCTCATGCCATTCTCTCCTGTGCTCACTATATACCCCAGGCATACCGGCCACCTTTGTGTTTCCCTACTGTGCCATGCTCCTCCCTACCTCCTGGCCTTTGCACATGCTGTTCCTTTACTTGGAACACTTTCCTCCCTCCCTCCAAGCAGACACTTCTCAGTTTTCAAGTCTCACTTTAAAGGCCACTTGTTCAGGGAAGCCTTCTCTGATATCCCAGAAGATTATGTATTGCCGAGATACATGCACTCATCATCGCCTGGGCTTTTCCTCTATAGACTTGCCACAGCTGGGATTAAATATTTCTCCCCTGGCAATCCAAGCTCAGCGACAGCCGGGACCATGTCTGTTCCACTCACCATTGCATCTCTAGTCTCTTGCTGAGCGTCAGGGACCCAGTAGGTGCCCAGTAATCATTTGAATGAAAATAAATTCTTCATACTAGTTGTCAGAATATATTTCTAAATTACAAATCTAGCCACATAAACCACTAACCCACAACTCTCCCCTCCCCCAACAAGTATCAGGTAACTCAAAACTTATCCCTGGACTTACTGCGTCCTGAAAAAAAAAGGGCCGTGTTCCCTAGCGTCTCACACAAGGCCCATTGCGGTCTGACTGGCAGCCTGTCTTCCACCTCCTGCCAGCCGCCCGGTGCCCCAGGCACACCCACGCTTCCGTCCCCCGACCCGCCTGGGCCTTTGTGCTCTGGGTCTTGGCTCTTACCGCTGGCTTCTTCTTTGCCCTTCTCTGTGTGGAGAACTTTAACATAGCCCTCAAAACCCAGCTCAGATGAAGGAACCAAGGCCTTCCCTCCTCTAAGAAGTCTCCACTCCCACACAGCTGGTCCAGACCCACTGGGCAGCACTGTACGTGTATAAGTTTGTAGCCTGCAGAAACCCAGTCTTATTCTCCTTGTGTTACCTGTGACCAGCCCAGCCGCTGGCCCACAGTGTGATGACGGAATGTTTCTTGCCCTCTTCCCAGACCACCTCCCCGGGCACAGATAAGAGCCCCCATCTCTAATCCCTTCCAAACTGTGCCCTCCTACCGGAGATGTTGATAATCTGATTGATCAGAGTAAGGACATTCTCTGGAACAAATTGTACTAGTGGGTGGGGTGTCTGTGTCTGAAAGGCAGGAACAAAGGCTCCGAGCCTCCTCATTCTGTTAATCCAACCAGACACCCAGTCTCGCCACCCTCCTCTCTGGTGCAGCTTCTGTGCCTGAGCCTGAGAGATGAGGACTGTCGGGCCTGCGCTGAGGGTCTCCCCATCATAGGTGTGGAGGTTCAGGCCTCCAGGCTAAGCTTTGCTCCTGGTCTCAGCTTTCCCCACAGAGTCCTCTATGTGAGGGGCTAAGGAAGGGATGTGGGACTCAAGGCCAGGTGTTAGTAATAAATTGCTGCTTCATTTTCATTTGTGGTGTGTGGAGTGTGGGTATCACCAGCCAGGGCCCAAGGCCCACTCTCACTCCCTCGTGTGGTCATTGAGAGTGTGTGTTCTCAGTTCAGAGGGCCCAGGTTCAAATCCCAGCTTAACTACTTGTAGGCTGAGTGATGTCGGATAAGTCATTGGGGCTGTTGTGAGGATTAAATGAGAGATTCTGAGCACACTGCCTGGCACTCAGGAAGTGTCAAATAACAACTAGAGACTCCTGTGAGGGCACCAGAATGCAAGCTGGGGTGCCATGTCTCCCTTATTTGGTGTCGGTCATGCCTGGAAATGAGACTGACTCCTGGCAGGTGCTCAGTGAATCCCTATTATATAAATATCATTGTTCCTATTGTTAATAATGTATAGATGGTACTCAATAAAGCTTTTCAAATGAATGGATGGATGCATGAATATCTCTCGAGCTCCAGTCTCCAGTACCCAAGCTCTCTGAAAATATAGAAGAGTCTGTTTTAATAAAATCAAATATATGGACACAGATCCAGGAGAATTCTACCTCACATTTATCTGAAATGTCAGCAGAATTTTCTAGGTTTCGATAGCACTAGCATTTTGCAGTCATGTGCTAGTGTCATTCATTCATTCCATGGGATTCATTGATCTCCTCCCTATCTCAGGCACTCTTCTGGGTCCTACAGTCACAGGTGAACCTGGCACAGTCCCCGCTTCAAGGAGCTCTAGGCGCACAGGTGCGAGCCTGGCCCGCACCCGAGGGATGGTTCTAGGTAGTGCGCATCCCGCCCCCCCATTCCCCGTCCCTGCCGCCCCCCCCCGCCCCGCCCTGTGTGTGTTGTTCCACCTCCAGCCCTGTCCCTTCCTTGGTGAATCCCCTGAGAACGCCTCTTCCTCTCTCTGGACTTTTATGATGGGATTGGACTAGGTCAGTAGCTTTTACTCTTTGGAGCAGAGAAATTCTTTGTTTCAGCAAAAGGGCTATATGGAAGCTGAGGGCTTAACGCAGATGAAAAGGGAGCTGAGAGGGGAGCGCGGGCAGGTGTGGCCTGCACCCTCAGGCCTGGGCGCCCTCCTGCCCTCCCCCAGCTTTGAATTCAAGGCTGACAATAAACACGGGGCCCCTCAGCATTGTTCATGATCCTGAGGCAATGCGATAGAAGCAGGTCTGTCCTGGACTACCCAAGGAGAGTTTCTGGTTTTGTTCTTGAAATGAATTTTGACTTTAAAATAGTTTTAGATTTAGAGAAAAAGTATGAAGATGGTACAGAGTTCCCATATAATCCACATCCAGTTTCCCCCGTTATTACCATCTTATATTAGTTTGGTATGTTTATTATCATTAATGACCCTATCTTGATACATTAACTAAAGCCCGTACTTCATTCAGACTTCCTTAGTTTTTCTCTAGTGTCCCTTTTCTGTTTTTGGACCCCATCTAGGAAACCACATAACGTTTACTTGTCATGTCTCCTTGGGCCCCTCTTGGATGTGATAATTTCTTAGACTTTTCTTTTTTGCATGACTTTGAACTTTTGAGGAGTACTAGTCAGGCGTTTTGTAAAATGTCCCTCGACTGAGTTTTGTCTGTATTTTTTCTCATGATTAGACTCGGGTTTGGGGCTTTCGGAAGACCCCAGAGGGGAAGTACCATTTTCATCCCATCCTATCGAGGGTGCATCTAACCTACTTATTAGTGTTCATGTGAACACAAATCCCCTGGCTGAAGTTGTGCTGGTCAGGTTTCCTTACTGAAAAGTTACTCTTTATTCTCTATTTCCACACTGTGATCTTTGGAAGAACGTCACTATACCCTTCAGGATGGGAGTTCCTCTCCATCTCCCGGGGGCGGTGGGGGGGGGGGGGGCGGAGGCAGAGGATCTACATAAATTATTTGGGATTCATTTGCATGGGAAATTTGTCTCTTCTCCCTCATTTATTTACTTGTCCCCTCATTTATTTATCTCTGGATGAACTCATAGATACTTATTTTGTACTTTGGGTTATAAGCCAATACTCTTTTATTTTATTCTTCAAATTGTATGCAAAGGGTTTCCATTTCGGAAGGAGCTGGATGGTGGATGGCCCCGCCCTAGCGCAGAGCACCAATGGCAGGGAGGCAGAGTTTGGTGCAGGAGGAGGGGTGGGGACTCTTGGCTATGGGAGGCCACCACTCCGTTTGCGCTCTGTGCTGTCACAGGCTCCTTGGCAGCTGCTGCTGAGGCCAATCTGGGGAGGTGGGAGAAGCAGACGCACGGCATCCCTATGCACGACCCTCAAAGAATTTGAAAGAACTAGAGAGATTAAGGAAGGCTGACCTAAAGGGGTTGAGAAGTACAGATTGGTAGGTACAAAACAGTCTAGGGGATGTAAAGTAGAGGATAGGGGATGTAGGCAATAATATTATAATAACTATGTATGGTGCCAGGTGGTGCTGGAAATAGCAGGAGGATCACTTTGTAAAGTATATGATCGTCTAACTACCATGCCGTACACCTGAAACTAATATAAAGTAATACTGAATGTAAACTATAATTGAAAAAAAAAAAGGCTGACCCAGCTGGCATCTACTCTGCTCCCCTGAAAGGTTTTGATTACAGGATTTAAAGGGGCAGCTGTGTGTACTCACAGCCTCTCCTGTTACTTGTGTCACATGGTGAAAAGCTTGTTGATTAAACTGGGGAGCAAAGCAAAAGGAAAACCTTGACAGTTTCACCTGCACGTGTACCTCAAAAGCAAGACCTCCTCAGTGGGGGAAAACAGAAGTGAAGTATGTGTGTGTGTGTTCCCACTGGTCCTGATGATCCGCAGAGTCAGCAGAGAGAACAGCAGGATCCCAGCAGGGGAACTTAGCTGCTGGTCAGGGGCGGCTAGGAGACCTGAGCCCCAGTGCCTGCCTTCTCATGAACGTGCCAGAGGACAGCGGTCAGGATGCCTTACGTCACACATCTCGGGGTCTTTGTTTCCTCACCTGTGAACGGTAGGGGTTCGGAGCACAGAATATAAATAACAGCAACAGGAACGAGGCCAGAGGTAATACTGCCTTTTATTAAGTTCTTCCTGGGGAGTAGGTCCTATGTTAAGTGTTTTACCTGCCTCATCTCATTTCATCCCCATGACAAACCTGAGAGTCAGCATTATTGTCCTCATTTTACAGCTGAGAAAACAGGGTCAGGTACGGTGAGGACAACAGGTCAGGAAAGAACTGTGATTGAAAAGATAGTTTGCTACTCACAGTTCCCAAGAGGAGGGGGCCTGCCATGCCGCGCAGGGGCACAGGGGGAAGCTCCAGGGCAGGGCAGGTGCCCTGCCTGGCAGGAGAGAGAACACAGGTGACGGGACTCTTCTCCCATCTTCTCTCCAGGACCAGGACTCTCATGATTAAGAGCACAGGACTTGGGACAGATTCCCTGGCTCAGACGCTGTGCAACTCAGACAATTTGCATCAGCTTTCTGTGCCTCCACTTTCCTATCTGCAAATGGGGGGTGGGGGACGGTGGTGATAGAATTTGCCAAGAGGAAGGAGGCTCTGTCTTCTGAGAGATGGTCCTTGAAAGGAAACCCACGCAGGGGGAGCGAGGCAGCTTCCGGATGCAAATGCATACCGTTCAAGCTCATTAATTCAGACCTCAGTGGCTAGCAGTCTAGGATGATTTGAAGCCAGTAAAACCAGACTTTCTTTTCACCATTAATAAGAGTGTAAAAAAGATTAGGTGGAGAGTGCAGGGAAACTAAGGTAGGCCTTTGTTCTCATCATATTGCAAGGAATGCTAATTCACACAGGCAAACAAACTATTTCAACTACTTCGAGGCTGCTGTTTACACAGCAACAGTGTGCTAATTGCAAGTGACTCTTCCTCGGTGCAACTCTGAGTCTATTCTGTTAGCTTTTAGTGGGAGAATTTTCTACATGTGAAGTCAGCTAGCACGCTTTAAAAATATACTCTGTAACTCAGACTGTTCACCAACCATTTGAGGATCCCTGTGATTCATGGAGGGGCTCCCAGGAGAATGCCGCCTCGGGGGGCGGCAGGCAGGGGCTGGGGGCGGGGGTGCTGCAGAGAGCTTCAGGGCAGGGAGGTGCCTGAGCGCAGGCTTCTCAGAAGTGAGGCTTGACCTGGATCTCAGAGGATGCTGAGTTTGGCTTGATTTGAGACCTGTTCCTCAGGTCACACCCCTCTTACCTGCCTTCTGCACCCCACCTGTCTGTCCAGCCCCCATTGCTTACCCTGCCCTATTCTCTGCATAACGCTCAGCTGCAAGCTTAGAGCCCAAGGACCAGCCCTGTAGGTAGGCACCACCCCTCGGGGAAGGTGGCCAGGCTGTATGCGGTAAGGGAAGTCCGAGGAATCACTCCTCCTTTGAACTCGCAGGACAAGATGTTAGGGCAGGACAGAGTGGTAGTTCTCAAATCTGGCAGCACATTAGAATCACCTGGGAAGCTTAGAAAAGTCGGATTCCCAGGTCCCCAGACCAGTGAAATCGGTAGGGTACAGAATCACAGCTCAAAGAGATGCTCAGTCTCACGATAGCTTTCGTGGCTGTCAGACTCTTCTGTGTATTTTCCTTGTTTCCCCCTCATTGATGAGCATAACTATTTCATTACTACAAGTAAGTCAGCCAACCTTCACTGAGCTTTATGAACCATAATTTGGGGGTCCAAAGACAGAGTACGTAATGCCTGATCTTGGGACTTCACAGCTGGGGAGAGAGAGCTGTGAAAAGCTGCTGTCACGGAGGAGGGAGCGCCGTTGTGTGGGAGCATGGAGGAGGCTGTGCAGGGGCCAGCTTGGAGGAGATGGGGGATATTTCCTAAAAGGGGTGGGATCAGGGGTGAAGCTTGAAAGGAAAAAAGGAATTCTCCAGGCTAAGAAGAGGGAAGGGAATTTTGGGTAGAGGGAACAGGATCTGCAAAGGCCAGAAAGTATGAAGATGGGCATCGCTCTGTCAGGTACTGTGGTGAGTTCTTTATATGTACGAGTTCTTAATAATCCTGCAAGGTGAGGACTATTGTTACCTTTAATTTACAAGTTGGGAAACCGAGGCACAGGGAAGTTGAACAATGTGGCTAATGTACAATCAGTAAGTGGAGTTGAGATGGAAACCAAGCTACACCCAATTCTAGAGCAAGAACTAGCCAAGGGGGTGGGGTGGGAGGCGGGGTAGGGGGAGGTGTGTGACAAGGGTAGTCTTCACAATGGGATCATTTATAGATGGTTTATATGATGCGTGATGATTTTCCAAATACATTTGCCTCCCTTTGTGCCTGACAGTCCCTGGCTGGACTGACTTTCGGGGCGCTGCCCCTTGGCCTTCTTTAAAGCCAGACAGATACGGGAAGGGCCGCCGGGGCTTCAGGCCCGTGGCAGGGGTACAGGAACTTCCACACGGGGCCTCTGGCTTTGGAGGTCCCAGGCCAGGCTGAGGGGCTGCCTGGCTCTGATGGAAAGTGTTACCTTGTGACTGTCTGGGCACACATGACATCATCTGGTGACTTCATGGGTTCCTGTGGTCAAGGGCTGAGGGGTGTCATTGATTTGGAACCACATGGGCACTCATTTTGGTGCCAGCTTTGGGTCCCCACCTCGCACCCACAGTTTCTCAGAGGTTGTCCATGGTTGTGAGACTGTGCGCATATTTTGCAAGAATGACACTCTAGTGGCAGAGCTAAGAGATGGCTTTTAAAAAGCCAGAGCTCTGGGCTGTGACTCGGTGGAGCTGGTCCCGCCCTTTGTTCAAACAGGAGAAGAGTGATCTGTTCATAATGTGGGAGGGGTCTCACAATGTGCAGGGTGGAACTGCTTCTTAAAGCTCAGAGTTCTTAAGGCTGGTTTTGAGGGACAAGGACTGGTTGGTACTGTCACAGAGCTTGCTCAAGTTGCAAAGCTATACTCACAGACATGACATTCACAAAAGGTAATACTTGTTTAAAAGACGCATCTCTGGGAATCCTCTCTTGCAGAGACAAATGAATGGATTTGAAGAACAGGTTCAGTCTGTGTTAGACACAAAGAGGATGAGAGAATTAATTAAAGGGGGGAGCGCCATGATTTCGGTACTTGAAGCCTTGAGCCTTGATTTGATGCATCTGTGATAGCCTGATGTTTGTGCTGGGATGTGCTTCAGAATGTGACCTCCCTGTGCAAGCAAAGGAGAAACCACATTAGCAGACGTCATAGGAGGCATTAATGGACTGTGGTTCATAGGCAGGGCTAGTCTATATGGCACCTAAGTGAGAACTAGAAAAAAGAGCTGCTTCTGGAAGGAAACAGCCTGGAGGGTGCCTGGCTTGGCGAGCAATGGCAGGCTGATTTTCCTTGTTCCCCTGCTCCGATGGCCAGGTGCCTCTGTGAAACTACACACCCGTGCCTAGCAGCCCTGTCTGCCGGGGTCCTGAGGTTGAGATTGGGGCTTTTGGGGACTCCATCAGAGAGGTTACCTGCAGCTGATCTGGGAGCCAGATAGACCTGTGTTTGAATCCTGGGTCTGTGGGTCGCTCGTTTTATCCCTTCGTGTGTAAATTGGGAGTGATCAGTACCTGCCTCTCCAGGCTGCTGTGAAAATCAGTGAAATAATGCAGGTAACATGCGCCTGTCATTCATGAAGTGCTCTGCAGAGGTGGCATTAGGACAATGTCCTTGCCCTGGAGGAGTTCACAGACAAGCTGTTTTAAAATGCAGACTTTGTTGTTGGTCGGGTATGGTGAGTCCAACAGATCAGGAGACAGTTGCCACTGAAGGAATAGTTGTCACTCACAGTTCCTTAGAGGTGGAGCCACAGCACCCCTTGCAGAGCTATACAAGAAAGCACCAGAGTCAGTCTGGAGAAGGAAGGAATGGGAAAAAATGGGGGCAAGACCCTTTATTGGGGTTCTCAAGGGAAGGAATGGGCAAGGCAGGGTAAGCAGCCTTGACTGGCTCATCTGAATAATTTCAACGGGCTCTGGGGTGTAGGGACTGTCTCGAGGTGTCTGGCACCTGGCCCGGGGGTGTTGCTGGCAGGGGAATATTGGGGTATAAGAGCCTTGTGAGAGCCTGAGAAAGGAGGTGAGTGGGATGTGGGCTTGGGTCGCTTGGTATGATCTGAATGGGCCATTGCAGGGGACTAATCTTCTATCTTGAGGAATCAGCTAGCTCTGGGAGAGGCAGTCTGTCCCTGGTCAGCAAGACCCAAGTGCTAGAACACCAAAAATAGAGAAAATAAGAAAATATAGTTAATATACAAGTGAAACAGGTAAATAGGGAAATACGTAATTCCCAAGCACTGTGATGAGGACTTGGTTTCTGTGAGGGACACAGAGAAACAGGGGAGTGGGGAAGGCTCTCAAGAGGAGGCTGCACCTGAGCCAGGGCTTGAAGGATGGCACACAGTCCCGGGGCCAGGGCTAAGAGGTGGGCGTCTTTGAGGACCATTATTCTTCCCGCCACAACAGCTCAATGTTGCTTGCTTTCTTTTTTTCTTTTCTTTTTTCTTTTCTTTTCTTTTCTTTTCTTTTCTTTTCTTTTCTTTTCTTTTCTTTTCTTTCTTTCTTTTTTCTTTTCTTTTCTTTCTTTCTTTCCTTCCTTCCTTCCTTCCTTCCTTCCTTCCTTCCTTCCTTCCTTCTTTCTTTTGTTTTTTTCTTTCTTTCTTTCTTTCTTTCTTTCTTTCTTTCTTTCTTTCCTTCCTTCCTTCCTTCCTTCCTTCCTTCCTTCCTTCCTTCCTTCCTTCCTTCCTTCTTTCTTTCTTTCTTTCTTTCTTTCTTTCTTTCTTTCTTTCTTTCTTTCTTTCTTTCTTTCTTTCTTTCTTTCACAATGTTTATGAGTCCATTAGACTGAGTTTCTACTCTAGGATAAGAATTTTATAAGGTTTGTATCCTTGGCATGTAGCACATTGCAGCTGTTGGCAAACATTATTCTTGAGCAAATATATCCTGACTGCTTCATCTTATGGATAAGGTCATGGAAGCCTAGAGAGATGAGTGGCTTGTTCAAGGTTATACAGATCGAGTGACAGAGCTCGATTTGGAACCCAGGTCACCTGAGTCTTTCTGCTTTCATGCCTAAATAGACAGCAGCCCAAAGTTTCAGTGCACAAGGTATCCTATCCTATTCCTCTGAGGTGACACTGACATTTCTCCCGACCTTCTGCCTGAGGTCGCTTAGAAGGACATGACCTATCTACATAGCGTATAAGAAGGCGTTCAGGCTGCGGAGTTTGTGAGACCTAGATTTGAGTCCTGGTCCACCTTCTGTCAGTAATTGTTACTGCGTAACAAACCATCCCAAATCCTAGAGGTGTAAAACAATAACAGTTTATAATTTCTTAGTAGTCTATGGATTAGACGGAGGGTTCTGTTGATCTGGGCCAGACTTGGCTGATCTTGGCTGGGCTTGCTCACGTGTCTGTGGTCACCTAGTGGGTCAGCGGGGAGCTGGTGGTCTAAGATGGCCATGAGCTGGGACAAATCAGCTTTGCTTCATGTAGTCTCTTATTCTCCAGCGGGTAAGCCTGGGGTGGTGTCACAGCAGGGGCAGGGTTCTGAGTAAGAGTGGAAGTGAGCAAGATCAGAACTGGCATGTCATCATTTTTATTGCATCCTCTTGGCTAAAGCAAGTCAGAGACTAGATTCAAGGGGTGAGAAAATGTGTCCTTTTTTATGGGAGGATCTACAACGTCACGTTGATACACGGAAGGGTAGAAAATTGAGGCCAATTGAATAGTTAATCTACCCCATGACTTGACCTCATTCCTGGTCAGGTTTCTTAATTCCTCTAATTCCTAGTTTCCTCATCTTTAACATGGGAAATAGTAACAATACCACATTGTGGCAAGGATTAATTGAGAAGAAACATAGCAAACACCTCAATGACAGTGCATTAAAAAAAGACGGCAGTTGTGGTGTCTGTAAGGTCAGCGGTTACCATTATTACTGGGTTGTTGTTATTTGATCACAATAACTGTGCCTGTCATGACAGCTAGTATACAAGAACTGGCAGAAAACCGTGGTTCTGATATAAGATAAGAGATGCAGGCATGACAAGCCTCATTTTGCTGGGAAAGGGAGGGGGCCAAAGCATTGCCATTTTTCAAGTTACTGAGCCCCCCCACCCTTCTCTTCCACTTTTGTAAGGAGATAATTGTTAAAGATAAATTTGGAAACAGCATTTAGGGATGGCGTGGGACTAGAATTCAGAGAACCTGGATCCAGGTACCGGCTCCTCATTCTGTTAGCTATGAAAATTTGAACAAATTTACTATACCTCTCTGAATGTCAATTTCTTTATCTAGAAAATAGAGATAATAGTATCTACTTCACAAGTCTGTTATGTGAGTTGAATCAGTTGATATGGTTAAAAAAAAAGAGCTTTGTAAGCAGGAAAACACTAGGCAAATATTAGTTATTACAATCAGTTCTTTCCTTTTTGCCATTTGCATGTATGCCTTCAAAACCTCAGGCTCTCTCAGGATGACGGGGCTTTAAGCAGATAATGGAAGTTTCTCGGCTCTCTGGTTATCTGTGAGCAAGAAACTTATTTTAACTTGTGTCATTTTCCAGTAGTTATCCAAGCTTAAAAGTTTCATAAAAAGGGACAAATTCCAAATGTTCAATGTGCTAAAATCAAACGGAATGACTCACAGGTCATTAGCATCCTGGAACATAGTGGCTTCTGTTTTATTGCTATTAAGTAGGATTTAGCTCTATTTTATTAAGGCAATTTTTACAAGCATGTGAGAGGTTAATGCATTTTGCACATAATCCACTGCCTCGCTCACTAAATGCTGAACCCATTAAAGCCAAGCCAGGCAGGGGAAGATTTCAAGACAGAGTGACAAATTATGGGTGGTATGGAATGAGTGAGTGAAAGTATCTGAGATGGGTTTTTTCCTCCCTCTCTTCAAAATTTAAAATTTGTTTTCAAGCAGGAAAATAACAGGGCTGTCCTGGCAAAAACACCTCTTTAGGAGCATATTGCTGCAGTAGGGTAAACTCTGCAGGGCATTGATGGACTGATGTTTAGGTGCTGAAGCTGGGGGTAAATAGAGAGCATCTTTGCAACAGTTCCCAGCCCCCTTGGCAGTTAGATCTCCGTGTATTACTTCTCTCCAACCCAGGGCCTGAAAGATAGGACCTGCCAAGGATACTGCATTTACTAAGCTATAATGGATTTCCCCTCCTACAGTGCTCTCTTCATCAAAGACGTGGCTGGTTGCAGTCTGGAGCAGCAGCGGGTCACAGGGATCCCGCGGACAGCTGGAGGCTGGAGCAGGAGGCAGGGGCCAGATCCTGAAAGACTTTGTAAGTTTTTTTAGAGAGTCTGAGCTCTCTCCTTTAGGACATGGGAAGTAGGGATTTTTTTTTCTCTTTTAAATCATCTTGACTGCAGTGGGTTATACACAGTAAAGTGCACCCATGTGCCCACTGTAAGTGTACAGTATTATGAATTTTAACAAATGCATTGACTCACGTAAACACCACCACAATCAAGATCAGAACGCTCTTATCGGCCTTCCCCCCAAAGTTCTGTCATGCCCTCTTACGTTCTAATCCCCACTCCCACCCCTTGCCCAGGTGACCACAGGTATGATTTGTCACTATATAGAGACATTTAGCTTATTTTGAAATTTGGCATAATGTCTTTATTCTGCATTGTTGTGTATATCAGCACTTGATCCCATTTCATTGCTGAATAAATAGTCCATTCATTGTGTGGATTTCCACCATTTGTTCATCTGTTTGTCTGTGGATGCACATTGGGGTTGTTTTCTAGTTTGTAGTTTTACAAATAAAGCTATGAACATTCATATGTGGAATCTTTTTGTGGCCATGTGTTTTCATTTCTCTTGAGTAAACACCTAAGAATAGCATTGTTGGGTCAGATGATAAGCGTTATGTTTAACTTCTACTGAACTGCTTCCTAAAGTAGTAACATTTTGCATTCCTACCAATAATGGATGAGGATTCCAGGAGCTCTGCATCTGTTGAGTCATTCTCGTGGGTGTGTAGTGGTATCTAATAGTGTTTTAATCTGTGTTTCCTTAAGGACTAATGATATTGACATCTTTTCCTATGCTTATTGAGGGGAGGATTTTAAACAGGGGAATCACAGGATCAAATTTGTGTTTTAGGTTCTTGAACTAAGATGCCAACTAAGTTCTCAAATTTGATTTCTTCTCATCATTCCTGCTGAAGTGCTGTAAGCAAAGTAACAAGGAAAGTCTACATAACTTTTGAAAACCCAAAGAGATCTTAGTTTTTTGAAAACTCTGAGAGGTTAAGCAAAAAAAAAAAAAAAAGGAGGAGGAAAGTATGGAAAAAGGTAAGTACTGACTGCTTGCTCGACTGTCCGTTGGTTCATTGTTTGGTAGAATGAGTGAAATAATGTTACAGTGCCCCAGCCCCTTAATTCTTCTTGGAAATAAAAAAGGGAAAAGTTCTATGTCAGAAATTTGTGACCAGACAGGAAGGAGCAGGGAGGGTGCAGTCTTCCAACATTCACCCCCAAGACTGAAAAGAAAAATTAACTAATTGTACCCTAATATCCATTCTTGTCTTTTTTTCATAGCAATAACACTGGTCACCCAGAATAAAAATTATACTTCCTAGCCTCCCTTGCAGCTAGGTATGGTCATATGATTGAATTCTAGACACTAGAATGTAAGTAGAAATAATGAGGGTCATTTCCAGAAAGTGTTCTTAAGGCGGGGGCGGGGTGTGATTTTCTCTCCATCTTCTTACTCCTGGCTGGATTATAGACTTGATGACTGGAGCTGAAGCATCCATTTTAGACTATGAAGTAAAGACCCTACGCTAAGGAAAGTAAAACAGTAAGATTAAATGAGCCAGGGCCCCTGACACTGTAGAATATCATGATTAACTCTCAACTGACAACTTCTGGATTTCTTTTGCCTTAGAGAGAGAAACCTATATGTTATTTAAACCACTGTTATTTTTTATCTTCCATCTCTTGTAGCTAAAACTAATTCTAATTTATAAAACTTAATTGCTGATTGCCCTGTTCCTTCAGGGAGAAGATACAGCGACTTACTAATCAGCAACAGATTATCCAAAGTGAAACAACTATAGACATCATCAAATATGAATAAATGGTGAAAAGCTTCTGGTCTTGTGAAAGGACTTAGTGATTCAGCGAGAGGGACTGAGGGACCTGTCTGAACACTCATCACAAATTGCACCCAGCACAAGAAATATTTTCAGGAAATAGGGAAGAACTTTAAAAAGCCCTCTTAATTGTATTTAGTGAGAGTTATGAAGGTGTTACGTTGATTTTAAAAGATCAGTCTGAAAACAATAGAGTTCTTAGGAAGGAAAGGTGTAATTTCCAATTCTTTCTACTCCATTAAGGCTGTGCATAGCAGAATGAAAACTTCAGAAATCAACCTGATTAATTAGAAAACTTGCTAGAAAATCGCTCCCAAAATTCAGATGAAAATTATGAGTAGGTAACAGAAATGTTAAAGGAGAAGGACTTTAAAATTAATAGAGAAATATAAGCAAAAATGGTCTTGGAGGACAAAATCCCAGAAATTTACCATGTATTTAATAGAAGTTCCAGAAACAGAGAGCTTTACAGATGTAAAACTATAATCAAAGAAATGGGGGGGGGGGAGTCCTTGAACTGAAAAAAATAAATACACATTCAAATAAAAGTATTCACCAAGAGTTGGCAAACAACACTGAAGAAAGTTTAAAACTTAAGAGAGTATCCTACAAGTATCAGACAACAAGAAAACAATGATCAGACAACAAAAAAAGGAGATCATATTGATGTCTGATTTATCTTCAAATTATGCTCAATATAATGGAAAATATTTATAAAATTCTGAGGAAAAATCATTGTGACTTGTTTTTCCTCTAAAAATAAAGTATTAAAATAATGACAACCTTTGTTACTAAGTATCTGTCAGGCACTGTTTGGAGTGCATTTGTTGAACTACTTTAACACTTATAGTAAAGCCAAAAGGTAGATATTATCACTGTTTTTACAGATGAGGAAATTGAGGCACAGAAAGGTTAAGTAACTTGCCCAATGTCACACAGTATAGAAAGAAGAGATAGAGTATGAACTTGGCTCATGTTCTTAACCACCATACCTCATTGCTCCTAAAATAAGATGAGAAATGTCAGTTTCTTAGGAGGGAAACAGATTTTAATGAAACACTCCCAACATACACCTGCAACTATGATAAATGCCATGAGGGGGTGCTATGGAATTTTTTTGCATGGGAATCCAGCCTGTCATTACAGATGAATGGCATATAGCTACTGTTTATTGAATGCTTAAAAAAAACCAATACAGATACAGATTGTCATACCAAGGGAAAAACTAGGGGAAAGGATTTGGGTAATGATTTTCCAGTTACATGGAGCACAGAAAAACTCAGATTTGGAGGGCACCTTGCCTATTTTCACTATGCCCAGTGTTTGCTTATAAACCCCATCGACGTGGAGCTCACTACCCTCTGCTCTGTGTTCATGGACACCTTGGCCCCAAACAATCTCAGACTTCAAATCTGAGCCTGTCCTTGAAGGTCTGAGATTGAAAATTATCATGAAGTCTTGGCTGGTTTACGTTTAAGTGCAAGGGACAATGTGCTTGTTTGTCTCCCATTCTAAGCTTTAGCTGTCTCTCCAAAGGGCAGATTAGGCTTGTCATGGAAAAAGGAAGTGTTTACAAAGGCTGTGCTGCAGCTTCCCAGGGGCCGATCTTGCAATCACGCCTCCTGGGCATCTGGAGGATCCTGTCGTGCTCAATGGGCCTCCTCATGTCCCGATTCACTTACTCATTCACACATTCATTCACTGCTTTGTTTTTTCACACACATCTATTCATTCGCTCCCTCATTTATTTTTTTCATTCATTCACTGATTTCTGCAAGCCTCTGTGAGGCCCCTGCTGGCCCCTGCGCAGCACAGGGGGACAGGATCCATCTCCGGGGGCTTCTGCCGGGCATGGACTCTCTCTGACTCAAGCTGCTATGAAAAGCCCTGCAGATTTCCAGCGTGTGTGGGGTCTGTGAGTGGGGACCCCCGCCTGCGTGAGCCAGAGGACCAGAACTGAGGACTGAGGGGCAAGGCGGTGTCCGCAGCACAGCTCCTATAGCCCTGCAGGCCCAGCACCAACAGGCAATTCACTGGAGAAATGCAGCCCTAAGGATTTATGAGTAAATAAAACAGCGCCCCAGCTTTCCATCTAGTTCCCGTTTTATAACGAGGGTCTGGGCTCAGGTCCCTTTTTCCTGCGTCACTGCCTGAAAACAAGGTGTGAGTCTGACTTTAGCCCATGTAGACGGTAGAGGGAATAATTGTTTAGAAATCAGTTTGGAATTATTTACACTCTAACCAAGTTTACCATTTTAATATCTTAAGCCAGACATAAATGGGGAGTAAAGGAGGGAGGCAGAACTAAGAGGATGTTTGGAGTGGTTTTAAAGTAGCCTAGAGAAAGACAGAAAAAAGAATTTCTCTTGTAGGCCAGAGGAGTGCTCGGTCAAGGCCAGGGTCAGGGCCAAAGGTGGGCAGACTGGAAGCTGGACAATGAAGCATGAAGAGTAAGTGAGCGCAACCCATGGATTTTTGCTAGAAACTGGCATGTAGTTAGTTGCCTTGAGGTACATCCTTTATGACACTCCTGCCTGTACCCCTTACTGCCACATGGGTGTCCCCCAAGGAAGGTATTCCTAGGCCTTCAGGAGCAACTCCTGGCACAGGGAGCTTCCTACAGAAGGAATAGAAGGGCCAGGTCCACGGAGGACCATTTCTGTCCCCATTTCTCCATCTCTCCATCTCTCTCTCCCTTTCGCAGTCTCTCTCCCTTGCTTCTTTTCTTCTCCACTCCATTCTCTTTTTTTTTCTAGTTTCTTCTAAGCCCCTTCTTTTCTCTCACTGATCTTTCCTTTCCTTCTGCCTATATTCATTTTACATCATTGCAATGAATACAAACAATGCTTTCCAACTGCCAGATGCCAGAGATGGAAGGAAGGGCCGGGGCTGCCGACTGTGGAGCACCTTACAGGAGAGACAGACAAGTATGTTGCAAAGTCAGGAGGAAGCTCAAGGAGCACCGAGAGGAGAATGGTGATTAAATCGGTGGGTATCGGCAATGGGGTGAGGGTGGGGAAAGGAGCACAGGAGAGTTACAAGGAGGGACTGACCCTTAAGGTGGACATTGACCAATGAGAGGGAGGCCAAGGGGAAGGAACAGCCTGTGCCAAAAGCTTGGAGGCTGGAAGAGCATGGTGGCTCCGTGTCCTGGATCTCAAGGGATGTGGACTTGGTGGGAAGTAAGTAACTGATCAGCGAAGCAGCAAAAAAGACCCCTTTGCTTAGTCATGAGGAAAGGAAAGCTCATTCCACACTCTGAGCTGAAACATCCTGCAGAAGTTCAGGCCCCCTGGCCAGGAGGAATTTGGGGGAGAGCCCCACCCACTCCTCCTAGTTGGAGGGAGCTGATGAGCTGTGAATAAACAGGAGACAAAGGCCAGGTGCCAGGCGACCTGAAGCTCACTGCTGGGCCCTGCCTCGCCCTGTCCTGTCCTGTTGCCCCTGGACAGGAAAGGGGGCACAGAGAACTGGCAGGAAAGCAATTTTAGCTTCCCTCTCAGTGGCCGAGACTTCACTGGACCTGCTTGCCCATTGGTTATTCAGGGTAAGACAAGAGCCGATTTTTAAGGAAAGGGGGCAGGGGAAGGAATCACTTTTCTAAAAAGGAAATCATTGACTCCTTGGGCCACAAGCCTCAGGTGCAACGGGGCTTGCTACAACCCGGCGCAGGCAGCCCTGAGCCATTCCAGGAGTAGTGCTTTCACAGCTAATAATTGGCAGCCCAGGGCAGCCCCGGGCGGGGGCCTGACCAGGCTGCATGGAGACCTGCGCCTCCCTATGAAGCAAGGCCCATGCGGAGGCCCTTAATGAGCCACACAACGGCTTCCGCCCCCCAAACCACCCCACCCCCAAACCTCTGGGAAGGGTCACTGCAATAGGGCTGGAACCCTGGGGTCCTGCTGCATGCTGGTGCTGGGGCCCTTCCCCACTGTGTGTCCACAAGGGCCTCTTGTGGGTGCCAGGAGGGGCAGTCCTCCCACAGTGTCCCTGTACAGCCCCCACCTCTCCGTATGGCCAACCGTGCAAATCTCTGCTTAGCCTGGCAGCCAGAACTGAGCCAGAGGCCGGCCTCTCGACTCACTGCTGTAGCTGTTCTGGAACTTGGCACTGTTACTAGTGTTCCTCAAAGTCGTAATTACCACCACTTAGCCTGGGTTAGTGATCTGGAGCAGGGAGCAGCCCAGCCCACTCTGCCTCCTGCTGCCAGCAGACCGACGACTGGCGATAGCTTCATGGTTCGTAATAACAATGATGATAATAGCCATCATTTATTGGACACTTGCTGTGGATGCGGCTCAGGGCTAGGTGTTTTACATGCGGACAGAACAGGGCTACTCCAGCTCCTCCCCTAATTCTCTCCACACATCACCCCTGCCCTGGGTCTGGTTCATAACCACGGATTTGCATGGCAGCTTTTATTTTAGAGCAGGGGAGGGGAGGGGTGTACTGGGGACGAGGTAGAGTGGGTGAAACGCATTGTTTCCCATCCAACCCCTTGTGTGGCCTGGGTTTGAGCATTTGGTTGGAGGGAGAAGGCCAGGAATGGGCAGATCTCTTTTTTCGTGAGAAACCTGGTAAGATTCTGGGCAAGAAATCCTGGACAGAAATCCGAGAGACTTGGCGAGACGCTGGGCAAAGCAAAGTTGCTTTGGAGGGTGACCGTCTCCCCACCTTTGCCCAGACCCCAAAGGTCAGTGTCTGTGGAAACGTCCAGGGTGGCCCTGTGAGCACAGACCATGGACTGCGCACGGGTGAGGCTCCGTGTTGCAGGCGGCATTCTCCCGAAGCGGATGCTGATAATAAAATGTTACCCAATGAAGGAGAGGGCGCCTAAGAAGATCGGGTGGAAGAAGCAGCTCAGCTATGGTGTAAGCCCAACAAGGCCGTGGCCAATCTGAGGGGGAGCTCTGACAGGACTCGGCTCATCAGAGCGTCCATATCTGGCCGGAGTGGTCAGCCCTCGTATCCCCAGCTTAGCCACAGGCTGCTGAGGCCCCTGAGGCAGGCCCGGAGGGTGCAGGGACCTGAGGTGGTTGCTGCCTGCACCCCCTGCAGCTGGATTCTGGGGGGCGGGGGTATAGGATGGGGGTGGAGAGGCGACAGGGTCACAGCTTGCATTTTCGGTCCCAGGGTAGGGGCTGCAAGTCCTGTATTTTGTAAGATGACACCTTCCTTCTCCCCCTTACAGAGTTGAGTCTGATACGGCAGAATTTTTGTGGTTTAGTTACCAACTCTCCTCTGTGATTTCATCAGTTTCTAGGCCCTCAATCAATGTTTGCTGAATGGTGAATGAATGGACGGATCCCAAGGACAGGGTTACCGTGCAGCTCCCGAGCGTTTATCTTGAATCTGGAAAATGCAAGAAAAATTGGCCCATCTGTTTCTGTATTATATCAGGATAGCACAAAGCCACAGAACTTAACTGTAGCCAACTTAATCATGTGTGACAACCCAGCAGCAACGCAGGATGCATTTGTGTAAAACACTCCGTGTGTGTATGTGTGTGTATCTGCAGGAACTGGATGTGTTTGCATAGAAAAATCACAAGCGTGACAAAGTGCGTGTCACAGAGTGTGTGTGTTAATGAATGTGTGTGCCTGGGTTTGTGTGGTTGCCTGTGTGTGGGTATCTATGTAAGGAGATATTTGCAGCAGCGTGTGTGTGTGTGTGTGTGTGTGAGAGAGAGAGAGAGAGTATATGTAAGTCCACGTGTACATGCACTACAATGCATGCTCAGATGAGCAGGTGCACTGCACGTTGCCATCTGGTTGTGTCCATACATTATGTTCCCCTGAAAAATCTCTTTTGCTACCAAGCTCATGACACCCAAATGTATCTGCGAACTATCCACCTCACTCATTCAGACTAACCTGAGCTGAGTCAGTGTGAATTAATTTAAAAAAAGAAACAACCAGAACGATCAAATATTTAGAAAGCTAGGCAACCATTACTGCACAGAATAGCTAGTAATTAAAACAGGCTTGCCTCTCCCCCAGTACAGGCATTGCTTTATCTACCAGCACTTCCAATAGGACCTTCTGTGGCAGTGGGAAGGTTCTAGGCCTGCACTGCGCTCACAGGGCACAATGCTGTTCACGTGTTAAACACTTGAAATGTGGCCAGTTTGACCGAGGAATTGAATTTTTAATTTTATTTACTTTTAATTAACTAATGAAAATGTGGATGTAAATGGGCACATGTGAGTGCCGTGCTTTTCTTTCCCCACCGTGTCCCCAGAGCTTAGCCAAGGGCTTGATGCTCAGAGGCTGCTGAGTAAATACCAGCTGACGGAAGGGCCTGCAGCCAGGGCAGGTCTTTGGGGATTTGCATTAATGAGTAGAATAATGGAAATTTGATATTATAAATGGAAAAATAAATATTGTTTGTAGATAAGTGAGTGCTTCTGAAGTGTGGGATGAACATCTTCCCTAATGAGTTACACAGTATCGTTATAGTGGAGTTTATCCTACAAGCTTATTAGGACTTGGCCATTTTTTTCCTTCTCTCTCTCTCTCTCTCAAGTCTAGCATATTAATTTCTCCCCAGTGGAGGTTCAATTGGTGATATAATGAAGACTGCCCACCCCCCCACCCCCACCCCCACCCCCACCATTGAGTACCCTTGTGAGCTTAGGATCAAAGAACCTGGATTGTTCAAAAGACCCTCTATCTCCAAACACACATCACTTGGAAACTACAGAACCTCTGATTAGAATGGGATTCAGCGGCTACTTCCTCTTTACCTAGCAGCCCATCTCTGTCAAGCTCAACCCACCAGCGGGTCACAATCGGCCGTGGCAGGGATCTATTGACTTGGCGGCCTTCTCCCTCTGCCTGCTGAGAGCACAAAGTCCGCCGGAACTCCTCCGTCTCTTTCACGTCCGCTGTTTCTCTGCAGAGCTACTGCGTGTAGTTGGTGTCGCTCAGCCTACATGCATGACCCCATGTGAATCACCTCCTGTGAACCCTCCGTGCCTCAGTTACATCACCTGTAAAATGTGGTGGTGGGGACAGGCAAACCAGTTAATGCCTGTGAAGTACGTAGAAGAGTCCCCAGCACACAGTAAGCTCTAAATAGATGTTAATTATCAATATCAGCATTCTAATTTTTAACCATTATTTCATCTTGTTAGAATTGGTTGAGGTGAAAGATATCGACAAGTCTCTTTTTGTTTTGTACTTTAAGTAAGAAATTGTGAAGTCAATACTCAAGGCTCTCTATAAATATCTTTAACCACCATGCCTATAATTGAGTCTATAAACCTATAGTTTCTTATTTTAAAAAAAATCATGGACTCCTTTATTTAATGGAAGCTCAAATGTAAACCCCAGATATAAATGGAGCTTCTCTGGGTGAAGGGAAAGGGGGGCTTCAAGACCTTCCCTGCCGAAGCTGCTCCTCCATGGGTTCCTTAGAAGTGCAGGGCTCCAGGGAAATCCTTTAAAACCAGGAAAATTGTGCTCTAGGGAGCGTCATTCATATCCTCAATCCATCTTCACAGTGGGATCAGGGGACATGTGCCATTTCATTACTTAGTTTCTTTAAATGTACTAATTAAATATATCAATTGACTCAGTTTTTGTGCTTTTCATCCTAATCTGGAGCCCTTGTCTATTGTCTTCCATTGATTTGCAGCAAAACCCTCCTTAATCTCTTTGAATAGATGGACCCTTACTATTTAAGGCTGAAAGTTGTTCTTGTAGGGCGATACATGGACACTCACTACAGATGCTGCTACCTCTAGGGTTTCAGTAGTTCATCCCCTACCCACCTCAACTGCCATATCCTAAGTTTTGAAACACCAAAGACAATGCCAAGGTCTTTCCAGGCTTCAAGTAGGCACTCAATATGTATTCGTTGAATGCGAGATTTGTTTTTAGGAAAGAGCAAGCAATATGGAGTTAGGAGACTCGTGTCTAAGTCTCTGTTCAACTGTGTGACAGGGAAAGTCCACTTAACTTCTCTGAGCCTCAGTTTCCTCATCTGTAAAGTAAGAATGTACATCTCACATAGGGATGATGTGATGAGTAAATGGGTGAGATATGAAGTTCTTTGTAAACTGTAAAGGGATGTGCATGACAGGATTGTTCTTATTATGTCTCCAGGGGACTACTTTGGCCTGGTGAGTCTTCTGGGCTCCCTTCTGGGGCTGAACAACAGGGTTGGATTCATTTGCAGAAAACATTTGCTAATTATTGTCTGGTTTGAATAATTATCCAGGGATCCTGGAAACAGTCCTTCCCACAGATCAAACTGTCACATCTGCAGCCGACCTTTAAGTAATCTGAGTGGGGGTAATTACAAAGGGCTGGTTTTCTCTAAATATAGCTGTGCCCCAGCTAAAGGTCAACCTGAGGGAGCACAGTTTGATAATTGCAAGCAGTTTGATAATGAATTGGGGCAAACACTCCCGGGGGTGCAGTCAAAGGTTTCTTCTTACGAAGACCAGGGTGTGGATCCCCTGATGGGAGCCCCTGGCTCTCTGACTCCTTCTGGAGCACCTCAAGGTTCACACTTTATCAAAGTTCTAGCCATAGAGCATTCAAGGGAAAGTAACCACAGTGAAAACTTTCACAGGGAATGAGGTTAGCTCTTCTGCCCTTGGGCTCCCAGAGCCCACAGATTCTGCGGCTCTGCTGTGGTCTGCTGTGTGCTTCCTAGCTGCATGCCTTGTCTCCCCAGGGGGGAGTTTTTGCTCCTCCCTGGCTGAGACCACTAAATTGAAATACCAGAAGGTATAAGATCAGAGAAGACTTGGCTGTGAGTCCTGGGCCTGCCAGGATTCCTTGTAGACAGGGCCACACTTGCTTCATTGAGCTCAAATTTTCTCATCTATGAAATGGTACTGGTAAATGACGGTCCTGCTTGCCAAGCCTGGTCATGGGACATCCAATGAAGAAATATATGGGAGAGCACTTTGCAAGCCTCAAAATCCTCTGGAGATGCTAGAGGAGGTCAAGAAAAATTCATCCTCTCTTATCTCCTTGGCTTGGTTTTAAGTTCCTTTGGGGTGGGCCTTATATATTTCTTGCAGCTGCCCCCTCCCCTTACTTTCTCTCTCCTCACTTGGTGCTTAAAGTCAATAAAAATTTTAGGGGTTTAATTGAAGTAAAAGGGAACCTAGGAGAATTAATTGAATGAAAGTTATGTTGCAGGATGTGAAGCTTGGTGGCTATAGTCTCGTAGTCAAAGTCTTTACTTCGTTCCCTTTTTTTCACTAGACTTGTATTTCCCTTCCACCCCTCTTCTATCCTCATTACCAGGTTCCCTCTAAGTCTGTATCTTAGGTCCAGAATTTTCCCAATCCAATATCACTTACAGTACCTGGAAGAACCCTCACTCCTCTTGGTTTGGCAATAATAATGTTTAATAGAGTTGGGTTGCAATATCCACCTTGCCAGCAGGTGTCACCATTGAGCACACAATATGTTCATTCATTTGGCACCTTTATTGGGAGTCTTGTGCACTAGATTCTCTACTAGGAAATGGAGGTACAACAATGAACAAAGCAGACAACATCCCTGCCCTAGTGAACAGGACAGTAACTAAACAAACACTTAGATATTTAATGTTAATGTCAGATAATGATGAATGCTGTGGAGAAAGGGAAGGCCAAGAGGAGAGAGACTGAATTGGCGGGGTGGCGGGGGAGGAGGTGGTGAAGGAAGGCCTCTGAGACAGAGATATAAAAATGTCTTATAGCCACAGATGGCACATCTACCCATTCGTGTGTGTAAGGCACGTTACCTTAAATATGTTTTCTATTACTAAATTGGATTTTGACTTTAAATCCTCATTTCATAGAGCTTGAGATCTCCACTCATAGGGAAGACATCCTTAGAGATCCCTACTCATACGGAAGAGCAATTCTGGGCTCACAGGCAGAACCAAAGCTTTGAGAGGGAGAGCGAGGGAATAGGCCTCTTGTCCCCACTCATCGGTCCCCACAGCACCCTCTTCTATGGGTTCCTATAGTGCCTGTGGCTTTCTGATGCTTCTGGGTTATGCTTGAGGTGGGGAATGATTTATGAGCCGTTTACAGTTCTATCTGCCTGGGTGACTCTCCCAGGGGGGTTGGTGGGAACAGGTCCTCTCTTCTCCCTTCTGTCTCCTCCCTGCCCAGGCGGTGGGGGTCAGGGGAAGGTGGGGGAGAGTGTGGGGGTTAGGGGACAGGATTTCTATCTTGTCCTCTGGGGAGGGGATAGAGAATGAGGCCAGCTTCCCCTGCTTTTGGACACTTTTCCAGGCCTGAGAAATCTCTTTCCCTTGTGGAACACAAAAGCCAGAGAGATTTGCAGGCATTTTCTGGTTTTTGCCCTACTGCATCTGTGCCTGGGGATAATGAGCACAGAACTTGATGCCTTGCTCAGGGGTGGGACTGACCTGGGGGGAAAAAAAAACAGGGAAACAAAAGCACAGATTGGATAGATTTATATCTCACATCGTCACCTCAGCCACACCTGTTACAGAAATTCCAGCCTTCTCTCTCTCTAAGTTCAACATTCTGTGTCAGTTGTTCTTAAGACAAGGGTCACCGACAGATATGTCTTGTGCCACACATTCCAAATCCATGCCCGCTTCCTCTAAGGAATGTGGTTTCTCCTAGTTGGAGTGTGGGAGAAATAAAGTATTATTAATAGTTTTTCTTCCCCCTCCAAAATGAACAGTGATGCTGCCAGGCAAAAGGCAATAAAAAGCCTTTCATTAACTCTCGGGTGACTTGGAAACTCTTATCTAAAAATATGGACAAGCAGGAGTGTGAAGGAGTGTGTAGGAAGGCTGTCCCCACAGTTCTGCACAGTCAGGACAACTGGGGCCACTTGTGGGGAATGTGCCAAAAGCCCCCTGCTAGAGCCTCTTAAAATAAGCTCCCCTCCCACCCTGAGGTTTACAGGAAACTTCTCAGCCAATATGGGCAATTTTCTTCAAGCCCTTGAAATGGAAGACAAAGGAAGCTGAGTGACAGGGCATCAGAATGTGGAGAAAGGGATTGCCGGGCAGGCTGGACCAATTAGCTGCCTTCCGCCCCTTGGCTCTCTGCGGTGGTCTCCGGGAGTTGGGTGGGGAAGTGAGGGGAGCCGGTGGGCCCTGGCATGCTTGACACCCAATTAGTGCTCATTCACCAGCTGACCGGCCAGCCTGCTCCCTTCCAGATGCTCAGCAGCCGTCTCAGTCAGCAGCTCTAAGAACAGAGGGTGCTAATTGGATGCTGAAACCCAGCCACCTCCCCATCAGCCTGGCCCTGCCTTGTACAGGCCCCGGCTTTCTTGGCCAAGGTCCTGTCCCTGGTTCCGTTACCAACTCGTCTTCCGAGAAAATGCCATTCCTCTCAAGTAGAAACAGATGGGCTGGCCCAGCAGCTTCTGCCTTGAAGAGCACAAGTCAGGACAGAGGCAAGGTCAGTGGGGGATATCATGACGGATTGGGGGGCGGGGATGGGGGGGGTAGGAGGCCTTGGGATCATCGGGTTCCAGCACTGAAGTGGGAGACAGGGAGGCCTGCCACTGATTCCCTTGGTGCCTTCCCCTTTTTGGGGCCTCAGTTTCCCAGTCTGCACACAGCAGGGTTCTTATGAGAGGCCCTGCATGCATCCTCCCTGGCCTGGTGCGGAAAGTGTCTGCATCAAGATCCTGGGGTGTCTGACAGGTCTGTGCGGTGAGCAGGGCTGGGAGCACCTTAGGACCCTAAACCATATGAGGCCTTTTTGAGCCCAATGAGGCTCTGGCTCTGGAGGATGAGGGCCTGAGCCTGCCTCCTGGAAGACTGAGTCCCCCAGGACAAGTCAACATACTTGGGGAATAGATACTGGTCCTGCGAATGCTCAAGTTGTCCTATGGTTTCTATGATTCCAGGGAGGTCACAAGGTCCCAGTGGGTCACATGTGCTGTCTTGAAAGGAGCCACAGCCCCACACTTCGTTGCCGTGGCAGCTCCACATGTGTGTCTGTTACTGAATAATGGACCCATGGTGGGTGGGTGCCCAGATGCTGTTACCGAAACAACGCCCCCCCTTCCCCTGGGTCCTGCAGTTGTAGGTCCTTTGCCTTTGAAATTATGGCTCTGAATGGCAGAGTTTGGTGAAAAGGAGAGGAACTATTTATTCAAAAGTTAAACAGTTTTGATTAATGGCTAAATGTCACCCTTAAATCTCAAAATCCCTTTAAAACACCCACCAACACACAGAGTCCTGCCTTTCCCCCCTTTGCCCAGTCAGGCCAGTCAGGGGGACTGTCCTTCAAAAGAAAAAGAGCAGAAGTCCGGGGCTCGGCCAGGCAGGCCTCTCGCGGTTCCCAGCACCATCAGCTGCGTCGCCGTGATCTCCAGCTCTTAACCCGAAACCATGAGCACCTATTCCTGGGCCACTAGCAAGAGCCCTTTCTCTCCTCTTCCCGCGTGGCCTTCTCATTGTTCCCCAAAGTCTGTGTCCCTTTGTTCCTCCGCAGGCCCTGTCTCCCCTCTCCCAATTACATTCTGTGTTCAAGTTTTTCAAACCTTCCTGGTTAGCCTTATTGAGATGCAAAATAACCCTCTTTGCATATGAGGTCTGAAGCTATCCAGTTATTGACATGCAAAATGACTCTCAATGGCCCTGCTCCACTTCAGGTAAGAAGCTGGCCTGTTACTGATACACAAAGTAACTCTCAGTGGCCCTGCTCCAGGTGTCCCTTCCCCCGTGGCGGCTCGCCTTGGGGAGGTAGAATATCAATGTTCAGCTCAGGTGTGCCAGGTGATCCTACTGCAGACCTTGGGAAGAGGTGTCCCAATGGAAACTCAAATGATACTGCCTTTGTTGCTCTGATTTGTTACTCCCTCCCTGGGTTAGAATTACACAGCTACACGCTTTCCCATGTGACTTTGCAGTTCTTGCAACCACAGTGTGTGGCCTATGTTTCTCCGTCCCCTTGGTGATTAGCTGTGTCAGATGCCCTGCTTTTGGCCTTTGAAATGTGGGTCGTAGTGATCCTGTGCCAGTTTGGAGCTGAGATCCTGGGATCCATCCCTGTTTGTCCTCAGCCTCCTTGTGCCCCTGTGACCTGCCATGGAAAGAGCAGGGACCAGGCGGCCGCTGCCCCGGCATCCTGGGCCCCAGAGACATGTAGAGGAAGACCTGAACCCAGCTTGAAGCCTGGGTCCAGCCTGGTCCACAAGAACCCACTCCACATTAGCTAAACCCAGGATGACCTGGTGACCCATAAACTTGAAAACAAATGTGTGTTGTGATAAACCAGTGAGATTTTAAGATCATTTTATGACAAAGAACTGATGTGCTAACAGAGGTGAGAAACTGCCAAGAAAGTGCCACTGAGCACCTTGTAGGTAGGTATCCAGGAGCTGGATTTGAGAGAGAAGCCATCACAGCAACAAGGCCGGGGCAGCAGGGTGCCACGTCTCAATCCTGGGCACCCCACGGCTGCCTGCTGGCACTGCCCAGGCCAACCAAGCTCCAGAGGGACCACGCCACCCTGAATGGGATTAGGGAGAGACTCCTGAACTGTATTTTTCAAATTCCCCAAGTTGAGGCCTGAAAGAACTGGACATCACTGTTCTCTAGGTAATATGCTCTGAACTAACCTGGCAAGAAGAAAGAGGGCAGAAACAAAACCCCCAGGACTGCTGAGCACAAATGGGATGATCCTGGAAGAATTAAGATCCATGTTGATTTGGAAGTCTGGGCAGCAACTATATTCGCTGCTGAGATTCAGGAATGACTCTGAAACAGAGAAAGTGATTCCTAATCAGTTTAACCGAACGACAGATGACTCTTTCCCGGGAGTCTGCGGCACTGAGAGAATTGCTGTAATTGCAGGCCCTTGGCAGGGAAATCAGGCGCCTGCCTCTAGTCTCTTAGGCTACATACCCTGGGGACCCCCAGTTCAGGGACTCTCCCACTGAGACTTGGCTCCCTGAGCTGAGCCAACCCCTTTATGGAGGTTGACCGCAGCCTGTTTGCATATGGCTTGAATTTTGGTTAGGGGCTTTCTAATTGCAACCTCATTTGTCATTTAAAATATGCACAGAAATTAGAATGCACATGGAATTTTGATTCTAGCCCTTCTTTGTGCTTGGAGAGACAAGGCTTCTGCCTTCTCCCAGGGAAGCCTGCAGAATGCGCTACCCAGAAAAGCTCTGTGTCTTTCCAGGAGCTTCAGTTACTCAGGGACAAATGGCAACTGGGCCTAAATGTCAGCAGTCTGGGTTCCGGTCCTGGCTCAGCCACCAATGTCTATGTGACTTTGGGCAAGTCTGGTCATTGCATTGAATGTCAGTTTCACCCTCTATGACAGAAGGATAATAAAAACCAGCCTCAGAGGCATGTTGTGAAGACCAAATGAGATAATGCAAGTAAATGCTTATCACCATGCCTGGCGCCTAATGCCATGCATGGTATGTGGCTCCTACACAGTAGCTTCTGTTACCATTATCTGTGATAATAGCAAAGTGCTTAGCATATAGTAAGCACTCCATCAGTGGTAGATCTACGTTGTTGTTATGATTATTACACAGATCTGACTGTGGGTGTTTGAGGTCTGCCAATCCTTTGTCAATCCTCATGTCCTCAGGCGTAGTTTTCACACTGTACCGCTGGGTGCCCTAGGAGTCCCCAGGCTGAATACTTATCTCTTTGATGTTCTGGAGACAGAAGCTCAGAATGGTCCCTACCTGTCCAGGGTCCCAGAGGTATGAAGTTATAGAGTCCAACTTAGTTCCCCCCATATTTCTCCCCAGTGTACCCCATGGTCCAGGCACACCAGACTTCTCTCTTTTCTTGGAGCATCTCTGGCACCTTCATATTTATGCTGCTTTTTGCACAGATCATTCCCTTGGACTGGAAAACTCTTCCTGTTTCTCTGCCTCTTCAAAATCGGTCCTGGTCCGGGAAACCTCCTCAGGCCCCTCAGGCAGCATGGCTTCCAGTTTGTCTTCGCCTTGGGCTGTGACCCCCAGGCCCCAGGTCGGGCCCAACTCCTACCTGTTATCCCAACCTCGTCATTGACCAAGTGCAGTGTGAGTGGTGTATGAGCCAAACTGAGGCTGATTCCAGGCTGGTTCTAAATAAGCCAGGAGGCCTTAGACCGGGCCACTCATCCCTGCCTCACCCATGCCCTGAGCTCACGCATGAGGGGAGAGTCCTGGGGGCAGCCAGAGTCCTGCAGGAATCCCAGCTCAGGCCTGGCATCCCGGTCATGTCTGTCCATATTAGCTTTGCATTAGGCTTGCCAGATAAAATTCAAGATGCCCAATTAAATCTGAATCTCAGATCGACAATTTCTTTTTAGTGTAAGAATGTTCTATGCAATAGTTGGAACTTACACAAAAAATTTTTTGTTTTTGATCTGAAATGCAAATTTAACTGCGTGTCCTGTCTTATTGTTATTTTTATTGTTATTATTGCTAAATCTGCCAACTGTACAACACAGGCACGTCAACATGCATCCCCCTGGGACAGGTACCCCAGGTGTGTCTGCAGACACGGTCTCTGAGGCAGTTTCCCGAGCCTGTCCATGCCTGCTAGCTCTGGGCATGCATCCATATAGGCCAAGTACCTGTCTAATATTATATTTCATAGATCCTAAGATACTCATGTCTTCCCATTTCATCATCTCTATAATCGGGACCCATTTTACCATCTTACAACTGCTGCTCTTTGGGCAGTGGTGTCGATGTAGCCACCCCTCACTCAACAGGTGCATTCTTCCTGGTTAAGCCGAGAGGCTTAACTGGACACCGACAGCTAGTCCCTCAATGAGTCAGTATCATTGACAAAATATCAACAAAATATTATCCATTTTGTTGTATCCATTTCTACCATTTGAGGTAGAAAGGAGTCTTGTTTACTGTTTGAAAACCTTCCATTGACACCTGGGAAGATTAAGAAAGAGCCGTGCACTCTTCCACCAATGCACTGTAGGTATCGACAGCTCAGGAGAAAAATCTCTGAGATTCTGGTGGCGTGCTCTTTGAAGTAATTCAGCATCATCTATACTCTTGGTTATTTATTTATTTATTTAAGAAAGAGGGGAAGGATGGGAGAAAGAGAAGGAGAGAAGCATCAATGCACGAGAGATACACCAGTTGGCTGTGTCTCTCGCACCCCCATCCAAGGACCTGGCCTGCAACCCAGGCATGTGCCCTGACCAGGGATTGAACCTGCAATCCTTTGGTTCGCAGGCCGGCACTCAATCCACTGAGCCACACCAGCCAGGTCTATACTCTTGCTGTCTCAGGATGAGACTGTGTGGGAAAACATGGATATTAGTGACTCTGAGTAGAAACGTGATCCAGAAGAGCTGGACTCAGAATAAGGAGGTTAGGAATACTGTAAGCAATTCATTTTACTGATGATATTCTTTGCACTTGTGATATTCCTTGATATCTAATAACAAATAAGTATTAAAGAACACTTACAATATTCCTTGATACCTAATAACAAATAACTTCAAGTAAAAATCTAAGTGAAGGAAAGCATTGGTCACAGCATGTCTTCCCTTCTTAGTAGTGTATAAAACAATGATGTCTTTTACAATCAGAAACATCTTAGATTGGATGAAATACAGGTAGCTGAATTCAGTTAAACCAGCAGCCAGTAAGCTTAGACTAATCAACTTAAATTTAAAGGAACCCCGGAAGTCATGCATATAGCTCTGGTGGATGGCCCCTGCAGTTATATGTCTTGAGAGATGATCATTTTTCAGGAAAGCCATGTTTTTTGTATGCGGACGGTGCAGGGGGTAAGTGGTGGCACTTTAGAAGGGACAGATCTTTGTTATGTGAGAGTGTTCCATGCATTACAGGATGTTCAATGTCATTGAGTTCTCCCAGGTTCTGTAGAGCCTCCCAGTCATTGTGACAACTGACAAAATCCCCAAAGTCCATATACATTCCAGATGCTCCCTGGGGGCAGTCCCACTCCCAGTTGAGGCCCTTGGGCTACAGGATGCGGATGGTTTGAGGCCGGTCTGCTGCCTGTTTGTGCACAGCAACATCCTCCTCCCCCCACCGCCCCCCAGCAGAGACCTCATCTTCTAAGGAGTCACAGCGCTGCCAGGATTATTCACGTCGGAGTTGTGTGCCCAGCCCTGGTTTGGAGGGGTTGGGGGCACGGCCCTGGGTATTTCTGCCTCCCTGCCAGGCCCCAGCCAACCTTCCTGTGCCTTGCGTCCGTCTTCCAGGAACATTTTCTCTGCATTCCTGCAGGCAGCCTCGGAGAGAAAGGCACGTCGCCTCCTTTTCATTTACATGGGGATTACTGGAGACCAGAAAAGTGCTTTAAAATGATATAATGTCTCTGCACCTCATCAAACCCTTCCCCTTCCACCAATTTCTGCCTGATTTACAGTTAATATTGCACACTCCCATCACCCTGCCGGAGAAGCGGTGATTATTTCTCCATTGCCATAAAGAATGTAAAGGAGATGGGAAAAATCAGGTGAATTCAGAGAAAGTTTAGTGTAAAAAAAGTGCTGGGGGAGGGGGTGTCAGGGAAGGCAGTATAATAATGGAGCGAAAGTATTCCTGGAACCAATTTCAGAGTCAAGCGATTCCTCCTCTGGGCCTTGCAATGGAGCCTGCAGGTGTGGGGCTGCGGGGGCCGCTGACAAATGCATGGGGCTGGGGTCGGGCTGGCCTGGCCTGGAAGCTTGCCTGGGTGTTCATCTGCCTGGGGGGTCTGGTCTGGATAAAAGACCCCACCAAAGAGCCAGCCGCCCGGAGAAGGGGTGAGCACCACCTGTCCTCTCCCTGGTTACCCCAGACAAGAAGGTAATCGGCCTCTGAGTGTTTAGACTTCTGAGTGTTTGAGATGCAGAAGGTGGCCTTGAATTCAGAGGTCCTGGATAGGGATTTGTTTATGTACTGCATGTGAACACTATCAGCCCAAGTGCAGGGTCTGGGCTCAAACCTTGGCCCTGACAAGTACTGGCTGTGAGACCTTGGGCAGCCATTCACATCCCTGAGCCTCAGCCTTCCCATTTATGAAGTGAGATAAACTGGCATATGGTGGCTGCTAGTAAAACACATAGCTCTGCTTGTTCCACCGTCATCAGCCCCACAGTGCTCAGCAGCAGCATCACCATCACCACCCTCTAGCAGGTGAGTGTGCATGTGACAATATTTTTTGAGTTTACCCTTGGTGGACTTTTGCTGACTTTATCATTAAGGAGCTGATTATCATTTGTGACTCTTCAGAGGAAAGAGATGCTCCAACTCTCCCACATCATCCATCAGCCAAAGAAAATGATGGAATCCACTGGATTTACTTACTGTATTGAGCCAGTATTTCAGCCGTCTATTGCTGCATAATGAACTACTAAAAATGTAATGACTTCAAACACATTTTATTATTTGCTCATGATTCTGCAATCTGGGCAGGGCCTGAGGGTTTGTCTCTGTTCCATGTGACTTCAGCAGAGGGCTAGCTGGCACAACGGGGTTTGGGTCATATCATCTGGGGCCTTGGTTCTCACCGTGGTCTGAGCTCCTCTGTCCTCCTTGTGGCCTCTCCAGGTGGTGAGCTCAGTATCCTCACAGCAGCAAGATGGCCTCAGTACACGCGGACTTCTTACTTAGGGGCTGGTTTCCCATACAGCAGGTGTGTGCTCACGCGTGCATACACACACACACACACACACACAGCTTACAGGAATTCTTAAGATCTAGAGAAGAAATTGGCAGTGTCCTTTCTGCCACCTTCTACTGGTTAAAACGGGTCACAGGGCCATCCCAGAGTCAAGAAGAGGTAGTACACAGGGCATGGACATTGAGTGGTTCATTGTGTACTGATCAAGTAACAGTTCACCACACTCCGGTCTTTGGTATTGTCCTTTTTTCCTTCTTCCATAATAGTTTGGCTTTGAATTCTTTCTTCTGTGCTCACCATTTATTGCACATGAGTCTTTATGGCAAGTGACCGCAAATGAAGTAGTTTTCTTTTTTTGAAGTAGGCAAGTGAGCAATAGGAGGTATGGGGGTTCCGTGGTCATGTCTGTCTGCTTGTCCTCCTGGCTTTCTGGGTCTTGGGTGTCCCTTCCTGCTTCTGCAGCTGGTCACTCCATCTGTGAGCATCTCTCCCTGTCTGTAGGGTTGTCTTTATCAGTTCTTATCTCTTTACCTCTCATCTTTGTCTTGGATTCTGCTTCTGTGTAACTCTCTGCTTCTGCATCTCTCTCCATTTTCCTCTGTTCTGTGCACAGTTTTCTGTCTTTATTTCCATTGATTTCAATATTCTCTCTCTCTCCTCTCACCTCCTGTTTTTCTCTCAATCTCCCACCATCACGATGTGAGCCAGAGACACAGTCTTGTCACTGCTGTGAAACATGGTCTCCTCTCTAGTATTGTAAGAGAACCTTCTCTGTCTTTGGCCCATAACCAGGGATTTCCTGAGTAAGAGGGGGCAGGCTGCCCCAGGGCCCTTGTTTTATGCGAAGGAGTTGAGGGATTCCTTTCCTTCCTCTCTTCTCAGCGTCTGGCCTCTGGAGCCTGAGAACTGCCTGGGCTCCAAAGTTTTGCCAAGCCTGGGGGTGAATTCCTGACCTTTAAGGGGTCTCTCTTGCAAAGCGGGGGGATGGAGAGGAGGTGGTGTGGGGGGGTGCAGGGCAGGGAAGTGACGAGGGAGGTGAGACACACTGGCACACTGAGGGTACTCAGAACGGACTGCTGTAATAATGACGGGGGAAATGAATGAGCAGCAGGCCTGCATCTTGTTCCATAAGGGCAGCTGAACAAGAAGTATTATTTTTCTTACTAAAAAAAATCAGATTAATTTTCATCTGAGCCCCTCTCCTGGAAGTGCACCTGAGAGGAGCCTGGGAGGAAGCCAGGCTTGAGAAGAGAAGCCCATTTTCTCCTCTGCTTAATTCCCTGCTTCTAAGGAGATGGTTCTTGTGGAGGGAACATGAAATTTGGGTCAGGATGATCTGAGTTCAAATCCTGGTTCTGCACTTCCTTGTCATGTGACCTTAGGTAATTCATCCATTTAAATTTCAATGTCCTCCTCTATAAAATGGGGCTAATGATTCCTTCCTCCAAAGGTAGCTGTAGGGTTCAGTGGGATGGTGCTAGGCTCCCAAGGCAGTGCCTATCATAGGAAAGGGGTCAGGAAATGGCTGCCCTTGGGCCCCCTAAGATGTCAACTAGATCATGTCACTTTACAAAAGTCCAGGGAACCTCCAACTACAATCATCTGCTCATGGCTACTGTCATTGGACCTATGACCTCCCCTGCTCTACCCCCAGATTATCTTGAAGCAAATCCCAGAATCAATATATTTATTTTCTCTTCTCCTATATATGTTTGAAATACTACATAATAAAAAAAAAACCAAAGCGGGATGCAGAAGGTAATTTATGCAATATGCTGGGACTCAGCAGGGCCCTTACCCCATCCTGGGACGGGGAAAGACTTATACAAAACGTCAACGTTGACAACAGTAGAGAGTTAAAGATTTACATATTCCAAGAAGCAGCATAAACACAATTATAGGCAAACAAAAAACAAGGATTTTCAACACAAATAACTACAAGAGTTAATATCCCTATTATACAAGGTGGGACCCCCCAAAACAGGAACTATCTTCTGGAGGGCTCATCCCTTGTAGTACAGGCTTCCCCTGCTAGGTGAGTGTTCTAGGAACCCATCTGTATCAGTGTACCAGCTGGCGTTGTGAGCGGCTGCATTTGGCTTCAGTGAATTTTTTCTGAGGGCTCAACACATTTGCCCATTTCATGATGGGTGACACGTGAGCCCACCTGCCCACACCGCCCTGAGTGTTCAGCAGTTTTTGACCAAACACAGCATGACCCCCATGCCCCACCCTCCCTATTTTCCCAGTTGCTCCCTAAGCAACTTTTCTTGTTCCCCTGGATGAAAAAAAGTTCTCAAAAGAAACGTTTTGCCAATGTGAAAGAGGTGAAACAAAAAACGGCAGAAGCACTAAAAGACATCAAAATTGACAAGTTCGAGAACTGTTTTGAGCAGTGGAAAAAATGTCTTGATAGATGTATTACATCAAATGGAGAGTACTTTGAAGGTGACTGAAGTTTAAATGTGTAAGAATAAAAACACAATTTTTATAAATAAATTCCATTTTTGGGGGGTCGCCCCTCATATACGAAGCATTCTGACAGTTCATTAAGATAACACTAGCACTTCAACTACAAAATGGGGAAACACGTAATTCACAGAAGATGAAATACAAATAGTCGATAAACGTGTGAAAAAATGTTCCACTTTACCAGTAATCACAGAAATATAAATTCAGACAGAATAGCGCTTTTATCTACCAAATCAGCCAAGATTTAAGAAATGGTAATGCCCAGTGCCAGCAAGGATGAATAGACACAGCACTCTCACACTCTATGGCTGGTAATTTAAATTGTCATATCTCTCCTGGAAATAAGTTGGGGCTAATTATTAAAAACTTAAAACACAAGCTTGGACTAGGTATTAAAAACCGTAAAAAAAAAAAAAAAACCCACATGCTTAGGGGCTAGGATTTTGCCTCTAGGAAATACTCAGAAATTCAGGCAAAAATTTATACACTATGACATTCATTATTTATAACCGAAATTTTTAAAAAAGGAGACAACCTAAATATTCCACAGTAAGAGGGTGGTTAAATAAATTATGGTATGTCTGTATGATATACCATTCTATAGCCATTAATAATTATATTTTCCAAGAATTTTTAATGACATGGAAAGAACTCTATGTTAAAAGAGAAAAACAGGATAGTGAACTGTATGTGGTCATGCTGTATAATCCTGATTATGTAAATAATTAAACACACATGTAGAAGGGTGATTAGCGAGGCAGAACAAAAATATTATCTGGAGATTCTGCAGTTTTAAAAGTTGCTAGCAGATTTAGGTTCTTACCAGTCACTGGTATTAAAGACAGAAGTCACCTTGGAAAAACAGTTGTTTTGAAGGTTTTTTTAGTTATACAAATGTAGGACAAATACCCATTCAGTGTTCTTAGGGGTAGCACCGAATGTGGGTGAGCTATTCGAAGGCAAATGATGAAATGAAGAAGTAAATGTTCTATTTTTATTATTAACTTTTGGAATAAAAGGCTGTTTTGTGGTAGAGTGGGTACATCTCTGAGAGAGATCTTTTTGCTATTATAGGATTTCCCTCCTTTTTAAAGGAAGAACAGTAGGGAGAAGGGAAGGCATGCTTGATAGAAGGGTCTAATTCATTCATTCAATAAGGACTGTTTGTCAGTAAGGAATGATTGTCTACTACATGCCAGGCTCTGTTCTAAACCTCAACGTACTGTTAACCTAGACCAAGTCCCAGTGCTCCTGGGGCTCACTGTAGCGGCGGTGATGTGGTGGGAAGGGACACACAGCACACCAATACAAGTAGAAGGTGTCAGAACATGGTATGTGCTCTGGAAAAGGAAGAGGGTAAAAGGTTAGGGAATTATAAAGTGGGTGTTATTTTATGGAAAGGTCAAGGAAGGCCACTCTGGTAGGTAACTTCTAAACAGAAATCTGAAGGAGTGAGTCATAGGGACATCTGCAGGGACAGAATTGCAGGCAGTGGGGACAGCAAGGGCAAAGGCCTAGACATGGCAATGTGCTTGGACCATGTGAAGAGAAGCCGGGCGGTCCAGGCCGGCGTGGTCAGAAGGGCAAGTAGGGGAGCGGCGAGACAGGTGGGGAAGGGGAAGGGAGGGTAGGGTCATATGGGCATGGTGAACGCTTTGGATTGTATTTAAAACAACCTTACTGAAATATAATTTACATGCAATAAAAGTCACCTGTTTTAAGTGTTCACCTGATGGGCTTTGACAAATGTCTATACCCAGTGTAACTACCATCTCAATCAAGACGTAGAACATTTCCATCACCCATGTTCCTCTTTGCCATCAGTCCCTGCCCATCCCAGCCCTGTGTGGCCACTCAGCTGCTTTCTGTCACTGTCATCCCACAGTATGCACTCTTGTGCCTGGCCTCTTTGACTCAGTGCATGGTTTTGCGATCCATCCCCATTGTGCGCACTAGTATTTCAACACTTTGTATCGCTGAGCAGTTTTCCCTTGTAATAGATACCCAAAGCAACTATCCATTCACCTGGTGATGGCATCTGGAGTTTTCTAGTTTGGGGCTCTTATAAATAAAGTCACTATGAACATTCTTGTACACTTGTTGTGGACATATGCAGTCATTTCTCTTGTGTACAAACCTAGGAGTGGAATGCTGGGTCATAGATCAGGGTATGCTTAACTCTGTCTAGAAACTGCCAGTTTTCCAAAGTGGTTGTGCATTTTATGCTCCCACCAGAAGGGCACAAGGGTGCCACGTGCTCCGCATACTCGCCAACACTTGGGGTGGTGAGCCCTTTTAGTAGTACCATTCAACAGGATGTATATCATCCAATGCGTGCTAACAGCATGATTTCAGGCAACTGACTGAAGCTCCCAGAACTTTGGTTTCTGTGTCTGTAAAATGGGACTAATAGTGTTACCACCTCTAGTCGGGCTGTGAAGAGTAATGGTGACGAGGCAGGGGAAGCATTAGCTCAGTACCCAGCACACAGCCAGCGTTCAATGGAGGGGAGCTAGTTACACCAGCCCTCTGCAGAAGGGATTGTTCTCCATGCCCCCAGCCCCCGGCCGCCTCTCTTTTGTCATCAACCTTCTACCATGTGGCTAGAGCCTAAGGATGCCTCTTGGTGAGGGTTCTCTCTCTGTGTCCCCTTATCCTTGTCCCCTGCCTTGTATTCCCTGTTTTCACTGTAAACTCTCTGGACATCCTGATGTCTGGGCTGGGCCTCACCTTCTCTCCCAAATTCCTCATCCAGGCATTTTCCCAATGAACGTGGTTTTTACCTGAGAAGAATTCTTGGGACAGCTATTAAGATAATAAATAATGTTCAATGACCTCTTCAAAGCCCGCCAGGGCTAGTTCTTATGGGAGTGAGGGCTCCTCCGGGGTCTGATGGGGTGTGAGCAGCTGAGGCCGGCATCCGGACAGGCTTCCGAAAGAGAAGGACCCTCTGCGCTCCGCTGGCTGCCTCGGCGCAACCGCAGTGACGAGCCCCCCCTCCCAGCTCTGCGCTCCTGCTTCCTCAAGGAGATCTTGAATATTTATCATGTATTAGGTGAAAAAAGAAGTGGAACAGGAGGAAATTGTGTTACTGCATATGAAATTTGCCTGAAAAGTTTCCACTTTCCTCTAGTTGGGAAATAGTTTTGATTTGAAATATGAAGCTTCTCTCCAACTTATTATCTCAGAGACGAGAATGGAAAATGATGCTCCCTGGGTTTCAGGTGGAGCCGCCGGAGGTGGTGGGTGTTTACGGGCACCAAGAATTGTCTGTAGATATTGCCGCTTGTGCATCAAAATTGCAAATTTCTTTTTTTTTCTTTTGCTGCTCCCTCCACCAAAATTTGCCTATCGCTAACAGGTGGAATTGGAAAGGAGAATATCGTGCGAGGCACCAGGGTCCTCATGTCAGACAACACAGGGCTCCTTTTGTCCTGGACGCACACATGACTGGAGCAGCTTTGGCTCCCTCTTATGGGTTCTGGGCTGGAAGGCATTTCTTAGGCCACAGAACCCAATTTCCTCTACAGCAGATACCCTCTGCTTTCTGGTCACTGCTCCCTTTGAGACTCAGAAGACAGCTGTGGCTCTACGTTCTAGAAAGGTACGTGTACACACTACCTTGTGTACACATGTTCAGGGGCGGGTGGATTCCCTAAATTTAATCCATGAAACACTTCCAGGTCAAGAAGTCTACTGAAATATTGAAAATACCACAATGAAATGACAATAGGTACCAATTATCGAGCACTTAGGCGCAAGGCACTACACTATTTATCTCTAAATGAGTCAACACAAGTAGAGTGCTTAATATGGTACCTGGCACATAGTGCTCTTATGATTGTAATTCTCATGTAATCTTCACAACAACTCTCAGTGCTTTATTATCCCTAAGTTGCAGATGAGATTTCCAAGGCTCAGGAACTTGAAGCAATTTGCCAAAGGTCATCAGCAGTAAACAGGAAGGATAAGGTCTTTCTGGCTTCAACCTGGTGCTTTTAATATTCACATTGCAAGTAGGACTCAAGTCTCCTTGCATGACCCCAGTGAAGGGTTCCTGTGATCACTCAAGCCAGGTACCCTTCCATGCCTGGATTGCTCTGACTCAGGTAAGGCTCTCCCTTACTTGAGACCCCACCATGCTCCCTGATCTTGCTCCTGTGTTCTGTGGCCACATAACAGGGTAGGTACTGCTACTATCCTACAACAACTCTACAAACTGTACTGGATTTCAGTCCAGTCATGCTTTCTTCAGCTCAATTCATTCCATTGCATCCCAGAGACTTACTCAAGGTCACATACCTTGAAATTGGTGGAGGTAAGATTGAAACTGGGTGTATTGTTTTCCCATTTCTGCTATAGCAAATGACCATAAACTGAGTGGTTTAAAACAATAGAAATGTATTCTCTCACAGAACTCTGAGATCGAGGCATTGCTAAGGTTGGTTCCTTCTTTAGGCTCTAGGAGACAATACCTTTCCTTTTCCAGCTTCTGGTGACTGTTCCTTGGTGTAGAAATGCATCCCTCCAATCTCTGCCTCTATTTTCATATGGCCTTATCTTCTGTGTATTCTCCTGTTGTTTTAAGGATACTTGTGACTGGATTTAGGGCCCACCCAGATAATCAAGAATGACCTCATCCTTAGACCCTTAACTTAATTACAATTGCAAAGATTCATTGTCTAACTTAAGTCACGTTCACAGTTTCCTAGTAAACATGTCTTTTAATTGGTGGGGGACACCATTTAACCCACTGCATTGAGGCTGACTCTTTCCAAAGCTTTTTGCTTGACTACTATGCCCTAATAAAGAAGTCCTATGCTGACATCATATAAGAGAGTGTGACCCACAAATATTTTTTATTTGATTTAACAATCTAAGAGCAATTTTCATTGATCATTAGTATCTAGGAATTGATCAAGACTTTTGATATGTGGCTGTGTAAAACAGCATTTTTCCCTTCTCCTCCTGGAAGACAATGCAATACAATAAGACAAAAAGTCTGTAAACTTCACTTTCAGTGAAACTAAAAGGCAAGTTTAAGCCATAGACTGTAGTTTATGTAAAAGGGCTGCCAAAGTCAGTTGAGACCAAGAGAATCTCAATGAAGAAAGAAAAGACAAATAACTGAACAGAGAAATCTTAGCAATGAGAGAATTCATTGTTAGAACATTTCCAAAGTCTTCTGAATGAAGGTCATTTGGGTAGGCCCTAATTCAATATGGCTGGTGTCCTTATAAAAAAGGGAAATTTGGACACAGAGATGGACATGTGCACAGGGAAGACGATGCTAAGACACAAAGGGAGAAGATGGCTACATGACTGGAGTGATGGGTCTATAAGCCAAGGGATGCCCAGGATTGTCAGCGAACACCAGAGGCAAAGAAGGGTTCTCCCCTGGCGCCATCAGAAAGAGCATGGCCCTGCCAACATCTTGATTTCAGACTTCTAGCCTCCAGAACTGAACTGTAAGAAAATAACTTTCTGTTGTTTTAAGCCACTCAGGTTGTGGTGCTTTGTTAGTACAGCCTTAGAACACTAATGCAGGTGGTAAGTCCTCAGTGCCTCAATTGCCATCTTAATACCAGAAAAAGTAGAGTAGAGTTCAGGATAAAAATCATTAAATGAGGCTAAGAAGAGAACTTTCTAATTTTGATAATCTAATATATATTTATGTATATACTAATAATATTATACATACAGGTATACAATATACTTAATTGCAATAAAATAAAATGGTTATGAACTATCTTTGTACCAAATAAAATAGCAGCCACATGTAAAACAACAAACCTTGTGAGAAATACAAAGAGGAAGAGAGATACAGTTAGAGTAGAAAGTTTTACTTTTTTTTCTATTTGACAGATGAAATGGATAAAAGTAAATATGAATAAAACACCAAAATAATATAATTAACAAGGTCTGATGTATATATGACAGAAAGAGGACTCCTTTGCTACAATTTTCCTTTCAATGTTGATGGGACGTTTCTAAAAGTAAAGCTACAAATTAAGCCTCAATAAATCTCCCCATTAAATAAAAATTGGACATACATTACTTTCAGATCATACTTCAATACGGTAGAAAATAACAAAATCAGAAAACAAAAAAACCCCTACTGTGTGGGGGTGGATGGCCAGTGGGGACAGGCTAGAAATGCCAGAGGAAAATACATAGTTTTCAATGCTGTCCCTTAAATTCAATAAATAAGAACGCAAAGAAAGCATCCAACTCAAGAAGTTAGAAAAAGAATAATGAAATAAACATAAGGAAAGCAGAAGGAAAGGGAATAGAATAACCTGAAAGAATAATTTAATGAGTTAGTAAATAGAATCATAGTGGAGTAACCCCCCCCCAAGGCCCCAAAAGGCTAAAAAGCCAACAGTAAGATAAATTTATAGCTCTAATATAGAAAATTTTCAAAGGCAAATATACACTAATAATAAAAAAGAGGAATTAACATAGAGACAAAATTAATCATAAAAACCATTTGCTCAACTCTGTGAAAACAAATTTGAAAATCAGAATGGCTATGAAGTTTTCTAAGAAAATGCACTTTACTAAAATGATTACAGAAGACAAAATATTCTAAGTATACTGATATCCATGAAAAAATGAAGAAAGTTGTCAAAGAGCTATATCCCAAAGGCATTAAGCCAGTGGTTTTACAGAAAAATTTTATCTGCTTTAAAAATAAACAAACTGTGGTGCGTTTACACAATGGAAAACTATGCAACAGAAAGAAAGAAGAACTGCTACACTTTATGACAGCATGGATGGAACTGGAGAGTATTATGCTAAGTGAAATAATCTAGATGGTGAAAGACAAATACCATATGATCGCACCTATAAGTGGAACCTACTCAACAAAACAAACAAGTAAGCAAAATAGAACCAGAGACATGGAAATAAAGAACAAACTGACAGTGACCAGAGGGAAGCAGGGAGGGAGATAACAGGGGAAAGAAGGGGAAGGGTCAAATCAAGGAACGCGTATAAAGGACCCATGGACAAAGAGAATGGACTGAAAGTGGAAGGTGGGGGCGGGTAGGGTAGGGAAGAGTAATGGGGGGAAAATGGGGGCAACTGTAATTGAACAACAGTAAAAATTATAAAAAACCAAATTTAATATTCTAATATTAATTATTTGGTTCTAGAAGTTGAAAAGAAGAGAAAAAGTCAAATTGTTTAAATGTATTAAGTAATGCATTGGTACCAAATCCCAGTGAAGATTGAACACCAAGGAAATGCCAGACTAATTTCAATTATGATATTCAATTTTAAAATCCTAAATAAAACATTAGCAAACAGAATTAGCAGCACTGGAAAGTATAATAAATTATGTCCAAGTGGAATTTGCTCTAGGAATGCAAGGATGGTTTAACATCAAGAAACAAATTGAAATGATTCAGTATGTTAAAAGGATTCATTTATGGAAAACAATGATCAATTCTTGATTTTTAAAAAAGCACTCAATCAAATGGAATGGATGGATATTTCCTTACAATGAAGCAGTTTATCTTAGCTCAAAAAACCAGCATCATTCATAATGGGAGAATGCTGAAAGATTTCATCGTAACGACAGAAACAAGAGAGGACTTTCCATTTTCAGCACTGTGATTTAATACTTTACTGAAGGCAGCAGTCAATTAAATTAGATAAGAGGAAGAAATTAGAAGTGTGACAATTGTAAGAAGGGAAATAAAATTACAATTCTCAGATGATATTGTATATCTGGAATCTAGAAAGATATATTTTGGAACTACTGCCAACAGTAAGAAAATTTGATAAAATAGTGTACAAGATAAATATACAGAAATTATTAACTTTTATATATATAAACAATAGAGGATATAATGGGAGAAATGAGCTTATTTATAATATCAACAAAACAATAAAACACTCAGTAATAAATTTAAAAAGAAATACCCAAGACATATATGAAAACAGACAAACAAACAAAAAAATCTTTAACCCTCAGAAAAAGAATCTTGGACAAGTGGGAAGTCAGTTCATATCCTTGGATAGAAAAATTTCATCTTATGACTATTTTATTTCTCCTATATTAAGTTTTTCCTAAGTTAATATTTAAGCTTAACACAATCCTAATAAAAATACAAATAGCTATTGGAGGGGGGGAAGGGGGAAATTAGTAATCAGAAAGGTGTTTATAAAATTCAAGTGAAAAAATAAACAAGGATAATCCTATAATTTGTTTCTTTTTACTCCAAATTATGTTTTAAAAATATTTATGTTGATACATACAGTATACATCATTCATTCTAAATGCTGCATAATACTTTTCCATTGTATGAAGACACTATAATTTATTAGCTATCCTGTTGATGGATATTCAGGTATTCAGGTTGTTTCCTGGGTTGTGGAATGCCCTTAATGGTTCAAATCATCGTGTGTGTGTGTGTGTGTGTGTGTGTGTGTGTGAGTGTGTGTGTGAGAGAGAGAGAGAGAGAGAGAGAGAGAGGCAGAATGAGGCTCCAGCACCACCTAGGGAATAAAAATTCAGACCTACACATGAAAGCCACCTGGGATTTTGAATTTTTGCACACAGTAAAATTTTTTGCCATCCATGGCCCTAGCTCTTTGCCTGATGCTTCCTTGGGCTGATGGAAAAGAGTTTTTCTTGACCCTTTATGAGAGTTCTGTCCTCTCACCCTACCCAGGCTGGAGGCCACAGCGCTGCTCTGAGGATGTTAATATCCCAGCCCCCAAATCATTCGATCTAAGACCCTTGTGGACTACCACAGTATCTGTGTCTTTTTCCTGCTTAGGCTTTGAGGTCCCTTGTTTTATCTGACTCCTGGGAATTCCAGTTCTTTCTCTTAAGCTTGACTATATATATATGTATACACACACACACACACACACACACACACACACACACACATATATATATATTTGCTTGACTATATATATATAAGCTTGACTTTGTAGTTTTTATGTTGTATTTTAACTTAGCCTTTCTATGAGGCTGTGGAAGGTCAGCTCTCTTCACTATGTGGCTGAAAGTCCAGGTCCCACAATAGGTCCCCAGTACATCTTGTCTGGTTGCTCCAGCCATTGATTTCTTTTTGTGTCCTGACTCTGGTACCCAGCCTTCTGTTCTGTCAACCTGGATCCTTTTATCCAGGTCATAGAAGGATGGAATTGGGAAAGTGCTGTGCACAGCACCCAGCACACAGGCTGTTCCCAAAGCATGTGTGCTAATGTAGGATATTAAAAACAAGCATTAAGAGAAGTCTTTACACTGCTCTCCAGGTTGACACTAACCCATTAATAAGCATAGACAGTGAATTATTTCCAAACCCATGGGATGACATACCAATCAGTCCATTTGTGTAGTATCCTTCATAGGCATCTAGAGCCTTCGTGTTGAGGACAGGGTTTTGGAGGGGTTAAAGAGAGTGGAGAAATCTGAACAAGCCTTGCCTAAGGCTGGGAAAATTAACTCCCCTGCAGGCTTGCCCTACAGGAGTCATAACCCACAGGCCAGAGGGAGAGCAGGTTTGATGTGATCAGCAGAGACTTGTAAGGGCTCTGATTTGGGTTCATCTCTTGGCCAGCAAGTTTCTTGGGCCAGGGTCCTTCCTATGATAAATACTTTTAAAGAACATGTTTCAGGGTGGTCTGTGTAAGTGAGGAAGAAGCTATGAAGGCTGGGAAGAGTCAACAAGGGAGAGACTCAAGACAGGGATCTGCTCTAAGGGATCTGGGGGTAGAGAGTGGCTCAGTGGGCCCCTGGGTGCCTGGCACAACTACTTGCATCTTCTATCCACAGGTGGGAGAGCTGAGTGGCGTTCCTCGTACCCAGCTAGGCAGGTCCCCAGCACCTACCAGTGGGTGGGATCAGGACAAAACATATGAGTGATGGAGGTGGGAAGTGCTGATGCATTTGGACAATGTCACCTTCTCATAAAGACTCAGTGGAACTGGAGATTCTGTGAAGTACTGGATCATCCTGAAGTGGTCGAGTTGAAATACCATTCATTGAACAGTGTTAATTCACTTATACTCAGTAGAATACAACTTTCTAAGAAGGAGGGAGCAGAGACCCAGCAACGATATCAGTCTTTGCCAGATGATTCAGTCTAGGAGGACTAAAGACATTTAGGGGATTTGGGAGATACTTCAGGCAGTTCAGGGAGATACTTTAGGCATTATCTGATTTCCCAGATTTGATCTGAGGGTGTCTGGCTGCATTAGGGCCTCCTGACAGCAAGGGGGCAGCCAGGAGCAGCTCTGGGCACAGAGGGAGGACAGGATCACTCGTCCTTGAACCCAGGCAGGGAAAGATGTGGAAGCAGGTAAGCAGGCACCTGGGGCACGGTGGGACTGAGGAGGCAACACCCCAAATGCCTTTGGGGATTCTAAGACTCTGCTCAGAAGGCATACTAATGTCACCTTGGAAGGTCTGGGGGCAAAGTTAAACCAGAAGGATGCTGGTTATGGCTTATTGAGCAACAGAAAAAGAGGCAAGTGTTCCCTATGACTCCTGGCACCTTGAAACATCCCCCCTTCCAGCCTAGTGAGAACTATCCAACCCTCAAGTTAGGCAGTTTCCACAGGGCCCCTCTACTTTCTCCCTCCCTTCCTCTCTCCCTTCTTCCCTCCCTCCCTCCCTCCCTCCCTCCCTTCTTTCCTTCTATCAGTCCTTCCTGCATAATCTAGAACAGTGATTCTCAGTCAGGAGTGAGTTTGCCCCCACCTCCCTCTGGCAACGTTTGCCAATGTCTGGAAACATTTGGTTGTCACAACTTGTAGGGAGAGTGTTACCAGCACCGACAGGCAAGGGATGCTGCTAAACATCCTACAATGCGCAGGAGAGCCTCTCACAACAAAGAAACCCATCCCCAAATGTCAACGGTGCTGAAGTTGAGAAACCCTGATCTAGAATAATCTTCTCACTGAATTTATGTTTTCAAAGGCAAGTGCCAAACTTCAGGCTACTTTTGATTTCAGCCTAGCCAATGCCAACATCCCTGAGCAAGAAGTCCTGGATATTTTCTTAGAATTGGTGAGGAAAACTTACAGAGAATAAAATATACATAGTTCTCCAATTCTCCTACATCAGGGAAAACAAAATGTAAATTAAAATTTCAATCTATTATTTTGCCACCCCTTCAACCTGCCAAGCTTTGAGGTGCCTAAGGACTTCCAACTTGACAAAATTTTTCTTTTCTTCCTTTTTTCCCCCTCACTAGCGGCTTCATGCATCAGTGTGGGATGGAAGTTGAAAGTGTGGGAGTGGATGAGATCACTCACGGAGCATTCTCTGTGCAGAGGGGAAAGAGTGGAGGAGCAAGAACAGAACCCCAAGAAATGCAAACCTTTAATGACGGGGCAAAAAGAGCAGGGAGAGAATGAAATTCTATACGGGACTAGGGCAAGAAGCAATGAGAGAGGTAGGAGGAGAATTTAATTCAAACTCATCACACATTTTAAAGCACTGACTACATGCCAGGTACTGTGCTGGAATTCAGCGATGCTGCTGGTATATTGGGATCTAAAGAATTTCAAGAAAATGAGGGATTCATTCATTCATTCATTCGTTCATTCTCTGTTCATTCATCCATTTACTCAACAGCTATTTCTTGAGTGCCTGTGACATGCTAGGAACTGTTCTGGATGCTGAGGTCAGCGGTGATCAAACAAAGTCTCCTTGCAGGCAGCTGGTGAGGAAGACACATGAGAAAAAAGTGAAGAAGTGTTGCCACAGAGATTCATTGGGTTAAGTGGTGAAAAGAGGCCATCCAGTCTGGCTTCCGAGGCGGGCCGCAGGGAGCGGTCCTGGTGGACTGAGGGGTGCAAAACCCGACTGCAAAGAACCCACTGGTGTGCCCGGAGCAGGGACAGGGGAAGGCCTGCCACACAGTAGGCCTCACCAAATGTTGGACAAAGAAGCCAGTTTCTGGGTCACTGCCTAGAAATAGTCTCAATCTCCTTCCCTAGTGATTTACTGAAGCTGCTGTCATCGCCTTTGCGCTTTTTCTGAAAAGTTTTGTGTGAAGCAGGAAATAAAAAGTGCTGGAGCCCTAGATTCAGAAAGGGGGAAGGAGGTATTTATTATTCCTTTGGTATAAGACACGGCACAGCACCAGGAAAGGAATAATCAAAGTTGACAGCTCAGAGGAGATGACAGGAAATGGTTTGGAGGAGTCTCCTTTGGTCATGAACGCTAAGAGAATTTGTGCCGAACCAGGGAGTTAACTGTGAGAGATTTTGCCTCAAAAACATGTCTAATTTCATTTTTTTAAACCCTTCTAGTAGAGGTGAAGCGGGCTTGTATCTGTGGATTATACCACCCTGGAGGCCTCCATAATAGACATGAAAATAAATTAGTTATGACAGTCACTTCCTGAAGTCGGCAATGCGAGTTCTCACTTGAGATCCAGTGGCCATCGGAGTTGCAGCGAGCAAAGTTTAGGAAAGCCTTCACGTGGGTGTTTTAGGGCCTGGAATCAGAGACTGTTGTAGAAAGTACACAGTGTTGCTAAGACCTCCAGATATGATGAAAACAAGACACGTTCCTTGAGGGTTTGTTTGGAAAAAAAAAAAAAGGATAAATACCAAACCCTCCTGAAATTGGCATTCACACCAAATCTGGAGCCAGAAGGCCTACGTCTGTCCCTGGATGACTATAGGCAGACATTTGTGCTTTCTGAGCTTCTGCAACACCAGGGGGTTGGACCCACTGTCTGTGTGGCCTTGTTTTTACCTCTCCAGCACCCATTCTCCATTTGTCTGGCAATAGCATGTCCATTTCCCTTGGGCAACACCACTTCCTACTGTGAAAGTGTTCATGAGCTTGTCAGTCAAATTCTCTTCACTTTCCTGGCCAAGGAGAGTCATGTCCGCCTCCCACCTTCTCTGAAGGCTGGTTCGATACCCTTTCCTCAACCCTGTAAACTACCCCATTCCTTCCATTGAATTTCTTTTTTGCCTCCACTGGCAAGCACTGTTTGTATTGCTTGCAACCAATGAATCCTAATGTTACATGGCCCTTTGCCCCCCAACCCCCGTTCCAGTTTTGAGGTCCTTGGTGTGAAATATAAATGCAGGACATGACATTTATTTTTGTTAAATGTCTTCTTGTTGGATTAAGCCCACTTATCCAGCAAGTCAGACCATTTGAGATCCTGATTCTGTCCCCACCATAGTTATTTTTTTAATTTGTGTCATCCACAGTCTCATCCCAAAGCCACCCATGTCTCATGTGTGCATTTACAAGCCCGGGCTGGCCTTGGTTCTGTGACAGGGTCTGGCCAAGCACTGCAGCTGCAGACGTTCCCTTGGGAAACCTACAGGCTAGTTTGTTAGAGGATGTGAAAATAGGTAGTTACATCATGGTGTATATGTTCTTTGGGAAGCTGGTTAGGGTGGGTATCTGGAAATGCAAGCAGAGGTGACATGGAGCAGAAACTTGCAAGGAGTCCACTTGGAGGGAAAAGCATCTGGGAAGAAAGCACAGCAAATACAAAGGCAAGGAGACAGAGAAGTTAGCATCGTGTGCAGGGAACCAACCGCTCCTTGTGTGGTGTGCCCATGAGTGCAGCTGAGTTCACAGAAGCTCTGCCTGGCTTGAAAAGTGGGTGGAAGAGAATATCATCTTGATTGCTTCCCAAGGGCCTGCTGAATTCAGGGAACTTGCTGTTTTCAATGTAAACAGAACTTGTGGGATTTCTGCAGGGGCACCCTGAGGCACAGGGCACTCGTTAAGTGGGGCCATCATTTGAGGTCTCCATGTATCGGATGCCCCTCTCTTGGGGTTTTCCCTGTGCACCCCACCAGAGCCAGAGCACTTGGCCTCTGGGCTTGTGAGAGCTGGTTAGGAACACTCAATTCTTACTCAACACCCTCTTGATCCCAACTTTCCCCAGTCCTTCCACCTTCCCAGTGGCGCGCTGCGGCCTGTCCCTGTAAGGGCTTTGAAATCTTGGAGGCCCAGAATGACTTATGTTCTGAATTTAGCACCTTAGCCCAGCAGCATTCTGTCTTGCAAAACCACCACTCTGCCAGCTTCACATGAAGGGGCCGTTTAATATGCAGCTGAGAAACAGCCCTACAAAGCAAAGAAGATAAGGTGGGAATGTTGAATATTCATTTTTGTGGTTAGAGGGTGTTTTTCCTATGATTCTGTTATTCAAATTAGCTTGGATTGTAACTTCCATTTCAACAACAAATGCTTAAAGAAACACAACAGGATAATCCCCAGTTTGTTCTCCTGAGATCTCCAGAGTGACCTGCTCCCCAGAAAACTCTGCCTTGAAGGCAGTGACCTTGGCTGATCATTTCTTCTACCCTTATGGACCGACACAGCACAGAAGAGGAGGGATGAGAGCTAGCTGGTCTCTGGTGGTGGGGTCAGTGCCCACAGTCTCAAGTTCTGCCAGCTGGTCTGTAGCCTTCATCAGGGCCTGACCCCCAGCTCAGTTTAAGAAGCAATGGACAGGGGGGTCAGCTAAAGATCTCCAGGGGCCATTGTTCCGTGTTCCCAGTAGAACTGGTGCAGCCCATTCTACTAGACCTGGAAACTGAGTTTGAGACGAGGTAGTACTGAGCAGTGATGAAAAGGTGAGCAGCAGTTAGCATTTATATTATAATAAAATAATTTTGCACTCATCCCTGTCTTTCAGTCTCCCCTGACATTTCTTGGTTCAAGCCTGGCTAGACACATACCTTCTAAAACTTCTTGCTTTCACTCTCACTCCTTGCTCATCTTCATTTGGCAGCTGGTGTGATTTTTGAGAATGTAAATTGCCTTTGTTGGGTAGCTTAGTTGGTTAGTGTGTTATCTTGATATGCCAAAGTTGTGGGTTCGATTCCTGGTCAGGACACATACAAGAATCAACCAATGAATGCATAAATAAGTGGAACACGAGACCTCTCTCTCTCTCCTCCTCTTCCTCTCTAAAATCAATAAAAAAGAGAGAGTAAGTTGGATCCTGTCACTCCTACTTAAAAGCAATGACATCCCATTGAGCTTAGGATAAAATCCATGGACTCCACAGCCCAGCAGGTCAGTCCCCTGCCTGCCTCTGAACCCCTCTCTTGCCATTCACTGTGCTTCCGTCATCAGTCCTGGAGCAAGTTAAGCTCTTTTCTGCCTCAGTGCCTTTCTACTGGCTGTCCTCCCTCGGGACACAATTCCCAGCTTCTCTCTTGCTTGGCTCTATCTTATCTTTCAGATGTAATATCACCTCCTCAGAGAGGCCTTCCCAGATATCTCTGAACTGGTTTCACTATATGGATCTCTTATAGCTCTCTTTTCATGTTCTCCCCGGTGTCCTTAGTCACAATCTGTAATGAGATGTTTACTTGTTATCTGTCGCCTTATTAAAAGGCAAGCCCCCTAGGGCAGGGACCTTCTCTGACTTAGTCATTGCTGTGTCTTCAGGACCCAATAAATATTAACCGAATGAATTTCCTGAGCCCCAACAGTGGCTCAGGTTCCTCATATGGTTTTTCTCATTTAATCTTTACTATAACTTTGTGGGGTTGATCAATGTTCCCTGTCACATAGAGCGAAATCAACTCTCGTGACATAACACGGTGGCAGAACAAAACATTGAACCTAAGTCTATATTCCCCACAGTCCTTGTTCTTTCCACTCACTTCCCTTGTGTCTGAAAGCCCAAATCCTGGTTTTGCTACTTATCACCTGTGGGACATACAACAAATCCCCAACCTTTTGAAACTCCTTTCCTTCAAGTGTAAAATGTAGGCATTAATAAAATGTGCTCCTATACCATAGTGTAGCATGGGCTCTAGAGCCAAATTGCCAGGGTTCCCTGGCTACTACTGCCTGTGTCCTTGGATGAGTGACTTAACCTCTCTGTGCCTCAGTATTAAAATCTGCACAATGGGCATAAGGGAGAATATTACAAGAGCAAATACACGCAAAGCCTTTAGAACAGTGCCAGGTGCTTTTATTATATTATTATAATCACCATTAGTTACCAATTATGAACTTAATTGTTTTCCAAACCCCTTCACATTTCAGTCTCACAAACACCCTCTGAGGTAAACAGGAAAGGCGTTAGTTTCCTATTTTACAGACAAGGAAACTGGGGCTCAGGAGGTCTTACTCAGAGTATCCCACCTGGCAGGTGGAAGCTGCGGAGCCCAAGCCAGGTCCTCCCTCACCAGTGTTTTCTCAGCATCGTGGCCGCTCTCGCTTTGACTTCCTCCCGGGTGACCGCGCTCCCCTACCAGCCCCTCCTGCCTTGCTTCTGCTGATCTGTCTTTTGCTCCATTAGCCGAGGCCAAGGCCCCTGGCCCTCGCAGGCGCTCCGCGCCCCGTGCGCGGCCCGGCGGCTCGCGCGGGCCCGACCCCGCCCGCGGAGGTGACGGCAAAGTGAATTAGTGTGCAGCCTAGGGCGCGGGGCCGCCGAGGTGCCCGGCAGCTTCGCGGGCGCAGCACTTCCCGGCCTGATATTTGCACAAAGTGCTCTCAGGGTCTCTTTACATTTGCACTTGCCGGTGGAGTTAGCGTTTCCACCAAACGCGACTTCTTCAAAGGGCGCTTGCATCCTGTGTTTCAGGAACTAAGCGGATTCCTTCATATTCTGTCTCCCTCTCCCTCCCTCTCCCTCCACGTGTCCCCCCTACCCCGTCCCCGCCCCGCCCTTCCTCACAGGCTTGCCTCTCTTCATCAATCTCTATCCCCAAATCCCACTCTCTGTCTCTCCCCATCTGTCTTTACATCTGTTTCTTTCCCCCAATCTTGCGCTTTCCCTCTCCTCTCAGTCTTCTCCTAGTCCCTCCTCCTTCTCCATCTACCCTCCTTGTCTTTCCCACCTTTCAGCAGAAACAACAGGGATGCTCCTCTCTCACATGCCCAGGGTTGCCTCCATGGTGGTTTGGATGATCCTTGGCCCCAGCATTCTTTTCAGGTCTTTCCAGAGGGCCCTTGGATGCACAGGAGAGTAGGAGGGAAGGGCTCTTGGATCCCACCTGGGATCCACAAGCCCAGCTTTCCTTTGTGCTCCCCGCAGTTTCCCTGGGCTTTCTTCTCCCAGTCTCAGCTCTCCACACAGCCCCAAAGCTGCCTGAGAATCCCTCCTAGGAAATTTGTGAGCTTCCAGCCTCTCTTACCAGGTGGGACCACTAAGCCAGAGTCACCCACCTGATCCGCCAGGAAATATCACTCCCCATCCCCACCCAGCCATGGAGAAGCCAGGTGGCGCTGGGGCACCTGGAACTCATGGGCTGGTTCTTTTTAACAGGGAGCAGGCTGGGCTGGGCCCCATGGAGAGACTTAAGGGGGGACACCTTGATGTTCCTGTAAGAGGACAGCAGGCTCCAATGGGCTGGGCAAGGAGGTGGACATCTACTACAGTGGACATCTATATCAACCGATTTTGGAGTATACCACAGTCCACAGTGAACAGGGCACCCCGTGGAATGGCTGGAGCTGGTGTTCCAGGTGCCCAAGGTGTCATCAGCCCAGGGTGGGGTCAAGGAGTCTGGGGCTGGGGAGTGGTGAAGCTCCAGCAGTGACCCTAGATCTCAGTTTCACATACTTTTGGACACTTCTGTCCTTTCTTGCCTGCTTTGTCTTTCTAGAGGCCTCCAGGCACTCTGCAGCCCAGTTGCTCTCATGGTGCATGCCTGGTCTGCAGATGAGAGCTCATCATTTTGAAACATTTCATATGGAAAAGTTCGATTAGATCCTACACACCCTGCTTTAGCGCAAGAAATCCCAACATTACTTTTGTCAATAAAGACCTAGTTGAGTCTGCAAATATGATTGCAATTGTTGTGTTGAATACTTGTTTTAAAATGGTTTTAAATATTTTATCACTTACACGTGAGAACAAACTATCTTGTTGATGGCACCTGTCAAGAATTTGAAAAGATTCTCATTAAAATTTTTGATTATTTGTTTGGAGTAATTTGATCAATTGCATGTAATCGTTTCCAGTACAAAACCTAATAGTAAAAAAAAAATGTTTCCAGAAGCAAATTCAAGTTTCTCATTAAAACATTTGAAAGGATTTAATTTGGAAGTTATACACAAACTCAATATTTAATATCTTCCCCACTACTTTGTATTTTTTTTATCATAATTATATTATAAAGAAAGTGTAATTAATTTTTAGATGCCTCCCCATGGATCTACACGAGGTCTACAAAAGCAGAATTGGCCTTTTGGTGAGGTGGTGGCAGCAAGTGGGAAATTTCTGAGGATGTTGCGGTGTCAAGGTCAGAGGTCCCCAGCTCCCCCAAGAATGGGATGCTGCTCCTGGTCGTGAGCAGCTCCCGCTTTGGGGGCCGCCGCTGTGCTTCCTCCTATTGGAGTACAGTCCAAGTTAAGCCACGATTCCCTGCAAGAGACTGGATTCCAACCCCGGTTCCAGTTACTGCCGGAGTCTCCCGGCAGTTAAGTTCCCAGCTCCCTCCAGCGCCGCTGCTGCTCCCTCCCCCGCGGCTGCTGCCCTGGACACCGACGCATTGCTCCATGGCCGCGGCTGAAGGAGCCGTGGCAGACACGCTCCCTCACGCAGGGTTTGCTCCTGGGAGACCTTCCTTAGAGCTCTTCTGAGCATTGCAGACTCCAGGCAGAAAATGCCGGTCCGAAAACCCTGCTTGCCTGGGAATTGAACCACTGGGGTGCACAAAGAAATGTGGGTGCCCCAGTTACATTGCTTGATCTTTGGGCCAGGAGATTTATAGGAGGAGCAGGGGCTGGCTTGAGTAGAAGGCTCTACCCCTTGCTAGCTGTGTGACCTTGACCTTCTCAGTTTTTCGCTCTAGGCCCCAGTTTGCTCACGTTATGGAGGAGGCACTAGTAATTGCCTTGGAGGGTTGTAGGAGGAAATGAGGAAGTGTCTATAAAAATGCTTTGTAAACTGTAAAGTGCTCTGTGCATGGAAGGGTGGTGATCATTGCTGTTGGCAAAAGCAGTACCATTATCACTCCCACTGAACCACAAAAGATCACTGCAAACTCTCTAAGGACAGTGCTACAGTTAGAAACTCCTCTGGGGTCCCCGTGTTAACAATGGCTGGGTGGGGAGGAGGGCTTGGCTGGCAGAGGACGACTTCCACTCCAAGATCCAGCTCAAATTAGAGTCTCCAGTAGCATGCCAGGACCCGGTTCTTCCATTCATTAAACAAACAGTTACTTATTTATTTTTAAATAGCTTTTCTCCCTTTTCCAATTCTGAAAGTAAAAGATAGTCCTTCTAAAACATTTAAAAATATAGCTCTGCTGGATGAAGAAAATAAGTCACCCCCCAAAAATCTGCCTCTATGAATGGATGTCTTAGGTGCACACACGTCTCTCCACATTCCTTCAAATCCATTGTAGAAAAATGTTCTATCATATCATATTTGCTGTTTTGTGATCTGCTTTTGAAAAAAAAAATCTTACAATAATCTGAACATTTACTTGGTCATAAACTATCCTTCTACAGCGTGATAAAAATCACTGCTCAGCTGTTCATACCATTAAACATTCAGTGGTGCCTACTGTGTGCAGAGCCCTGAGCAAGCCACTGAGAGAGGAATATGTAGAGACATTCTTGTCTGCCCCCTAGGAAACCACCATCCTGCAGAGAAAAGCAGATCAGCGGGTGGGGGAGAGGCGAGGGGGTGGCTGGGAGGGGGGCCCTGCTGAAACACAAGGCAGGTGCTGAGCCTGCAGGAAGGGGTGCCAGGAGGGGAAGGTGTTCTGGAGGAGAGAGTGGCCTAGAAGGGTGAAAATGTGAAAGAATTCTGGATGGCAGGAAGAATGTGAGTTACAGAAAAATGACAAAATCATGACATGTTCTCTCTGCTTTTGTGAAAGCTAGTCAAGGAGGTGGGGTTTTGCGTCAGTGTTGGTGAGCTTAGACGTGTTATTCTCCTCAAAGAATGGGGAGCATTTACAGTGGGGTTGGATCTGCAACCTTGAACTCAAAATGTGAAAGCAGGAAAGGCTTGATGACCTCTTTCCAACTTTACATTTTATAGATACAGCGTTGAGTCCCAGAACAGTGGGTGACTTAGCTAAGATGACACAGCAACTATTGGGGGTGATGCTAGGGAGCTAGTGGACCATTTCAAGGGAAAGGACCAAGTTGTCCACCCACCACTTGACACTGACCTGCACAGGAGCCCCCCAGGACAGATGCACTAAACTGGACTGAGCTACCATGGCTCTGATCATCAGCCCAGCCTCCTAGCACTGTTTTGGGGAAGACAACAAAAAGGAACAAACACACCATTCTTCCTAAGACGCACTTGTGGTGCACCGCCCTCTCCCTTCCCCCTGCATAGGAAGAGGGCTCCTATCTGAGTCAGGTTCTCTTGGTTAGAAGAAACAAAGATCCATTCAAACTGCCTCAAATAGAAGGGAGTTTATTGCAAGGATACATAAAATTTTCTTGGGAATCCAAGGATGGGGACCATTTAGAGCAGTCAGGCCTCATGGGATTTGGAGCTAGGACCTGAAAAGCTTTTAGAGATCAAAGCAGCTCTGTCTTCTCCTTAGACACCAATTTCTCAAGCTAAGGACACACTCACCTAAGGATGCATCCAACCATCTATTCTCTGATCCATCCATCCATCCATCCATCCATCCATCCATCCACCCACCATTCAATCATATGTTGCATGAGCCTCTGCCCTCCAGTGAACCTCTGCGATGGGCTATTGCATATTATGGTAGAGACAGAAATGAACAACCACAGTTTTGTTTGCAAGGGACTCACAGTCTAATAGAACATTGCTGTCATATTTATTCATCCCCTCATCCTTCAGTAAGCATTTCTGTGCGCCAGGTTGGGGCTGGCACTGGGGATGCAGAGACGAATGAGGCACCCATATCTCCCTCCAAGAACTCACAGTCCAGGGAGGGGGACCCATGGATACAATCATAACACAATCTGATTGGTGCTAGAAAGAGAAATTGATCGACTGATTAATTGATATTGTGCCTTGTTCCATGAAAGATTTAAGATTTAAAGATATGTAGATTAAGACTCTGGGATGCGTAGCAACGTGGAACTATTTTTCAATTGTGTTTTTCAGATCATAGGGCCAGAGCATATCCTTATGGATGGGAGTGGGGTTTTCTCAAAAGGAAATGAAAATGTCCATTGTCAGTCTTCTGAGAAAGATGTCATTCGTGCAGCAGGAAATGAGGACTTTGGCAAGCGGACAGTAGATGGGGGTGAGAAAAAGACTTTCTATCTGTGGTGTGAGGGGTAGTTTGTTCTGGATTCTGAACTGTGACAATCCCCAGAACATTTCTAGAGGTGGTGGGGGGGGAGGGGGAGGGTGAACTCCCCTGAACCATATGGGCTCAGGCCAAGAGAAAGGCCGAAAGCCTGTCCTGAAAGGGACTCTAGAGCAGGGCTGGGCCAGTGCCATCCTTTTCTCTGCAATACTTTCTTCCCATATTTCACAGTGACCACGTAGTTGATAGCGCAAACTGGCATACCCTAGAGAGTAAATGGGCGTGAGGGGAGGCTATTAATAATTATGCTTAGACTGCAAAAATCAAGGGGGGACACATAACCACTTGCATATCACTAACCCATCAGTAAAGTGTCTTTCAAAGCTATCCACTGGCCTCTGTCATCTGGGGAGACATAGGAAAGGACCTAGGCTCAGGCTTGAGGCCCGTGACAATATTTGAATTCTGAAAGAAACTATTATTGATTCCAAAAGTAAAAAAGCAAACTGCAGGATGAAAGAGAATAGATGTGTACTTAAATGTCTATAAAACATTACATCAACTTTGTTAATCGCTAAATTCATAAAAAGCTGCTTTACATTTGAAACCAGTTTGCAGATTCAGTTCTCTCTTTTCTCAAGAATCCTTGGGAATGACTGCGGAGAAATTATAGCCAAATATACATCAGCTGTTCACATTTCAAAAGTCAAATTATACATTTTTTTTTTCAAAATGCTTTTACAGGAGAAATTGTACCAACTGAAGTATATAAACGTATTTTTATGTGGGACGGGGCCTTCAAAAGTTGGAGTATCCAGAATCATGAAAAGTCTTTAAAAGGCCCTGAGCACAGCCAGGGCCACCGTGGCGCACGGGGGTGTCATTCACACCATGGTCTGTGTGAGTGGTGCCCGGAGCTGCGCAGGGCACAGCCTACGTGGCTGGTTGGGCAGGGTGCTCTTCCAGAGGCCAAAGAGAGGGTGGCAGTGGGCAGGACAGCCTCCAGGGGGAACAGTCGTGCCCTGGCAACAGTGTGGTGACGAGACAAGGAAGACAGCAGAGGACACTCAGCATGTACTGGCGGAGTCTGTTTGCTCACAGTTCAGCAGAGAGACAGCCTTGCGGCAGCAGCCAGAGGGAGTGTGATGGGGGCACATAGAGAAGGAGGAGATAATCCTAAAAGAAGGGACTGCGGAGGCTGCATAAATAAGGGTTGATTTGCACTGAGCCTTAGAACACAGCAAGGATTATTCAGGCAGAGAGCCAGGGGTGGCAAGCACACGATACAGGGCACACTGGGGATCCCTGGGGGCTTCTACCAGCCTGCGCCCCTGGCCCTTGCTTGGCTGGAACATGTCAGCTATCAGGTGCTGTTAAAGTCCAGCTGGACAAAACCTACTGGACAGGGGAGCGGGGCACACCTTGGCTGGGGGCAAAGGTGTTCAGATGGGTTCAGCCCTTTTCCTGACACCAGCTCCCGTCTTGGCAGAGCACATGGCTGCGGGGGGCGGGGGATGTATCCTGGAACTGCCTCTTCCCTCCACTCTATTCTAGGGCCTCTTGGCCAAAGATGATTTCTTTTTTTCTTTCCCATAAAACAGCTTCTTGTGTACTGTAAATCTGTGAAACTGCTCCTGGTGGGGGAAGAAGTGCGCCGGTGATCTTTAGAAGCTGTCCAAGGGGGCTGGTATCTGAATGAGGAATTACCCACCCAGTTTCAGAACTGGACAGGGCCAGTCCTGTGTCTGAGGGGTAGAGAAATGATTATTTCTCTTTTCTACCTCCGAGGTAGCTAAAACAAAGAGGTTAACTGCCTTGTCCTCGTCACCCAGTCATTATTGGAACAAGCATTCCAGCCTCTGTCTGTCAGGCATAGCAGCAGAGGTGACAGTTGAGCTACATTTTAACATTGAGGGGGTTTGACTATGCAAGGATGCGGAGGGAAGGATGTGAGACTAAGGGGTCAGCAGAAACAAAGGGAGGTGGCAGACGATCCCGACAGCCATCCTACCTTCGAAAGAGATGACGTTTTTTGAGCCAGGAGGGATTTTTAAGTGTTTTACTTGCATTAGCTCATTTACTGCTCACAACAACATTATCAAGTAGGTATAATTAAATCCCATTTTGTGGATGATAAAACTGAGTCACAGAGAAGGTTCAGTGACCTAAGGTCACATGCCTACCAAGTATCAGAGCCCGGACTTGCTCCTACGCATCCTTGCTCCGGGCCCCCCTGTTTAATCACTAGGCACTGCTGCCACCCATGCCTTGAACCCCAGAACCCTTGCGATGGTACTGCCACGAGGCTCACTGGGTGCTTCATTTTTTTAAGTAGATTTTTAAAAAAATTTAGTGATTGTAGAGAGAGGAAGGAAGAGAGAAACATTGACCTGTTGTTTCACCCATCTATTATTGAACCATTGGTGGGTTCTTGCATGTGTCCTGACTGGGAATTGAACCTGCAGCCTTGGCATATCTGGATGATGCTCTAACCAAATGAGCTATCTGGCCCATTGAGTACTTTTTATGCATTGTTGCATATCATCTTTATCGCAACACTGAAGGTCGGAATGATTTTTATTACTATTTTACAGATGCAGAAATTGAGGTTCCCCTGGTCCAGGTCTGTATCCCGCCCAAGGTCACGCTTAGTCTTCCATCCTGGGAGTTACTTCAGACATGCTCCCACTTGATTGAGAAAAGCCTCGCACTCCCCACCATCCCGCAGTCCCAGATCAGTCGCTCCCGCTTGCCACGGAGGCCCTTGTCGCCACTAGATCAGTTTTAAGGTTTTCAATAATTCTATGAAGAGACAGAGCTGCATAAAGCAAAGCTAAAAATATCATTTTTCTGTAGCTGTCATAACAACATTTGGGCTAATTGATTCTCAATAGAATAATGACATCCAGTATGTAGTGAGAAATATTCATGAAGAGATCTGTGAAATCCTCGAGGTGCCGGGCCGCGCTGGCAGCCCAGGACAGCTCAGGAACGAGTTCCGGTAGACGGTGCCTGCGCCAGGCCGGCCACACGGGGTGGGTGACAAGCGGGCCGCCAGCCCGTGCCACGGCCACGGGCCTGTGTTTGGACATCAAAGCATTTACAGTCACTGAGGATTGTGGCTCCCAACCCCCAGGCTTCTTTAATCAGAGAAAGGTGATGAAAAGATTAGAGGGTATGATTTATGGAGAGAGATTAGCATCGGAGCAGTCGAGGGGGAGAAAAGAGAACTCTCTTAAAGTAGTTGAGATAACAGAAGATGCGGAGGAGCGGAGGAGCTCGGGGGAAGGTGGGGCGGCAGCTGCTGAGGCTGGAGTCCTGACGGAGTCCTGCCGGGGTGGGCAGGAGGGGAGAGGAGCGTCTCTGAGGGGGCGGCGGCCCAGCCCAGCCTCCACGTGCAGAGCCGGCTTCTGGGCTGCCGCTGGTGCCTCAAGCCCAAGGGCATTCCAGCCGAAACTGGCTCTGCGGGTCTTTCCGTAGGGCCACCTAGAGAAGAAGGACCGGGCTTGGGGTCTTTGGGATGTGTGGTGAGATCCTGGCCGGGCGGGATAGCCTTCCAGGCTGGACACTATGGCTCCGAGGGCTGTGTGTGCTGTGTGACCAGTAGCAGGCTTGGCGTCCAGAGGGACGCAATGCGTGTGGGGGGTGGGCGTGCCTATGACTCTGGGGTGGGGTGTAAGCAAGGTACTTATGTCTATTAAGCACCCGATATGTGCCAGGTACAGGTTTCCCCCACCATCTGAGAGAAGAATGTTCCTCTGAAAAGTTTCATAAGTCGACATGGCGTAAAGTGAAGAAGCAATTACCTTAGGGCACATCTTGCGAACAGATGCACAAAACAAATCTAGATAAAGCACAGATGCTCACAGACATAGCTCACAGCTATGGTGGGTTGGTGCTGGGTGTAGTTCCCGGGAAGGAGCGGGTCTGCCACCCTTGTGGCTCCAGGTGGTTGTTGCACAACAACCACTGACCATTGTTTTTGCTTTTCACCTTTTTATCGTTGTTGTTTTGTAAAAGGGAAAATCTTTGGGTTTCTTTTGCATAGCAAACACAGGTACTGACTTAGGTCTTTTGTAAAGTGAAGTGGCATAATGTGAACTTTCAAAAAGCAGGGGAGACCTGCACAGTGCTAAAGACTTTACATGCATGAGCTCATCACAGCAACCTTTGAAAAGGGAAACTGAGCCTCAAAGAATTTAAGTAACTCTGCCAAGTTGCACAGTTAGTTAAGTGGCAGAGCTGGGACTGGGCCCTGGGTCTGTCAGGTCCCAAAGCCCACAGGGTACTAGAGAGGGAGGGGCGGGGAGCAGGGGTAGGAGGTGGTAGGGAGAGGATAGCCTGGCGTGGGTAGAGCTTGTGAGGTCTGTGCCCACCGAGTGTGCTGTGCTGTGTGTCCCCATGACCTGCTAGTGGGAGCACAGTGTGTGCTGACTGCGCAGAAGGAATGGGATGGGAGGTTGTATTGAGTGAGTCTGCGGGAAGGAAGGCCCTGCTAGGGGCATGAACCGTCCTTCACTGAGGCTGTAGCTCCCCATTTTGCATCTTCATTTCCCCAAGTTTCACTGGCTTTAGGTAATAATGTGGCCCCTCAACCATCGTAGCCCTAAATTCTCTCTCTCATGCAGAATGTCTCCTGGTTATTTCTGGGAGCTTCCTGGGGTGTCTTGTGTGAGCCCAGTGACTGTTCTCGGATGTTCTGCTCTTGCAGACTCCTCCATGAACATCTGCAGCCTGGGACTCACCGAGGTGCATGTACTACCCTGCCTGTGCCGTGCTGGGCCACCCCGCAGTCTTTAAGATTTGCCCCCAGGAAGCGCTCCTGGGTGTGCAGGCCTGGAAGTACTGCCGAACTGTGCGCTCCGTGAGGGCAAGGCTCTGTCTCCTGTTCGCCAGTGAGTCCTCAGCACCAAGCAGAGGCCTAGGAACATAGTAGCTGCTCAGTAAATAGGTATCTTAGATTCCCTGAGGATCCACTGCACTAAACCAGCCTGTGTCACACTTTGTGACCCAGGTACCTGAGGACAGCCCCTTCTCCTTCACACTGCCTGCTGCCCGCTCCTCAGCAGGGCTCAGACACCAGGCAGCCGAACGGACCAATATTTGAGATAATATCTCATTTACTTTAGTCAAAACCTCATTTAAATCAGCTCCTTCCAGACCTTCCCACCAGTCCCCTTGCACAATTAATAGTGGCTAATAATTAGTGGAAACATTGATTGAGTGGTGGTGAAGTGCCAGACACTGTGGTAAGGCATTAGTGTGAATTCACTCATTTCATCGCAAAGCTGCCCTGCGTGTTAGGTACTATTTTTGTTCCTATTTTATTGGGGAAGAATCTGAAGCTCAGAGATAGTAAGGAACTTGCCCAGAGTCACGCAGTTGGTGAGTAAGCACAGGAACTGAGAGTGGGGTCTGTAAGGCCTGACTCTGAGCCTGAGCTGGTCTGGAGTCTGGCTAAGTGAGGTCTGAGCTGGGACCCTGCTGCGTGTCTCATTAATTTCAGGTCAGCAAACCCTGGATGTGAGTGTTATGATCCTGACTTTACGGATGAAGAAAGTTAGCTCAGGGCAGTTGAGTGACTTGTCAACAGTCAGCTAAGTGTTAAAGATCTGCTAGTGCCAAACTATCATTCCTCGTGCTGTGCCTTCCCTTGGGGGACTGCAGACAGTCCTCAGTCACAGGGAGAGGGGTGGGAAGAGGGAGTAACTAAGGGGGACCCAGCCAGTGGTGCATAGGCTGGAGCTGGGTGCCAGGGTCCTGGAAGAAAACACAGAAATCGCAGCACCTCAAGAGACCTGGGGGCAAAAGGTAGGTGACCTGGCATTTATAATGGAGCATTTGGAGTTGCTGCCGTCATAGTGCAGGCTTATTTTGGGTTTCAGCCCTTCTACAGGGGGCTCTAAAATTATTTCCCAACAGAGCACTCTGATGGGACAAGAGTCACCAGGACACTGTCCTTTGGCCTCTCATTGGTCTGGGAGGGGTGGGTTCCCCATAATAACTGGATGGTCATTATGAACAGAATGGCATCTCTAACCAGAGGTAGCATGTGATTCAATAGAGAAAGAAGAAAAAGCAGGTTTGGTTCGCACAAATCCAGGCCCTGCTGTTCATTAACCACGAGGCTGTGGGCCAGACGCGTGTCTCTGAGCCTCGGTTTCTAATGTGTAAAATAGGGACATTAAAGTTTGCTGGGAGAGGCTTCTGCCTTTTTTGCTGGGGCAGGTGTGCTCCACACAGTGCATCCGAATGGGAGGACTGTGGTAGGGAAGGCAGCTTGGAGGAGCAAGTTGGGGGGGGCGGCGTGAAGAGGGCATGGCAAGACATTCCCCCAAGGCATGTAGTCTGCCGGGTCAGGCCAAAGTGGAAATCCTCACTCCAGCCTGCCCCGAGTCCGGGATTGTAGCACTTCTGTATCAGCAAAGGGCAGATGTTTTTATTTCCCAAGATAAACCAGTTTTGTAATGGACTCACTTATATGTCTATTTTTTGAATCAACACTTATTGATAAGGGGTATATGGGAACCACTGGACCATGTACTGTGGGGACCCTAAGGTGAAACAGATGAGGACCCTGCCCTCAAGGACTTCATGGCATATTTGGTGAGATAAGTCATATGCATAGTTCCTATGATCAGAGACACAGGGTGACACTGGTCGTCAGATGGGTATAGATTAGGTACTGTGGGAGTTTATAGTTGGAGACACCCCTTCCAGCAGAGGCAATCAGGGAATGCCTCCTGGAAGAAGTGGCATTTAGAATGCAGAGGTAGTAGCTGTGAAGGATGTAAACATATTGTAATGCAGGGAATGACTTTTCCAGGGAGATCGCACTTCACATATTTGAATTCAACCATGTATATGCACACAGCTCAATAGTAATGACAACAAAGAGTGTGTATGGAGAATAAAGTGGGTGTTCTGACCCCCAGTTCATTCAAAGAGCTATGCCCCAGAGCAAGCACGATGTGGGAGATGGATCCTGCTGTTTCCCCAATGGCTTTCAGGATCTCTGCACCTCTATTCCTGTGAGTATCACCCTGAGGGTGATTCTAGCGTTTAAAGATGTGCATTTGTCATGGAACATGGTCCCTCAAATCAAGCCAATAACCTCATCGGCGCTTAACCCGAAGAAAAGTGATTTGTTCCAAGGCTGAAGGAAAGCCCAGCTGTGCTGGACTTACCAAGAGATGGTGCATTGGTCTCCCTCCTAAGGGATTTGTAAAGGTAATTTGGACCATGCCTGGTTTTTCCCTTTATAGGCCAACTTTAAACGCCATCGCTACATCACACAGACTCATGTCATGCGAGCCGTGTGGCAAAGGCGGGGTCGTGGATACTTGCGATGTGCAGGGAGCATAATTAGGGGCTTCATGACTGTTAAAGGCCCATCGGATTCCGAGGCTCACGAGCGGGCTGTGATCTCTGGATTCCTCATTAGAAATTCTCTCTAGAGCCTGGGGCATATGTTTTTGCTCGTCTTTAATAATGGCGAATCTTCATGCTTTGAGGTTGGATTGGATTTCAGAAAACAGCCACAAGAGGCATTTGGAGCCCAGCCTGGTGGAAGAACACACTGGAAAGTGTGCTTCTGGTTAAATGGGAGGTGTGACTCTAACTGGCACACGGGGATGCCAAGTTCAGGTAGAAGCCAGAGCAGGAAGCCCCAGGGGAAGCCCCAGTATTGCTGCAGGACCGCCGGCCTGCGGGCAGCAGGAAGGGAAGCCAGCCCGCCTGGGCTGGGCCTTGGGGTTCCCCACCCACTTGATGGGCTTTGTCTCCTTGCCACAGCTGAGTTACAGACCCAATGTTATGAAGGGTTTCGGGCCGTTTTCAGGGTGCCTGGGCCCAGTGGACGCCAGCAAGGGTACTCAGATGGCAGAGTCTGCTCTGTGTCTCAGAGGCCAAGATGGGGGGCCCAAGGGGACCTCCAGGTTCCTCTGTGAGCTGATTCAGTCACAATAAGACCTCAGGGGCCACCCAATGAGGATACCTCTCTGGACCATGTCATCTCACATGCTGGGGATTGGCCAGAGGAAAATTTAGGGACCACCAACCATGCTTTTGGAGGTCAGCCACCAGACTCCACCAGGACTTGATCTGACAAAGGGCCCTCAGCAACCCTGCTGAGCTGCCTCAGTGTCCCTGCAAACTTCCCTATGGCCCCTGGGCACTGTGACAGGAGGCGATGTGTTCCACAGGAATTTGGCACACCTGCTCCTCCCTCCCTCTGCCTCTGCCACCTGGGGCTACTGGCCTAACTCCACAGTGACTTTTCTGGGCCCACATTCACACCTATGAGCTGAAGGCCTCCTTTTCCGTGTATTTGATCACTGACTCCAAAGGCACTGCCCAGAGACCAACTCCAAAACCTTGGGGCCTGTCCTGTGCTTGCAGCAGGAGCCTTTTTTAGGGAACAGGCATGTTTGTTAAAGTGTTGGTTTTATAGTTATCCCCAAATAGTCTGCAAATGGTGATTCATCCAGTCTTCTCGTCCTAAGAGCTTGAACCCATAGACCCTGGGCCCTGAAGACAAAGTACAGAGTGATCCATCAGAGGAGGAAGCCGGCCAGAGGTTCAACCACATGTGCACATACGAGACTCCCTCCGCTTACATTCTGCACCCTTGTGCTCACTCAACCCGCATCCTTGTACACATGCACACTGCATTTGCACAGAAAGACACTCCTACATGCTCCCGGATACCCTGAACATAGCTGTTCATATCTCTCCTCTGCACAAACACACATGGCCACATGCCATTCCCTGCAAGCTGATGTAGGACACTGGGATGAATGGGAACAGCTGAGACCACTTATAAATGCCCCTTCCCACATGAACTTTTAAGCAAAATGATACAAGGAAGAATTATAATCTCACAGTCTGATGAGTTGGGCTGAAGGGTTGGAATTGCTATGTGTGAATCAAGTCATGTTGGGCAAGTTACTTCTCAGTGCCTTACTTTCCATATCTGTAAAGTGGGCATAATAACAACCGCTCCCTACCAGATCGTTGTGAGGATAGAAAGAGCTAACGGAAAAGTGCTCTTTGCTTTGTAAATGGCAAAGTCCAAAAAAATGTTTATTCCAGAATCATCGCTGTTATTTCCAACTGAGGAACAGGCCATATACAGACTAAATGGACCTTCCTTGGCCAGCCTAAAGTAGAATGGGCCATGCCAGTCCATCTCGGATGGGTAGAGCCATTACCCCCACCACAGTCAAGGCCTGTGCCCCTCCCCCGGCCTCTCGCTCAGGTGGTTTGGCATCCTGACCCAGGAGATCGGACATGTGTATTGGAGGTGGAACTGGTCAGTAAGGACCCAGAAATGGCCAGGCGATTCCCAAAAGAACTTTACATAATCAATGCAGCATCTATTAGAAAGCATCTATATGCAAAGATGACTCTTGCCCCAGCAGATGAAAAAGTGATTATTGGCAAATCCCTGACAAATGTTTCTGGGATGTGAGGGCTTTGGGGAAGGTAAAGAGGGGAATGAAAGGGGGAGATCCACAGCCCTTTCAGTTCACAAGGAAAAAGCAGAGATCGAGGCCTGTGGCCTGGGGGCAAGGGGAGCTGTGGGGGCCCGAGGAGCAGCAAGCAGGATGCCCACTTCAGAAAGACTCTGGGGAAGGTGACCTGGGGTCACTGGTGGCCGGAGGGACACACACTAGAATGATGCGTAGATTATGCTGCGAAGGAGTGGACGGACTGTGATGTGCCATGGGCTTCCTGTAACTACTTGAGAAGCAAACAGTTCCAATAAAACAGTGAGGGTAAGGAGAAGGGCAGGGTGCGGTGATGCACAGTCAATGGTTGGAAACTCAAAGAGAAAAACAGTTCTGCTGCCCAATGACAAGAACTTTCGAAATGGGAGTGAGCAGATGGGACGGGGAAGCAGGACTTGGGTATCTGCACTTGACACAGAGAGTAGGAGAGAGATGCGCCCGTGGAGGTGGGACCCCAGTTTCTGTCCTCACAGGAGAAACTGAAGCCCAGAAGCGGAAGGGCCATGCCTAAGTTTCACAGTGAGGCGGGGGTAGCGGAGGGGCAGCGGTCTCAGGATAGATGGGTTAAATGTGGGTGGGTCAGCCTGTGGCGACATTGTGTGGCTCTGTGAGTACAGATGTGTGCATTTTTCCAAGGAGAAGGACCATAGATTTCCTCACATTTCCAAAGCGTGTTAAGACTTCAAACATGAGAAGTATAATGAAAGGCAAGAACACTGAGGTTCAAATCCCAGCTCTGCCCCTTTCTAACTGTGTGACGCTGGACAAGGGACCAGCCCACTTGTACCACATTTTCCTCGTCTGTGAAATGGGGATCATAAAATCCCCACTCCATAAGGTTGTTGAGAGGACTAATCAAATAAAATCATGTCCAGTAGTTAGCAAAGTGCCTTGTATATGGCAAGTCCAGAAATAGTAGCTATTCTGATTTATACTACTCTAGAAATTATTATCCTGAAGATAAGGGAGAAAGCAAGCCTCCTGCTCACACTGGGCTGCAGTGCATCCTGGTGGGTGAGGGTGAATCCTGCCAGGTCTGGCCCATGGAACTGGGGTGCAGAGCCAGGGGCCGCTGACAGGAGGGCTGGCGGCAGCCCCACACCCGCTGGGCGGTTTGTATGCAGCGGCTGTTGTGAAAGTGTGTCCCAGAGAGGGGGAGGGCTGCTCCATAAGACTGATTTGTTGCCGCTGAACCTCATTAATCAAATCTTACCGGAGAGAGCCTCCTGCAGCTGCTGGCAGGTCAGCGTCGGGGAGATAAGTGATGTAGCCAGACCCAGCGAGGGGGAGCGACGAGGCAGCCATAAGTCTTGACAGTGGCAGGCTCTGAGGCAGGAGCTCCGAGCAGGCGTGTCCTCGGTGACGCCTGGGGCAAATCTCCGAGTCAGGACAAAGTTCTTCCTCCCAAGGGATGCTCTGGAGAAATGAGGAGCTGGGATGAGGTGTCTGGGAGCAGTCCCCGAGAAGCAGGGGGGAGTTCAGTATGTTTGGGAGCCTTCGAGTCAGATACAACCCACAGCATCAGCAAGGTCGTGGTGTTTCCGACCCCCCTGGGTTCCCCACACAGACACCCCGGCACACCCGCAGCCCCCTTCACAGTCATGCTAACTGAGCGGTGTTCACACTCAGCATTTTTGGTGTTGGCTTCACCTGCTGCTGCTCAGAGTCACTCCTCTGCCTCCAGCCTCAGTTTCCTCGCTGGTAACGGCAGCAACAGAACTGCAAGGTCGGTGCCAGGTAGAGGTGCTTTGCTTAATCCTCATTGATGATCCTATAGGGTGAAGGTGCCAGGATCTTCCCCTTTTACAGAAAAGGAAGCTGAGGCCACATAAAGCTGCTGAACCACGATGCCACTCTGCCTGGACCAGCCACACTTCTGGGGAGTAGTGGTGTGCTCTGTGGGTGCTGGTCAGGAAATGGGCTCTCACTGGCTCTTCAGGGGCTGGCTCTGATTGGAGTGGGGGTGGAGGCTTCAGGTAAGGAGTCCAGAACACGTCTGCCCCTAGTGAGCTGGTAGGCGGCTTGCAGCTGACTTGATTGCCTGCTGGGACCAAAGGGGCCATTTCTGCAAGCTCTCTGGGCACAGTGCTTTCTTCTCTGCTTCAGGATGCCCCCTGGTGCCAAGACCGGTGCAGTAACTCCAGCAGCGCTTCCTGGCTGGGTGTCCTAGCCCCATCTCTCACTGTGACCTTGCGCCTTAACTTCTCTGAGCTTCCTTTTCCTGAGCCGGTTTGTGGCTTAGGTGGAGAGAAAAAAAACCCAAACTTGTAAAACTTTTAGAATAGTGCTGGGCACGTAATGAGTACTTAAGAATTGCAGTTGTTACTGGGGACCCAGGGAGGAATCAGCCTGGTTGCTCTCCCTGGGAGCCTAGTAGCTCCACTCCTGACCGTCATGACCTAGGTCCTATGCCTCCTGGAGTCCCCCTTCCTTCTCCCCCAGACATCCCAGGCCTTTCTTCCTACTCTGCTGCCACATTCCTGGGACCACAGGTTATCTTCAACCTCTTGAAAGAGATGGGTTGGACAGCCAAGTCCAAGCATCATCTGTACTCTCAGAAGCTGAAAAATGAGGAGAATAATCACCACAGCCCCCGTAGATGCGCAGATAACAGCTACAGTGTTTTGCACCCGTAGTATGTGCTGGGCATCGGGTTCCACGCTTTACAAGCATTAGCTCATGTAATCCTTACAAGGTCCTGTGAGTGAGGTCCTATTTTAGGCCTGTCTTACAGCTGAAGAAGCTGAAGAAACTGAAGCTCAGAGACAGTGATAACATAGCCAAGGTCACCCAGTGAGTGAGTGGCAGAGTTGGGCTTCAGTGCCTGGCTGGCTGATTGCAAAGACTAAGCCCTTGCCCTAACCCATCCCTAAGGTGAAGCCTCCGGGCACAGAAAGCGAGGCAGACGTGAGGGACCCAGGCAATGCTGGTTCTGTCTCTCCTCACCCTGCACCGGAGAAGCCTCCACATTGAGAGGGCTGGCTGGGCCCAAGTTCAGAGTTGCTAACTTCTTAGTAGTTTTCTCTCTTTGCCTCGTTATGGGGTAAAACTGCATTTGGTTTTTAAAATTCCCTTTTTATTTAGTCGCTGTGAATGTTAAGAACTGCCAGTACTGGAAGCTGAGAGCCCATCCATATGCCAGGTTTTAAATAGCAGACTAGAAACAAGTTTACACAGGAAGAGCAAACTCATCCCAAACACGCAGCTACTGCACTGTTCAGACAAGAAACCCGTGCCCCCCACCCCGCCCCACCCGCGCTCCTGTCTTCCCACTTCAAACGGTGTCGGAGGGTAATCTTTCTTGTTTTAGAAAAACATTTCTGAATTCCGTCTGCTGCTCTTCATGCATGAAGAAGCAAGTGGTGACCCAGTCACAGCAAGGTGTGCATTTCGTTTGGGTTTTTCCCCAGCAGCCAGGAGGGCCTCGGATAATTTATCTGTGTTCACCCCCGGAAGCATTTTCCACCTGCCCGGACTCAGAGGAGCTCCGACCCTGCCCTGAGCCGCGGAGAAGGATGCACCGGGAACGAACGCAGGGGATTTGGTGTTCCTGCTCTGCCAAAACTGACCTGTGACCTTGGGCAAGACTTCACCCCTCAGCCTCAGTTTCATCCTTTGCAAAATGGATGGAGCAGACGACACGATGGTTAAGCGCTTGGGCTCTGGCATGGCACGGCCAAGGTTCAGAAACCTCAGCCCTGCACCTTCTTGACGGATGAGCCTTGAGCCAGCCTTCCCTGAGCCTGTTTCCCTCCCTCTAAAGTGGAGGTCACAGTAGTGCCTGCGTTCTAGGGTACTTCGTGAGGGTTAAGAGCCTTGATGCTACGAAGCACTGAGCACAGGGCCTGGTCCGTGGTGACTGCCTGCAAATGCCATTGAGAGTCACCAGAGCCCTGGACCGCCTGCCTCACACAGTCTTTGTGGGGTGGGGGAGATTCTAGGCATGAGGGTCTCAAGCCCCCCTCTTGGCACTTGCTCCAAAAATTCATCTCTGCATTCTAATCTGAAGTGGATCTCCACGGCAGCAGATCGGTCCTCACCCACCCATTTATTACCAGCCTGAACTCCCTGGGGCCCGTCGGGCTGCACAGAGGGGGCGGGGTTGATCTATGGGCTTGGTAACCTGCCTGGGGGAAGGGAGGGGGCCTCTGACCCGAGGGGTAAATCATGGACTTCCCCGAGGGCCCGTCAGTTCCCCAGGAAAGAAGCTCTGGGCATTTGTTATCTCAATGTTTCCCCTGAGGGGCTGACCACATGATTCATTTCACTCACACTAATTGGATGTAAATTAGATGAGAAATCAGTAATTTGTCCAAAGATTTGTCATTCCAGTGGCTTTCCAGGCAGAGCAAAGCTTTGGTCCAGGGGAAAATGCTCCTAGCTCTAAGGGGGCACCAGCCCCGCTGTTGGCTTTAGAAGGGGAGAAGCCTCCTAAAACCTTGGTGACTTGTTTGTTTGCAGTTTTTTTTCAAGGATGGAGCTAAGGTGGAGGCAGCGGGGGGTTAAAGAGCGGGGGGTGGGGTGGGGGGGAAGGATGGAGAAGGAAAGAGAGAAGAGAGAGAAAGAGGTGGAGGAGAAGAGAGATGGAGAAGTAGGGAGAGAGACAGGGAGAGAGGGAGCAAAGAGAGGGAGAGACAGAAGGGGAGAGAAACGGAGGAAGAGAAGACGATAGAGGGGGACAGGGAGAGGGGAAGGAGGAGGTAGGTTGGGGACAAAGGAGAGAACAGGAGAGAAGCTTCAGAGAGAGGTGAGCAGGGTAAGAGAATAGGGAAAAAGAAGGGAAAGAACGGGAAAGGAGGGAAGGGAAAAACAGGGGTTCAGGGAAGAGACAGAGGAGTGGCTCTCGTTTCCCTGACTGCTTCTGGCCGGCTGCAGGGGTGTGGGAGCCTTAGGGTCATTGCTATTTTGTGTCAATAGGAAAAAGGATGACTCCAGCCTTCCTTCCTTGCAACAATATGCTAATCAACCCCTTGGGCCCTCTCTGGTCTGGGAAGCTGGGCAGCCCGTGTCTCCAGGAGCCTGATGGCTGCTGATTTAATGAGGGGGAGGGCAAAGAAATCCGGGAGTGGGGGGCGGGTGGGGCAGCATGGAAGGGGGGGGTCTGCGGAGGAGCCTGCCGGAGAGGAATGGCGCAGCCAGGGCTCGCCCAGACCCCCCAGTGCTGCTCTGGGGTTGGGCAACAGTAGCAGCTCATGTTCTATTTATTAGAGACAGGCTGAGTCCCTGGGGAAAAAAAAAAAAAAGGCAGAAATGTAAATATTTTTGTTTTTGTTTTTTCCAAGGGAATCTGAGGCCTGAGTCAAGTGTGTAAAGGAAGGGAGCGAAAATGCTGAGTGTGGCAGGTAGAAGAAGAAAAAGGGGTCAGTGGCTCAAAGGCCCCTCTGGGGTAGTTGGATCCTAATTGTGTTAGACATGAAAACCCCAGCTCAGAGCCAGGTGGGACCCTTGCCCACCCGTCCATGAGAGAGGCCTCCGAGGTCACTGCTGAGGAAGGAGGCAGCTGTTCTGAACTCCAGGGAGGCCCACAGAGCAGAGAGCAAGGGGGCGGATCTAGGGCTGGGAGATCTTACAAGGTCAAGGGCCTTACAGTGAGGTTAGTTCAGGGGGTCTGAGGCATTGAAACCTTGCATTTGAAAAGACCCATTATGGTGTGCTCATTCATTTCAGCATTCCACACATATTTATGAAACTTTTACTGTATGCCAGGCATGGTGCTAGGAGCTGCCACAGCCCAGTGGCCTTAGTTCCCCAAGCTCTGAAGCAGCAGGTGTAGGAGGGGTAGCAGACACTAATCAAACAACCATGCACATCCTGTATGACGACGAACTCTGCCAAGTGACTCACAAGAAAGGAGCAGGGACGTTGACAGCATGTAACAGAGGAACTGGACCTAGTCTGGGGGTGGGGGAGGTCGGGGGAAAGAATGCTGAGATAATCAATTCAAAGCGATAAAAGGGTAACTGCTTTTGATTCCCACAAGGAGAAGCGTTGACCTTGGCCACTCAGACCTTGTTGTGTATGCATGTGATTGTGCGGGAGGGTGTGCAAGTGGGCGTTTGAAAATGCCTTGTGAGTGTGCGTGCCTGTGTGCTTGGGAGTGTGTGTCTGTGGGGGTCTCGGGTGCCGCGGGGGATGTGTTCTTTCATAGGACACATACTGATTGTTTTGGGGGATATTTCAAAGCAACATAAGTGACAACAACTGGAATCTGGGGGTAGCCTAAAGAGGACCCCATCTCTGCCTCTTTACTTCATGTCTCCGAATTTCAGCAAGAAAAAGAGAAAGCAGCCCTGCCTCTCAGTTTCCACGATGAACTTTTCTGTGATTCTGGGTACATTTCATGTGGTTTTGGTGATGAAAATGCCTGGCCCGTGCTGACTGAGGGTTTAGCCAGGGTTTCCCTCCCCACCTTCCCACAACCTTCTTTCATTTCTTTTTTCTCTTCTCTCACCCTCTTTGCTTAATACCCAATGTTTTATTAAGTGCTTACTAATTACCCAGCAACGGGTTGAACCCTTCAAATACATTATTCATTGAGTCTTGTTAAAGACAAGACAACAGGCCCCAGATGGAGTCACTTGTGCTAAGCCCCATGTCGCCAAACCAAGACTACATTACAGCTCCAGCTCTCTCGGAAATGGAATCTTAAACCAGTCATTTAAGAACCACCTGATTAGCATGAGTTAGGTCATCTGCCTGAGAGACACCTGCCATCCCCTAAAGGAAAGTCACCTACAATAACCAACCCACTTTGTTTTGCGCAGTGTGACTACCTTATTCCTGTTCTTTTTCTGCCTGTGAAAGACTTTCATTTTGTTCAGCTCCTTGGAGGAACTTTCTGACTGCTAGACTGGATGCTGCAACAATTCATGAATTGTTGAAGAAAGCCAATAAAATCTTCAAAATTTACTCAGTTAAATTTTGTTTTTAAACAGTTCTTAGGTTAACCCTGGGAAGCAGGTATTTTTATCTCCATTCTACAGATGAGAAAATTGAAACTAAAGAGAGGTCAAGAGAGAAAATTGTCCAAGGTCATGCTGCCTGCGAGTAGAAGAGCAGACACTCAAATTTACAAATTCTGATTCCAAGGTGCCTGCCTTCCACCACTTCCATTCCTTCTTCCCTTTTCCCCTCCCCACCCTCCCTCTCTTCCTTCTTGACTTCTATAAACATCTACAAGCTAACCATGAATTAGAGGCTGGCTATTCACATTCCACCCTTACCCCCTGTTTTCACATGTGTGGTTTCATAACAAGAATCTGATTCATGCACAACTTCTGAGGATACCTCTATCTGTAAAGCACTGCCAAGTTCCTCGGCAAATGTGAAGGTGTTGAGGGAGAATCATCGACATTTCAGAGTTGGAAGTGCGCCCTCTTCTTTCCACATGGATGGAACGAGGTCCTGCGAGGACAGGAGGCTTGTCAAGGGTGAAGTGAAGCCAGAAAACCCCCCTCTGCCTCCTACTATGTTCTGGCCAGCACACCCAGCCCTGCTCTGAGAAACCAGGGTGTGCTCTAGAGGACCATGGCGCCCCAGGGCATCTGAGGAAAAGGATCCTCAACCTGGACCACGGAAGGCAAGGACCTTCCAACCATTCTAAATAGTCTGATGAGCAACTCCTGGGCCTCCGGTTGCCAAGGGAAGATTTCTTTCTTCAGCTGAATAAGCTGCTATCTCAACTGTTGTGGAGGATGACATTTATACTTAAAGGGGTCATATTTCTACCCTGTTGATTAGAGAACAAGGCAGAGAAGAAGAAGCCTGAGAAAGGTAACTGTGTCTGAGCATCAAGAGCCCCTCCCTCCATCCTTTCTCCTCTCCCCCAGGGCCCGTGCTGATGCCAGCTGCGGCTGTAAGAGTATTGGCTGTGATTTCTACTGACACCCTTTGGGGATACCTGCTGACAGGGGAGTCTGAGGCTCCTGGGTCAGGCAGACTTGGATTTCAGTCCAGGTCCTGACACTCAAGACTCTCAATTTTACCATCTGTAAAATGGGACTAGTAGCCCTACCATATGTTTCTTGGGGTTGTTGAGAAAATCAACCAGAGTTGTCATAAATGGAAAACGATGGCACAATGCCTTGGAAAGTGTGAGAACTGAATGAAATAAGTGGGAAAAAGACTCACCACTGCTCTTGGCCCATTGGAAGAGTTAATAATTGTAAGTTCTTTCTTTCTCTCCTTCCCTAGACTGGGCCCTGGACCTTGGTGATTAGAAAAAGAACTTGAAGGTTGCTTCTTGCCTCCACTTTTGAATAGCGTTCTGAGTTTCTTATAAATAGCTAAAATCATTTTTATAAAACAAATAGATAAAACTCAAAATACCCCGAGTGTGAATGGCTTCTTTATAAATTAAGGTGAAGTTCACATAGTATGTAAGTAACCATTTTACAGTGTACCACTAATTGATATTTACTGCATTCACAATGTTGTGCAATCACCATCTATACCAAATTCCAAAATATTTCATCAATCTAAAAGAAATGCTGTGCCCATTAATCAGTCACTCCTATTTGCCCCTTTCCCCTAGATCCTGCCAATCACCAGTCTGCTTTTTGTCTCTGTGGATTTAATTATTCTGGGTATTTCCAATAAATGGAATTAGACAATATGTGACCATTTGTATCTGGCTCCTTTTCACTCAGCATAATTTTTAAAGGGTTTTTGCACGTTGTAGCATGTATTAGATATTTCATTCACTCCCTTTTTATGACTGAATAGTATTCCATTGTATGTATATGTCATGTGTTGTTTGCCACTCATACATCGATGGACACTTACTTGGGTTCTTTCCCTCTTTTGCTATTATAAGTAGTGCTGCTACAAACATTCATGCACATGTCTTTGAGAGCCTTCTGGGTATATACCTAAGAGTAGGAATACTGGGCTTTAAAGGCATTCTGTAGAATGTTTCTCAGGGTTCTTGGGAAAATCCATCGGAGTTGGGATGGTTGCAGGCGTGTGGCACTATGCCTGACAACTAGCAGATGCTAAAAAATGGTCATTCCCTTTCCTTCTTTCTTTCTTTTCTCTTTTTTCCACTTGTTTCTTGCCAAAGCTCCTGTGGCTTTATGGAGGCCGGTGGAGCTGGGTGGGGAGGCAGCTGCCTCCAGCTCCAGCAGACTCAGATGTCAGCTGCCCTCACCTGGGGACGGGGGTAGGGACTGGTACCCAGAGTTTAATTCTCAGTGTGTGTACTGGGATGTCCTGGAATTGAGGTTAAGAGAAACAGGAAGTTCTCCAGGCCATTTTGCTGGTCTAGTTACCAGCGATGGATTCACAAAAGGGGATGAAGCTGATGACACACTAAAGGTTGCTCTTTAAATTGCTAACTCCAAACTCATGATTTGCCCAGAGTCAACACAAAATCCGAGTGCAAAGCTTCTAGACTAACAATTGAATTGAATTGACCATAAGATTGCATATTTGTTAGTCCTGACATTCTTGCAAGAAAATAGAATTCTAGGCTTACAAAATTTGTGCCAAAGTTTCTTTTCCTTCTTTTGGTCTTATCTATGATTCTGTGGTTCAAACTCAAATTGACCATTATCTTCAAATATCTATCTATCTATCACAATAGCTAACATATATTGGGTGCTTACTATGTACTAGACACATAACATGTATTAACTCAATTCTTACCACAACCCTATTGCTATGACTGAATGGTGTCCCTCCAAAATTCATAAATTGAAGCCCCTATCAGCTCACATGACTGTCCTGGAAACAGGGGCTTTCAGAAGATGACTAAGGTTAAATAAGGTCATGAGAGTGCAGCCCTGACCCTGTAGAAATGGTACCTTTCTAATAATAGGAAGAGACAGCACAGCTCGCTCTGTAACACATGAGGACACAGCAAGAGGTCAACCATCTGCAAGTCAGGAAGGGAGTTCTCAGCAGAACCCGGCCATGCTGGCACCCTGATCTTGGACTTCCAGCCTCCAGAACTGACAGCGTAGTTTTGTCATGGCATTTTGTTATGGTGCCCCAAGCTGACTAATACACCTATGCACTAAGTATGTTTACTATGCCCACTTTACATCTTGGGCACAGCAGATAAATCACTTGACCAAGGCCACACAGCTGATAAGTGCCAGGGCCAGAATTTGGACTCTGGGTATCTGGCAAGGGCCTGTGCCTTTAACCTTGAGGCCATGGTCACTTCAAGAGCTTTATGGCAGGGGGATGATCTAAAAGATCAGAGTCACTTTCTTCATTACCTGAAACTGTAGTGTTAGCCCCTACTTAAAATCTTTTGACTAGGCAAGTAGAGGAGAAGAGATAGAGGATGACTTGTCAGTTATGCTCACACGTACCACAAGTGGTATGCCACATTCAGTAGGCGTGCCACCTTATGAGAACCGGTTTTGAGCATTTTTTCCCAACTCTGTATTCAGTGACATTATGTTGGTAGGTTGAAATCTGCCACGGTGGGAGTATTTACACCACAGAAATTGGCAAACACTACAAATCAGAGCTTTGTCACTGGAGAGCCAGTTGTTAAACACGGTGTAGTTTCATGCCACATCAAAACACAGAGAAGGTAAATGAGGGACTAGACTGTTTGGCAACATGGTTTGGCCCTGATCCTACAGGAGCTTGCCTGGTAAATATTCTATTTGATTTTCATCTTAATAAAATCACAAGTCATTTGCAAATGGAAAACCAGCCCCAGAAAGGGGAAGTGACTTGTCTAAGGTCATACAGCTCAAGTCACAGCAATCCATGTCACTTTAGTCCAAGCCTGTAGATCTATTTAGTTGGGAGAAAATGTCAGAGGTTTTTTTGGCATAGACTAGGCATTGATACTGCTATTGGGGGAGTTATTTTGTGAAGATGGGGTAGTGTTTTCCGGATTTCCTGGCTGTTCCTTCCTCCTGCACTTCCACACCCCGCAGGGTGTAGTAGAGAGATAAGCAAGATGCGAACACTGTCATCAATAATGCAGCCTCTCCTGTCTCCGAACGGAGTCCGTAGAAGTCGATGCAAATAGCACAGCTTGTAAATGTGCAGATTGGATCGGAGCCCTAAAGTGCACCCTAGAAAACACGGCTGCGTGTTCTTCATCTACAGCTAATTATAACTTTATTCATTACAGTCTGGCTCATAAGATTATAGACCTAAATCAGGAATAGAATATGTGTTACATATATATTTTTGTAATACTTTCCCTCCGTCAGAAGTGAGTCTCTGCCTCTATCGGGAGGCGCGAAGTCAGAGTCCCATTCCCAAGTCAGGCATTTGCAATGTGGCATTTTCTGTCGCCACCCCGCACTTTGCTCAAAGCAACGTGGAGGTGTTAATCAACTCAGAAAGCGCCCGCCTCACTCGTCCCGCCCGACAAATCAGAGAGACTGTCAAAGGAAGATGTAAAAGGAGTTATTAATCTTTGGGGCCAAATGTTTTTAATTATGTACATACAGTATTCAAATTAGGTTAAAAACGGTTTCGGTTTTCCCTCTGCGGTTTCTCCTGCAGTGCAGTGGGTTGTGTGAATGCGAAGGGAGAGGCATATTTAGGATTTTTCTTGTTCCAGAGGGCTTGACTTCTAAACGTCGGAATCCTAAGGTTGAGCCCTTGGGCCTTTTTTATTCTGTCTGGTTCTCTCCTTAGGAGACAATCCAATCCTTGGCTTTAAATATCATCTATATGCTAACGACATCAGAATTTGTATCTGTGGCGCTTTCTTGCTCTCCTAACTCCAGTATCACAAACCTTAGCTTGTCAAAATAAAACTTTGGTGTTTTTGGGGTTTTTTTTTGTCTCTACCAAACATGGCCTTCCCTGAGATGCCCCCAGGAATAGCCCTCTCCGCTGTTTTTCTTTAAATAGCAGAGTCCATATGTTTGCACAACCTGCAAATTCAGGAGTCATTTTGGATTCTCCTTTCCATCACCTCTCATGTCAATTAGCATTTCAATGGACGTTACCGTAAATTATCTCCCAATCTATCTCTTTCTTTCAAGGAAATCCCTGTGGTCCCAGCCTAGTCTTCATTTCTCCCCTGGGCCCCAGCAATAGCCTCCTGCTAATTTTCCCACTTCCTGTCTCGCCTCTCCATAGTCCATTCTCCACCCAGCAGCCAGAGGGATACTTTAAAAATAGACAATTGCACCCTCCTCTTCTGCTTATCATTGTCTAATGGTTTAGGAATAAACTCCAACCCCTTAGGAATCTGGCCTCAGACCCTCTTCTGCTCTCATCTCTATGTCCCTGTACTCTGGTTTTCTTGACCTCCCAGCTCATTCCTTCTTCAGGCCTTTAACTTGCTGTTTCTTCAGCCTGGAAGACTTCTTCCTGTTCTTTACCTGGTTCGAATCCTTCAAATGTCACCTCCTCAGTGAGTCCTCTCTAGGGGCGCTGAACGTGGGCAGGGAGAGGGATGATGAAACTCGCTCTACTTCCTTGAAGTGAGCTGTGTCCTCTCTTCAAACAAGTCTTCATAAAGAAGGAATTGTCACAGGAGACCAGGAGCTGAAAGGAAGAGAAGGCTGGATGCTGACAGCCCCATGCTGTCTGGAGGGGCCTGCAGTGGCTGTATGTTCAGTGGTAGGTAATGAGTCACTGAGCAGCCAATGATTACAACCCACTGATCAGACCTTTCCTGTGACTTTGGGTCCTGGTTCCTAGACAGAAAGCACTGCCATATGTTGAGTTGTGCCATTCTTTTAAGACATTTACAAAAACTCTTCTCTGTTCCCTCATTAGATCCTCTCTCTCATTCCATGGCATTTCTGGAGCACTTGGGCTGTGATCTTTCTGAGGAGAGGCAGTATGCTTCTTGCTACTCTCTCCTCCATGCTTAGCCCTGAGCCTGCACACAGTAGGTGCTCTGTAAAGCAGGGGTGAAAGACTCTTGATTGCATGCATGTTTGTGACAGTAACGACGATGAGTGCACTGAGGTCAAGACGGGGTCTCATTTCTAGGCATCATCATGATGCCTAACACAGTGCTGCACATTTAATGGGACTTGAGCACATTTATGTAGAGCTGAACTCACTCCTGAGGGGTTCAATCTATAGTCATTCTCTCAGTTTAATGAAAAGGACTAGCAGTGATAAATGCTGGGTCCATGTCTCCCAACAACCTGGCATCCTGAAGAATAAAGAGGTAGGTGTGGTCTTCTGTCATTTGGGGAGGAACAAAGGGGACAGTTGATAGGGCGTTTAAACCTTCTTTGGAGGTTTCCTCTGGAGAACCAAGAGTTTTCCCCTTTTATTGAAGATACCAAATGAGGCCTGGCATGAAACATGGATTCGTATGGTTTTTTTGTGTGCAAACAGTATGTCCATTATAGAACAGTTTTATATTCCCTCATCTGACTTGAAAGGGTGGCGCTTTGTATAAACCACATTGTTTGAGCTGAAAATTGAATTCTACAGATTTCATTTTGATAAGGGAATTCTGGCTTCATCGCCAACCAACATTTTAAGAAGTCACATAAAGAAGCAATGCCTTAAAAACATTTTCTTAGCATGCTAATTCTGGTAGGTAGCATCATTCCCCACACTTACTTAACTTGTTGCCTCCTGAACATTCTTTGTTTAATCAGACATGTGTCCCGGCCAAGGCAATAGTCTTGGACTAAATACCATTTCCTTTGTGTGTGTGTGTGTGTGTGTGTGTGTGTGTGTGTGTGTGTGCGGGCACGCGCACGCGCGCGGCAGCTTCCATGTGTATGGCACACAGGCAATGTCCATATGCCAGAACCATCATCATCATCATCACCATCATCATTATCGTCAACATTCACACTCTTTGAGATCTCTCAATGTGTCAGACATCTTGTTAAGTACTTCATATGCATTGTCTTGTTTAATCATAAGCCTTATGGGGAGATGGCATTGTTGTCCTCTTTTTACAGATGGAGAAATGGAACTCAGAGGGGCTAAATAGCTTGCCCAAGGTCATTGGAGCTGCCTGGGCAATGCAAAGCATGTATTCTTTAAACATTTTTTTTCCATTTATTAATTTTAGAAAGAGAGGAAAAGGGAGAGTGCAGGGGAGAGAGAGAGAGGAAGAGAGAGAGAGAGAGAGAGAGAGAGAAATATCAATTTGTTGTTCCACTTATTGATACCTTCACTGGTTAATTCTTATATGTACCTTGACCAGGGATCAAACCTACAACCTTGGTGTTTTGAGGCGACTCTCTAACTAACTGAACTACACAGCCAGGGCCCAAAGCATGTACTCTTGAGTATTTCCTAATACTAATGACCACCATCCACTCGCGGGGGGGCTTTGGATTCTCTGCATTAGCTTTGGGAGACACCTTGGAATGATGGAAAGAGCATCAATGCTCAAGTCAGACAGACCTCGGTCCTAATCTTAGCACTATCACTGATATTAATTAGGTGACCTTGGGCAAGTTGTTTAATTTAGGGGAGCTTTGCTCTCCTCATCCTTAAAAGGAAGATAAGAATAACATTTGTAAAATACAAATGCTTGCAATACAGTACATGCTTAATAATAATATTCAGTTATTGGGCACTTACTGTGTGTCATGCTAAGAACTTCATTTTCATGGATTATCTCATTTAATTATCAAAATTATTCCATGAGATTGGTGCCTCTATTTTATCTTCATTTTATAGATGGTAAATTGTGATTGAGAGAGATTGTTACTTGACAGATATCAGGGGTTTTTTAATCCTCTCCCAAGGACATGTTTCCATTGATTTTTAGAGAGCCAGAGACAGGGATGAAAAGATAGCAATATGAGAGAGAGACATCAATGTGAGAGAGAAACATTGATCAGTTACCTCCAGTACATGCCACAACCGGGAATCGAACCTGCATCCTAGGCAAGTGCCCTGACCAGGAATTGAACTGGCAACATTTTGGTGGATGGAACAATGCTCAAACTATCTGAGCCATGCAGTCAGGGTGGCAGACACCAATTTTCGAGTCAGATAAACCTGTGTAACTCTTCCAATGAACTGTCTCTTGACCTTGAAAAAAATCCCTTTATGTCTCTGAAGCTCAGTGCCTACCCTTGATATATGAATTACCACCTCATTCAGGTGTGGTAGAAATGGCATGACATAAGGTAGGTAATAGTCAGAAATGTTCATTTCTCCTCCTTTCCTCTCATGGAACCCCTGCCACATCTCTTACCTCTAAATTGCATGGTGTATTGTGTCTTTCTCATGACCTGTATTACCAAGGGCCTCCAGTGTTGGCGTCCAGCCTCTTAAGGAGATGGGTTATGTCTCCTTTGTCTTTGGGTCCCTCTCACCCCTTTCCCGGGAGCTGGCCCATTGCAGGCATTAACACACGGCTATGTGAAAAAAATGGAATAAATGAAAATGTGAACAAGGAAATAAGGTGGCTCCCCCAGCAGGAGGCTCCATGGCTGAGCCTTCGTTGGAACTGGCAGCTTTGGCTCTGCACACGGGCCATGCAGTGGACAGAAACCTGTCTCTCCATTGCCATTGCTGTCCCCTTACAGCAAGGGGAAATTCTAGCCAGTCCCCCTCTGATAGGAAAGCAGTCATTAAGCCTGAGAGTCCATGTGCCAGAGGAGAAATGATTCACAGTCGTTGCACTGTGTAGGAAGGACGAACTGGGAGGCAAACTGCTAGCGTGCTCCAGGGTTTGCCTCTCGGTAATGTGAGCTTTGCAGTCTGGCCAGGAGTGAGCTTTTTACCATAAACATTCAGGGCATGCTGCTTATGTTTTAAAAGTGACGTGTTTTAATTTCCAGCCAAAAATACTATATGTTTGGATTGCAGTTTCTCGAGTTGCTAAAAAATTATTCTGAGGAGATGAAAACCTGCCATGCGGTGGAGGAAGCAGCCTGATGTTTAATGCAAAGGCTAAATCAGTTCTCTGGGAAGCATAGCCTTCTCTTTGGGCCAGGCTGTGACAGTGAACTAGTGTCATCTATGGTCAACTTGGATTCTTGAGGACATCAAACAATGTCAAGATGATTTGAATTATTTAATTTGTTGGAGGTATACACATATCAGATAAAATTGGGAGGGTTAAGCTGCAAACAGCTCTCAATTTCTAATGTCTTATGACAATAAAGGTTACTTTCTTGCTCATCTACATGTTGCTCAGATGTTAACAGGAGGCCTGGTTCCATGTCTCCTCATAAGGGACCTTGTCTGCATCAGTGGAGCAGCTGCCACCTTGCACGTTGCCGGTCACCTTGGCAGGAGAGAGCTCAGAGGACTCACCATGGTGGCTGAACAGTTCAATGCTCTAGCCCAGAGTGGTCACCTCTGCTGACCACTCATTGATGAAGACTGATCACCTGGCTGCATCCAGCCACAAGGAACCAGGAAATGCAACTTTATTCCATGCCTGGAAGGAAGAACTACTCCTCAACAAGCAGCACCCCCGTGTTCCATGCTGGGTATTTAATGCACATGAAATCATGGCAAGAGAAGAGAGAAATCATAATCATATCTCCATGGAAGAGAGAGCCTGACACTTAGATTTTTTTTAAAAAATCCATTCTGAACTGGAGATAAGATTATTTTTCTCTCTCTTTCCTTTAACTTCTAAGGAATTGTTTATAAATTTTCTCTGTACTTGAAAAACAACGAAGCCATTAGAGTTGAGATGGATTCTTTAGCTTATGTGTATGCATGTGTGTTTGTGTAGTGCAGCTAGTAGGCCAGAAGACAGAGACAGAAAGTGCTTCAGTCTAGTGTGATCCAAAACTTTCCCTGAGCCACCCAAAGACTTAGAGGTGACTGGGAAGCTGGTAAATCTGTGAAGTCCAGTCCAATGGTTTGGTTTTGAATAGGCTCATTATAGACCTTCTAAAACAGAGAAGATTCAACAAACCTTGTGGTTGGAAGTTGCTTCCCTTCTTCAAGTAGTTCAGTAATACCTGAGTCTCAAAATTTGTCTAGGTTGGACTTCTAGGCAGAGAGGCTCACACATGGCATGCCCCTTCTCAAGAAGAAGAGTAGTGAGGCCAGGTGGCATCAGAAATAATGCCAACAACAGATACAACCTCTCCTATCTGTCCATACTCATAATTTAGTGCTCCCAACAACCCTCTGCAGTAGACTGAGCATCATTATCCCTGTTCCTCAGAGGACACACCTGAGGCCCAGAAAGATCCAATAATTTGCTCAAGTTTGCCTGGTCAGTAAGTTGTAGAGCCAGGATTTACACTTAGGCATGTGGGTGTCAGGACCAATGCTTTTTTCATTGAGGTGTCTGTGGGAGTTAAGAGCCTATCCATCCCTAGTTCACTGTTACCAACTGAAATGTTTCTGTCTTCCCCAAATTCATATGGTGAAGCCCTAACCCCAAATGCGGTAGTATTAGGAGGTGGGGCCTTTGTGAAATAATTATATTTTGATGAGGCCTCCAGGGTTGAGCCCCCATGATGGAATTCGTTTCCTTATTAGAAGAGGAAGAGAGACCAGAGCTCTCTCTCTCTCTTCACCATGTAAGCACACAGCAAGAACGTGGCTGTCTGTGAGCCAGGAAGGGCTTTCACCAGGCACCGAATATGCCAGTACCTTCATCTTGGACTTTCTAGCCTCCATAACTATGAGAAATAAATGTCTGTTGTTTAAGCTACTCAATCCACAATACAGGCATGCCCTTGGAGATATAGCAGGCTCTGTCCTAGACCATTGCAGTAAAGTGAATATCACAATGAAGTGAGTCACACAAATTTTTTGGTTTCCCAAATATAAAAGTGATGTTTATACTATACTGTAGTTTATTAAGTGTGCAATAGCATTATGTCTAAAAAAAGTGCATACTTTAATTAAAAAATACTTTATTGCTAAAAAATACTAACCATCATCTGGGCCTTCGGAAGTTATATTCTTTTTGCTGGTGAAGAGCCTTGCCCTAGTGACATCAAAGATCGCTGATCACAGATCACCATAAAAAAAAACCACATAATAATGAAAAAGTTTGAAATATTGCTAGAATTACCAAAGTGTTACATAAAGAGATAAAGTGAGCAAATGCTGTTGGGAAAATGGCACTGATAGGCTTGTTCAACATAGGGTTGCCACAACCATCAATTTGTAAAAAATTCAATATCTGTGAAGCACAATAAAGCAAAGTGCAATAAAATGAAATATGCCTGTATTTTGTTATAACAGCTAGAGCAGACTAAGACATTCACAGTCTTGTTAACAGCCTAAAACTTACTCACATGTCCTAGGTGTCAGGAAAACCTCCATTTTTTGGTCCCCTGTTCTTAAGCGCAGGGATGGCCTTTATACACCTTCACTAACCAGTCCCCAGAGGAGGGCTGATTTATTTGATGAGCAAACTTCAGAGAAGGAACTGAGCATGCTCAGCTCAGCTTTCTCTGTATTTTCTTGGATCCGCCTTCAGGAAATTCGCATTCAGGGTCTAGTACTGGGTGGTAAGATTCCCAGGGCAGGCTTTGCCCTGCGTGGCAGACATATTGTGGTCAGCCCATTTACTGGATAGGTGAATTGACACCTGAAGTGAAGGGCTGGGAAGGCCACTGTGGCCATAGGTCTAAAGCCATGTTCTTCAAGTCACCTTTCCAGATAATATTTTGATTTCTGTATCCCAAGTCTTATACCTTCATTGTTTCCAAACTTACTTATGGGGAGAACGGAGTGGCATTGCGGCCATCCCAAAACTCTGACGAGAAAGTGATCACTCAGTTATGAATGGATGAAGGTTAGTGCTGGATTTTTCAGTCCTGTTTTATTGCTCTCTTCTGACGAAAAAAAAAAAAAAAAAAAAAGCCAACTGATTTCCAGAGCCTTGCGAAAAGGCCTGTGTTTAATTTATGTCTGAATTTCTCATGCCTAATACAGTTACCAGTCCATAATAGACCCACAGTGTTTGTAGACGAAATGAAGTCCACTGTTGGTTCAGAAAGCCTGGTCTGGACAATGGACGGGGAACGTGAGATGAGCCTGAGAAATCCAGACCTCTGGGCTTTGGGAATTTGGCAAGAGACAAGGACAGCAGCTCTTACAAAGGCTCTGTGCGCAGGGAGCCACGAAGACCCGACTCACCAATCAGGCCCTGATGACTCATCTTCCTGCCCATGCAGGTCTGGCCCTAAGCTCAGGTCTATTTTGTACAAGACTCTATCAAACAGAAAGAAAGCTTGGCTGGGGAGCCCTGCTCTGGTCTTGTCCGCAACGCTGCATTTAGGGCCCCAAAGCAGCATTCTTCCCACCTGCGCCCTGTCTGATGGGTCACATGAATCCCAGGACTCTGTTTTTGTCAAAGACTCAATTCCTAAAGAGATAAAAATTTTTTTATATATGTCTGTATTTATGTGAATGTTCTGGACACACATAAAAGATGTACGTATACGTACATTATGTGTCAGCATGTTTTTTCATTCTTCTTTGAAATCCAAGCCTGCGGTCTTCCTTCCTCTCAAAGTTGGTGTTCAGCGTTGGGGTTTGTGCCCAGGATCTGGTATTCGATTGTCCATTTTCAGTTCCTCCCCACCCCTACCCCACCCCTACACATTTCCCCAACCTATAGCACTCTGGGGTTTTAAATGTAGTCTCATCAGGAGGAATTAATTGTCCTTCGCTGGTTGGGGCCTTTGCCTCTTATTTTAGGATCCCCAGCCTCTTAACCACACACGCACCTCAAATTATTTCTGGATGCCTTACATATGCTAAAGAATATCTGGAGTGACTTGGAGGTGGTCTCCACCTGTTTCTTTCTTCTCTGATGTCCACTGCCAAAGGGGTTGCTGATTAAAGCTTTTTGAGCACAGAACAGAGTGCCTGACACATAGTATGTATGTTAGGGTTTTCCAGAGAAACAGGACCAATAGGAAGAATATATAGATTTATTATAAGGAATTGCCCATGTTATTAAGGAAGCAAGGTCTGCAGCTGGCAAGCTGGCGACCCAGGAGGGTTGAGGGGTAAGTCCGAGGGCAGAACATAGATGTTCCAGCGCAGACCGTCAGGCAGATGAAGTTCCCTCTTACTCTGCCTTTTTGGTCTATTCAGGTCCTCAAGTAATTGGGTGAGGCCCTCCCACATTAGGGAGGAAATCTTTGCTCAGTGTATCAATTCAAACATTAATCTAACCCCAAAACACCTTCATACATACACCCAGAATAATGTTTAACCAAATGCCTGGGCACCTTGTGGTCCAGTTAATCAACATATAAAATTAACAATCACAATAGGTAGCTGGCAAATATCATTTAACTAATTAACTGGTTAATTTATTAATGAATGAAAATGTTACTGCTGCAAGGTCCCTTATCACCATAGGTGCAGCATCCTGCTGATGGTCCTAAAATGGTCCTGAGCCAGCCTCACACTGTGCAGAAGCTGCCCTGATAAGGTCAGGAGGGTACTGTTACCCTTACAGTCCCCGGACACATATCAGTGAGAAGCCAGCTGCATTATTTGTGACAAGCCCTAAGAGGGCTTCCCTGGGCTCCCATTGTCTCACTGAGATCCTCTCCACCAACCACATTTTGGCTTCTTCTTGCTGCCGTCCCCCTAGGACTGAGATCTTCAGGGGCGAGGGCTGGCCAGGCACACATCTGCAAGCATGGTCCAGAGAAACTGTCCTCCTTAATCCCCTCCCACTCAGGGTGCGCATTCCCTCCAACTACCCCACCCCCTACTTGTTAATCCACCCTCCTCCAGGATTCTGTAATGAGCCCCTTCACCATTAGACTTCTGCTAAACCAAGCTTTTCATAGACACACATGGAACATATGAATGTTCCAATGCCAGCAGGACCTTCAGCAGTCAGACCACTTAGTCTGATACTCTGTCTGCATTTGCTTCCAATGCACTTCCAAGGCGTTTATGGGCTCGTTGTCATACCTCATGTGGGCAGAGTGATGGCTCTTATTGAATGCTTTGTCCTCATCACCCCTGTAGGTCATTGCTAGTGAACGAGCTATCTCTGCTCATCTCCGATGGACTAAGTCCAGGCTGTTCCCAGTGACTGGCTTTGTTATTTTCACTGGAAACTGGATGTTTGTGTGCCCCTGACTTCACATCTTTAAACTTAATCCCCCGTGATGGTATTTGGAGGCGGAGCCTTTGGAAGTTGGTCAGGTCATGAGGGTGAAGCCCTCATGCACAGGATTAGTGCTCTTATAAAAGACCTCCCAGGGGGGCCATCTGACCCTTTCATCATGTGAGAACACAATAAGAAGATGGTTGGCTATGAAACAGGAAGTGGTCTCTCATCAGACCCCAAATCTGCTAGTGCCTTGATCTTGGACTTCCCAGCCTCCAGAACTGTGAGAAAGAAATTTCTGTTGTCCGTCAGCCACTCAGTCTGATATTTTTTGTTGTAATAGCTTACACAGACTAAGACAGCTGCATTCCTATGAGAGGCACTTTGGATGGTGGCAAAAAGAGGCAGGACCCAGGCTTCCTAGAGATTTTTACCCTCCCCTGTACCTCCAGGCTTGAATCTGCTTTACACCTTTACCACGTGCTAAGTCTTTGAACCTCTGTTTACACATGCCCAAGGTAGGGGCTCTTGTTACTACCAAATGCAACATGTCTCATTGCTAACAGCCCTGGCAATAATAGTAATAGTACCACTATGATAATAATAATTATTACACATATCGTTTATAAAGCACTTCCATATGCCAAGTGCCAAGTACTTTACATGGATTATCTCACCTAATCCTCTCAAGAACTCTATGAAGTAAGTAGATGCTTTTATTATTTCTGTTTTATAGGCACGGATGCTGATGCACAGAGGCGTTAAGGAACAGCTAAGTAGTGATTCAAATCTAGATTGTGTAACTCCAAGGCTTGAGCATTTAAATACCTTATTGCATTTTATCTTTCTCTTTCCATCTCTTGGCTCTAGGTTTGCTCTTTTAGAACCCACAGGCCAAGTCTTCTCACTCTTTCCCATAACAGCCCTTCAGAGCTTTTCAAACAGCAACCATGTTCCCTCTATTATGTACTTTTCCATTTTTAAGAACTGCAGTGAAGATCCTTCCCTATCTTTCCTGCAACATGGCTTCCGACCTCCCCCCATCCATTTTGCCATCCTCCATAAGGTCTCCAGTTGGTTGTGCTCTCTTTGCAGAGTTCAGAAGTGAGCATAGGCTCAGGTAACAGATAAGAACAGGACTCTCACATTTCTTATTTGGGACACTGGGAACCCACATCCAGAATGCTGACTCCTTCTTAGCTCCATGTCAGTGAAATCCCCAGTGGAAACTTTGTCATTGGCTGTAGCTGCTAAATCTCTCCTTCCCTGTCTTGTACTTGAGCAGTTTTCTTTTTGAACCCGAGAGCTGGACCTGACAATCAAGTCTATTAAGAATCTTGAGCAATGACAGTCCCACTAGGGATTAGACTCACAAATCAGAGCCAAGCTTTCCAAGTGACTGGTAGTTTTGTACCCTTCTTGGCTGGCAAAGTCATCGGATTTGTCAATCTTGAAAAGTAGAGATGCAAAGGAAAGCGATAAGATCTGAAGTCAGAAGACCTGAGTTCTAGTCCCAGGTTTGAACCTGTTAAACTAGCTGAGTGATATTGGGCCAGTGGCTTCCCCTCTCACTGGCCCACATCATCGTTAACAGGTTAAATTTAGCAGCGTCTGGGGATGCCCTCTCCTGGAGCCCAACGCCAGGGTGTGAAACCTGGCTCTGCTACTAAGAAGCTGCGTGACCTTAGGCAGTCTCTCTTTGACTCAGTTTTCCCATCTACACAGTGGGAATACTAGTAGCACTTCTTCAGGAGTTGCTTTGAGG